>NC_080561.1:33756563-34977563 GCF_030253575.1 Rhododendron vialii | reverse complement strand
AAAGTCTGTTATTTGTGCAGTTGTTCAACGGGTGAAGAGTATTAAGTTGCCTGTGAAGTCGACTGTGAAGAAAGTGACTGCGACGAAGGGAAAGAAGTTACGAGATCTCCTCCTTTTATTTTTTTAGAGTTAGAAAGGACAAAATCTCATGTATAATGTTTTTTTGTGTGTATTATTGTTACCAAAAGCAAGTCATTGAGGCCGCTGCGCGGACCAATTCAATAAAGTGAAAATATAATGTTATATGCGAGTTTTTGTGCAGTGAAACTCAAAAAAAAATTCAACAAAAAAGTTGAGATCAAGATGTAACTCTACAAAAGAGAATATACAATGTTATATAAGTACAATAACATTAGATACGAAACTGATCCAACGTAACTGTTATTTTTCGATAATTTTGCGTGATTTCAAACGTATAAGGGATAATGGGAGATAATGGGCTAAATGGATGAGATTTGAATGAAAGGGTAAATCTGTCAGGCACTATTTCCCTTTTAAATGTAGTGGACTTTATGCCTTACCAAATACATATTAGTGGACTTAGTGGGTTAGAAACTTGATCAGTGGACCTAGTGGGTTAGAAACATGCTATAGTGGACCCTAGACCAATTTTTTATATAAAAATCTACCTAGCTCCGTCCTAAAAATGTTGCCCCTGTGTTAAAAAGAATGCACTTTGTGAAAAAAAAAAAAACAAGAAGAAAATTTAATCAATCATAAGGAGTCGCCCTGCTCTCTAAGTTTTGAAAGGAGGTAATGGTGGTAAAAGTTGCTGGCGATTCCCACTAAAAATATCAGAACCCCTAGATACTTCAGATTGTTGGATGCTTGTAGTTGTGAAGAAATAGGCAACTAAGAATAGAATGTGTAGAGACCCGTAAATTCGTAAAATTGATTTAAATGATTTACAAGAAATAAAAGGAGGAAATTAATTTGGACTATTGAGATTTGAGGTTAAAATGTTGAAGTGTTATGCTTGAGGGGTAAATGTGTGAAATGTGCCTAATGTGTATATAACACGTGTGTGTATAGGGAATAAATTTCCCCCTTTACTCACCCTCCATTCCCCGTTCTTCTCTCCTCTCTCTCGGCTCCCTCTCTTACTCTCACTCTCACTCAAATTCCAACCAAACAACTCAAAACCTCCACAAAACAGCCTTTAATCCTTCAATCCTTAGCGTAGTAGAGCTCATTTCTCGTCAGTTTGAGCTTGGTGGGGGCGTATTCCATTTGGTTTCAAGGTTTGGGGCTAGGGCTTGGAGAATCTTTGATTTTGTTCTTCAATCTTTGAGGTAGGGAGTTCTAACTTTCAATATATGTTTATGACTTGTTTCTATTGCCTTGGTTTGTGCCATTGATTGTTGTTGTGGTTGTTGATGTTGTTGTTGTTGAAAAACCCATGAAAATCTGCTAAGAATCTGCTCGAACAACAATATTATCGATACCTTTTATAATCGTTATTGATACCTTTACGTTACCAAACCCAGAAAATCACTCGTTGTCGATACCTTTAGTACTTGTTATCGATACCCTTGCGTCTGGAATGCCTCTGGACCAAATGGTATCGATACCATTTTCCTTGGTATCGATTCCTCTTGCTTATCTCCATGCTTATCTCCAGCTTTTGCTGTTTTGCTTCATACTTCACCGTTTTGGTTTCCAATTACTTCCAACCTACTCTAACATTTCTCGAATGATCCCTTAACTCGATTACTTGTACCTAATGACTTCGTTGAACGTATCCATGACTTTAATGCTCATTTGGACACGATATCACAAAAATCATTTTATATATCAAAGTTGGATTTGAGTGGTACGAACATGAAGGATACATGATTTTGGAACTTCACAAACGTGACGAAAACATTCAGGACTCATCGACGGGTGAGTGCCTGGCAGAGGACATCAGGGTCCTTTAATTAGCCCGGCAGGAGCTATATGCTCATATTTAATACTTCAGGACCTCATAATAGGTAAGGTGCCTGGCAGAAGACATCAGGGTCCTTTAACTGGCCCGGTAGAAGCTTCAGCTCAAGACACTTATACGAGACACATATGGATACATGGTGCTTTCAAAGGTTACTCATTACGGACTTTGGTTGGTTTCGAAATCGAAAAGTTGGATTCATGCTTATCGTTACCGTTTGTTCATCGAATCTCACGTCATTGTTCATCATGTGATTATCCCTATATTTCATATGCATACATTGTTAGATGAGAGCTTTCTACTGGATAAGTGTAGCTCAAACCTTACATTATTTTTCAGGTACTAACCAGGGCAGTAGTTTCATGTTTGGAGTGCATGGATGTAGACATTCTTTTGGAAGCTAACTTTGAGGAGTTATTAAGTCATCTTTGTGATTTATCTTTTGGAAGATGTATTCGTAACTCTATTTGTAAATTTTTTGATTAAAGAATATTGTAAGTTCTTAACTCTGGTTTAATATTCAGTACTTATGTTGATTTGGGCCAAGGAGCCAAAGATGTACTTTTTGGAAACATTTGGATGTTGAAGTGTTATTAAGGAAATGGGAATGTTAAACTCTTTTGAGGCATTGTACGAATTATTGTGAGGTTTTATGTATGAAAATCCCTTTACATTTCTATTGAAAACCGAGGGCGTGACAGAATGGCAGAGTCCAGGACCATGCAACCGCTGAATTTGGGAATAAATAAAACGTACAATATAAGAACGCACTGTTAAAGTTGAATTTCAACAACTCTATGACCATAATACAGTATTTGGTAGCATGAAAATTTCATGCGTCTGTCCGTGACTATAGTTAGTTTTTGCATTTATTAGATTGTGCTTGCATCTTAAGATCAACAAAACTGATAGAGATATCACATGATAGCAATAAAAAATAACAGAAAATAGAAGAGAAATGTTTCCTGAGTTTTCGTCTATCTAAAAGTGAAAGAACTCAACCGATCCCTTGAGCCTCGTGGTGTGACTTAAGGACTTGATCAAGCTAATTTTTGCACAGGAAAATAAACCCTTAGAGATCAAAAAGAAAGGGAAAAATCACTTTTGGGGAGGTGGTAGGGCCAGCAGGGGCAATGCATAGCGACATTGATGGTGGTGGTACCACTAGCTGTGAGCAAAGAAATGTACATAGAAGGCTCACTGACACTGATTGGACTAACATGTGTTTGCACCAGTTCTGTTATTAGCCTGTTAAACAAGCCATCGATAGCACTTCCATATCAGACTGGAGTTTCAAACACACTCATTTTTTTAGTTGCGTGGAATTTCTTAAAACTATCTTAACTGACCACTAGATTGAGAAGAAATCACAAGTCAGAAAATATGAAAATGTTTTATTTGGTTTGGACTCTTTCTATCCGGATAATGTTTCCTTTAAAATCCGCAGTAAGTACAGATGGATGCCATGCTGTTCATTAACTTAGCATAATCTGTAAAAGAACAGAAGTCGGCGATAAGATGACTAAAGCGTGCAATTATCGTTTATCCAATTGGAGGGAAGACATGGCAGGAAGGCTCAATCCTGTAATAAGCAGATGTCATTAAGTTTCCCATCTTTTTGAAGCGTAACCAAGTGTGAGCGGTAGAACTAGTGAAACATTTTGCTGAGGTAGACGAAAGCTTGAAGCCAATGGTGAAGCGCTGTAAACTGTGGCTTCCTTCTATCTTTTTAGCTTTCGCAGAAGCATGCCAATGATTTAAGACAAGTTTCTTCAAATCTGTGGACAATTTACATTTAGGAAAGAAAGGGATTATGCAGTGTAAACCAGGGATATAAGCAGAGGAAAGAACGCCGTCTCTCTCAACGAGGAAGGGAGTGATGAACAAGGTCGTAGATTCTGCGTTGTCCGCTTAATTACACAAGTTCTTGTACTGAAATTAACAATCACTTCAATGTGCATCGCACAAGACCAAAGGATGTCTGAGTTCCATGAGATAAGCCACGCAAGAACCTGTAAATCGGAGGCTTTCAACACATTCTAAAGCTTGACCCGAAATCATTTGACATTTTAGAAGGCGTTGGTCTCCATTTCTCGTCGAATTACATAAAGAGAATTTCACCTTCCATCAGGACCGATTCTTAGTTTCTATTTAACCATATCTTTACTTCTTTCTGATTAGTAGTTTTAAAACTCGACCAGATCAGTCTTGAAAGTTCACCGCCTCAATCCAAACTTGGTACATATTCTTTCTTCTTCTTTTTTCGTCCAAATAGTACAGGTTTGATTGCCAATCATACGAAAAAACCGAATATATCAAAAAAGACAAAAATGTAAAGGCGATATTTATATATAAGGCTATATTTAAATATTAACGGCAAAAATATAAAGGTAAAATATATATTTTTTGCGTAACAGATAAATGTAAAGGCGAACTATATATATTTTCGTATAATGGTGAAAATATAAGAATATAAATATTTGTTTTTTCAGTATAAACCTGACTATATATGTATGGGGGAAAGTAGAATTTTATTAGTAAATACATTCTGGGGCGGGTTCGCGAATCACAAGCAAAAGCAAACAGCAAAATTGTGATCAAAGGGTGGTGATTGGAGAAGCACGGAAGATGAAGTACTGAAACCGGCCTGAAGGGATTCTTCCTTCCCTCCCTTGTTCCACGCAAGTTTCCCAATTGATCAGTGCGAGTGTGTCACGTTGGTACGACTGGATTGACCGTTCCATCAAACAAGTTGCATTGTGGCTCCTCCATTTGAATAAAAGTAGAAGTTGGTGGCCACGATCGATGTGGAAACAGATCTTGAAACAACACCACCACTCATTGACATGACATCATTCTGGTAGATATCCCTATAAAATGGCTGCCATTCGTCCGTTAACAGCACTAAAAAACACGGACTGCAAATTCTCAGTAGCTTGCTTTGTGTTTTTACAGCTTCCTCTTGTTCCTAAATTTTGCTTACGGAGATGTACACAGTCAAAAGCTATATGCAACTTCTCCATGTTTTTCTCCTTGTGGTATTACCATACTTGAACCTTGCACTCTCCTCCTCAGGAGTTGGAGATCATGCTGAAACAATCAGGTGCATTGAGAGGGAGAGACAAGCTCTCCTCAACTTCAAACAAGATCTTATCGACGATTATGGTCGTCTCTCTTCTTGGGGGAGTACTAAAGACTGTTGCAAATGGGAAGGGGTCCACTGCAGCAACCACAATACTACTACAAGTCACATAACCATGCTCGATCTTCAAACGGAAGATTATCTTCGTTATCAACATCTGGGAGGTAAGATTAGCCCTTCATTGCATGAATTACACCATTTGAGGTACTTGGACCTTAGGTCGAATGACTTTTCTGGCCCAATTCCTCATCAGTTCAGCAACCTTTCCAACTTGAGGCATCTTGATCTCAGCGGAAATTATATGCTGAATATCGAAAACCTTGAGTGGCTTTCTCATCTTTCTTTACTAAGCCACCTTGACCTTTCTGGGGTTGTACTCAGTAAAGCAACTGGTTGGGTTCAATATATCAATAATCTCCCGCTCCTCAAAGAGTTGCACTTATCCGAATGTTTCCTTCCTGATATCACTCATTCATCCTCGTTCCGTTCTAATTCTTCTGTGTCCTTGTCCTTTGTTGATATTTCTTCCAACAGTTTATCTTCTTCAATATACAATTGGTTGTTCAACTTCAGTAGCAGCCTTGCTTATATTGACCTCGGATCTAACGAGTTAAAAGGTTCGATTCCAGATGCCCTCGGAGACATGCTTTCCCTCACAATCCTCAGTCTCCCTTGGAATCAACTTGAAGGTGGCCTTCCGAAATCCTTTGCGAATTCAAGTCATTTGCAGTCTTTGGATTTGTTCTGTAATAATCTAGTGGAAGAGCTTCAAGAGTTTTTGCAAAAAATGTCTGGGGCAAAGAATTCATTAGAGAGTTTGGATTTATCTTCCAACCGGCTTAAAGGTCCATTGCCTGATTTCACTAGATTTCCTCTCTTAAGGGCATTGTGTCTCGATAATAACTCATTAAGTGGGTCCTTCCCAAAAGATATTGGAAGCTTTCCGAGTCTCATTTTTCTGTCTTTGTCGGAAAATCAAATTACAGGGTCATTCCCCAATCTTTCAGTGTTTCCATCTTTGGAATCTTTACAACTTCAAAACAATCAGTTGAATGGGAATATAGACAGAAGTATTGGACAGCTTCACAAGCTTAGGGTTTTCAGCTGTGCTTTCAACTTATTAAATGGCACAATCTCTGAAGCACACTTCTCCAATCTCTCAAGTTTGTGGTATTTGGACTTCTCTTATAATGCACTAACTTTCAACTTCAGTTCTGATTGGGTTCCCCCTTTCCAACTTGATGTTATAAAGTTTTCATCTTGCAAGTTGGGTCCTCGTTTTCCAAAGTGGCTTCGAACTCAAAACGAATTTTCTGATCTTGATATGTCTAGTAATGGAATTGCAGGTAATTTTCCCAGCTGGTTCTGGGATCTATCCCCAGGATTACAATATCTAAATCTCTCTCACAACCAGATTAATGGCCTGTTGCCTGACCTATCTTTGAAGGTTCATGATACTCTTCTTGAGATAGATTTAAGTTATAATCTTCTTACAGGTCCAGTACCACCAATTCCTCCATCTCTAACTTTTTTGAAGCTCTCCAAGAATAAGTTTAGAGGGTCACTTTATTTATTATGTGCAAATACTAGCGGGTCGCTCATCTATCTTGACCTTTCAAATAACCTGCTATCGGGTGAGCTTCCATATTGTTTGTCCCAGTTCAAACGACTATCCACCATTAGTCTGGCATACAACAATTTGTACGGTGAAATTCCTATCTCTATCAGCTCACTAAGTCAAGTTCAAATATTGAACTTGCACAGTAACAATTTATCAGGGGAAGTGCCAGCATGGTTGGGGACACACCTGACAAGTTTGATTGTCCTTATTCTTCGATCCAACGAGTTCAACAGAAGCATACCTCGACAGTTATGTCAGCTTAACCGCATTCAAATCTTGGACTTATCCCAGAATCATTTGTCAGGAAATATACCACCGTGCTTTTCCAATTTTACTTCTCTGCAGGTGGAAAGTAATAATTATGATGTCACCACATATTATAATTCCGAAACATATGCTTATGATGGGGGTGATAGGAATGGTTTGATGTCTCTTGGTGGCACATATGTAGCTAATGCATTCGTGCAATGGAAAGGACAAGACCAGGAGTACGGCAAAAATCTAGGACTACTAAAGACAATTGATCTTTCTAGCAATAAATTATCCGGAAAAATTCCTGAACAAGTTGGGAGTCTTGCAGGGTTGCATTCCTTGAACTTGTCGAGAAACACTTTGACAGGAAAAATCATCCAGGAGATCGGTCAGATGAAAATGTTGGAATCTCTTGACTTGTCTGCAAACAAACTTTTTGGTGAAATTCCTGGAAGCCTTGCTCATCTAAATTTTTTGAGTGTTTTAAACCTGTCAATTAACAACTTGTCTGGCGAAATCCCATTAAGCACACAACTCCAAAGCTTTAATGCTACTGCATATTCTGGGAATCCTAACCTTTGTGGGCTTCCACTTCCCAACAAGTGCCTTGGAGATCCTCCGATTACTCCCCAACCCAAAGACAAAAGCATTCAACAAGATGAGGATAGGTCCATTACTCAAGGATTTTATGTTAGCATGGGGCTTGGTTTCTTCTTCGGATTTTGGGGAGTTTTTGGCACTATACTTTTCAATAGTCGGTCTCGACATGCATTTTTCATGTTCCTGAATCACATAACGGATTGGATCTATGTGACAATTGCATTGAATTGGGCTAGACTACAAAGGAGGCTTTAGATTTTATAGGTGAGTATCATTTTCAAATTTTTGACTTCCCTTAATTTTTTTGGTTGATCACTGTATGGGCGTGAAAAACTTCTTTAAAATTCTACTCCCTCCGTCCCTTTTTAACTGTCCTGCTTCGTAATTCCAACTTATTAAAAAGACATCATCATTATACCTTTCACATCAACTTTTTCCTCCACTTTCCCTACTTACCCATCATCATTACACTTTTACTTACTTACTTTTCAAAAAGAAATATACTTTTAGGGATAAAATAGACAATTCACCAATTTTTACCCACTAACTTTACAAAATGGACACTTATTAAGAGATAGCCCAAAATGGAATACTGGACTCTAAAAAAGGGACGGAGGGAGTATTTAGTAGTCAATCACAAACATTGCTCATATTTTAGGACTGTATCAGCATATTCTCTAACCATAATGCATGTGCAGGTCATGCTGCAGAACAAGACTCTCTGGTCCTTAAATTGCTATGGTAACTTATTCTATGACCCTAGTTTTTAACTATGAAACGGCTTGGTATCCGCCATATGTTAGCTGTCATTATTTGATTACAAGATCCCAAAGTTGGCATAAGTTTCAAGATTTGCAATTTTATTGGGTAATTAGTGGGATCATATATCCAACTACTACCCTAGTTTTTCCTTTTCTTTTTTGGCAAATCTGTTCATTGATCATATATCTATTTTTCTGTTTTTGCTTTCATTTTTCGCAGAAGCTCCTAGAAACGAGTTTATGTGTCTTTGCAATTAAATCATGTGTTTGGGAGCACTTAATCTTCTATTTTGTACTATGTAAATTGAGAATTGTGGATAGTTTTGGCATATCAAAAATACTACATGGCACAGTATGAATACCACATGCTCGGTTTCTTACTATTTATATAGATAATTGATAAGTATTGCTCTGATTTGTTGCAGATAATGTTTGGTTGTGGACCTTTCCAAGGAGATATCTAAATTGACTACATTTTATAGGACCTCTCTGGTTCTCCTGCTATGTTGTTCAGCGAGCCCATGCTCTAGTAGCATAAGCCTTAGTTGATTTTGTTGATAGTCTTAGCAAGGGATAGAAGAGTGGTCGCTACACGCACTACATATTATTTTTCTTACCCTATTAATGTTTGCTTTTGTTGACGACTCCAGAAACCATGCATAGCCATCTCTAATTATCCTTGCTTGGCAGTTCTGTATATTTATTGGGGCAGTGTGTTTATTCTCTGTTCTTTTTTTATATTTCTTTTTCGAAGCTAAAGAGTAGAAAGTGTTGAAAAATGTATGCATTATAATTTGTTGGAAAATTATATGTATTACAATTAATTATTTTGATGATTAATTTAATTATATTTTTATTCGGCAAATACAAATTTATCGAAAAGTCCTTTCGCGGACTAAATATTTCGTGACCTTGAAAAATAGCATAAAGTCTTTTGGATTCAATGATTAATATTTACAAAGACTTATTGAGCTCAATACATGCTTTAACGGATTTATTCAGATGCATTTTTGAGCTATAGGTTGACGAACCGGCGACAGACCAGAGAAGTGTGTCAACCAGAGGGCACCGGACGACCGGCCAAAGCAAAGTTTGCCCAGTCGTGCAGATCCAGATCTAAATCCAACGGCTCAAATTAAATTCCAACGGCAGGATTTGAAGCACAATGGCTAGAGAGCAGGACCAGGGCCTTAAAGCACTTCATTTGTTTATTGATTCAAAGTCAAGAAAAGCACTTACTCTTTCCAAGCAAAAAGGCTTTGTTCCTTTCTCTCCGAGATTCAAGATCAACACTCTCATTCTTTTACACTGTCATAGATTTTTGTTGTGAGAAAACTTTGGTATTGTTGTGAGCTTTCATCTTCTCATCATTCTTCACAACTTGTAACCCTAAGTGAATGATTGAGAGAGATCACTTGTAAACTTAGAAGACAAAAATCTGGTAGGATTTTGGGTGTTTGTTTTTGAGAGGTTTTCAGAGAAAACTCTTGCGGTTGTGCTAGCTCCTCGGGAAAGCTAGAGGCATACGGTTTTTGTAAGCACCCGCAAGACTTACAAGTTGTAATCTTTTGAAGATTAGTGGAACCTTCAAGTAATTGCTTGAGGAGAAGTGGAGTAGGCCGGACCGAGGACAAATCCGGACCGAACCACTATAAACGGGTTCTATCTCTCTAAGTCGATCTCATTCTATATTTGATTGCATACTTATTGTTTGCATATATTGTTAGAGACAATTTTATTGGTGATTTTTTTTGGGCAATCCTATGAGCACCCCCCGCCCGCCCCCCGGTTGCATTATTTGGGTAAAAAAAGGCTGTCCCAGCCAATTCAGCTCCTTGGTTTATGATTTTTGCTGCTTGGTTCAGTCCTCTATCTGTTCCCACAATTCGGTACCATCCTAAGGAACTATGAATTGGAACGCACATCCTGACAATGGTACACTAACACTCCACTTATTGAATTGTGATCTCTTGTTATATCGTAATCTATAGAAGTCTACCCTCGTCATACCACTATTGAGGGCATGTGGTATAGCTTTCTGTATCATGTTCCTCAAATCGGAGCGATGCGATTTCCAATCAACATATGTGCATATCGATCAATGGGGTTAAATTGAAACACCGCATCTCAAGCCATATCTTTAGCACACTTTTCTGCACTTCTTTTTGGATTCATTTAGAGGTAGACACTTCCTTTCCTTTTGACAATTAAAGGATGATGTTGAAGCTTCTAGTTAGTTTAGTATCCTAGATTTGTTGTACTCTTGGGAGCTAAGTCTGATTTCAGTTTATTTTTCAAGTTGTGTGCCTCATCTGGGCCAGATTCTGAAGAATGACGGACCTATGGATCCTTGTTTCGTTTATTTTGTGAACTCTTTGTATTAATAGTCATCTATCAATTGAGGCACTTCTGTTTCCGAAACAAAAATGTGGTGTAGAAATGGATATAGTGATCGACAATCAACAAGGAACTTGGGGGTTAATGAGTGAATGAGAATGGTCAAATAAGGAGATCAAGTACTCTATTTGGTAATGCTTAGTAGGAAACAATAACTATAAAAAGAGTTTATTGGAATGAGTTCTCTCTTTGTAACTGTGCTTCAGTGTGCAGGCTGTTCCTTACTAGTTAAGTGAGGAACGAAGAACGACGCTGTTAGCTTTTAATTTACATAGGGTGTATGGTTTGCATCTAGCAAACCTATATCCAGCGGGGGACTAAACTTCGTACTTGTCGCAACTTTGGCATTGTTTTTCATTTCATCGTAATTGATTCTTGATAGGTGCTGAAAAACACCTATTTAATCCACCTAATTTACGATTTGTCGGTCCGTTTACATTGTTACGTGATATATTTTAGCGTTTTATGGTATTTGCAGGCCTCAAAGATTGATGGGTGCGAAAATGTGCAAATTGGGTTGATTAATAAGAAGATCAAAAGAGCTTGGGGACATAGTGCAAATTGTCCAAAAGTTTCATGATTAATCTATTATTATTGTGAGTCCAAAGGGTCTTAATGTAATTCATGACTTAAAACCCTACATTATAATATATACCGGGCGCCGCTATTCGCAGCCCTCTATTTACTCCCGTAGCCCACTAAATTTCGGTAAATGATTGTTGAAAATCATAAATAACATTTCGGTAAATTGCTGTTGAAAACAAGATTATATTTCGGTAATTATATATCGAAAATATGTTCAACTTTCGGTAAACAACTGCCGAACATGCATTTTCGGTAAACATCTGTTGAAAAAAATATTATATTTCGGTAATTGGACGCTGAAAATATATCTCAATTTCGGTAACTAACTGTCGAGTATAATTGAAAATTTTTAACGGGCTATGGGAGTAAATAGAGGGCTGCGAATAGCAGCGCCCTATATACCAGTACTGACATCAGGCGGAAGAAAATTCATGGACGACATCAGGCGGTAGCTCTCGGCTGCGGCAGATCAAGGACGTGGGGCTCTCGACCGGATCATTGGATTTTCTAGCATTTTGACCATGACTTCTTTAAACCCCTTGTCTAGGGGGAAGATGAAACTTCATATCAAGTAACTCTATTTATGCGTAGGATTTTGGTTTATTATTCGGATCGATTTTATGACTAAGAATCCGTTTTGTTTTGATCAAACGGAATGATTTTTGATGATTTTAATCTATTGAGTATTTGTATGCGCACTTTCAAATACGAGTTATACAATGGTTTTCATTGATTGTGATTGGAGTTCTGAGATAGATTATGCTCGTAAGACGGATCGTGCCGTTAGGCGGCCTGACCGTGCTACTGAGACGATCCGTGCTATGGAATAGTTTATGCCTTTTAACAACACAATTATTTTCTTGACGATTATCGAAAGGGTTTGCAAGTCCTAGCGATAATCCCTTCTGATTCTAGTAATTAAACCTAGCCTATGTATATCGTTGTTACGTGGTCGGAGTGAATTCGAAACCTTAGATCTTTTTCCCATCAACTTTCCAACTCTTACTTTAATTGTTTTCTTTATTTAATTAGTTCTCAAAATCAAATCAAATCAACTTTTTCTATCTGAATTAATCTAGAAGTTAATCGAATTTAGCGTAATTTAGCCATACTGTCCCTGAGGATCGACATTCGGTCTTAACCACTATTTTACGGAGTAGTAGTTAACTCCAAGTTTTTATAAATATATTTTTGACACGATACGACGCGGTGAATTTTGATGATGGAGTTTTCTCGTTTCCATTGTAAACAAATATATATGTTGAATGTCATTCGTCTAGTTATGATGGGCGAGGGTGAGAGATCACTGTCAATTGATACATTACAACTTTAAGGGATCTCAACTGAAGAACATCACCCGCTGGAAAGGGAATAATGTTTTGATTATACTCATGCATTGCATGCACGTGTGCTTTTACTAGTACCAGTTAGGCGACGACGATTGAACTATAGCATCTTAAAATCACAAGTAATGTTCGTTCCTCAAATTCCGACGGAATTAAACCAACCAATATTTCGGTGTCCAAGTTAAGGAATAATCTGTGAAAATTTTATATCCATCTCAAAACCAATTGGCAATGAGTAGAGATGTCCCAGATGTTATTAAGTGATCACTCATTCCACTCCCAAGCAATGTGGGATTCATTTCCTTGATACCTTAATCTGGAGAAAAGGGAAAGAAGAGTGAAATACCTTAATCTGGAGATGATGGGTTGAATTGTAGATGATCGGGAGATATGAGCTTCACTTTTGGAGGGAAAGAAAGAGAAATAGTTTGTGAGTGGAGTGAAGAAGATATACAGTAGGCGAAGAAGAGAAGAAGAAAATACTAATTGAAACACGCGTGTATACAAATTTTGGAACTAGTTAACTTATATAGTATAGGGTCCACAAATTTTGATTATTGAAAAAAGGTTGCTAATTTTGGTTATTCAAAGCCCAAAATTTGATTATTTCTAAGGATGTTGTTAAATTTGATTATACCATTGTGAACCATTTTTTGCACCAACATTGTTAACTTTAAAAATAATTGGCTTTTGATTATACCACTGTGGATGTCCTTACTCATGCATCACATGCACGTGTGCTTCTACTAGAACCAGTAAGAAGACGACCAACATAAAAAGCTAGCTATTTCGTTCAATGCGATTTATTTAAGCTTTCTTTCTCGAAAAGGGGGAGGCGACGATGATTGAACTATAGCATCTTAAAATCACAAGTAATGTTCGTTCCTCAAATTTCGACGGAATTGAACTAACCAATTCAGTGTCCAAGTTAAGGAATAATATGTGAAAATTTTATATCCATCTCAAAACCAATTGGCAATGAGTGGAGATGTCCCAGATGTTATTAAGTGATCACTCATTCCACTCCCAAGCAATGTGGGATTCATTTCCTTAACATCCCCCTCACGTGTAACTGCGTTTGAGATCTGTCACTGTTTACCAATTTTTTCCTCAAATCGACAGAAATTTCGGGAAACAATGCCAACAACAAAAATAAGAGCGAATGCGGGTATGTCTCCACAAGACGGATTTGCTGTTCCACGTCGTATTTCAGGACTTTACCAGAGAGAAATGGCGAATGAATCAAATGCTATTTTGGTGGTGATGAATTGACTCGTAAAAGAAGACCGTCACCTGCCAATCTTCAAGAACGGAATCGACCCATCGATTGGGCGGAGTGGATTGATGGTTTAGTGAAGTGGGGTGGAGCGGAAGAAAAATAACAAATGAACTTTGTTATTTTTTCAAGGTAGAATTACAATCAAGAAGGACGGATCCTCATTGAGAGTAAGAAAATTAAGTTAATCCTACTCCTAGGAAGACAAAAATTAAGAACAAAGTTAAGACTTTGATTTGTTGGGGGGATTACAATGAAGTCAAAAGAGGCTATTTATAGGAAACAACAAATGTGTAGGAAATAACTTCCGAACTTCCCACTACTCATCATTCTTCTAATTTGCTTCCAAGTGTCTAAATAACTTCCCTTCAACTTCAATGTGTGTAGGACAATGACAAGTGTCTTTTTAAATTCCAAATGTGTAGGAGTATGCCAAGTGTCCTGCACTTTATTAAAATACAAACAAATAAAAACTAGTTATATTATTAATATGAAATAATAAAATAGGAAGAATTCTCATAATTGACACCTTTCGGTCGATTATCGAAAGGCGGTAAATATATGGTACAAACGATGCCCCCCTTATTCATTTGGGTGAAGTACTAACATAACCCAAGTGAATAATTTAACTAGTTTTAAATCGCCCCTCTGTCGATATCGACGGTTAATAACTTATTATGGTGTAAACATTTACCCCCAAATTCATTTGGCTAAACAAAATAAAACGGGCAACCATCAATTTTCACCTATATATATTTTTAAAAGAGTTCTTTTGGCCCATAAACATGACTAAAGTTTGTAATCAAGGCCAATATTTGCCAGCAAAGCCTCGTCCATTATCGACACAAGCATATGTGCAATCGACAGGAACATGGCTTAAAATCGACAGAAATATCCTATTATCGACGGGAACAATTGGCCACTAGTATTAGTATCCAACAGAGAAGTCTTTTGTCATAAGACTGTATTTGTTACTACCCAAGAGTGACCAAAGCAATCAGCAAATCAAACAAAACCATACAAATGGCTTTGGAAATTCATCCAAATAACGTCGATAAAAACTTCAATTTGAACAATTCATAATTCATACAGCCATGTTTGGCGTGAGTATATACTCCATGGTTAAGTTCTCACCATTATTTTTGGGTTTCTTAAGCAGTATGGATGGAGTAGAGGTATCATTTTATTTCAACCATTCATGGTCTAAATTAAAAACTCTAGATAATTCGACTCGCTTTGAGTTTCAAACTTTCGAGCCATTTAAGTTTTATAATTGGCTCTTCTAAAAATGAATTTTTTTTTGCCCCCCAAATTCATTGGCGGCAAGAAAAAAGAAATCTAAACAAGTGCCAACTTGCTATTATCGAATTGTTCAAAACACGGGCAGTATTGAATCGAAATAGGCATCGATTGCCTAGTCAAAATTTTCTATCGATCATGTACAATATATACTGACCCAGTTGGCAATATGCATATTATTAGGCGTCAATAGGCATATTATAATAACATGCCTGTTTGAATGAGGCCTTTACAAGTCAGTAGTGATTGGCAGTTGCCTTATCAACATAGGCACCCATCTGCCTCCAAAAATTTCAACGGCCTCATCAAAATTTTCTGTCGAGGTTGATCTGGGTTATAATAGGGCTGTGATAATAGTGGTTAGTCTATAGCAATGCAATTTTGTCGATGACCAACTAAAATTGCTCCGAATATTAGCCAATGAATTAATGGCTTTCTTCACCGGAATAAATTATCAAACCCGGCAAGGCTTTTCTGTCGAATTTTACTCAACTCCTTTCGAGGTTCAACACCAAAGCCATTTACTTTGCATAATTTGGCTTTCTAAAGATGAGTTTGCCCCCATGCAATTTTGATATAAAAAGAGGGCTACTTCTCATTTCATAATTGGCAAAGACTTCTTTTTCAAAATATGATGAAAAGGAAAAAGATGTCAGTAAGGCATTTCAAAATTTTTCGTAGCCTATGATGAATAGTGGCCAGTTTCATAGTTAAACACTTGAAGACCGTGAATAATCTTCAACACCCATGAAAAATGGCATGAAGGATTGGTCTTCTATGTAATTAATTGATGCCAAAAACCCACAGATTGTCCCACAAAATAATGGTTAATCTTCCTATTGGATGGCATTCTTTGAACACAGGCTAGAATTCTTCCATTTCTTATGAACCCTCTGATTTTGGTCGGTTGGCCATTATTTAATTGGCCGTTTCACTTTCTGTCGAATGAATCTAAAGTTGGCCAACAAATGCCTGTTATTCCATTTCCGCAAAATGTTCAAGCCTTACACGCAAGGCTTTCGTTTTCACATCGATCTCTACCATTACTTCCGATTTAGTAATGATGCCCTCCTTTTAGCGCCAAAATTGTTTACCAATTTTTCCCTCAATCGAAATCGACAGAAATTTCAGGAAACAACGCCAACAACAAAAATAAGAGCGAATGCGGGTATGTCTTCACAAGACGGATTTGTGGTTCCACGCTGTGTTTCAGGACTTCATCGGAGAGAAATGGCGAATGAATCAAATGCTATTTTGGTGGTGATGAATTGACTCGTAAAAGAAGACCGTCACCCGCCAATCTTCAAGAACAGAATCGACCCATCGATTGGGCGGCGTGGATTGATGGTTTAGTGAAGTGGGGTGGAGCGGAAGAAAAATAACAAATGGACTTTGTTATTTTTTCAAGGTAGAATTACAATCAAGAAGGACGGATCCTCATTGAAAGTAAGAAAATTAAGTTAATCCTACTCCTAGGAAGACAAAAATTAAGAACAAAGTTAAGACTTTGATTTGTTAGGGGGATTAGAGCATCCACAATGGTACTAATCAAAATCAATAATAAAATGTGCCACGTCAGTATTTGATTATCCATTTAGTCCATAATCAAACTTAACAACCTCTACCTCCACATTGGTTATTTTTGTATCCCTAACCAAAAAAAACCCCACAATACACAATGCACATTTGTCCAATCGCAAACGAGTTTTAATCACGCACCCAACCACACCAAATTATTCATCTCGATGAGACGATTCCAATATGGGGTATTTTTGAGTTATTGAGTTTTGAGTTTAATTGTAAAGTTTGGTTATTGAGTTTTGGTTATTGGTAAAAGTTGTTAAGTTTGGTTATGGAATAAGTGAAATTTGGTTATTTACTAAAAGACTTGTAACTTTGGTTATTACAATGTGGGGTATTTTTTGAGCATTGTTGTCAAATTTGCT
The DNA here is from genome assembly GCF_030253575.1 of Rhododendron vialii. Lineage (NCBI taxonomy): Eukaryota > Viridiplantae > Streptophyta > Magnoliopsida > Ericales > Ericaceae > Rhododendron > Rhododendron vialii. The sequence goes on along the minus strand of NC_080561.1, from coordinate 34,960,411 downwards.
TATTCACATCCATTTGCTTATTACAATGCGGATGCTCTTACAATGAAGCCAAATGAGGCTATTTATAGGAAACAACAAATGTGTAGGAAATAACTTTCTAACTTCCCACCACTCTTCATTCTTCTAATTTGCTTCTAAGTGTCCAAATAACTTACCTTCAACTTCATAGTGTGTAGGACAATGACAAGTGTCTTTTTAACTTCCAAATGTGTAGGAGCATGCCAAGTGTCCTGCACTTTATTAAAATACAAACAAATAAAAACTAGTTATATTATTAATACGAAATAATAAAATGGGAAGCATTATCATAATTGACACATTTCAGTCGATTATCGAAAGGCGGTAAATATATGGTGCAAATAGTCACATATGGCCACTTTTTTGGGTCCTATTATCGTGCAGTCATTTTACTGGTCTGTCATCGTGGGGTGTGGATTGTGAATTTTTTAAATGTGAGACGGAACCCCGCTTTGATACCATGAGAAGTGGTAAAATTATCCACGTATATTCATTGAAAGAAAGGAAGTTTATATACAATACATAAACTAATTTAGATCCTAAATTAGTGGATGTACACTGGCATTGCCCATTTACATTCCTATGAAAAAGGAAAACAAATCAAGCAAGAATGAATGAGGGTTGATTGTCCGTAATTGTAGGAGATCCCGGATTCTGTGCATCGAATTTACATTCCTTAACATAATCAGTTACGCCACAAGATGCGATCAAGACACCCAGAACCACATCTGTAACCCAAGTCAATTCGAAAAGTTTTTTAAACTCACCGGTACACACGGAAAAAAGGAAGGACTTTAGTCTTGCGCTAAGTCAATTGTAAGCACGACTTTGGTTTTTCCAAAATATTGAAAAAGATGGACTAGAATGTGACTAGTGATGAGACAAGAATATTGTATTATAGCCATACATGACCTTGACTTGAGTTACAGCCATAGATTAGCAAATTGAGAGATCTCTTTGTCATTCCAAACTTTTCCAACATACAATTTCTTGAGGTAATTTGTTTTTTTTTTTTGGTAAGTAAAAAAGATTTTGACAATATCTTCAGGTTACAATCGCAGTTATTTCTAAGCAATTGCAGAGCTTCAGTCCATCCGTATATTGCCAAATTCGAGCAGTCCAAAATCGAAATAGACGATTCAGATGCGCTATTCGGGTACTCCGAGGTGCACGCTCGCACCCAAAAAATTCTCGGCTTATAGAATTTCCAACCTTTCGACCAAGAAAAGTCCAAATCCACTCGATGACATCATTGTTGACTCCAAGTCTTTCCTCATAACTCATTACATGTTGGAAAATTTGTTGTCCAATTAAAAAATCTACCTAGCTCCGTCCTAAAAATGTTTCCCCTTGTGTTAAAAAGAATGCACTTTGTGAAAAAAAAAATAAGAAGAAGAAGAAAATTTAATCAATCATAAGGAGTCATTTCCTGCAAATGGGCGGTGAGATTGGTTCCCAGAATTAGTTGAGGTATTTGTAAGCTGGCCTAGACACCATTTGGTTTCTTCCTTAGATCGGGGTGGCATATGATTGGTGGACAATTTTTTCTTGGGATGGAGAGTAGACAAAATGAGTGCCATTTCTTGGGTTAACAGAACCACAAACATAACAGAAAAATTTATTTCGTTCACTGCGATTTATTTTAGCTTTCTTTCTCGAATAGGGAGAGGCGACAAAGATTGAATTGTAGCATCTTAACAGAAAAGCTATCTTTTAGAGAGAGTTGTCCTTCCTTAATGAACTAGAGGGTGTCTTGCCCGCGAAGCAAGAGAATGGTGGCTGTGCTTGAAAAAAGTTGGAGATTTTCAGTGAATTTAAAAGTTATACATATACTTGCCTTTATATTTTCTCGAACAATAAGTGAGCGCATGAGAGCGGTAGATAGTAGAATTTGTTTTGGGCAGTAGGTAAACCATGGTTCACAGATTGGTTTGGTTCGTCCATAGGTCTTTTGATCTGGACATGGTCCTCAATCTCTTGAAACCACAAATAATGTTCGTTTCTCAAATTCCTATGGATTTGAACCAACCAATTCGGTGTCCAAGTTAAGGAATAATCAGCTAGCGGCAGTAGCACATAAGAGGATCAATCATCAACGACCTACGGGATGAAGTTCACAAGCTGAAGATACTCGAGCAAACTTTGAAGAAACGCTATGGTGACCTTAGGGCAGAGCAAGAACGGATTCAATAGCTCACAGTAGGAGAGTATTACACCTGCAAAATTACAAGAAATTAGCACAAAGGATAATTTAGTCTTCCCTTTGGATCGAGTCGATTTGGGTTTCTTTGTGCTTCAGAAAATGTGGAAACGTGGTTATGAACTTGATACCGCAACTTTCACTACTCTAATCAAGGGGCTTTGTCATTGGTGAAAAACTTACTGGGGCTGGCTACCAAAATCTAGCATCCTATCTGATCTGTCTACGATCCCAATCTGACAATATTACTTTTGGATTTTTTGAAGAGTCTTGTATCTTCCGTTGTAATTTCAAGATCTCAAGTAATGAATTTTGGGGCTTCTATGCTTAGGTTTTTTTTGAATAAGTTAAATGAAATTGGATATTAGTTTTTGGGTTTGGATCCAAATTTATTTAGTGAAAGTCTAATTTTCATTGGATTGAGAAAAAAAAATCGTGTTGCATTCGGATCTTGTCAGATTCAGACTCAACGAGGCCTATTGACAGGCCAGGCCTAAGTGGGGGAGTTAGGTGTTTGGCAAAACCATGGAGAATGGGTTCCAACCTAGTTTAATTAGTTACAACACTTCAATGAAGGGATTATGCACAAACCGAAAAACACCACCTCGCGCGACTATCTTGCTGAAAAAGATGAAGTTGCAGGTTTTGAGAGTGGAAGCGGCAAATATAGGTATATAATTAACATGTGATGTGGCAAAAATTTCCACTTAACAGCCAAGTTTAACAATTCTCGTAATTAATAAGTAAGACTAAACATTATCATCCGCATTGATCGCCAATTTTTTTCAAATGCTTAGTGTGTGGCCCGTCTCTTCCGGCTTGAGTTCTTCCTTCGCTGGTTCAGTGGTCTCCTAGCCTTCTCCACGCAGCCTGCACAATGAGCACACGACTAAGACCTGGCCGGGGGTTGCCCGGCAAGGCCCTCCGGCGAGAGGATAAGTATGTACAGGAAGAGAGGAAAGAGATTAGGGTTTTGAGTGGATATTCGCGTGTAAGAGTGCGTACCTTCCTGAGGTGTTATCCTTCAATATTTATAGAATCTCCATAGCTTGCTCTCCAAGCACAGGCACGTGCCTTGCGCGGATCAGGTGACGTCATCATGACGCCATTGAGCAGATCTGGTAACCGCTTTTTGGGGGTGAGCTGGCACGATCCATGTGCGCCCATGATTATCTTTTGTTATAACCGTTTTTGCACGCTGGACAACGCACAACCCAGCAGCTAGTCGCCGTCGACAGTGCCCATGCTCTGCAGGTGGCCGAACACGACCCTTGCCGATCCTGACTTACGACCGGCAGGAGAATAATTGTTGCACAAGGATCCGACGACAGATGTGGCCGAACACGGATCAGTCTTCCGCTGAGCCTGGACCGGTGTGGAACGGCGATGAACAGTAGGGACGGTAGCCGTGCTCAAAGACCGGGCTCGGCACAGATTTTGTTTGGTTCGTTCTGTAGCGAACTCTCATGTTCGGCCTTCTACAATAGCCCCTCAATCTCTGCCGACGCTGAACGCAAGGTAGAGATTGGAATCGAGTCCTGGCCGAACCTATCGAATGCCTTATCATGACATCAATATGTCAAAAGTGGAATTTCGCCGAGCATGACCCATTTTTCTTTTTGAAATGATCTCGGCCGTTGGTGGAGAACTCAAGTAGAAGGATGCCAGATGTCGCTTAATGACTGAGTACGGCTGATGGGGGGACGGCTGGCAAGCTCTGCAGGCTGTCCTTTCTTCGCCACGTGTCATGTGTTGTATGGCTAGAGGTTCAGTGATGTAATGATGGGCGGGAGTTTCAAACGTTAAACCCTAGCCCTATATAAACGATGATGCGAGGAGAGAGAAGGGTCACGCCCTTTCTCTCTCTAAACTTCCATTGTCAGAGCTCTCTCCCTCAACCGTTCATCTTCTGTCATTGATTCCCAGCAGCTTCAGCCCTAGATCTCATCTCAAATCCCAGGTATGAACTCGTTTCCTGCTTCTCTTTACTTTTCTTACAGTTTTCCTAGATTTTTCCCTGTTTTCCTGGGTGTTTGGGGCCTTTTTGGTTCTAAGTGAATAGTACGATACCTGGAGATGAACGTACTGTTCATTTTCGTCTTCAACCTGTTCTTTCAAGCACAGATTGCTACGATGTCTCGTGCTTGGCCGACTTTAGGATTTACCGAGCCCAGCAATGTAGATAAGCCGAGTGATATAGATAAGCCGAGCCCCTGTTTCGAGTTTTAATGTCTCCCGAGCTTGAATTTTGAAGAGACAATAGGGTGGGCCAATAAATTTGCCGAGCGTAGAGATCCCTTGCCTTCTGGCCGACGACGAGGTTTCTCATTTGTTTACTTCTTGTCTTTGTTAGGTCTGGCTCACCCAATCATTGTTATTTCTTCCGATTCCGAAAGCTCGGGAGACGACTCTGGGGATTTGATTATCCGAGAGTACTTGCCGAGGCACAGGCGCCGACGTCAGTTTTCTTCAATTTCTTCAAACATGTCGGATACTGATGATTCCAACGCCGAGCGCGACTATGAGTATGGCGGATTTAACACCGAACCAGAGATCACTTTCTCACCTTCTACTAATTCTGACGCCGAACCTGAGCTAGGGCCTGAGGCCGAGTCTAGGTTCAATCCTTTGGCCGAGGCTATGACGTCTTCTCAACCTAGGCCGAGCGATAATGTGTCCGAGGATAGGGAGATTGCTGATCTTTATGAAAGAGGTCAGGTCTGTCCCTACGCTCACTATTTTAGCGGACAGCCCCACGAATATGCAGACTTCTGCCGAACGTACAACATTCCTGATGACGTCGTTGTCAGTCAGGTGGCCAGCAACCGTATTAGAGATAAGGTGGAACACCGTCCCGAGCACATAACGGTTCCCCTTATGGCTATATGTGAAGCTGGCCTCAGGTTTCCTATTCATCCATTCTTGAGGGAGCTGCTAGCTAAGTTCGGGCTTGTTCCTCACTATTTCGCTATCAACAGCTTTAGGATAGTGATGGCCGTGATAAAATTGAAAGAACTCCACAACCTTGAGTTCAACGTGGCCGACATCTTTCATACGTACATCATGTCCAGGCACGGCAAGACCGACCGTAGGTACTTGTCGACGCGTGGTGGCAAGGAGCCACTGATAGACGGGCTCCCTGATACCGATAAATGGGCTAACTTCTATGTTGAAGTTAGCGGTAATTATGAATTTGGCGATCAAGCGACACGGTTGTTCTCAGTGCCGAAGATAAAGGATTTTCGAGGTTATATTATTTTTCTTCATTTCGCCGAACGTATTTCCTCTTTTTGAAACAGCCCCTGACAGTTGTCTGGCTATCAACCTTTCGCAGATCATAGGTCAATCACAAAGCGACAACAAGACTTGGCCGACGATAAGAATGTCGAGACGTTGAAGGCCCAGATCTGTCGTGACGCGCCGACGTTATTGGGTTACGATCCTACATACAAGGGGAAGTTGAAGAGGAGAGAGAAGGGAGCGGGGCCGAGCAAGGAGGTTGGAGGAAAAAAGGTTGACAAGCCGATCACGAAGGCGAAGGCACCGAGGGTCAAATTTCCAACTTTGAAGAAGTCAGCGGACTTCTGGTTTCAAGAAAGCCAACCATCATTTTTCCCAGGTTTGGACGTTCCTCCTCTGCAAACTCTTATTCCTGCATTTGCCGAAGATATGGGCAAGAGAAATGTCGTACGAATGAACCTCAGAGACGGGGTCTTGGCTCGGCAAAAGGAAGCTGCTGCCGCCGAGCCTGCTTCCAAGAAACAAAAGACTGCCCCAGCAAACATCTCGAACCGGCCGCCAACGCCGACCCCAAGAGAGAAGGACCAGACTGAGTCTTCTGCCGCAGGTGGGTCGAAGGTTGCAGACAGATCTGGAGACTCTGGTGGCCGAGCAATGGTGCCTGAGTTTGCTCCTTCGTACGCGACGTCCGAGGGGCGGATTATCTCTGTAAATGATAGTGTTAAGCTGGAGCCTGGTTTAGCCCCAACCATGCTCCAAGGTCTTGCTTTGCCAAACGATATGGCAAAGGTTCCGGATGAGCTCTTGCCGAGCCTGGTTCATGCCAGTGCCTATGTAGTTCAGGTATAAATCCGATCCCAGCTTTTTTCGTGTTTCTTCCATTTTGAGGATATTTGTGAGTTTCATGTTCCTGACATTATGCAGGCTGGCCAAGCTGTCCTTCGTGCTTCTCAGAAAGCCGAGCTCTTGACGGCTAAACGGAGTCGCTTCTATGACGATCTCAAGGCCGAGCGTGAGAAATCTCGAAGTTACAAGGGGAGCCTGAAAATGGCGAAGGCTCAAATTGCCGAACTGGAGAAGGAGAAGGAAGAGATAGCCGACAGACTGAAGAAGGCTGAGCGTGAAATGGGTCAGGTATTGAGGCGAGAGAAGAGGAAGCTGAAGGAGGTGGATGAGAAAGCTTATCAAGCTGGGTACGACCGTGCTGGTCTCGAGTATGTGAGGGAAGCTAGGTCAATGGTGAATGATGAAGTCAAGGCGAGGGTCCCGATTGCGTACCGAGCGAGTTATAAAGCTGGTGTGAAGGCTGTTGGTAAGGCGATGAAGATAGAGCCTGATTTGTCCATAATTCCAGCGGCGGTTGTTCTCGAGCTCGAACTTCCTTATACTGCTGAGGAGTGTGAGCCTCTTCCTCCCGAGGAATTCCTAGACAGTGATGATGAAATTGAAGATCTTACACAGGCCGATGCTGATGGTCTATGGGGCTCTGGTGGGGGGAAGGTGGTTGAGGACACCCAGCAGCCGACTCCAGATGTGGGGAAAGCTTCAGAGACTGCTGCCGAGGCTGATGCTGCAATGGCTGAGAAGGATGTTTCTCAAGCTTGAGTTGTTTTTATGTTTTAGAAACTTTTGGGTTGGACGGCTCCGACTTTGGAGTTTATTGTTTCAGTTGTAAATGGTTGTAGGAAGTCGGTACTGAATGGTTTTACTATGCTGTACCTCTAGTTGATGTTTTTCAACATTTGTGTTTTTCCCTTCGGATGAATAGATGTGTAGTTTCTTCTTGCAATGAATTTGTTTGAATGTCTTCATGCCTTGAAAGATTTTGGCTATCTTTGCTTACATGGTAAATATCCGTAGCCCCCACTTTGGTCTGGGTTCGGTCTAGGGGTAGGAATGTTTAACCGAGTGTCGAGCTGGCTGTGTTTACTTTCGAGCCTGGACCAAAGTAGTAAAATTTAGAGTTGACCGAGCGTGATGTTCTTCGGCCAATTTTCTATTTTGTGAATGATGCCAAGGTTAGCCGCTGATGGTGGGGTATTTGTTTTTGCGGTTTAGTGCTCGGCCAAGGTGCCAGCCCCCAGGAGAGGTTGTGGGGTGTTGTAATGTTTATGGGTGGTTTGCTCACCAAAATGTGAGTGTAACCGGGCTGTGGCCGACCTCATTGTCTTGCCAAGCCGAACCGGAGCCCAAGTTCCAGCCGCATTGTGTGACTTTTGGGCTCGATGGACCTGATGTCCGTTTTGCTTCTTTGGGCAGTAATAGTGGCCGAAGCAGAGGCATAGTAGCCGTTGTGTGACCGAGGTAAAGTTTTTGGAATTTGCCGAGGAAAAATTCTGTCAGAAAAAAGTTTTTGGAATTTGCAAATGACAACTGTTGGATAATATTTCTTTGATTTCCCAAACATGAAAGTACAAGTTGAAATGTAAAGACTTGGGCCGAAGCCAATTTAAAGGAAAATAGGGTAGGCAGTGGCCGAACATGAGGCACACTGTTGGGGATTTCAACTACATGTACGCCTTCTTGAGATTCTGTGCGTTCCATGGGTTAGTTAGAACTTTCCCATTCATGTCCTCCAGCACGTAGGCACCTTCACCAGCAATTTTTACGATACGAAAAGGTCCCTCCCAGTTGGGCTTGAATTTTGTTTTCTTGCTGGCTTGAACAACTTTTTGCCAAACCAAGTCGTCTGGTTTGAACTTTTTGATTCGCACGCTGCAGTTGTATCCTTTGGCCACTTGCTGCTGATATTCAGCGAGGTGCAGGCGAGCATCATCACGCTTCTCTTCTGCCAAAATAAGCTCTTGTGCCACAGCCGCGTTGTTTGTTTCGGGGTCAAATGTTTATGTTCGGAGTGTTGGAAACTTTGATTCCAACGGGATCACCGCTTCCATACCAAACGCCATGGAAAATGGTGTCTGGCCCGTTGATCGCCTTGGTGTAGACCGGTAAGCCCATAGAACGCGTGGCAATTCTTCAGCCCATTTTCCTCTTTTGGAGTTCAGCCGACGCTTGATTCCAGCACAGACAGTCTTGTTCGTGGCCTTTGCCTGGCCATTTCTTTGTGGGTAGGCTGGTGTGGAGTTGAAAAAATGTATCCCAAACTCGGCACAAAGGTTGGTGAGGTCCTTGCCGACGAATTGAGTTCCGTTATCAGAGACGATGGCGTATGGGACGCCGAACCTGGTAACAATGTTTCGCCATACAAATATTCGAACATCAGCCTCAGTCGTTGTCACGAGGGGTTCAGCTTCAACCCATTTGGAGAAGTAGTCTGTTGCCGTAATCAGAAACTTGAAACCTCCAGGAGCCGTTGGTAATTTTCCCACGATATCGAGCCCCCATTGGGTAAAGGGCCAAGGACTAGTGATGGGGGAAAGGTTCTGGGCAGGCTGTTTTGGGATGGGTGAAAGCAGCTGGCAGGGTCGGCATTTGCGGCCAACTTCCTCGCAGTCTTTCTTCATGTTCTTCCAGAAGTAACCTTGGCTTATGGCACGTTGACAGAGGGAGCGGCCGCCAGAATGGCAGCCACAGCTGCTTGAGTGAAGTTCTGTCAGAATTTCTGGCACTTGGGTGCGGTGGACGACAAGGAGGTAAGGTCCAGAGATGGATTTCCTGTATAGTTGGCCGCTTTCAGAAAGCCAGTAGTAAGCGGCCTTGTTTCTCACACGGTGAGCTTCCTTTTTGTCTGTAGGTAGGGTGTCGTGCTTTAGGAACGCAACGATCTCATCCATCCAGCTGGGACCGAGTTCGACATTGAGTACCTCTGGAGTGGGTTCAAAGGACGGGTGGTCAATGCTGCCAAAGTTGATGGTTCTGAATTCTGAGGCAGTGGACGCGGAGGCGAGGCCTGCAAGTGCGTCTGCATGTGCGTTGTGCTCGCGGTTGATCTGTTCGATGCGGAATTTGTGGAACTGAGAGATGAGCTTAGCTGTTGTGGCTTGATATTTCAGCATTCGAGGGTCCCGAGCTTCATAGTCGCCGAGTACTTGGTTAACGATGAGTTTGGAGTCACAGTAGACAACGAGGTTGGCGACCTTCATTGTGATGGCTGAGCGTAAGCCAGCGAGGAGTGCCTCATATTCTGCTTCGTTGTTGGTGGCTGGGAAGTCGATGGTGAAGGAGCTTTCATGAAGTGTTCCACAAGGTGAGACCAAGACTACCCCTGCTCCGGCTCCGTTGCTGTTGGAAGCCCCGTCGACGTTAAGTCGCCAAGTTTCGCCTTGGAAAAGGTGCCATGGCATGGTCTGAGAGCTATGTTTAGCAACATCTGGTGGGGTTGGAGCATTGAGTTCCACTGTGTCTTCTGGAGTGAGTTCTGCTATGAAGTCGGCCAACACCTGGCCCTTAATTGCTGTTCGTGGCTCAAAACTGATGTCGAAGTTCGCAAGTTCGACAACCCATTTTGATACTCGGTTGGAGAGATCTGCCTTCCGAAAGAGAGCTTGAGGGGGTGTTCCGTTAGGACGACGATGGGGTGCGACTGGAAGTAGGGCAGGAGTTTCCTGGCCGCTAAGACCAGAACAAGGGCTAGTTTTTCAAGTGGCAGGTAGCGAGTTTGAGCTGGAAGAAGTGTCTTGCTTGTGAAATAGATGGGCTTGTCATCGGCGCCTTCCCGCCGTACAAGTGCGGAACTTGTTGCATGGGCGGAAACGGCGAGATAGAGATGTAGAGTCTCGAACTCTTTGGGTTTCACCAGAAGGGGAGCCGAATTTAAGTAGTCTTTAAGTTCGGCCAAAGCGGAGTCACAATCTGGGGTCCATTCAAAGTTGCGCCGGCTTTTTCCCTTTAAGGCATGGAAGAATGCGTGACATTTGTCTGAGGATTTGCTGATGAAACGGTTTAAAGCCGCTGCCATCCCGGTGAGCCTTTGTACTTCCTTGATTGTCCTTGGTGGGCGCAAATCTTTAACAGCCTTAATTTGGTTAGGGTCGGCCTCAATACCTCTTCGAGTGACGAGGTGCCCGAGGAATTTCCCGGCGCTTACTCCGAACGCACATTTTTCAGGATTTAGTCGGAGCTTATGGAGCTTGAGGATTTCGAAGACTTCCGCCAGGTCTCGTAAGTGGTTGGATTCCTGCTTGCTCTTGATGACCAGGTCATCAATGTAAGCCTCCACAGTGTGGCCAATTTGTTCTTGCAACATCTTGAATATTGCTCTGTTGAACGTTGCACCTGAATTCTTGAGTCCAAAGGGCATGACACGGTAGCAGAAGATGCCATAAGGCGTGATGAAAGCGGTTTTTTCCATGTTGTCGGGGTCCATGGCAATTTGGTGGTAGCCACGGTAGGCGTCCAGAAAACTTAGTCGAGCATGGCCTGCTGTTGCATCCACGAGTTGGTCAATCTTCGGAAGCGAAAACCAATCTTTTGGACAAGCGTCGTTGAGATTGGTATAATCCACGCAGACTCACCATTTGCCATTTTTCTTCTTCACGTCAACAGTGTTGGACATCCATGTTGGGTATTGCACTTCTTGAATTGCATTGGCTTCCAGTAGACGCTTGACCTCTTCGATGACGGCGTCGGCGTGTTCGGCGGCGGAACGCCGCGCCTTTTGGATGACAGGTTTGGCGTCTTTTTTGATGTTGAGAGAGTGACTGATGAAATTGGGGTCGACTCCCGGCATTTCGTTGGGGGTCCAGGCAAAGACTTCTATATTTTCCTTGAGGTATTGAAATATTTCTTCGCGGTCAGCCTCGCTAATCGAAGAGCTGATTAAGAAAAAACGGGAGCCATCCTCGTTAATCGGCATTTGGACGAGGTCCTCTTCGGCTTTGTCTTCGGCTTTTTGGTCGACGTCGTTGATCACTGCTATGTCGGGTACTTCAACCCATTGTACTTCTTTGGCTTTAGCCGAGTTGTGGACGGCCGAGACGTAGCACTTTTTGGAGGCTACTTGGTCACCTCTCAGATCTTCTTGTCGTCCGTTGGAGTCGATGAAGCGGACAACCTGGTGGTAGGTCGAAGCGATTGCTTGCATGTTATGAAGTCAAGTTCAGCCAAGAATTGCATTGTACGGGCTTGGCACGTTGACGACGATGAACTCGACGGTCAACGTTTTCGAACCTGTGACGACCGGAAGGAAGATTCGCCCGAGTGGCCAGACCGGTGCTCCGTTGAATCCGATAAAAGGGACTTCGGCGGGTTGTAGGGCTGACTCTGGGAGGTCAAGCTTTTTGAACAGATCATAGAACATCACCTCTGTCGAGCTTCCCTGGTCGATGAGGATTCTCTTGACATCGTGGACTCCGATTTGCACGGTGACGACTAGAGCATCAGAATGTGGAGTTGTACGAACTCGAGGTCGTGCTCTGTGAAAGTTATGGTCCACTTGGGTGTTTCGTCTGGACGCGGGCATTTTGACCCGGGTCTTACCGCGAGCACCTGTTTAGAAGTGGAAGCGCGATCGAGGTCGGCTCTGAGGTGCGCCTCGGATTCCTTCGTCACCGGGCCGTGGATGACATGTATCGTTGGCCTTGGTTCGTTTGGGTTGGGATTTCCGACGGGTGGGAGGGCGGGTGTTTTTGCTTGATCAATGTATTTGTCGAGGTGGCCTTGGGCCGCCAAGCGTTCCAACAATGCTTTGTATGGAGCACATGCCGTTGTGTAGTGGCCGAGCTCATTGTGATACGAGCACTTCTTTATTGGGTTCTGATCCGCCTGGCCGTTGTCCGTGCCGAGTTTGCCTTGCGGCCACTCGAACCATGGCTGCCTCATGATTTCCTTTAGGAAGGACCAGATGGGTTCTTTGTAGTGGGTGGTTTCGGCCACATAATCGTGCTCTTTTGGCTGGCGTTTCCTCCCTTCTTTGATGTTGTTGACGTGTTTTTTTGGCTGGGATTGTTGAGTTGCGATTGGTGTCTGCGGCTGAGGGGCTGTCGTCGGTAGGCAGGCTGTTGAATTGGGGATCCCCTGAGCGGCTCGGTCTGCGTAGAACTCTTCAAGGGCACAAAATCGTTTTATGACACGCATCAACTCTCCCATGCCGTGCGGAGGTCGAATAGCCAGTTTGTCGAGTATTTTACTCTCAAATTCCAACCCATTTTTGAAGGTACAGGCGGCCCAGTACTCGTCGATTCCGGGAATTTCATTAAAAAGTTGCCAGTAGCGCTCTGCGTAGTGCCTGAGCGTTTCATTTGGGAGCTTCCTCATCTGGGTCAAGGACTTAGGCTCCTTCGCTGTTCTGTTACTTATGATAAAGCGGGTGTTGAAGGCGCGTTCAAGGTCAGCCAGGTTCCGTATGGATCCAGCGGGCAATTTGTTGAACCACTGGAGTCCAAGAGAGCCAAGGCTGGATGGGAATGCTTTGCATTTGATTTCATCCTTCGTAGTGCACAGCTCGATGGTTTAGCGAAAGTGAATGAGGTGAGTGTAAGCTTCGCAGCTGCTTGGGTCAAACTTCGTGAATTTTGGTAGGTGGAAATTGGGTTCGGCGATGGTGTTGATGATGTGGGAGGTGAAGGGTGAGATACCAAGGTCCTTTAGTTGCCGTTCAAATCCAGGACGCGGTGGTTTGCCTAGCTCGTCCGTGCGCGGCCTCTTTGGGTGCTTCTCTCTTTCTGATGTTTTCTCGCGTACTCGGCTGCGAAGCTTGTCCCGCAGGTCCGTTGTTTCCCTACGGGGGTGGTCGACGGACTTCTCTTTGTTGCAATAGGTTTTGTTCCCATTCTCCGCCCCTTCGATCCGTATGCCTTTGCCATTCCGCCGAACATCGTTCTCATTATCCAAGTTTTCTGGTGGTATCCCCTCGAGGCGTTCAGAGACACGCCTGGTTTCGACGGAGTCTCGGTTTCGGCGTGAGGCCGTTGTGCGAGAGAACTCCGCGCGACCAGTCGAGTACGTGCTCGTGAATGATTCGGTGTCCCTTGTGCGTGTTCGCTCGTGGTGGGACCTCGAGTGGTGTGTACCAGATGTTGCAGGTTGTTTGTAGAGGATAATTTCCTTGGCGTTCCCTTTTTCTGGCGTAAACCAACGCGGTCTTTGACGGAGACGCGGTGGCCCTTGTTGGGGTGGTCTCGCGGCGGCGGAGGTGGAGGAGGGGGAGGAGAATTTCTTCGCGTCCGTCGTCCGCCTCTGGTAGATCTGGAGGCGGCTGGGGTTGCGTCCTGTATATGTTGCTTCATCTGGGCCACTTCCGCCCTTAGCGCTACAAGTTCGTTGTCCCTTTCGTCGTCTCGTCGTTGCAGAAGGCGGATGTAGGCCGTTGTTATGTCGTCTGCGGCTGGAGAAAGCCCAGAATCTGGGGGGAGTGAGATGGACATGTGCCTTTCTGAAAACGGTGGGAGGATTGCATTTCCACTGGTGTCTTTGGCTCCCGAAACGGAAACGTTTTGTGGATCTCCGCCCATCGCTGTTGAGTTTTTGACCGTCTTTTTGAGAGGAAGGTGGTTTGGAAGAGAGTTTGAGCCGTTTGGATCAGAGGCTGAGAAAGTTTCACGTCGGGTTCACCAATTGTGTGGCCCGTCTCTTCCGGCTTGAGTCCTTCCTTCGCTGGTTTAGTGGTCTCCTAGCCTTCTCCACGCAGCCTGCACAATGAGCGCACAACTAAGATCTGGCCGGGGGTTGCCCGGCAAGGCCCTCCGGCGAGAGGATAAGTATGTGCAGGAAGAGAGGAAAGAGACTAGGGTTTTGAGTAGATATTCACGTGTAAGAGTGCGTACCTTCCTGAGGTGTTATCCTTCAGTATTTATAGAATCTCCATAGCTTGCTCTCCAAGCACAGGCACATGCCTTGCGCGGATCAGGTGACGTCATCATGACGCCATTGAGCAGATCTGGTAACTGCTTTTTGGGGGTGAGCTGGCACGATCCATGTGCGCCCATGATTATCTTTTGTTATAACCGTTTTTGCACGCTGGACAACGCACAACCCAGCAGCTAGTCGCCATCGACAGCGCCCATGCTCTGCAGGTGGCCGAACACGACCCTTACCGATCCTGACTTACGACCGGCAGGAGAATAATTGTTGCACAAGGATCCAACGACAGATGTGGCCGAACACGGATCAGCCTTCCGCCGAGCCTGGACCGGTGTGGAACGGCGATGAACAGTAGGGACGGTAGCCGTGCTCAAAGACCGGGCTCGGCACAGATTTTGTTTGGTTCGTTCTATAGCGAACTCTCATGTTCGGCCTTCTACACTTAGTCGTTTGAAAATACTGCATGTTTCAAAAACAAGGGTCGGATCTATGGGGTGACGGTGGTGGTGATTTGTCTCTACCAGGGGTAGGTGTTAGGGATTTTTGGTTTGGATTTTTCTTGTTGGTTTTATTTTCTGCTGTGTTGTTTGGTTTTCTCTCCCCTTGGGAGATTTTCTCATCCTTCGTGGGTGCTGTTTGGCGTAGGGGTGTGTGAGTTTTGGTTCTCTATGAGAGATTGGTGTGGTGTGGCACTGTTGCTCTCTGATGCAATATAGGGAGTAGGTCTTTCTTTTGAGCCTATTCGCCTGTTTGGCTATTCTCCATTGTCTAAGAAAGGGTATGCCCTTTGAATCTTTGATGTACTCTTTTTGGTATTAATGAAATCTTCTAAACTTTGGCCAAAAAAAAAAAAAAAAACACGGGGAGGAAAAAAGAAAAGGAGAAAACATACACAACAAAACGAGGAAATAGAAAAACACACACACAAAAAGAGGGAAAAAAAGTGAAAAAAATGAAGGTTCTGCTGGGGCAACTTCTTGTCTTGCACTTAATTAGTGAATCGTAATTAAGAACGGCTTGAGTTTTCCAAAAATTTAAAAAAATTGGGCCTAGATTGTGACCAATGACTACTTTACTATATATAGCCTCCTCATGTGACCAATGACTTGAGCTACAACCACAGATTTTCGGAATTCAGATATGTTTATTCAATTGGGCATTGCTTGAGGTTATAATCACAGTTATTACTAAGCAATTGCAGGACTTCGTTCCATCCACATGTATCGCCTTATCAGAATTTTCAACCATTTGACCAAGAAGAGTTTGAAACAGGAACGCTCACTGACATCATCACTGTTGACTTCTAAGTCTTCCCTCTTAAGCATTGTGGTGTATAAAATGGTGACACATTTCATTGATTAACATAACTAAAAAAACACAGTCTGCAAATTCTCATTAGCCTGTGTTCTTACAGCTTCCTCTTGTTCTTAATTTTGCGCACGGAAATGTTAATCTCTACAGGCAAATGCTCTATGCAACTTCTCCATGTTTTCCTCCTTGGGGTATTACCATACTTGAACCTTGCACTCTCCTCCTCAGGAGTTGGAGAGCATGCTGAAACAATCAGGTGCATTGAGAGGGAGAGACAAGCTCTCCTCAACTTCAAACAAGATCTTATCGACAATTATGGTCGTCTCTCTTCTTGGGGGAGTACTAAAGACTGTTGCAAATGGGAAGGGGTCCACTGCAGCAACCACAATACTACTACAAGTCACATAACCATGCTCGATCTTCATACAAGGTATGATGATCGTCCTATTTTGAAGCCTCTTAGAGGTAATATCAGCCCTTCATTGCTTGAATTACACCATTTGAGGTACTTGGACCTTAGTGGAAATAATTTCTCTGGCCCAATTCCTCATCAGTTCAGCAACCTTTCCAACTTGAAGCATCTTGATCCCGCCTACAATCGTATGTTGAATAACGAAAACCTTGAGTGGCTTTCTCATCTTTCTTTACTAAGTCACCTCGACCTTTCTGGGGTTGTACTCAGTAATGCAACTGGTTGGGTTCAATCTATCAGTAATCTCCCTCTCCTCAAAGAGTTGCACTTGTTTTATTGTTCCCTTCCTAATGTCACTAAATTTTCCTCATTCCATTTTAATTCTTCTGTGTCCCTGTCCGTCGTTGATCTATCTTTCAATAGTCTATCTTCTTTGATATTCAACTGGTTGTTCAATGTCAGTAGCAGTCTCACTTATATCGACCTTGGAGGTAACAAGTTAAAAGGTTCGATTCCTGATGCCTTTAGAGACATGGGTTCACTCACAAACCTCAGTCTCAAAGGCAATCAACTTGAAGGTGGCCTTCCGAAATCCTTTGCGAATTCAAGTCATTTGCAGTCTCTCGATCTGTCGGATAATATTCTAACGGAAGAGCTTCACGAGTTTCTGCAAAAGTTGTCTGGTGCAAAGAATTCATTAGAGATATTGGTTTTATCTAATAACAGGCTTAAAGGTCCATTTCCTGATTTCACTAGATTTTCTCTATTGAGAGAATTGTCCCTCAACAAGAATGCATTGAGTGGCACATTCCCAAAATACATTGGAAACCTTCCGAATCTTGGTTATTTGGATTTGTCGGGGAATCAAATTACAGGGTCATTCCCCGATCTTTCAGTGTTTCCATCATTGGAAATGTTATTTCTTGAAAACAACCAGTTGAATGGGACTATAGACAGAAGTATTGGACAGCTTCACAAGCTTATGTATTTCGATTGTGCTTCCAACTCATTAACAGGCATAATCTCTGAAGCTCACTTCTCAAATCTCTCTAGTTTGTGGTATTTGGACCTCTCTTATAACGCACTAACTTTTAACGTCAGTTCTGATTGGGTTCCCCATTTCCAACTTGATGTTATAAAGTTGTCTTCTTGCAAGTTGGGCCCTCATTTCCCAATGTGGCTTCGAACTCAAAACGAATTTTCTGTGCTTGATATCTCTGGTGCTAAAATTGTAGGTAATATACCTAGTTGGTTCTGGGATCTAACCTTGAGATTATCTTCTCTAAATCTCTCTCACAATCAATTTAATGGCTTGTTGCCTGATCTATCTTTGAGGTTTCGGTTGTATCCTGGAATAGATTTAAGTGATAATCTTCTTACAGGTCCAATACCCCTACTTCCTGCTAATGTATCGTCTTTGAATCTCTCCAAGAATAAGTTTGAAGGCTCCCTTTCTTTCTTATGCGCAATTACTGGAGAGCAACTCTTCTATCTTGACCTCTCAAATAACCGACTATCAGGGGAGCTTCCATATTGTTTGTCCCACTTCAAAAAAGTATTCATCCTTAGTTTGGCAAACAACAATTTTCATGGGGAAATTCCCAGCTCAATCGGCTTGCTAAGTTACATACAAACATTGAACTTGCGTGACAACAATTTGTCCGGGGAAGTGCCTTCTTCTCTTAAGAGATGCAATATGCTGCGTATTATTGACTTGAGAGGTAATAGATTCACAGGAATAGTACCAGCATGGTTAGGGACACACTTGACAAGTTTGATTGTCCTTATTCTTCGATCCAACGAGTTGAACGGAAGCATACCTTGGCAAATATGTCATCTTAACCGCATTCAAGTATTGGACTTATCCCAGAATCATTTATCAGGAAATATGCCATCGTGCTTTTCCAATTTTACTGCTCTAGTGGAAACTAATAAATCTGTTGCCTCGGCTTCTTTTGGTTACGTAGCATATGGTGCATCTCTTGGCGATGGGATTACGTCTTATTACTCAGGTTCATATGAAGCTAATGCATTTGTGCAATGGAAAGGACAAGACCAGGAGTACAGCAAAAATCTAAGACTACTAAAGACCATTGATCTGTCTAGCAATAAATTATCCGGAAAAATTCCTGAACAAGTTGGGAGTCTTGCAGGGTTGCATTCCTTGAACCTCTCGAGAAACACTTTGACAGGAAAAATCATCCAAGAGATCGGTCAGATGAAAATGTTGGAATCACTTGACTTGTCTGCAAACAAACTTTCTGGTGAAATTCCTGGAAGCCTTGCTCATCTAAATTTTTTGAGTGTTTTGAACCTGTCAAGTAACAACTTGTCTGGCGAAATCCCATTAAGCACACAACTCCAAAGCTTTAATGCTTCTGCATATTCTGGGAATCCTAACCTTTGTGGGCTTCCACTTCCCCACAAGTGCCTTGGAGATCCTCCAATTACTCCCCAACCCAAAGACAAAAGCATTCAACAAGATGAGGATAGGTCCATTACTCAAGGATTTTATGTTAGCATGGGGCTTGGTTTCTTCTTCGGATTTTGGGGAGTTTTTGGCACTATACTTTTCAATAGTCGGTCTCGGCATGCATTTTTCATGTTCCTAAACCACATAACGGATTGGATCTATGTGACCATAGCGTTGAACTGGGCTAGACTACAAAGGAAGCTTTAGATCCTGTCGGTGAGTATCATTTTCAAAATTTTGACTTCCCTTAATTTTTTTGGTAGATCACTGCATAGGCGTAAAAAACTTCTTTTAAATCCTATTTAGGAGTCAATCACAAATATTGCTCATATTTTCGGAATGTATCAGCATATTCTGTAACCACAATATATGTGCAGGTCATATTGCGGAACAAGACTCTTTGGTCCTGAAATTGCTATGGTAACTTATTCTACGACCCTAGTTTTTAACTACGAAACGGCTTGGTATCTCCCATATGTTAGCTGTCATTATTTGATTACAGGATCCCAAAGTTAGCCTAAGTTTCAAGATTTGCAATTTAATTGGGTAATTAGTGGGATCATATATCCAACTACTACCCTAGTTTTTCCTTTTCTTTTTTGCCAATCCGTTCAATGATCATATATCCATTTTTCTGTTTTTGCTTTCATTTTTCGCATGAGCTCCTAGAAACGAGTTTATGTGTCATTGCAATTAAATCATGTGTTTGGGAGCACTTAATCTTCTATTTTGCACTATGTAAATTGTGAATTGTGGATAGTTTTGGAATATCGAAAATACTACATGGCACAGTTTGAATACCACATGCTCTCGGTTTCTTACTATTTATACAGATAATTGATAAGGATTGCTCTGATTTGCTGCAGATAATGTTTGGTTGCTGCACCTTTCCAAGGAGATAGCTAAATTGACTATATTTTATAGGACCTCTCCGGTTCTCCTGCTATGTTGTTCAGCGAGCCCATGCTTTAGCAGCATAAGCCTTAGTTGATTTTGTTGATAGTCTTAGCAAGGGATAGAAGAGTGGTCACTACACGCACCACAGATTATTCTTCTTACCCTATTAATGTTTGCTTTTGTTGGCGACTCCAGAAACCATAGCCATCTCTAATTATCCTTGCTTGGCGCAGTTCTGTATATTTATTTATTGGGGCAGTGTGTTTATTCTCTGTTCTTTTTTTATATTTCTTTTTAGAAGCTAGAGAGTAGAAAGGATGTCCCAGCCAATTCAGCTCCTTGATTTATGGTTTTTGGCTACTTGGTTCAGTTCTCTATTCCCACTATTCAGTACCATCCTAAGGAACTATGAATTGGAACGCACATCCCGACAATGGTACACTAACATTCCAAATACAAAATTCACTGATGCTTTTCCTACTTATTTTCTTACCATTTTGCCAAAGTTGACCAAAATAAAATATAATCATCTAAAAAAAATTTTGGAGCACTAACGGGACATGTAAAATAAAATCTGTCAAAATGCTTTTAAAAAGAATTTTACATCAAAAATCCGAAAAATAACACTCCACTTATTGAATTGTGATCTCTTGTTATATCGTAATGTATAGAAGTCTACCCTCGTCATACCATACCACTATTGAGGACATGTGGTATAGCTTTCTAAATCATGTTCCTCAAAGCAGAGCGATGCGCTTTCCAATCAACATACGTGCATATCAATGGGGTTAAATTGAAACACGGCATCTCAAGCCGTATCGTTAGCACAGTTTTCTGCACTTCTTTTTGGATTCATTCAGAGGTAGACACTTCCTTTCCTTTTGACAATTAAAGGATGATGTTGAAGGTTCTGGTTAGTTTAGTATCCTAGATTTGTTGTACTCTTGGGAACTGTGTGCCTCATCTGGGCCAGATTCTGTAGAATGACGGACCTATGGATCCTTGTTTCGTTTATTTTGTGAACTCTTTGTATTAATAGCCATCTATCAATTGAGGCACTTCTGTTTCCCAAACAAAAATGTGGTGTAGAAATGGATATAGTGATAATCAACAAGGAACTTGGGGGTCAATGAGTGAATGGGAATGGTCAATAAGGAGATCAAGTACTCTATTTGGTAATGCTTAGTAAGAAACAACAATATAAAAAGAGGTTATTGGAATGAGTTCTCTCTTTGTAACTGTACTTCAGTGTGCAGGCTGTTCCTTACTAGTTAAGTGAGGAACGAAGAACGACGGTGTTAGCTTTTAATTTATGTAGGGTGTATGGTTTGCATCTAGCAAACCTATATCCAGCGGGGGACTAAACTTCGTACTTGTCGCAACTTTGGCACCGTTTTTCATTTCATCGTAATTGATTCTCATTTCGATGAAAGAGTTTTCTCGTTTCCATTATAAAATATATATATGTTGAATGTCATTCGTTTAGTTATGATGGGCGAGGGTGAGAGATCACTGTCTAATTGAAAGCTGATATATTACTACAACTTAAGGGATCTCAACTGAAGAACATCACCCGCGCGGAAAGGGAATAATGTTTTGATTATAATCAAAGATTGCAGTAGATTACTCATGCATCGCATGCACGTGTGCTTTTACTAGTACCACTTAGAAGACGACCAACATAAAAAGCTATTTAAGGTTTCTTTCTCGAAAAGGGGGAGGCGACGACGATTGAACTATAGCATCTTAAAATCACAAGTAATGTTCGTTCCTCAAATTCCTACGGAATTGAACCAATCAATTTGGTGTCCAAGTTAAGGAATAATCTATGAAAACTTTATATCCATCTCAAAACCAATTGGCATTGAGGGGAGAGGTCCCAGATATTATTAAGTGATCACCCATTCCACTCTCAAGCAATGTGAGATTCATTTCTTTAACATCCCCTCTCACGTATAGTTGTGTTAGAGGTCTGTCACGTGTGGCCACTTTTTGGGTCCTATCATCATGTATTCTTTTTGCTGGTTTGTCATCTTGGAGTGTGGATTGTGAATTTTTAAAATGTTGGGCGGAACGGACCCCGCTTTGTTACCATAAGAAGTGGTAAAATTATCCACGTATTGTAACGCCCCAAGCAGACCACTGGCCCAGTACCCTGATTTTGATCCACAAGCCACACCACATGACCCAAAAGCTTAAGCACAAGGTACTAGTAGTAGCCCACAAAGTTTGTTATATGCCCAAAATCATCCATGTAGACTTCCGATGTGGGACGGGGTGTTACAATCTCCCCAACTTTATAGCCTCGCGCCCTCGCGAGGGGTTGAGCACTATAATCACCATTATAAACCAAACCAACAACCAAATCAAACCAAACTCCAAGGGCCCACACGGTCGTGTACAACCTGGCTTTGATACCACCTGTAACGCCCCAAGCAGACCACTGGCCCAGTACCCTGATTTTGATCCACAGGCCACACCACATGACCCAAAAGCTTAAGCACAAGGTACTAGTAGTAGCCCACAAAGTTTGTTATATGCCCAAAATCATCCATGTAGACTTCCGATGTGGGACGGGGTGTTACAACAAATCTTGTGGGCTACTACTAGTACCTTGTGCTTAAGCTTTTGGGCCATGTGGTGTGGCTTGTGGATCAAAATCAGGGTACTAGGCCAGTGGTCTGTTAGGGGCGTTACAGGTGGTATCAAAGCCAGGTTGTCCACAATTGTAACATAACTTAGGCGAGCCATCACAACTATAACCATAATGAGATTTCCCACAACGATTGCATAACCACTCAATCCGCTCACTCCTATCATCCTTTGACTGCGCTGGCGTACAAATCCTCTTGTTAGAGTTACTATCCTCACTGCTCTGTCCTAATTGCCACCATTCTCTAGATCTCTTAAATTGGCGCTCCTCACTCATCTTCTCCTCTTTTAAATCATTCTCTGCTATCAATGCTTTAGTCACAAGTTTAGGTAGTGTCTTAACGTCAAGTAGAGAAACCCTTCCATGAATATCGAATCGAAGCCCCCTTTGAAAATGCCACACCTTATCTGTTTCTTTTTCCACCAAAACTCCTGCATACCTTGACAATTCATCAAACTTTTGCTGATACTCCGCCACCGACATATTTCCCTGCCTTAAAGCTAAAAACTCAGTCCGCATTTGGTCTTTAACTGCTGGTGGGATGTACTTCTCCTCAAAATCCTTTTTGAAATTGCTCCATACTAATTCATTCTGCTTATCTTTGTAATGCTGCTTTGCTGACCGCCACCAATGCTCAGCTCCCCCCTGCAGCTTATATGCAGCAAAAGACACCTTTTGGACCTCAGAACAACCTAACACATCAAAGATCTTTTCCATTTGCAATAGCCAAGCCTCAGCATCCGATGGCTTATCAGTCCCCATAAAAGACGGTGGATTAGTCTTCAGAAATCTATCAAAAGTATTGCCTTTATCCAATGTCAGAAACCTTGATGCAGTTGCTGGTGCCACTTGGGCCTGATGCCCAGCAAATAATCCCATAAAAGTCTGAAAGGCTTGAACAGCACCTACTGGGTCAACAAAACCTGTGGGTGTACTAGAATTTGCAATAATTTCGGTAATTGGATCAGTTGGATTCGCAGTGGGGTCGGCTAGATTAGCATCATTTTCTATTTCAACTGCATCATCAAAAACTTCAGCCTCATCATTAACTCGGCCACGACCTATTGGGTTGGTGCGGCCACGACCACGTGCTAAAGAAGTGCCCTGACCACGGACTATAGGAGTTGCCCGACCTCGGCCACGAACTGCTGTACCCTCATTTGTCAACCTAGTATTATGACGTGGACGAACCATTTCCTAACCTTGAAAATATAATATTACAGTCAATAAGCTAAATGCAGAATTATACAAACAAAAGATGAACTCACAAGCCTATGGGACTCTGGGGACCTAGACCTCATCTAAGACAAGATGCGATGACGAATGCAAGTATAAAAATCGAAACTTAAGCTCAAGGTACTAGTAGTAGCCCACAAAGTTTGTTATATGCCCAAAATCATCCATGTAGACTTCCGATGTGGGACGGGGTGTTACAATCTCCCCAACTTTATAGCCTCGCGCCCTCGCGAGGGGTTGAGCACTATAATCACCATTATAAACCAAACCAACAACCAAATCAAACCAAACTCCAAGGGCCCACACGGTCGTGTACATGGATGGCTCTGATACCACTCTTGTCACGCCCCAAATCCGGGAGCATGACCGGCCGTGTACCATAAAGCAATCATGGGACACGAAGCCTAATAAAAAAAAATAGTTTTAGCAACTTAAACCAAATAAAGTAAAAACTGGATATTTTATTAAAGCAAAATGTGCAAACCCAAAATCAATATTTTTCCATAACAAGATGGCCACAATATCCGATATTCTCTAACTCCAAATTCCCCAAGAATTGCCAATAAATAAAAGTGCGGAAGCTAATAAATAAACGTTCGAAAGCATTTTGACACGATAAAAGAAATAAAAATGCAAACGCCCTAGAGGTCCAATCACAAGGTCTCGACAACGCCGCAGAGTCCACTATAATGCTCCATGAACTAACCTGAAAAATAATGTGGAATAAATCCGTCAGCTGACGAGCTCAGTGAGTGGTTAAGCATGTGATCCCTTCTTTTGGATTCCCCTTGAGCCTATCTGTTCTTGACAATTCATTTACTCGTTGTAATTCGATAAGTGATGTTCTTATTCGTCGCTCTCATATTTATTGACGATTGACGTACCCTTTGGCATACAAGGTTTATTGATAGTATTTTTGATTGTTGGATTGCCCATATTTTTCTTGTTGCTCCATAATATTATTGTGACTCTGCAACGGCACGGAGAATAATCCTGGTGCAGGTGCCTCCGGCTCGCCGTTGTTCTATTTGTGTTTGGGACCATAGACTATGTTGATATTTATTAAAGTCCAAGGAAAAGACCCGTGAGATATCGTGGTGACTTTGGCCACTAGGGAAAAGACTTGTGAAATACCCTGTGACTCTAGTGCTCAACGGATAGGGAAAAGACTTGTGAAATACCCTGTGACCCTATTCCGGATCGGCTTAGGGAAAAGGTCCCAGGCGCCATCCTGTGGTGACTCTAAGTACGGTGTTGGATCCAACGGGCAAAGCCCTGAGAAAATATTTGGCATTTGGAAATTAGTAATTATGGTTCTCACTTTGGTTCATACTTCTGTTAATCCGTTATTCATCTTGTGGATACTATTTGTTGAGTTGTTGATCTCTTTGTTCAATATTCGGTTTGTTGATAGTATTCGTTGAACCTTCGACCTTCCTTAATTTGACACCATTTCTTTGGAACCCTTGTTATCGTTCATTTATACGTATGCCACTTTGTATTATTACCCTTAGCATGCTTAACTACTCACTGAGCTCGTCAGCTGACGGATTTATTCCACATTATTTTTCAGGTTAGTTCATGGAGCATTATAGTGGACTCTGCGGCGTTGTCGAGACCTTGTGATTGGACCTCTAGGGCGTTTGCATTTTTATTTCTTTTATCGTGTCAAAATGCTTTCGAACGTTTATTTATTAGCTTCCGCACTTTTATTTATTGGCAATTCTTGGGGAATTTGGAGTTAGAGAATATCGGATATTGTGGCCATCTTGTTATGGAAAAATATTGATTTTGGGTTTGCACATTTTGCTTTAATAAAATATCCAGTTTTTACTTTATTTGGTTTAAGTTGCTAAAACTATTTTTTTTTATTAGGCTTCGTGTCCCATGATTGCTTTATGGTACACGGCCGGTCATGCTCCCGGATTTGGGGCGTGACAAGGTGGTATCAGAGCCATCCATGTACACGACCATGTGGGCCCTTGGAGTTTGGTTTGATTTGGTTGTTGGTTTGATTTGTATTGGTGATTATAGTGCTCAACCCCTCGCGAGGGCGCGAGGCTATAAAGTTGGGGAGATTGTAACACCCCGTCCCACATCGGAAGTCTACATGGATGATCTTGGGCATGGGTTTGCACATTTTGCTTTAATAAAATATCCAGTTTTTACTTTATTTGGTTTAAGTTGCTAAAACTATTTTTTTTTATTAGGCTTCGTGTCCCATGATTGCTTTATGGTACACGGCCGGTCATGCTCCCGGATTTGGGGCGTGACACGTATATTCATTGAAAGAAAGGAAGTTTATATACAATACAGAAACTAATTTAAATCCTAAATTAGTGGATGTACACTGTCATTACCTATTTACATTCCTATGAAAAATGAAAACAAATCAAGCAAGAATGAATGAGGGTTGATTGTCCGTAATTGTAGGAGATCCCGGATTTTGTGCATCGACTTTACCTTCCTTAACATAATTAGTTACGCCACAAGATGCGGTCAAGACATCCAAAACCACACCTGGAACATGAGTCAATTCGCAAGGTTTTTTAAATCCACCGGTACACACGAAAAAAAAAGAAGAACTTTAGTCTTGCGCTAAGTCAATTGTAAGCACGACTTGGGTTTTTCCAAAATATTGAAAAAGATGGACTAGAATGTGACTAGTGATGAGACAATATTGTATTATAGCCATAGGTGACCTTGACTTGAGTTACAGCCATAGATTTGCAAATTGAGAGATGTCTTTGTCATTCCAAACTTTTCCCACATACAACCTTTCGACCAAGAAAAGTTGAAACTGACTCATTGTTGACTCCAAGACTTTCCTCATTAGTCACAACACCATGTTTGGTTTGAGTTTTGAGGGAGATTTTTTAGAGTAATTAATGGAGAGAGATAAATAGAGAAAATTTATTGGAGATTGTGCCCAGAGATTTTAAGACCCCAAAACGAATATAGCCTAAGTTATGTTAGAAAATTTGTTGTCCCTTTAAAAAATCTACGGAGCTCCGTCCTAAAAATGTTGCCCCCCGGGCTAAAAAGAATGCACTTTGTGAAAAAATAAAATTTTAATCAATTATAAGGAGTCATTTCCCATAAGTGGACAGTGGGATTAGCCCCTAGAATTAGTTGAGGTGCTAGTAAGCTGACCCGGACACCATTTGGTTTCTTCTTGGGGTCGGGAGGCATATGATTGGTGGGCATAAAGGCGCCATCTTTTGTGAGGTTGTTTTATTTCCGTTGTGCTGCAGTCGTGCCAGTTAGGGAAATAGAGTTCCACATTGCTTGGGAGTAGAATAGATGACCACTTAATAACATTTGAGATATTTTCACTCATTGCCAATTGGTCTTAAGTTGGTTATAAGGTTTCCACAGTGTCCCAATCCCTTTAATTTTGTGTAGTTCTTTCAAAATTAATGAATTTCCTCTTCTTTTGCTGTTCAAAATAAGGCTTGCTCGAACACATGAGTTATCATAAAAAAAAACACCTGAGTTTTCATAAAAAATAATTATAAGGACTCATTGATATTAAGTAAGTTGCAAAAATATTTTTGAGTTCCCAGTTTGTCAATGGACAATATTTTTTTGGGAGAATTTTTGATAGGTCCACTATAGCATATTTTTAACCCACTAAGTCCACTTCTAAAGTTCTTAACACCTCTAGTCCACTAATAATTCCAATGACACAAATACCCTATATAAAATAAACAAGGACCTTGCTTGATTAATACAAAAAATGTATTTTTTCAATTTTTTTTCAATCTTGTCGCAACCACACCACCACCACCACGCCGCCGCCGCCACCACCACGACGTCGCCGCCGCTGCCACCACTACCACCACAACGCCGCCACCTTTACCCACCACCACGCCGCTGCCGCCGCCGCCGCCACCACCACCACCATAACGCCGCCACATTTTTTTTCAATCTTGAGGTGGTGGTGGCGGCATTGTGGTGGTGATGGTGGAGGTGGTTGTGGGGGCGCGGTGGTGGTGGTGGTGGGGGTGTGATGGTGGTGGGGGAGGGGTGGTGGTGATGGTGGAGTGGTTGTGGTGGCGGCGTTGTGATGGTGGTGGTGGCAGCGTGGTGGTGATGGTGGTGGAGGTGGTGAGGGTGGTGGAGCGGTGGTGGTGGCGTCGTGGTGGTGGGGGTGGTGGTGGTGGTGGGGGTGGGGTGGTTGTGGTGGCGATTTTGTTGGTGGAGTGGTGGAGGTGGTGGTGGAGGTGGCGTGGTGGTGGGGGCGACGACGGCGGTGGTGGCAGCATGGTGGTGGTGGTGGAGGTTGTGGTGGTGGTGGGGGCGGGGAGGTGGTGTTGGTGGTGTTGATCGAGTGGTGGTTGAGGTGGTGGTGGTGATGGTGGAGGTGGTGGTGGGGGCGTGGTGGTGATGGTGGTGGTGGAGTCGTGGTGGTCGTGTACAGTTTGAAGAAAGGACAATTTTGTCCTGTCAAAAAATGAAGTAGACCCAAGGCTTTAAAAAAAGTAATGGACTGGACTAGAGATGTTTTGAAAGTATGAGGTGGACTGAACATGTTACAAAATCCTATAATGGACCTTACAACAATTCTTTATATTTTTTTGGGATGTAGAGTATGCAAACTGAGTGCCATTACTTGGGTTAACAGAACTATACATGCACAGATTGCAAACTCTTATGAATTAGTTTGTGTTTCTACTACTTCATCTGGTTCTTAATTTTGCTTTTACAATGATCATGGGAGAAAGCTCTTTCGAACTTCTGTTTTCGCTCGTTGCTACTAACGGGGTCTCGGTTGATTTCCTTTCCTTTAGCTACTCAAATGTTTCAGTTTTTTCTTTTTCTTTGCGTGATTAGGTAGTTAATTAATTACATGTTAATAGTTCTTTCAATTAATCGTCAGAACATACTGTTTCCAATCAACAAGTATAGATAAAAGGGAAATGCTAAGCTAAGTCAGGTGTCTTGGGATACTGTATCTTCGTTAAATTTCACATAAGAATGCTTAATGTTAACCACAAGAAGGAATAATAAAAAATTAAAGACGTTGTACACAAAATCACAAGGGCAAAATCTCATTAGCTTCCTTTGTGTTTTTACAGCTTCCTTTTGCATGTTCTTAATTTCCCTTACGGAGATTATCATCATCAAGGGCAAAAGCTCTCTTCAACTTCTCCATGCTTCTCCTTGTGGTATTACCATACTTGAACCTTGCACTCTCCTTCTCAGGATTAGGAGTTGGAGATCATGCTGAAATAATCAGGTGCATTATAGGGCCGGCCCAAGATATTTGGATGCCCTAGGTCAAGTGGTAAAATAGTGCCTTACATAAATTTCATAATTTAAAAACAATAAATAGAAATACTTATCTATATATAATTTGCATTCATACTATTCAACATGGCAAATATTTCGGCCTTAATGGCTTTTACGATTGCAATAATATTCAGTAGACTCAGGTTTGAATTATGTAGCCCCAATATGTGATAGGAGATTTTTTTTTAGCAAATGGCAAATATTTCAGCCTTAATAGCTTTTACGATTGCAATAATATTCAGTGGACTCAGGTTTGAATCATGCAGCCCCAATGTGTGTGATAGGAGATTTTTTTTTTGGCAAAAAGACACTTCAAAAAAGTACCATACCAGGATTTGAACCTAAGCATCTTATGTAGAAGAGCAAACACTTTATCATTGAACCACCAAAAGTGTTACGCCCTCGATTTTCAATATAAATATTAAAGATTTTTCATAAATAAAAATCCTCACAATAATACAAATATTACCCAAAAGCCATTTCTAATCTCCTTGTTCGCAAATCATCTCCAAACTCCAAAGTATTTCCAAATTTACATCTTTGGCCCAACGGCCTAAAACCACAAGATCACGTTAAAAGAAAGTTAAGAGTTTACAGGGATCCTTCATTTAACAAAAAAAAATAATAATAATAATAATAAGATTACAATTTCTTCATCCGGAGATAAAGTTTATAAGAGATGCAAAATTAACTCTATGAAGTTGCTTTCAAAATGTAGGATCACATGCAAGCACAGCAACCCATGTCACAGCCTCTGATTTGTACCTGAAAAAATGATAGGTTGAGCTACACTAGCCCAGTAGAAAAATCTATGCTAACTTTATGTGTATATGAGAAGACAAGTGCGAAAAGAAGGAGATTCACGTCGACAGACAATAGCAATTAGAGCCAAATATGAATATACTACACAATCAAGACTTCTAATCAAGGAATTTCCTGCATTAACCCTCTTTTTCTCGTGCCACGTCTCATCGTTTAACACATCCTTACAATTAAATTCCGTTTATAGCCTAACATGCGAATGCCTATACCAGTCTTCCTCAACGTGTCACACTACGGTAGGTCATCTATGCCTCTTTGGCAAACACTCTACCAAATGAGAAATCGAACGACAGATAATAATAAGAATAGCATACTTAAAATCCCACACGAAACCTGTTACCACAAGTCACCATACACTACAATGATATCCCAAATTCTTAGTTCAATACAACCAACATTGCCCTTAGAGTCACCACGGCTTTCCCCGGGTCTTTTCTCTAAGTCGAACCGGAAGAGAGTCACCGTGGTTTTACCCAGGTCTATTCCCACTCTCACAGAGTAACAGGGTCACCACGGCTTTACCCGGGTCTATTCCCACATCTACGAGGCACTTGGGTCACCACGGCTTTACCCGGGTCTGTTCCCATAATCACAATTACTCACTATGCAAACTTGTCGATACGACTTCATAACAGGGTCTAATGTACTGCAGACATTAAGGGGGCAACACCCACATACCAACGAGTATAACAATCAACCCATCTTGCATTAACATAACTCATATCAACAATAAGTCGTCACATCACCATTTCTGACGTTAATTTACCGATTAACCATTTCACCTCGCATTTTCCATGATCGTCATCATTTCACAATTATTGTTCATGTGTCATCGTACCACATTTCAACCAACACTCATCATAAATTCATAACTCAACATTTGTGCAATATTTTAAGTCTATCGAACTCATTCTTAAGTTGAGGCAACTAACCACCCTCTACTTCTATAGTCCTAACTTTTTGTATACTTAACCTGTCAACGTAATTTCAGTGGCAATTAAAAGATGACTTCAAAACCTCGAAATCGATATATCATACGCTCAAATTGGACATCGGACGAGGAAGTTATGGCCATTCGAAGTTGGGCAAAAACCCAGAAAATGACAGCAACAGCAGAAAACGAGGCAGCTGACACACCTTCACTCCTATGATCATAACTTTCTGTGTACTTAGAGTTTTAAGGTGATTTTGGTGGCCCTGGAAAGCTGACTTCAAGATCTCGAATTCGATATATAATTTGGGCGTTTTCGATATCGGACAAGGAAGTTATGACTGTTCGAAGTTGGGAAAAATCTCAGAAAAATGGGCAGCAGCAGAAAAACGGGACAGCAGCAGATTTTGGGGATTTCAAAGGAATTCAACAACAAATCTCAATACAATGATCAATAGCAAGTCTCGAACACTATATCAACTCATAAACACATAAAATTCGTTAGATTTTCCTACCTCAAGTATCAAAGCCGAACTCATGAGATCAAACAAAGCCCTAACCTCCAAAACTTCAAAATCAGCCGGTTCCTCCTTTCCCGAGCTTGACCCACGAAATTAAGGCTCAATAATGCATATAGAAGTTAAAATGGAGATGGGTTTGTGTAGGTTTCATGTTTTGATGGGTTTTTGGTTGAGAGCAAAAGAGAGGGAGAGAGAGCCGAAGAGAGGGTTTCGGGAGAGAGTGGGGAGAACGAGAGATTGAGGTGTGTGTGTGTCCAGTGTTGAAATATAAGAATGGGGAAAACTATCCCCTACACACACATCCACCCATACACTCATGCATCTTACACTAGCACCCTTCCACTAACCTGCTATCACATTAACCCCAAAACAAATAATTACAACGCATATCACATTTGATCCATATTCTAACATTTTTATGAAACGTCGGGATTATATAATATATATATATATATATATATATATATTAACGGGTCTCTACAAAAAGGGTTTGTTTTATAGTTGCATACAGAAAATATATATACTTATCTAGAAAGAGGTGCCCCATTTTTTACCCAAAATGCGGAGGCCCAAGGCGGCGGCCTCTTGAGCTTTCCATTGGGCCGGCCCTAGGTGCATAGAGAGGGAGAGGCAAGCTCTCCTCAACTTCAAACAAGATCTTATCGACGATTATGGCAGTCTCTCTTCTTGGGGGAGTACTAAAGACTGTTGCAAATGGATTGGGGTCCAGTGCAGCAGCGACAATATGATAAGTCGTGTAACCATGCTCGATCTTCCTACTCAGGATCTGAGAGGTAAGATTAGCCCTTCATTGCTTGAACTACACCATTTGAGGTACTTGGACCTTAGTGAGAATGACTTTTCTGCCCCAATTCCTCACCAGTTCAGCAACCTTTCCAACTTGAGGCACCTTGCTCTCGGCGGGAGTTTTATGCTGAATAGCGAAAACCTTGAGTGGCTTTCTCATCTTTCTTTACTAAGTCACCTTGACCTTTATGGGGTTTCACTCAGTAAAGCAACTGGTTAGGCTCAATCCATCAACAATCTCCCTCTCCTCATAGAGTTGTACTTGTTTGATTGTTCCCTTCCTTATGTCACTCATTCATCCTCAATCCGTTCTACCTATTCTGTGTCCCTATCCTTCATTGATCTTTCTTACAATAGTGTATCTTCTTCTATATTCAATTGGTTGTTCAACTTCAGTAGCAGCCTTGTTGATATCAACCTCGCAAGGAACGAGTTAAAAGGTTTGATTTCAGAAGCCTTCGGAGACATGGTTTCCCTCACAAACCTCTATCTCCCTCAGAATCAACTTTCCGAAATCCTTCGCGAATTCAAGTCATTTGCAGTCTTTGGTTCTGTCAGATAATAATCTAACGGAAGAGCTTCACGAGTTTCTTGAAAAGTTGTCTGGGGCAAAGAATTCATTAAAGAGTTTGGTTTTAATTGACAACCGGCTTAAAGGCCCATTGCCTGATTTTCCTAGATTTTCTTTGTTGGAAGAATTGAACCTTTGTGATAATCTGTTGAGTGGGTCATTCCCAAAAAACATTGGAAACTATCTGAGTCTTGTTGATCTGGATTTGTCGAGGAATCAACTTACAGGGTCAGTCCTAGATCTTTCAGTGTTTCCATCATTGCGAAGCTTATTTCTTGAAAGCAACGTGTTGAATGGGACTATAGACAGAAACATTGGACAGCTTTATGAACTTGAGGCTTTCTCCTGCGCTTTCAACTCATTAACAGGCATAATCTCCGAAGCCCACTTATCCAATCTCTCCAGTTTGTCCGATTTGGAATTCTCTTATAATGCACTAACTATTAATTTCAGTTTTGATTGGGTTCCCCCTTTCCAACTTTTTAACATAAAGTTGTCATCTTGCAAGTTGGGTACTCATTTCCCAAAGTGGCTTCAAACTCAAAACATAATTTTTGTGCTTGATATCTCTGGTAATGAAATCACAGGTAATATTCCTAGTTGGTTCTGGGATCTATCGACTAGTTTGAATTTTCCAAATCTCTCTCATAACCAGATTGACGGCTTGTTGCCGGATCTATCTTTAAGTTTTCAAGATATTCCAAGAATAGGAATAGGAATAGATTTAAGTTATAATCTTCTTACTGGTCCAATACCTCTAGTTCCTCCGAGTGTATCATCTTTGAATCTCTCCAATAATAAGTTTAGAGGCTCGCTTTCTTTCTTAAATTTGGGTTTTGCTATATCCAATCGTCACATTGATTGTACCGTTTTTCTATTTTTGCTTTCATTTTTTGCAAGAAACTCTCAGAAACGTGTTTTTGCTTTCATTTTTCGCAAGAAACTCCCAGAAACGAGTTTACAATAGAGGTTGCGGAACTTTTGGTACTTCTCTTACTAGACAGAGTTGATACTAGTTTTATGTGTCATTGCAACAAAATCGTGTGTTTGGGAGCACTTAATCTTCTATTTTGTACTATGTACATTGTGAATTGTGGATCGATAGATTTGGCATATTTAGAATACTATATGGCACAGTTTGAATACCATATACTCGGCTTTTTACTATTTATACAGATTATTGATAAGGATTGCTTTGATTTGCTGCGGATGATGTTTGGTTGCGGTTCCTTTCCAAGAAGATATCTAAATTGACTACTTTTTATAGGATCTCACCCGCTCTCCTGAAAGGTTGATCAGTGAACCCATGCTTTAGAAGCACGAGCCTTAGTTGATTTTGTTGATTGTCTTGGGGATAGAAGAGTGGTCACTTCACGCACCACAGATGGTTCTTCTTACCCTAGACTTGCTAGTTTTCCCTTTTTGTGTTCTATGTATGTCGTGAAACTGATATCCTTGCCATTAATGAAGTTACTCCCTTTGAGATTTTATCTATCTATCTATCTATCCACACACACACACACACACACACACACACACACATACATACATACATATATATATATATATATATATATATATACATACATAATATATCCAATGACGGAACCCGCACGGCCTTACCGTGCGGGACTCCCCTTTCCCAAGTGAATTGCAACGATCCGAGCCGCTCAATGTATTCAGAACGTGATTTTAAAGGTATCTATAAGAAATCAGCAAAAAAAATGATCGGGAAAGGCTTGATCCGAACAGTTTTTTACTGAACCGTTCAATAAAAAATTGTTCAAATCAAGCCCTTCCCGATCATTTTTTTTGCTGATTTTTGCTGATTTCTCGTGGGTACCCTTAAAATCACGTTCTGATCACTTTGAGCGGCTCGGATCGTTGCAATTCGCTCGGGAAAGTGGAGTCTCACACGGTAAGGCCGTGCGGGATCCCTCATTAGATCCGGACTATATATATATATATTAAAAGAAGTGTTCATGGAACATTTTTTGGCTAAGTATCATCTTGACCCCTGCACTTTGACATCAATCTCACTTACAGAAGTACACTCTTTTATGAAACCTTCGCCATGATTAATGTGCAGATAATGTTTGGGAACTGATTGAGGCCTTCATATGCCCCCAACTCACTATCTCTCTGTTTATAGTTGGGGCCTTGTGGTTTCCTACTACTCAAAGGTTGAAGCCAAAAAAATAAGTCTCTCATTCATATTTTAGCTGCATTCATTGGTGCATATGGAAAGCTGCCAACGAAAAATCGTCTATTCTCATCCATCCCAGAACTTTACATTCAATCCTCTTCCATGACCTCCAACCTTCCTAAGAGCATCCACATTGTAATAAGCAAATTGGTATGGATAAGCAAACTTAACAACAATGCTAAAAAAACACCTCACATTGTAATAAACAAAGTTACAAGTCTTTTAGCAAATAACCAAATTCCACCCATTCCATAACCAAACTTTAACAACTTTTACCAATAACCAAAACTCAATAACCAAACCCAATAACCAAATTCAAAACTAAAAAATTAAAAAACACCTCACATTAGAATCGTCTCATCGAGACGAATAATTTGGTGTGGTCGGGTGCGTAATTGGAACTCGTTTGCAATTGGACATAAGTGCATTGCGTATTGTGGGGGTTTTTTTTTATAAGGATACAAAAATAACCAATATGGAGGTCAAGTTTGTTAAGTTTGATTATAAACTAAATGGATAATCAAATGCTGATGTAGCACATTTTGGTTATCGATTTGATTATTCCCATTGCGGATGCTCTAATACCCCTAGAAGACAACATGGTTCTGATATTTCAAAAATTGTTTGCTTTTGTTGACAACTCCAGAAACCATAGTCATCTCTAATTATCCTTGCTTGGAAGTTGAACTCGGGCCTAAACGTAGAGTTTTTGCTTACATCATTTCAAAGTGAAGGGTAGAACGTGGGATTGAGGTCAAAGTGCAGGGGTCAGGATGAAACTCAGCCTAAAAATTTCCATGAACACTTTTTTCCTATAATCTCGTAGGGAATAACCTCGTTAATTAATATTAGGATCGATCTCAGTTTTAGTACATAAATGAAACAAAAACTACAAACTAGTAATGTAGGCTAAGAAGAACCATGTGTGCATGGTGTGTGTAGTAACCACTCTTGTATCCCTAAGACTATCAACAAAGGATGATTGCCGAAAGGTCGACTGCCTCCTCCTCTCACTAGATTGGAAACAAAATCAACTAAGGCTTTTAATGCATAAGAATGTTGCTTTCTGAACAAACTAAAATGCACAAACCATTAACATTATCCCGTTGAGGGATACAAAAGTTCATCAGTAGCACTAGTTTTTTACAAACACTACCCAGACCATACATGCTAAATCAAAACTACTGTCAACTCAAAAAGATGGGAACCGACTATAGTACTAGCTAGACCGCCCGCATTTTCTTTGATAACATCTTGGAGTCACTCCCATCTTCTCCACAGCTCCCAAAAAAACACTTCTTAACATTGTACCTGTAATGACCATGCAGCGAGTACTCACAGTCAAGAAATGCTAAAATTGCCCACAAGTTCTCAAATAACATGTAAGATACATACTATACTTTCTAGTAAGATAGGAAGAACTAAGACATGCTAATGTAGCACAGTGGCTAAGCACGTGTGTGTTGAGTACAGGAACTTGAGTTCGAATCTTTGCAACTTCAGATTTCACTTACCAAAAAAAAAAAATTTTACTTACCAAAAAAAAAAAGATAGGAAGAACTCTCTTTTTTAGCTCACCTGTAATGGCTAATGATCAAGCAAATTGAAAGATGGATCATTAATAGAAATAAAACAGTGGAACTAAGGATCCTTTGAAAATATTTAACACCACTTTAACAAATTTAACCAACATACATGATAAAATTACATAAACACACTCCTTTTTTACAAACTCATGTATGTCCGTGCTACTAGGGTTCAACAATGACTAGTTTAACTTTTTGCGCTGCATGGTAAACTAAATGCTAACGTTACCAATAAGCAATAGCGAAGCATAGAAGCTTCTTCCTAGTTCCTACAAGTCACTTCATGTGCAAAAGACCAAAGATAGCAAATTCCACAAATATATTGCCCGATTTTACACACACAAGAAGCCACATATGCCACAAGTTGTAGCATTTTGCAAGTACTTACTCTACCTTTGTTAGCATGGACAAGCAGAGATTCCAAATACATACTCCCTCCGTTTCATTTTGTTGGTCCTTTATGGGGTCTCTAACCTTTAAAGGGGACATGTAATTCTTCCTAAAAAAAATAAAAGTGATTTCCAATGTTGCCCATATGTTTCAACTTTAAAAGCTACTTGCACAGTTGCTCTTCAATAATGAGGGTTAATTTTGAAAACCTAGACAAGCTTTTCTTTGACTATTCAAAAAGGACTACCGTTTTGGAACGTCACAAAACAGCATAGTGGACAACCAATGAGGAACAGAGGGAGTACAAGCGAAGTCCATTAATAGAATCGACGGCAGCTCTGTATATTACTTTCTATATTGTGTCTTTGATTTCTATGCATGAAGCAAGTTTCATTTATTTTTACTTAGGCCCCTAG
Organism: Rhododendron vialii; assembly: GCF_030253575.1. Lineage (NCBI taxonomy): Eukaryota > Viridiplantae > Streptophyta > Magnoliopsida > Ericales > Ericaceae > Rhododendron > Rhododendron vialii. The sequence goes on along the minus strand of NC_080561.1, from coordinate 34,923,726 downwards.
ATTCTCCTTTTTGGATTACTACAGAAGCCTAACATAATATTAACAACAATTATGCAAATCAAAAATTTACTGATTACAAGCAATATTGTTTCCTGGATGACTTTTCTTTTGACCAAGAAATCCGATAAAAGAAGTATCTAAAAAAAGCTGAATGTATTTGAGATAATAATTAACTATGAGGATCCAACACAAGTGCAATGAGTCAATGACCCAAAAGCTACAACCAAAAGAATGTTTGAACTCCAATTGAAAAACCAAACACGTAAGGTTCTCATTCTAATAATCGAGACCAATATAAAATGAATAGTATTGCTAGATAGACCCTAGGTAATACATACGAATTACAATGGGAAAATAAGAATTGGGATGAAGACCAACACAAGAAAATCAGATATATACAAAGCCAAGTTTGACAATGTAATCATCTAGCAAACAAAAAATCAGTCCAATTAGCAAAGACCATTGTGAGCCACCGTCCAGGTCTGCACCATTTGCATTTTAACATGCATGGGAAGTTAGGAACATAATACGATTACAACCAAAAAGGAAGATAGACTGGTGCATAGCTTTGCATCTATTCCATGATCTAACAATCCCAAGTCCTAAAGGAGTTACTTTATAGGTGGACAATTTACATTTTATTCACAGTTGACAATTGGCATGCAATGATGTCGCGATAAAACTTCATTTCATTATCAAGGACTTATGTAATTATAAAAACATAATTCTTAAATAAATAAATAAATAAGAAGAAAGAAAATCATTGGAACAATGTGTTATAAAACAGACGTTGGCTAACAAATTCAAAGGATAAAAGTGGATTGAAGACAGTCGACTTCTCCTCCATGTATCCAACTTTTAGCATCGAATGAAAACTGGGAATAGGGGAATAAGACGTATTTGGAGGAGATGGGGGAGACATCTATTAAAGAGAACCCCGATGGCATTACTTACGTTGCACATGTAAGGTATTTACAGGGCCGGCTCATAAGTTTTGGAGGTCCGAAACGAACCTTTTGAATGAGGCCACTCTATATTTTTCATACAAAAGTGATCTACAAAGAGTCATAAAAAAAAAACCAATACAAAAGATTTACCATTACAAAATAGAAGCATATAATTATCCCAAAAAAAATGCAACTATTACAATATCTCAAAATCCATCATTTGAAAATTATTCTTCTCGCACTTTTTGCTGCAAACGCACTGATTAAGTCTCCATAGTCAAGCTGCTTCACCAACTCCTTCTCGATAGACAACATAGCCAATCCATTTAAACTTACTTGGTAGAGGTGGAGAGTTGGAGATAGTAAAAGAGAGGCCTCAAGGAATTCCGTGTGTAAGTATTTTCCATCCACAGTCGTTGGTTGTTGTCTTCCCTCCCCTTCGACTCCTCGAGCATGAAGCGTTTCTAGTTCCTGCCGTACTTACTCCTTATGATCGGCTATATCTTCTTTTTCTTTTTTGATCTTTTTTGATTGGCTATATCTTCCTTGCTAGTTCCTGCCGACCCTTAAGTTATTTTCTTTATTTTTTTTTTAATGCATTAGTGTTTCTAATGAATAATTCCACAATTTGGGCTTATTTTGTGGCTCCTAAATTTCAATTGGGTCTATTTTGTGGCTCCTAAATTTCAATTGGGCCTATTTTGTGTAAAGAAGTCTAGTGCAATTTTTTGTAGACCATATATTCATTCATATATATATATATATATATATATATATATAGGAATCCTAAAAATTTGGGGGCCCTCGTTTTTAATTTTTTTCGGAGGCCCGAAGCACTCGCTTCCCTCGCCTTGGCTATAAGCCGGCTTTGGGTATTTAAAAGTGGATTGAGGTTCTGAATATTTACTTGGGCAATGTGCTTATTCCAAATTCAATGATGCTGGAATTGGTATGGTATTTAAGACTAATTCAATATTAAGTTGTACTTCTTTCAAGAAGATTCATGTTCGGAAGGAGTGCTCTTTCATTGCAACAGCTAACGGTAGTTTAAGATTTGCTCTTAACCACTGCCTTTTGTCGTGTGAATATCCCTACCAATTCTCCGTTCTTTTTTTTTTTCTTTTCAGCACCTAGAGAGTAGAAAGGATGTCCCAGCCAACTCATCTCCTTGGTTTAAGATTTTTGTTGCTTGATTCTGTCCTCTGTTACCACAATTCGCTACCATCCTAGCGAACTACTATCATTGCAAAACACTGAATTCATCGATCCTAAGCAATGCCTATGTTTTTCCTATTCATTGCCTTAAAATTTTGCCGATGGTGGCCAAAATAAAATATAACCAACCAAAAAATGAAACACTAATATGAAACACATGTCAAAGACAATCTGACAAAATGCTACTCATTGGATATTGATCTCTTAGAATAGTCTTGCATCGTAACCTATAGAAGTCTACTCTCATAGTACCACAATATTTGGTGAAATTATACAATATTTGAGGGCATGTGGTATAGAATTCTCAATTTCCATTCCTCGTACTGGAAAAATCAGCATCACAATTCACATAGGTTCAGTCCCTTCACTTTTATACCATATATCAGCAGGGAATCACAGCAAATGTCAAGTTGTCTCTTTAGCAAAGTTTTCTGCGTTTCCCAGAATTCATATAGAGGTGGACACGTCTTTTCTGTTTGATAATGGATGAGGTTGAAGCTCTATGGCAATTTTCAATTTCCTTGGCTATTCTTTGCTTTTTGTGAAAGGTGGGTAGTTTTGGCATACTGAGAATACTATCTAACACAGTCTGAATATCACATGCGTGGGTACTTGCAATTTAGACATATTACTCATAATGATTGCTCTCTGTTGCAGATATTGTTCGGTTGCGGCACCTTTCCCAGGAGATATCTAAATTGACTTTTTTGTAGGATCTCACCGATTCTCCCACTAGGTGTTTCAGCCAACTCATGCTGTAGCAACAAAAGTTGTAGTTGATTTTATTTCCAATCTTAGTTAGAGGAGGAGGTAGTCAAGATTTTGGCAATTTCCTTTTGTCGATAGTCTTGGGGATAGAAGAGTGGTCACTACACACACCACACATGGTTCTTCTTACCCTAGTTTCTCTTTTGTGTTGCATGTTTGTCCTGAAAACTGTTCTCTATACTATTAATGATGTTCTTCCCAAACTCTACTAATTAACGATATGTCAGTGTCCGCTGTATGGCTTTGATGAATGCAATATCCGATACTCAAAAAGAAAACCTTTGAAAGATTATGAATTACATCTTAGATTGAAAAAATTATATGAAGACTACTCTTCATTTGTTAAGGGTATTACAGTTTTGTGATTCCAAAGAAGAATTTCTGCTTGTTTTTGAATAGAGGGCTTTGCTGGTGATCAACAACACAAACTTGACTTCAACGGGTGTCTTTAATTGAAGTTAAAATTAATATCTGGATTGACAATCCCAACAGTCATTACAGAAACCAAACGTGGGATTACTTGGGATTAGCTACAGTTAGTCCTATCTCAGGCAGTTAATCTGCGAATCAAACGAGGCTTTTATGTTTTGTAAAAATTAGATCTTTTTTTATCCTACTTTATAAACATTAAGGCTTTTTTACTCGAAAATAGGTCTTAATTTTTCATAATTAACTGTGTTTTGAATACTACAACATTAAACTGCTTGAAAAAAAAAATGATACTGTTAAATATTAGAAAATTTGATATTTAATTTTGTCTTCTTTTTTCTCCTTTTTTTTTTTCTGAGCAAAGAAAATATTTTATTAATTTTTGAGAAGGATAAAAAGATTAAAGGGGAAGAAGGCATGACAACATCATAACAACAGAAAACCGAAATCCCAATTAGGTTGACACCACGGGCTTGGAAAATCATATGCCACCCCGAGAAGAAAGTGATGTTGGCAAGAAACCAACCTTGCTAAGAACATAGAACCATAAGCGGAAATACCAATACAAACAAATATGGCTTGCAACGACACTTCCAAAATCATTCAAACCAAGACATTACAAATCTTCAAAGAAGGCTGCATCACAACACCAGCAGACCGTCGTCCATTGACACATCGTAATAGAAGAAAGCAGCATAAGCCTAAGCAGAACCAGCAATAGCAAAAACCTCATCAGTTCAGCAGCCTTTCCAACTTGAGGCCGGCATCTTGATCTCGGCCACAATATTTATGGCTTCAACAATTCTGTGTAAATAGCGGAAACCTTGAGTGGCTTTCTCATCTTTCTTTACTAAGTCACCTCGACCTTTCTGAGGTTGTACACAGTAAAGCAACTGGTTGGGTTCAGTCTATCAATAATCTTCCTCTCCTCAAAGAGTTGCACTTAAATTATTGTTTCCTTCCTGATATCACTCATTCATCCTAGTTCCGTTCTAATTCTTCCGTGTCCCTATCCTTCGTTGATCTTTCTTTCAACAGTCTATCTTCTTCGATATACAGTTGGTTGTTCAACTTCAGTAGCAGCCTTGCTTATATTGACCACAAGAATGAGAAGAAATCACATGTCGGAAAATATGAAAATGTTTTATTTGATTTGGGCTCTTTCTATCCAGATAAAGTTTCCTTTCAAATCCACAGTAAGTACAGATGCATGCCGTGCTGCTCATTAACTTGGCATAATCTGTAACAGAACAGAAGCCGACTATAAGATGACTAAAGCGTGCAGGTATTGTTTATCTAATTGGAGGGAAGACATCGCAGGAAGGCTCAATCCGGTTATAAGCAGATGTCATTAAGTTTCCCATCTTTTTTCTCCCATCACGTATATCTATTTTGAAGTGTAACCAAGTGAGAGTGGTAGAACTCGAGAAACATTTTGATGAGGTAGGCGAAAGCTTGAAAGTTGAAACCAATGGTGAAGCACTGCAAACTGAGGCTTCCTTCTCTTTTCAGCTTTCGCAGAAGCATACCAATGATTTAAGACAGTTTCTCCAAATTTGTGGACGTTTACATTTAGGAAAGAAAGGGATTATGCAGTGGAAACCAGGGATAAGCAGAGGAAAGAACGCCGTCTCTCTCAACGCGGAAGAGGCCGTAGATTCTGCATTTTCCGCTTACACGAGTTCTTGTACTGAAATTCTGTTGGAACTTGTAATCTATAATTTTGCCTAGTAAGATATATGATACTCTCTCCGTCTCAATTTGTTTGTCCACTTTTTGACTTTTAAGTGTCCCAAAATATTTGTCCAATATGAGTTTGACTTGTTAAAATTTCCTTAATGCCCTTTCTCTTTCAAAAAATAATGCATTGGAGACTGTCCACTCCCATTTAATGCTAGAAAATTGAGGGGTATTCTTGGAAAATCAAAACTCTTCAAGAGCAATCATTATGTTCCTTTAAAAAGTTGGTTTTTAAAAAATGGACAAACAAATCGGGACGGAGGGAGTAATGTTTAGTTTTATCACATTGGGATATGTAAAGTCCTCTTGGGACTTGTGATTCATTCTCTAGATTCATCATTGTAGTCCTATAAAAGGACATGCTATGTTACAACAAAGAACACGAAAAAAACACAATCAAATATTCATAATTGTTATCAAGTCTTATCACATTCTTTACTAACAAGCTTCTTTGATGAAGTTTAGTTTAGTAGGAGCTCAGCCCTGCATCTTCAAAAACATCTTTGTTTCTTTCTTTTATTATTTGCTTCCGTTGCCCCCAAAAATTCCAACAAATTCCAGATAGCTAGAAAGGAGTCCACTTCCATTGTCACCAAATACTATCAACAGGTCAAAACTCAATCAATCTTGGTACATATTTTGGCACGTACTACTCAAGATTAGCACACTTTAGCGCATAAACTACTAGTACAAGCATTGGGGCACTTTAAACTTGCATACATTTTTATTTGCTAGTTCCAAACCTATTGGAGATGCTCTTAGGGACTGTTAAATTCCGAGGCATGTAGATAGACTATGTACAAGCCACATTTTGCTAGAGTATTTTGCTCAGTCAAATACAAAAAAAAAGTGCTCTAAATTCAGGGATGGAGCTAGAATTTTACCCTAACAGTGCTGAAATGTATATTAAAAAAAGATGCATTGCAATATGAATGTCATCGAATCTAGAAAAAATTAAAATAACGTAATAAAAACTATAATAAATGATGTTTGTCATTTGGGCATAGAGTACTAAAAAAGACTAATATTAATTAATTTAATCTATCTACTAAAGAGAGGCATCTTGAATTGTGCCCGACGCTTTCGACCATGATTGCCTACCACATTAGTTTACACAAATCAATAAACTGTTATATTTTTTTCATACAGTGCAAATGCCATTTATTACTCAAGACAAACTCAACAAGAGATTCAAAACATCTAATAATTTCTCTTACTTCAGTTGAATATTGAAAAATTGAAGAAAATTAACCGTTTTGCAATGGAGTTTGAGAAATCCACACAGCGCCAAACGACAAATAAATTTTTTAATTTTTCGAAAGTCTCGACAGTCATGAATAGTTTAACTTTAAACTTATCTACCGTCGATTTTATGAACCAAAATTCAATTTTTTTCTATACCTATCCATGTCCGATAACGCCAATTTTTTGTAAAGATATACAACCCAACAAGCCTTACAAGATGAACGGTTCAGATTACTGCAATATACGCACGATGGAGCCTACAATTGTGGTGGTGGAAAACTTGGGCTTTCCACCTTAGCACTAGGGTGGATAGAATTTAAATTCTGTGTTGTACATGCTCAAGATGCAAGGGAAAAAATTTCAATGCCGAGTGGGTACCACTTGGTGCTCGCTCGGCACATCCAAGCCGTCCACGGCTTAGATTTGGAGAGAGAAAAAATGAGAGAAAAACTGTTGGGATGAGAGGAGAGAGATGGTTTCAATCCGAGCCATCCAAAAATGTAATGAACGGCCCGAATGTGCCGAGCGGGTACCACGAGGGATATACCCACCCGGCATCCAAAATCTTGGCGAATCCCAAACAAAAGCAAACAGGAAAATTGTGATCAAAAGGGTGGTGCTTGGGATTCTTCCTTCCTTCCCTTGTTCCACGCAAGTTTCCAAATTGATCAGTGCGAGACTCACGTTGGTACAGCTGGATTGGGACCCTTCCATCAACAAGGCTAGAAATTTTGTTCTTTAATTCCATTCACTCCTATCTACACACTGCTGCATTTTGACTCCATTCTGAATAAAAGTAGAATTTTCTTTTTCTTTTTCTTTTTCTTTCTTTTTGGTAATGCAAAGTGTCCGGGGTTAACTTGTGCGCACTTAGGACTAATCCCTACAGCTCCTCCCACAGCCGTCTCTCACGCTTATGCGTGGGGATGAGGTGGACCCAAGAGAATTATTTGCAAGGAGAATCGAACTTGAAATCTTAGGATGGAGCAAACACTTAAAGATCACTTAGCCAACCCTTGGGTTAATATTACTTTTCAGTCACGGCGAGGCTGGGTGGGCCACGAATTCTTCCTGGCAAGTTTCACAATTGATCAGTGCGAGTCACGTTGGTACGACTGGATTGATCCTTCCATTCCAGCGACAAGGGTACAACTTTATTGTTGGCTCCATGCATTTTGAAAAAAAAGCACTCGATCCGATCCAATATAATTTGAATTCTTTCCAAAGGAAGAATTTGGGTGCAAACGTGATGTACATGTTAAGCTTGTATTTTTACAGCTTCCTCTTGTTCCTAATTGTGCTTACGGGGATGATCATCGGAAAAAGCTCTTTTCAACTTCTCAATGTGTTTATTCTTGTGGTTTTACAATTCCTGGCTGACCTGTTTGGACCCGAATCTGATCCAATATAATTTGAATTCTATTACCAAAATCTGGTATCCTATCTGACTTGTCTACAATCCCGATCCGACGATATTACTTTTGATTTTTGAAGAGTCTTGTATCTTTTTTTTAATTTTACGGTGGCACTGCAAATCGTGTTGCATTCGGATCTTGTCAGCTTCAGACTCAATTGACTGGCCTAAATTGGCAGAGGTGTTTGGCAAAACCATGGAGAGGGGGCTCCAACCTAGTTACTAATTAATTTCCAAACTTTAATAAACGGATTATATGCGAACCGCAAAACCACGAGTTGCATGCACAATTGTCTTGCTCAAAAAGATGAAGTTCCAAGTTTTGCATCTGAAAGAAATGGTCACTTCGAGAGCCCATCTAAGAGTTCTCGTAACTAACACGTAAGACTGAACATTATCATCTGCATTCATCGCCAGTTTTTTTTTACATGATTAATCGTCTGAACGTGCTGTTTTAAAGAGTTGAAAAGAAACAAGGGGAGAGAAAATGAAAGGAGGAAACAGCAACAAAACAAGAAAATACAAAAACACCGAAAAAAGGAAGGTTGCACAAAAAAGGAAGGTTGCATCTTCTAATTTGTCTCGCACTTAGTTAATTGTAAGCACAACTTCGGCTTTCCACAAATTTGAACAAGAAAAGTTTGAAACAGCAACACTCACTGACATCATTGTTGACTCCCAAGTCATTCCTCTTATGCATTTTGGAAGACCGGTGGTATATAAAATGGTGACACAATTCATTGATTAGCAGAACTAAAAATCAGACTGCAAATTCTCATTAGCTTGTGTTTTTACAGCTTCCTCTTGTTCTTAATTTTGCGTACGGAGATCTTAATCACAGGCAAAAGCTCTATGCAACTTCTCCATGTTTTTCTCCTTGTGGTTTTACCATACTTGAACCTTGCACTCTCCTCCTCAGGAATTGGAGATGCCGAAGTAATCAGGTGCATAGAGAGGGAGAGACAAGCTCTTCTCAAGTTCAAAGAAGCTATTATCAAAGATCATGGCCATCTATTTTCATGGGGGAGTATTAAAGACTGTTGCAAATGGAAAGGGGTCCACTGCAACAACCACAATACTACAAGTCACGTAACCATGCTCAATCTTCCTGCAACGGATGATGATTTTCCTTATCGGCGTCTTACAGGTAAGATTAGCCCTTCATTGCTTGAACTACGCCATTTGAGGTACTTGGACCTTAGTGGGAATCTTTTTACAGAAAGCCATATGCCAGAATTCATTGGTTCCCTCCGCAGATTACGATACCTGAACCTTGCATATAATGGTTTTTCTGGCCCAATTCCTCAACAGTTCAAGAACCTTTCCAATTTGAGGTACTTGGACCTTAGTTGGAATTATCTGTCTGGCCCAATTCCTCGTCATTTCAGCAACCTTTCCAACTTGAGGCATCTTGATCTCAGCTACAATTCTCTTGCGCTGAATAGCGAAAACCTAGAGTTGCTTTCCCATATTTCTTTGCTAAGTCACCTCGACCTTTCTCGGGTTCAACTCAATAAAGCAACTGGTTGGGTTCAATCAGTACGTAATCTCCCTCTCCTCAAAGAGTTGCACTTATCTGGTTGTTCCCTTCCTGATATCATTCATTCAACCACGTTCCGTTCTAATTCTTCCGTGTCCCTATCCTTCATTGAGCTTTCCCACAATAGTCTGTCTTCTTCGATATACAATTGGTTGTTCAACTTCAGTAGCAGCCTTGCTTATATTGACCTCGCACGTAACGATTTAAATGGCTCGATTCCAGATGCCTTTGGACACATGGTTTCCCTCACAAACCTCAGTCTCTATGGCAATCAACTTGAAGGTGGCCTTCCGAAATCCTTTGCAAATTCAAGTCATCTATAATCTTTGGATCTGACAGATAATAATCTTACAGAAGAGCTTCACGAGTTTCTCCAAAAGTTGTCTGGGTCAAAAAATTCATTAGAGAGTTTGTCTTTATCTGACAACCGGCTTAAAGGTCCATTGCCTGATTTCACTAGTTTTTAGTACTTAAGGGCATTGTACATCATCAATAACTCATTGAGTGGGTCCTTCCTGAAAGATATTGGAAGCTTTCCGAGTCTCGTTTATCTGTCTTTGTGGGAAAATCAAATTACAGGGTCATTCCCTGATCTTTCAGTGTTTCCATCATTGAAATGGTTATTTCTTCACAACAACCCGTTGAATGGGACTATAGACAGAAGTATTGGACAGCTTCACAAGCTTGAGTATTTCACCTGCTCTTTCAACTTATTGAAAGGCACTATCTCTGAAGCACACTTCTCCAATCTCTCCAGTTTGAGGCAATTGGACTTCTCTTATAATGCTCTAACTTTTAACTTCAGTTCTGATTGGGTTCCCCCTTTCCAATTGTATTTTATAAACTTTGCATCTTGCAAGTTGGGCCCTCGTTTCCCAAAGTGGCTTCGAACTCAAAATGAATTTTATGAGCTTGATCTGTCTAGTAATGGAATTGCAGGTAATTTTCCCAGCTGGTTCTGGGATCTATCCCCAGGATTAGAACATCTAAATCTCTCTCACAACCAGATTAATGGCTTGTTACCTGATCTATCTTTGAGGTTTCGAGGTCTTCTTCCTCATTGGATAGATTTAAGTAATAATCTTCTTACAGGTCCAATACCACTATTCCTTCGAATGTATCATCTTTGATTCTCTCCAAGAATAAGTTCGGAGGCTCACTCTCTTTCTTATGCGCAATTACTGGAGAGCGGCTTCTCCTATCTTGACCTGTCAAATAACCAACTATCGGGAGAGCTTCCGTACCGTTTGTCCCAGTTCAAACGACTATCCATCATTAGTTTGGCATACAACAATTTGTACGGTGAAATTCCTATCTCTATTGGCTCGCTTAGTGAAGTTCAAGTATTGAACTTGCGCAATAACAATTTATCCGGGGAAGTGCCAGCATGGTTGGGGCCACACCTGCCAAAATTGGTTGTCCTTATTCTTCAATCCAATGAGTTCAATAGAAGCATACCTCAACAATTATGTGATCTTAACCGCATTCAAGTCTTGGACTTATCCCAGAATCATTTATCAGGAAATATACCACCATGCTTTTCCAAATTTACTTCTCTGGTGGAAAGTGATGGGAGTGACGGTGGCATACATGTTAATAAGTCCGCTACGCTACATATTGATGGGAATGAGTATGAAACGGATGTAGGTGGGACATATGTAGCTAACGCATTCGTGCAATGGAAAGGACAAGACCATGAGTACGGCAAAAATCTAGGACTACTAAAGATCATTGATCTTTCTAGCAATATATTATCCGGAAAAATTCCTATACAAGTTGGGAATCTTGCAGGGTTGCATTCCTTGAACCTCTCGAGAAACACTTTGACAGGAAAAATCATCCAAGAGATGGGTCAAATGAAAATGTTGGAATCTCTTGACTTGTCTGCAAATAAACTTTCTGGTGAAATTCCAGGAAGCCTTGCTCAACTAAATTTTTTGAGTGTTTTGAATCTGTCAAGTAACAACTTGTCTGGCGAAATCCCATTAAGCACACAACTCCAAAGCTTTAATGCTTCCTGCATATTCTGGGAATCCTAACCTTTGTGGGCTTCCACTTCCCAACAAATGCCTTGGAGATCCTCCAATTACTCTCCAACCCAAAGACAAAAGCATTCAAGAAGATGAGGATAGGTCCATTACTCAAGGATTTTATGTTAGCATGGGGCTGGGTTTCTTCTTCGGATTTTGGGGAGTTTTTGGCACTATACTTTTCAATAGTCGGTCTCGACATGCATTTTTCATGTTCCTGAACCACATAACGGATTGGATCTATGTGACCATTGCATTGAATTGGGCTAGACTACAAAGGAGGCTTTAGATCATATCGGTGAGTATCATTTTCAAAATTTTGACTTCCCTTAATTTTTTTGGTTGATCACTGTATAGGCATGAAAAACTTCTTTTAAATCCTATTTAGGAGTCAATCACAAACATTGCTCATATTTTCGAACTGTATCAGCATATTCTCTAACCACCAACATTGCTCATATTTTTGGTCCTGAAATTGCTATGGTAACTTATTCTACGACCCTAGTTTTTAACTACGAAACGGCTTGGTATCCCCATATGTAAGCTGTCATTATTTGATTACAGGATCCCAAAGTTAGCATAAGTTTCAAGATTTGCAATTTAATTGGGTAATTGGTGGGGGATCATATATCCAACTACTACCATAGTTTTTCCTTTTCTTTTTTGGCAAATCTGTTCATTGATTATATATCCATTTTTCTCTTTTTGCTTTCATTTTGCGCAGAAGCTCCTAGAAACGAGTTTATGTGTCATTGCAATTAAATCATGTGTTTGGGAGCACTTAATCTTCTATTTTGTACTATGTAAATTGTGAATTGTGGATAGTTTTGGCATATCGAAAATACTACATGTACCACATGCTCGGTTTCTTACTATTTATACAAATAATCTATAAGGATTGCTCTTATTTGCTGTAGATAATGTTTGGTTGCGACACCTTTCCAAGGAGATATCTAAATTGACTACATTTTATAGGATCTTTCCGGTTCTCTTGCTATGTTGTTTAGCGAGCCCATACTTCAACAGCATAAGCCTTAGTTGATTTTGTTGATAGTCTTAGCAAGGGATAGAAGAGTGGTCGCTACACGCCCCACTGATTATTCTTCTTACCCTATTAATGTTTGCTTTTGTTGACGACTCCAGAAACCATGCATAGCCATCTCTAGTTATCCTTGCTTGACAGTTCTGTATATTTATTGGGGCAGTGTGTTTATTCCTTCGCAATTCAAAGATGGTATGGTGTTTAAGATTATCTCAAGATTATTTGGTACCTCTTTTCATGTGAAATATGCACCAACCAATTCTCTGTTCTTTTTTCATATTTCTTACCATTTTGCCAAATGAGACCAAAATAATATATAATTAACTAAAAAAAATCGAGCACTAATGGGACACATGTAAAATAAAATCTGTTGAAATGCTTCTAAAATGCGTTTTACATCAGAAATTCGAAAAAAAAAACACTCCACTCATTGAATTGTGATCTCTTCTTATATTGTAACCTATAGAAGTCTACGTACCCTCATCATACCACAATTGAGGGCATGTGGTATAGCTTTCTGAATCATGTTTGAAAAAACTTCTTTGCTACTCCAATCAATCGACAAGCGAAAGTAAGGAATTGAAAAATAGCTATGAATACGTGGAAAATCCCAAACGGGTAAAAACACGGGAAGGAATCAAACACTATAAAACATTGTGAGGTTTCAAGTGATCTTACCTTACAATTTTGAATCCTCACAAATCACCCTAAGACTTACTTGCCGAATCCACGTTCACCACACCTAGTATTTGATTGCCGTTGCCTCGAATCCTCAAGCCTTCCAAAACCCTTCGGAAATCCACCAAAGAACAACTCTGATATGAATACCTCTCGGAGTAGATAGAAGCCTCATTATTCCAATTATTGAATGGATACTCCAAGATTCAAAAACACAGCCACTCTAGGATTTTTCTCTGCATTGACCGTGTATCCCGCTGCACTTGTTACTGCGGCATTTTTTCCGTAACCTAGCAGCCAAGAAAAAGTCTACTATTTATAGTAGTTATAACATGTGCAGAAACCGATCAATTACAAAATCGATCGGTCCATCAATCTTTTCACTCCCAGCTTTCGGCTCATTTAGACAGCTTGTTCCGATTGATAACCTGATCAATCCGTTCCAGTTCACAACCTCTCAATTACGTACAAATAAAGATTCCTTCCACTCCAATCCTATACAGACTCACTACACTTAGAAAAATAAAAAGGAATTACAACTCGATAAAGAATGGAATACAAAAGAAAATGTGTTTTGTCAATGGAATTGCCAACCAAAAAATAGAACCGCTTTTTGTAGCTTACAATGTTTCTCAACCGGAGCAATGAGCTTTCCAACTAACATAGGTGCATATCAATGGGGTATTGAAGCACCATATCTCAAGCCGTATCTTTAGCACAGTTTTTTTTGCATACTTCTGGATTCGTTCAGAGGTAGACACTTATTACCGATACAAGAATGCAATGATCATGATTAACATAATTCATCAATGTACAAAAAAGAGAAAGACATTTGAAATATGTAGTTTTGTGTATTATTATTTACAAAAGGCTAACAATCACTCGACTAGATGAGTCTTTAGAAGGGTCCCAAGTTATGCAGAACCAATTCACCCCCTCAATCCAAACTTGGGGCACACAAATTACTACAAGCATTGGGGCACTTTAAATTTAAGGGCGGGGCTGATTTTGTCATACCTTGACCTGAAAAATACCAAACGACAGACCCTGACTTGAACATCGACTTGATAATGCGGGGTGCTCCCGTTCCCACCCCGGTCAGGGTATTAAAGGAGTAGTTGCCCCTTGTTTGTCTATTTTTACTTACAGTCGACGAATCGAGTAAGAGTTGTTGAGCGTGCTGGAAATGTGGGTGTTTGTGGTGATGGGGTTTGATTCCTTGCCGTATTTCAGGACTTCTCTGGAAGCAAACTTAATGAAGTGAATGGAGATGAAAGAAGAACAACAAAATGGACTTTATTATTCCTCGAGGTAGAAGTCAATCGACTATGAGAACACAATCGAACAGACAGTTATGTTACAAGCTACTCCTAGAGCAAGAAATGTAAAGTACAGATAAAAGTACAAGCCTTTGGGCGATTGCTGGGGGGTTCTAAATATCCTCTTTTCCTGTATTTATAGGCTGTCTTCGACTTGAAATTCAAATCGGATGGAATTCCCTCCTTCGATTTGAATTAAGTGGTTCCATGCTCCCTATTCTTGCTCCACTATCTACACGAGGCGGTTACTTCTCCATGATCTCACATGTTCCCAACGTTGTAATTACTTCAACTGCTTGCCTGCATTAACTGTCCCGTCCACGATCCGTATGTAATTCATGCTCTAAAACGTGTAAGTTGAATATTAACCGTCGATCAGTCCATTTGATTTTCCTTAATAGGCTTCACATTGCATTTACATTAATTAGTCTAAAACGTGCTGACACGTGTAATATTTTGACCCAATCGATCACATTAGACTAAATTACTAAATTATGGTGTAAACAATGCCCCCCTATTTACCTGAGTTAAAAAATTAACTTTGGTAAATAATCTCTTAGTAACTTACCGCCTATATAAAGCAGAGTACTTCAAATTTTAGGGCACGAATTGAGTTTTCCTCATATCAAAACTCTGAAACAGCTCTCAAACCCAAATGGCACCGAAATCCAAATTACAGATTACCAGTGATCCAGTTGAAGATCCGGCTACTGAGTCGGCGACGGAAGACTCTTTTCGATTCCCTGAGTCGTACCGAAATGGGGTTGATCAGAACACCCAAGTCTTGATTCCCGACGATAACGTCAGTTCCCACTGTATATTGGGTCCAGTTTTCCCGTCGGCCCTTTCGGATGGCCTTCCAGAAGTTTATCCTATGGGAGAACGTGACCCACTTCTCTTACAACTCCCAACGCTCGAGTGGTTAGGTTGGGGTAAGAACACTTGCCTTCGCTCTTGGCCTTATACTATTGAAATGGGATGGGTAGACTGGGTAAGGCGTATGATGAAATTTCTCTTTGAGGATTGGAAAACAATGGGAATCCGTGAGACAATCGAACTCTCACAATTTCCCATGGAGATGAACCCTGAACTTCTAGCTGCTGCAGCTTGCTTCTGGTCCAAATCATCCAATACCCTAGTTCTACATTGTGGTTTATTATCTCCAACGGTCTTGGACATCTCTCATTTGACCAGCCTTCCCTCCTTAGGCCGTGAGGTAAATGCTCTGCTTTCTCCCGATCCATACGATCCCCCGTTTATTGTTCCATCATCTGGGGTCAGTTACTCGAAATGGTTAAAGACTCATTACAAAGCCAAAGCATCTGGACCCTGCTTTCGTGAGAAAGTTGCATTTTATCTATTTTGGATTTGTAGATTTCTCATGGCAGTCCCAGGGCTTAGAGTTACCAAAGAATATCTCAATTTGGCCGTCTGTATGGCCCAGGTAAAAAGGTTGGCCCTTGCCCCATTTGTCTTAGGATCCCTGTATAAGGGCCTGTTTACTTTTGTTGACAATAAGATAGCAGATTCTTGTGGTGGTCCTTTCTGGATTTTCCAGGCTTGGTTATATGCATACTTTCCTCAGCTAAAACCTAAGCTGAATAATCCCCTTCGATCAGATGAAACCTTGCAAACATGTCGTAGCTATGCTGAACATCTCCTAGGTTTTCTGACTCAAACAGAGGAATCCTCTTTTCAAAGGTATTTCACTTTCTTCTATGAAGATAACAAAAAGAATTGGCCTGTTTTCTGTCCATTCGATAAATTTGAATTTGCATCTGAAAGATTAAGGCCATGTTTTGAGGGTATTCCACCAGCCTCTCCTCAACTTGTAGAGAAAATGACTCAGTCCAAACGGTTATTCTGGGCCAGCATTCTTCTTCCAAGACTTATCCCAGTTGGCTTTGCCCTAAATAACACTCCTTTTGGGAATTGTGGTTTCGAAAATTACTCTCCCTGTCAATGTGCTAGACAATTTGGCCTTGCACAAGGCATTCCAATGCCTTTTGTTCACCCAAACATTGCTGAGATGGCCTCAAGTAGGCCAACGATCAAGGCCAAGGACTCACAAATGATATCCTTGATGGTTAGCAATTTTCAACATCGTGTGAAAGCTTTTCAGTTCATTGACTTCAAAACCAATGGTGTGACCTTGCCTGCTTTTGATGAATGGTGGTCGACCATGACAGCCCTTTATTTCAGTGCTCCACTTTCAGACTGCCTGTACAGGCTTGACCCAGAATACAAATATCTTCAGGACAAGGCTGGTAAGCATAGCTATTCATTGGTTTTTATTCGATTAGTTATGCTTCTACTAACATTGTGACACTACGTCCTTGACAGAGGTAACAGCTCGACTGCCTGATGAACCTTCTAAGGCCGTTGTGCCTCATGCAGGAGCAGTTCCCATATCATCTGTGCCAAGTAGGAATACCAGAAAAAGAAAAGCTGAATCGATCAAGGACTCCGAAACTAGGCCACGAACGCAGACTCTCAAAATCACGTCAGGTGTGAGCCAGAAAGTTTCTAAAAGTCCTTCCACTGGTAGATCCAAAAGACAGGTTGATGAAGCACCTACCCCCACGAAGCAATCAACAAGAAAGCACATCAAGAAACAGAGCTCGAGTGACAAAAGATTGACTTCAAGGGTACACTTTCACCTTCTTCTTTCCCCTATTGATTCATACTTTTCATAAGTCTTTGTATTCTCATTTTTTCTTTCTTTTACAGAAAGGCAAGGGGACCAAAATTGTAGATGCCTTTGAAGAAATGGAGGAAGAGGACAATTCTTCAAAATCCTCACAAATTCAGAAGTCTTCCTTTTCAGTATGAGAGACAGTTGACACTGAATTGGCAATTGATCAATATGAGTCATTTGATACAGCAATATCGGACCCTTTGGATCAAGCTGATTGGTTGCCAGAGTTACAAGAACAACTACTACACCAAGAAAATCCTTTGCTGCAGGATGACAGTTCTTTTCTGCAAGTTGGTGAGGGCTCGGTTCTGATGCCAGATGGTGCTGAGCTTGGTGTACATTCCACTCAACAACTCACTCAACAACTCATTGTCACAACAAACCAACCTGCATCAGACTCAGTCAATGCTGAACCATGGAGGAACGTCATTATTGCCCCAACTCCTCAACGAACTCAGAAGATTGATTTGAATCAACAGGGTGATAGTATGGAGGAACTGTCTTCTCCTCGGATGGCAGATGTGCCTGCTCTAGAGGCTCCACCAGCACCAAATGAAAAGGAATTGGAAAAGAAAGGACCAACAGAGGGTCCTGCCCAGATTGACCACATTGTCCAAACCAGTCCTAACAAAGGAAGTGGACAAGGTGCAGAGGATGTGGCCTCTAGTCCTTCTGGGATTCAAGTCCTATCTCCAGCAGGTATGATCCCTGCAAGTATTCCAAGGGTCCTTGCTTTGAACACATCTCCCCGTTCAGTGAACAAGGCTGCAGTAAACCCTGTAGGCATGGAGGACTCCACTCAGGTTAAGTCTTCAAGTGATTCATTGGACCATCTGATGGAAGAGATAGAGTCAACTTCCCAAGCCTTTCGATCTCTAACTGAGGTCTCTGAATCCAGCAGCTCTTTCTTTTTCCTCCAATTCAGTGCAGAAACTCAAAAAGAAATTCAAGTTTTCTTTGACCTCCTAAAACTTCCTTTCGAGGCACTAATGACAGCGAAGTCTGCAGAATTTAGTGTTTGCGTCGAATCCCTATCTCAAAGGCATGTCTTCCCCCTCAGGAAACAAATCATCTTGGAAAACTATGCATCATCACTGGGTGACAACATTAGTCTTTTTCGATATTACCAGCAAGAAATAAGCCAAAAGCAGGAGTTGATTGGTAACCTTTCCAACCTGACAGTGAAGTTATCGACTATGCACACTGATGCTTCGACTTTGAAGTCGAGACTTGTGGCCATTGATCAGGAGGAACAGGAATTGTTACATCGATTGGGTCAACTACAAACTGAGAAAGAACACCTTCTGGTAACAGCAAGCCAACTTGACAAAGACTTCAAATGTTTAGCAGAGGAAGGCAAAGGAGTTTCAGTTCATGTTTCTGCTGCTCGTGAGGACTTGCAGAGGAACAGAATTAAATGTGATGAACTTGTAATTAAATGGGAGGCTTTTAAGTCCTCCTTTCTTCATGAGTGATTATAGTTTTACAGTCGATCGACTAGTCTTATCAGTACAACATTGTAAGTACTGTTTGTCTACTACCTATCAGCAGGTGGCATGCCAAAAATTATGAATGGCAATTGGAACGAGTGTTAGGCCTTCCATGGCCCTTTTCGTACTTCTTGTTTAGATTGACTTTCCTTAAACTTTGTAAATGCTTGGGTCCAGGAACAAACCCACATGTTTGAATTAAGGACTAAACTCACATAATAAATATTCAAATTGAGGAAAAAACCCCACATAAGTATTCAAATTGAGGAATAAACCCCACATAATTGGTTCGTATCCCTTTACTTACAAATGAACAAACCACACGATCAAAACCCTTGATCCCTATATATCCGGATCATGGGTGTCTACAATCATGGCAACACCACGTCATGATTCATGGTGACGTTTCCCTTCTACTTTTAGGGAACATGCACAGTAATAAATGACGGCTAAGTACAGCAAATGATGCCGTGCTGCAGTAATTCAGCCGCCTTACTTTGGGAAACTACAATTGAGAGCCCACTAACCCTATCAGTTGTCACGTCTCTTAATTTTTCTCGGGGTAACTGCCCATGACCCACGTCTTTAGGTCTTCCTTGGTCTATAAATACCAACACTGAGTATAAGCTCAAGCAATTGTGTTTCTACGCTATGGTTAACAACATTTCCTCTACTCCTCTTTCTGCACAAATCACTCCCGCCCACATCAAGCAGCTGGCCACCGAACTCTCATGGGCGCTCATGGAAGACCATAATGAGTGCAAACGAAGGATTCAGGCTATCCACGATCGAGTGGAGGGCATGGCGCTTAGACTGGAGAAGATGGAGTCTGCCATCAAACTCGTGGTGGCAAATTGGGACACCATCGACTACAAGCCTCCTCCGATCGATCCTGCTGACATCAGGTCCTCCATGGCTGGCACCTCTGGTCAGTGGAAAGAATGGCCTAAAGAATAGGCCTTCTTTTGTGGGGGAGTCCTGGTGTGTTTTTTTGTTAGATCTCACTTGAGATCTTTTCTTTCTGTAGGTTGGTCCCCGCGGGGTCTTTTTCTTTTTGGGTTCCCGTTTTGGGTTCCCTTTTGTTCTGTTAGATCCTTCTTGGGATCTCCTTTTTTTTTTTTGTGTTAGATCCCTCTTGGGATCTTTTGTTTTTGTTTGGACTACTTTTGTAATGCTGCCCTACCCATGGGCAGCTTTTGATCATGAAATGAAAATGAAATGAAATATTTTGTTTTAACTCATGTTCTCCCACATAGACGGAAAGTAATGCTTCAAATATTTACCATTAATGGTTCTTTCGTGAAGAACCCCTTCGATTGATGCTAAATGATATGCACCTCCTCGTAAGATTTAAGCAATACGGAAAGGACATTCCCAATTTGGAGACCATTTCCCAAATCTTCCCTTCTTCCTTTTTGAATCAATTGGGAGAATTGTTTTCCAAACTAACTCTCCAACTGCAAAAGATTTTTGTTTCACTCTTTTGTTGTAAGCCCTTTCTACTCTTTTCTTTTGGGCTTGAATTTGGTTTAAGGCATGCAACCTTTTTTCTTCCAACTCGTCGATGTCCAAAAACATAGCTTCTTCATATTGCAAATCTGGATCATAATGACGTGCCACCCTTAAAGACTGAACATTAATTTCAACTGGCAAAACTGATGCATGCCCGTAAACCAATTCGAACGGAGTTACCCTAGTACTCTCTCTTTGTGATGTTCTATATGCCCACAAAACTCTGGGCAACAGATCATGCCATTCTCTTGGGTTATCATCGATTACCTTTGCCAAGGTATTCTTTATAATTTTGTTAGTCGATTCGACTTGTCCAGTAGCTTGGGCATAGTACGGAGTAGAATTCAAAATCTGTATTCCATATTTTTGTGCATACTGGACAACTTCCCTACCGTTGAATATAGACGCCAGATCAACAGTAATGGTTTCAGGAATCCCAAACCTACATAAAAGATATTCCTCAATAAAATCAATCACTTGTTTCTGTGAAACACCTTTCAAAGGTATTGCCTCTGTCCATTTTGTGAAATAATCAGTTGCTACTACAACAAATTGGTGCTGTAATGAAGATGCTGGGTGGATTTCTCCTATCATATCGATTGCCCAACCTCTGAACGGCCAAGGTTTAACAATCGATTGCAATTGATGAGCAGGTATCCTTTGGATAGGCTCATGCTTTTGACATTGTTGGCAACCTTTAGCATACTGAATGCAATCAGCTCGGATGTTTGGCCAATAATACCCGTGTCTCTTAATTAACCATCTCATTTTATCACCGGCTTGATGGGCACCACAGGTTCCTTCATGAACCTCTCCCATGATTCTCATCGATTGGTCTTTGCTAACACACAACAGTAGTAGACCATCAGAAGTTTTTCTGTACAAATCCTGTCCTAAAAGAACATAATTGATGGACCTGCATTTGACAATCCTTTCTACTTTCTTATTAGGATTTAGAAGATAATTCTTTATTGGAACCATCCAATCATCAGAAACATCGATTACCAATACATCCAATCGATCCTTTTCTCTCTCCATTGAGAAGGGTAAATACCTTTTTTGGATTCTGATTACTCTCTCTGCATCCCCTTCAGGAAATTCAACTCCTGAAGCTGCTTGAGCCATTTGATTGGCCTCACTATTTTGAAGTCTCAAGATATGCTGAAAACATATCTCATCAAAGTTTTGAGCAAGACCACGAACTTTCTCAAGCTGCAAACTCAATAAGGGGTGATTGCACTTATAATGCCCTGTAACTTGTCGAATGATCAATTGTGAATCCCCAGAGACTTTCAAATATCGTATATTCAAATCTTTTGCTATTTCCAAGCCTATGATTAAGGCCTCATATTCCGCTTGATTATTTGTCAGAACTCTACTCTCATCGAGTTGGAAGGAGAACTGCAACATTTTTCCTTTTGGAGATGTCATGACAACACCTGCCCCAACTCCATTGTCTATTTTTGAACCATCAAAAGACAACTTCCAAGGTCTAAGCTCCAAAAAATGCACTTCAAAGGTATCCTCTTCCAGGGGTAAATTTGGATGCTCAGATAGGAAATCTGCCAAGGCTTGTCCTTTTACTGCCTTTTGAGGCACGTATTCAAAGTCATACTCGATTAAGGCTAATATCCATTTCCCTTGTCTTCCCCTTAAAATGGGCCTAGACAAGATGTACTTTATTATATCTGTTTGAGAAATGATCTTTACCCTAGCTGGCAAAAGGTAATGCCTCAACTTAATCGCTGAAAAATATAATGCCAGACAAATCTTCTCAACACATGAATATCTACTTTCACAATCATTTAACCTTCTACTTGGGTAGTAAATCGATTGTTCTCAGCCTTGTTCATTATCCTGAGCTAACAAACTGGCAATTGAATAATGTGTTGCTGATATGTATAGCTTCAATGGTTCTCCATTTATTGGAGGCATCAGAACAGGAGGCGTTACCAATGATTGTTTTAAAATATCAAAAGCTTTCTGATGCTTTTGTTCCCATCTGAAATCCTATTCTGACTTCAATTTCAACAACGGGGAGAATGCCATTGTTTTTCCAGATAGATTGGCAATGAACCTTCGAAGGAAATTAATCTTTCCCAAGAACTATTGGAGCTCTTCCTTATTGGTTAGGGCTTGTGCTTTCAAAATAGCATCAGCCTTAGTTTTATCAATCTCGATCCCTTTTTGGTGCACCAAGAATCCCAAAAAGTTTCCTGCTGTAACACCAAACGCACATTTTAAGGGATTCATTTTTAAATTGTAACGCCTCATCCTTTCCAGTGTCTGTTCAAGATGATGTAAGTGCTCATCAACTGAATTCGACTTCACAACAACGTCATCTATATAAACTTCCAAGAATTTATGTAGAAAATCATGAAAAATCAAATTCATAACTCTTTGATAGGTTGCTCCTGCGTTTTTCAATCCGAAAGCCATAACCACCCATTCGAATGTTCCTATGTATCCAGGACATCTAAATGTTGTTTTATGTGTATCTTCTTCAGCTATATATACTTGGTTGTAACCAGCATTACCGTCCATGAAGGACAGCATTTGATAACCTACCGTTGCATCGACTAGCAAGTCAGCAACAAGCATTGGATATTCATCCTTTGGTGATGCGGTATTAAGATCTCTGAAATCGACGCAAACTCTAACTTTCCCATTCTTCTTTAATACTGGGACAACATTTGAGACCCATTCAGCATATTTGACCGGTCGAATGAACTTTGCCTCAAATAAACGTTCCATTTCTTTCTTGACTTGAGGAAGGACGTCATCCTTCATTCTCTTAGGTGCCTGTTTAAAAGGTACATAATTCTCTTTTATAGGTATTTTGTGCTCGACTAAAGATCTATCTAAACCTGGCATTTCATCATAACTCCAAGAAAAACAATCTTTAAATTTACGCAACAAATACTTAAACTTTTCCTTTATTTCATTCGGCAAAGTAGCATTGACATATGTGATCTTAGGATCTTTTGGAGTTCCCAAGTTTACCTCTTCCATGGGATCCTTCACCTGGGCCCTATCGTCGTCTAGCTTAGCCGGTGCTGGTTTCAAGTTTGCTAAACCTAACTCTTTCATGTTCAGTGGGCTATCATCAAAAACACACTCAGCCCAATTACAAGAAATAGGCTCATCTGCCTGCAACTTTCTATCAACAAGAAAAGAAAACAAACTCTTAAAAGTGGCTTTAACAGTAGCCAACTCTTCACTTCCTGTGTCTAATAGGTTTCTAAACATTAAAAACTTGTTGATCAATTTTGACAGGCCTTGATATAATGTTAGGCCTGGTGAAATCCTTGCTCAGTTCCTGGAATCCTTCCTTAATGTATGTGAGGAATTGACTCTCAGTTACCCCAACTTGATTAAATCTGACTTCTGAGTCCTCTATCCTTGTTGGCCACAAATGTTCGTTATAGAGATCTGCTTCGATATTGTTGGTCTCTACTTTGAATGGATGTCGGTCTGCCTAAAAGACCTCCATTCCTGCTCCTTCCTCCTGCTTCAGAAAGATCAAAGCCTGATGCAAAGAAGATGGCACACAACTATTTATATGGATCCAATCCCTGCCTAGTAAGGCATTGTAATTAGATGAAGAATTGATTACAAAAAACGTTGCATTCATCCTCCTAGTCCCAATTTGCAGTTGCAAAGATATGACCCCCTTAGCAGGAGAACATCCCCCAGCAAAATTGCCGACTGTAACTTCTGTTGGGATCAAATCGTCATTGGTTTTGTTCAGGACTTTCAACATTCTAGAAGGTAAAATATTGACCACTGCTCCATTGTCGACCAACACTTTTGAGACAGGCTGGCCATTCATATGCAGTTTAATATATAGTGGTCTCAAATGCCTTATTGAGGCATCGTAAGGTGTTCTAAGAACCACGATACTGTTTCCGTGTTCATCTGTCTCGACGTTAATGGGCTGTGACTGAAAATGCTTCTCTTTATCCATTATTTTTACAATCGATTGGGTAGTATCTTCAACATCGCCTGCCAAGTTCATAGGCTGATTTGGTTTTACCTTGAACTGCTTTGGCAGAACTAAAATCATATTACACTGATAGTTTATAGGTACTGACCCGAATTGGATTGCGGCCAGACTTTCGCCAAATGTTGCAGATCTCTATGGAGATGGGGAAGCATCTTTGATCAGGTCTTCCTGTTCTGAACCTTCGTCAAAGAGATCATCATCGTCTGCTTCCATGAGTTTCTGGAATTCCTCCATCTTCTTCTTCAAGCTCTGCTTCAACTCTTTCTTACCCTTTGGTTAGGCAGTCGACTGGGGAGAAGCTTCAGCATTACTTTCTTGCCCCCCATGCTTGAGAGTTGGCTTTTTCAGACCACTAGCTTCTCCTTGCTCTCGGGTCCACACCATGTTTGAAACCTTTGATGGTTCCATTCTTTCTCGTGGTTCGAAAACATGATCCCATGGATCACCATAAGCCCTAGCTGCAAATTTCCTTTGAAGCCTTCTCTTCTGTGAATTGGATACTTTGGTATACCAACCCTCTGCTGGGAATTTTGGGTGATTAAGTGTGCTCCAATCCTAATGATCATGATTAGGTGGCATAACCATCCTAGGTTGGTGCCATCCATGTCCATAAGGTCCTCCACCTCGTGGTCCAGCACCTCTTCTGAAACCAACACCCCTTTGATTAGGGTATCTCCCTCGATTGGGAAATTGGTATCCCACTGCTTCAAGGTCTTGGCAAGAAGGCACCCCAGGTCTTGCAGGCACCACCGGGTGTCCTCTGAATAAGAATGGTCCATTGTCTGGCCCATAGCAATGCTCTGACTCTATTCTGTTGAAAAGCCCTGGATCTATTCCTTCATAAATCAGTTTGGCCCCAACATATATTTGAAGATCGTTTCCCCCCATTGTGTTGAACCTTAATCCGGACTTGGAGAATGCACTTTTCTGCTCCTTTTCTGCTATAATTGCTTCTCCATACTGGACTTCATGCCCACAACTAATACAGAGGTAATCGTTTGGGAACCTGGAGGTATGAGACTTTGCTGACTCTTCTTCGGTCTGCATTTGATCTTCATCCCCCTGCTTCTGTTTTGCAATATTGGAACCCAACCTTTTAGCTAGGCTGGCCGTCACCATGTTCACTTCAATCTTTGGAAAAGGGTTGGATTCGATACCCATCGGGTCCTTGTCACCTTTAGCATATTGCAGCAACCCTTTCTGGATCAAGTCCTATACACAATTCCGAAATGTAACACAATTGTTAGTATTATGCCTAAATGAATTGTGCCATTTGCAGTATTCTTTTCCCTTTCTATCTTTATCAGAAGGGATAATATGCCCAGGACTTAAAGTGATAAACTTTTGTTTCAACAGTTCATCAAATATTTGGTCAGCTTGTGCTAAGTCAAACGAATACTGTCTATAATTTGCTTGCCCCCCACGCCTATTGGGTTGGGACGAAGGCATATTCATTGGTTTTTCTGCTTTAACCAGAGTGTCACAAATTATGGGGGTCTTCCCAACAACTTGTGCTACATCGATTTCAATATCTCCTTCCACATCTTGGTAATATGTTCCCAAAGACGTATTCTTTAATTGCTCTTCTTCCTGGAGAATAGCTTCAAATTGAGACGCTCTCATAGAGAGTTCAAACAGATCTTTAAAATTAGATCCATTAAACTGCTTTTTGAAATTAAACTCGAGACCATCCTGAGCTATTCAAACTATCTCAGTCTCTGACACATTACAGTGACACTGGTTTCTTAGCCTTTTAAACCTAGTTAAGAACTGCTCTGCTGTTTCATTTGGCCTTTGTTTTAACTTAGCCAAATCAGCGATCGAAACTTCTGGTTCGTGCCTAAAGTATTGAGCATGAAATTGTTCTTCCATATCTTGCCACGTATGGATAGAATTTGCAGGTAAACTTATGAACCATGTGAATGTTGTTTTAGTTAATGAATGCGGGAACAATTTCAATTTAAAAACATCATCCAAGCCCAGTTCGCCTAACTGCAGGCAAAACTGGCCTACATGTTCGATTGTTGATTGATTTTCCATACCACTAAAAAGTGATAACTCAGGTAATTTATACCCCCTTGGTAAAGGCACACTGTCAACCCAATGTGGGTAAGGCTTCCTAAACATAGGTTTCTCTACCCTGAGCAGCCCTGGTCCGTACACATCTTGGATGACTTCTAATATTTGTGCCCTGTTAATATTCATGGGATCTGGGGCTCTAAGAACATTTGGTACGTGAGGTTGTGCGAGAGGGACATTCTGACCGTTACCATTGCCAATATTTGGCATATTGTGAACGTATTGACCACCATTTCCATTATTTGACCCAACTGGCATAGTATAGTACGTATAATTGCCATGAGTTGGCAAAGTTTGTGCAGTGCTATATATGTGTTGACCATTGTTCATGACATGGACTCCTGTGAAACCAGTCTGAGGATTCTGACTAAGATTTAGACCATTACTTTGACCATTCCGACTACTGTTTCCAACTTCATATATAGATGGAACATTCTGATAAAAACTGGTTGGCTTTATTGTGGATCGTAGAGCAGTTGGACCTACAAATGGTCGACTGTGCACATTGATATTTGAGTCAAATGCTGGGTTTGAATATACCTGTTTGAGGGGCCTGTCTAGGCAAATCTCCAGATTGCAACTGTTCATGGACTACACCATGCGCATCAACATCTATGGTGGATGGGGGCGTAACTACCCTTCTCATTAGGGTAATCAATTCCTGTGCCGCTTCGTCTTCTGGTTTAGACAAAACCTGTGCCAACTGCCTGGAAAGGCTCTGTATATCCGTTGGTCCACTCAAGCCATTCCCTTGGCTATTTTCTGGCATCCTTTGTTCAGGATGTACCACATCGTTTTGGGTTTCCAAGCCTTCATTCTGAGGCTCTATCGGTCGGTCGCCTTGCTTTCTTGTTGCCGGTGCCATTACTTCCAAATTAGTAAGAGGCCCTCCTTCTAGCGCCAAAATTGTTTGTCTATTTTTACTTACAGTCGACGAATCGACTAAGAGTTGTTAAGCGTGCTGGAAATGTGGGTGTTTGTGGTGATGGGGTTTGGTTCTTTGCCGTATTTCAGGACTTCTCTGGAAGCAAACTTAATGAAGTGAATGGAGATGAAAGAAGAACAAAATGGACTTTATTATTCCTCGAGGTAGAAGTCAATCGACTATGAGAACACAATTGAACAGACAGTTACGTTACAAGCTACTCCTAGAGCAAGAAATGTAAAGTACAGATAAAAATAGAAGCCTTTGGGCGATTGATTAGGGGGTTCTAAATATCCTCTTTTCCTGTATTTATAGGCTGTCTTCGACTTGAAATTCAAATCAAATGGAATTCCCTCCTTCGATTTGAATTAAGTGGTTCCATGCTCCCTATTCTTGCTCCACTATCTACACGAGGCGGTTACTTCTCCATGATCTCACATGTTCCCAACGTTGTAATTACTTCAACTGCTTGCCTGCATTAACTGCCCCGTCCACGATCCGTATGTAATTCATGCTCTAAAACGTGTAAGTTGAATATTAACCGTCGATCAGTCCATTTGATTTTCCTTAATAGGCTTCACATTGCATTTACATTAATTAGTCTAAAACGTGCTGACACGTGTAATATTTTGACCCAATCGATCACATTAGACTAAATTACTAAATTATGGTGTAAACACCCCTCTCAACCCCGTAAAAAATCAGAAAAAGTTGTTTGCCAGGAATACTTGCTCAAGGTATTAAAGGAAAATGAGAGAAAATAGTTATGTATAGGTGATATTTCAATGTAACGGAGAAAATAGAAAGGTAAAATAAGTACTTTTGTATAACGGAGAAATATAAAGGTAAACTATATATTTCCGTATAAATGGTGAAAATATAACGATAAAAGTATATTTTCTCAGTAAAAACTTGAATATATAAGGATGAAATTCCTGGATGAGGTTGGGGCGGGTAAAATCACCCCGAATCCCAAACAAACGCGAACAGGGAAATTGTGATCAAGAAACACGTACCAAAGATGAAGTACTAATAAAACCAGCCGTTATGTAAACATGGCGAGAATCTGTAGCATTTTGGCTCCATTTTGAAAAAGCACTCGAAGTTGGTGGCCATGATGTGGAAAGTATCTCCTGCTTTATTTCGAAGGCTTTGGGTGGAAACGTGATATGCATGTTAATGCATCATTAGATCTTGAAGATGCCTGACCCATTGGGTCCCTATGCAGTCATGGTCTTATCACCGAAATCGGAAGGTTCCCAACTCCGGTATTTCTCGGCCAACTCTTCTAGAGTGTCCCACGCATCATCCATGGACTTGTCTAGAAAATCCTCCTCCTTACTAAGGTACTCAATCTGCTGGGCCGTCGCAACATTCAGGCCCAAATAGAAAAATGACACCAGTTGGTGCTTTGCAAACCCATGGTGCGGCAAGGACAACAACAAGTTCTTGAACCGCTCCCAGCACCTTAAGAACGACTCGCCCTCCTTTTGCTTAAAAAATTGTACTTGGTGAGTCAGGTACTTTAATTTACTCTCCGAGAAAAACTTCTTGTAGAAGAGAACTCGGATAGCAGCCCACGTCGTGAGAGACTGAGCCTTTTGCATCCGCAACCACTTGTCAGCACTATCTTTAAGTGAGGCTGGGAAAAGCTTAAGGCAAGCATTCTCCCACTAAGAACCGGTGGCAAGGGTGCAGACCAACCCCTCAAAATAGCGGACATGGTCTTAAGGATCCTCATTCTCCCTCCCGTAGAAAAGAGGGAGGGCATTGTGGGTACCAGACTTGATAGTGAAGGCATTACGCGCCTCCCCTGTCTCTGTTGGCAGAACTATTGGTCCGAGAGAAGTGGTCCTCTCAGGATGTATGTGTTCACGCATCGACTTCTGTTGCTCTGCCATTGGTGGTTCAATAACTAAATCGACAAAATGCCGTCGATATTAAAAGACTTAATACATACTGGCTGACACTAGCTCAACTACAGGGATCTCACGCGACGACTCTCTTTCTATAGCGGCTAGATGCTTGATGTTATCCCAGTAGTACTTGGGTTTCAGAGGTGATTGTTTTCCTAGCTACAATAGATGATTGCTTACCTCTATTTATGATGACTCAAAACAAAAGCTAAAAAGAAAACAAATAAAAAATATCTACCCGAATTTTTAACACACGTTACCGTCTCCGGCAACGGCGCCAAAAATACTTGACGAATTCCTAGTCCTAAAATAATGGGTTGCCCCAAGCGTAGAGCTAAAACCGACGTAGCACAATATCCGGTAAGACCGGAGTCGAATCCACAAAGACAGTGATGTGTGCTGACTTAAAAACTCGGGTTGTTATAATTTAAACGGGTTCTTAGATAGCCACCCCTTGTCGATTGATTAAGATTAACTAAAACCTATATATTAATTGTACTTTTCAAATAATTAAAAGAAATGTACGGTCATAGGGTTCATAGCACTCGCATCTGGCTAGGACTCATCTGCTCAAAAAATGTTCTTTAAAACTTTTGATTTTAGATTGAAAAAGATACCCCGCAAAATGCGAACCCTTATGGTCGCCGTTTACCCATGCGCAGTGGAGAATGAGTTTTGGACCCCCATTCCCCCGTTCACATAGACTCTGATAATGCCCAGGTTTGTCTACGAGAAGTATTTTACCAATCTAAAATTATTTTTCTTACATTTTTTTATTTCGAAATAGGAGCAGAACGCCTCCAAACCGGCCACGGTGTGCTAATCACCCTGCAACTCTACCTATATGACTACTCACTCATTATTAAGGAAGAAACAAAAGAAATCCTAATTTGAAACATGCTTCTATTACGCGAGATGAAAATTAAACAAAAGATCTAAGTTAAACAAGAACAAACGAACAACTTTTTTAAAGAACAAAAATTAAAATGAATTACCGAAATACGAGTAATTGAACAAAGTTTCAAACAACTTAAAAGGAACAAAACTCGAAAGAAAAACTATCGGAACAAAAGTCTTGCAGGCCCCGTTCTTTGTTTACTGTTCTACGCGATAAAAAGTGCTCGGCTGTCCAAAAGTTCCCCACCCCTGTTTGTGCTTGATGCTTTTATATGCTACAGTAGCCGGAAAAAAACAATTCCTTCATGTGTGGGCTAAAAAAGTGGGGGGAAATGACGGCTTAGGACGTATTTTAATAATTAATATCCGTCAAGGACATGCTGAGAATATTTGTTAATGCTGAAAATGTCATTAGAAGGTATTAATTATCAAACACGTCCTTGGCCGTCATTTTCCCAAAAAGTGAGTTACTCTTGCAAAAGCCCTCTTTCCAAACATGGCCCACTGCTGGGAAATTGGCTTAGGCAAGACTTGGTCAAAATATCAAAAATATTACACTTCTTTTCGGCCCACCAAACATAAATCACTTCTGCGTTATTTTGCTGCCACTTTCACTTCCGAAACTATGTGCGCAGTAGGAGCAACCCGTTCCACTTTCTTTCTAAACTTTCTTTTTCAAAAAGAAGGTAATTTCAAGCTCAAATATAATGAAAATCAGAAATGACTTTTTAAATTTTTTTTGAACCGTTTAAAAAATCTCAATAAGATCTATCAAACAAGATCGATATTAGGAGGAAAATTATTTGCGTAAACACATGATTTTTGAGCTTGAAATTACCTTTCTTTTTTAAAAGTTCATTTTCTTAAAAAGTGGAACACCCCCTCCAATCCATAATCAATTCTTTTAGCTCTGCCCACGTAAATTTAATTTACGGTTTTACGGATTAAGCCTCCAAACACCTACAATACAAAAGTCAAGCATTAAGCTCCAATTAACAATATAAATAGACATAACAAAGATAAATTAGGGGCGCTTATGTGAACATTTACGCACCTATCAGTTCCCCCTTTCCAACTTGATGTTATAAGGTTGTCATCTTGCAATTTGGGTCCTCGTATCCCGAAGTCGCTTCAAACTCAAAACAAATTTTTTATGCTTGATATCTCTAGTGCTGGAATTGCAGGTAATATTCCCATTTGGTTCTAGGATCTATCCCCGGAATTAAGTTTTCTGAATCTCTCTCACAACCAGATTAATGGCTTATTGCCTGATCTATCTTTGAGATTTCGGAACTTTCTTGGAATAGATTTAAGTGATAATCTTCTTACAGGTCCAATACGGCAATACCCCTACTTCCTTCTAATATATCGTCTTCGAATCTCTCCAAGAATAAGTTTGGAGGCTCCCTTTCTTCCTTATGCGCAATTACTGGGGAGAAGCTCTTCTATCTTGACCTTTCAAATAACTGACTATTAGGGGAGTTTCCATATTGTTTATCTCACTTCAAAAAAGTATCCATCCTGAGTTTGGCATACAACAATTTTCATGGGGAAATTCCCAGCTCAATTGGCTCGCTGAGTCAAATACAAACATTGAACTTGCGCGATAACAATTTTTCTGGGGAAGTGCCTTCTTCTCTTAAGAGATGCAAGAAGCTGAGTATTATTGACCTAAGAGGTAACAGATTCACAGGAATAATACCATCATGGTTAGGAACACACTTGACAAGTTTGATTGTCCTTATTATTCGATCCAATGAGTTCAACGGAAGCATACCTCAGCAGACATGTCATCTTAACCGCATTCAAGTCTTGGACTTATCCCAGAATAATTTATCAGGAAATATACCACCATGCTTTTTCAATTTTATTACTCTGGTGGAAAGTAAGAATTCTGATGGCACCTCAAGTTTTGAGTACTCATTACCGTTTGCCGATTTTGCTACTGACGAATTGGCTAATGATGGCACATATGAAGCTAATGCAGTTCTGCAATGGAAAGGACAAAGACCGGGAGTACGACAAAAATCTCGAACTGCAAAAGATCATTGATCTCTCTAGCAATAGATTATCCGGAAATATTCCGGAACAAGTTTGGAGTCTTTGCAGGGTTGCATTCCTTGAACCTCTCAAGAAACAATTTGACAGAAAAAATCACTCAAGAGATCAGTCAGATGGAAATGTAGGAATATCTTGAATTGTCTGCAAATAGATTTTCTGGTGAAATTCCTAGAAGCCTTGCTCATCTAAATTATCTAAGTGTTTTGAACCCTCAAGTAACAATTTGTTTGGCAAAATCTCATTTGGCACATAACTCCAAAACTTTTGTCACGACCCGCCTTTTATTACAAATAAACTCCAAAATACACTATGTTTTTTATACCCATCCTGATACTATCTTGTCACGACCCACCTTTTATTAAAAATAAACTCCAAAATACACTTTTTTTATACCCATCCAAGCCCCGTTCTCTCAATCTACAATTTTACATCCCCAAAATAAATCAAAGTTTACATGCCTCATGCCTCCTTACAAACAAATATGTACAAGTATCCGATTAAGTTCTAAAAAAAAAGAACTAGAACATTTTCATGATTCTTAAGCCTTCAGATCCATCTCTAAACCTGAAAATTTTGGGTTAACAACATGAGCCACAGCTCGTGCAGGAAATATGCTAAACGAATAGATATGAACATGCAAAGATTGCTATACAAAATATACTATTTTAATATACACGTATTGAAAAGTTTTCTTACTTCCTTCTCCTTCAATATTTATAATGAAGTTATAAAATCCCAATTCAAGGTCAAGCCAACACAATAAAAATAATCTATATATTATATTAAGTGTTTTTAATTTTTCCTTCTCTTCAAATGCTCAAAAGAATGCTATTAAGCCACAAACTCAAATCAAGTCCCAAATAAAGGAAATTACCCATAAAAGTCGATACTAAAAATAACGAAGCTCATAATAGAACAGCCACCCAAATCGAATATCAAATTTACTAAACACCGAGATATAAAATTATATGAGTTGCTCACCGACACAATCACTAACCAACCGTGCTAGACGTCTCAAGCACATATGCACTTTACGGGCTACTAACCCGAAGGACAAAGCAACATACCCCGCGCGGGTTTACGGACTTTCCCCGACGGTGTCACAATTGACCCAGTAGGTTTACGGACTTTCACCGACAGCGTCAAAATTGACCCAAGTCTTCCGGCAACGCAACTCAAAATCACAAAAATAACAATCTTAATATCTCATTACTTGGATCTAAGCCCAAATCAACCAAATGAACCCATATAGAACAAAAGCAGTGCACCCTCTACAAAAATGGTTACAACATACATCTATTCATGAGTACCCGAAATCATATATTAAGAAATGCTTCTCATTAGCTTACCAATTGCACAAGGAAAAATTATACTTTGACTAGAAAGGTGTCCATTTAAGTTACTAGCATTTCCTCAACCAAAAGGTGAGCGCAACAATAGTTAGGTCGTGTTCAAGTACCCCTTAAAAATCCTAATTTTTATATTGAAAATGAACACCGTACATACGAAGATAGAAATGTCTAAAAGAGTATAGCCTCCATCATAGTCACGAATAACCACACAAATCACTAACCCAAGTATCGTATAGCAAATACTATCAACTACAATAAACTAAGCCAAGTTCTATACTTTGATTAATCTATCAAAATCTTAAAATAAGGGTGCATCAACACATATACACACTCATATTTAAACTTTTAGCATAAATCCTACTCAAAGAGGAAAACCCCCAAAAATGTTGAAATCCCGAAATTTGACCGATTGAGATTTTGTTCGGATAGATGCGTAGCCTTTTGTCCGTAGATCACGTCTTCTTCTTGCCTTTTTGTGAAATTATCGAGCCTTGGCCTTCAATTTTGGGGTTGAACAAAGAGGGTTCGTAGAGAGTTGAGAAAATGGAAGAAAGAGAGAACGGAAAAGAAAAAAATGAAAAGCAGAGAACTCTCGAGAGTTCTCGGCTGTCCTCAGCCATTTTAAGTGCAAAATTGCACTATGGCCCTCCAAGAATCAAGCTATTGCTCCATCTTCTAAAATGTTTTGAGTCATTACACTAACGCCCATAAAGCCAACAATTAATAATAGCTAACTCTAAAAAAGTTATAAAAAAAATGTTCATAACATGTGGTTCCAATAACTCGTCCATGGCACACAAAATTGAGTCCGATCAATTACGCATACTGTACATTCACACATATATACATAAAAAAAAATCCATGGTTCACAAAATTATTAAAAAGTTACACATATCCAAATTATTTAAATTAAATAAATTCAAATTAGGAACGGATCTCTACAGCTTTAATGCTTCTGCATATTCTGGGAATCCTCAACTTTGTGGGGATCCACTTCCCAACAAGTGCCCAGGAGACGAAACAATTGCAAATCCTCCAATTACTGCCCAACCCAAAGACAAAAGCATTCAAGAAGGAGAGGATAGGTCCATTAATCAAGGATTTTATGTTAGCATGGGCTTGGATTCTTCTTTGGATTTTGGGGAGT
This sequence comes from Rhododendron vialii, assembly GCF_030253575.1. Lineage (NCBI taxonomy): Eukaryota > Viridiplantae > Streptophyta > Magnoliopsida > Ericales > Ericaceae > Rhododendron > Rhododendron vialii. The sequence continues at coordinate 34,889,276 of NC_080561.1, read as the reverse complement.
TTTTGGCACTATACTTTTCAATAGTCGGTCTCGACATGCATTTTTCATGTTCCTGAACCACATAACGGATTGGATCCATGTGACCATTGCATTGAACTGGGCTAGACTAAAAAGGAGGCTTTAGATCTTATCGGTGAGTATCATTCTCAAAATTTTGCCTTCCCTTAATTTTTTTGGTTGATCACTATATAGGTGTGAAAAACTTCTTTTAAATCCTATTTAGGATTCAATCACAAACATTGCTCATGTTCTCGGACTATATCAACGAAGTCTCTAACCACAATGTATGTGCAGATCATATTACAGAACAAGACTCTTTGGTCCTGAAATTTCTATGGTAACTTATACTACTACCCTAGTTTTTAACTACTAAATGGTTTGGTATCCCCCATATGTTAGCTGTCATTTTTTGATTACAGGATCCTAAAATTAGCATAAGTTTCACGATTTGCAATTTAATTGGGTAATTAGTGGGATCATATATTGATTGTACGGTTTTTCTTTTCTTTTCTTTTTTCTTTCATTTTTTCCAAGAAGCTCCTAGAAACGAGTTTACAATAGAGTTTGCAGAGCTTTTGCTACTTCTCTTTACTAGACCTTCCATTTATTTCCCAAAGGAGTTGATAGTAGTTTAATGTGTCATTGCAATTAAATCACGTGTTTAGGAGCACTTAATCTTCTGTTTTGTACTATGTACATTGTGAATTGGGGGTAGTGTTGGCATACTGAGAATACTAAGACCTAGTTCGGTGTGGATTTTGAGGGAGATTTTAAAGTGTAGTGAGTGGAGAGAGATAGATAGAAAAAATTTATTGCAAATTGTAGAGGTTTTGAGTCCCTTAAATGGCACAGTTTGAATACCTCATGCTCGGTTTCTTACTACTTAAATAGCATATTGATAAGGATTGTTGTAATTTGCTGCAGATAATGTTTGATTGCGGCACCTTTCCAAGGAGATATCTAAATTGGCTACTTTTTATAGGATTTCACCGGTTCTCCTGCAAGTTGTTCATCGAGCCCATCCTTTAGAAGCACAAGCCTTAATTGATTTTGTGATAGTCTTAGGGATAGAAGACTGGTCGCTACACGCACCATAGATGGTTCTTCTTACCCTAGACTTGCTAGTTTCCCTTTTTGTGTTTTATGTATGTCATGAAACTAATATCTTGCTATTAATGAAGTTACTCCCTTTGAGATTGGGCGCTGCTATTCGCAGCCCTCTATTTACTCCCATAGCCCGTTAAAAATTTCCAATTATACTCGACAGTTAGTTACCGAAATTGAGATATATTTTCAGCGTCCAATTACCGAAATATAATATTTTTTTCAACAGATGTTTACCGAAAATGCATGTACGGCTGTTGTTTACCGAAAGTTGAACATATTTTCGACATGTAGTTACCGAAATATAATCTTGTTTTCAACAGCAATTTACCGAAATGTTATTTATGATTTTCAACAATCATTTACCGAAATTTAGTGGGCTACGGGAGTAAATAGAGGGCTGCGAATAGCGGCGCCCTTGAGATTTTATAGATTAAAGAAGTGTTCATGGAACATTTTTTGGCTAATCATCATCTTGACCCCTGCACTTTGACCTCAATCTCACTTACAGAATTCAACTCTTCTTATGAAACCTTTGCCATGATTAATGTGGAGTAGTAGGGGGTGGATCGTTTTTTCTTTTTTTTGGCTACTATTTATCACTTTAGCCTAGAGAGATCGAAAATCCAAGCCCATTTTTCATCTTTGTGATTTTGCTAGGCCCATCTGGTTTGGGACTGATTCATATGCCCCTAACTCACTGTCTATCTCTCTGTTTATAGTTGGGGCCTGGGTTTCCGGCCTACTCCTCAAAGGTTGAAGCCAAAAAAATAAAGCGTCTCTCATTCATATTTTTGCTGCATTCATTGGTACATTTGGAAACCTGCCAACGAAAAGTCGTCTATTCTCATCCATACCAAAATGTTACATTTCAATCCTCTTCCATGACATCCAACCTTTCTAATACCCCTAGAAGACAATATGGTTCTGATATTGCAAAATTATTTGCTTTTGTTGACGATCCCAGAAAACACAGCTATCTCTAATTATCCTTGCTTTGAAGTTCTGCATATTTATTGGTGGGCAGTGTGTTTATTTGTTCATAATTCAAAGATGATGGAGTTGATATGGTATTTAAGATTATCTCAAGATTAATTCGTACCTCTTTCAAGAAGATTGATGTTCTTCAGGAGTGCTCTTTCATTGCAACAGCTAGCTAACAGTTGTCCGAGATGGACTCTAAAACATTGCCTTTTGTCATGTGAATATCACTACCAATTCTCTGTTCTATTTTTAAATTTCTTTTTGGAAGCTAGAGAGTAGAAAGGATGTCCCAGCCAATTCAGCTCCTCGATTTATGGATTTTGCTGCTTGGTTCAGTGCTCTGTTCCCACAATGCGGTACCATCCTAAGGAACTATGTGTCGGACCGCACATCCCGACAATGGTACACTAACATTCCAAATAGAAAATTCACTGATCCTAGGCGATCTTGATGCTTTTCCTGCTTATTTTCTTACCATTTTGCCAATGGAGACCAAAATAAAATATAGTCAACTAAAAAAAAATGGAGCACTAATGGGACACATGTAAAATAAAATCTGTCAAAGTGCTTCTAAAATACATTTTACATTAGAAATTCGAAAAATGACACTCCACTCATTGAATTTTGATCTCTTGTTATATCGTAATCTATTTCGTTCACTGCGATTTATTTCAGCTTTCTTTCTCCCTAAAGGGGAGGCGACGAAGATTGAACTATAGCATCTTAACAGAAAAAAGTTATCTTTTAGTGAGAGTTGTCCTTCCTTAATGAACCAGAGGGTGTCCTACCCACGAAGCAAGAGAATGGTGGCTGCATGTGCTTGGCAAAAGTTGGAGATTTTCAGTGAATTTTAAAGTTACATCTACTTGCCTTTATTTTTTCCCGAACAATATGTGAGCGCATGAGAACAGTAGGTAGTAGAATTTGTTTTGGGGAGTAGGTAAACCGTGGTTTACGGATTGGTTTGGTTAGTCCATAGGTCTTTTGATCTGGACATGGTCCTCAATCTCTTGAAAGAGATTGAGACCACAAGTAACGTTCATTCCTCGATTTCCTCCGGAATTAAACCAACCAATTCGGTGTCCAAGTTAAGGAATAATCAGTTACGCCATAAGATGCGGTCAAGAGTACATCTAGAACCACACCTATAACCCAAGTCAATTTGTGAGGTTCTTTTTAAATCCACCGGTACACACGGAAAAAAGGAAGGACTTTAGTCTTGCGCTAAGTCAATTGTAAGCACGAATTTGGTTTTTCCAAAATATCGAAAAAGATGGACTAGAATGTGACTAGTGATGAGACAAGATTGTATTATAGCCATACATGACCTTGACTTGAGTTACAGCCATAGATTTGCAAATTAGTACCACTGGGGCTTGCTTAGTTTCTTGTGGTTTCAATCGCAGTTATTACCAAGAGAAGTTGACAAGTTGGAAAATTTGGTGTCCTCAAAATGTTGCCCCTGGTGTTAAAAAGAATGCACTTTGTGAAAGAATTGAAGAATTTAATCAATTATATGGAGTCATTCCCCGTAAATGGGTGGTGGGATTGTTCCCCCGAATTAGTTGTGGTGCTAGTAAGCTGGCACAGACACCATTTGGTTTCTTCCTTGGGTCGGGGTGGCGTATGATTGGTGGGCACAAAGGTGCCATCTTTTATGGGGTTGTTTGATTTCTGTTGTGTTGTCGTCGTGGCCCGATCCCTTTATTCTTTGTATATTTCTTTCAAAATTAATGAATTCCCTTTTCTTTTGTTGTTCAAAAAAAAAGCTGACTCAGACGCCTGAATTATCCAAAAAATACTGTAAGGAATCTTTGATATCCAGTATAAGTTGCAAAAATATTTTTGAGTTTATTTTATTTAAGAAAATACATTCCCTTTTAAGTTTCTCAATTTGGTAATAGATAATCTTTTTGGGATGAAGAGAGTATACAAAATGAGTGCCATTTCTTGTGTTAACAGAACTATATATACATGCATAGATTGGAAACTCCAATTAGTTCGTGTTTCTACGTACTGCTTCATCTGGTTCTTAATTTTGCTTATGCAATGGTCATGGGAAAAAGCTCTTTCGAACTTCTGTTTTCGCTCACCGCTACTAAAGGGGTCTCAGTTGATTTCCTTTACTTTAGCTACTCAGATGTTATAATTTTTTTTGCCTTCTTGCATGATTAGGAAGTTAATTACATGCTAATAGTTCTTTCAATTAACAAGGAGAGAAAAAAGGGGAATGCTAAGCTAAGTCACGTTGTGTTGGGATACGGAATCCACGTTAAATTTCACATAAGAATGCTTAATGTTGACCACAAGAAGGCTAATAAAAAATTAAAGATGTCGTACACAAAATCACAAATGGTGTAGTAAAATTAATACCATAAAATGACATAACATTTATCGAAAGAAAACATAATATTTTAACCATGTAATGCATCACATTGATTCATAATATTTTTCAAAATGGTATAATATTTTGAAAATCACTTCCCATTTTAGTTGTAAAGTGGTTTACCATATTACCATTCATCATGGAAAGACACGCAGTAAATTTTTTGATTCATGTGCATCAAAAGATGAGGGCACTTTAGCATTTCTAAAAAAGCAAAATAAGGAAATAGAAACTTAAGAAAAAGGAAGGTTGCTGAGAAAGTCCTGGGCAACTTCTTTAGTCTTGCACTTAGTCAATTGTAAGCACAATCTCTATAAGATGGGTGCCATTGCATTGGTTAACAGACCTAATAAAGCACAGACTGCATGCGCGCCAATTGTCATTAGCTTGTGTTTTTACAGCTTTCTCTTGTTCTTAATTAATTTCCCTTGAGGAGATGATCATCATCAAGGGCAAAACCTCTCTTCAACTTCTCCATGTTCTCCTCCTTTTGGTATTACCATACTTGAACCTTGCACTCTCCTCAGGATCAGGAGTTGGTGATCATGCTGAAACAATCAGGTGCATAGAGAGGGAGAGACAAGCTCTCCTCAACTTCAAGCAAGCTATTACCAGTGGTTTTGATGCTCTCTTTTCTTGGGGGAGTACTGAAGAAGAAGATGTAAAAGACTGTTGCAAATGGAAAGGGGTCCACTGCAGCAACCACAATACTACTAGTCACGTCACCATGCTTGATCTTCATGCTAATGGTCTGAAAGGTAAGATTAGCCCTTCATTGCTTGAATTGCACCATTTGAGGTACTTGGACCTTAGTGTGAATTATTTCTATGGCCCAATTCCTCATCAGTTCAGCAACCTTTCAAACTTGAGGCATCTTGATCTCGGCTACAATTCTCTTGCGCTGAATAGAGAAAACCTCGAGTGGCTTTCTCATCTTTCTTTACTAAGTCACCTTGACCTTTCTTACGTTTTACTCAGTAAACAAACTGGTTGGGTTCAATCTATCAGTAATCTCCCTTTCCTCAAAGAGTTGCACTTATCTGGTTGTTCCCTTCCTAATGTTGCTCAATTTTCCTCATTCTGTTTTAATTCTTCTGTGTCCCTATCCGTCGTTGATTTTTCTTACAATGGTCTATCTTCTTCGATATTCAATTGGTTGTACAACTTCAGTAGCAGTAGCATTGCTCATATTGACCTCGGAGGTAACGAGTTAAAAGGTTTGATTCCAGATGCCTTCGGGGACATGGTTTCTCTCGCAAACCTCATTCTCAGTGAAAATCAACTTGAAGGTGGCCTTCCAAAATCCTTTATGAATTCAAGTCATTTGCAATCCTTGTATTTGTTTGATAATAATCTAACAGAAGAGTTTCATGAGTTTCTGCAGAAGTTGTCAGGGGCAAAGAATTCATTAGAAACTTTGCTATTATCTGACAACCGACTTAAAGGTCCATTGCCCGATTTCACTAGATTTTCTCTGTTGAGAGAATTGGACCTTGACAATAATCTATTAAGTGGCTCATTCCCAAAAAACATTGGAAACCTTCCGAGTCTTGTTTATCTATCTTTGTCGAGGAATCAAATTTCGGGGCCATTACCTGATCTTTCAGTGTTTCCATCATTGAAAAGCTTATATCTAGAAGACAATCATTTGAATGGGACAATAGACAGAGGTATTGGACAGCTTCACAAGCTCGTGTTTTTAAGCTGCGGTTTCAACTCATTAAAAGGCACAATCTCTGAAGCCCACTTCTTCAATCTCTCTAGTTTGTGGTATTTGGACTTCTCTTACAATGCACTAACTTTTAACATCAGTTCTAATTGGGTTCCCCCTTTCCAAATTGAAATTATAAAGTTGTCGTCTTGCAAGTTAGGTCCTCATTTCCCAGAGTGGCTTCGAACTCAACACAATTTTTTTGTGCTTGATATCTCTAGTGCTGGAATTGTAGGTTATATTCCTAGTTGGTTCTGGGATCTATCCCCGGGATTAAATACTCTAAAGCTCTCTCACAACCAGATTAGTGGCTTCTTGCCTGATCTATCTTTGAAGTTTCCGAATGCTACAGGAATAGATTTAAGTAATAATCTTCTTACAGGTTCAATACCACTAGTTCCTACCAATTTAGTATTTTTGAATCTCTCCAAGAATAAGTTCAGGGGCCCGCTTTCTTTCTTATGCAGATCTACATTTACTAAAGATCAGTTGCTCATCTATCTTGACCTCTCCGATAACCTACTGTCGGGGGAGCTTCCATATTGTTTGTCACTCTTCAAAATGCTCTCAATCTTTAGTTTGGGAAACAATAATTTGAATGGGAAAATTCCTAGCTCTATCGGCTCGCTACAGCGAATTCAAACGTTGAACTTGCGCAATAACAATTTTTCTGGGGAGGTGCCTTCGTCTCTTAAGAGATGCACAAAGCTGAGTATTATTGACTTCAGAGGAAACAAATTCACAGGGATAGTACCAGCATGGTTGGGGACACACCTGACAAGTTTGATTGTCCTTATTCTTCGATCCAATGAGTTTAAGGGAAGCATACCTCGGCAAATATGTCATCTTAACCGCATTCAAATCTTGGACTTCTCCCAGAACCATTTATCAGGAAGTATACGACCATGCTTTTCCAATTTCGCTGCTCTGGTGGAAACTAAGAATTCCGATGCCACCACAAGTTTTAGGTATAACACTGCACCGACTGGCATTATGTTTGAAAACAGCACATATGTAGCTAAAGCATTTGTGCAATGGAAAGGAAACGACTTGGAGTACAGCAAAAATCTGGGACTGCTAAAGACCATTGATCTTTCTAGCAATAGATTATCGGGAAAAGTTCCTCAACAAATTGGGAATCTTGCAGGATTGCATTCCTTGAACCTCTCAAGAAACACTTTGACAGGAAACATCATCCAAGAGATCGGTCGGATGGAAATGTTGGAATCTCTTGACTTATCTGCTAATAGACTTTCTGGTGAAATTCCTAGAAGCCTTGCTCATCTACATTTTTTAAGCTTTTTGAACGTGTCAAGTAACAATTTGTCCGGCGAAATCCCATTAAGCACACAACTCCAAAGCTTTAATGCTTCTGCATATGCTGGGAATCCTGAACTTTGTGGGCTTCCACTTTCCAACAAGTGCCCAGGAAAGGAAAAAACAACAGAATCTCCCAATACTGACAAAAACATTCAAGAAGATGAGGATAGGTCCATTACTCAAGGTTTTTACGCTAGCATGGGGCTTGGTTTCTTCTTCGGATTTTGGGGAGTTTTTGGCCCTTTACTTTTCTATAGTCGGTCTCAACATGCATTTTTCAAGTTTCTGAACCACATTACAGATTGGATCTATTTGACCACTGCGTTGAACTGGGCTAGACTACAGAAGAGACTTTAGATCTTATCCGTGAGTATTCTTTCTCAAAATTTTGAATTCCCTTAGATTTTCCGTTGACCATTCTATGTGCATCAAACATTTCATTTAATCCTGTTTTGGATAATCACACATCTTGCTTGAGTTCTCGGTCTGTTTTGGCCTAGTCTCTAACCACACACAATGTATGTGCAGGTCATGTTGCAGATTAAGCTTGGGACTCCTTCGTCGTTCAATTGCTATGGTAACTTATATTCGTACCCTAGTTTCTAATTGCAAAATGGCTTGATATCCCCAGATGCTAGTTGCCATTATTGGATAGCTGCAGGATCCTAAAATTAGCATAAGTTTCTGATAAGCCATTTATAATTTTGTTTGTCTTTGATTATTAATTTGGTCTTTATTCAAAAAACAAGTTTGGAACGTAATTCTTTACCTTTTAGATTCCTCTTATTGAGAAGAATTAGTAATCAACATAAAATTTGATGAAAAAATAACAAATGCAAAAAGAAATATGAATAAAGACAAAATATAATCCAAATAGCTTATTAAGCCAAAATAATTAAGCTTAGGCTTATATGTTATCACTCCCTCATTTTTGCCTTCTTTTTTTTTTGGCAAAACCATCCATTGTTGGAGTGATGGTGGCTAAATATTTGGCGTTTGCTATATCCAATCGTCACATTGATCGTACCATGTTCCCATTTTTTATTTCATTTTTTCAGGAAGCTCCTAGAAACAAGCCTACAATAGAGGATGCAGAGCTTTCGCTACTTCTTGTTACTATACCTTCTATGTATTTCCTAAAGGCAAAGGATAAAATAGATTTATTTGTCATTGCAATCAAATCATGTGTTTTGGAGGACTTTATCGTCTCTTTTGTACTATCCACTTTTTGAAGTATCGATAGTTTTGGTATACCGAGAATAATACATAACGTGTTTGAATTTTTTTTGATAGATTATCCATAAGGATTACTCTCATTTGCTACAGGTAAATGTTTTGGTTGCGGCACCCTTCCAAAGAGAGATCTAAATTTAATTTTTTAAACGATCTCACTGGTTCTCCTGCTAGGTTGTGCATTCAGCCCCTGCTTCGGCAGCAAAAGCATTAGTCATGTACCAATATACATCGATCCATGAGCGATTACCTTAAAAGGGCATCTTATTAAAATCCATGAGCAGTAGGGGGTGGATCGGAGTTTTTTTTTGCCCCTTTTGTCACTGTAACCTAGAGATCGAATTCCACTCGCATTTCTCTTCTTTGTGATTTTGTTAGGCCCATTTGATTTGGGACTGGTTTAGACCTATGCCCCAAACTCACTGTCAATCTATTTGTTGATAGTTGGGGTCTTGGTTTCATACTTCTCAGAGGTTGAAACCAAACACATGATATGTTTCTCTCATTCCTATTTCCTGAATTCTTTGGTGCATTTGGAATACTATAAGCGAAAAGTCGTCTATTCTCATCCATCTCAAAATGTAACATTCAATCCTCTTCCAGAACCTCCAACCTTGCTAACAGTCCTGGACGACAACTTGGTTCTAATCTTTCAAAACTGTTTAATTTTGGTTATAACTCCAGAAATCGCAACATTTCTAATTTTCCTTGGTTGGAGGTTCTGAATATTTACCGGGGCAGTGTGTTTATTCCTAATTCAATGATGTTGGAGTTGGTATGATATTTAAGACTGACTCGAGATTAATTTGTAACTCTTTCTAGAAGATTCATGTACCAGAACCAGAACGAGTGCTTTTTCATTGTAGCAGCTAACAGTAGTCTAAGATGGGCCCTTAACCATTGCTTTTTGTCATGTGAATATCCCTACCAATTCTCCGTTTTTTTTTTTTTTTTTTTTCCTCCTTTTCAGCAGCTAGAGAGTAGGAAGGATCTCCCAGCAACTCAGCTCCTTGGGTTTATGATTTTTGTTGGTTGGTTCTGTCCTCTGTTACCACAATTTGCTACCATCCTAGCAACCTACATATCGGACTGCACATTCCATGATTCCAATAAATGGCAAACTAACATTGCAACACACTCATCGATCCCAAGCAAAAGCTATGATTTTCCTAGTTATTGCCTTACATTTTGCTGAAGGAAGGAGACTAAACTAAAATAAAATCCACCGATATGATACATTTAAAAGAAAATCTGTCAAAATGCATCTAAAATGTATTTTGCATCATGAATTCGAAACCCCCTGTTGTACTCATTGGATTTTGATCTCTTAGTATAGTCTTACATCGTAATCTATAGAAGTATACCCTCGCTTATTCCTGTTCCTTGTACCTGGACGATGTACATTCCAGGCAACATAGATTCAGTCCCTTCACTTTTGTAGCATGTCAGTAGGGGATCAAAGCACCACATCTCAAGCTATCTCTTCAGCAATGTTTGCTGCTTTTTTCGTGACTTTATTAAAGGAGGACACCTTCCATCCGGACCAATTCTTAGTTTCTATTTAACCATATCTTTACTTCTTTCTGATTAGTAGTTTTAAAACTCGACCAGATCAGTCTTGGGAAGGGGTCCCAAGTTATGCAGAACCAATTCACCGCCTCAATCCAAACTTGGTACATATTCTTTCTTCTTCTTTTTTCGTCAAAATGGTAGAAGTTTGATTGTCAATCATACGAAAAAACCAAATATATCAAAAAAGACAAAAATGTAAAGGCGATATTTATATATAAGGTGATATTTAAATATTAACGGCAAAAATATAAAGGTAAAATATATATTTTTTGCGTAACAGATAAATGTAAAGGCGAACTATATATTTTTCGTATAATGGTGAAAATATAAGAATACAAATATTTGTTTTTTCAGTATAAACCTGACTATATATGTATGGGGGAAAGTAGAATTTTATAAGTAAATACATTCTGGGGCGGGTTCGCGAATCACAAGCAAAAGCAAGCAGGAAAATTGTGATCAAAGGGTGGTGATTGGAGACGCACGGAAGATGAAGTGCTGAAACCGGCCAGAAGGGATTCTTCCTTCCTTCCCTTGTTCCACGCAAGTTTCCCAATTGATCAGTGCGAGTGTGTCACGTTGGTACGACTGGATTGACCCTTCCATCAACAAGGGATTTTGCTTTTAATTCCACTAACTCCTAGCTCCACACTGTTGCATTAATTGTGGCTCCTCCATTTGAATAAAAGTAGAAGTTGGTGACCATGATCTATGTGGAAACAGATCTTGAAACAACACCACCACTCATTGACATGACATCTTTGCAAAAGTTTCTGGTAGATATCCCTATATATGGGCTGCCATTCGTCCGTTAACAGCACTAAAAAACACGGACTGCAAATTCTCAGTAGCTTGCTTTGTGTTTTTACAGCTTCCTCTTGTTCCTAAATTTTGCTTACGGAGATGTACAGAGTCAAAAGCTATATGCAACTTCTCCATGTTTTTCTCCTTGTGGTATTACCATACTTGAACCTTGTTCTCTCCTCCTCAGGAGTTGGAGAGCATGCTGAAACAATCAGATGCAATGAGAGGGAGAGACAAGCTCTCCTCAACTTCAAACAAGATCTTATCGACGATTATGGTCGTCTCTCTTCTTGGGGGAGTACTAAAGACTGTTGCAAATGGGAAGGGGTCCACTGCAACAACCACAATACTACTACAAGTCACGTAACCATGCTCGATCTTCATACAACGGATGATTATCTTCTTTATCAGCCTCTGGGAGGTAAGATTAGCCCTTCATTGCATGAATTACACCATTTGAGGTACTTGGACCTTAGTTTCAATGATGATTTATATGGCCCAATTCCTCAGCAATTCAGCAACCTTTCCAACTTGAGGCATCTTGATCTCCACGGAAATTATATGTTGAATATCGAAAACCTTGAGTGGCTATCTCATCTTTCTTTACTAAGTCACCTTGACCTCTCTTTGGTTGAACTCAGCAAAGCAACTGGTTGGGTTCAATCTATCAGTAATCTCCCTCTCCTCAAAGAGTTGCACTTATCCCGTTGTTCCCTTCCTGATATCACAGCTTCATCCTCCTTCAGTTCTAATTCTTCTGTGTCCCTGTCCTTCGTTGATCTTTCTTTCAACAGTCTATCTTCTTCGATATACAATTGGTTGTTCAACTTCACTAGCAGCCTTGCTTATGTTGACCTCGGATATAACGAATTAAAAGGTTCGATTCCAGATGCATTCGGAGACATGCTTTCCCTCACAATCCTCAGTCTCTCTTGGAATCAACTTGAAGGCGGCCTTCCGAAATCCTTTGCGAATTCAAGTCATTTGCAGTCTTTGGATCTGTTCTATAATAATCTAACGGAAGAGCTTCACGAGTTTTTGCAAAAAATGTCCACGGCAAAGAATTCATTAGAGAGTTTGGATTTATCTTCCAACCGGCTTAAAGGTCCATTGCCAGATTTCACTAGATTTTCTCTCTTAAGAACATTGTACCTCAATAATAACTCATTGAGTGGGTCCTTCCCAAAAGATATTGGAAGCTTTCCGAGTCTCATTTATCTGTCTTTGTCGGGAAATCAAATTACAGGGTCATTCCCCGATCTTTCAGTGTTTCCTTCATTGCAAACCTTAGATCTGGAAAACAATAAGTTGAATGGGACTATAGACAAAAGTATTGGACAACTTCACAAGCTCAGGGTTTTCAGCTGTGCTTTCAACTTATTAAATGGCACAATCTCTGAAGCACACTTCTCTAATCTCTCAAGTTTGTGGTATTTGGACTTCTCTTATAATGCACTAACTTTTAACTTCAGTTCTGATTGGGTTCCCCCTTTCCAACTTGATGTTATAAAGTTTTCGTCTTGCAAGTTGGGTCCTCGTTTCCCAAAGTGGCTTCGAACTCAAAACAAATTTTATGTGCTTGATATGTCTAGTAATGGAATTGCGGGTAATTTTCCCAGCTGGTTCTGGGATCTATCCCCAGGATTTAGATATTTAAATCTCTCTCACAACCAGATTAATGGCTTGTTGCCTGATCTATCTTTGAAGGTTCAGGGTACTCTTCCTTGGATAGATTTAAGTTATAATCTTCTTACAGGTCCAGTACCACCAATTCCTCCATCTCTAACTTTTTTGAAGCTCTCCAAGAATAAGTTTAGAGGGTCACTTTATTCATTATGTGCAAATACTAGCGGGTGGCTCATCTATCTTGACCTTTCAAATAACCTACTATCGGGAGAGCTTCCATATTGTTTGTCCCACTTCAAAAAACTATCCATCATTAGTTTGGCATACAACAATTTGTACGGTGAAATTCCTATCTCTATCGGCTCGCTAAGTCAAGTTCGAATACTGAACTTGTGCAGTAACAATTTATCCGGGGAAGTGCCAGCATGGTTGGGGACAAACCTGATAAGTTTGAGTGTCCTTATTCTTCGATCCAACGAGTTCAACAGAAGCATACCTCGACAGTTATGTCAGCTTAACCGCATTCAAATCTTGGACTTATCCCAGAATCATTTGTCAGGAAATATACCACCGTGCTTTTCCAATTTTACTTCTTTGGTGGAAAGTAATTATTATGAGGTCCCCACAGATTACAATTACGGACCGTATGCTCGTGATGGGGGTGATGGTTTCATGTATGTTAGTGGCACATATGTATCTAATGCATTCGTGCAATGGAAAGGACAAGACCAGGAGTACGGCAAAAATCTAAGACTACTAAAGACCATTGATCTTTCTAGCAATAAATTATCCGGAAAAATTCCTGAACAAGTTGGGAGTCTTGCAGGGTTGGATTCCTTGAACCTCTCGAGAAACATTTTGACAGGAAAAATCATCCAAGAGATCGGTCAGATGAAAATGTTGGAATCTCTTGACTTGTCTGCAAACAAATTTTCTGGTGAAATTCCTAGAAGCCTTGCTCATCTAAATTTTTTGAGTGTTTTGAACCTGTCAAATAACAACTTGTCTGGCGAAATCCCATTAAGCACACAACTCCAAAGCTTTAATGCTTCTGCATATTCTGGGAATCCTAACCTTTGTGGGCTTCCACTTCCCAACAAGTGCCTTGGAGATCCTCCAATTACTCCCCGACCCAAAGACAAAAGCATTCAAGAAGATGAGGATAGGTCCATTACTCAAGGATTTTATGTTAGCATGGGCCTTGGTTTCTTCTTCGGATTTTGGGGAGTTTTTGGCACTATAATTATCAATAGTCGGTCTCGACATGCATTTTTCATGTTCCTGAACCACATAACGGATTGGATCTATGTGACCGTTGCATTGAACTGGGCTAGACTACAAAGGAGGCTTTAGATCCTATCGGTGAGTATCATTTTCAAAATTTTGACTTCCCTTAATTTTTTTGGTTGATCACTATATAGGCATGAAAAACTTCTTTTAAATCCTATTTAGGAGTCAATCACAATTATTGCTCATATTTTCGAACTATATCAGCATATTCTCTAACCACAATGTATTTGCAGGTCATGTTGCAGAACAAGACTCCTTGATCCTGAAATTGCTATGGTAACTTATTCTACGACCCTAGATTTTAACTACGAAACGACTTGGTATCCCCCATATATTAGCTGTCATTATTTGATTACGGGATCCCAAAGTTATCATAAGTTTCAAGATTTGCAATTTAATTAGGTAATTAGTGGGATCATATATCCAATTACTACCCTAGTTTTTCCTTTTCTTTTTTGGCTTATCCGTTCATTGATCATATATCCATTTTTCTGTTTTTGCTTTTATTTTTCGTAGAAGCTCCTAGAAACGAGTTTATGTGTCATTGCAATTAAATCATGTGTTTGGGAGCACTTAATCTTCTAGTTTGTACTATGTAAATTGTGAATTGTGGATAGTTTTGGCATATCGAAAATACTACATGGCCCAGTTTGAATACCACATGCGCTCGGTTTCTTACTATTTATACAGATAATTGATAAGGATTGCTCTGATTTGCTGCAGATAATGTTTGGTTGCGGCACCTTTCCAAGGAGATATCTAAATTGACTACATTTTATAGGACCTCTCCGGTTCTCCTGCTATGTTGTTCAACGAGCCCATGCTTTAGCAGCATAAGCCTTAGTTGATTTTGTTGATAGTCTTAGCAAGGGATACAAGAATGGTCGCTACATGCCCCGCAGATTATTCTTCTTACCCTATTAATGTTTGCTTTTGTTGACGACTCCAGAAACCATAGCCATCTCTAATTATCCTTGTTTGGCAGTTCTGTATATTATTGGGTGCAGTGTGTTTATTCTCTGTTCTTTTTTATACTTCTTTTTGGAAGCTTGAGAGTAGAAAGGATGTCCCAGTCAATTCAGCTCCTTGATTTATGGTTTTTGCTGCTTGGTTCAGTCCTATGTTCCCACAATTCGGTACCATCCTAAGGAACTATGAATTGGAACGCACATCCCGACAATGGTACACTAACATTCCAAATACAAAATTCACTGATGCTTTTCCTACTTGTTTTCTTACCATTTTGCCAAAGTTGACCAAAATAAAATATAATCAACTAAAAAAAAATTTAACGGGACACATGTAAAATATAATCTGTCAAAATGCTTTTAAAATGAATTTTACATCAGAAATCCGAAATAACTATCTACTTATTGAATTGTGATCTCTTGTTATATCATAATCTATAGAAGTTTACCCTTGTCATACCACTATTGAGGGCATGTGGTATAGCTTTCTGAATCATGTTCCTCAAACCGGAGCGATGCGATTTTCAATCAACATAGGTGCATATAAATGGGGTTAAATTGAAACACCGCATCTCAAGTCGTATCTTTGGCACAGTTTTCTGCCCTTCTTTTTGGATTCATTCAGAGGTAGACACTTCCTTTCCTTTTGACAATTAAAGGATGATGTTGAAGCTTCTGGTTAGTTTAGTATTCTAGATTTGTTGTACTCTTGGTAATGCGTAGTAAGATCAACAATAACTATAAAAAGAGGTTATGGGAATGAGTTATCTCTTTGCAACTGTACTTCAGTGTGCAGGCGGTTCCTTGTTAGTTAAGTGAGGTACGAAGAACGACAGTGTTAGCTTTTAATTTACGTAGGGTGTATGGTTTGCATCTAGCAAACCTATATCCGAGGACTAAACTTCGTACTTGTCGCAACTTTGGCATCGTTTTTCATTTCGTCGTAATTAATTCTCATTTCAATGGTAGAGTTTTCTCGTTTCCATTATAATATATATATATATATATATATATATATATATATATATATATATATTGAATGTCATTCGTTTAGTTGATCACAAGTAATGTTCGTTCAATGCGATTTATTTAAGCTTTCTTTCAAGAAAAGGAGGAGGCGACGAAGATTGTAACTATAGCATCTTAAAATCACAAGTAATGTTCGTTCCTCAAATTCCTACGGAATTGAACCAACCAATTCGGTGTCCAAGTTAAGGAATAACCAGTTACGCCACAAGATGCGGTCAAGACAGCTAGAACCACACCTGTAACCCAAGTCAATTCGCGAGGTTTTTTAAACGCACCGGTACACACCAGAAAAAAAGAAAAAAAAAAAGGAAGGACTTTAGTCTTGCGCTAAGTCAATTGTAAGCATGACTTTGGTTTTTCCAAAATATTGAAAAATATGGACTAGAATGTGACTAATGATGAGACAAGATTGTATTATAGCCATAGGTGACCTTGACTTGAAAAATATGGACTAGAATGTGACTAATACGGACTACAATTTCTTGAGGTTATTACTAAGCAATTGCAGAGCTTTAGTCTATCTTTTTATTGCCAAATCCGAGCCGTTCAAAATCGAAATGGACGGCTCAAATGCACTACTCGAATACCACATGAGGCATGCTCGGCACCCAAAAAATTCTCTGGCTTTTAGAATTTCCAACCTTTCGACCAAGAAAAGTCCAAATCCACTCGATGACATCATTGTTGACTCCAAGTCTTTCCTCATAAGTCATAACATGTTGGAAAACTTGTTGTCCAATTAAAAAATCTTCCTAGCTCCGTCCTAAAAATGTTTCCCCCTATGTTAAAAAGAATGCACTTTGAGAGAGAGAGAGAGAGAGAGAGAAAATTTAATCAAGGCGAAAGAGAGAGAGAGAGAGGGAGAGAGAGAGAGAGAAAAAATTTAATCAAGGCGAAAGTACATAAACACCCCCTTAACTATCAATTTTTCCCACGAAGACCCCCTCACATTTAAAATCGCCCATATAGACCCCCTCAACTATTCTCCGTTACCCAAGTGACACCCTTCCATTTAAGCTATTCTCTCTCTGTACTCTCACCGACTAACCACTGGTTTCGTCCTACTCCGATGACCTTTTCTTTCTCCTCCAATACATACTCTCTCTCTCTCTCTCTCTCTCTCTCTCTCTCTCTCTCTCTCTCTCTCTCTCTCTAATTAACCCAAACAAGGTTAAAAAAAAAAAGAGATGGGAAAAGAAACGCAGTAGCCGCCATGGCTGCCGCCGACTGCCACTACCATTCTCCTACACTCTCTTCTCCCACACCTCTCTCCTTTCCCTCTTCTTCCCTTCTCATTTCTTCTCAGCAAAAGAACCACCGTGGCACCTGTCGCCGTCATGCCACGGTTTTCACGCTATTTTTGGTGGAATCTGATCTTTTATGGATGAAATAAGTGAAGATGCAATTTTAGAGTCATATAAAGAAAAGTTCTTTTTAAAATGATTGATGTAAGGAAAAAAGAATTTGTATAAAACAAAAAAAAAACGATTAGAACAATGACTGATAGAATAAGGGTATAATATAAATGTTAGGGGGTCGCCGTGGAACAAAGTGATAGTTGAGGGAGTGTTATGTACTTTTGCTTTATAAAAAAAGGGTATCCTAGTCATTTCCTCCATCCCGTTAACGGAGTTAGCATATTTTTCGTTTCCAGTGGTTGAGGGGGTCTGTACGGGTGATTTTAAATGTGAGGGGGTCACCGTAAGAAAAAGTGATAGTGGAGGGGATGTTTATATACTTTCGCCTTTAATCAATCACAAGGAGTTTTTTTTTTTTTTTTATCAGCAATCATAAGGAGTTATTTCCCGCAAGTGGACGGTGAGATTAGTCCCCAGAATTAGTTGAGGTATTTGTAAGCTGGCCTAGACACCATTTGGTTTCTTCCTCGGGTCGGGGTGGCATATGATTGGTGGACAATTTTTTTTTTTGGAATGGAGAGTAGACAAAATGAGTGCTATTTCTTGGTTAACAGAATTACAAACATAACAGAAAAAGTAATTTCGTTCACTACGATTTATTTTATCTTTCTTTCTTGAAAAGGGAGAGGCGACGAAGATTGAACTGTAGCTTCTTAACAGAAAAAGTTATCTTTTAGAGAGAGTTCTCCTTCCTTAATGAACCAGAGGGTGTCCAGCCCGCAAAGCAAGAGAAGGGTGGCTGTGCTTGAAAAAAGTTGGAGATTTTCAGTGAATTTAAAAGTTATACATATACTTGCCTTTATATTTTCTCGAACAATAAGTGAGCGCATGAGAGCGGTAAATAGTAGAATTTGTTTTGGGCAGTAGGTAAACCATGGTTCACGGATTGGTTTGGTTCGTCCATATATAGGTCTTTTGATCTGGACATGGTCCTCAATCTCTTGAAACCGCGAGTAATCTTTGTTCTTCAAATTCCTACGGATTTGAACCAACCAATTCGGTGTCCAAGTTAAGGAATAATCAGCTAGCAGCAGTAGCACATAAGAGGATCAATCATCAACGACCTACGGGAAGAAGTTCACAAGCTGAAGATACTCGAGCAAACTTTGAAGAAACGCTATGGTGACCGTAGGGCAGAGCAAGAACGGATTCAATAGCTCACGGTAGGAGAGTATTACACCTGCAAAATTACAAGAAATTAGCACAAAGGATAATTCAGTTTTCCATTTGGATCGAGTCGATTTGGGTTTCTTTGCGCTTCAGAAAGTGTGGAAACGTGGTTACGAACTAGATACCGCAAGGGGATCCACTATGTTAGAAGCTGTACATTCAGTGGGTTAGAAGCTGTATCATTACCCCGATGTTCTCTATCATGGTGAATGGGGAGTTGGAAGGTTTTTTTCCTGGTCAAAGAGGGCTTAGGCAAGGGGATCCACTATCTCCTTACCTTTTCTTGTTGGTTATGGAGGCTTTCACTGCCCTCCTTCGGTACAAGGTCAGACACCAAACTTTCAGACTTCACCCTAAGTGTCAAACCTTACAGCTGTCCCATCTTATTTTTGCTGATGACCTTTTCGTTTTGTGTGGAGCTGAGGAAGGTACCTTCTCTATCGTTGCAGATGTACTGCATGATTTTCATATATTTTCAGGGTTGAAACCTAATTTGCTCAAGAGTTCTATCTTTTATGCTGGGGTTGATAATACTACAAAGCTTAGGCTGCATTCTATTTTGCCTATTCCTGAGGGTTTTTTACCAATCAAATACCTTGGCATTCCATTGATTTCTACCCGGTTGAGAGCTTCCAATTGTGACCAATTAAAGAATAGAATTCTTTCCAGAGTACAATCATGGTCTAATAAGTCTCTGTCTTATGGTGGAAGGACTCAGTTGGTTGGGTCAATTCTCTTTAGCATACAAGTCTATTGGGCTTCTATCTTTATCATTCCTCAACAAGTTACTAAGGAGATTGAGAAGATTCTTAGGGCTTTCCTTTGGTATGGGGCAGATCTAAAAAGTGTGGGGGCTAAGGTCTCATGGAAGGATGTCTGTTCCAAAGGATGAAGGTGGTCTTGGTTTCAGATTTATGAAGGACTAGAATAGCGCTTCAATGACTAGACATTTGTGGGCAGTTTGTAAAAAGAGCGATACTCTATGGGTTAAATAGATTCACATGTACATTCTGTTAGGAAACTCATTAAGCTAAGGGATAAAGTTCAGCCTTGGATTTCATACCAAGTTGGAAATGGTAAAGACACCTTTTTATGGATGGACAACTGGCACCCCTTGGGACCTCTATACCAAAACTTTGGGGAGCAATTAGTGCGTAATTTTGGGAGATCTCTCTCTTTAAAAGTTTGTTCTATTATTCAAAGGGATAGCTGGTGTTGGCCTAGGCAGCGAAATCCTATCATCATGGAAATAATGAGTGCTACACCTGCACATTTTGTTCCTAACTCCAACTCTGCTGATTTTGTCTTTTGGAACCTCTCTCCTAGTGGTGTTTATACAGCTTGCTCGGCTTGGCAAGCCTTTAGGGAGTCTAATCCTCCTTTTCCTTGGCATAACGTGATTTGGTTCTAGCGTCACACTCCAAGGTGGGCCTTTATTCTGTGGTTATCTGTGTTGGGACGATTATCTACCAAAGATCGCCTTATCTTGTGGGGTATGCCAGTTGATCCTACATGCAGTCTTTGTCTTTGTGAACCTGAATCCCACTCCCATCTCTTTTTTTTCATGTCGTTATGCTCAGCAGGTTTGGTCCTCCATCTTGGCACAAAATGGAGTTAGTAATGGTCCAATAGATTTGCCTGGGGTTTTGTCTTGGATGCAGCAACATAGCAGTGGTAGTTCTATGGCTCTTACTATATGCAAATTGTCTTTAGCAGCCACAGTTTATTGGCTGTGGAGAGAAAGGAATTTGCGGGTGTTTCAGCGAAAAGGTGTGGATTTCTCTCTTTTGCAACTATCTATAATTGAGGGTGTTTGTGCTTGTCTCAGCTCCTGGAGAGGGATTCGTGCTTTTGCCCAGAATCTGTCAATTGTGACATCTTGGAGAATTCCCAAAAATGTTTTTCCCCCCTAAGTGTTTTGGGGTAATAGTTGCAGCTGTTAGTTGCTGTGTGTTTGCTTTTTTCTCCTGGTTTGTAAGGACTAGATCCTTTGATTTGTAGTTTGTTTGTGCTTATAAAATTTTCAATTTACCCAAAAAAAAAAAAAAAAACTAGATACCGCAACCTTCAATACTCTGATCAAGGGGCTTTGTCGTTGGTGAAAAACTTACTGGGGCTGGCTACCAAAATCTAGCATCCTATCTGACCTGTCTACGATCCGGATCTGACGATATTACTTTTGGATTTTTGAAGAGTCTTGTCTCTTCTGTTGTAATTTCAAGATCTCAAGTAATGAATTTTGGGGCTTCTATGCTTAGGTTTTTTTTTTTTTTTTTGTATAAGTTAAATGAAATTGGATCTTAGTTTTTTGGGTTTGGATCCAAATTTACTTAGTGAAAGTCTAATTTTTATTGGATTGAGATTTTTCTTTAAAAAAAAAAATTGTGTTGCATTCGGATCTTGTCGTATTCAGACTCAACAAGGCCTATTGACAGGCCAGGCCTAAGTGGGCGAGTTAGGTGTTTGGCAAAACCATGGAGAATTGGTTCCAACCTAGTTTAATTACTTACAACAGTTCCAACCTAGTTTAATTACTTACAACACTTCAATGAAGGGATTATACACAAACCGAAAAACACCACCTTGCGCGACTATCTTGCTGAAAAAGATGAAGTTGCAGGTTTTAGAGTGGAAGCGGCAAATATAGGTATATAATTAACATGTGATGTGGCAAAAAGAGGGAAAAAATGAAGGTTCTACTGGGCAACTTCTTGTCTTGCACTTAGTCAATCGTAATTAAGAACGGCTTGGGTTTTCCAAAAATTGGAAAAAATGGGCCTAGATTGAGACCAATGACTACTGTACTAAAGCCTCCTCATGTGACCAATGACTTGAGCTACAACCACAGATTTTCGAAATTCAGATATGTTTGTTCAACTGGGCATTGCTTGAGGTTATAATCACAGTTATTACTAAGCAATTGCAGGGCTTCATTCCATCCACATGTATCGCCTTATCAGAATTTTCAACCATTTGACCAAGAAAAGTTTGAAACAGGAACACTCACTGACATCATCACTGTTGACTCCTAAGTCTTCCCTCTTAAGCATTGTGGTGTATAAAATGGTGACACAATTCATTGATTTATGTTGTTACATTTTCATAGTAAATGAAGTATATTAATTAATCTAATGTCATTAACGTTAGAGTTTAGTTCATTTTTTAACTGAAGTCTTATTAATTAATGTGTTAAGTTATACATGTACGTAGTTAATTGGGATTCTACCTAATTACTATATAAGGGTCTTCTTCAAGTGTTTCTAAGACAAGTAAGTGAAGTAGTAAAAAAAAAAAGGGAAAACTATTTTCACTATTTCGAGCAAAGAAAAGTGTTTTTATTCGGTGGAGCTTTGGGCTCACACCACTGGTTCAGAGTGTGTGAGAGCCATACAACTTGAGTGTTGGGCTGATGTATCCTAGGGGAGAATAGTTGTTGTCTGCTGCATCGGTTGTTTGGGTTTCACCCACCGCAGAGGCTATATCTGTAAAATCCTGCCTTTTTTTTAAAAGGAAAAAAAAAGTAGTAGTTTAATCATGTGGTCCGAATAGAAACCCGACACACTGTATGAGTTATGCAACGATGGGATTTTTTCTTAAAAATCCGACACCGCCACGTTGACCCTTAAATTATTATTAGTCTGTGTTGAATTTTTGGAATTTTTTTGGAGACTGAAATCCGAACGCGTTTGACCAGAGTTCGCGTTAATGAGACGTGAAATTTGATGAGTCATGAGGATTATGGCAGGTGTCCTTTTGCATGTTTACTTAACCGTTCCACCGAAGTATATATATACATATATTGGGTAAATATTAAATTAAGGAACAAAACAAAAACGAGAGTGAGCTAGACTACTGCCTATTCCATTTTACCAAGATCGACCCACCGCTTTCGATTTCGATTGATTCCGTTTGTTTTCCGAAGGATTTCTACAGCTCCTATTGGTAATTTTTCTCACCTATTACTCTATTTTACAGTTAGTAATAAGAGATATGTATACTGTTCATAATAGAGGAATAAATTTTGGGGCAAAATTTCTTATAACTCTCTCTCCTCGCTCTCACTATACCTGAACCCTTGAAATTTTCACACAAGCGAAACCCCTTTCGGTAAAGAGTTTAGTTCCGAAACTCGCCATCATAAATTGATTTAAGAGATTGGAATAGCAATTTGATTAAACTAATAAAAGACTCTGCTAATTAATTCCTGCGTATTTCCCGTAACTTCACAATAGGTAATAGGTTAAGTATATAATACTGTTAATTTAGAACTATAAAGAAAAACCAGCCCATATGCTAATTCGATGGCCTGAATTGGAAATTAGTTTACCCCTAAGTTCAACTATAACAAATGGTAATTTGTGGTACATTTTGTTAGGTACCAGTGCCTTGGGCTAGTTCAGTGCCACGTCAAGTTAGACGCATCCTTTTTGGTGAGTTGCGCATACCTTAGTTACATGTATTTTCTGAAATTTTGGAATGAGATGCCATTGCTTGATTTTGCTAGAAAATATGGAATTTGAACTTCCTCGTTGGTTTAATTGATGTTAATGCATGCGATGGCTGGTTTGTAAATCTTTTGAGTTGCAATTAAATTAGACCATGGCAATATGTTTTGGAAACTTGAATTTTACTGGTTGCGAGTACGTGCTCGCGATAATATGATTCATTCGAACGGTGTCCCGAGCGCTAGGGGACGGGTAAAGATACTAGTGGCGGGAAGTAATAAGGTAGGAGATGCAGCCAGGCATCACCGAGTAATGATATCTTACCACTCTTCAATGGGGTCACTCCCCAACCGACTGGCAAAAATACCGTTGAATGCTATTATCGCTCAAAAGTGAAAAACTTGAAAGGGAAATGAAATGAAAAGGGTCCATCTCTTGGACCAAAGAAATGAGCTTTCGGACAAAAATGTTTGTACTAGATGGTCAATGAAATATTTGAATTGTTGCTTTGAACTGTTTTATAATGTGGGTATTTCCATGGTCAAACTTGTAATTTTGGTATACGTTTCTCACCCGAGCTTCGGCTTATGAAAACCTTTTCCAATTTTTCAGGTTAAGGTAGATAGCAAATTGTGGACTGAATGGGGTGCTAGAATAACCGTGAAGAATCATGTGTAGTCTAATGGTTTGTAATTATTATACTTGTACACTTAGAAGCTCTGGGATTATGTTATTTATTCTACGCTTCCGCATACCTTACTTATATGGTTTAAAATGACAATGATGTGAGAAATCCCTAAACTAGAATATGAGCAGGCCTTCGGCGGCTTAACACCCGCTTGGCCGGTCATGACTTCCAAGGTAGGTTTTGGGTCGTGACAATATCTCCTTAAAGAAAGCGAGATACCCGCGCCTCACCTAATCTGCGGTAATTTCACCAACAATTTACATAACTAAAAAAACACAGACTGCAAATTCTCATTAGGCTGTGTTCTTACAGCTTCCTCTTGTTCTTAATTTTGCGTAAGGAAATGTTAATCTCTACAGGCAAAAGCTCTATGCAACTTCTCCATGTTTTTCTCCTTGCGGTATTACCGTACTTGAACATTGCACTCTCCCCCTCGGGATTTGGAGATGCTGAAATAATCAGGTGCATAGAGAGGGAAAGACAAGCTCTCCTTAAGTTTAAAGAAGCTTTTATCGACTATGAAGGTCGTCTCTCTTCTTGGGGGAGTACTAAAGACTGTTGCAAATGGGAAGGGGTCCACTGCAGCAACCACAATACTACTAGTCACGTAACCATGCTTGATCTTCCTGCAACGGATGATGATTTTCCTTATGGGCGTCTTACAGGTAAGATAAGCCCTTCATTGCTTGAATTACACCATTTGAGGTACTTGGACCTTAGTCTGAATTATTTCTCAGAAAGCCGCATCCCAAAATCATTGGTTCCCTCCGCAGATTACGATACCTGAACCTTGCAAATTGTGGTTTTTCTGGCCCAATTCCTCATCAGTTCAGCAACCTTTCCAACTTGAGGTATCTTGATCTTAGATACAATTTTATGCTGAGTAGTGAAAACCTTGAGTGGCTTTCTCATCTTTCTTTACTAAGTCACCTAGACCTTTCTATGGTTTCACTCAGTAAAGCAACTGGTTGGGTTCAATCTGTCAGTAATCTCCCTCTCCTCAAAGAGTTGCACTTATACCAATGTTTCCCTCCTAATATCATTCATTCATCCTCATTCCATTCTAATTCTTCCTTGTCCCTATCCTTTGTTGATCTTTCTTTCAATGATCTGTCTTCTTCGATATACAATTGGTTGTTCAACTTCAGTAGCAGCCTTGCTTATCTTGACCTTGGATATAACGAGTTAAAAGGTTCGATTCCAGATGCCTTCGGAGACCTGATTTCCCTCACAAACCTCAGTCTCCGTGGCAATCAACTGGAAGGTGGCCTTCCGAAATCCTTTGCAAATTCAAGTCACTTGCAATCTTTGGATTTGTTAGGTAATGATTTAACAGAAGAGCTTCACGAGTTTCTCCAAAAGTTGTCTGGGGCAAAGAATTCATTAGAGAGTTTGGTTTTAGATGACAACCGGCTTAAAGGTCCATTGCCTGATTTCACTAGATTTTCTTTCTTAAGGCGATTGCGACTTGATAATAATCGATTGAGTGGGTCATTCCCAAAAAAAATTGGAAACCTTCCGAGTCTTGTTTATCTGGTTTTGTCAAGGAATCAAATTACAGGGTCATTCCCCAATCTTTTAGTGTTCCCATCATTGGAAAGATTATTTCTTGAATACAATCAGTTGAATGGGACTATAGACAGAAGTATTGGACAGGTTCACAAGCTTGAGGTTCTCAGTTGCGCTTTCAACTTATTGAAAGGCACAATCTCTGAAGCCCACTTCTCAAATCTCTCCAGTTTGTGGTATTTGGACTTCTCTTATAATGCACTAACTTTTAATGCCAGCTCTGATTGGGTTCCCCCTTTCCAAATTGATATTATAAAGTTGTCGTCTTGCAAGTTGGGTCCTCGTTTCCCAAAGTCGCTTCGAACCAAAAACAATTTTTCTCAGCTTGATATCTCTAGTAATGGAATCACAGGTAATATTCCTAGTTGGTTGTGGGATCAATCTCCGAGATTGAACTATTTAAATCTCTCTCACAACCAGATTAATGGCTTGTTGCCTGATCTATATCTGAGGTTTCAAGGTTTTCATCCTTGGATAGATTTAAGTAATAATCTTCTTATAGGTCCAATACCACTGGTTCCTTCTAATGTATCATCTTTGATTCCCTCCAAGAATAAGTTCGGAGGCTCACTCTCTTTCTTATGCGCAATTACTGGAGAGCAGCTCTACTATCTTGACCTCTCAAATAACCAACTATCGGGAGAGCTTCCATATTGTTTGTCCCAATTCAAACAACTATCCATCATTAGTTTGGCATACAAACAATTTGTATGGCGAAATTCCTGTCTCTATTGGCTTGCTAAGTGAAGTTCAAGTATTGAACTTGCGCAATAACAATTTATCCGGGGAAGTGCCAGCATGGTTGGGGACACACCTGCCAAAATTGGTTGTCCTTATTCTTCGATCCAATGAGTTCAACAGAAGCATACCTCAACAATTATGTGATCTTAACCGCATTCAAGTCTTGGACTTGTCCCAAAATCATTTATCAGGAAATATACCACCGTGCTTTTCCAAATTTACTTCTCTGGTGGAAAGTGATGGGAGTGACTACGGTGGCATATATGTTAATAAGTCCGATATATATGTTGGTGGTGGGAGTGACCTTGACATAAATGTGGGTGGGACATATGTAGCTAACGCATTCGTGCAATGGAAAGTGCAATGGAAAGGACAAGACCATGAGTACGGCAAAAATCTAGGACTACTAAAGATCATTGATCTTTCTAGCAATATATTATCCGGAAATATTCCTGTACAAATTGGGAGTCTTGCAGGGTTGCATTCCTTGAACCTCTCGAGAAACATTTTGACAGGAAAAATCATCCAAGAGATCGGCCAGATGAAAATGTTGGAATCTCTTGACTTGTCTGCAAACAAATTTTCCGGTGAAATTCCTAGAAGCCTAGCGCATCTAAATTTTTTGAGTGTTTTGAACCTGTCAAGTAACAACTTGTCTGGCGAAATCCCATTAAGCACACAACTCCAAAGCTTTAACGCTTCTGCATATTCTGGGAATCATAACCTTTGTGGACTTCCACTTCCCAACAAGTGCCTTGGAGATACTCCAATTACTCCCCAACCCAAAGAAGATGAGGATAGGTCCATTACTCAAGGATTTTATATTAGCATGGGGCTTGGTTTCTTCTTCGGATTTTGGGGAGTTTTTGGCACTATACTTTGCAATAGTCAGTCTCGACATGCATTTTTCATGTTCCTAAACCACATAACGGATTGGATCTATGTCACCATTACATTGAACTGGGCTAGACTACAAAGGAGGCTTTAGATCTTATCAGTGAGTATCATTCTCCAAATTTTGTCTTCCCTTAAATTTTTTGGTTGATCACTATATTATATATAGGTGTGAAAAACTTCTTTTAAATCGTATTTAGGATAAAATCACAAACATTGCTCATGTTCTTGGACTGTATCAGCATAGTCTCTAACCACAATGTATGTGCAGGTCATGTTGCAGAACAAGACTCTTTGGTCCTAAAATTTCTATGGTAACTTATACTACTACCCTATGGTCCTGAAATTTCTATGGTATCTTATACTACTACCCTAGTTTTTTAACTACTAAATGGCTTGGTATCCCCCATATGTTAGCTGTCATTTTTTCTTTTGATTACAGGATCCTAAACTTAGGCATAAGTTTCAAGATTTGCAATTTAATTGGGTAATTAGTGGGATCATATATCATCACTCCCTTTTTTTCCTTTTCTTTTTTGGCAAATCCGTTCATTGATAGAGTGATGGTGACTTAAATTTGGGTTTTTCTATATCCAATCGTCACATTGATTGTACGGTTTTTCTTTTTTTCTTCATTTTTTGCAAGAAGCTCCTAGAAATGAGTTTACAACAGAGGTTGCGGAGCTTTTGCTACTTCTCTTTACTAGACCTTCCATACATTTCCAAAGGAGTTGATAGTAGTTTAATGTGTCATTGCAATTAAATCGCGTGTTTAGAAGCACTTAATCTTCTTCTCCTATTTTGTACTATGTACATTATGAACTGGGGATAGTTCTAGCATACTGAGAATACTACATGGCACAGTTTGAATACCACATGCTTGGTTTCTTACTACTTAAACAGGTTATTGATAAGGATTGTTGTGATTTGCTGCAGATAATATTTGGTTGCGGCACCTTTTCAAGAAGATTTCTAAATTGGCTACTTTTTATAGGATCTCACCGGTTCTCCTGCAAGGTTGTTCAACGAGCCCATGCATGCTTTAGAAGCACAAGCCTTAGATGATTTTGTTGATAGTCTTAGGGATAGAAGAGTGGTCGCTACACGCACCACAGATGGTTCTACTTATCCTAGACTTGCTGTTTCCCTTTTTGTCTTTTTATGTACGTATGTTGTTACGGCCGAGCCTTGTCATTTATTTAAATAGTTATATAGCCGTTATTAATTAGTGTTATGATTGGGTCCCAACTAATTAATTTGTGCGCGCTATGGATATGGTTGACACGATTGTAATAATTGGGGTATGAAATTGATTTTGGGTAAACTAGTGGTACCATGGTAATTTTATAAATTGTGTTACGTTCTACCTTATTGTAATTAACTAATTAGCTATAATATAGGGAGTAGTGGGTAGTTTTAGAAAGTTAGGAGATATTTTCACGGAGTAGGGTTTTTATTTGGAGAGAACGTCTAAGATAAGAAGTTTGAGAGAGATCTTTGTGTGGGAAAGGCAAAAGCCTTAGAGACGTTTGAGTTCGGCTGGTTTCATGATCGGGTAAGCGGCCCTTGTTTCCCTTTATTCCTGTCCCTTTTCTATTCTTCGTCGTCCATGGATTGGGGTAAGGCTTGACTTTTGGAAGTTACTGTATAAGACAATGGTATTATTGTAAGGTTAATTAATTGGGTTGTTTGCCGTCCATAATTATTCTTTGTCGTTCATGGGCACAACTGATTTTCCTTATAATCCTATTTGACTTATTGGAGTAGTGATGGATGTTGTGGGAGATGTGGGTGTGAGCAGGTGTCAAGATTTGTGCTTAGGGTGATGGTGATGTGTCGTGTGTGTGGCGGTGATTGGTGGTAGACAATTGGGAATTACTAAAATATTGGATATTTGTGGAATGAATTCATCATATAAATACCAGTGGTGGAATTATATGGTTTCGATGGTGTAAGCTAGATTAATTTGATGCAGGTGGGTGTTTGTGGATCGTGCAGGTGGGTTTCGGCACTTGGAGGGTGCATTGGGTTCATGTGTACGTGGAACTTGGACTTGGAAATTAGAGTTTTAGGTTTGCTAGTTGTCTGGTAACTTGGGTAATTAGTCTATGTTAGTTAAATATTCTTCTAGGCAGTCCTTCATTGTTATAGACAATATTATACATGATACAGTTAGTGATAATATTGTTATGTGGTTCTTTGTTCAGGTTAGGCTTGTTCCGCATTATTCGATTGCATTAGCTTGGATTCAGGTGAGTGGTTAAGCATGTTACGTACTTGCGAACTTTCCCGTGTCCCTTAAATTATTGTTTTAGAAAATTAGTGATTGAAATTGGAAACAAGTATTTGTTTTATTTGGTTCTTGAAATTGGCATGCGGTTTGTGAACTATTTATTGTTCGGATAATCTTTTTGGTGAGAACTTTGTGAATATTGTTGGGAACATATTTTGGAAGTCCGGGAAAATTAATTCTCTGTGTGCGGGTGACTCTGGCCATTAGGGAAGAGACTGGATTAGGCCGGTGACCCTAATGCTCAACGGTTGTTATTGACTGGATCATTCTTAGGAAAAAGTTCCACGGGCTGCCTACTCGTGGTGACTCTGAGTTTTGATATTGGATCCAATCTTGAGATATTTATTCACTGGCAATTGGTACTATTGATTTTGGTTGTGGTTCCCCATTGTTGTTGGAGATTGTATCGTAATCACCATTAAGACTTATTTCAGATGAATCATTAATTGGATTAATTGATTATTTTGTTGTTCACCCGTATGCCAAATCTATATTGACATGGTAAATTATTTTGATCCCTATTTCAGAACTTTATTCTAATATACATGCTTTGCCATTCACTGAGTTCGTCAGCTGACGGATTTATTCCAACTTCATTTTCAGGAAAGTTGGGGAGTTAGAAAAGGACTCTGGCGGCACCTCGGGGATTTCGTTTGTTGACCTCCTTAGGGTGTCTCATCCTAGTTTAGCGTTTTATTTCATTGCTTCCGCATTGAAACATTTTGTCAGACATCTGGATTTTTTTATTACTGTTGGATCACTGGATATTATTTGATTCATGGGATGTTTGTGCCCCATTCTTTTTGTTGAATTTATTGGTGGGGGATGTTCTGAATAAAAAAAATGGTTGACTATTTCATGGATCCTTGCTTGGGAGTTTTTTTTTTTTAAATTCCTTTTTAGGCTGCATGTTCTACGAGCTTTGGTCTTGTGGTTCATGGCCGGTCACTTATCATTTTGGGGTGTGACATGTCATGAAACTGATATCCTGCTATTAATGAAGTTACTCCCTCTAAGATTTTATATATTAAAGAAGTGTTAACGGAACATTTTTTGGCTAAGTTTCGTCTGCACTTTGACCTCAATCTCACTTACAGAATTCAACTCTTCTTATGAAACCTTTGCTATGATTAATGTGGAGTAGTAGGGGGTGGATCGTTTTTTTTTTTTTTTTTTACTATATATCACTTTAGCCTAGAGATCGAAATTCCAAGCCCATTTTTTCATCTTTGTGACTTTTTTAGGCCCATCTGATCATTTGGGACTGATTTAGGCCTTCATATGCCCCCAACTCACTGTCTATCTCTCTGTTTACAGTTGGGGCCTTGGTTTTCTGCTTCTCGAAGGTTGAAGCAAAAAAAAATAAAGGGTCTCTCATTCATATTTTTGCGGCATTCATTGGTGCATTTGGAAAGCACCCAACGAAAAGCCGTCTATTCTTATCCATCCCAAAACGCTACAATATTCAATCCTCTTCCATGACCCCCAACCTTTCTAATAGCCCTAGAAGACAACATGGTTCTGATATTTCAGAATTGTTTGCTTTTGTTGACAACTCCAGAAACCATAACCATATATCTCTAGTTATCCTTGCTTGGAAAGTTCTGTATATTTGTTGGGGCATGTGTTTATTTCTTCGTAATTCAAAGATGATGGAGTTGGTACCTCTTTTCAAGAAGATTGATGTTCTTCAGGAGTGCTCTTTCATTGCAACAGCTAACGCGGTTGTCTGAGATGGACTCTTATATCAAAAACCTTATGATATACAGTACTAATAAGTATACGTCCCGATAAAAAATATATGTCTATCAAGCTGGTCTCCCTGGAGTCCTAATCCTTGCTCTGCCATTGTCTTAATCATTGCCGTTTGTCATGCGAATATCCCTACCAATTCTCTGTTCTTCTTTCATTTTTTTATGATTTTTAGCTGCTAGAGAGGAGAAAGGATGTCCCAGCCAATTCAGCTCCTTGATTTATGATTTTTGCTGCTTGCTTCAGTCCTCTGTTACCACAATTTTTGTAATAAAATGGTATACCATATTACAATTCATCCTGGAAAATACAGCAACTTTTGTTAACTATGTGCATCATAAGATGAGGGCACTTTGGCATTTCTAAAAAAGCAAAACAAGGAAAAACGAGAACCAAAACAAAATAAGGAAAATAGGAACTTAAGAAGAAGAAACGCACCGGTTAGGGGCAAAAAAGGAAGGTTGCTGAGAAAGTCCTGGGCAACTTCTCAGTCTTGCACTTTAGTCAATTGTAATGAAACAAGATTGTGCTATATGTCCATATGATGTGACCTTGACTAGCTGAAATTTCTGTGTCATTCCGAACTCTTGCCGAACGTAGTTGGCTTGATTGAGTTTACAATCGCGGTTATTACTAATAATTGCAGACCTTCGTTTCATCCACGTATTTGGATTACTAGCATTGCGTCCGTTCGATACACAAGAACGGAGAATAAACTTGTTCCCTGAAGTTTACCTTTATATCAAGGGGCGGCATGTATGTCTCTTAGAATTTACTCCACTTTTCGAAAGAATCGGTTTATTGCATGCATAGATATATGTATATTTTTCTCAAAGATAATTAGAAAAATTCCACAACAATAAAAAAAACGAATAAAGAAAGAAGATAGGTTTCAAGAAAAATTTAAGTATACGTATTTTTATGTTCTTAATTAACTGAACTTAGTTTCCTTTCCAATCAAAATAATGTAGGAATAAATATTTTGTACTTTATAAAAATTATAGAATAATAAACAAAAAGATGAAAAAAAAAATGAGTAAATTCCATCTAGGAGAATGAGTTAATGAACGAGTTTTCTTTAATTTTAGGTAACTACATTTATTTGGTATATATATAGTATAGATAGATATGTCCGAGTTTTCAATTATTGACCAACCAAAGTTGAGGCACCGACATAATTGACATATTATTGTTGACTTCTTCAAGTCTTTCCTAATAACGCGTTCGGAAATTTGTGTGCTGAGCAATATTTTTCTTTTTTCTTTTAACAATCTTTATAATTTTTTTTGATAGGCAAGAGTAACGTTTTACTAAAAAAAACTTGATAAATGGTACATCGAGTTGGGAATAGGGGAAGAAAATAAGAAAATGATGGCCAATGACGTGTTTTGATAATTAATACCCGCTAAGAACATTTTCATTATTAACAAATGTTTTCAGCATGTCCTTGGCAGGTATTAATTAACAAAACACTTCATGAGCCATCATTTTCCCGAGGAAAATTCAACCAAAGGTTGGATGGGGAAAAAAATCGACACATGGGACAAAGCCCGATACACCCATGGGCAAAGCACACCTAAAAATGGCAGAGCGCAAATGGGTCAAGCCCAACCCAAGAACCAAAACCAAACCAAACCGTAAACATTGTTACACCAAATCACCGACACCACCCAAAAACAATATCTATTCTAAGTAATATATAAAATGGGTGCCATTCTATTTGTTAACACGCTAATTATATCTCGTCTCTCTACAGCTCACTCTTGTTCTTGATTTTGCTAACGGAGATGATCATCACAGGCAAAAGCTCTCTCCAACTTCTCCATGTTTTTCATCTTGTTGTTTTAGCATACTTGAACCCTGCTCTTGCGCTCTCCTCGTCGGGAGTTGGAGATGCTAAAACAATCAGGTGCACAGAGAGGGAGAGACAAGCTCTCCTCGAGTTCAAAGAAGCTGTTATGGATGATTTTGGTTCTCTCTCTTCTTGGGGGACTACCAAAGAAGAAGAAGATCTAAATGACTGTTGCAAGTGGAAAGGGGTCCAATGCAGCAACCACAATACTACTAGTTACGTAACCATGGTTGATCTTTCTTATCGGGCTCTGGGAGGTGGATTGCGCGGTAAGATTAGCCCTTCATTGCTTGAATTACACCATTTGAGGTACTTGGACCTTAGTGGGAATGGTCTATACGGCGAAATCCCTCGTCAGTTCAGCAACCTTTCCAACTTGAGGCATCTTGATCTCGGTTTCAATGATATGCTGAGTAGTGAAAACCTTGAGTGGCTTTCTCGTCTTTCTTTACTAAGTCACCTTGACCTCTCTATGGTTGAACTCAGCAAAGCAACCGGTTGGGTTCATTCTATGAATAAGCTCCCTCTCCTCAAAGAGTTGCATTTATCCCGTTGTTCCCTTCCTGATATCTCTCCTCCATCCTCGTTCCGTTTTAATTCTTCCGTGTCCTTATCCATCCTCGATCTTTCTTCCAATAGTCTATCTAATTCGATATTCAACTGGTTGTTCAACGTCAGTAGCAGTCTCGCTTATATCGACCTCGGAGATAACGAGTTAAAAGGTTCGATTCCTGATGCCTTCGGAGGCATGGGTTCACTCACAAACCTCAGCCTCTATGGCAATCAACTTGATGGCCTTCCAAAATCTTTTGCGAATTCAAGCCATTTACAATCTTTGGACTTGTCAGGTAACAATTTAACGGAAGAGCTTCACGAGTTTCTACAAAAGTTGTCTGGGGCAGAGAATTCATTGCAGCGTTTGGCATTAGATAAGAACCGGCTTAGAGGTCCGTTGCCTGATTTCACTAGATTTTCTCTCTTAAGAGAATTGTACCTTTGTAAAAATCTATTGAGTGGGCCATTTCCGAAGAACATTGGAAACCTTCCGAGTCTTTATTATCTGTCTTTGTATAGGAATCAAATTACAGGGTCATTCCCGGATCTTTCAGCGTTCCCATCATTGGAATATTTACTACTTCAAAACAATCAGTTGAATGGGACTATAGACAGAAGTATTGGACAGCTTCACAAGCTCCAGTATTTCAGCTGCGCTTTCAACTCATTAAAAGACACAATCTCTGAAGCCCACTTGTCCAATCTCTCCAATTTATGGTATTTGGACTTATGTTCTAATGCACTAACTTTAAACTTCAGTTCTGATTGGGTTCCCCCTTTCCAACTTGGTGCAATAAAGTTGGCGTCTTGCAAGTTGGGTCCTCAATTCCCCAAGTGGCTTCGCACTCAAAACAAATTCTTTGTGCTTGATATCTCTAGTAATGGAATCAAAGGTAATATTCCGAGTTGGTTCTGGGATCTATCCCCGGGATTACACTATTTAAACCTCTCTCACAACCAGATTAATGGCTTGTTGCCTGATCTATCTTTGAGGTTTAAGTTATATGCCGGAATAGATTTGAGTTATAATCTTCTTACAGGTCCAATACCACTAGTTCCTCCAACTGTAGTATCTTTGAATCTCTCCAAGAATAAGTTTGTAGGCTCGCTTTCTTTCTTGTGCTCACTTGCTGAAGAGTGGCTCATCTATCTTGACCTCTCAAATAACCAACTATTGGGTGAGCTTCCATATTGTTTGTCTCACTTCAAAAAACTAACCATCATTAGTTTATCATACAACAATTTGTTCGGGGAAATTCCTATCTCTATCGGCTCGCTCCTTCAAATTCGAACATTGAACTTGCGCAATAACAATTTGACTGGAGAAGTGCCTTTTTCTCTTCAAAGATGCACGATGCTGAGTACTATTGACTTAAGCGGCAACAGATTCACAGGAATAGTACCAAGATGGTTGGGGACACACCTGACAAGTTTGATTGTCCTTATTCTTCGATCCAATGAGTTCAAGGGAAGCATACCCCGACAGATATGTCATCTTCACCACATTCAAATCTTGGACTTCTCCCAAAATCATTTATCAGGAAATATACCACCATGCTTTTCCAATTTTTCTGCATTGGTAGAAAGTAAGAATTCTGATGCCACCACAAGTTTTGATTACAGAGCATATTTTGATGGTCCGTATGATGATGGCACATATGTAGCTAATGCATTTGTTCAATGGAAAGGAAAAGACCAAGAGTACAGCAAAAATCTGGGACTACTAAAGACCATTGATCTTTCTAGCAACAGATTATCCGGAAATATTCCTGACCAAGTTTGGAGTCTTGCAGGGTTGCATTCCTTGAACCTCTCGAGAAACACTTTGACAGGAAAAATCATCCAAGAGATCGGGCAGATGGAAATGTTGGAATCTCTTGACTTGTCTGCAAACAGACTTTCTGGTGAAATTCCTAGAAGCCTTGCTCATTTAAATTTTCTAAGCGTTTTGAACTTGTCAACTAACAATTTGTCTGGCAAAATCCCAATAAGTACGCAACTCCAAAGCTTTAATGCTTCTGCATATTCTAGCAATCCTGAACTTTGTGGGGTTCCACTTCCCAACAAGTGCCCAGGAGAAGAAGAAACAACTCCCAATACTGCTCATGCCAAAGACAAAAACATTCAAGAAGATGATGACAGTTCCATTACTCAAGGATTTTATGTTACCATGGGGCTTGGTTTCTTTTTCGGATTTTGGGGAGTTTTTGGCACTATAATTATCAATAGTCGGTCTCGACATGGATTTTTTATGTTCCTGAATCACATAACGGATTGGATCTATGTGACCATTGCATTGGGGTGGGCTAGACTACAAAGGAGGCTTTAGATCTTACCGGTGAGTATCATTTTCAAAATTTTGACTTCCCTTAATTTTTTTGGTTGATCACTGTATAGGCGTAAAAAAACTTCTTTTAAGTCCTATTTAGGATTCAATCACAAACTTGTATTAGCTTAGTCTCTAACCACAATGTATGTGTAGGTCATGTTGCAGAACAAGACTCTTTGGTCCTTAAATTGCTATGGTAACTTATACTACTACCCTAGTCTTTAACTACAATACGGCTTGATATCCTCCATATGTTAACTGCCATTATTTATTTGATTACAAGATCCTAAAATTAGCATAAGTTTCAAGATTTGCAATTTCATTGGGTAATTGGTGGGATTATATATCATCACTC
Organism: Rhododendron vialii; assembly: GCF_030253575.1. Lineage (NCBI taxonomy): Eukaryota > Viridiplantae > Streptophyta > Magnoliopsida > Ericales > Ericaceae > Rhododendron > Rhododendron vialii. Next base: position 34,853,188 of record NC_080561.1, on the reverse strand, counting down.
CCTTTTTTTTCCTTTTTTTTTTGGCAAATATGTTATTGTTAGAGTGATGGTGACTATATTTGGTTTTTTCTATATCCAACCGTCACATTGGTTGTACCTTTTTTCCATTTTGCTTTCGTTTTTTCCAAGACGCTCCTACAAATAAGTTTACAATAGAGGTTGCGGAGCTTTGCTACTTCTTGTTACTAGACCAATTCCATGTACCTCCCAAAGGAGTTAATAGTAATTTTATGTGTCATTGCAATTACATCGCGTGTTTGGGAGCATTTTATCTTCTATTTTGTACGATGTACATTGTGAATTGTGGATCGTTTTGGCAAATACAACATGGCATAGTTTGAATACCACATGCTCGGTTTCTTACTATTTATATAGATTATTAATAAGGATTGCTCTGATTTGCTGCAGATGATGTTTGGTTGTGGCCCCTTTCCAAGGAGATATCTAATTTGACTTTTTGTAGGATCTCACCGATTCTCCCGCTGGGTGTTTCAGCCAGCCCATGCTATAGCAGCAAAAGCTGTAGTTGATTTTATTCCCGGTCCAGTTAGAGGAGGAGGCAGTCAACCTTTTGGCAATTTTCCTTCTGTTGATAGTCTTGGGGATAGAAGAGTGGTCACTACACACACCACACGTGGTTCTTCTTACCCTAGACTTACTAGTTTCTATTTTGTGTTGCATGTTTGTCCGGAGAACTGTTATCTTTACCAAACTTTAATAACGATATCTTTGTGTCCGCCTTATAGCTTTGATGAATGCAATTTCCGATAAATAAATAAAAAACCCCTTTAAGATTATCAATAACTTACATCTTAGATTGCAAAAATTATATGAAGACTACTCTTCATTTGTTAAGGGTATTACAGTTTTTGTGTTTTTCTAAAGAAGAATTGCTATTTGTTTTTGAATTGAGGACTTTGGTGGTGATCAACACAAACCTGACTTCGATGGGTATCTTTAATTGAAAGTTAGAAACTATAGAGCGATTTCTCTTACTTTACAAAGTGGGGCCTTTATGTTACTGTAAAAATTAGATCTTTTTTTTTTTAAATCTTACTTTAAACATTAAGACTTTTTTACTTGAAATTAGGTCTTAATTTTTCATAATTAAGTGTGTTTTGGAAACTACAACATTAAACTGCTTTAAAAAAATGATACAGTTAAATAGAGTAGAAAACACGCGGTAGTGCCCCAAAGCACTGAATAATCTCTCATAGAAGTGGTACATAATGTCCTATTTTTTGATGATGTATTTTTGCTAGTCAATAGACTAAATTTTTCCAAATCAAAGTTTTGAATATCGTACTGTACCATCTAATATACCGTTCAACAGGAAATTTGGTGCTTACAACTTCAAGTTTCGCTTCGTAAAAAAAACCAAATAATTTCGTCTATTCCAGGTCATTTCGGTTACCTCAGCTTTTTGTACCGGTGTATCAAATGAGTAAGAGAGGAAGGGACACATGTCCATAAATACAAACTACACCCAAAATGCCGACAAGTGTCCATAAATACACGTGTCAACATTTTGGGTGTGCGACAGGCATTTCAGACAAAGGATCAAAAGCCTTATAATTGCATATTTATTGTATAAGTAACTCTTTTTTAAAGATATATTTTTCGTGTTAGTATAATAAATTATGGTACCCGAAATTACTTCAATTCAGGTACATATCATACCAACACAGACAGTATCGTAAGTTCGTAACCGGTGCTTTATTCAAAACCTTGGTCGAGACAATAGAAAAAAGTAAGTGTACGTGAACCAAGAGTGATTTCAAGGAATCGAGGGCGCAAAGTGTAATTATTTTCAAATCAAGGGGGGTGTTTGTAAAGTTCACCCAATCTCTTTTTAAAATCGAACTACTACTACGGAGTACTAGCGGAGAGAACTGACGAACAGAGTTACTTCTCTCTCTCTTCGTCTCACCGCCGCTCTCTCGCCCGCCGTCTCAAATCGGACTAAGGTCGAGCAGAGGTACCTCTCTCTCTCTCTCTCTCTCTCTGGTTGTCTAACTCTTATGTGTTCATTGTTTTACTTAATGATAATTTAGATAGCTTTAACAAAAACATGTTCGGGGTCTAGTAAATAAACAAAGGAGTAAAGGGATTTCTAGTCCACACGCCATGAATGAATTCATTCAGAAAAGACATAGGATTGTTATCGTTTAGGGGCAGGGCGGCTCGGCGTACAAGCGAACCCCTGGGTTCAAAAAATACACATATGTATGTTTTCCATATATGTAACCTCGTTTTTTTCTAGTATTGTATGAAGCCAAACTAAAAGACAGTTTTCAATAAGTTTGTGAAATTACTAAACATTATATAGTCCAACAAGACAAAATAGACCGAGCCGAATAAGATTCGCTGCCTAGATCTTGGAGCCGCTCTTGTTTAGGGGGCCTTTCTTTTTAACATTCTTTTGGGCATGGAGTGGTACTAAACGACAGTTTTCAGTAAGTTTGTGAAATTACTAAACATTATAGTTCAACAAAATAATATAAACCGAGGCGAATAAGATTCGCAGCCTAGAGCCGCCCCTGTTTTGGGGCCTTTCTTATTTAATATTCTTTTGGGCATGGAGTGGCGACTTTCTAGACTCCTGCCAAGGGCCGGCCCTGCATATGTACATATATTTATTGATATATTCATGACACTATTAGTAGGGAAAGACTAAATACAGAACCCTATTTGGCTGTGTATGGTATTCACCCCCTCGAATCACGTTGAATTCATAACATTTTTTTGTATAGAAGTTCATAACTTATTCTATGAAATTCACAACATTTGTACAAGGATCCGCAACAGTTGCGTAAAAGTTCATGACATTTTGTTCTACCATTCATGACAATGAAATGCTATGAATCCAAAATAATTGTTATACATATGTCAAAATGTTATGAATTGATATGCAAAGGTTATGAATTCAAGAATGATGTTATGAACTTTTATCCAATATGTATGAATTTTAGGCGATTCCCGTACACACAGAAATGGTGTGCAAGTTTTGGATCTTCAATTGGAAACAACAATATGCTTATCTCTTACTGCAATTTTTTCTTAGAGGAGGTAAGAAATCACAAAAATCGTAAGGCAGTATACACGCTGCACAGTTTTTCATGATAGCTTTGAATATTTTCATTTTGGTCTTCTGAATGCTAATGGAAGTGTTCGTGCATTTCGACTTCATTGAATTAAGGAGACAGTGGAACACTGTGTCATCGTTTTTACCAGCTGAGTTTTTTGAGTAAAAAGGAGTGCGTCACCGCAGTCTCTTTGTAGAGAGGAAAACCGAGAGAGAATGCTTCACCTGAGCCATCCTCCAACTACAGCAACAGTTTCCAGCCACCATATCGATTGCGCCTTAGGTTCAGCTCTCAGTACACACCGAAGCTTCGTGGTAGGGTTTCCCATGGCGAACAACTTCCCCACCGCTTCGTCTTCCTCTTCTACAGCACTGAAGCAGCACACCACCTGTGGAGCATCCCCCGAATCTTGCAATACTTCTCACAGGTGCTTAAACTTTTCAACAGAGCTTGTACAAATGTGTATACATAATACATATACATGACCTGAAATACTCTGCAAGTTCTGGAACTTATTTTCGAGACACTGAAACACTTTGTTTACCTTTCCCTGCATTGTTTTCATGATATCTTGGAATAATAGGTCTTACCTAGGCAACCACTCCCGAGTGAACAGTCTCGAGGATGGCAAATAATGTGACAATCCGGAGGGAAGTAGACACATGGATATTCTACTTCCTTAGTAATAGAAGTGTTTGTGCATTTCAATCCACGCTCATTGTATTTGCCCTGTATGATTCCAGTCCACACACCTTGTAAAATTTATCACACGCGATGTATATTCTAGTTATATTTATCCCTCAATGCATATAATTCTGTTCGAATGAGTGTATACACATGGATATAAATATTTCAAGGGTTTGGAACTTCTTACGTTCCACTGCATTGCTGAATTTACAGATTTCAAATAGTTGGTTTTCTGAATGCTAATAGAAGTATTATGCATTTCAATATGAACTTACCTGGCAAGGTGGGTTTTTGTATTTCAGGTTACCTATGAGTGGCGAACTTAAATAAGTTGCTGTACTACTATAATAAAACCATCTTGGAAAGTTTTGGGTTGGTGGTGGTCCCGTGTCACCCTCGATCCATCCTTCTATACGTTTATTTCGATAGACATGTATAATTTTCTACATTTTTAGTTGCAGACCCGAATGATGTTTGTGTAGGAAGAATGATTTACCCATACATGGGGTGTCAGAGACCATTGTCGGTGTGTTGGGAGGAGGGCAACTGGGTCGGATGCTATGTCAAGCCGCATCCCAAATGGCAATTAAGGTGATTGTTTTGGACCCAATGGAGAACTGCCCAACAGGTGCATTGTCAGATTGTCATGTGGTGGGGAGCTATGATGATAGTGTGACAGTTGAAGAGTTTGCAAAAAGGTTGGGTTTGAATGAGAGTCTTGCGAGCTAATGTTTTTTTCTCCCTATTCACTTGTTCTCTTGATGGCAATATTACTGCCACCATTCAACAGAACCTACTTTTTTAGGTTGCTGATTAAGTTTGGTATCTAGGTGTTCAGTTTTGACCGTTGAAATTGAGCATGTTAACGTAGCAACACTAGAGAAGCTTGAACAACGAGGGCTAGATGTCCAACCTAAAGCCTCTACGATCCGAATTATACAGGTATGGTGTTGGACTCGAATTCGAATCTGGATACCATTGAATAGGATATCACATAATGACCTCAATAAGTAGTTATCGAAGTCATCTGAACTAATCTGTGGGATGCATCTATGACTTTATAACGATGTGGTCGTGTTCTGACTATATTTACATCAATAATCAACCGCATCTCTTGCATAAATATTGTGTTACCAGTAGCATACATTGTCTGTTGGGGCTTTTATTTTATTGTTTGCCATTTGAGAAATCAAGTTAATTATACTTAGATATATATTGCAAAAATTTTGGTAGTGACATATTGATCTATGTTGAATGTGGACATGGTTAATCGTATTTAGTTGCTCTATCCAGGAAGTGGTTTATGAGAAAGTAGATGTATAGATATCCTGAATGTTTGTTAAAGAATCACCAACTCTATTGATGTAAGTTTGTTTCTGGTTTGGGTATTACCGTCTCAGGATAAATATCTCCAAAAGGTTCATTTTTCTCGCCATGGCATCCCACTTCCTAAGTTTATGAAGGTTAGTCACCAATTCACCATGTCATGAGAACATTATTATTTTCTTTTTCTGAAAATGATAGTGGAGAATATCACTTTGTTTGATAGAAAACTATGGCTTAGACAGATAGATGATCCTGAAAGTGCCAAGAAGGCTGGTGACCTGTTTGGGTATCCTTTAATGATAAAGAGCAAAAGGCTTGCTTATGATGGGCGGGGAAATGCTGTTGCTAAGAGGGAAGAGGAGATCTCTTCTGCAGTACAAAGTAAGATCTTTGCTTCTGTAAACAATTTGGAACTTCATCATAATACTTTTCTGGTGATTTCCATCCATGCAAATGATCCAGTAATTTGCTTTCCACTGTTGGAAAATATAATATGGTAATATTTTGGTAAGGAATAGACATCCATGATTTTACTCCAGACTCAGTATGTAGTTAACTAGCTATGTATTTTTCACTTTAATTTTGTCGTTCCCCCTATTTGTTTTATTGTTGGTAAAGTCCCTACCAGAGTCCATGTGATTCTGAATCACAGAATCTTGACTCAGACTCCCCATTTTGGAGCATCAAACTTTTGGTTGATTCATGAGCTCTAAGTTTGTTGTCTCTGACTGCTTTGCAACAAAAATTTATGATCAGTCTTCTTACTCTAGCCGTCTAATATCGTAGCCTTTGGGTTATATACGCTAGGATGGTAAATGGTTCTCAAGTAGTATGAAATTTTTGAAGTCTTACGAAAACACGATTCATGCCATATTTAGGTGAATCTATTTTGGAGGATAAATCTTACTATTAGCGGTGCAAAGATACACTTCATATTTACTTTTCATGCGATTTGTAATAGTTGATTCAAAACTGTTCTTAACTTTGTTACTTACCAGAAAGCACGAAAATAATTTCACAGTGTCTAGTGAAAAAATAACCTCTTTACTCTTCCATGATTTATTGATCAAACCCTGATTAGAGTATTTAATAGAATTCAAACCAGGTTCTTTGACCCATTCTTTCCGTTCTTTTTCTTCACATGTCGCAATACATGTAAAGGTGTTTGAGGCTATAACAACTTATAAACATATATTTTCTGTCGCTATTTTCGTGGAATAAGATAGTTTAATATGATATGGATCGAATCAGGATGCTATGTTCTTAAAATAAGTTTAAGAAGTCATGAATCTTGTTGAGTATAATATTCAATATGAAATCAAGAGAAACTACATACGAGAGTACATATCTTTGTATATTAGATGTATAAATTAATTTTTCTTTTGAATTCTTCTTTCCTCTGAATCATCTATGATAGCACAGTCAATCAGTCAATTGGGTTATATAGGATCCTCGATCACACCTTGAACCCACCCCTCATTATAGAAGCTAGCGTCTTAACTAGTAGATAACATTATCATCATTCGAAACGAGACTAAAGTCGCATCAATCAAGTCAAGGATTTCGTTGTTTTGTGCCTCAAATTATCATGCTTATGGTGAATTGTTGGTATTTAAATCCATAGATGCCGGTTTACATATACTCTCTCCGTCCCTAAATAAATGTCTGGCCCACAATCCTAGGCGTTTAAAAAGATGTATTTTTTCTTTAAAAAATTCAAACTTTTTTCATAACTTGAAAGAACTCATTGATATCTATTGATTTGTGGGGGGAAAAAATTCCAAGAAAAAAATGCATCCTTTTAAGGCCTAGGTTTGCGGTCCAGACATTTAATTAGGGACTGAGGGAGTATTATATTAATCAGTATATTGCACGTTCACGAGTTTAGAGAAAGGCATTTCTGATTTAAGTGCTCAATGATGCTTTTGATGATGTACTTTATTGTGGACATTATTCAAATCAAGTTAAACTAGATAAAACTTCATTGGAATTCCATGTTTAGGCCATGCATAAACATTTTATGGTATTTTATCCATATCAAATTTTCTGCAACAAATTCAAAGCATTATAATTGCATCCATTTTTTGCACTTGCAGTAGATTTCCAAGTTTATCCTTAATTTGTAACGCATGAATGCCATGAAGAACTAACATGCCTTATTGGTCATTGTTTGCATCTCGAACACTTATCAGGCATGGACACAGTCACACAGCATGTACACGAGAAAATACTGCGGCATACGGCAGGCAGCCTGTCCATTTGATTGCATACTAATTTTTTTGAGTTCGACATGTTTGGGACGCATGCACCGCAAGTTGGACATGATAGAGGACACGGTAGGGGTTGTTTAGAAGTTCAAAACAAACTTGTTTCGGGAGTCAAATCGCCTATGTGATACTAAAAATGGCAAAATTTCTAAATGAAAAAACAATTAGTTTGGACAAAACTCTACTTGATCAAAATACTCATACTTCTCTCTCTCTCTCTCCCTCTACTAAAAATGGCAAAATTTCTAAATGAAAAACATTAGTTTGGACGAAACTCTACTTGATCAAAATACTCATACCTACCTCTCTCTCTCTCTCTCTCTCTCTCTCTCTCTCTCTCTCTCTCTCTCTCTCTCTCTCTCTCTCTCTCTCTCTCTCTCTCCCCCCTTGGAAATCTCATCGGCTCATTCTCTCTTGCTCCATAGCAAATGGTTGCACCATAGGTTATGTGACTTATGTCTGAGAAGTCGAATGCTTGATTTACCCTAGTTCTAAACCTATTTAATGTTTGATGTCACCGATTTTTTATATTTAGTTCTTCTGAATTGTTGCTGGATGTCCTATATTTATTGCATCTAATTTGTGGGGGGATATTACATTCTTACTGTCTATTGTTTTTTCTTTTATTTCTACTTGTAGATAGACAATCTATTGATTATGTAGAACTAGTTTTCTTTTCATTTATTTTTAGCTGGGTTCTTTGTGGGAGTGAATTAGTAACAACTAAAAAATTCAAAAAAAAGAAGCTTGTTTTGTCATATCTCAACCATATTCTATTGATGTGGATTAACAAACTTCCCTCTGTTCTATTGTATATACTATATATTGCTTCCAGTTCCCCTAATTATCTAGGCAACTCTCTTTGCAGCCCTTGGAGGATATGATCATGGGTTATATGTTGAGCAATGGGCCCCATTTGTGAAGGTTGGTTTCAACTATGTGCCATTTGCTTAGTACTATTTGTCATGTGATCCGTACATCTACTTTGTATCCCTAAAAACTTCTGCTTGTTTTCTGTTTGCTTGTGTGATTTTTGATGTTGAGTTGTACATTACCAAGGTAAGACACACGAGCTCAGCTACTATGAGTTCCAAACAAACAGTTTTAGTGGTTGATTTGGGAAGAAGCTTGGAAATTTCAACTCTGTCAAAACATAGTTTATGGTTGTGACAAGTAACTGTTGAATTTGCTGTCACATTTGGGATGCTTCATGATATTTTCACGTGGCAACATATGACTGCCTATTCATGCTTGAGAACTGAAAACAGTGGTGATCACATTTATCAAGAATTTTACTCTTGAAGTTCTAGAATTGAATATGCTCACTTGAACAAAGATTTCTAACTTCTAACATAATGTCTATAGTAGAATCTCTTTATGGGATACTTTAGTGCTATTGACACAATGTCCGCGCATTATCAAAGAAAGGCGGTCATTGGGGAATAAGAAAAGTTAGGGCGTAACACTCATCCTATTTGAGTTCCTCTAAAGGATAGACCTCGACAGAAAACTGAAAAGTAATGATAGCGAATGATGGAATTCAGTAGTTAGTTCCTCTTATGTAACTGTTCACTTTGGAGGCCTACTAGTACTATTGAAATTTGAAAAGTAACTGTTCAAAAGTAGAATCTTCAATGGATGCGAGGGGGCTTAAGGTTTTCTTTTACTTTTATATAGAAACTAAAATTTGACTACACCATTAATTGTCGGTAAGTATGGTGTAACAAACATTTGCTACCACTTGGAGTGCCTTAGAAGTTAGAAACATTTTTCTTTTTTTGCCTTTTTCCTCTTTTCCAAGGTTTGAGATGGAACTACATCTTTGGTCATCAAAATTTCTCGGTCAAAACTGGTATTTGTTTGGGGTGCTTGTGAGGTGCAAATGAATGAGTAATTTGGAATATTCTGTTACTTATTTGGAGGTTCAAATGGGTGTTTTCCAGATTGTTAGAATTTCTCACTTTTTTTCAGTTTTTGTACTCGTAGTAGTTTAGAACATCTTTTCAGGAATAACCAAATAATATCTAGCATGTGCTTAACTTTTAAGTATGGCATGATAGAGGTAAAGCTTACACAATTGTTATGCTTGGTAGTAAAAAGTAAATAAATCCTGTTGTGCACTTTGCTTATATGTCAACAAAGTCGAAAGTACCTGTGATATTATGACACTATCACACCAAAGCTAAGATGCAACTAATCGTCTTTTTTGTGGTTTTGCAATTTTAGTTTGAACACTTCAGGCAATTCCTGTAGCAGTTATGCTTTAATCCAATGCAATTTGTTGCTTCCTGTTCTTAATCTTTTCCTTGTGGAATTTCTCTTTGATGGTGGTATATTTGCAACATTGTCATGTCTTGTTATTTAGGTACCTGTTATATGGCGTAAGAGTCACTGATTACAATTGTTTTGTTTCTTTTTTTTTGGGTAGGAGCTAGCTGTGATTGTAGCTAGAGGGCGTGATGAATCTATCCTATGTTATCCTGTTGTTGAAACCATTCACAGGTAAATATTTCAGCTTCACTAGTTTACCCAACCTGTTTCTTATTTCAACCTCTGATGGCATATTGTTTGTGATCTCTGTCATCAGTAAATGTAATAAATATGCCTGTGGATCTTTATATTGTTGCAGGGAAAACATTTGTCACATTGTTAAGGCACCTGCAAATGTGCCATTGAAGATCAGGAAACTTGCTACTGATGTTGCCTATAAAGCAGTTAGTTCCTTAGAGGGTGCTGGAGTATTTGCAGTGGAGTTGTTCTTGACAGAGGATGGTCAGGTTGCGTTATGTTGTTTCATTTGTTTGTGCAATTGTTTGTTGGTTGTTCAAGAAAAGATTTCCTGATGGTATGTTCTTATCTAAGTTATTCTTGTGCGCAGATTTTGCTAAATGAAGTAGCTCCTAGACCTCACAATAGTGGCCATCACACAATTGAATCATGCTTCACTTCACAATATGAGCAGCATTTGCGGGCGATTCTTGGTCTTCAACTAGGTGATCCATCAATGAAAACTCAAGCTGCTATTATGTACAACATACTGGGTGAAGACGAGGTGAAATACATTTGCGTTATGAACTTTCCCCATTATAGTTGCAATTAGAAAACAAGTTCATTAAAGCTGACTTCTCAGAAACAATTGTGTGACAGCTGAAAGATGGGTTCCTTGATGGCTTTGACTTTATGTTCATCATAACATAAATTGATAAGTATGTATTAGAAATGCAATTAGTTATTAAGAAGAGATTTGTACTAACCGGTAGATGATAAATCGTAAAATATAATGTACCTGGAGTGGTGAGTGATTAAACATCAAGTATGTGGGGCAAAATGCAGAATTTGATGCAAATATAGCTTTGGAAAATTAAATGACCAACTAACAAGACCCGAGATGAAGGTAGTCTTCCAAGTTGCGTAGTTATTTACAATGGAAAAGATTGGCTTTTCAAAAAAGGTTATCTGGTTTCCAAACCCGAAGAAATACATGGAAATAAGGCTAGAAAGATGTGATGGTGAGAAGTGGTATAATAACCAAGGCTTGACATGAATGGTTCTTTTGACATGAACTGTTCTGCTAAAAGATCACTGTTTAGTTTCCTTAAAAATTTGAAAAAAAAAAGCCTACTATCCCTTCAGACCCCGCCCAACCCTATTCTGTTTAAGAAAAGATTAATCTGGGTGTCTTGAAGTTAACAACCAGATGAACTTCCAATGGCCGTTGAAGGAACTCTACCTGGTGAGCCCTTGAACACAATGCCAAGTTTCCCTGTGGGGTTTGATAAATTGTTTGTTGGACGCTTTGGTTTAGTCTTTGTTTAATCATTCAGAAATATAAAGTTTACAAGCTGTCTTGAAAAAATAAGACCTATGGGAGTGATTTTGCCACTCCCCTTTGTGTCTTATTTGATGATTTGTTTTGTGAGAGAAGGGGAGTGGCATTAACAAAAAAGGGAGTGGCAAAATCAATTCCCACCTAATTACCATTCATAATAAGGAATAGATTAGCTTAAACTTCACAGATCCCAAATAAGAGCAATATATGATTTTGTTGTTTTGGATATATTATTAAGTATTAACCATCGAGAGATTTTTTTTTTGTGTGTGCGTCCACCTATTTGTCTACCCAATCCATCCCCGTACTAAACAATAGTGCTACGGTGACCGCAATTGGATATGATCTCATGTGGCTCCATATTTGCACTCATCATATATGCATTGCGAGACACATAAAATGACGACAACAATATTACCTAAAGAGTCATATTACATGCTATTTAAATGTGCACTAAAATCACTTTCACATTTTTCTCATGGATAATTTTGTTCTTAGGCATCTTCTGTCAATTCTTTTGAGTTTTGAGTAATGAAGTGACCCATCTTTGTTTTTTTCCTTTCCGCACGGTCCACTTAGCATTCTCATGTTTAAAAGTTTTCTGTTGATGTAGGTCTTTGCAAACTTTATTAGACTCTTAAATCGTGTGTAAGTGTACTTTGGATGGGTGTTCAAATTCTAAAGTTGCGTGGCTTGGTTATTTATCTTCCCGCTTTAGAACAGATTAGCTGATATACAACTCCATGCCCAGGGTATTCATTTCAATACCCATGGCCAAACTTGGCGCCGCCAGTGCATAGCACCCTGTCTAATTTTTTCACTGTACCTTCTCATATTCAATTACTGGTTCATATCGTGTCTGTAACATCGGTGAACTTCCAAGCAAAAGTGTCATCTTTTCTGCTTTTCTTTTATATTTCTTGATAGGTAGCAACTAACTTAACTGGTTTGATATGTTACCGGTTGTCATGCCTCCAGGGAGAACCAGGTTTTCTTCTGGCTCATCAACTTATTGGAAGGGCATTAGGTATTTCAGGGGCAACTGTTCATTGGTATACTAAGCCAGGTTAGATTATTAGGTAGAACTATTCAGTTTATGTTCTTCATGTTGATTGTTCCACTTCTCTCCCAATATTATGTTGCTTGTTCGAACGGTATTGCAGAAATGAGAAAGCAACGAAAGATGGGTCACATCACGATAGTTGGCCCCTCTATGGCCATTGTGGAAACACGACTCAAGTTCATGCTTAACGAAGAATTATTAAATGGGGATACCGCAGGTCAGTTGTCTAGTTAGTAACTTGGTATTTTATCAGTCTAATGCATTTCTGATAGTTGTGCCAGATTAGGAGAATCTGCATGTTGTTTGGCGTAGTTATGACTTCAGAAACACATAAGAAGATAGGCAGTTGCATTTGTTTTGTTAGCCATTTGCTGGCAGTTTCTGGTTGGACAGAGACTTCAATTGGCAGTGTTCTTTAGTCGTGAAATAACTTGTCATCTGCAAGTAAAAAAGACATGCCTCAAATGCTACCTCACACGGTCCCAATGCTTGTCTGACTCTCTCAGAGGATACTTGCATATTTCTACAGGTATCTTGGTCTTTAAGGTCATGGAAGGAAAATGATGTGTGTTACCTGACTCATCAAATCAATACCTAACTGCACTTTCTCTCACCCACTTCAAGGAACTACACTTCGTCGTCAACTATGACAATTCCACATGTTTAAATTTTCCGATGTGATTTTATTTTATTAACCACAAGAAGCCATGATATTGCATTATGTAAATGATTCCGGTCTCATAGTTCCATAGGTCCTCATTTCCTATGCATATGTTAGCGAGTAACTGAGGTGTGAAAGAGGCAGTTCATTTTGCACTACCGCTAGGAAGGGAGTGGAAAAAGGAGATGCCCGACACATCTCTTTCACTGTATCCCAAAATTGGAATTTTTTTAACACAGAAGTTGGTATTTTGAGATTGATGAATTGGGTATCTGGATCTGCACATGCATCTGAAACACTTCTCTACTCTAAATTGCAGTTAAACTTGTTTAGAAGAAAAATTGATCTTGTGATGCATGTAAAGCTCTTGTCCTAGTCTAAGTCACAAAGTTGTGCGATCTTGGGGGTAATTTGTAGTTTTGTCAGCATTGCTGACTCTAGTACAAGATGGTAATGTGCACATGCTTACCAAAATGACATTCAAATACCAAGCTGTTATATATATATTCATGTTGCTCTCCTTTTTTTCTTGACAGTCACGCCACGTGTTGGGATCATTATGGGTTCTGATTCAGATCTTCCCGTCATGAAGGATGCAGCAAGGATATTGAATATGTTTGACATTCCTTATGAGGTCACATTGTCATATAACCTTTATTCGCTTAAATTTGTTTTCTTAAATCACAAGTAAACTAGTCACTTGTGGGTGACATTTATATTGATGGATTAAGTTGTGCAGGTGAGAATAGTCTCAGCACACCGGACTCCTGATATTATGTTTTCTTATGCGTCATCTGCTGGGGAGCGAGGGATTCAGGTTATCATTGCTGGTGCTGGAGGTGCTGCCCACTTGCCAGGTTGGAATTCATGAATTATATGTTCAGGTTACATTTCTTTAAATGCCAGATGACCATTGACATCCTTTTTCTCCTTCTTTAGGCATGGTCGCTGCACTAACACCCTTGCCTGTTATTGGTGTTCCTGTACGCGCCTCATCACTGGATGGACTTGATTCTCTCTTGTCAATTGTGCAGGTATATTTCATGCCAACTTTTCCTGAAGTAGGTTTTGGCATTTTGCAATGTAATGTTTGAAGAATGTTGAGAATTTGCACTAGTCATAGGTCATTTCTTGAAATGGATGGCTAAAGCTGAGATCTTTATTTCATAGACTGGATACTTTTGGGATAATTGATAGTAACTAGTGAGCATAAAAATTTTCCAATGTGTATGGCTACTAATTTTCTGTGCCTTTAAAGGGACTTGTTGCCCAGTACTCTCTATTTTCTCTTGAATCTGCAACTCTAATAGCATAACTGATTGATAGCATGTGGAGATTATTGATGACAACCAGATGCCATGATTATGCGACATGCGATACGTGGTTCTTGTTTTGCTTTCTCATTCATATCTCACTGTCATTCTCATGTGCAGTCCAACTGGTATCACGTTAGTATCTTCTTCAACTTGATGTCTGGGTTTATAATATCAGCTGTAGTGTAAGTGTAAGGTTTTTTTGAAGACATTATGTTAAAATCCCTACAAATAGTGATTTTTGTTTCAATATGCAGATGCCAAGGGGAGTTCCTGTTGCAACAGTGGCAATAAACAATGCCACCAATGCAGGTTTGTTGGCAGTAAGGATGTTGGGGGTTGGTGATGCTGATCTGCAAGCAAGGTTTTTCTCTCTCTCTCTCTCTCAAAATGTCACTCTCTCATTGTTGCTTATCCTTTCTCGAAAGAGAGAGGGATAAGGAAGCAAATATGCCTATAAGTAATTTCCTGGTGAGATGATTATTGTGGTGGACTGTTTGCATCCTAAGAAGCACAAAAATGCTACAAGACACTGACACTCCGACTCCACCTTAGTCAAAAACTGCTAGACACGACACACCTTGTAAGATAAAGTGTAGATGATTTTATATATCATAAATGAATGCTATATTCGGTAAATGCATCATAACATTGGTTGGCATTAGAAGGATGCCAGATACAATCCCTAGATGACTGACTAATTCACCACGCAATAAGAATTGTATCGCGAACAACTAGCAAAATGAACAATACAGCATTCGAGTGTAAAGTATTGGTCTAATGTAAAATGAAAACATGGATGAATTGTTCCATTAATCCATGTGTAGATGGCATACATCATCGAAGACAACATACAAATGAGTGATATGTAGGTGGTTCTCATCCCAATTTATTTAATTTATGAGATTGGAATGCATTCATGTATGTCAAAGACTCAAAATGATGAAAATGCGTCGGCCAAATTGATGAAAATGTCTGTCAAGTGTCTGAAGGGGTGTCCAGTCCCAAAAAATGAAAACAAACCTACACGCGTTTGAACGAGTGTCTGACTAGTTTGTATCCATTTGAAATGCATGTTTTACGTTTTGTGCAGAATGTCCCAATACCTTGAAGACACTAAAAATGATGTCCTTGCGAAAGCAAAGAAGCTAGAAAAAGATGGTTGGGAAACATACTTAAATTCTTAGCCTCCCCCCAAAAGCATCTGGTTTATTTTAGCCTCTTTTCACGGGTTTCTTGGTGCTCTTGGTGCGAGTTTGGAGGGAATCCCGCCATATATTGCTTCAGTCTTCTCAACAAGAGATTGAGAAAGATACCAGAGCTGTTGAGAGGGTTCTACCAAACACGGTAATGTTCATCAAAAGGAGGGATCATAATCAGTACCCTCATCTTAAATAGCTTTAGGCCAGTGTTAAGGGTTGCAGACTGGAGAAACGGCTATGGGGATCATCGGAAAGTGGAGTCCTGAAACTTTGTCAAACCGAATGCTGAGAAACACTTCATCGGAAAATGGAGTTTGTTATTGCAAATAACTTCATCAATTGGAAGGCGTGTTTTTTTCTTGGTCGAGTGTACATTTCTTTTATCATTTTGTTTCGATTCGGTTTACGAATACTGTGATGGTTGGATGACTTGTTTTAAATTTGTAGCGACGATAACACAAACATCACAGATGGTTTGTAGCTGATTTAACTCAACTTTGTCTTGAATCGGGCTTCCATCTCCTTTGGTACGTCATTTGTTTGGCTGGAAAATATTAGGATTGTTTTGATTTGCATAACAATCCTAGTTTTCTAGGGAAGAAAAAAAAAAAAGATGATTCCTAGTTTTCAAGGTTATGTTCACAGCAGCAAAAGAGAGGGAAATGAGTAGTATTGAAATAATTGAAATATAGTTTAGGAGGAGGAGTATTCATGGCAATGCTAGATACACACCTACCAATTACACCTCTAGCCCCATTCCTCTCATATATGTACTAATCAATAAGCAAAGCGGCTCCTCTCACATACGTACTAATCAATAAGCAAAGCCAGTGTTTCCAAATGTTTTTCTTGTCGTAAGTTATACATATTGTTATTTTTTTGGTATACGATACTCCTATAACTAGAAGAATCAAACAATGTTTTGTTGATAACTTAAGTGTCCAGGCCATATATGTTTCTTATACTCTAGACTGTGAATGAAAGAAGCATGGTAATATGCATAAAAATAGATGTGATGGTTGTATTGATTTCATATATTATACTCCCTCCGTCCCTTTTTAAGTGTCCTGCTTCGTAACTCCAACTTATTAAAAAGACATCATCATTACACATTTCACATCAACTTTTTCCTCCACTTTCTCTACTTACCCATCATCATTACACTTTTACTCACTAACTTTTCAAAATGAAATCTACTTTTAGGGACAAAATAGACAATGCACCAACTTTCACCCTCCTAACTTTACAAAATAGACACTTATTAAGGAACAACCCAAAATGGTATATTGGACACAAAATAAGGGACGGAGGGAGTATATATATGGGATTTCATTGTTGGTCAAAAAAAAAAAAAGAAATAGGTGTGGGTCTCTAGGTCTGCCTTTTTTGATGTCTTTCGGTTTTGACACCTACGTCAACACCCGAGACGTATTCGCCGGTCGACGCCGTCCATCAACTGCAGTATACACATACGTGGAGTCATGGACCATATGATTACGTGTTGAATTGAATAATACAAAATCGGATCGAGGTTGACCTTAACAAACCTTATTATTATTCTGGTGATGATATCGATCGGAGTCTCGAGTCATCTTACAAGACTTGCTGACCGACCGTGTGTGACCAGCACTCAAAATCAGAACCAGAATTGCTTCGTACACGTACAGCTTGCTGCCACGCGTTGGGAAAAAAACTGTTCCGGGCTGATGATCAGCGCTGACGGCTTCAGAAATATCTACCAACAGTGGCGGATCCAGAAATTTGATACAGTGAAAGCATTAATATTTTTTTTTGTAACCGTAATATATGACTTACTGTTAACCACATTCACACCAAAATTAATTTTAGCATTCATGATAAAGTAACAATTTTAAAATATATATATATGTATTTTAATAACCGGCTATTTGGGCACACTTGTGAACCTTGACTATATGCGTAAAAACGAAATTATCACATGTTCATTATCTATTTTTTTATTATTAACTCTATGAGTATAAGTTTCGGAAATCAAAAGTGTACAAATGTAATGTGTGAATTTATATTGAGTAGTACTGCACAAATGATCGAAAAAGTTGGGGAGTAGAGGGAAACAAATAAAAATAAAAAGACTTAGGGGATTGTGGGAGACTCAAACACAGACCCTTTCGTTTGGAATGCCTGCACCTTACCACTACACCAAATGCTACCTACTTGCATGTATTTGACATATAATAAAGACATACACAGAGAGTTCGGATCAAGTTCACACCTCTTTCGGTCCGCACCGTTAGTACCTCATCTTTTCCAATCGAATTTCGATGATCTGGGCCGTTCAATGTAATCAGAACATGATTTTAAGGGTACCCGCGAGAAATCGGTAAAAAAAATGATCGGGAAGGGCTTTATCCAAACAGTTTTTTATTGAACTGTTCAATAAAAAACTGCTCAAATCAATCAATTCCCGATGTTTTTTTTTTTTGCCGATTTCTCGTGGATACTCCTAAAATCACGTTTTAAACACATTGAGCGGCTCAGATAATCGAAATTTAATCGGAAAATGTGAGGTGTGGATGGTGTGGACCGTAAGAGGTGTAAACTTGATCGGGACTGATATATATATATATATATATATATATATATATATATATATACACACACAAAATTGAAAAAGAAAAATTTTCTTGTAGGTCCATTAACCAACAATACATACACGAAGAATGAAGAGCACGATAATAGTACCAAGAAATCACTCGTTTCACCTTATTTTTAAAGTCTTTCCATTACGCGCGTGAACTTTATTTGGGCTAACGTGTGAGGTATTCAATTATGAACGAAAATGATATGAGTACCGACAGCCGGTGTAAGGAAATCGTACCGACGGCCGCGCCAGGCCGTCTCAGGCCACCGGACGGCCGATCCAAGCCATCCAAAAATTCTAAAAACAAAAAACGAGGGGGCTATCATGGAAATTAACAACATCCGATGTGTCTAGGGTACTTGATCTAAACACCCTATTTTTCGTATATATATGTATATACACGAAAAATAAGATGTTCAGATCAAGTACCCTAGACACATCGGATGTCGTTTATTCCAGCGCAAGTCCCCTCTTCTTTTTCTTTTAGAATTTTTGGACGGCTCGGATCGGCCGTCCTGTGGCCGGAGACGGCCCAGCACGGCCGTCGGTACGATTTCCCTACATCGGCTGTCGGTACCTATAGCAATACTCTCTACTCAATTATGAATTACCTAAATAAACTTATAGATGCACATATATTCGACTAAGTGTTCAAATAATTAAAGCTGAAATAAATTACTACTATTAATAAAGGGAAATAACGTCGAAAGAAATGTTTTAGGGTGTTCAGCTCATGCGCGCAGGCTTGAATATCAAAACCGCAGAATTTACCTAATATTCCCTACAGTCTACGGCATATATATCCTGTTTTTCCATTTTAAGTGAATATCCATCCTAAAGCATAGGGCCGCCTCTAGCCTCGGTGTCAATATCAATATTCGCGTGAAACTAAAGACTAAGTGTATAAATATCAATCGCGCATGGGGAGAGGGGAAAGAAAAATGGCAGTTTACCTACGCCCTAGGGCAGAAAATCAATCGGCAAGAAATTCATGCCCGGGAGTACTCAGCGAGACGTTTTAAACAAGGAATTCTTTTTAGTCCAAACAGATACTTAATTGAAATTAAAGGGAATACTGGAGTAGTACTGTAGTTGCAATTGTTCGACGGTATACTGCAAGCCCCGTTTGATTTGGTTAAAATCGAGCATTCCAAGGCCAAAGAGGGAGAGAGGGGCAGATGAGTCCGAGCAACCGTCCTGCCCAGGTTTCAAAACAATGGTCGTTAAAATTATAATAGTAGTTTTTTTTTTGTCTCTCTCAAAAACGTCAGAATTGTATGAGTTCATCCACCCAACATTTTTCGATAATCCTAACACCACCCGTCCGTGCACGATTGTTTTGAACAATTTAATAATCGTTCTCCTTAGATGGTACGCATCTATGTATAAATTGAACACTCTGTTTAAAATTTTACCTTTTTCAAATCAATATCAAGCCACAAGATTATGCAAATCTACAATTGTTTGTCACTATATTTTTTCAATTGCATTAGTTGATCGAAAATACATTTTTTTTGGTAATACACAATGACGGTGGCATTGGGTGGCCGAACATTAATTCTTGGATAAAATCTTGCCTCCATTCCTATCCACGGCCTTGTTTGTTTAGTTTCGAGGAAATTAAGGTCATTTTCAATAGTGGAGTTAGACCCATATTAGCTCAGAAATTAGGCAAGCCTGCTGACTTTTTATTTTGAAAAAAAAAAAAAAAAAAACTTGTGGCTAAGGGCGTCAGAAGAGCTAAAAGCCTAGTTGAGAGAGAGAGAGAGAGAGAGAGAGAGAGAGAGAGAGAGGAGGAGGAGGAGGTGAAGAGATATATATAAATTGCTGCCATGCAAATTTATATGCATATGTTTATAAAAAAAAAATATTACTACTATGTTAACAACACTATTGAAGCAATTTTTGTATAACGGGTCATCTTGCACATATCTTTACTAATTCAGGAGCTCTGAATTTAACGACCGGACAAAACATCCAATGGCCCCAAAGTTTAGAATATTTAACCTCCGTAAAATTTGAACATACGATTTTTTATAGAAGACAAACACTTATTTGCTATCTTATGTCTACTTAGCCAAATCCTTTGGGGTTCACCATTGAAGCACTTCTTCACACACAAAACTCTGAAGCAGTACTCATTCACACGCTGAACTAGAACACATTAGGGTCTACTAATTTTTATACTTCCGCATCATAGAATTACACTTTCTCATATATATCGTATGTTATAATTTGGTCGATTCAAAAGAACAATTTACTATATATTTTCTCCGTTCTATTTTGATTGTCTCGTGATATTCTATTTTGGAAAATATCAAAAGGCATGTTCACTTTCGAAATTCATAAAATTAAAGTTTTATTACTACCCCTATATTTACTTGAAGTACTACTACTTACATCAATCATATCACTTTTTGACAAGAAATAATTGAAATATTAAAATATTTTTTTATTTATTCATTATGCTCTCTTAAAAAGTTGAAATTTCCAAATCCAGCTATCAAAATGGGACGCGCGGATTATTTTTTATGGTGCTAAAAAGAAAAAAAAGAAAAGAAAAGAAAAGATGTTACATGTGGCAAGGTTTGGTCGGTTGACTTGTAAGCACTTCCCATTGGGTAAAATGTGGAGACAATTGACTGGTTCAAACTGTAATTAGTCAAAAATGGAGACGACTTAGTATCTGATATTGAACAGGTTTTTTTTTTTTTTCGCTCAACAGATGTCTAGCTTATTTTCAAAAAGATGGAGAATGGATATCGTTGAGCGGCATACGGATAGAATAAGCCCAAAAGGTATCAACCATCACGCTCGCGCTCTCGACAAAACTCGAACCATCACCTTTTACGTGAAAAAAGTGAGAAAGTGACGTTGGGTTATAAACTTGTCGGCGATATTGGATGGTGTATTCAAAAGTTCTGACTTCCGTGTTTTTGGAATATTAGGAATGCTTTTAGCTTATCTTTTTTGTCAAGTTCCAAACCGCGGCTCTCTAGTCAACCCTTTAGTACAAACCGAGAAAATTACACCCTTAGCCCTCCTAGATAAGGTGTATTTTAATTTAGTTCTCATTGTTACGATTTCATCCGTTTGAAACATCACATTTTCCTTCCTTTCCATTTCGTAGTAGTCCCTTGTCGCCGTTTGTTCGTAACCGAAACGCATTTAAGCCTATCAATAGAGAAATGGAACATGTGTAAACATACGACTACCCATGAAATTGTTTAATTTTTTACGGGGTTGACCAATTAAAAGGTTATGACTTGTAAATCAAATTTTTTGGCTAAATATATACTAATAAATCGATAACACCTGTATCGGAAAATTTGAAACGGAACGTTAGTACCGGTGATGTACTAGACTAAGTAAAATGACGGTACGGTGCTTGGTTAGACCTATTGCAAAGAGTTTAGAATATCCTCAAGAATAGTCACGTGTGTATTTTTTATGCCAGTTCGAAATAACACCAGCCAAAGCTACGGCAGACAAAATTGACATACAATCAAAATCGCAGAGTTAAAATTGAAAATGAATACAACTCATGACAAAGCCTTTCTAAATTGCAGGGCCAATGTTGTCATTTTGTTGCCCCATACATGCATATGCAAGCATAGCCATTTCTCTACCTTATATATATAAATGCTCTGTCTATATCCTCGTAACATCTCAATCCTCATACCCTCTCTTTCATTCGAACCCTCACCAACTCATCTTCTCTCTCCAAAGCACAAGAGAATAATTTTTTTTTTTTTCCAACTTACATACAAAAACACTACCCCACAAATTGAATCATTTTACCACATGCACGTACACATGGGTTTTCATGCAAAAGCCATCTTCGTTTTCACCCTGCTTCTCTTGTTTGGCTGCCGAGAAAATCTCGCGACGAGGCCGCTAGTGGGAGAGGAATGGTTGAACAACCTCAAGACTCTAGCCATTCAGTCCCTGCAGAGAGGGCCCGTGACTCCCTCCGGTAGCAACCCGTGCACGTACATCCCCGGAGGAACGCGTGGAAGGTGCACATTGGCCGAGAACGAAAGCAACTATTCCGGGCGTGTGGGCCATGCGGCGCCGCCCGCTTTTCCTGAAGTCATGGTCAAGTTTGCGCGGGCTTCGACTGCGAATGATAGCCAGAAGCAAGACGGGAGCTCTTGATCATTTTTCTTAATTATGTGTTAACTGTTATATACAGGTAGTATTACTCAAGGAAAAAAGCTTGAGTTTTGGCCATTTTTGTTGTTTCTGTTTTTTTTCCTTTTTTTTTTTTTTGTTGCAGCTGGGTAGTCAACCATGTATAAGAATAATTGTGGTTGTGAAACCCATGCAGCTGTTAATTTGTATCCTAATGATTTCTGATATATATTTGATTCATTCAAGTCATAGTATAAAGTAGTCGTGAGATCTCTCTCTCTCTCTCTCTCTCTCTCTCTCTCCTCTCTCTCTCTCTCTCTCTCTCTCCTACACAGACACTTTCATTTGCTTTCGCTAATTCCTTGAACCTTATTCACATATAATTTTTCATTGCGAACATTCGTTCACACTTTCAATTCTTACTCTACGATCGTGCTCTTCAATCCTCGTGATCTCACGAACTTTAATGTTTAATTTTGAATGTTTTCAAAGGACGCACACGCATTGTATGACTTAGTCTTGAACCCATACATACATATCCATACGAACGAAAAATACCGTCGTAGAGAAATTTTTAAATAGAAAGACATCAAAGTAATATTTTTTCAATATTTGGTTAGTCGTACGATTAACAAGAACGAGAGAGAAGAGAGGAAAAAAAAAAAGGGCAAACGCGGCCCATTATCAGAGAGCGGGAGAAGAAGAAAAAAAAACCAATAAGTCTGTTGACACAAACTTGTTGTACACAGATTTCGTACAGAATTTTTGTATCGGGCCTATTATAAGTCTCACACAAACAATCCGAATCGTTCATTAAATGTAAAATATTTTTTCAAGTGCCTCCACGAAAAAATTAGCTTAATCTGATACGTATTAGTATTTGATCCAATCATTTAACATATCATTATTCTGAAAATCGAATGAAAAGTTTGATGATTGGATCGAGCATCTACAGGTATCGAATTGAGCTGAATTTTTTTAGAGGCCCTTGGAAAAATGTTTTACATTTAATGAACGAGTTGGATTGTTTGTGTGAAACCCGTAGTGGGCCCCACACAAAAATCTATGCAAGATCTGTTACCTATTTATCTGGGCGTATAGCACAGTTTAAAAAAAAAAAGAAAAAGAGGAGGAGAAGGGAAGAGAGAGAGAAAAGAGAAGTTGAGATCAAATATGTGTCTACAAAAGTACAAATGTTTACGTGCATAAGGCTTGTAGTCCAGTAGTATTTTATGAAGCTTCTTTGAGGGACGTCAGAGTTCGAGTCCCGTCGTGGATGTTTGAGATTTCAGAGCCATCGAATAGCTTTTAAACTTCTGTAGACTAACTTACTAACTCTTCATAAAAATTTAAGCAAATCTATATTTTAAAAATTCCTAATCCATAAGGACACACAATATGATCACACCATTGAGTAATGGATATCTTCACTGAAAAAATAAAGACACGTACATAATCTGAATATTTTTGGTATCACGACGCAAGTTTATGATCATGATTAACACTGGAGCTCTAATACTCCCTCCATTCCAAAAACTTGATCCTCTACAAATAGATGTATAATTTTGGATAAAGAATGAAGTGCTTTCGAACATAATTTTTATAATTTTGTCGCACAATCCTTAAGAAGTACGGAGTAAGTAAGATTTGAAATTTCGTGCTAAGAAATTTTTTTAAAAAAATTGTACACATAAGTACTTTTTTTAATCTAAACGTTGTACGTATCTTCGTAATGGACTAACTTTGCGAGTTGGAGGGGTATCTTTTATGGGTTAAAGCTTAAACCTAATTAACCGGTAATTCTTAGCTTACTATGTCTATGTTTGGTAAAAAAATTGTACACATAAGTACTTTTTTTAATCTAAACGTTGTACGTATCTTCGTAATGGACTAACTTTGCGAGTTGGAGGGGTATCTTTTATGGGTTAAAGCTTAAACCTAATTAACCGGTAATTCTTAGCTTACTATGTCTATGTTTGGTAACACTGCTACTTTTTTATTTTTTGTTTTCTATTTGTAAAATCAATTTCTACTTTTCCTAAAAAAAAGTGAAAGAAGAAAATATGTTTGTGTCAACTTGTTTAAAAAAAAAAAAAAAAGAATTTCTAAAACCAGTTTTTACTTTTCCTGAAAATGTTTCTCTTGTAATTTCTCCACTAATTTCCAAACAATACACGAGAGAGAGAGAGAGAGAGAGAGAGAGGGGGTAGAACAATTATGCCATTGGACAATTCAAATTGAATCAAACCAATCTAACGTCAAACTGAATCAAACCAATCTAATGTCAAACTGAATCAAACCACTCCATTCATTCTCAAAGTCTGATAAAAGCAAGCAAGGAAAGTACAAAAACATGAATTATGATAGAGAAACAAGAGCTGCCAAAGCATTTGCTGATTCTGCCAATGGACAATTGTGCCTTTGGAGTCTCTTACCAATGCTGCAATGGATGCTTCACTGCCAATGCATTAAAGCCTTTGGCTATTAAAGATTTGGCGGGCAATAGTATTGCGAACTCTAGCCATTTCTCGCAATTGAGCGGGGGTTACATTGATTTGTTGAGAAGAGCCCCTACTCGTTTAAAATACTTTGAGATGGTTTCCCCTGAATGCTAGAATCGCTCTTGGATTATGCGATTTCTACTGTTGTGTCCAACTACGAGCAAAAATATACATACTTGCTCTTGGACTATTAAGTACCTTGAATGCTTTAACCCAGTGTGTACTTTAAGCGCCTCACAAAATGCAATGAAAACATGTGTTTCCATTCGAAAACCTTCGTCACACCTTGCATCATGACCATTCAAAACCTCTAATACATAATCATGTCCTCTTAATATAGAGGTTCGACATGGAATACGATTATAGTATTTCTGATGATGTTCAAGTAGTGCTAGGGTAACCAATGTGATTATTATTTCGTCGTCTGAATCAGACTCCAATTCTTTGTCACTGTCATCGCTAAACTCCATTTGGCTACAAAAAAGAGTAGCATACACAAAATTTTGTTCTATTCAAGCAAAATATATCACGTACACGTTAGGCACACGACAATTGACCCAAAATGATGGCCAAAATTTTGCATCAGTTAAATGTATTTAAAATGTGATGTGTCATACCATAAGAAAAGTGTTGAAAAATGTATGCATTATAATTTGTGAAAATTTATATGCATCTCTATTAATTATTTTGATGATTAATTCAATGATTTTTTTATTCGGCAAATACAAAATTATCGAAAAGTCGATTCCCGAATTAAATATTTTCGTGACCTTGAAATATAGCATAAAGTCTCTTGGATTCATGATTTATATTTACAAAGACTTTATTGAGCTCAATACATGCTTTAACGGTTTATTTAGATGAAATTGTGAGCCACAGGTTGACGAACCGGCTGACAAGCCGGCTGTCTGAACAGAAAGCTGTGACAACCGGACGACCACCCGAATGACCACTCTTTCAAACGGCTAGTTTCCAACGGCTAGTTTCCAACGGCTAGTTTCAAACGGCTAGTTTCCAACGGCTAGTTTCAAACGGCTAGTTTCCAACGGCTAGTTCCAACGGCTAGTTTCAAACGGCTAGTTTCCAACGGCTAGTTTCCAACGGCTAGGAAGCATATGGATGGCTATATAAGGCATCAAGAACTCATTAATGAGTACATACACAAGCTACAACATTCCATATTATTGCAAGAGCAAATTCTCAAAAGATCAAAGCCAAAAATTCTCATTGTTCTTCCACTTTCATATTATTCTTGAGAGAAAATTTGTACAAGTCGTGAGCGATAATTTTCATACCTTCTTCACATACTTGTATTTCCTAAGTGAGTGTTTGAGTCAAACACTTGAAAGCTTAGAAGACCAAATTCGGGTTGGAATTTGGGTGTTATTGTTTTTGAGAAGTTTTCGGAGAAAATTCTTGCGGTTGTGCTAGCTCCTCGGGAAAGCTAGAGGCATTCGGTTCTTGTAAGCACCCGCAAGACTTACAAGTTGTAATCTTTTAAAGATTAGTCTAACCTTCAAGTAATTGCTTGAGGAGAAGTGGAGTAGGGCCGGACCGTGGACAAATCCGGACCGAACCACTATAAACGGGTTCTATCTCTCTATCTCTCTATTTTGATTGCATACTTATTGTTTGCATATATTGTTAGAGATAAATTTTTATTGGTAATTATTACTAGCAATCCTATTCACCCCCCCTCTAGGTTGCATAATTTGGGTAACAATTGGTATCAGAGCCTCGGCTCTTGTTTGTAGATTTAACCATCTAAGAGTTAAGATCCATGGCAACCACTAGTAATGTTTCTTGTATCGAAGGTCAATCGTCCAATAGACCTCCCTTGTTCACCGGAGAAAATTACTCTCATTGGAAAAATAGAATGATGATCTTTATTCAATCCACGGATTATGATCTATGGAAAATTATCAAAAATGGTCCCATTATTCCTACTAAGAAAGTTGGAGAAGAGACTATGCCTAAACCAGATTATGAGTGGAGTCATTTGGAAAAGGCTTCAATAGAAAAGAACTATAGAGCTATGAACCTTCTTTTTTGTGCTATTACTCCCAATGAATATGATTGTGTTTCCGCATGTGAATCGGCTAAAGAAATATGGGATAAGTTAGAAATGTCACATGAAGGAGATAGTCAAGTTAAGGAGTCCAAAATTGATATTCTTGTGCATAGCTATGAGCTCTTCAAAATGAAACCGGATGAATCTATATCTCAAATGTTTGCTAGATTTGCTAGTATTACTAACGGTTTAAAAGCTCTTGGAAAGATTTACAGTCAATCCGAAATGACAAGGAAAGTGCTCCGTTCCATGCCAACCAATTGGGACACTACCACCTCCATCATCCTACAATCCAAAGATTTCTCAACATACACGATGGACAAGCTCATGGGATCTCTCATGACGGAGGAAATGCATCACAACCTCAAGGGTGAAAAAGAGAAGAAAGTTAAGGATCTTGCCTTCAAAAGTACAACAAGCAAATCAAAAAGCAAGGAGGATTCAAGCAACGAAAGTGAGGATGATGAAATGGCGCTCATCACAAAAACGTTCAAGAAACTCCTCAAAAATAGAGCATCTCACAAAGGCAGAGGATTTTCAAGAAAAGATGGAGGCAAAGAAGAAAATAGTAAAAAGGATCCAATCATTTGCTACGAGTGCAAGAAGCCCGGCCACATCAAAAGTGAATGTCCATATGCAAAAAAATATTCAAAGAAGGACAAAAAGAGAGCTATGATGGCCGCATGGGACAATAGTGACGATAGTAGCTCCGATGAGGACGATGAGCAACAAGAGGTCGCTAACTTGTGTTTCATGGCCATCGAAGAAAACGAGGTAGATCTCGACTCATCCTATTCCTTTGATGAATTATTTATTGCCTATAAAGAGTTGAAAGTAGAATTTGAAAAGGTTGTTTCTAAAAACAAATTTCTTAAAAAGGTTGCTAAAGATCTTTCACTAGAAATAGATGATTTAATTGAAGAGAAAGATATTTTGGAGGAAGAAAATGAAAGTTTAAGAACCTCTTTGGAAAAAGAAAAAGAGTATTTGAAGGATACTTCCAAAAACGAATCTTTAGAAAAACAAATTGATGATTTAACTAATTCTCTTTCAAAACTCACTAATGGAAAAGAAAGTTTAGACATTCTTCTTGGAAAACAAATGGTTTCTTTTCACAAGGCCGGAATTGGTTATAATCCCACTCAACACAAAAATCTTTTTGAAAAAGATGTTCCTCCTTCTAGCCATTCTAAATTGACATGTCATTATTGTGGTAAAATTGGTCATATTTCTCCTACATGTCCTATGAAAGGATACTCATCTTCTAATGCAAAAAAGGTTTGGGTTCCTAAGAACCGTATCAATGCTAACCTTCAAGGACCCAAGATGATTTGGGTACCAAAAGTCAAGAATTGATGTGCTATTGTAGGTATGCTTCAAAAGTTCTCTCAAGGAAGGAAGTTGGTACCTTGATAGTGGATGTTCAAGACACATGACCGGTGACAAGAGGGCTTTCAATTCTCTTTCGTCTAAAGATGGTGGACATGTCACATTTGGAGACAACAACAAAGGTGAAATCATAGGAATCGGCAATATAGGTAATTCTCCTATTATTGAAGATGTTTTACTTGTTAATGGTTTAAAACACAATCTTCTTAGCATAAGTCAATTATGTGATAGAGGAAATCGTGTTATCTTTGAAAAATCCAAATGTATCATTGAAAATGTCAAAAGCAACAAGACACTCTTCGTTGGACAAAGACTTGAAAATGTATATGTTTTTAATCTCAATGATTTAAGTAATTGTGATATAAAATGTTTTTCCGCTTTGAGTGAAAATAGTTGGCTTTGGCATAGGCGCCTAGGACATGCAAGTATGGATGCTATTTCAAAACTCTCTAGAAAAAATTTGGTAAAAGGTCTTCCTAAAATCAAATTTGAAAAAGATAGACTTTGTGGTCCTTGCCAACAAGGAAAACAAACCAAGGTTTCTTTTAAGTCAAAAAATGTTGTTTCAACTACTAGACCTTTGCAATTACTTCATATGGATTTGTTTGGACCAACTCGCTCTCCAAGTCTTTGTGGAAACTATTATTGTCTTGTTGTTGTTGATGATTTCTCTAGATATACATGGGTGATGTTCCTAGCTCATAAGAATGAGGCTTATCCTAATTTCACTAAACTTTGTAGAAGAGTTCAAAATGAAAAAGGCTTTGTTATTTCTAACATTCGTACGGATCATGGAAAAGAACTTGACAATTCTTTATATGAAAAATTTTGTGATGAACATGGTATTGGTCATAACTTTTCCGTACCTCGTACTCCTCAACAAAATGGAGTAGTAGAGAGAAAAAATCGTACTCTGAAAGAAATGGCCCGCACTATGCTTTGTGAAAACTCTTTGCCAAAATATTTTTGGGCGGAAGCCGTTAATACCTCATGCTATATTTTGAATCGAGTTTTAATTAGGCCTATCCTCAAGAAAACTCCTTATGAGCTTTGGAATGGTAGAATACCCAACATTAATTACTTTCATGCCTTCGGTTGTAAATGTTATGTATTAAACAATGAAAAAGATAACTTGGGTAAATTTGATTCAAAATCGGATGAAGGCATCTTTATTGGTTACTCTCTTACTAGCAAAGCATATAGAATTTATAATAAGCGCACTAATCTTGTTGAAGAATCTATTCACGTTTCCTTTGATGAATCTAATCCTTGTGCTACTAAGGATGTTGTTGATAATGATGACTTAGAGATTACACATAAGATTCATGACTTGACAATTCAAGAAAAAGTTGATGGTGATACTCAAGTAGAAAGCTCTCAAATCAAAGAAGATGAAGTTATTAATCAACCTCAAGATGCCATGGGAGACAACCAAGATCTTTCCAAGGATTGGAGATTCGTGCAAAACCATCCAAAGGACTTGATTCTTGGAGAAGTTTCGAAAGGGGTAACCACTCGCTCGTCTCATAGAAATTTTTGTGAAAATCAAGCTTTTGTTTCTCAAATTGAGCCTAAAAACTTTCCGGAAGCTCAAGATGATGAAAATTGAATTTTGGCCATGCAAGATGAGTTAAATCAATTTGAAAGGAATAAAGTTTGGGCATTAGTACCTAAGCCTCTTGATCACACTATTATAGGTACTAAATGGGTTTTTCGTAACAAGCTAGATGAATCCGGAAATATTGTTAGGAATAAAGCTAGACTTGTTGCTCAAGGTTATAATCAAGAAGAAGGTATTGATTTTGAAGAAACTTTTGCACCGGTAGCTAGATTAGAGGCTATTCGCATATTACTTGCCTTTGCATCTTTCAAAAATTTCAAGTTTTATCAAATGGATGTGAAAAGTGCATTTTTGAATGGGTTTATAAATGAAGAAGTTTATGTCAAACAACCTCCCGGCTTTGAAGATCATGTATACCCCGATCATGTTTTTAAACTCTCAAAAGCTTTATATGGTTTGAAGCAAGCACCACGTGCATGGTATGATAGACTTAGTTCATTCTTGCTTGACAATGGCTTTACTCGTGGAAAAATTGATACTACTTTTTTCATTAAAGCCAAAGGTAAAGATATGCTCATTATTCAAATATATGTTGATGATATTGTCTTTGGTGCCACTAATGATAATATGTGCAAAGAGTTTGCTAAGTGTATGCAAGGTGAATTTGAAATGAGTATGATGGGGGAGCTTAACTTCTTCCTCGGACTTCAAATCAAGCAAACTAATGAGGGGATCCTAATCAACCAAGCCAAGTATGCGAAAGAACTTATTAAGAAGTTTGGCATGGAAGGATCAAAGCCAACGAGCACACCAATGAGCACATCAACTAAGCTAGACAAAGATGAGAATGGTAAGGCCGTCAATGAAAAGATGTATCGAGGTATGATCGGCTCATTACTTTATCTCACGGCAAGTAGACCGGATATAATGTTTAGTGTTTGCATGTGTGCTAGATTTCAATCATGTCCTAAAGAATCGCATTTAAAAGCTATTAAACGTATCTTTAAATATGTTGGCGGTTCTCATGACTTAGGATTGTTTTATCCACGTGGAGTTGCATTTGATTTAATTGGTTATTCGGATGCGGATTTTGGAGGTTTCAAAGTTGATCGTAAAAGTACAAGTGGGACTTGCCAATTTCTAGGGCACTCTCTAGTGTCTTGGCATAGCAAGAAACAAAATTCCGTAGCTCTATCTACCGCCGAGGCGGAATATGTAGCGGCCGGAAGTTGTTGTGCCCAAATATTGTGGATCAAACAACAAATGGAGGATTTCAATTTGCAATATGATCATATCCCTATTAAATGTGATAATACTAGTGCAATTAGCTTAACCAAGAATCCGATTCAACATTCTCGAACAAAACATATTGAGATTAGACATCATTTTATAAGAGATCATGTTCAAAAAGGGGATATTGAACTTAACTTTATTAGTACCGACAAGCAATTGGCGGACATTTTCACAAAACCCCTTGGTGAAGAACAATTTTGTTTCATTCGACGAGAACTCGGCATGTCTAATCATTTATGAAAAAGTTTTGTGTTCTTGATGTCAAAAGTTTTTTTTTTGGATTCAATGTTGAGTTGATTGAATTCGTAAATATCATACTTGATGGAGAGTACAAATGATCTTGATAAAGAAATCACCCTCCAAACATTTTATCATATGATTCATTTTCCTGTGTTTGGTATGCAGAAAAACAGTTTTATGGTCTTTAATGCTACTCCTCTTAAACGTTTTCTGGACTTAACCTGCATTTGTCAGTGTAGAGACCCGTATTTTATTTCCATAATTCTTTATGTTTTATTAAGACATGAGTTGTGATATAAAATGGAGAATGAGTTCGGATGTCGAATGTGCTAGAATTTAGAAGTTCGGGATGCAAGTGTAATATGCATGGGTGTATAAGTGAAGGTGTGTGTAGGGGATAATTCTCCCCCACATATATTTCTTTTCTTTTCCGGGCAGACACACACACGTTTCTCTCTCTCTACTCCCTCGACCGACTCTCTCTCTTTCTCACCTCTCGTCCAAACTTCTCTCTTCGATTTCATCGCCTTAGAATGAGATTTCGGAAAAATCCCAAGTACTAAAGTTGTTCTACGCGACGAGATCTTCCTATTGATCGAAGAAGAATCATGATCGGAGCACTTTGAGGTTTCCTCCATGTTCGGGCTTGCTTCTAACCCTCGAGGTAGGGATCTCCTACCTTCTTTACGTGTTTAAGTGTTGGTTAGATGTACAAGAATCAAGTTTGATCATTTATTTTGAGTCTTGAACAAATCTGTTATATGCTGATAATTTCGTGGGTTTTGGAAATCTGTCTTTTGGGAGCCCTCTGCTAGAAATCACTGGCATTTGTCATGATTAAGACCTCAAGGGGCGGGTCAGGGTCGTGACAGTCAGTCGGATGTCCAAGCGGATGTCCAACCGGACAACCGTGAGGATTGAGACTTATTCAAGCTTTTGCGTTGCTAACTCTGATTTATTAAGTCTGTTACACTTAGTTTGTATGAACTTCATGGCTTAGTGCTTAAATTGTCTCTTATATACTTCGCCGATATGAATTTCTTGTCTCTAAGCTTGCAGGGATAATCATTCTCGGTAATACCCCTCGCATTCTTTAAAAAGCTCTCTTTTAGGGGGAGCATGTATTAAGGGGACACAACAATAAACACCCGAACATAATTTTCTTCCCCTATTCTTGTTCTTTTCGGCGCCACCCCTATTCTTGTCCTATTCGGCGCCGCATCCCCTATCCTATCTCTATTCGGTGCCGCATCCCCTATTATCTCTCTTTCGGCGCAGCAATTCAATCAATTCGGCGCACCATTTCAAACAATTCGGCGCAGCATTTCAAACAATTCGGCAATCTCATACTCTATAAATTCAACAACACAATCTCTATCTCCTCATCTATCTATCTCTCCTTCTCTCTCGGCCTAAATCTCTCCAAATCTCTATCCTTCCAAATCGAGCAATGGCAAACATACCGCAAGGGTTACCGTTTGAGTTTTACGAAAGAGATGCCGAACGAGCAGAGTTCAGGTTGTTTATCCAAACCATTTGGATGCAACTCTTTATCTTCATTCTGCTGTGTGCGTTACTTACCATGAGAATACCACCATGGTTCGGATGGAATGTAAATGTGGATACTCTGTGGTATTGGATTGGCATTATAGCTGCCGTTGTAGCAGCCATTATTCGAGAATACGAAAATCAAGGACGCCAAGCTCTCAATGTACGAAGATAGAGTGCTACAGGGCAAGAGCGGCATGGTGCTGGAACCATGGCCCTATTGTTTTTCTCTTTTTAGTTTTTTTTTTATGATGTCACAGGGGGAGAAAAAGCCAAGTTTTAATTGATCTATCTTGCCATTTTGGGCAAATTTAAAAAATTGCTTGCTATGATCTGATGATTATTGCTATTACTCGTTGATCGTAGATAACTGCTTTGGTGCATGTATTAAGGGGGAGATTGGCATAACTCCTACTTGAATAAAAACTATCATTTTGTGTCATCATCAAAAAGGGGGAGATTGTTGAAAAATGTATGCATTATAATTTGTGAAAATTTATATGCATCTCTATTAATTATTTTGATGATTAATTCAATGATTTTTTTATTCGGCAAATACAAAATTATCGAAAAGTCGATTCCCGAATTAAATATTTTCGTGACCTTGAAATATAGCATAAAGTCTCTTGGATTCATGATTTATATTTACAAAGACTTTATTGAGCTCAATACATGCTTTAACGGTTTATTTAGATGAAATTGTGAGCCAAAGGTTGACGAACCGGCTGACAAGCCGGCTGTCTGAACAGAAAGCTGTGACAACCGGACGACCACCCGAATGACCACTCTTTCAAACGGCTAGTTTCCAACGGCTAGTTTCCAACGGCTAGTTTCAAACGGCTAGTTTCCAACGGCTAGTTTCAAACGGCTAGTTTCCAACGGCTAGTTCCAACGGCTAGTTTCAAACGGCTAGTTTCCAACGGCTAGTTTCCAACGGCTAGGAAGCATATGGATGGCTATATAAGGCATCAAGAACTCATTAATGAGTACATACACAAGCTACAACATTCCATATTATTGCAAGAGCAAATTCTCAAAAGATCAAAGCCAAAAATTCTCATTGTTCTTCCACTTTCATATTATTCTTGAGAGAAAATTTGTACAAGTCGTGAGCGATAATTTTCATACCTTCTTCACATACTTGTATTTCCTAAGTGAGTGTTTGAGTCAAACACTTGAAAGCTTAGAAGACCAAATTCGGGTTGGAATTTGGGTGTTATTGTTTTTGAGAAGTTTTCGGAGAAAATTCTTGCGGTTGTGCTAGCTCCTCGGGAAAGCTAGAGGCATTCGGTTCTTGTAAGCACCCGCAAGACTTACAAGTTGTAATCTTTTAAAGATTAGTCTAACCTTCAAGTAATTGCTTGAGGAGAAGTGGAGTAGGGCCGGACCGTGGACAAATCCGGACCGAACCACTATAAACGGGTTCTATCTCTCTATCTCTCTATTTTGATTGCATACTTATTGTTTGCATATATTGTTAGAGATAAATTTTTATTGGTAATTATTACTAGCAATCCTATTCACCCCCCCTCTAGGTTGCATAATTTGGGTAACAAAAAGCACCAAGGAGCAAGCGGCCAAAAAAAGACTAAACAGTTTCAGCCGCTTGAAACCAGTGGGATCGATCGATCGAGGAGTGTTGTACGCAGAGAGAGAGACCTTTTCAGCCGCTTGAAACCAGTGGGATCGAGAGAGATCGATGGATATGGGGAAGACTCAGATGAGATAAGGGGAAGTCAACTGACATAAGGAGAAACAGAACGCGCGTTCCAGATTTGGCAGCCGATTTTTTATTTTTTAAAGAAGTGAAAGTAGACTTTTGGTACTTTCTCAATTTTCAAAAATTTAGAAAATTCATTTTAATTTTTAAAAATGAAAATAGACAACCAAACAAACTTTCGGTTCTAAATTTTGAAAATTTTGAAAATAAAAACAGAAAACAAGAAATGAAATGGTTACCAAACAAGACCTATATATATAGCTCGAGACACCTTGTTCTTTTTACAAGTTTTGAGAAAAAAACAGGTTTTTGGAACCTGGAATAGTATTTGTTAGTAACCTGGCTTAGTTTTGATACCTGGAACTAACAGGTTGCTAAGTTGCTAGAAAACCTGGAATAGTATTTGTTAGTAACCGGTAATTTTTGGTTGCAAATCGGGTATCACGTGGCACTCGACGCGAACATCCAGACAGTTCAACAATGCAATCAACAGTCCGGATTAAAAAAAAGTACCGAACAGATATTAAAGAAAAAAGAAAAGGAAAGTGTGTTTAAATCCGGACCGTCAATTGTATTTTTGGACAACCCAAATGTGTGCTTCGGATACCTCGTCAGCCGCACCCTATTTGCCCCCAAGAATTTCTCATTTTTTAACAAGGAGTTCAAAGGTTTGATTCTAGTAATGGTCAAGTGTGGATAGCATTGAAACTTGGTCCTGTCAGGTCTAGGGGCCCAAATGCTAATTCCAAGCCCGTAATAATAGGGCTGCTTGATTGGGCTGGGCCGACATGGATTAAATAAATGGCTATCCATTGATTTAAGAGAAAATTAAAAAAAAATAATAATAATCAAACTAATAAATGTTTGATTTGTGTTCATCTCCGTGAAAAAATTCTTGCTACTTATACAAATTACGACGATATAATAACACCACACATCCTTATATCCTCCTTATATCCGCTTTCATATCCGGCCTTTTAAATAGTACAAAAATGTCACATTTTATTTTAATTCTATATCCACCTAAAACAAAACATGCATATAAACATCTCATCTTCTATAAATTACATAAACAAATCATCGATTTTATATTATATATACAGTGGACTTTAGGTAAGGGCGTCCTCAAACAAGTTAAATGTGGACTTTGCTTCCTAACCATTGGATCTCATCCAACGGCTCAAATAAAAGGGAGAGACATGAGGGTTAAAAAGGGACCATGGGTCAGGTAAAAAACATTCGTGGGTCAACCAGGTCTCCTCAATCAGGCCAACAAAACCCCAGTCCCCTCACTTTTCACCCGTTCAACGCAGATGAAGAGAGAGAAGAAGAAGAGAGGAGACAACACCAATATTGCAAATTCATGTTGATTAAAAAAAAGAGAGAGTATGGATTGTTAAAATAGTCGGATGACAGGAACCTTGAGGGTGAATGAGAATGTGACATCTACTTTCAGGATTCCGACGTTTGGAATGGACAGCAATAGAAATGTGATGTCATGCTTCAGATTTCCACATTTGAAAGAGACAGGGATGGAGTTGTGATTTCTAATGAAACATCCGATCAGGATTCACATTCCCAAATTGAGTGAGAATGTGTTCCCATGGGATAAGGGAAGATTTATGAGGGTGGAGTTGGTGATATGAGAAACATGCTCAGTTGGGTCAACCACATCA
This sequence comes from Rhododendron vialii, assembly GCF_030253575.1. Taxonomy (NCBI): domain Eukaryota; kingdom Viridiplantae; phylum Streptophyta; class Magnoliopsida; order Ericales; family Ericaceae; genus Rhododendron; species Rhododendron vialii. Next base: position 34,817,001 of record NC_080561.1, on the reverse strand, counting down.
AAACAATGGTGAAAAAAAACTAACATTAGAATATCTTGTAATAAGGAAATTAACAATTAGATAATACTATATCACAAACAATTAAACAAAAATTTAGGAGCTCTAATTTTTAACGTCTCAAAAAAAAGAAGAAAATTACAGTTGTATAACAACCGTACCAAACTTTGGAAGAGTTGTTATACAAAATTTGGAAGACTACCATGGTTGGCATGTTTTTGAAGCTGAATGACCTACATAATTTGCCTAATTGGGAAAGGCCTCCTCCTTTTTTGAGCAAGAGGATACGCTTTTCATCCTCTTCCGTTATAGTATGATTTTATGGAAGGAATCGAGTTTCTGAAGGGGATAATAACTCGTGATTGTGATCAACAACAAATGTAGTGACATGCCATTCTTGTGAAAAATATCAGAAGATTTTCATAATTTGATACGCATATGAGCTTGACACCCACATTTCAATGATAGTCTGTTCTGTTGTTCTTTGGAAGGATCGATCCACAATTTTCAAAGGCATCTTTCCTTCACGGTGGCAAAAAAAGTCTCGCCTTTTAACTTCTCTATTTTTTGTGATGAAGCGGCCTTTTCGGATGGCAAAACAACTTCTATTGGCATACTTTTTGTAAAAAACGAAAGCCTCCTCTTCACTGAGAAAAACATTGTCCGGAAAAAGGTAGAAAATCATTTTTCACTAAATTATTCATCTCTTCGATACTTTCACCGGATTCTATAGTTTCATCTCCCTGAGGAATCTCATTCAAGTCAAAAATATTCCTTTATTTCATTTGGTTTAACTCACTGTCCAAACATTCATCATCCATTGTCCTACAAATTAAAATACCAATATTTGGTGAAAATAGCAAAAAAAGAGAACTCTGTCTTGTAAAATAATAAAAAAATTCTTTCCAAATAACTAAAAAAAAGATATGAAAATGAACATAAGAAAAAAATTAATAACCTTTGTAATGTCCTTAGGAAAAGGAATTTAACGAACTTGAGAACACAGCATTTTTTTTTTTCCAGTTTGAAACAGAAGGTCCACCTGCTCTTATATATGGAAAAGAAACTTGCGCCGGCCAAGTCCTTTCAAAGAATTGCTCCACCTGCTCTTATGCAAAGAAACTGCTCCAACTCGGAGGATCGGAACTAAAGATTTTTGCTCTTTATGAAAAGAAACTGGCGCCTATTGCCCTTCTGAAAAGTTCCTTCCCAAACAATATAGTAGTATTTGTTTTGGCGCCCAGTCCTTCCATATGAAGAGTCATATGATGAACTAAAATTTCCCTTCAAAACAATAATTATTTTTCTCACCTTAAACTTAAAGAGTGAAGAATGGGAAGAGTCATGTGATCATTTTTGTCGTTCAAAATATTGTTTGACTTCTTTTAATGGAGTGATTTATATTTTCACTGTCATTATTAGTAGATGTTGGCATGGATGGGTATAAAAAAAAATGTAATTAAAGCATTTAAAATGCCCCTAACTAGTGTCTCAAACTTGTGCCCCAGGGGCACCTTGTAGCATTTGCCTTTATAAATTACTATTCGGCTATCAACAATTTAACTTACGGATAATATCAACTCGTGTTTGACTCACTTCAAAATTTGTTTTAGCTCGAAACGTCTCATAAAAAAGCCAAGACTGCCAAGTGTTTGAACCTTTTTTTTTTTTTTTTGGCAAATTCTCAAGGGTGCCCCTGGGGCACTAGTTTAACAACATTAATTATATTTTGTTATACCCATCTAAAGAACTAGTATTAATAACCATATTGAAAATACAAATCATTCCATCAAAAGAAGTACAAAAGTATCTTGAATGATAAAAATGAGAGAAAATGCTATGTGCAAAGAAGATTGAGTGCAGTGCATCTGAGCCATGCATGTACACTTTAAAGGTCATTTCTTTGCCAATCTTCTTCATACCTAGCAGTCCTCTAAAAATGACTACAACTCTTTATGTTCATCTATCTATAAAATGAAAAAATCAAAAAGGAGGGAAAATGGGAAAGTGGGAAATATAGGAGTATCCCGCCACTTTTGAGAATGAGGGTGGTTTTTTAAACTAATGAGTGGAGAGAGAGAAAGAAAGATTTATGGGAAATCATGCCCAAGAGTTTTGAGATCCCCAAAAGAGCAAGACTTATTTTTGGCTCAATCAATAAAAAAGGAAATATTGACTCTAATAAATTCCTATAATAATTGATTCATGCATAAGATTACTAGATTTAATCCAAACACCGAAATGAAATTACTTCAGACATTGTATTCCTAGGAATTTAATTTTTACTAATCTTATTCTCATTCTTACTCAAGAAAAATCCTATGAATTTGATTAATTCCTAGGTAGTAATTATTCTATTTCTATCGAAAGTTTCGGTCATCCCTAAAATTAATCCGGTCGGCAAACTGGGGCACCAAAGAAGTACTACTACTAGTTGTTTTGCGGAGTAAAAAAGGAGGGGTAGTACAATTTAGTTGGCTACTCCTACCAAACTTCACGGGAGATCATTTGTGTTCCAGGTTCCAGTGGTACTGAACATTTTTCTTGCAGGGTTAATGACATGAAGAAATCTTTACAGGAAGTGGGGCGCGCCTCTCTCTCTCTGTCTCTCTCTTCTGAAATATGCAATGGTCCTGATCTGTCACGGATTCCAAATTTAAACGATGCCTACTCCAATAGGGTGGGCCAATAAACGAATCTAATCGTCAAGAAAAAAGGTGGTTGTTTGCTCCCAGCTCCTCTAACATGTTGGGTGGTTGGGGTTCCTCTCTCTCTCTCTCTCTCTCTCTCTCTCTCTCTCTGGGTTTTTGTAGTCCTCCATTCCATGTCCTTTCTGCTTCTTTCCTTCTTTCTTTCAAGTAGGAGGAGTAGTTATGTGTTGTAGAGAGAAACTTATAACAAGTTTTTTGCGGATTCGTGTAATCGTAGTCGTCCGTTTGATTGAGATTATTTTTCAAATTTGATCAGTAAAAATTATGTTTCACTGATTAAAATTGATTTTCAATCCAAACAGTCTAAAAATACCTTGAACCCATGCGAATGGACCCGTAAACCCATTTTCACGGTAGCCATTGTTTACCCAAGAAGGAGCCCTATTCTCTGTAAAAAAAGATATTCTCGTTTTAGTAATCGGCATCAACCTTTTGTAAAAGCGATAAAGCAAAAGTTCGTTACAATGGCCTTCCAAATTGAAGGTTTTTTTGTTTTTTTTTTTTTGTGAAAAGGGAAATTAACTAGCATTAAGCGGAAATTCGAGAATAGATGAATCTAGGGTATATATCCATCCATAATTGAACAAACAAATAACCAGGCATATTGACTACATGAAAATAATTTTGGCACTTCACTTTTTAATAAATGTACTCTAAAAAATTTCATTGAGTGTGCTTTGAAAATGTTCTATGTGTATTTCGAAATATGTAAAAAGACAAATTTTGAAGCGCATTAATTAAAAGATGGAGTGCCTAAATTATTTTCCTTAACTAGCCAAATGGTTCGCACAAGCATTTCCTTCGCAATAGCTATCGTTTCACTTCCAACCTTCGGCAAAAGATACCTGCAATCATTCAACAGAGCATTTGTACTGGTGTGTCTCTTCACAGTCTAGCAAGTAATTGGATCGAAGACCATTGAATCAGTTTCCACTTCCAAGTTTGTACAGTAAATTAAATGGTTTGTTTCATAATCTTCCAACCTAGCATAAAATGATCCATACATGGGTAGGTTTAATCAACTTTACCATTGGTAGGATAGAATTCTATCACTAGTTAGGCTGTGTTATTATGAACTTAACTTAAACTTAACGTAAATCTAAAAAATTTATTTTTATTTGAACTTTTTTGCATTAGTTAATTTTGCGTCAAATTTTTGTGGATTATTGATTCGTCTCGACGAGAGGAATCGGAAATGTAATTTTTTTTTTTACTTTTACCCAGATATTTTGAGAAATAACTACTTTTTAGCAAAAAAATATGACTTTTTAGGCTAAAAATTGGTTATTTCTCAAAATATTTGGATAAAAGAAAAAATAATTTACTATTCCGATTCCTTTCATCGGGACGAATTAATAACCTATAAAAGTTTAGCACAAAACTAACAAATACGGAAAAAATTCAAAATAAGAACAAAATTCACATATTTAAGTTAAATTTAAGACAAGTTCATAAGAACATGACCTTATTATTTTACATATATGACGGGTTGGGTCGAATTAAGGTCTCATTCGGCTAAATAAGCGAACTGACTCATTTTTTTTGTCCTTATTCAAAAAAATTTCCATATTTGTTAGTTTTTCATTAAATTTTTGGAGATTATTGTATCGTCGTAACAAGAGGAATCTAAAAAGTAAAAAATTATGATCGAAATTCAATTAGTTTTTTAATAAAGATGAAAATATTGGTTTATTGGCTTATTTTTATGTTTATTCAAAAAAAATTAGGTTTCAATGGTAATTTTTTACTTTTTAGATTCCTCAGGTCATGACGATACAATAATCTCAAAAAAATTGACAAAAAACTAACATATATGAAAAAAAAATTGAATAAGAATAAAAAAAATAAGTCAATTAGCTTATTTAGCCGAAGAAGACCTAAATGCGATTTAGATAAATTTTATCCCCACCCAAACCGACTCGCTTAAATGTTTATTTTACCCGCCCACCTCAATCCGCTAATGATTTCAGCCCATAATTTTTTTTAATTGGATCGATGCGGGTTAGGTCGGATTGGCGGTTTGACCGATATTTACAACAGTACAATACCTTAAAAGCATCAAGTTGATAATTTCCCAACCAAGTTGTAATGGGTGGGTCCACATGGAGGGGAAGGGTGTGGACGTCGTTGAAGTGGGTGCCAACATTGGACTACGGCTTTGCATTCAAAGGGTGACAGCTAAGCAAAGGGGCCTTCCATGGCAGTCTGCATTATGTGACAAATCCCTAGCTTCACGGCCTGGAGATCGGATCCCCTGTCGTTTTAGCGCAAAAAGTGTTCGGCTCATTTCAGCCATTGATTTGCGAGATCAACGGCCGAAAAGAATCAGACAGACCCCTGTCCGGATGAGAGTCGGACAAGGGATCTCCTTCGCACGGCCTGCTAGTCTGGTTGGTTGATGTGTTTATTCCTCACACAACTAATAAGAGTTCGTTTTTTGGAGCCGGTCTGCAAGTAAGCAACTTCTTTCTTTTGAATTTTCAAGTACCGGCGTCGTCGGGTTGTCTTTAATTGAACCAGAAAAAGAATCAATCGAAATGTGCGTAACCTGACTTGAACACCACTCTTGGTCGGCCAAAAAGAATCCGGACCCTCACATTTATTGTCCTTGTTGTCTTTTTGCTCTATGTACTGTCACACTCACTTCACTTCACCTCACCTCACCATTTTCCATTCTCCACAGGGTAAAGGAATGGCTGTGATTGCCATTTTGCTCTCTCCTCTGGGGTTGTAGTACTTGGTTTTTCGCATTGGCCCTGAGCTTCCCATGTGACTGCCAATAGGGACAACACTCTACGTGCCTGCTTTGCCCTACTCTACATCTTTGACCCCCTTTCGGGGTACTCTTTAGAGCATCTCCAATCCATACAAAATAGAGGATGGATGTAACACATTGAGGGAAGATTTTGTAATTTATTCTACTTTTTCTTCACTTTTTCTACTTTTTGGGAGAATCTTTGAGGGACCCACCGTCCTTTTTAGAGTTTGGTCCTCCAAAAGTAAATTTGGTCCTCTAAAAATGGAGGACCAAAAGTAAATTTGGAGTACAAATTTCCTCCAAACTCTAAAAAGGACGGTGGGTCCCTCAAAAATTCTCCCAAAAAAGTACAAAAAGTGAAGAAAAAGTGGAATAAATTACAAAATCTCCCCTCAATGTGTTACATCTATCCTCTATTTTGTATGGATTGGAGATGCTCTTAGGGCCTGCTTGGAAGAGGTACAGTGAAGGGGATACCACAATTCATCCTTTTAGTACTTGGGCCCCAGCCATAGACCAGTTTGGCAATTTCATTTGGAGGGAGTTTTATCTTTGGCCCCTCTTCTATAATACCTGCTAAGACCGGCTAAGGGGGTCTTAGCGATGGACAGGGTCTGACCTTTTATTGTGTAATACCCCCTAATTTCCCTTCATTTTGGACGATTGTATCCCTCGTAATCTCCCTTTTCAACCCCAGGTACCCATTTCATGAGCAAAAGCAAAAAAAATTAAGCGTTTCAAATTTCAATTCGTTTGAACCGGTGAAAAGATTTTAGTTTTTTGATCATTTTATTCTAAATGGTCACAATTAAATTTTGACTCTAAGACTCTTATTGATTAACACTAAGAAAGTCGTACAACCAAATATCTTAGAGCTAACCAACGAGAGTTCTAGAGTCAAAATTTAATTATAACCCTTTAGAATTAAATGATCAGAAAAAGAAAATCTTCTCACCCATTCAAACAGATTGAAATTTAGAACACTTAATTTTTCACCCTGCAGTTTATATATTAAAAAATATGGTTAAAAAATTAAGTGCTTCAAATTTCAATCCGTTTGAACCGATAGAAAGATTTTAATTTTTTGATCATTTTATCTTAAATAGTTATAATTAAATTTTGACTCTAGGACTCTCTTTGATTAGCCCTAAGAAAGTCGTACAACTAAATATCTTAGGACTAACCAACGAGAGTCCTAGAGTCAAAATTTAATTATGACCCTTTAAAATTAAATTATCAGAAAAATAAAATCTTTCCACCCATTCAAACGGATTAAAATTTGGAACACTTAATTTTTTTTCTCAACTTTTCCCAAAATCAAGCCTTACACTTTTTTCTTTTTTCTGTCCCTTGAAGCTCAAAAAAGCACGTATTTATTCTAATTATAATGAAACTAACAAATTTTCTCATAAACACTGCATAAGGGCAAAAAAGTCATTTAACAGCTTTTTACATCAATCCCCTTTTCTTATACCCCAAATTAATCCTTCATCCAAACCAAGTACTATTTAATACCCCATTCATAAACATCACATCAATGTGGGCCATCTCATATTAACCAATACCCTTTACTATCTAATTTCCCTTTCTTACATAATACCTCCAAATCTAATCCCGCATCCAAACGAGCCCTTTATCCCTTGCATTCTTATTGACAATAAGATGTATCCTTTGGCCAAATGCTACCCAAAATAGGACATCGGTTATGTCTTCCAAAGTTTTAGGCTGCGTTCTCTTGAATTCAACTTAAATCTGGAAGTTTTGTTCTTTTTTTTTTTTTTGTATTTGTTAGTTTTGCGTCAAATTTCTTAGGGTTATTGATTCGTCTCGACAAGAGGAATCGAAAAATTAAAAAAAAATACTTTTACCCAAATATTTTGAGAAATAATCATTTTTTAGCAAAAAAAATTATATTTTAACTAAAAAGTGATTATTTCTCAAAATACTTGGATAAAAGTAAAAAAAAAAATTACTTTTCCGATTCCTCTCGTCAAGACGAATTAATAATCCACAAAAGTTTTGGGCAAAATTAACAAATGCAAAAAAAATTCAAATAAGCACAAAACTCTCAAATGTAAGTTAAGTTTAAGAGAACGCAACCTAATGTTATGCCTTTGAGTTAGTATGTTATGTCATTTTTGTAATAATGGCATAATAGTAACACTTGTTATGCCATTTTTAAAAATTGGTATGCCTTCGAATAGTTGTGTAATGCCTTCGAGTGATTATGTTATGTCATTTTAAAAAAAAACGTTATGACATTATATAATAATAAGAAGAAGAAGAAGAAGAAGAAATATTATGCCATTTTAAAAAATAATCTACAAAATGACATACATAATTATGTCATTCTGTGGTTTGTTAGTGACCCCAAAAAAGGGAAAGACACTATAGCGCTATCCTTCTGCTTTGTTCACACATATTCCGTATTTGTTTCTTTTTCCACCTATTTGGCTTGAAAGGGATCCTTCTTTCATTCTACTTTATGTGTTAGAGTATTATTTTTGTGAAATTGGGTTTATGGCAATGGATTTCTAATATTGGGTTTGGCTCTCGCGAGGTCATGGGTTCAAGGTGTGTTAATGCCCCTTTGGTCCTGCTTGAATACCGTGATTCGCATATTGTCTTCCTCGACCTCGGGTGGGGCGTGCACACCTTTGGGTTTCCGGTTTCCTTCGTAAGAGAGTTTGTGGGATTACACCCAGGGGGGGGCTGCGCCCCAACAATCCCTCCTCCACCCTTTTTTTGTCAAAAGTTGAGAAGTAGTATTTATCAAAAGATCCCCATGGCAAAAAGTTGGAAGTCTATAGATCGGACACTTTAACAAAAAGAACGTATAAGCGCATAGATACGTCGCCCTACAAAATGAGAAGAAACCCCCCAAAGGATAACAAAATCCTCCGAGGGAAGACAAAATCCTCCGAAGGAGTACAAACCCCCCAAAGGAGGACATTATTAAAGCAAATAACAAAAGAAAAGAAACACCGCTGCCACTCTTTCGCAGCCACATTGATAGACTCGTAACCTTTTAATAGACAAAGATTTTCCCATCTTTTTTGTCGGGAAAATATCTTGATTGGAAACTTCACTGATGAGGAAAGATATACTAAATGGCTAGTTTAGCCTTGTGCACATGATTTGGAAAAATCATTTGAATTGTCCATAAATTATAAAGGGCGAATTGGGTTTCTTGTGATTAAAGGCAATCAAAACGTTGGTTCGACTTGGTAAGTTTGAATGTTCTTAGGATTGACTTAGAAAACCTTTACTTTTAGGGAAAATCACGGCCGCCCAAGACGTGTTTAGACTTTAGATAATTAATATCCTCCAAAGATATTCTGAGAACATTTGTTAAAGTTAAAATGTCATTGATGGATATTAATTATCAAAATACATCATGGGCCGTCATTTTCCCTTACTTTTAGTTTTAGGAGTAGAACAATGGGGGCAATTCTACTCTTTGATTCACTTTTTTTTTTTCAATCGGTAGGAGAGATTACCATTTCATGTACGAAGTACAAAATACAAATCATGAGACACTACATTTATTGTATGAGAGTCCACAAGATAAAAGCCTAACAACTGAACCAACATAAGCCCATCAAAGGAAAAAACAATCACTCTAAGCTCAACTCAACTACAAGCCTCATTAACGGAAGAAATAATCCTAACAAATACGAAGGAAAGAATATACACACACAAGTGGGAAGTTTTGAATTCCTGACCTAATAGTGAAATGTAAAAGTCCTAGCCAACTGAGTTACCCCGGTTGGTTTACTCTTTGATTCACTTGGCTCATCTAAACTTGGACATACGTGTTGAATGTTGATAGAATTTTCAAGTCATGTCACTTTTTTGATATAAAACCAAAAAGAAAAGAAATGGAAATTAAAATCTACACTCCCTTTTTTGACATCTATACTCCCTTTTTTGAATTTTAGTGTTGAAAGTGTATGTAATTTTTTTGCTAAAAGACAAAAAAAAGAGTGTAGATGTCAAAAAAGGGAGTGTAGATTTCAATTTCCAAAGAAATTAGTGCAAAAAATAATTGTTCGGACTAGGACAATTTTGGGGATCCCAAACGTTAAACCTACTGCCTCCGACAGGTGGTGGCTCGATTTTGCACCGACGGGTACAAGGGGTCCACTCTGGATTCCACACGAATGATCCGAGTTATTCTTCAATTTTTTTTAAAAATCGAGCAGGCCAACAGAAATTGTTTCAATCCGATATGTGTAGATGCTCAATCTAATCTTCTCATTTTGAAAAATCGGCAAAAACGGGGAGATTGGATCGAGCACCTACACATATCAGATTGAGCATCAATCTATAGACCCCACTAGTTTTTTTTACAAAAATTATTGAATAGCTCGGATCATTCGCGCGGGACCTGAAGTGAGCCCCGCGTGTCCGTCGGTGCAAAATTGGGCCACCACGTATACCCGTCGGTGGCTGTAGCAAGGTCCGATCCAAAATGGGTATGATTATACCTGGGCAGGTTGGCAATAGGTATATCGACACGTGGTGCACCGACAGTCACGCGGGACTCATTCTGAATCCCGCATGAATGATCCGAAAACCCATGGCTTACGCGGGAGCTCCAGTTCCAATGGGGATTAAGGGCTCTTTCGGCCTAACAAGCCATTTGGCTTCTTTTTTTTGTCCTTATTCAAAAAAAAATCGTATTTGTTAGTTTTTCGTCTATTTTTTGAGGATTATTACTTTGTCATGATGAAAGGAATCTAAAAAGTAAAAATTACGATCAAAATCTAAATTTTTTTGAATAAAGACGAAAATAAGCTAATTTTTTCATCTTTATTCAAAATTATTTAGATTTTGATCGTAATTTTTTACTTTTTAAATTTCTCTCGTCATGATAAATCAATAACCCTCAAAAAAATCGACAAAAAACTAATAAATGCGGAAAAAATTTAATAAAGACAAAAAAATAAGCCAAATGTCTTATTTAGACGAAGGTTAGCTGGCAAGATCGATGCTCGAATGGTTGTTGTGTCTTTGGACCTAGCTAGCCCTCGTGGGACAACATTGGGAAATGTCCCACTGGGAAAGCTTTTGTTAGTCAATACTCGTATAATTTGCAGCTGAAGGTTATCACGAGAGAGTTGGAGGTAACGAGAACGGATGCCGATGATCGTACGTTTCAGTGTTTCACCAAATTTTTTGACGAGATAGACAGCAAAGGCTGTTATAAAAGATGGTATATATACCAACTTAGCCATAAAGACCAAACAAGAATGGTGCTTCCTTCTTACTCAATCCATGCCGACGTTCGAAAGTTACATCCAAGATGCCGCGCACTCAGATTTGCTCAATGCTCGATGGCGAGCCCCCGGTAGCTCTTTCGGATGATAAGGCAATCTCCATAAGTGCGAAAAATGAGCTGTTAATCTTTCTTTTTCGAAAGGAATGAGCTGTCATTTTGATCTTAAAATGACCTTAACTCCGTTCGTTCTTCCAACTTGGAGGAGTGTTCTTATATTCAAATAATTTTTTTTCTAAAAAAATGATTTTTTTATTTAAATAGGGAAAAAGAAATAAACGAAAAGCTGGTTAGAAAAATGCAGAAGAAGTAAAAATTTGGACGCGGGGGTTCTGCTGTGCCTCCTAGCATAGTACCCCCTACCCACACCCAAAAACGGTACCGTTTTGGAAAGAAAAAAAATTTAGCCTTCTTATTTGCAATCTTATGGAGTAGAAACGTGATTATAAGAGCATTAGAGATAAAACTTAATTATGTCTCTTTAGAATAATATGATCAGAATAATAAGATCTTCACATTAGTTCAAAAGAATTAAAAATTGAAGCAGATAATTTTTTAACTGTATTTTTAATATATAAACAGTCTACAAAATTTAAGTGTTCCAATTTTTAATCCGTTTGAACAAGTGCGAATATTTTATTATTCTGAATATATTATTCTAAAGGATCATAATTAACTTTTGTCTCTAGAACTCTCATAATTAAGTATCTGCTCTTTATTTAGGATCCGGTGGAGCAGAAACATGATTATTAGAGCCTTAAAGACAAAAGTTAATTATGTCTTTTTAGAATAATATGTTCAGAATAATAAGATATTCGCATTTGTTAAAACGGATTAAAAATTGGAGTACTTAATTTTTGTAGGCTGTTTATATATTAAAAATACAGTTAAAAAATTATCTGCTCCAATTTTCAATCCGTTTAAACCAGTGTGAAGATCTTATTATTCTGATTATATTATTTTAAAAAGACATAATTAAATTTTATCTCTAAAGCTCTTATTATAATCACGTCTCTGCTTTATAAGATTACAAATAAAAAGGCTAAATTTTTTTTTCCTCTAAGACACCGTATCATTTTTGGGTGTGGATAGGAGATACTATGCCATGAGGCAGAGCAGAAGGCCCCGCGCCTTTTTTCACTCAAGGAGAATGTCTCGACGCGTATTCAAAAGCTTGTCCCAAACCTCAAAAGATCTCCAACCAAATAATTAAGGTCTAGATTTTTCTACTACTCATCAGTACCCTAAGGTTTTGCCTGGTAAGGTTTGGCCTGGTATGATTGGGCGTGGGTGTGGATGCTAAACACGTCACTTCAAAGCTGGATACGTGTTTTAGGGCATCCACAATAGTATAACCGAAAGCAACACATGTTAACAAAGTTTGGGGTGTTTCCGCTAACGGAAAATAATAAAAAATTTAATGCATTTAATCATTTTGTTTTTACTAATAATTTTTTTTTTAGCATTTTACCATCTCGTTTCCATTAATAAAAAAGTCGTCAGCAAAACCATTTTTTACTAAAATAACTCTACTAAAAAACTCATCAACAACTTATTTAGTAACGAAATATCAAATAATTTCTCAACCACAAATAAAAATCTATAAATTTTTCACTACCGATAACACCCCTTTAGCAATATTGGCCTAAAAAATAGTAGCTTACAATTGAATAATCAGACTTAAGAGCATCAGCAGTGAAATAAACAAATATGAATAATCAAAACATGCCACATCAAGTTTTGATTATCCATTTAGTGGTTGTTAAAATTAGCAATGTCAAATCTCACATTGGTTATTTTTTGCGTATAATCAAAACTAATGGGCCCTCCAAACTTTTTCCCTTCATTTCACGCATATTTTTTGAAAAAACGATTGGGAAAAAAAAACAGTTTATGAAAGAATTGTATTTACACAAATAGTTTTGAAATTTTAAAAACTATAAATACAATTTTTTAAAACAGATTTTGTGTAAAAAACAGTTTTCTATAAAAGAGTTTTGAAATTTCAAAAATAGTTTTTTTGAAAAACACACTTTATTTACTTATAGTTTTTTTTTTAAAAAAGTTTCTGAAAAAAATAGAAAAAAAACTCTGAAAGTTAAAGTTTTTAAAAATTATTTTTTTAAAACATGGTTGAGAGAGGGAGAATGGAAGAGAGAGAATTTTTTTGTGTAATATTGGTATGCTTGATTGAGAGATAAAATTTGGTTATTGATAAAATATTGCTAGCTTTGATTATTGAAGAGCCAAAATTTGATGAGTTGTTAAAAGGTTGTTAGGTTTGGTTATTCCAATGTGAGCACTTTTTTTTATCCAACATTGCTAATTTTAACAATTTTTTATTTTGCTTATTCCACTGTAGATGCTCTAACAACCTTTTAACCAGCCAATAACCAAATTTGAGTATTTCAATAGCCAAAGTTAGCAACTTTTGTCTCAATAACCATAAAAAATAGTGGGTCCTACTCACCAAAGTTAGTATTATATTCTTTGTTGTTTGAAACTCACTCTCCCCTTTGGCAAGTGGCTGTGCATTTAACAATATTGGTTAATCTATGAAATTTAACCAATGCTCTCCAATTTCACTTATTTTACTAGAATGTCATTCAATGTAGACCGTTAGATTGAGAAGAAAAAGAACTAATCGTTAAATTTGAATTTTGCAAACTCATTTTGATTAGGCCATTGTGAAGCTTAAGGGTTGCTAACTTTAGCCATGCACTAAATGGATGACAAAAAAGTGATATGACAACTTTTGGTTATCTAGTTGGGAAAATTTTAAAATGACACCTGAACTTTGCACCAAATGTTTGCACCAATTGTTATAGAAACACCTGAAATTAAATTTATTTCAATTAAACACATGTACTAACAAAATTTCCAAATTTAGACACTTGAACTTAAGTTTATTTCAATTAAACACATGTACTAACAAAATTCCCAAATTTAGACCCCCGCCGTTATACTCCATCCCAAAAATTGCTGACATGGCATCTTCAACCTGTATAAGTTGCCTCATTGCACATGTTTCTAACAAGGGACGATGCACCCAAGCGAAACCCATAGGCAGACTTCAGGTCTAGGGTTGAAGTGAGGGAGATGGTAAAACAATATGCAGACTTCTGGAGAGAGAAATGGAGGGAAATCAATTAGGTTAAGGTCATTTACCCTCTAAACCATGCTTTTTTGCAAACCCAGTTCTTCTTTCTGCTCGGCATACTTCTAAACTTTAAAATATACTTTCACTCACTTTTATACATTTTCACACATTTTAATAAATTTATTTAACCTTAACAATAGCCCCGTTAAGCATTTTGCGTTTTTAAAAGGTGTGAGAAGTGAAAGACCCATGGGTATGTCTTTTGTTGTATTTCAAATGTACATCAGATTGCGTAAGACTTGTTCTGATGTCTCATATTAATGAATGAAGCCGTTGAACCTTTTTAAATTTTTTTTAAAGAGTCATTGAATATAATTAGCTCATTCAGATATTGGTAAAGTCCTTGATCAACTCATTTAAATTGTGTTCCTAGGAATTCAAGAATAAAGATCGATCAAGTTATTAACGATATCCTTAAGCTCATTTTTTATAGGAACTTTAAAAAATATATTTAACCAAATTGAACGACTCTGATGATTTATGGGGCCTTGATTGGATCTCACACAATCCAATGTACATTTAGTGTACACCAAATGATCCATTTATAACTTTTTTGAAAGTAAAAATGGATGGTATATATGAGAGGAAGGAAGTACTACTCCCTCCGTCCCCATAAATTTTAGGTGATTTTAAAAATATCGTTTAAAAGAGCTCGTTGAAATCTATCAAACAAGATTTATATTTCATATAAATAATAGAGTGGTGCTATTTGCACCGATGAATAGTGTAGGAAAACGGTACCGACCGCCGCGCGCGGCCGTCTCTGGCCACCGGATGGCCGATCCGAGCCGTCCAAAAAATTTAAAAAAAAAAACCGAGCGCCCCAACGCGAGAATCAACGGCATCCGATGTGTGTAGGGTGCTTGATCTAGACACCCTATTTTTCGTGTATATACCGTCCGGTGGCCGGAGATGGCCGCGCGCGGCGGTCGGTACCGTGTGCAAATAGGATTTCTGTAAACAATATGACCAATTAAAAGTTATAATTAATTTTTTATCCCGTTTGAATAGGATGAGGGACAAAAAAAATGGAGACATATGGGGAGTATTCACATTCCGAGAGTAATCAATTGGGAAATGATTTACACGATCCTATTACACTTTAAAATGACTTTGCGTGCTTAAAATCACACATAACACAAGTACTCAAATACAAACAATTCATTTATAAAATAATGGAGTGAAAAAAATCATTTTCCTAATCATTGTTTTGGATCTTTTCGGTCCAAATTTTAGAGTGAACGAGACCATTCAGATCAGAATCGTTCATTGGTATAATTTAGGTTTGAATTTGCTCATTAATTCAGATCGTCCAACTATTTTGAACAAATTCAAATAATTCATTGTACTAACAAACAGACGGTCCACATAAACGGTCATGTGGATCAGATTCCTAATTTCACAAGTTTTCAGTTTTACTAGGCGTTTCCAAGTCTTTGGTAAAAAAACATAGGCCATTTAACCATCTTGTTCACACTAATTAACAATTTTGACATTTTAGCTTGTTGCTTACAACGGAAGATAGTACTCATGGATGTCTAGCCCGAAGCGTAAGGCTTTCTAGTTGTTTGCAGAATAACTCGGTAAGATCGAGATCTTACCACATGGAGTTCGAATATTGCTAGTTTGGATTGTAGACTTTATGTCACGCCCCGTCCCGGAACGACACCCAAAGTGGGCCCGAACCAACACGAGCACGTGGCATTCCACACCAAATAACAACTAAATTACAAACCATACACGAAATAGAGTAAAACCCCAGCGGAAGACTTAACATTATTATAAACAAGGTGTCAACAACTCTATGAACTTACATAGTACAAAAGTTGTTGTCTCTTATCCCAACACAAGTAATTAAACATTAACGGAGTTTCCCACATAATTAAAAACTTGAAGTCATAAAGTACTTGACAACATTAGTCACAAAATGATTTTAACAAAAATCAGAGTTTGACAGTTACAACCGACTCGACCAAAAATACTAACACTCGATACTAATCCAAGCGTCCCCAAAATGCCGACTGGTAGTGGACCAACTCTACGACCACCTGTGACCTGGCAATCCAAAAACGAAAACCAGAGTGTGTGAGATATAGAATACATTCAATAAAATACTACAATACCCGAAGGAACATCTCACTTGAATGTAGTTCACACAAATTCAGCTTATGTACTCAAAAAGACAACACACATATAATCACAACATATGCGGTGGCACGTCTGCCATAATCCCATATACCCCAGGAATGGTTTCCCACACACCATGCTCCCAACTACCGTTAATTAGGCGGCATGACTTACGACATGATGTGCTTCACACACAAACCTTCAGCGGTTTTATAATCAACATCCAATAACATGCATAACACTAGCTAAATCCCAAATAGCGTGATACACAACCACCACCATGTAATGCCTTATTAAACATAACTATATCAAACACACTCACCTTTGTGTCGACCGAAATATGCCAAACTAAGATTTCGGCACCTCCCAATTGACCAACTCTTTACCTAGCCACAAGTTAACACATATTAGTTACGAATTCAACGAATACTCGACACAAAGTTATAAAGCTAACAAGAAGCTAAATAATGTCTAACGGATACAAATATGTCCATGCCAATACCTAGAAATGTCCTACAATAAGTGTAAACTCAAACACCACCTAATTTTCCAAAAAGATAACATATTCCACAACTAATCTGTCTTAAAATGATCATAACATTTAATAGGTTTAGAACTAGTTCATGCAACTATCACCGTTAGAAAATACACTTCCGGTACATAAATTTTGATATAAAGTTTGTTAAAAACGGAGTCCTGATGACAAAGTTATGCTCATCCGAAGTTACACCATAACTTGTCCAAAATCACAGATTCTACACGTCTATCAACTTCGAATCAAAAACTAATTTAACTTGGTACAAACTAAGCCACAACCTTCACATATACCGAAAGACATATGAGTCTAGTTTCAGAATCAATAACCCGTGCGCTAACCCGATACCCGAGTTAAAAGATATGACCATTTTTTTCGAAATGTGTCAGTGCAGCAAATACAAAACTCAGCAGGGATACAACAATTTATAAAATCCGTCAAACTTAGACCATACAACAAAATGACTTGAAATTTGGTAGAGATCATAACAACATCTCAAAGTTTATCCTTGATTTTTCTCAGATTTTTCACAATAAAAGAACCTAGTCAAAATCACCCTCAAACTCAGAAATTCTGTGCAGCGAAGCACAATTTTCAGCAGAATAGTCTATGTTCGAAAATTCATTAAAAATCGAATACTTAATACTTTTTAGTAATTTCAAAGCCAAAACATCACCAACTTATCAATCTTTCAGACTCATAAGGATCCATAATCAGAAAGATCGTTTAACTATAAAAAAAATTAATGAAAGACGCAGCTCTGTAAGCTGTCTACACAAAACAGGAATCCGACTACAGTTTAGTTTACGATTTTTATCTTTTTCTACACATCTCAGAAAATTATGAAAATTTAACACGACACAATAGATACACATATAAACATTCAGTAATTACTATAAGAATTTAGAAATTCTCTAGGTACCTCGAATAATTTCGTAAAAAACAAGCTAGGGTTTTTCTCCTCTTCTTTCTCTTATCCTCTTCTCAACCGTTTCTCTCTTTCTCTCTCTCCCTCTCTCTATACACGTACACAAGATAAATATGGAGAGAAATATCTCCCCAGGATATTTGTAAACCTATAGAAAGATTATTGTGTGCAAGCGAGACCTATTGTTAACTTATGTTTTAATCACAAATCACCCACAAGACCCTCGCAAATTCTATTGTTTACAGTTTTTAACTTCCAAAATATATAGTTCAATTAAAAGTAATTGAAATACCGAAATATCCGGGGTGGGTATTACACTTTATGTGAGGTTTGCGGCCTTTAGACGGCCAACTATCAGTTTTATTTTGAAAAAGGAGAAACTCTAATGAAAGACTAGAAATGAAATTTAAACTTAGATAAAAGAAAAAAAAAAGGCGGCAAGATCGAGGGAATTAAACCACCTGTGACTTAGCCATTTTAGTCGTTTCTTTGTAACAACTCAAGGTCAAAACGTAGACAATCTTGAACCTGAAGCACCCAACGTAAAAGCCAAGTATAATCATGGATTTAGTTCGGAAATAGCTTAATCTCGTTTAGTAAATATTTAATTCAAACACCGGGAGCGTTAAAACTCCAAGCACTGTGTGAGACATGTAGGTTAAAACTCCAGCTTACACATGATCAAAAAGGGTAACAACTTTAAGGTTTAGCGAAAATAAAAGATCAAGTCTTTCCTCACAAAACCATAATCAAGATATAGTTAAATCATTAAAACAACTAGTCATGGGATAAAAATCACCCTATAACCAAGCCTAAGTAACTACTCACACATGCTCAAAGGATTAAACATAAGGCAATAAATGACAAACATGATTAACCGATAAAAACAAAAATAAACATGATATTACAAAGGATCTAGTCGATATAAGCAACTTTAATAAACGACAAAACAACAACCACAATTACCTTAATAAGTTTTTGAACAATTAAACTAAAAAAGCCTGAGAAAAGCTATGAAAAACCATCCTTACAAAAGACAAAAATGTCCCTAAAATATCTAAAAAACATTCCATAAGTGGAAACTTTTCACAAAAATATAGAAAAATTTTCATGCTGTACCGGTACAAATCTTCAACGGGCTGATTTCTGCTGGGCTCTGTTCAGGTTGTACCGGTACTAACCATTTCTCAGTACCGGTAAAAGTCTTTTTGGTAGATTTGGGCAATTTCGTGAGCTCGTTTCGGACACTTCCGAACTCGGATTTAGATGTTCTTTGGACCATTTGAAAACGTTGTTGAGTCTACTTTATAACCCAAGTGGTTTAGATCCGAGATAATTTGAACATTAAAAGATATGATGATTCTACCCTCAGTTGGTCGAAAAATGAATAGTTTTGGTAAAATCTTCACATCTCCTTCAATTCCCTTGACCCTTAGGCGTCCCGAGCAACCTCCAAATCATCTTTTAATGACTTTTCGGACACCACAACGAGATGACACGTGGTCTTACGTGCAATATCGCATAAAAACAACATATATGTGCAAACACAACATATTAGAGGATTCAACACCAAGAATATGCATTATTGAGTGCTTATCACTTGTTATTCACACTAAAGCTGCATTCTTTTAAACGTAACTTAAACTTAACTTGAAATGAGTTGGTTTGTCATTATTTGAAATATTTCGTATTTGCTAATTTTATGCCAAATTTTTGTAAATTATTAAATCGTGCCGACAAGAGAAATCAGAAAAGTAAAAAATTTATACTTTACCAAATATTTTGAAAAATAACCGTGAAAAATTTGATTATTTTGAGAAATAAGTAGTTAAGTGCAAAAGAGCACAGCCTAACCAACAACTTTTTTCTCTAACAAATTCATCAACAACTTAGGCTCTGTTTCGCAACCTTAAATCAGTACTTATTTTTTAAAAAGGCAATTTCAAGCTTAAAAATAATGTATTTATGCAAATAATTTTCCTATAAATATGAATCTTGTTTGATAGATCTCATCAAGATCTTTTATACGGTGCAAAAAAAAATAAAAAATTATTATTCATTTACATTATTTTTAAATTTAAAAATATAAAATAAGCTGTTTATTTTTTAAGAAGATTACTGAAACGGAACCTTATTCACTTTCAAAAATAACTTGATATTTTTCAACAATTTATTCACTACCAAAAATAGCTAACAACTTGACTGGAACAAGTACAGTATTTTCTTCAAAATTTTATTCACTTCGGAAACGCCCTAAATACTTTCTCCTCTCGGGAAGAGCGAGGGCCCAAGCTTGTACCCTAGCTACCAAAGAGCCCATATATAGCATACACTTTGCTCTGAACTTCGAAAGAAGAGAAACCAGAAACCCTACCGCCCAACCGTCGCGTATACGATACGCTCCGTATTACCTGCGGTTCAGCCCCGCGCTTGAATTGAACGGGCGCGTGATACCAGAACCCCCCTTTTTCTTTTTTATTTCTAGTTTGCCGACGTCATCGTTTGCGAAGGTGTCCAATGGGTTTGGACCGAGCGGTCCGAAACCCAACAGATATTGTCTTTCATGTAATGTGACGACACCTCTCTCTCTCTCTCTCTCTCTCTCGGACAATGGTTCACTATCATCCATCACGTGACTTACTTTTAGAGAGAGAGAGAGGAGAGAGAAGAGAGGAATTATTCAGTGGGATAGGCTCTCCTATCCAACCTTCTTAGGTATTGTTCCAAGCACTTTTTGAGGCTTTTTCTTATTTTGTTCTTATTCAATTTTTTTGTATTTATTAATTTTGTGTCTTACTTTTTTGATCAAAACGAATCGTAAAAATAAAAAATTATGACTTTTATTCAAATATTTTGAAAAATAACCATTTTTTAGAAAAAAATACCAAAAAGTTATTTTTTTTCTTTTCTACAAAGTGGTTATTTTTCAAAATATTTGAGTAAAAGTAAATATTTTTTAGTTTTTCGATTTCTCTCATTGAGACAAATCAATCATTATAAAAATTTAGCGCAAAATTAACGAACGCATTTATTTAATAAGGACAATTTAAAAAAAATGTTAAAATTTATGTGGAGCAGGTTCTTATGACCCCAAACAAACAGGTTAATGTGGTGAAAAGGAGACTAGAATACCACGCGGCAATGCTATGAACTAGTATGAAGTACTGAATTATTTTTCAAGAGGGAGGGGCAAAGGCCAAAGCGGCTCCCAAGCACCAAACCAAAACCCCCAAAACCCTGTTGTAATTTTACTCTATTTTGATTTGATATTCTTTTCTCTCTCTCTCACGCACACAGTGAGGGAGTGAGTGTACTTGTACTCTGCTGCTGTCTCTCCTCAGAGACTGTGTCAAATCTCTCTCTCTCTCTCTCCAAAAAATAGAGCATAAAGGAGAAGGGCCGGCTGTTGCACTTTGCAGTGCTGAGTTCTCAGAGAGAAAGAGATACATAGACAGAGAAAGTGAGAAAGAAGGGTAGATATAGAGAGAGAGAGAGAGAGGACAAGGGTGGTGAAGGATTTAAAAGGGAAGAAAATGCAGCAGCACCTGATGCAGATGCAGCCCATGATGGCAGCCTACTATCCCAACAACGTTACTACTGATCACATCCAACAGGTCTCTCTCTCTCTCTCTCTGCTTTTTCATTGCTCTGCTCTGCTCTCACTCTCTCTCTAGTTTGATTTCTACCCTTCTTGTTCCCCTTTGTACTGGTTGTGGGCGTTTATAAAGTCCCCCCTTTTTAATGGATAATGGATATTTCTTGTTTAATGCCTAATTGATTGGTTACTTGCTTCCCTCTGGTTGGGGGGGGGTTTGAGGGGATATAAAGTTTTCAGCTTTTAGGTAAGCATAAAATCATTCGAGGAAGGAAATAGTTTATTGACCACTTGGGCTTTAACTTAGTGGTAATTTACGTATCCCCAAATGGAGCTTATGATTCGAGTCTTGCAAACGGTGCCCTCTTGTAAGTCCAGCTGTGATCCTCTATCCCTTTTCCCTTGGGGGCATAGAAATTTATGGGTGATCGGTCTCTCGGGAAACCGTCCTTTTAAGAGTGCCTATGATCATGCCGAGGAAAAGTAGCTTTAGCGGGGCCCCTTTCTCCGTCCCTTTAGAGTGCCTATGATCACGCTCAAGAAAAGTTGCTATACCCATAGCATGTCTCGCTCGGATAATAAGTATCTGGTTTTACCATTACTGGAGGGGAAAAATGAAAAATCGGAACTTTCGCAATGGTTTGGCAGCAAATGGGTATTCTCTGTTTATCAAAATGATTTTGTGGAGGTTTTTCTTATCCTTTAATCTTTTCCATGTTTCTTAAGGGAAAGTTTGGAACTTGCCTATTTTGGTTTTGGGCCTCCTTTTTCTTGACTCCTTTCTTCTGATGTTTATCAAGACGGCAGAAAACTTCTAGTGAGGGATCGCGCTCGCTATTTGCATCTCGGCTGTCGGATGGCTGAGATTAGAAGTCCGCACGTCGAGAACGTGCGGGATCCCTCACTAGAAGCCGACTGTATCAGACCGTACATATTGAGATGCATCATCATCTTATATGTCGAAGTTTATGTGGTATATAGTTTTCGTTTATTTGTTCATGGTTATTGGTTCTGTTAAATTCTTTTTCTTCTATCTTTATCTTAATTTGGTGCTCTTGGTTCAGGCTACCCAATTGAGAACTTTTGGTAGATTTTGGATTTTCCCTCCCTTTGTTCGAAATGTTAAAGGCTTTGACTGCTCTTTTTGTTGTTGTTGTGATTGAGTGTCTGAATAATTCTACGCGAAATTTTCCGTAACATGGTGACCTGTGCAACCCGCTTGGACCAACATGGTTTCTGGTGTTGGATATATTGACATATCGAGGTGTTGCCCTGGTTTGAGGAGACTTCGAGAAGATCACGCTCAAGCTTCAAGCAGGGGATTGAGGTGGGTCACAACACAAGATGATATTTGATTTTTAACAGTTCAGTAATGGAAGCTGAACTCGCTTTTGGCTCTTCCTAAAAACCACCTCCAAGAACCATGAATACAGATATCAATCTGGATAGAGACACTAGACACGACAATTGTAATTACACTTGAACACGGATATGGTGGGGGACACTGTAATCATATGTATGTAAGGTAGGGTAGATAATTAGTTGTTATTAACATGCATTTCATTCGCAACAAAACTAAAAGTATCTTAGGCGGCTGCCTCTTGGGACTACCCCTAGCATTGGGCTTCGTTTGGTCGTCGTGTGTGTGGGGTGTGGGATATGTGCTAGACACAGCAGTTTGAAGCTGGATACGTGTGCATTTATTACCTACTAGCTGTGTGGGTGTTATAACACAAAATAATTGTCTTTTCGTTGCTCGCCAATTATGGCATGCATTACATCTTGTGATGTGCTTTTTTGGGCTAGAGTCAATTGAGGGGGGCTCCAATAAGGCTTTAGACTATTAAGCAATAATTATTGATGTACTCTTGTTCCCTTGTCCAAATGTGGACCCATATTTGTGAATCCTTAATTTCTTTGTTTGGTCATTTGATAAACATCATCCACACCCGATGTTGACACCCGAGTTAATACGTGTAAAATGTGTTTTCTTTACATAACTAGTTTGATATTATCTCCTTTTTGTATTATGATCTATATTCTTCGCTTGACTAGAAAAGTTTGTCATCAGTTCTGGATCTTCTAATTGAACGTTCATCTATGATTTATTGACCCTCATCCACCAAGCAGGTTGGATGTACTGATCCAAATTTCCAAAAAGGGATGGCCGTATTGTCTAGATTGCAACTCTCATGTTAAGTGAATGGTATACAAAGAATGCGTTCCATTTCCACTCATTAGAATGAATTCAAATAAATGGGTGTACTTTCCATTCATGCTCTGCGAGGTTTGAAGTAAATTGGTGGAAAGGATTATCTGAAAGAAATTTATGTCCCTTTCCTTGGTGCTGTGTTGTGTATGCAAATAACTATTATAGATACAGGTAAGGTCAGAGGACTGCAGCAGTTGTTTATTGTGAATTAGCTGGCTGCCTTAGACATAATATGCAGTTTAAGATGTTAAGGGGAATAGGTTATAGGGAAAATTTGTGGTCGTGGGACAGTTTTTGTTTTGGATGACGGTAAGATATTTGGGTAAAGTATGCCATTGTCAGATATGGTTTGTTTTGGGAGTCGCTCAAGTTGCTCTTTTGTAGGAATTGAGAATATGTGGAAGAATCGGCTAGTCTCTGAATGCAAATGCACTCTTAGATCTGAATCTGGCGGCAATGTGTTTGAATTAAGGACAACGGCAGTATCTGAAGCATTAATCGTGTTAAAAACACTATTTATTTATTTAGGAACATCAAAACTATAATTGGATATCAGACCCCCTCCCCCCCCTTAAATCCCCAATGGTTCCATTTTACCTTGTTTTGGCGTGTAAAGATGTAGGAAGTAAATATATCTCTGTTATTTTGCGCAATTGGCATTTTATCACTGCCATAAGTCTATGATTTGATTGCTCCTCATTTCTGTGCAGTATCTGGATGAGAACAAATCATTGATTCTAAAAATTGTTGAGAGCCAAAATTCAGGGAAACTAAGCGAGTGTGCAGAGTAAGAATGATCTCTCTCTCTCTCTCTCATATTCTTAACTTTTGCCATTGAAATGCACAACTCCTCCGCATTATTTAACACTTCTATTTTGGGTATGAAGCTTACCTACGACAATATGTGAACAAAGTAGTAGTCAGGTTTGAATCCATAGTCTTCTGTTTTGGTAAATTTTCTGTCAGACGAACAACCTCTGTTTGCTAAGCACATTTTAGCATAGTGAACTCTTCACATAAAATGACCTAGTCATGGCGCACACTTCCTTCATATTGAGATAGAATTTGCCTGGCTCATGGTGCTTAGGTAAAGTTAAAACCAGGCTTTGTTCTGAAGGCATGCTTTTTTTTCTTCTTCTTATAGTATTAGTTTCAGTTCTTCTCCCTTAAGAAAGTTTCAAGTTTTCTTTTACAGCAAACTAGAATAATCCTTCTTGCATTCGAAAGTGTTTCAGTCCTTGCAATATATCTCTAGTATTGAGTAACGAGTATAATACGTGCTTTTTAACTGTTGAGCAGTTGGGAATTTGCTTTCTTGTCCACCATCACTATGATTCAAAATTTTCTTTTTGGGACTTCTATATTCCCATCGTAACACACTTTCTTTGTTATGGCAGGAACCAAGCTAGGCTTCAGCGAAACCTTATGTACCTAGCTGCAATCGCTGATTCTCAGCCTCAACCTCCAACCATGCAGGTAAGCACCCAATTATAGATATTATTATTGGCAGTTCAACTTTAAGTTAAAAGATAGGTAGTAATCACTTCACCGAACCCCTAATAGTCACTATGTTCAATCAACCATTATCTATCGCACGAGAAGAAGATCCCATGAGTGACCATAGATTGTGCTGAGTGTCCTAGCTTGTTCTAAAGTGTCTCCGGAGCGTCCAAATAAAAAAAACTTGAGAAACATAAAGGTGGTAAAGATGGCAGGTGTTCTCAGTACATACAGGGAAAAGAGGGTAGGGAAAATAAAGATGGTAATATCATGTTAGATCTAGGTGAAATGCCTTGTAGGGTTGTAGTTATTTAACATGTGTTTGCCTTTCCACTGCTCCTATAACATTCTTGGGCTTCGTCCTCTAGTTATTCCATTGCATTTTCATTAATTTTTTGCTAGTGATTATCAATATTATAGACTGTTTTCTTGATTCCCTCTTCATTTTTTTGTTTTCTGTTTACAGAATTAAGAAACATGTTCTTTAGTTTGTAGAAAATCATAGTTTGCAGATGTGTTCTGATTAAAGTTGTTTTGGAACATGTGAGTGGGTGGCTGGAGTTGGTTGGCCCCCCTAGAAGGGCTTTTGCAGGAAAGAGGAGGGTGTCTTGAGAGATCTAGTTTGACGAAAAGGGTGGATGAATGGGAGGGGTGGTCAGATGTTAAGGGGAAGGGAGGAGAGAATGAAGAAATATTTTCTAGTTTATGGGGAAAGAATAATTCGCCTGCTGCTCCATGCTGATGACTCATTTTCACAGAAGTAAAATTGTAAAGACTCCTTGAAAATTGTGGAAATAAACGCAGTTGTCAATGGTGTTTTTGTTCCTGTGTTTAGTTCTTTCGCTAACAAAAAAAGGGTAGACAACGCAAGGCACGGTCATTGCACTCAAATGATTCTCGGTTTTGAATATGGACCGTTATGAGTGATGGAGGAAGAACATGAAATGAAGATTAATTAGTAACCATGTTCTACAAACATAAGTAGCTTTTATGATCTTTACTGAATTGGCCCGTATTTTGAATCCCAAATGCCCACTCTGATTTAAAATCTGCGCACAGTCGAGAAAATATCTCATCTACGTTTGTTTGAATTTCTGACAGATCCCTCCCAGTGGGATTATGCAGCCAGGATCTCACTACTTGCAGCACCAGCAAGCTCAACAGATGACTCCCCAGGCACTCATGGCTGCACGGTCATCTGCTCTCTACAGCCAACAACAGTATCTTGCGCTGCAACAGCAGCAAGCCTTGCACAGCCAGCTGGGCATGAGTTCTGGCGGAAGCAGCGGTCTCCACATGATGCAGCAAAGCGAGGCTAATAGTTCTGGAAGCACCGGTGGGGGCCTTGGAGGTGGAGGAGGGTTTCCCATTTTTGGCCTCGTCACTGGAGGCGGTGGATCCAAGCAAGAAATGGGTTCTGGTGAAGGGCGAGGAGGGAGCTCCGGAGGCCATGGTGGTGAGGGGAGCGATTACCTGAAGGCGGGTGAAGATGGTAACTGAGAGGAGGTAAGAGTATGTTGTTGTAGTGAATCTGTTTAACTTCTGCACTGTCGTAGGAAAGCTTAGGTAGGGTTCAGTAGTTAAAATAACGGTGGAACGTTGATCTGTTATCTAATGAAAACTGCGAGGATTTATTTTGAAGTTTCAAGGAAATGCATCTTATGGTAGTGTATTATGTAAATCTGTAGGCACTGCATTTAGTGTTTACTAGTATCTCAGTCTCCCTGCAAGGCGAACTTCAGTGTAGCCTCGTGTAGTTTACTCGATGTGCGGATTACCCCTGGACATTAGACGAAAAGCCTACGACTCCGCATGATTTGTGGGCTATAATGCACAACTGAGCTGAAGCAAGTTGATGGTAACTTGCTACTAACCGCTTCCAAAAGCATTGTTTTGATCACTGCGTTTATAACTATTTCCGAAATGTTTTTGACCTGTTTATTAGGTAAGGTAAGTATTTTCAGGAACTGTGGAAAAACTAGCATCTTTGTTAACTTGTTTTTGTCAATTTTATCTTTCAAAAAGGAACAAAAAGGGCATTAATTTGCTCCGAAACATGGGTTTTGGCAAAAATTTCTTGTGTCGTAGTGAAAAAAGTATGCCTGCACACACTGTAATTTCAGTTTCCCAACTTCATCAAAAATTTTGAATTCTTTCTCAAAGCTGTTGAAGCTATTGGTATCTATCTATTTTCTATTCCTTACATCTGTATAGAGATTATCATATCTATCTAGAGCTGTTTTCTGAATGACCAAGAGAAATCTATTCGGTACTGATCTTTAGGACTGCAATCACTCTCTGGTTTGGGTTCTCATGCTGAATGCTGCTTCAGTTCTCTCTCTCTCTCTCTCTCTCTCTCTCTCATCATATTGGTATCAGCGCCATTGTTTCTATGTAGTGAATAAAGCAGAGCAGAAATGGGGACTGTCAACTGAGCTCTTGGTAATGCACAGTGTCGAAATCTCGACGATGTCTCAAAACTATGATTCGAGATCCACGTTGTTGTGTTTTTCGCATATTGTAAGTTTTGGGAAATGCTTTAGGGACACAAGCACAAGAGTTTCGGGATAGAGAATCTGTGACCACTACGAATGGTGTATTTCTTTCGGTCTTCAACGATTCTTATCTCAAGAAATGATAGTGAGACAAGCTAACATAACCTAGAGTTACTGAAACCTTGGAGGTGTGACTTGTACGGTGTACGAAATCGAATCCATACGGGAGCATAATATAGAAGAAACCCTAATCGTCAAGAACAGAAGATAGACTTGAGAGAGAGAAGAGAGAAGATATTCATTTTTCTCCTTGTTTTTGTCAACTGAATCTCGGCGTTCCTTTTACAAAGATATATGTGCCTCAACTTGAACGTGGCGAGCTCAGCTGGCCTTAACCCCCAAACTAATGCTAACTAATCTGCAACTAATCAGTTGTAACTAACTAACCACTTATTAAGCTAATTACACTTCAGTACAAAACAATCACATAAACTCATCTGAGTCCTAGCTAATGGGTTATGCTCACAGCCCCTTGCAAACTCATGGGAGTCTCCATGACCATGAGTTTGGTCTTCAAGAATTGAAATCGAGCTATGGACAGAGCTTTTGTAAACATATCTGCAATCTGTGCCAATGTCCCAATGTGTTGAATATCAACCTGTTTGTTCAGAACTTTTTCTCGAATAAAGTGATAGTCCACTTCAACATGTTTAGTCCTTGCATGGAAGATAGGATTGGATGCAAGGGCTATTGCAGATTGATTATCACACCACAAAGTATAAGGAATAGAAGGAGTAAGATGAAGATCAAGCATCAGTTGATGAACCCAAAGAATATCAGCAGTGGTTTGAGCAAGGGCTCTATACTCAGCTTCAGTAGAGAATCGAGCCACTGTATGTTGTTTCTTAGAGCACCATAAGATTTGAGCCCAAAAACAAACAAAAACCAGTAGTAGACCTTCTATCCATGTGACTCCCTGCCCAATCATCAATAACAAGAAGGTAATATCTAAATCCTTTATTAGATGGAATAGGAGATGGTCCCCATACATCCATGTGAACAAGTTGAAAAGGAGAAGAAGTTTTAGTCTCAGACAAAGGAAAAGAGAGCTTATGACTTTTAGCCATGTTACAAGCAGAACAATTGAAGCTACCTATTCTAGTAATAGGTAGATTACATTGCTTTATTAAAGAATGAAAAAGAGGAGTACTAGGATGACCAAGCTTTCTATGCCACAACATGATATTGTCAACGGTGCTCACAAAAGCAGCACCTTGAGAGACTGAAGCCTTAGAGGATTTTAGAAGAGGATAGAGCCCCTGTGACAGGGACCCCTGTAGAGAACTTGATGAGTACCTTTGTCCTGAATGACAAGTTCAGAGGAGTCAAAAATCAGAACACAATTATTGTCTTTGGAAAATTGATGAACAGACAGTAAATTGTGAGTGATATTAAGAGTATGCAGAATATTAGATAAGCGAAACTACGCCAAAGGAGTGGGTAACAGACCTTGACCTGTATGAGCTACTTGAAGTTGAGTCCCATTTCCAATTTGAACACCATGAAACATAGCAGATGGCTGAGGATGATCAATGTTGTGCAGATTATGAGTAATATGGTTTGTGGCTCCACTATCAAAATACCACTGATTGGAGGAGGAAGCACCAGCACTGCTCATATTGTTAGGATTGAAGTCTCCATAAAAACCATGTGCAGTCATAGGAGTGAGATGGCCAGACCTAGGCGATGCAACAGTGCGATCAGAATTACTAGGAAATCCAGTAAAATGTGCTTGAGCAGGAAACACAACAGAAGAATTAGGAGAACTTCCTAACAAACCAGGTGCCAAAGTAGGCTGAGATCGAGATGACCCCATAGTATTTCCTGAATATCCAGAAGAGTGCATTGGCATACCAGTACCAAACTGAGATCCACCAAATTGAGATACCTGAGGTCCACCATACTGTATTCCACTAGTTTGTGGCATTCCAAACTGAGAAAACGAAGGTACTCCAAACGGTATTCCACCAGATTGAGGCATTCCATACTGAGGAACTCCATATGAAGACAGAGGCATACTAACTTGAGACATTCCAAAAGACTGAGAAGGTCCTCTCCACTGGAATCCAGATGTTTGATCAAACATAGAAGGCCTATAGTAACAAAAATTGGTGATGTGATTGGATTTTCCACAAATATCACAAGGTCTCCTTGGAAATCGAGGTCCTCTATTAAAACCTCTTTGGGGTCTGTGAAACTGATTTGAAAACATCATGTGTGGAGACATAAGCTGAGCTTGTGAGCCAAAAGTATTCTGAGAAGGAGAAACCATAGGGATACTCATGGGAACATCAAACGATAGAGGCATACTAGACTGAGCAGGTAAAAGTTGTTGCGTAGATGATGATCCAGGAATAGAAGATTGAGTAGCTACCAAAGCAGATGCAGATGCAGATGCATGTTCAGTACTAGGAGTACAGTCTTCATCATCATCGTCATTAAGCATTTGACTGTCCTCACTTTTTAACATCATTACCAATTCTTCAAAGGTAATAGTATCTCCTCTAGTTCGTATTGCAGTTTTAAAACTCTTAAACCCTTTCTTCAATCCACGTAAGGTATGAAATACAAGATCATCATCTCCCAAAGGATTACCAGCCGCCTCTAATTTTTGTGCAAATTCTTGAATCTTGTCCAAATATTCCTCCATAGTAGAGGTCTTTTTGAAATTATATAGACGATCTTTCAACTCATGTACATGTGTTCGAGATAGAGAATTATATCGCCTATTCAGAGAATTCCAAACCTGAAAACTATGTTGTAACCCTAAAACATAGGGCAAAGTAGATTGAGACAACGTAGAAGTCAAGCACGATAGCAGTTGAGAATCAATGAGTTTCCATAGGGCAAAAGCTGGATTTGATTCCAATTCACCTTCAGTATTTCGTATTTGAAAAGGAGGACATTCAACAGATCCAACCAAATAACCAAGAAAACCATTGGCAGTCATCACGTTTTCGACTTGAGTTCGCCATAACAAATAATTCGAGTTATCTAGCTTGATGTTCACCAAAGAATTAAAATTCGATACTAAGAATGCCAGAGAAGGAGGAAGAGTAACAGTTTGCGAAGACTGAGAACTCGGTGCAGTTTGAGAAGAAGTCATGGTGAAGTGCAAATACCTTGTGAACGAAGACGATTGAAAAATCAGCAAGCAGAAAAATGAAGAGGAGTGGTCCTCTGGATCGCTAGACTTTCGTCTCAAGCTCTGATACCATATAGAAGAAACCCTAATCGTCAAGAACAGAAGATAGACTTGAGAGAGAGAAGAGAGAAGATATTCATTTTTCTCCTTGTTTTTGTCAACTGAATCTCAGCGTTCCTTTTACAAAGATATATGTGCCTCAACTTGAACGTGGCCAACTCAGCTGGCCTTAACCCCCAAACTAATGCTAACTAATCTGCAACTAATCAGTTGTAACTAACTAACCACTTATTAAGCTAATTACACTTTAGTACAAAACAATCACATAAACTCATCTGAGTCCTAGCTAATGGGTTCTGCTCACACATAAGGTGCTTGATTTGCCAGTAACGAATTCGGTCCGAAGTTGAAACGCTTCAAGAGTGTTGTCTATTGATTTCGTAATACATGTGTTGGCATGGCACAACCATCTCTTTTCTCAATCTATCCACAAGTCGAACAAACTCATAGGAGCAAACGGACTGTGCGTCTGCTGAAACAACTTGCGTGTGGGAGATCTATACTATGACCATCGACCCAAAGAGAGCAATCTCATGATATGTCGTGGATATGCTTCGTCACAACAAAACCAACACCTCTAATTGCTCAAAGAGCACCGCTTATTCCCGATTGCTATGCATGCAATATTTGTTGGGAAAAATTCGGCAATAACAGAATTTCCAGAGAACAATCTCATTGATAACAACATGATTACATGATTGAAACAAATTACAGAATACAAAAACAGTAGACATAGTGTAAGAACAAGATACAAACTGAATTTCTAGAACATCAAACCGAGTTCTGTGTGATACCACAGTCTCCTTAAGAAAGATTCGCCGCCTACCGTGGGTGTTGTAGGATCTTGTTCGGCGTCTTCCTCTCAGGGTTGGCTCGGCTAAACTGCAAGCCATCGGAACACCACTGTCGACCGCCTTGGCGAACTCACTACTGCCTGTCTCTCTCTCACACAAGAACGAATTTCAGAGCTCTCGAAGTTGTGAATTTGCTGGTGCAGAATGAGGAGAGGACTGCCCATTATATACTGCTCAGGAGCCTCTGAAAACGACCAGGAAATGAATACGAGAATTGAATTCTCAGCCTTGAATAGGGGAGAATCAATACACAAACTGCCAGAATGAATGACAGGTGCAAATGCCAGCATTAACCTCTATTCATGGGGTATTATTCTGCCAATAACTGTAGAAAAATTATCATTCATTAATTCTGGGAATTTTCCAACAATATTCACACCTGATTTACATTTTTCGTAGAAACGGGTCGTTAGTGAATACACATCCAGGTGTATTACTAAGATATACTCCTATTTCCATGATCCTCATGTAGTTCAGTTTAGACTTAACCACTTTCCTGGAAATGTTCCTTTTAAGTCCGAATCATAACTGATCTCTGGCAACATCCAAAGAAGCTAAACGTCGAATCCTAACATTGATTCTTTGTTAGTTATCAGATTATCCACACAATAATTAAGTTGCCTCAGTAGAGCCAAGATGCGGTCTTACTTTAGACTGCCCATGGGATTTAGTTCCATCTGCACATGCTCTTGTTAGCCAGATGCGAGATTCCATTTCGTGTCAAGATGAAGAGGAAAATGGAAAACTCGAGTTAGGCGATTGAAGTGATTAGACTCGGATCCGTACGGTGTGTTGAGTCTGACATCACTGGTTAAAATTTACTCTTCCATAGAGTGCATTCATACTACATGTTGGGACTTTCGTGTGTATTTATAAAACATTATGGGCATGTCTCACATTGCCTAGTTACAAAACTCTTTTCCATCTTAAATGAATTTACACACTAGTGGGCTTGTGGATGAGGACCTAAGGAGAGGTCACGCGCGTTCGGGAAAATGGGCTGTGGCCCAAGGCAATTTTAAAAAATTGATTTGAAAATTAATTAACCGGGTGCGCGTCACGAGTTATTCGCGTGCAGGGGGGTGCAAATTGGGATTTGAGCCTCGCGCACCTAATATAGGTTTTTGCTAAGATTTGAGCCTCGCGCACGTAATACAGTTTTTTCGAAAATTCTGAAACGTTTTTGGCTACAAGAATTTTTAGTCAATCAAATCTTTTTTGAAATGGAAAGCACTTGCTGATTAAGAAAAACGTGTTTGATTTCGGGTTGATTAAAAACGTGTGCATAATTAGCGGGATTTGATTTGTTTTGTTTTGTGGCCACAACGGATGTGGTGAATTCTGGGCTGATTTATACTGGGGACGGCAGGACATTGACGAACTGCTTGCACAATCTGGGCAGAGCCGCGAAACGTCTTAAAGAGAGCGACCTAGTCCGCGACTCAACCCAAACGTCATTCTACAATTTGGTATTCTGTATTTCAATAGCAAAATTTCGAGTTAATCCGTTCTTGTTTTACATCAGTTAATCCCACACTACATGCGCTTGAAAACCGATTAATGAGGTAAGCGAATGAATCCGTCCTTAATTTCCTTACCGTAACGGTCCTACTAGTCATTTTCAAAATCCTGTACCCTGTAGACTTCTGACCGTGTTAAAGGTTACGATGTGATGTTCTGCTACTTCGAAATGTTGCCAGCGGCCGTGTACGTAAGGGACATTTCCATGAAAGCGGTTTAGTCTGAACTTAACATGAGGATGACGAAAAACAGATATATTCACAGAACAACCGGCTGTGTATTCACCGTCGGCAGCTCAAGTGCTTCTACGGAAATGCAAATCGAGTGATAACACAATTTGCATGGTAATCGATCGGGAGTATTCTCCCTTGACTTTTGCTTGATCGTCGAATCTTTTCATCGAGTCTGTGGCGGTTTGATCCTAGTGACGACTTATGCCGCTAGCTATGCTGCTGTGGATCACCATGGTACGTAGTTATGTTTGTCAAATTCATTTATAAGGACATGAAAGCGCAATCTGGTTTGTAGTGTTTATATAAATGTGTTGAAAATTACTTGGATAATCTGAAAGCAGTAGGGGGAAGCCAAGGAGCAATGCTACGCACACAATTTTAGAATACAACTCGCAACACCATTGGAGGTACATCGGCCCGCGTACATCCAACGACATAGTTATGGTTGGAGTAGTGTTCCTAGACTTTTTGGAAGCGAAGAAGGCTCGCTAGCCAGCTACACCAATAAGCAACACAAAAGAAAAAGCTCTTGTAATATACAAATCACACAAGAACACAAGGGAATTGAAATCCGAAACTCCGGGAGACTTCTCTCCAGAAAGAAGATTCATTGAATTCCAGGGGCGTCTGTACCATGTTTGCGCAATCATCATTTGAGTATTCACCATTCGTGAAAGCAGCAGGTTTAGAATGAGTACTCATATTGCCGTGATCAATCACCTCGCCGTCTTCGTTGCCAAACGCCGGGCCGTCGCCGTAAGTCCTTCCGAGGTCGGAGTTTTTGCCAGTGAGTTCTTGAACAATTGCCCTGAACTCGAAAGCATTCTCGGCTTGGACCATCACTGGACTTGAAATGTATGTCACCTTGATGGGTTTTTTCTTTCCTTTTGTGGGTTTCTTGCTCTTGAGGTGGTGATGGTAATGGGGAGGTTTAGGGGTATCCGTTGCCATCTTGGAGAGAGAGAGAGGGCAGGGGGTGGAGAGAGGGGTGGATGGAGAGAGAGAGACCGGGGGGGGGGGGGGGAGGGGGGGGGGGGGGGGGGTGGTGGTGGTGTTAATTAATTGGTTTCTACTACAATCGTCCAAATATATACAAGGGGGACATGGATTTAAGGGAGGAGGCTTCCAAGAAAGAGGGGCTGAGGAAAGTTTGGAAAAAGAAGATTGTGGCTGCTGGAAATTGATGCAAGAGTTGAGGTTAAATAAGCCAACTAATGGATTGTTCAAGATTTATTCAAATAACCAATGATATTTTTATTCCTTCGTTCCTTAATGTTGGGCTTTGTTTGCAGCCCTAGTCGACCTGTTCGGTTTGAATTTTGAAGAATTTTTTTAAAAGTAATGAGTGAAGAGAGATAGATAGAAAAAATTTATTGGAGATCATGTCCAGAAATTTTGAGACCCCAAAACGAATGAGGCTGCTCTGCCATTTGCATAGTCGAGTTTGAGCGCTTTACTTTTCCTTTTCAGTGAATTAATCTAAAGCAGCTCCAAGCGTTAATTAATTCGGTTGATTGTTGAGTTTACTTTCTACACAATCAATTAAAAATTGATTTTGGTAGTCAAACAACAAAAAAAATAGTTTCCTTTACATCTGACCGTCGAACAAAAAACCTAATCTAAAGTACAATCAAAGGGTGCGTCACTTTCCTTTACTTCCATCCAAGCACGTGTCTTATTTGAATGGATGATAGCCTTGATAGGATGTGAGAGAGAGAGAGAGAGAGAAATTCTCGGTCCGCTTTGGTTCCAGATGGCAATCGTCTTATTTGAATGGATGATAGGATGTGTGAGAGAGAGAGAAATTCTCGGTCCGCTTTGGTTCCAGATGGCAATCAACTGTGCCATCGATAAGTTTAGAAAAAGATAATAAAAAAAACACATTTACAAAAAGATAAAAAAAAAACCCACATATTTCAATGCACATTTTACACTTCAATACACTTTCACTTGTTTTATGCTGTGTTTGGATGGATTTTTTAAAATTTTTGAATTTAGTTTTTGGCGTAATAAGTGAAGAGAGATAGAGAGAAAGAGAGAAAAATGAAAATAATAATTTGAGAGTGGAGAAAAAAATGAAAGTAATAATCAGAAATAGGAGTAATAAATATTTTTTGAGTTAAAAATTTATTTTCAAATAGCAAACAAAACAAAATATTAATACACTCTCCATAGATTAGCGACAGCCGACAGCCCAGTAGGCGGTTTTTAGCATTTTCTTTGGATAATACGGAAGAACAGAATTAAGATGACAGCCAGACTACCGCATGCAATTCGCGGTGACCGTCCACCGCACGCCTTTTAGAGTTCATTTCGGGTCCCAAAAAAATAAAAAAAATATTCATAAATTTTCGGAATTCGTAGGAACGTAAAATATTATTTTAAAATTTATAAATATTTTTTTATATTTTTTTAAGACCCGAAATGGATCCCTAAAACCGTGCGGTGGAACGATTACCGCATTCCATGCAGTGACCTAGACTTTCTGTTAAGATGAGGCCAGAAAATGGCTTGACAAGAAACGTCGTCCGATCGCTTGACGCAACCGGGTACAAAAAAACAGATCACATGACGCAACTAAGTAGGCAATGTGGTAAACTACACTGGTCTCCCTTGAGGTTTCTAGTAAATATACTTATCTCCCCTCTGATTTTAAAAAATACTAATGACTTCCCTTATTTTGAAGAAAAATTCTAAAATCAGCCCAATGGGCTGACGATAGTAGGTGTGTGAATGTGTATTAAAAGATGTAAAAAGTGCACAAAAATACGTGTTTTTCTTGTCTTTTAGTATGTTTATCGTCAGCCCAGTGGGCTGACAATAGCAAGACCGTATTTTGAATGCTATTCGTGGATACCCTTCTGCTAACCTCCGTTAGGAAATTTGAAAGATGTTATAATTTGGTTCATGCCAAATTAGCCCCCAAACACTTGTCATCGAAGTACAACAGGGAAATCAAATCGTTTTTGTACATAATTACTCCACACATGGGAGAGAGAGTAAAAATGAGACAACCATTGTGTTTGTGCTAAATTAGCTCAATCTTTCACAAAATAATTATGTGCGGACGTGCCAGAAAAGAATAACAATTATCCTTTTCAGATTAACTTAGAAATAGCTAACTTAATCGGGCAATTATGATTATCCGTTCGATTACCTCAACGAAGAGGATTTTTCTAGAAGGTATCAATCAACTGAATCGACACACTTCATGCAAACAGAGAAATCAGAAAATATAACTGAATATAAGCACGCTTGAATGTAATAAAAAACAAGCTTATATACGATTACTCTTAGGATTTTAGCAAGACAAAAGACAAAATAATGTAAGATAACTTAAATTTAATCAAAAGCAAACTTACATTCAAATAAGTCTTCAAACTTGCAAAATATTAAGCTATAAATACTTTAAACTACATCTACTTCGAACTAATTCCTAAGTGCTAAACTATATTAGATCTCTGAGCAACCATCTTTGTATGGAATGTCAGATAATGAATTATTGGGGCTTCTTTTTCAATTGCTTCTTTTATTTATAGACAAAAGGCCAGTCTATAATTCTTATTCTTCACGTTTTTCTTGAGCGCCCAAGTCTTCATTCAAATTTGATTTGAAATGCCTTGATTCCTTCCAAGACCGGTTGTAACTGTCTTCGAACTGCTTGTTGACTTGGTCTTCTTAGGAAACTCTTCTGCTTTCCACGTTTGTTGCTATAAGTCGTGGCTAAACATGTTTGATAATGGGCTCCCTATTCCTGTGTAACATGGATTAGTGCTTTGAAATAGGTTTATCAAACAGTTATAAATAAATATAACTGATTCCTCCTTTGAGATGTCTCTAAATGACACCGTTTGATGATTAACGAGTTAATCAACTGTTACACTTAATAATTTTCTTCATATCTGTCATTTTATGGCTAAACGTAGTCGTTTTCAATCTAAATGATACCGTATAGTACTAAAATAACATCATAATTAAATCCATCGATCTCATGTATATTAGGTGTAATTATAACGTGTTTTGATTGGTTCGCACATTGTTTAATGCTACGTGTAATTTTCTCATTGGATGATATATTTTTGGATGTAAACACATTGTTACCATTACACAAATGGAATTGATTTACACACTTCCTTTTTGGATGCAAGCACTTCTTCTTCTTCTTCATTTTTCCTTTAGCACCTGAATTTACCAAACAGTCCTTGAAACAATACACTTTTCATAAATTGCAGTGACTGTTTTATAAATTTACTAGCGAATGCCGGTGCCTGAAGGCACGACACAACACATTTTGAAGACAACTAAAGCTACTGGTCGAACAATGAGCAAAAGGAGGACATGTTGAAAAAAATGGGTACAAACAAACTAAACTTTGGTGTATGTGCAGGACAAATTGAGGTGCAAATAATATTTAAGTTTTACACAAATTTTCAAAATCCATAAATCACCCAACACACATAATAAAAATTAATTTCTCTCAAACCAAATATATTTTTGTAAAACTTTACCTATAAATAAAATGTCATTATGAAATTTTCGATGTCTTAACAAATCTCTTATCACGACGACTTCATTGCTCTATCGCACAAAGCAACTGTTTGCTACAAAGTCTAGAAAACCAAAAAGAAGTGGTTCCAACTCATGTTATAGAAGCACATAAAAAATTGTAAAACCTTCGGGCACGGCAATTTCAAAACACAAAATCTAAAGAGTGAAGATACTGCAATCCCATAAAACTAAGCAGGCATGTTGTGAAAATGCCAATACTGTATCTGCCTAGAAAACCAAACAAAGTGGTTCCAACTCATGTCATAGAAATACATGTCACATAGCCTCCTATTTTGAGCTATCAGGCGGTGGTCACATGGGGTAAATCCCATAAAAAGTGTTGTTTTTAACTCCACTCACATGGGGTAAGTTCCACGCACGTGTATATCCTATGAAAAAAGATGTTATAAATATATTAAATGAAATTTTGATAAGTCACTTTCTAAGTACATTGAAAATTGAAATACACGCACATATTGGATCATGCTCAGATTCAAGCAGACCGTACCAATTTTAATATAATAACACACCCCGCATGACCAAGAGGCTAGCAGAATCGCTCAAATGTGATTAACTTTTCATAAGGGATAAAAATTGTACACTATGACAGCACACCCTTCAAGTGAAAAATAGGGATAGCATTAATACTCGTTATGTAATCGTAAGAAAAGTAGATTTTTTAGCTATGGGCCTAGCAAAAGAAAAATAGGGATAGCATTTGTACCCGTTATGATATCCCATCTTCAAAATCGGACATAAAAGTTTCTTTTTAACCGGTTTCGAATTAGTGAGTTCTCCCATTTTCCTTAATTTATTCTTTTTCGTTTTGGGTCAAAATAAAATTTCCAAACCAAGTAAAAGAAAAGGTTGCACTTATGTATATCAGATACTAAAACCATAACTCTTGAATGAATCGTAAAAGCATTGATCCTAATATGAAAATTAATACACTGTATTTTGCCCCATAGCCTCATAATCTTTGAAGATGATTCAATCATCAATGTAGAGTGTACCCTAACTAAAGAAGCACATGCATTCACGAAATTTTTTTGCAACAACACCACAATAAGATAATGCACTTTTGCAAACCCCTCTTTCCTCGAGCCAT
This sequence comes from Rhododendron vialii, assembly GCF_030253575.1. Taxonomy (NCBI): domain Eukaryota; kingdom Viridiplantae; phylum Streptophyta; class Magnoliopsida; order Ericales; family Ericaceae; genus Rhododendron; species Rhododendron vialii. The sequence goes on along the minus strand of NC_080561.1, from coordinate 34,778,173 downwards.
GGCCAGTTTTACTAAGATCGACTTGCACCCACTCCCAACCGAAAATGATATTGCGTCGGTACCGAAATCGTAGGGATGGCCGTGCTGGGCCGTCTCCGGCCACCGGACGGCCAATCCGAGCCGTCCAAAAATTCTATAAAAAAAAAAACGAGGGGGCTCATGCGAGAATCAACAGCATCCGAGGTGTGTAGAGTGTTTGATCCGAGCACCCCTTTTTTGTGTATATATGTATATATGTGTGTATATACATACATTCACGAAAAAGGGGTGCTCGGATCAAGCACCTTACACACCTCGGATGCCGTTGAATCTCGCGTAAGCCCCCTCGTTTTTTTTTTTTTAGAATTTTTGGACGGCTCGGATCTGCCGTCCGGTGGCCAGAGACGGCCCGGCCCGGCCGTCCCTACGATTTCGGTATCGACCCGTCGGTACCTGTAGCACTACTCCACTCCAACCATTGTTATCCTTTAATTTCAAAGAGAAAAAACATGAGAGTAGCCATCAGCAACCACAATAAGCGTTAAAATCAGTTTCGAAAATCAGCCCCATTAATTTAGAATTGTGTTAGGCCAATTTAGAACTCAAAAATCCAAACACGGTACCCCAACTTGTAGCTTATACTATAAAGAGAATGAATTGAGCGAAACTACCTTCTAATGCACGGTACTCACGGGAATGACCTTAATGGTTTAGATATCAGCATCACGGTAGCTGCAAAAAAAAAAATAGAGAACCCATAAAATTAGAACTTAAAACCAACATAACTTAAAAGTAGGATATTATAGTAAAAGATATAAAAAAAATTATAAATTGAGCTAAAGAAAGCTAAAGATAAACTCAATTATGATTTCACATTTACACTACTAATTTGAAACACCAAAGGAATCCATTTTCATAGTAGCATATACGAAATCATATTCGCTAGATAACCTTACATATCCGCACAACATGATACTACATTTTTGTAAAACCTGACCATGATGAATATATTCACAGACCTATTTGGAGATATGCTCTCTTATTTTGTACCTTATCATTACAATGGTATAACAAAAAAATGTTATTGTAGTCTTGCATCCAAATGAAGATTGTCGACTTTTTGCTTAGAAGAATTTTGAGTGTTGCTATAAACAAAAGTTTTCGTAAAAAAATTCATTCATAATTCCATTAACTAAATTAAACAACCAAAAACTCGACAATTAGTGTATTGGGTGTTCAAGTATGAGTCCCTTGGACTACTGAGTATTCAAATAAGCAAAAAATAATATTGCAACTTGTAACATGTTGAAAAAAAAATAAATTAGGGCCTTCAACTGCACACCCTTCCATGGGTGTGCAGCTGCCTCTGCACTTACAAACCTGCCTTTGCACTTACAAACCTATACTCACAAGTGTGTGGGCCCTACACATATTGCACAGATTCAATATGTGGAGCCCATACATTTAATAGCGTAGGTTAGGGTGTGAAAAAACCCGCGCACCCGACTTGACCCGAAGAGTCTCGGGCGGGGTTGAACATGTGGTTCGGACGGGTGCGGGTTTACTTTTTGTTAAAAATCAGATTTCGCGTTGGTGCGTTCCTTACTTGTGGGGTCCGACCCGACCCGAAGTAAAGAATCGGACTCGCGGACGGTTCTTACCACCTGTGTGGTTCGGTTTGCGGGCCTAAATATTCTTATCCGACATGGTCGGGTTGGGTTCGATTTTTGGGCCAAAATCGACTTGTCCGACCCGTGCACACCCCTAGCGTAGGTGTATAAATAAGTGTATATGTGGGGGTGTGGTTTTAGCATTGCTCTAATGATTTATTGTCAAGCAAAAACAAACAAAAATGGAAATTAACATTAGTTTGACCTCCCACGGGAATTCTAAAGCGGAAAAAGACGGTCCAATCTAACGGTTTTTTTCCCATTTCACGTGAAAAATTCTTAAAAAATAAGCAGCTTATTTCACATTTTCAAACTTAAAAATAATGTTTGGAAAATAAATTTTCAATTTTTTTTTGCATCGTATAAAAGATCTCGATGAGATCTTTCAAATAAGATCCATATTGCATATTTTTATATTTCAATAAGTTCATAATTTTTGAGCTTGAAATTGCCTTCTTAAAAAATAATGACATTTTTCCTGTTGCGGAACGGGGCCGAAAAGTAAACCAACCACTCATTTGTCACCGGAGAATATCACCATGCATTCTTCTAGAGAGGAACTCTGCAATGTACAGAAATGACCCACGTACGTTAAGCGGCTCGGGATTAAATTGTGTTCTGAAGTGACCTCCAACGCTATACGTTATGAGATTGTTTTGATGCAGAGCAATGCTAGAAGCACGATTTTCAGAATACATTAGTGTTGGGAACCGTTCGATGTACATGAATCCACCGACCCACATATATCAAATGGTATACATTCTTGACACGCGACAATTGTGTTCTCATCGCGTACAGTCCTAATTGTCATGTCATTAGAATTCGGACACTCATGGGTTGTCCTAATTGTCATGTCATTAGAATTATGGGTTAGCCTCTGAAACTTCTTCCTTCTTGGAACCTTGGATTAGAGGACAGGCGGCTGAATTTGAGGTTTGAGTCAATACCTTGAACCTCACCTGCTTTTTATGGGTCTAATAGAGGACTTCGATTCCACGAGGGAGACTGAAAAGAGTTCCGTTGAATTGGTGAATTAGTCGATATTAATAGCCCCGTTCTGCTAAGGTTTTCATTTTGTAAGTATTTATTTTTCGTTTTATAAGATAGACTATTCTCTCACAATAAATCTCTTTAGTTCAAAAAAATAAGTATATAAGGTGAAAAATAAGTACTTGTTTTAATTAGTGAAATATAGGACAAACTATTTATGTGCAAGGACCGATCAACCCAAACACACATGTACACATAACGGAATATGAATTACAAAAAGAGAACACAAGAAATTTTACATGGTTTTTAAAAATCAGGTACATCTACGTGGCAGCGAAATTCACTATAACTCACACACACTCGTACAGAATTTCTATCCAAAGTTACTGTTGATTTCATCACACTAATTATTAGATTGTTAAACTTAAACTACCAACTCATCTAAAAATTTAAGCTGTTTAGAGAGAGGAGTAACGTTATTGTTTATAAACTCAACACGTCCCCCTCACGTGTAGCCAGACTTTCATTCATAAGCGGGCTAAACATGTGCAAATATTTAATCAATTGGGTAGGCGGTGAGATTCGAACACAGAATCTATTGCCTGTTCTGATACCATATTAGATTGTTAACTATTAACTCATCTAAAAACTTAAGCTGTTTAGAGAGAGAACAACTTTATTATCTATATATTCTCATGAAAGAGAATGCTAGGGATTTTATAACCAAGTGTGAACGGGAAAATGGGAGAGGGTCCTACGGACGGAAAAGAGACAAGGCAGCTCTGAGTTCTATTCCCAACTGCAGCCGAAGCTTCTGATAACCCACAGCTTCTCGAAACCCATTTGAAAGCCTACCAAATAACTCCACGGTTGATTTGAAATTTAAATAGCGGTCCGCAGTGGCAGAGCAAGGAATACCGTTTAGAGAGGACACTATTTCAAAATAAATTAAAAAAATTCATAGTAAAATTTAACGAAGAAATACTGGGCATAACAATTTAAGTATTCTTTAATAGGCACTATAGCTTCTAGCTAAGTATTCAAAAGATTCAAAACGTAAGCACAAAAGATAAAAAATACTAGCAATGTGCTATTTGCCCCTCTGAAACAAGCATTTAATTTTTTAAGTGGTCCATTAATTTGGTTGAAAATACGTAAAAACAAAGTAAACAATAAGCCCTATACCCAATATTTTCAATTTCCTTGACATTTTTTAAGTAGGTGTACAGCCACGGGCCCACCCCCAAAAAATAATAATAATGGGGGGGGGGGGGGGGGGGGCGTTGTAGGGGATAAAATTCCAGGGAAAACGTGACCGGCGGGGCGGCGTTGTAGGGGATAAAATTCCAGGGAAAACGTGACCCCCCGGTCACATGTTGGCTCCGCGACGTATTATATCTCTCTCCGTGTAAAATTCTAAAATTTTGGAAACGCATAAGTTTTAGAGTGGTGAAAATGCCATGACTGTTTTGTTAATCCTAAAATTTTACTGCATAAAAGACTTATATCATGTGCAAAGATACAATAGTATTATGCACTAAAATCTTGGCATTATCAATAATAGTTGTAACATTACCATTTTCTGTTTTTATTATTCTTTGATCTCTGTTTATGCAGGATAGTATGTGGGAGACTAATCCCATGATTGATGGTATCGTGCACGATTACAACAAAGTGAACATATAATATTTACGACCCAAAGCTATAGTTCAAGTGATCATGAGTGGGTACTAAGATTTCAGTGTTTGAGGTTTCAGATTCAAGTCGATGTAAATGATGTGTTTGTCTGGCATAGTAATCTAATTTAACTAACATTTGGCGAAAAAGAAAAGAGAAAAATATATATTGTATTTACAAACTGAAGAGCGATGTATGAAAATAGAGGATAGGAAGGATTTAACATAAGGGAGAGAAAATGATAGAGGATTGATATCTATATAATAAAACAGAGCTGTGTTTGAATCTAAAAGACAACCAACGCTTCAGATTTATCCCCTCATTCTGCATAAATCTTCGCCCTTCGTTCTATATTCCTTTTTTAGTCTTAAATGTTTCCCTGATATAGAATTAGATGAATCAGTAACGAGGTATGATTTTGATTTAATTTTGTTTCCTTTTCCAAAACCTAATTTTGTTCCCTTCTCCTTTTTGGTTCAAAATTTGAAACCCTCTCTCTCTCTCTCTTTCTCTCTCTCTCTCAACCGTGGTTCAAAAATTGAGAGGTCCTTTACCTCTTCAATTAGGGTTTTTTGTTCACATTTTTGCAACATGAATATGAGTTCATCCAACAACGTCGATGGCAACAAAGTTCTATTCTTCCCGTGCTCCCGTTTGGGTCTTTCTGTTCAAGTCTTTTTTTTTTAATCGCATCAAAATTCGATTACGTAGGGATTATTTCTAAATTAATTTATGATGTTTGAGTTTGTTTTGCAGCAGATTTACCTAATGAGTTTATCGGAAAATTGAGGTACACTTAAAGTTTTTGTTTACATTTATCCATTCGCATGCTTACGAATTTTTACTATATTGAAGGTAGACGGTTTGTTTGGTGAGATTTTTTATTTCTACTAAATCTGCTTTTTTCATTTTTTGAATGTTGACAAAAAAAAAAAAACCACATCTTTGATAAAAAGATGTGATCGCTATGTGTGATAAAAAGCCTTGGTGAAGAACTCATATTGGCTGTCTAAACATTTAAGTTCTTGATTAGGTAGTATTAGCTCTATTTCCTTTCTAATTTTATCTTTCCCAATTTTAACTGGAGTATAACCGGTGGTCTTCTTCCATAATGTTATCTTTGTTAAGATTAACCTTAACAAAGGGTTAGTTTGTTTGGTTATTTTATTGGAGACTTGATAAGTGTACTCGCATGTGATTTTTAATAGAAAAGGCATCTTTGATGAATTTCTCATAGTAAGAGCGTTTTGCAAAACTTAGTGATGTTGTTCAAAAAAGGGAAGGAGGCTGATCTAATGAATATGGTTTTTTCCCTCTGAGGTAATTCCAATCAGCTACTTTTTTCCTTTTCAAAAAAAAAACAGAAATGAGAGAGAGTAAAGGGTTTAGAGGGTCTGACGAGGTCACAGGAGGCAGAATGGATGTGTATCTCACTGGGATATCCGTGCTAAAAATGAAACTTTTTTTTTGTGGGCATAAAAATGTATTTTTGTTAAAATCATGGAAAAAAAGTAGCCAGACTGGGTACTGAAAAGGGCAAGTCAAACATCTAAAATCGGACTATGATTGGAACGAAGCCTCTCAAATCCAAATTAGAAATCGGATGATTCATCTTTACAAGTAGGATATTTAGAGCAATATGATCTATTTGTGCCTTAAAAATGTGTGAAATTATGCCGAATATTCAATGAAAGCATTAGACAACTATGAGTGAGCAATTAGGTGAGAATCAATTTGAAATTTCTGAAGTCAAACAAACAACGTATTTTTGTTCTAAATACATATTACCTCTCTAGGTGCAATGCCCACTTTATTTTTTGATTTATGTGTGTGAACTCTCACTGTGATGAATCACTAAATTTATGTTTGTTTTGGTATACAAGGTTCTAAAAAGAACTGAGTTGAAGTAAAGCTACAACTGAATGCTTTGTGTCTCCTGGAACCTCTCATTGGGAATGAAAGATGAAAAGAATTTTCATATGCCAATATTTCTTATCATTTTATTCTGCTTCCTCTAATATTTCTTTCGTTTGGTAAGTTGTGGGGCGGGCATTGTTGAATATAAGTTAGGTACTAAATGAACTTAGAAATAAGACATCTTTGGTTTCACTGGTTTTGTAAAATGTACTCCTTAGACATCTTTGGTTTGGTTTCACTGGTGAAATAAACAGATTTGACAGTCTAGCTTTGGAGGATTTGCCAGAGAAACGCTTCCTAATGTAGGTATTGAGACGACTCAATTTGAAGTCATAGTTCGTATTAATTCGAAATTTAATTTTGTTTTGTGCCCACTTCTTGCTAAGGATTTTGGAACTCTTTTAAATACAAAGTAATTGGAGTGTACATTAAGACTGAATTGTTTTGTTCTTGCGATTCTATATTTCCTTACATGACTTTCAGCATTAATTTTGTAGTTTGACCGAAGACTCCATTGTATTACGGTAAGTTAATTCGGTAGAGATGTTCCTTATTATATTATATTTACATTCAGTCATGACTTCGAAGTTTTAATATCATAAATGAATTTATTTTACAAATGGTTTTTTTGGCGTCAGAGAAATCATATGGCTGAGGTTTTGGTGGTCTAATAAGGATTAGCTTTTGGTGGTATGATACTGTTTAGAACCTTTTTGTTTTGAATTTGCTTGCCTTCATATTTTATACATTTAGTTGGAATATAATGACCAAAATGCTTTGCCAGCTGTGTTTTCCATTGCCACAGCATAGTACACCAAAAGTCCCAAAACACCTTTTCATAGGCATCTATGTACATACTGGCTCAAATTTGCTTGGCTTGACTTAGCTTAATCGATTGTATGTGAGACAAGTCTATGAAGTGACGAGTTGTGGATGGAGTGAAACTCATTGCTTGAAACTAATACTATGGTAAACATAATTTTTTTGTCTCATTAGATTCATTACCAACATGATCTCTATTCCAGTTTCTTATGAGAATTCCAATTCTAATTGAAGATTGTGTCTTTGTTGCTTTTTCGATGTTGCGTTCAATTAATATGCGGTAGGACAAATAAAATATTTATTTTGATAATATTCTTAGTTTTGTTAATTTCTTTTTATTAGGTTATGAAGCAGGGGTTGGTGTTGCAGATGGGAGAAACTGCATATGGAGGTGGGCGGGTGCATAAGGATCACATGAAATGGGTTTCAGTTTTCATGCAAAAATATTGCAAGATGCGAGGTCCTCCTGCTATTACTAGAGGGAGATGAGAATAGAGGATTTGATTATGGTAAGAAGTGGAAAGAGATACGAATGGGTTGAAGTGGGTTAGAACGGGTGAGAATCTAAATGAGGATTCAAATGTAAGTCATGATTAATTGGGGTTTGAAATTTATTACGGTTGATTGTGTTTTAATAGGTTAGAGGACGAAAATGGGTCTCTCACTGGTGTTGTGTTTGGTTTTGTAATTGCTATTGTATACGATTTGTTGAACATGCAATCACATTGCGTTTAGGTGTAGACACCCTATTTTGGACTTTCCAAATTAGTTTACTTACAGTATTTGATTCCCCGATGATGAAATGGATCAGGAACACCCCGAAAATGTTAGTATGTTTGAGCTTTGAGCATTCCAAAACCCTTTCAGATCCTTTCAAAATTCTCTAAACCAGAACCAAAAAGCCTCAACAAAACCCAACTTACATACGCCGGTAATAAACTGGCGTGCGCCGGTCCTCTGCCACGTGTCAGTTATCGGTCAACTTTGACCGTTGACCAAGCCCGAACTGGAGTATGCCAGTTATTAACTGGAGTACGCCAGTCAAACTTCCGGTCAAACTTGTGTTTTTAAGCATGCAGAAGCCATGGGTAGGGGTCTACAGCACTTGGGAACCTTCCAATCTACTGAAAAAGCATTCTCCGCCGGGGGACATTTTCTTACACCCATCCCATCACCTTTCTCCTCTCATCCAATGAGAAGGAAGGCTTAAGGGCTAAGGCTCCAGTCCCTTTGACTGGCCTTAGCCCCTCTCTCTCCCTCTCCTCCTATATAAACCCCCTCTCTTCATCCTTGCAAGGGGGTTACAAAAAAAGAGAGTTCCTAAGTCTCTTTCTCTATCTCTCTCCTTTGGTTTCTTGCTTTCTCTTCTTCCACCACTTGAAAGAGTAAGCAAGCAGCCCCTTTCATACATCATCCAAGCCCAAACATTCATCATCCATCCCTCAAACCTCAAGCTTAAGCTCAAAACACACCATCAAACTCAAAAGCAAAAGGTATACACCTTTGAACTGTTTTCCTGTTCTGATCTCTGAGGGGAGCTGACAGGGTCAAGGCTGGTAATCAATCCCAGTCCTGGCCCTAACGCTGTCAAGGCTTCAAAAACAAAAAAATCGTTTCTGACTAGAATCGGCGTGCGCCGGTCATAAGCCCGCGTACGCCGGTCCGTGGCAGAATGTACAGTTTTAAATTTGATCTGTTTGGAGTCTGTCTGGAACTGGCGTACTACAGTTCCAAGCCCTCCAGAACTGGCGTACTCTAGTTGTGAAATGGGATCCAGATCTTTGTTTTATGCTTTATTTCCTGTCTATTCATCACCTTATTGCATGCTAAAAACTAGTCTACTGCTTTTTGTATTTAGAACTGTTTAGTTGTAATATTCAATATTTGTCCATATCTGTTTTAGAAAGCCTCTGGGATGCTTTCTGGTCATGTTCGAGAACCCAGATGATGCAAAGCCAAGCACTGGGTAAGGGGTGTAACTGGCGTACGGTCTCATACGATTGGCGTACGGCAGTTATGCCAAGATCCAGTGGCTGGCCCTTGCATCTTAGCTTAGTCTTGGCCTCTTTTAGGTTCCCACACTGTTTATGGGGTGTTCTGTTTATTTTCATGGCTTAAAGCCGTTTCATCTGTCTGTAATTATATAACCGCTGATATATTGACTGCGTAGTTTGTCCTGGGTGTGCGCTGGTCCATTCCAGAGCCCAGAGGGTTGCAAACAAAGACTGTGAGTTCATGGTAAGTGGAGTACGCCAGCGATGAGGTGGCGTGCACAGGTTGCGTTAGTATGCAATGGCCTGGCCGGTGCATACTGGTGCGATACCTGCTCACATCCCTTCAGAGCAGCATACTCCACCTTACTCAAACTGCTCTCGGTGCTTGTTCTCAATCTATGATTATTATTGCAAGCAAATCATCCATAAAGCATTTTGTCACATAAATTGCAACTTGTTACCTTTTTAATCCCCATTAACTGCTCCCCCGCCCTAACTGGCTAAAAAAGATGATCAAATGAGAGAAAAATGCAAAAGTTTTATAAAAATGCCTGAGTAGAGACCGATCTCCAGATTGGGCGAGAGGGGTGCCATAAAACCCTTCCCCTCTCGTAAACTGGCTCCCAAACCTCAGATATCGAAGGTGACGACGGACCGGTCTACGCCTTTTTCAAAAATCAAACAAACGTGGCAAACGTTTTCGAGTTCGGTTCCTTGGGTGTTTTCACCGCTAAAACCCGAGTGGCGACTCTGAATCGAGGCATTTCGCCGCGCTTTCTCCGAAAAAGGGGCCGCGCCCAATCTTTCAAAATGGACCCAATCGAGCATTTTTGGGGCGCGTGCCCACATTAGGCTAAGATGACATTGTTTGTAGTTAATTTCACTTCAAGTGTGAGTGTGACTGACTCTCGATGGAGCTGTTGAATTTTAGATTAGTTGAAGTGGTCCCCACTAATTAAAAATCGATTTGTGTTGGGGTCAAGTTATGTGGGTGTGTGTCCATAGGCACGATCTTGCTGAAGAGTAACGACACTAAAAGCCAGTTCCAATGCCACATTCTTTGAGCCGTGCCTTCAGGCACGGACATGCGCTAATATATATATATATATATATATATATATATATTCAACAAAAGAATACACCGAATTATTTGCTTTCCTAATACCCTCCCTAAGTTGGAGCGGTTTCTAAAAAGAAAATAGCTCTGTCTGCCTGTTCAAATATCAAAATAACTTAAGTATCTTAAGTAACTACTGAAATTCTTCCTTCCTATATCAGACACAAGCAATATCTCGTTTGCCTTGCCTGATCATGAGACCGAGAACATGACTGGCCAAGAGCTAGCTTGAACCTTCTTCCTAGATGAGAGGCGGCCTAGATGAGAGGCGGAACCACAAGAGGAGTAACATGTTCATAAAACAAGGATGCCTACCCACTTTTGAGCGAAGAGTTTGGATTTCCTCGGCGGGGATTCATCATGCCTAACTGGGAGTTTGGGAAAGTAAATTGATCGCGTCCAAGAGCTTTGGTAAACATATATGCACAGTGTTGTTTACCAGGAAAATGCATAGTGGAGATTTAAGTCTCGAAGAACTTTCTCCCTCACCCTATGACAATCTAAGTTCAATTCGTTTAGTACGCTCATGAAAGACCTGATTTGCAGCAATATGCTTTTTTACTGTCTATACTGTGCTTAGAGTCTTACCTTTTTTTATATCTAGTCTCAAGCTCATAAAGGAGGAGGGTTGTGTTTTAGGTAACTAACAACCAACACGTAGAAGCCAAGTAAATCTGATTAAGAGATGGGACTGTGACTAATTAATGTACTAAAACAAGTAGTAGACTTACGGGTCATAGGACAACTTGACCGATCCGAATCGTTGTAACAAGCCAGCCATAATGACCTACTAGAGGATAGTAGTGTGGAAACTTTATGTCCATTTTAAAATTAATTGACAATGAGTGGAGATGTCCCAAATATTATTAAGTGATTACACATTCCATTCAAAGTGTTATCTTCAGATAGCATAACAACGGCAAAATAGCATCTAGCGACTCAAAGACGTGTTAACAATACTCCATCCGTCCCAATTTAATTAGCATTTTTTGGAGTTTGTATTATTTTTTAATTGATTATATCTTATAATTTATAATGTTTCATGTGATTTTAAAAACATTGTATTATATAACTAATCAAGATTTATCAAACAAGATCTATATTTATTCAGGATAATTGTGCTACTCTCTCTCTCTCAACTTGAGAGCCTCTATTTCTAAACTTTTCTCCTTCCAGGGTTTTCCCGGGGGGGGGGGGGTGTTGTTGCTGCCGCTACTCACCTCCACCTCCACTCTCCGCCTCCTTCCTCTGTCTACTTGTTCGGTCTTACTGAGGTCGATCTGGTGAAGATTTGAAGATGGGATGGATTGACTTTGCTCATCTGATGCAGCGGCTTCTGGCCGCAGCGTTCTCGGTCGATATTATTATTTTTATTTTCCTGCCTCTTTTTGTTTCATTTGTTTTAGGTTTTGTTGGTTTGGTTCTCTCCCTTTAATGAGAGTTTTTCCTCCCCCTGTGTGAGGTTTCTAGTGTTTTTTTGGCTTGCCGCAGTTAAGGGTTTGTGTCGTTCTCTCTGTTTGAAGATTGGTCACGACCGATTAGTTGGTGAAGCCTGGTTGCGAGACTTTAGTGGATGATCTTGGGTAGCTAGGCCTCTTGTTTGGTTATTTACTCCATTTGAGACGATATCCAACTTTGATGTATTTGACTGTTTTCTAATATAATACAACTCCTATCATATCTCTATTTGAGAGTGTGAATGTGACATATTAAGGGGAGTTTTGTAATTTATCCCCTCTTTTTCTTCCATTTTTTTGTACTTTATAAGAGAATATTAGAGGAACCCATCGTTCTTTTTAGAGATTTGGTCTCCAAATTTACTGTCTCTATATTTGAAGACAAAACTCTAAAAATGACCATTGGTCACTCTAATATTCTCTAAAAAAACCAAAAAGTTGAAGAAAAGAAAAAATAAATTACGAAATCTTCCCTCGATACAGCACGTTCACACTCTCAAATAAAGATAGTCATATAGAGATAGGTTGGAGATGCTCTAAGGTCGTTCACACTCTCAAATAAAGATAGTTATATAGAGATAGGTTGGACATGTTCTAAGGTCTCCCCGACGGCAAAAGCTTCCTTGGCAATGTCATGAAGATTTCTTTATGAAATTTTTTAGTGCCTTTTTAGTCATCTTTAATAAATTGTTTTCAACTTACTATATAATTTTTCAATTTCTCTCGTCGAGCCGGACAAATCAACTTAATAATTATACCCAAATTTTAGTAAAAAAAATTAAGGGAAAAAAAAAAAAAACACTTGTCTAAAAGTCAGAAAAAGTTTGGCCCTGGCCTTGGTAAAGTCAAGATTTGGCGGTAATTTTTTTCCGTTTGGCCTCTTCTCTCCGAAAAGGCAAAATAAAAAAAAAGTAGAAAAATTCTGATGCTTCACTTCCGTTGTCTGGAATCCGGATAATGTGAGCGGTCGGCCAAAAACCGTAGCTACGAAGACAAATGTTGGCGAAGCTCCAACGTATAGATACCAACTGCATCCACATACCGAGTTCCACAAAGACCTCCACCAGCTCGGTGGTATCTGTGTCTCAACCACCAAACAAACCTCAACCCATCAAGAAACTTCCCAATGGAGGCTTCAAGAAGAGACTCAAAAGAGTTTACAAGAAACCCCATGAGCCAAAAACCCATCAAAAGCATGATCTGTGTTCGACCCAGAACGGGTTTTCCAAGTACCCAGATGGAGAAAACAACAGCTGTAGTTCTAGAGTTGAGAAAAAGAGGGGTTCACTGGGTGGAAATGGTGTGGCGAAGAAGACGCACGCCAAGTGTTCGACGAAATGGCTACGTTATGGAGGGTTTATTCCGGCAATCTTGGAAGCATTGGAAACGGTTGCGGATTTGGATGAGGCGTTGGGGCCGTGGGAAAAGAGGCTTGGGAACAAGGAACGGACCATTGTTTTGAAGGAGCAGTCGAGTTGGGAGCGGGCGTTGGAGATCTTTGAGTGGTTCAAGAGAGAAGGTTGTTATGAGTTGAATGTGATTCACTACAACGTAATGCTTAGGACACTTGGCAGAGCACGGAAGTGGACCTTGGTTGAGAGTTTGTGGAATGAGATGGGGAAGATGAATATTGTGCCGGGAAATTCTACTTATGGAACACTTATTGATGTTTATAGCAAAGGTGGGCTCAAGGACGAAGCACTTCGTTGGTTGGAAGTGATGGCCGAACGAGGGATGGAACCTGATGAGGTTACTATGGGGATTGTTGTTCAAACACACAAAAAGGCAGGGGAGTTTGAAAAGGCGGAACAATTCTTCCAAAAATGGTGTTTGGGTAAATCTGTAGAAGATGATGGTGAAACTAGCATCCGACCAACATCTATTACAATCAATGGAGATGCCAAGAGACATGTTCCGTTAAGCTCATACACATATAATAACCTTATAGATACTTATGGCAAGGCCGGAAAACTTAAGGAAGCATCAGAGACATTTGCACGGATGCTAAAAGATGGGGTTGTTCCAAATACAGTGACTTTCAATACGATGATTCACATCTGTGGTAACCAGGGCCAGTTAGAGGAAGTGGCCTCACTAATACACAAAATGGAGGAGCTCCAGTGTTCACCTGATGCTAGAACATATAGTATTCTTATCGCTATCCATTCTAAGTATGATGACATTGAAATGGCAGCAAATTATTTCAAGAAGATGAAGGAGGCTTCCCTTGAACCAGACCTTGTGGGCTACCGCACCCTTCTGCATGCATTTTCAATAAGGCACATGGTTGGTGAAGCTGAAGACCTCATTAAGGAATTTGATGAAAGGGGTCTTGAAATTGATGAATTCACCCAATCATCAGTGACTAGAATGTATATAGAAGCTGGCATGCTTGACAAATCCTGGTTATGGTTCAACAGGTTTCATCTCAGGAGGAATATGAGTTCTGACTGCTACTCTGCTAACATAGATGCGTTTGGAGAGCGTGGACATGTTCTGGAAGCCCAGAGCATTTTCATGAGTTGCCTGGAGGATAGAACACCCAGTGTCCTTGAGTTCAATGTGATGATCAAAGCTTACGGGATCAACAAGGAATATGCTAAGGCTTGCCAGTTGTTTGATAGTATGGAGAAAGGCAATGTAGTTCCTGACAAATGTAGCTACAATACTCTAATTCATATGCTAGCTTGTGCCGATCTTCCACATTTGGCAGTGCTCTATGTGAGAAAAATGCAGGAGGCAGGATATGTAAGCGATTGCAGCCCATATTGTGCTGTGATCTCAAGCTATGTGAAATTAGGTCAGTTAGAAAGAGCAGAGGGAGTATTTTCCGAAATGGTTGGATTAAACGTGCCTCCAGACATTGTCGTTTACGGTGTATTGGTTAATGCATTTGCTGATATTGGAAGTGTTAAACAAGCTCTCAAATATGTTAATGCAATGAAAGAGGCATGCATTACCATAAACACTGTTATATGCAAGTCATTGATTAAACTTTATACTAAAGTAGGATACTTGAAAGAAGCAGAAGAAACCTACAAAATGATTCGATCATTTGAGTCGGATCCTGATGTATATTCGTCTAATTGCATGATAGATCTCTACAGTGAAAGATGTATGGTTAACCAAGCAGAACGTATTTTTGGGTACCTCAAGAGAAAAGGTCATGCAAACGAGTTTTCTTATGCTATGATGTTGTGTATGTATAAGAAACTTATGAGGTTTGAAGAAGCTTCTCGGATTGCACAAAAGATGAAAGAATTGGGACTTTTGAGTGAATTGTTGAGTTATAATCATGTGCTATGGTTGTATGCATCGGCTGGGAGATACAATGAGGCAGTGAGGACTTTTAAGGAGATGATAGAATGTTCCATTCAGCCAGATGATTATACATTTAAACCACTGGGAGTTGTTCTAACCAAATGTGGAGTTCCAGAGCAGGCTGTTAGCAATCTGGAAATAACAAGGAGGAAAAATGCGCTGAGTGGGCTGCAGGCATGGGTATCAACAGTCAACGCTTTCTTATGTGGTATGTTTTGATAGCAATGAAGTTGATGATGATGATCAACTCTTGTGATCTTGGACAAGCTTTTTGAGTTTAAACACTCTGGAGTTGAAGTGACATCTCAAGCAATGACATGTAAGATTCAGAAGTTGGGCTTGTTTAAATAGTCAGTTTCTGGGGTAGCAGATTATACCTTCCACTGTATCTTACCCAAATATATATATATATAATACCTTCCACTAAATAAAGGTCACCTTACGTAATGTAAAACTATGCAGGTTCATTGAGGTCTAAATTGCAATTATGTTGTTGTCTTTGATTCTATAGGAAAATAGAAGTAATATACTATGTCTAGCTGCTAATTTTAATATTTTATTATCCTCAATTTGGACATTTGGAAACTGCTCTAGCAAATAAATGTATAAACTATCAAAATTGCATAAATTGAGAATTGTGGAGCTGAATGCAGATTGTTGCTTCTTTGCCAGGATTTTGCTGGAAAAGCCCTCCTATTACCCGTCTGAGTTGCCCATTCATGCAAGCAGGAAACAATGTTAATATTCCGAAATTTTGTGACTAAAGTCAAGTAAAAGGTTGATCATTGCAAGTAAAAATTGCTTCCCGTGGGAAGCAGCCCAATTTATGTCAGACATGTTCTTCCAAGTATGCCCCTTTTCTTTATGGCTCATGATCCTCCTAATCACCTACTTCAGCTTATAGAATGCATTGCTAAGTTTCTTAGGGAATGGAAAGTCCTTCACGAAAATGACACATCGCAAAAATTGGGGTCTTGTGTTATCCAGTTGGAAGAAGGGGATCTTGGTGGTCCTCATGTTTACCAGGAGCTGAAACATTTTAGTATTAAATTGTGGTGGTCTTTCAGAGACAGAGAACTGTATCTGGCCCAAGTTTATGTGAGCTAAATATTGTCAGCTTTCTCATCTTTGTCAAGTGCAGATGAGAATATCAACCCCTTTCTGTTGAGACCTAAATCTGGAGCTGTGTATTCTCATGTATTAGAGTTTTGTTTGGTGCTAGCAATTTCTAGCTTTGCTTGCTATTTCTTTATACATGTGGTAGCTGTTTAAGTTGGATTTGTCTGGATTTGCAGGGTTTTTTCTTAGGGAACCTGTAGGTGGCTATCATTCTATGACTATTAATTCACCAGGGAAAAAAGGAAAGAATGAGAGAATGCTCTCAGTTTGTGGCTAACAGAAGGAGCAGAGACTTTGCCATTTTGGAAGCGGTGATTGTAACTGATAAACTTAAGCCGCTGCAACTGCAAAATAGGAGAGTTGGGAATGATGATAACCACCTACAATGGATTTTCTTGCTGATTGTAAATTGAGTGCAATCTTTGGCATGCATTCAACCGAAGAAGAATTGCTGTCCCATGGTCCTGTCCTGATCTTTTCCTCTACAAATGTCGAAAAACAGTCCCGTCTTACTTTGTTGATGTCTTATAGTTGGTCTCAATGTGTCCACAGGTTATTGTTGGCAAATTTTTGACTGGGCGCAACAAGTAATGCTTCTGTCTCCAAGTTCCCACCACAGTTGGTGCAGCATCAGTTTCTGGTGTTGACTTCCAATCTGCAGTTGATTCTTCTGCAAGAATCCCAGTCAGAGGCAGTGAGGATCAGTGGTGGAAGTCCATTCATGATTCAACCTCGTGAATCGTGATGTGCAGGTAATGACTTCACGGGCAACTGACTGGAGTGGATTAGATGCAAGAAGTACGCCAGTAATGAATGACATGTACTTACTTCATGGGTGGGGTTAATTTGCAAAACTTATCCTTGAAGTCCGGCCTATAATGTAGGCATACCCCATTATAGGACGCATGACTATTTTATATAGAAAATGTATAAACTAAGGCTGTGTTTGGCTCAACGATTGTGGATATGGAAAAGTTGGAAGATCTGACAATCGTGGGTTAAATCTTCTATTTCTTATTCCTTTGCCCTTGCCATATCCTTGATCCAAGATTCCAAATACAGCACTATTGACTGTGTGTACCTCTTCATTGGTAGTGCACACCACCTCTGCTATATCCCTGATGTAAAATGGAATATATTTTGTGGGTTTGGAGTCAGTTTCAGCATGGGTTTGGGCGTGTTATGGCCTGTGGCCTGTGGGCTTTGGGTTGGGTGGTCGTCTGTATGCGTGCGTGCATGCGCTGGCGCGAGAGAGACTGAGCGGGGTTCTCTTTTGCAGGAAGGTTGGGTCATGGAGCTCATCAATCTCCTGAACATGGTGCCTATGAACGGATTCAAGATGAGAACAGAGTTAATGGCTTTGAAGAAAATTCCAGTAGTGTCCAGAGTTTGTCATTGTGTTTCCTTCCTGAGAGCTGGTAGGCTTACAGCAGTGCTTTGTCTGGAGCTAAATCTTAATGTGCGGGAGCGCTGGCACGAAAGCGTCTTACAAATACATCTCAAACTACTAAAATTCGCGAGAGCGAATATTGAGAGCGCGAGCATTGTGCGAGGATTGAAAGCGAGAGCGCATGACTTTTTACAGGATTATGTGACTAACGTCTGGAGTACGTGTTTGATGTCTGTATATCTTTGTATCTTGTTTTTGTGTGGCTTTGGCTGTGAATTCTCTTATCCCATTGTCTTCTCTAGTACCAGTTTGAATTCTCTTACCCCATTCAGCCATTCTTTGGATCTAGGATAAATGGAAAGGGTTTTGTTGAGTTAAAGAAAACAACAGGGATCTGTGAAGCCAAGTTTTTTTCCTTTACTCTTTGGTTTTCTTTTGCCTCTTAAAATATATCCTAAAATCAAATATCTAAAAGTAGATTTTGTGGTGGAACCAATTTTCTTAATCATGTCTACCGCATTGACCGGTTGTTGTCTGTCCGAATCGTCCGATTTTCTGTTAAAAAAATTTCGCAGCTTGCTTCCAATCGAATATAGTTGGCGGTTTCTATTTGTGGATCGAATGACATTTATTAACCCGACAAATTTATGAGAAATTCATCAGCTATTTACAATGATAAAATCATAAATTTAACATGTAGCATCGAAACACGGGCTTGGAACATGTGTGTCACCATGAACAACAAATCAAAAATCAACCTCAAACGGGCAACATTTCACCATTGATTTCCTCACAATGATCATATTAATCTCTCTCTCTCTCCATTTCCTCAGGATTTCGGACCAACCCGTATACTGCTTTGGCTAATAGAATTGCCAATTTCTATCCATGCAAATACTGCAATGCATACCCTCTCTTCACTCTGGCTAACTCATTTTTGCCAAAGTTACATAGACTCCATCCTTCATCAGCAATGTAACTACGGTGAGTTTTCCCTAAAATGTTTATCTATAGCTTTAAGGACTTTATACGAGATGTTTCTGCCAAATTACCTGTCTCAAAATCCATATTTTTGTGAGTTTTAGCCCGTTTAGTACGATAGGGTAAACTTAGCCTAATTCACCCTACAAAGCATTATTCGTGCCATACTACAAAATATATGGCTCCCCGTAGCCATATACTCTTCTCCCTTCAATATATAGAGCCTTTCCACGTTCAAAAGCAAGGTTCCATCCCTGATTTTAAATGTTCCGTTCAGTTAAGATTCTTTTTTGTTTAAGTAATTATTTTTCGTTTGACATGACAGGTCATTCTCTCATAATACTTTATCTTTAGTTCAAAAAATAAGTACCTATTTTAGTTAGAATAACTCCATGTTTTTCTACACCAATTATAAAAGTCAAATACTAATGTATAGCTCAACTTGCTCACTCATCTCAACACATATTGATATTATACCCTATAAAAATCCTAGAGAACACAACCCTGAAAGCCAAATCGTTAAACACTTCCCATATCTTTTGCTTCAGTTCAATGGCCGATGAAACCCCAATGTAATTGAAAACTTCAACCCAGATTATTCTATAAGTTAAATAAAAAAAAGTACTATTTTCTTCAACTCTACGTTTTTTGCTCCTTCATGAATCTCATCTAGTAATAAATAATGATCAATTCTTATAATGGCGAATGGTAATGCCACTCCCATTTTTGTCTTGTACTGTATGAATTTACACAATAGTCCATGCATTTTGTGAAAGTTTATTGCATTGAGGGGTAAATTAGTAAATTCATCTAACTAAAAGACAAAAGGGGAGTGGCATTGGTAAAAAGGGTAGTGGCATTATCATTGACCTTAAGAATAATCCATTTATAAAATTACTATTAAAGAAAAACGATATGTTAAGCATCTTTAATTGGAGGAGTCAAATCTTATGTGGAGCTCTACTTGTCAAAATTGACATCATAACTCTTTCGAATCCTACCTTCGAATGAAAGTAAATCCTACATGAATTTGAAGACAACCAATTTGCTTCAAAATTGACATGTGTCAAAGGGAAAAGTGGCCTTTTAGATTACCAAAAATAGCATTTGGTTGTTTTTTTTAGATTCTAAGAGCGAATCTGACACCATGTTGCAAGGAGCAATGTTATGCGAGTGCCAAATTTGAAAATGTCAAATTGTCACATCAGTCTTCAAAAAAATTTGAAGCAAAAGGTCGGAGAAGTTCGGATATAAAAAAAAAAAAAAAAAGGGTCGGAGAAGGTTGGTTGAGATTGACTTCGTGTAGTCAAGTAAATGTCAAATATTATGATGTATCAATTACATTAAGTGTATAATAAATATGATTTTGACTTTGACATGGTGTGGTAGCTAAAAATTTGTAGTTTAATACTCTGTCTGTCTCTAAATAAATGTTTGGCCCGCAAACTTAGGCCTTTAAAAAGAAATATTTTTTTTGTTCAAAAAATTCACAACTTAATAGAACTCATTGATATTTATTGATTTGTGAAAAAAAAAATAGTAATTTTTTTTGTACGAAAAAAATGCATCTTTTTAAAGGTTGAGATTTGTGCGTCGAAAATTTATTTAGGGACGAAGCGAGTAAATTTATAACAAGTTCAAAAGAGTAGGATACAATAGACCTAAGAGCAACAACATCAGCTTAGGTATATTGAACTTTTAGATATTTTAGATTGCGAAAGTACAAAAGAAGCACATGTAGCAGCTTCTTCAAAAGCTTCGGTAAAATAAATTTGTCTACAGTACTTCGGCACAAGTAGAGAAGCAATGATGTATACTTCGGCACAAGTAGAGAAGCACTGTACATCAGGTATGTAATATTTTACATTAATTTCTGTCTCCTCTCTCTATTCCTCTCTCTTTCTCTTTCTTCTTTTTTGAAAAGTCTACACTTTGGTGCACCGTAGAAAAATGAAAGAAAATATATTTTAATAGAAGATACTGTAAGTTAAATAGATAGTATTAGTGTAACATTGAAAGAAATGTGAGTATGTAAAATAAAAAATATACACTGTTCGCAAGTTTTTTTAGCTAATAACCGGTAAACTTGCTCTTAGAAGAGAAATCGAATTAAGATATACGGGAGAGTTGACATTACTTGTTAGAGCGCTGGGATTTTAACTTGGAAAAATATAATCAAGGGGACTAGTTTGCGACAAGGATCAAATTCTAGGGTCTCCTTATTGTAATTATTGCCACATATATGCAATTTCTACGCAATCAGATTCAAAGACTCAGCCCAAAGAAAACTACCCAGAACAGGTTTCTCTCTCTCGCTCGCTCGCTCGCTCGGTTTGCCTGTTTTTTATGGGTAATTTTGATGCATAAAATCATATATTAGGGGTCTAGTTACTGAGTTTATCTATATCCAATCAAAATATTTTTTTTGCATACAAGTCCACCTCAACGAAATTTACATGATGATGAACAGTTCGGATCACGTTGGCTTGTAGAGCCCACAAAATGGGGTATTTAGGGGCATGGTGGGGATGGGTCTTGAGATGCGATGCTCCCCTTGTAAATAAACACTTCTGCTGAAAGTATTGTATTTCAGATCCACACTAGGAGTGAATCAATATAGCTGCAGATGCAGGAGTACCATAAACTTAGGCCCCCTTATTATTAGCAATTTTTTTGGGGCCTGAAGCAGTGGTTTTCTAGACTTCTGCCCAGGGCCGGCCCTGTGCATCAGCAATGGTAAAGAAACAATTTGCTCTCTGCTGGTGTATTGCTACTCTACTGATATCTGTTTCTGCTGTTGTCAATGGATTCTCCCCCTGTCATTGTGAGGAAGAGGGGTTTTGGAGCTTAAGCAGCATTCTAGAGTGCCAGAAAGTGAGCGATTTCTTGATCGCCATCGCGTACTTCTCGATCCCCATCGAGTTACTCTACTTCATTAGCTGCTCCAATGTACCCTTCAAGTGGGTTCTTGTCCAATTCATTGCGTTCATAGTACTTTGTGGGTTGACCCATTTGCTTAATGGTTGGACATACTTCGGCCCTCATTCTTTCCAGTTGATGCTGGCCCTTACCGTTGCCAAAATCCTCACTGCCCTAGTCTCTTGCGCGACCGCGATTACCCTTTTGACTCTCATCCCTCTTCTCCTCAAGTTGAAAGTGAGGGAGCTTTTCTTGAAACAAAATGTGTTAGAGCTAGACCAGGAGGTTGGGAAGATGATGAAGCAGAAAGAAGCTAGTTGGCACGTTCGAATGCTAACCCACGAAATTAGGAAGTCACTCGATAAGCACACGGTTTTGTACACCACTCTAGTTGAGCTCTCCAATACGTTGGATTTGCAGAACTGTGCTGTTTGGATGCCGAACGAGAGCAAAACGGAAATGAATTTGACCCATGAGTTGAAAGTTGGTTCTTCAAAGAGGTACCAACGGTCACTTCCTATTAATGACCCGGATATAGTAGAAATCAAGAAAAACAAGGGAGTTAGGGTTTTGAGGGCAAATTCGGTGCTGGGGGCTGCAAGCAGTGGGGGGTCCGATGAATTAGGTGCAGTGGCTGCGATTAGGATGCCCATGCTTCATGTTTCGAATTTCAAAGGGGGAACGCCGGAGTTTGTGGAGACTTGTTATGCCATATTGGTTTTGGTTCTTCCAAGTGCAAATGAGAGGGATTGGAGTTACAATGAGATGGAGATAGTTGAAGTAGTCGCTGACCAAGTGGCTGTGGCTCTCTCTCATGCCTCTGTTCTTGAGGAATCCCAACTAATGAGGGAAACACTGGAGGAGCAAAATCGGATGCTTCAGCAGGCGAAGGAGAACGCAATGATGGCTAGCCAAGCAAGGAACTCATTCCAAAAAGTGATGAGTCATGGGATGAGGAGGCCTATGCACTCAATGTTGGGCATACTTTCAATTTTCCAAGATGAGAAATTGGGCTCTGAACAAAGAATGATTGTTGACACAATGGTGAGGGCTAGTAGTGTCCTTTCTACTTTAGTAAATGATGTTATGGATATTTCTGCCAAAGATAAAGGGAAGTTTCCATTAGAGATGAAGCCTTTTCAACTGCATTCTATGATTAAGGAAGCTTCTAGTCTTATAAAGTGCTTGTGCATGTATAAGGGTTGTGGTTTTGTTCTTGATATTGAGAAGTCTTTGCTTAACCACGTGATGGCCGATGAGAGGAGGATTTTTCAGGTGTTATTGCATATGGTTGGGCATCTGTTGAATGTCAGCAACAGAGGGGTGTCTTTCATCTTTCGGGTAGTTTCTGAAAATAGTGAGGGGAAGAATGATAGAGGTTGGGGAATGTGGAGAACAAATGAGGAGTATGTCAGCATAAAATTTGAAATTGAAGTTACTGATGGAGGTTCTCAATCAAATAATGGTTCTATAACGACTGTAAATTTAGCTGGTAGGAGGCACAATGGCAAGGAGGGCCTGAGCTTCAGCATGTGCAGAAAGCTTGTGCAGGTGAGAATCCCTAGTCTTTTTGTTGTTGTTTTGTACGTTTTCTTCCTTTTATTTTCTAGTACGTATGTGGTTTCTGCAATAGTAGGCCAAGTTTGACTTTAGATGGAAAAGGAAAATTGCAAGTATATTATTAATTTCATTTCATTTACCTCATTTTCAAGTTCAAGGGGTATTAGGAAAGCAAGTTTATATTATGCTAGAATTATCCACCTATTATTTCTTTTCGGGTCATTCAACTGCATTAGCTGCTGTTTCAGTTTGACCCTAAGTTCGTTTTAGTGTCTGCAATGGAGAATAAACTGGATGCATCATCTGTATTTATGGAACAGCCAAACATGCGCTTGGACAGTGGATAAAACAATTCCCTCTGTAGAGAAATGAAGCATTTTGTTGCCCAAGGTTTTGATTTTCCTTGTCCTTTGAGTAGAGCTAATAGGACACTGCTGCTTTCACCTAGTAAGGAAAACCCTATTTTTTCTTCTTTGTACAGGTATTCTATACCTACAGTTCAGTGGTTCACACAACTTTGGTTTGAATTTCAAACAACTATCCTCTAATTTTGTACAGCGGTCCCAATCCTAGTCCACCTGCTAAGCCCCCAAAGTAATCCCTGCTCTAAGCATACGTTAGTATTTTAAGGCCCTGTTTGTTTGACACGACTATTATTGAATTGTTATGTCATTCTGTAGGTTCAGTAAACTTATCCGGCTAATTATAGTGGGGGGATTTTTTCTGCTTCATTGCCCCACGTACTATTTTCTTTTTCAATTTCTGCTGGATTTCATATTCAAAGGAGATCCAACCCTGGCTGCGAAAGTTTCAGTTGAATTCGGAAAATGGGGTTGTTCAGGCAAACAAACAAGGCCTAATAGTATGAAAGTATCCAAATAGCTGATTAAGAATTAACGAGTTGTGCATAATGTCCCTCAGCTTTCAAGCTTCAAATGCTTGCAGGATTGTTTGTTTTGTCTTACTACTCATTTCTTTTGATGCATTTGGCACACTAAAATGTTTTTGTTAGTGGGTGAACGAGTTTTGGTTACGTACATCAAAAGAGAGGTAATGGTTTGAGGATTATATGCAATTATTCTGAATTTGAGAGCTCGTTCAGGGCAATCCGAGTACAGGGCGCATTTGCACATTAGGAAAATGCAGTAGACTGGTTTTTGCAATTGTTGATTTTTTTGTTAGGATGCGTACAGCTAAACTTGTTGATGACTACCCTAATAAATGTTTCTGGAGCTGCCACTGCAATATGGTTAGTAATAAGACTTACTCTTGCCACAAAACCTGTGCCCTTTTCCTTCCTGCTACGGCAAAAGCCCGATGTACATATAGCTTAATGAACCCCATAGTCAGGAGCCTTCCAGCTCTGAAGGTGATTAGATACAGTAGTCTCACCAGTGAATGACAACTCCCCCGGAGATAACTGTGACTGTCTTCTATTGCTGAAGCTGTTG
This sequence comes from Rhododendron vialii, assembly GCF_030253575.1. NCBI lineage: Eukaryota > Viridiplantae > Streptophyta > Magnoliopsida > Ericales > Ericaceae > Rhododendron > Rhododendron vialii. The sequence continues at coordinate 34,753,809 of NC_080561.1, read as the reverse complement.
TAACATCAAACGTTTGTTCCTAAAGACCCATAGGTATCTCGTTCACCAGCCAGACCAGCAGATCAGGGCCTTTAATTAGTTCCCCAACTATCTCCACCACGACTGAACACCATCCTCTGAGATTCCAGCCTAAATTGGAAAGGGGAAGAACGAACAAAAGCTCCAGAGCAACGTTAGAGAAGATGTGTAACTATCTCCACTTCCAAACCACGAAGAGGACAAACATTATCCACTCATCTCATCTTTTTGCACAAAGTGCCTTGTACAGAGAAATTTCTGGGATGTGTCTCCAGATAAAAAGATTTGAAGGCTTTCAAGTGGTTTCTTCTCTCTTCTCTGGTTTTTCCCCGATTTGGTGTTTCTGCGTGTATCTTTGTGCCACTGCCAATTACTTTCAATTCTTTACAGATTTGATTAGGAATGACTTATTAACGTTGATTAGAATGGAGCTTGGTCGATTTTTGGAGTATATTGATAGTAGTTGTTAGTTGATTCGCTTGTTGAGCCATATGTGGTTTTAGACTGTTTTTGAATAGGTGAATTCATAGTAATGACTTAACCCCGTGCATTGGAAGTGTGTTTTCTGCTTTTACAAGTCTGAGAGTTGCCATTTTGTATAACCAATGCGAAGGCTAATTCCATCTCTCATTTTCAGTTTTCCTCATCATTATAATGGGTGGATTGTCCATGATGTTTACAATTGTTGTTCTTTTGTTAATTAAAACTGACAGATGATGCAAGGTAGTATCTGGATATCCTCAAATGCTCAGGGTCATGCAAAAAGCATGACTCTTGTTCTCAGGCTTCAAATCCAACCTTTCAGAAAAGCCATGTTTGAACTTGAAAATTTATCAGAGCAGCCGAAATCAAACTCGCTGTTCAAAAGCCTTCAAGTTATTTTAGCCGATGATGATGACGTAAACAGAACAGTGACCAAAAGGCTCCTCGAGAAACTCGGTTGCAGAGTCTCTGCTGTTTCATCTGGGTTTGAATGTTTGAGCCTTCTGGGTCCTTCTGGTAAATCATACCCAGTTGTCATTTTAGATCTTCATATGCCTGAAATGGATGGGTTTGAAGTGGCGATGAGAATTCGGAAGTTCAGAAGCCACAGTAGGCCGTTGATCATAGCTCTGACTGCAAGTGCAGAGGAATACGTGTGGGAGAGATGCTTGCAAATGGGAATGAATGGAGTAATCCGGAAACCTGTGCTCCTACAAGGTATGGCCGATGAGCTCCGAAGAGTCCTTCAATGGGCAAATGAAGGAGTGCTTGTGAAGTAGGAACTCAATAATCGCGTGGTGTAGTTTCCTCAAGTTGTTTACGGCAAATCAACTATACGATACTAGTTTTCTCTAACCGCGCTTATAAAATTTCTTTGTTCCCAGCAGATGTATTTGACATATAGTTTAAACCCAGAACAGCTTTTTGTATGTTCAAAATACCCACTTGGTAATAAGAATTAGATATGATCCTTCAGTTCCGATGCATATTGTATGAGCGCCAGCCGATGGATCTTCATCCATTGGCTATGACACTGTCCCTTTCGGTAACCTTCAAAAATGACGCATTGGTGTTCCCTTCGGGGATGCCTCCTTGTTGAGAGGTAAGCTCGTTGCCTATTTCAATGAGATGAGCGGCGAGCGCCAGTCGATGGATTTCTGTCTGCAATCTTGTAGTTCTTAACAAGCTTTCTATCTACTTTTCATTTGCAACCAAGGAAAACGATAGGGATATGATTTTGGCATTCCACTTTTAATTTCACTTTTAATCAATGGTACTCCACTTTTAATTTTATTTTCTCACATGATTAAGACACGGGAAAACAATAACCATGTCAGTGAAGTAACATGACGATTGATAGGTTTAAGGTGGAATCTTTCTCCTTTTTACTATTGCTTTTGCTTCTTGGAAATGGGAATGTAGACTTAAATATAGCTGTGTTAATTGTTAATAAGAGTAAAAAATATACTACTTTGCTAGGTATATAATATAACCTAGAGGGTATCAATAATTTTGGACTTTCACTGAAATATGGCTGATATGTTAAGTGAATTAAATTTTTTTTTTAAAAGGTGAAAACAATTTGTTCAGTCATTATCGCTATTAAGAAGACTACATGTATGATAATAATGAAGGTTAACAAGTAATTCTAACCAACTCAAAACGTATTCTTCGGACCATATAACAAACACTATGCTGCTTCAAAATCTGTTCTGCAAATATTATCCAAATACTTTCATAATCTATTATGATGAAAATCCAAAATCTATTTACCAAAAAAAACTCAAAATCTAAGTTCATATCTCAGAATTCCTAGTACATAAACATTGGCAGAATTCATTACACGTAAACATTGGCGGCCAAAGATCTCAAACCACTGCCACGTGATGCTCCTTTCTCGGCTACACATTACATGTGGGGTACTGCCACGCACCCTCCTCCACCACACATTCACATGGAGTTGGGAGATGTCCTGATGCATTGGTGCCGCACCCTCCTCTTCCACCGCACATTCATATTGAGTGCCACAAATAAAAAGTGGTGCTCCAACACCTTTTCCACCGCACTTTCATTTGGGACTCCGTGTTAGCGGTATCCTATAATCACTGAATAATTTTTCCTTACCTGGTCCTAGGGCTGCAAATGAACCGAGTCGTTCGTGAACTATTTGAGACTCGATTCAGTAAATGCTCGTTCGAGTTCGATTTGAAAACTAAATGAACTAGCCTCAATTTTAGGCTTGTTCAATAAATGAGCCGAACTTAAACTTCACAATGTTCAACTCGATTAGTCTCGCGAACCTTGAGTATATGTATATATCTTGTCAGAACTTCATATATATGTTTAAATTTTTACAAGTACATGTTGAAAAATTTATACCTTTTACACGTATAGACTTTTAAGATAAGAGTACTATAAACTGAAGTTTGAGTATGTTTTTTTTTATGATTTTATATATGTATAAATATATTTGTGTATGCATGAGAGCATAAATATAGTGTATTTTTTACTTGTTAAAGCTCGTGAATAAATTCGCGTTTGAATCAAACTTAGGCAAATTCAGCTTCTCAAATTTTCATTCAGTTCAAATTCGACTTGAGGGCGCTTAAAAATTTAACGAACGAACCTGAACATTCTAAAGCTCGGATCGATTCGGCTCGTTTGCAGCCGTATTGACCTTGAACGGTGGTTCGTCTATCTCCCTCCAAAACCTCCATCCGAGCCCAAAAAACACAAGAGACACACACATGAGCGGAGGAGGAGAAGCAGTGGAGTACCACTCCAAGGATTTCGAGTGGGATCAACTCAGGCAAGAAATCGAAACCGACCCTTCCCTTCGCTACCACTTGTTGCCGCTCCATGTCAACGGTGATGACGATGATGATGCTCACTCCAATGGAAAATCTTCTCCTTGCTCCAAATCTCTTTCTGGGTCTTCTTCATCTCCTTCCCACGACTCAGAGGCTTGGAACCACTTTCACGCTCGTCACTCCACCGGAAAATTCTTCAAGGTTATTTACCCCCTTTTCTTTCTACTCAATTCTTTTGTTTATTAAGCATATTGCAATTACCCTTTTTCTGAATTTTATGCAGCCTTGATTTCATTCTTTCTACTCACATTGTTGAATTAGCGTTTTGCAATTTTCCGTTTTCTAGATTTCATGTGCGTCCTTGATCTTAATAATTCCTTGGCAACAAGATAGAAAGAAAGGAAGTGAAATGAGATGTTTTCTATTTTTTGATTCGGAAATGATACTCACACAACCGTTGTGTGTGTGTTGTGTTACCAATTTTGACCGTTCAGATGTGTTTGGACGCTCTAGATTTTAAAAAAACTCTTCAAAAGAAAAGTTTAACTCTTCCAAGGAAAAGTTTGAACGAATCTTGACCATTTATTACAACAATGGACGGATGGAGATTGGTTGTGTTTGATGTTTTGCCCAACCGTTGTGCATGTAGCATCTTTGTTTTTGATTAGTTTATTTTCAAGGCTTATTTTTGGAGCCTATGATTGTGGGGTGGAATTTTTTGAATTTTGTTTAAGTGCTTATTCTAATTGTGTTGGAAAGTGGAAACGATGTCCAGCTTGAGGGTAAAAATGAGCTAGTGGTTATACTATTGGCATTAATGTACCACTAGATAGGTTGTAGAGGTTAGTTGGGATTCTCAGTGTTCCATCGAATGGTTGTCTCTTAGAAAACTAGCACTCTTTTGAGGGAATCTGAATCATTAGGATTTTGGAATTTAGTGATTGGAAAAGTGGGGAGAGGTGGCATGGGTGGAAGAAAGCCTTAACATGTATGGAAAGATTTAACTTGGGTTAGCAGGTCTTGGTAACTGGCAAGTATAACCATTCACTGTTACTGTTTATTGTCGTTAGGTCTGTCTGTTGCCAATCGTATTGACCATAGTATGAAACTTGTTGTGGAATGAAAGTGGGGAGGGTAGAGAGACATTCTTCTGGTTTGTGGTCTCTCCCCCAACATCCAATGGTTGAGATTTTAGGATAGCAAGATCCAATGAATGAGACTATAGTCTATAGGTGAGTGCTCTAATGGTGATATCTAATGATCCAATGGATAAGATCATGGGTGAGTGATCTATAGGTGGAGATGGCAGTTGGCCAAATTTTGGCTTAAACACTGTATTTTGATATATGACTTTGTAGCCAGCAAAAAAAAGGATCCAGCTTTGAAAATTTGGCTCCTGCCCTTGAAGATGCTCTAAAGCAAAGCTCAAGTTCTCTGCGAGAAAGTGGTTTAGTAAGTGCTTTTGTTATTTTGGTCAGAAAGCAATCTGACCATTTTCAGGACAAGACTTTTAGTCAGGGAAGGTTTATCGTATTGAGACTATAATTCTCCCACCCTTTGGGATTTGGCGTCTCTCCATCGTTCTAAGAACCATTTACTTTAATTAAAGTTATTGAACTTGTTGTGTGATATCAGATATGTAGTGTTGATTTTCATTGTGTTGTTATTTTTACTTTCCTTATCTCTTTGCTTGATTCTTTTTGTGCCTTTTAATTCTGTTCTCCTTTTTCCTTTGCGAAAAATATTCTGTTAGTTGCTATAGAGCCTTTCTGTTTTCGTTCTCGTAAATTGTGTCTACTGTTAAACTTTGATTTGCAGGAGAGACGATATTTACTGAAGGAATTTCCAGAACTATTGTCTTTTAAAGAATATGCTAAGGTTTTGGAGGTGGGATGTGGTAATGGAAGTACTGTTCTACCAATATTACGGTATTTGTTAGAATTCTCATTTTTGAACTTACTGTCTGATGCGATGTTACGATTTTTGGTTTATTGAAGTAGTTATATGGATTTACTCTACTTGAAATACTTCCATGCTTGATGTTGAAGGCCGTACACTTTTCTCCATCATTATGAGGCTATGAACTCCATCAGAATGATTACACGAGTCACTTATTTATTCAACCTTGCACTTAAACCACGTAATGGATATGAATCTAGGATTTAGTGATTAGCTGTTGGTAACTCAAAGTCTATATCTAAGTTCAGGCTGTTCCTCCTATTTTAGTAGAACATTTGTTTATCCCTTTCAAAATAAGATAATATAACTCCTTACTTTGAGAGAGAGAGAGAGAGACTAATATTCGTCAAATTAGTTGCCTTAAAAAATGATATGTACAATGATGCACCGACACGGACATGGACATGGGGACACGGGAATTCTAAAAAAATGGGGACATGGATATGGCGGGTGACACGCCACGTATATATTTATTTATATTTGTTTTTCAATTTTTTCCCAAGTTTAAACGGCAAAATGTGAACAAAACGAAAAATCCATAGTTCCAATACCATTCAAACAAAACAAGACATCCATAAGTTCAATACAATCCAATTGAAAAATTACAGTTTGACCCCTATTTTTAAAAAAAATTACAATTGAACCCCCAAAATTTTAAAAAATTACAATTTGACCCCATTTTTTTAAATTACACTTTGACCCTTGACTTGTCCCCAGCCGTGTCCCTCTAAAAAATTTAAATTAAATTATGTGTGTCCCATACGTGTTCCCGTGTCCGACACTGCAATACGTCGACCTCCAGAGGTGTCGGTACTTCATAGGTTCATATGTAAGTCTGTCCTCGTTAAATTTTCTTAGCCCCTGAAATACAGTTTAGCTGTTGTTTCAAATTGGGCTGATCATTTGGGTCTCTTTTTGATATTCAAAGTTCCAGATGCTTTTGGCCTCATTCCTGATTTTGTATTCTTAACACTTGGTTAGAGAGACTAATATTCGTCAAAATAGTTGCCTTAAAAAATGATATGTAAGTCTGTCCTCAATACAGTTTAGCTGCTGTTTCAAATTGGGCTGATCATTTGAGTCTCTTTCTGGTATTCAAAGTTCCAGATGCTTCTGGCCTCATTCCTGATTTTGTATTCTTAACACTTGGTTTCTAGTGGAAAAGAGAGCATCAGTGTATACTCTTGTGATTGTTGCCATGAGGCTCTTAAAAGGGCTCAAGAAATGATAGATGCTGCTGATTTAGTTAAAACAAAGCAACGTTTCCACCCATTCCTCTGCGATTTTTCTATAAGTGGGTTTCCGAAGTGGTTGGCCTGCGATCTTTGCAGGGTAGGTATTCTGCAAAAGAAGGATATGCTCCTTTCAGGTTTCTTTTCCCATTGCCTTGCACGGTACTTTGTTTTGTGTACCAACTATCACCTGGTACTTGACCAATTTTGTCAGCTCTTCCAGATGTTAAAGACACGAGAGGGGAAGGCTTAAACGATTCTACTTCCATGAATGAACGTAATTGCTGCCTTGGTGGGGTGGATTTTGTTACCTTGGTATGTGGCTAGTTTCCCAAAATTGAGTCGTAATTTCTTATGCAATGTTAGGCGTTTTTTTACTTGTATTTTGAAATTGGACACACTGTTCTCTATCGTATTTAGATTAGTCTCATTTGTTTCCCTGTAGATTAACCTCGGGACATGGAAAAATTATAATACTTGAAGTTGAAGGACCCACAAGGAGGAATTGAAGGTCAAAGTCCAAAGTCAGAATTGGGCGTTATGAGTAGGGGTGATATCTGTTCGGTCGGTTCGGTTTTTTGGAATTTTAGCAACCGAAATATCGGTTCGGTTTTCCATATTCACCTACTGAAACCGACCGAAAGGGATATCGGTTTTTTCGGTTTCGGTTCATTCGGTTTTCGGTCGGTTTCATTCGGTTTTAAGTTATGGGCCTCTTTTGGGCCTCAAAAAATGGAACAAAGTAATGATTCACATTTATATTGGGTCCAAAAATGCAAGATTTATATGTTTTAACACACAACAAAATCATTTGGGCCAAAATACATAAACAAATTTCATACTTTTAAAGCTTCATTAGGGCCAATAAATTCCAAACCGAAAAAAATTATGATCCAAATTATAATTTGGTTCGGTTCTGTTTTTTCGGTTGAAACCTAAGTAAAACCGAAAACTGTACCAAAAAAATAAATTTCTATAAACAAAAACCGAACCGAACTGAATTTCTTCCCCAAACCAAACCAAACCGATTACTGCGGTCGGTTTTTTCGGTTTTTTGTATCACCCCTAGTTATGAGTGATTCTATTTACACCCAAACTATTTCTCCTGCTGCCACCAAATTTGAAAATTGAAACCTCTATTTTACACAATTTAAAACCTAACCAACTTTTCTGGTACTAAGGTCAATAAATCCTGAAAATTGAAGTTACAATCCCTCTCTGTACGCACCGCTGCCGTCTAACCCCAATTCTGTCTTCCCAATTCCTTGTCCAAGTGAGCCACGCCACTCAAGGAGGCTCCACACCACAGGGCCACCATCCACTTCCCAGGTGGCAGGTTGGGTTTTGTGGCTGGGATTTGCCGGTCGAATAAGTGCTGGTGGGGCTGTTTTAGGGTTGACAAGGGAGGGGATTTGTGGTGGGGGGAAGGGAGATGGGTTTCTCATGGGGTGACAGGAGAGGCGCCGTAGTAGCGCCAATGGTAGGGTTGGTGCTTGAATCAATGCATAGACCCTTCATTCTCTAATTTTTTCGATCCCAACTCTTTGAAGAATCATGGATCACGAGTTCGGTGTTCCAAATACACATGCTTGAATAACTTTTAATATCACAATCTAGTTTATAGAGAGCTACTTAATATCAGACAGATATAGCAATGTACTTGGTATTTCTGATGCAGTGAATCAATTTCTTGAAGGATACTATTAGTATTTGTTATTTAGCAGATTCCTGCGTGAATATTTAGGAGAGCCTTCTGAAATCCTGAACTTCGGCCCCCTCAACTCTTTAAGTACTTCCTAGATGTCTTTGTGGGCCCCGGATTTTGTTTTATTGTTAAGATTTTGTAATTGTCAGATATTCACGCTATCAGCAGTACCACTCCATAGGATGCCAACAGCCATTGCAGCATGTTTCTCTGTACTGAAACCTGGCGGCCTACTTCTATTCAGAGATTACGGTAAATTGCTTACCAAAATTTTTGTCAGTAGGGATACTAAGTCCAAGGATATAAACCTCAGTATGTTCACACAAATTTAGTTACGTCTGTTTTGTTAAGTTTATATTCTGGATTTGTAGCAAGACAGCTTTATCTTTTGGCTCTTTATACATGTTTTCTGCTTGTTCTGAAAATTCAATGTTCTCTCTGGTTAAGAAATATTAGGACTATCATTCACATCTGAAACAATTTGAGTTGGTACTTTTTGTTTTCTGTATGTGCATTCTTGAAACCTGCTGAAACTATTGACTGCGTGATAAAAACTCAGGCCTTTATGACATGACGATGCTTCGATTTGAGCCAGACAATAAGGTGGGATTCAGGGAGTACATCCGACCTGATGGAACTCGCTCTTACTTCTTTTGTTTGGATACTGTGAGGGATCTCTTTGTGCATGCAGGCTTCAATAAGGTACTAACCTTGTTTCTATCTTTTTGATGTTCATAATAGCTATGCCAGTCAAAAAGTAGTTATAGGGATGTAAACGAGCTGACTAGTGAGTTGTTCAAGCTTGCTTACAATTTAAAGAAGTTTCAAAAATACATTTACGCTTGGCTTGTTTACGGTTCAAATTGACCTCGAGTAGTTTGTTTTCCTAAACACCATAACCTTAGCAAGCACGCTAAGAAAATTAAGTAGCTTTAATGTAGGTTAACCTTTTGTTCTTTTTGTAGCTAAAATGAGCTTTAAGTAAATGAGTAAAATTTTGGCAAATTCCAGTAGGACACCCTGTGACTTGGCCCATGTGAGAAGTATCCCCAGATTTTAAAAATCATCACTTACGCTTAATCGCCCCATACATTCATGAGTCATGTGGTAATTTCTGAACGTCAGGGCTGAGGGAGAAGAAAAGAGAAATGCACACTAAAGTTTGTACCTGCTTACTACTACCATATGGTGAGTAGTACTCTACGACTTAGTCTTAACATTACCTTGTAAGCTTTGCAGCTTGAGCTTGAATATTGCTGTGTTAAATCTGTAAATCGTCGGAAGGAGAAGAGCATGAAGAGGGTATGGGTTCATGGGAAGTTCCAGAAATCGATGTGAAGCTGGTGCGTGGCTTAGAATGCAGCTAGGACTTGTTGGACTTAAAGTATGCTTTATATGCGTGTGCTCTAGTAGTCTAAGTTAAGAGTGTAATTCTGTTCTGAGCTGTGAGATTCTTTTTGCGGCTAAGTGCGATAGGCTGCTGAATTGTTTTGTATATTTTCTTTTGTGATTGGACAAAGATTTCTTGTAGTCCACTTACAAAAGAAAATCTTTCCCATAGCTCTCAGCGTGAAAGATCAAAGATCTATTTTTGATCCATTTTTGATAATCTTCTCCATTTCCACTTTGGCGCTTTGGTGTGGATCATCTCTCTCTCTAGATGAATTCATGTATATTCACGTATGTATACATATGTATAATCGATGGGTTCATTGGAGCAGCTGTGTTCAATAGCAAACAATCAATCTGATTCAAATGTACTTCCCTGATCGGGGTTTTGGTACAGTACAAGAAACCTGATCAAATGCAGAAAAGTAAGAACAAGAAGGCAGAAGTCATATTCATCCCTTTCTTTTTAGCATACGGAAATTCAACCTGAAAGCATGAAATTACATATATGAGGCTGGCCAATATATTGTTCGTCACGTTAGTGCATATTAGAACGGGAGAACTTGTAAGTTGATCGGCAATCTATTCATTCGTGCTTTCTTTTATGTTTTTGTCACGGCCGCTAGTCTCTCTCTCCATTTCGTGAAACATGCGTAATTCTCGTAAGACATGGACTAGGACTAGTACATGCAGCCTGTGACACGTCTCGAGGCTGCAGGATGTTCCCGCTGCCCAGGACGCAGGAAACCCGGTCCTTTGTTATCTGAGACTTGTTCTCCCTTTCGTCTATATCAGTTAGAGACTGTTGGAGCTCTGTTATCAGAAGAGATTCTGATTTTGGATGTTGTAAATAGCTGGGAAGAAAGATGCAAGAAAGTATTCTGGTGTGTTCAATTTAAGTTATCAAATATGACAAAAGTTTACAGATCCGGACACAAATTTATTCATAGTGTGGGATGCACATGCATGAGACAGTTCTGGATACATTCGTGTTTGCATTTATGTGTCTCCGTCATGTCTCTTGCATTGCGGGTTAAGTTACGCTACAATTATGGCTACAATTCTTACTACAGCAACCTCGAGCTTGAAGCTATCATATCCCATGTAAGAGCAGGTCACCGACGGCTACGATCCTTTCCTCGTTCTAAAGGAAGCTCACTCCAGACGAGTAGAAAAGCCACCCATGCCTAAAAAGCTGGCGTTGCCCGTGACTATGTCGCGCTTTAAGGGTTTTCTTTCTGTCTGAGAATCGCTTGCCACCCGCCTTCACCACACATTCCCTGTATGCCCAATTTATGAATCTCAACCAGAAAGCATCCAACATCTCTTCTGATCTCGATTTAGACAATGGTTGATAGGTTGGATCCTTCAATTTAGACAAGAAGATAAATGGGAGGCCATGCTCTGGTCTATAGGCAAGGGTCAGAGATGCTGCAAGTGGGGTGGTAATCCAGTGGTAATTAAAATTAACGCTTTCGCCGAGAAAAGATGCTTTCAGTTATTACTTTCTCGAATTTCTGATTTTCCAAAAAAAAAAGTTAGTTACTTTCTCCGCGTTATTGTGGCCTCGACCTATTGCTTGGTTTCATCATGGCTCCCAATCTATTTTGAAGATTCCGTACCTACACAAGAAAATAATTACAGTAGATTGATTCTGTAGGTGTTGTAAACAATATAATTTCACAAGTAGTTTATTTCCAAATTATAGTTATTCGTTAAGTTGAATATATATATATTTAAAGAAAGATTGCGACAACTGAATCATAAAATGAACAAATCGAATCATTCAAGAAAAAAGAGACAGATGCGTAGTTGGACAATCGGATTCAGAAAGCACAATTCATCCCACTCTATAGTCTCTATTTAGCACGATATGGGTTATGCTCGCCAAGCCACAAAAAAAAAAAACCTGATACGGGTAAGGCTCACTTTCATACTTTAATCCATCGTACTGCACCGAAGACCGAACTCTTTGATCTCACAAATGGCCCAATAAGATGATTCAAACAACTCATCTCATAGGGCTTGTAGTTCCAGCCAACGTAAATTAACGACTCATTTATGTGTCCATCAATATCTCACAATACATCACATTAAACGGTTTTGCTAACCTCCGCTCATTAGGTGGAGGATACATACAAACATGAGTATTTCTACGTCTGTTGATCGCCTTCAAGTTAATATCGTAGCCGTCCAATTAAAAGAATGTTTCTTCAGGTTATATTTTGACCTGTTGTTAATATACACTTTCCTTTTCAATTTATTACCTTTTGGTTTTTTTCATTTTAAGTTGATATTATTTCAATAGGGTTGATAATTAACCTGTAAATTACTTCCTTTTTATCTCTTTTCTCTGCCTTGGCATGAGCTTTTTAAAGTGAGGCAGAGAGTAAGTAGGTTATATTGGATGGATAAAGCAGACAACTTATTTCGTTAGGACGTGCCTTTAGGCACGAGCATCCGCTAATATAATAACAAATAAGTTCGGATATCATACACATTTTGCGGATATTAACACACTTTTATTTTTCCAAATATCGACACATTTTCTACCTATTATCCTACGCCTAATGGCGGAAATTACCATTTTCCATTCAAAACGGTCTCAAAGAAAATATATGTTTTATGTAACTTTGATTTTATTTTCTACTTTTATTTTTTTTTTACTTGTATTTCTTTATATTTTATGACTAATAAAAAGTGGACAACAAAATCCGTTCTCTTGAATTTAACTTAAATCTGAGAGTTTTGTCTTTATTTAAATTTTTTTCGCATTTATTAGTTTTGCGCCAAACTTTTGTCAGTTATTGATTCATCTCGACTGGATGCAAAAGTAAATTTTTTTACTTTTACCAAAATATTTTGAGAAATAATCACTCTTAAGCGCAAAAATATCATTTTTTTTTGCTAAAAAATGGTTATTTCTCAAAATACTTGGGTAAAAGTATAAAAAAAATATTTATTTTTTCGATTCCTCTTGTAGAGACAAATCAATAACTCACAAAAATTTGACGTAAAACTAAAAAATAAAATAAAATATAAATAAGAACAAAATTTCGAAATTTAAATTAAATTTAAGAGAACGGAATCGACTTGGACAATCAAACATCCGGACCCGCACCGGGTGGGGACACAATGTGAAAGTTAGGTCGAATAGCACTTTGTTCAAAACCCAAGGCAACGTGTACTCCACGAAAGGTACGTGCCACTGGTTTGTAGTAGTATTTTATTACACAGAATTTCTTGAGCATCGATCCAGGACTTGGAAAGGCAACTTGCTCCCCAAATTTTCTTTCTTTCTTTTTAGCTGATGATGCATGCATTTGATTCCCCACAACTGCTGTACTCTCGCCGTTTCTTTTTAAATGTTTATTACGATTTTATGTGTTATTTTTAATAGTTTATATCTCTCGGTGTATAGTATTAAAAATATACACTATAGATCTTGTTTGATAAATTTTAATTATTTCTACAAAACGATTTTGAAAATATAAAACATAATATGCGTTGAGAAATGTAAAACATTAAAAATTGCACGAAAAATCGCAATGGACGCTTGAAAAGAGATAGAGGGGAAGCATTATATATTTTTATAATTTTATATACAGAACTCTTTGGCTTTTGTATTTTAAATTATTGAATCCAGGCTTTATCGGATCCCTTTTCTATGTTTCGCTGATGAAGTTACTACTTAATTGGGAGTAATTAATTAAATAGATATCTGGTGCTCAAAGTATTAAGCCCATTTTATTTTCATTTTCTTAATAATAATATCTTAAGAGAGGATAAGAATATTTAGGGTGCTAATTAAGAGAGTATTAATTAGAGACGGTGATCAAGAGTCAAGTCTTAACCTTGATTTACTTAGTCATGTAATTAATCAATCCATTGAACCAACTTTTAAATTCATAGAGATAGAAGCCCCATTTTTCGTTTGGCTAACGTATTCGTTGAAGATTCATTTAAACGAGACTTGTTAAGTTATGATGAGTCCAACAACTCGGGCTAGCTCAGTAGTTAAAATATTGCAAGACTCCATATTCAAAGAGGTCTCAAGTTTTCCAATCTCAAATTAAAGCGGCCAACCGGATCTAAGTCGCATGATTTCCGTGCACGTTCATGAGCGGAAGGCGAGAGAACGAGCGTGCGTGAAACAGTTTCTAAAACACATCTCAAAGTACTAAAATTCGAGAGAATGAGAATTGAGAGCCGAGCACATGCAGTGTGAAGATCGAGAACGAAAGCTTACGTGAAAAAATATTTTTCAAAATTCGAGAGAATGAGAATTGAGAACCGAGCATAGTGTGAGGATCGTGAACGAAAGCTTACGGGAAAAAATATTTTTCAGGATTATGTGATTAAGAGCGGGATTAAGGGTTTGCATTAATCCTCACTCCCTCTTCAGGTCGATTTCCCAGAGCATAGGCCAGCCAGGTATTCTTGGAGTATATATGGGCGTAAGTGAACTACAAAAAATCAAGCGAATTGAATCAATTTGCCGAGAAAAGGGAAATGATTTTCACGCTTCTTTATTTTTTATTTTTTATTATGTCACTCTATTTTTTTATATTTTTGTGAAGTTTTTATGTGCATTTTTTTTTACTGAAAGACAAGAAAATGAGTGTCATAATAAAAAAAAAGGAGTGAAAATTATTTTCAAAAAAGAAGAAGAAAGAGGAGTGACTGCCATGGATTAGTTTTTTTTTTCATTCCTTAAGTACATAATCCAAACAAATTTTGATCGGTAAACTAAATTTCGGGTACACTGAATCGGAACCAGGGACGGAGGGAAAGGAAGGCACGTGTCCCCCGCTCGAAACTAAAATGATTTTGTTATATTTTCGTATGTTTTGCATAATTATGAAATTAAGTGTGCTACTACACATAAACAAGTGCATATATCTTGAAAATATACTTATAAAACTAGTTTCATGTTTCAATTTTGTCATATGGTGCATTTATACTTGTTGATTTTTGAACTATTTGTCTACTTGGATCGATTCTTTCTTAATTGTACTTATTTTTAACCATTTAAGAGCAATATTTTAAAATAATATCATTAATAAAACTATATCGATCATTCTAAAACTTATCGATGTTCATGTAAAACATACTCTCAAATTTTGTCTAAGATTTTGTGCTTATTTTTACATAATTTAAGTGAAAGTATGTGTTATATATTTTTATAGTTTGTATTGCATGCCTTAATTATGTAACGATCTTATTGTGGTCAACTAGAAAAATAAATTTTCGCCACTAATAATTAACATGGTGCTCCCACTAAACGACATTTCTGAATCCGTCCCTGATCAGAATCCTTGAAAAACCAAAATTTTAAATCTAAATGTGTTTGGATCATTTTAGTTGTAGATGTCTGATTAAATAATCTTTGGTAGTGTAGGCATGTAAAAAATTTAGCCTATCACAAATTGTCACGTGTTGTTAGGGCATACAAATTGGCCAATCAAATGTTGCCAAGTGCCTATAAGTCAAAGTCAAAGTTTCATAAACGGGCCAATCAATTGATGCTAAATGTCCATGGTTAAAAGTTAGAGACATGTAAATAAACCAATCAAATGGTGTCACGTGTCAAAATGACACACTTATTATTTTATCAAGTCCGGCCAATCAAATTAGGCTACTTGATGAATAAAAATATATCCCTTTATATATAATTACCTTCTCTAAAATAAAAAGAAAGGAAAGGTAATTATCAAATAATTATTATTCCTTTTAAATTCAATAAAGGAAATGATTAAAGAGATCAATATGGAAGATTAGGGTTGGAGTCTCCATTCCACATCCTTATAAATAGGGTGCTCCTTTTCATATTTTTTTTCTATCTGCACATTGAAGCATACAAGCTCCAGAGCTCTGAAAATCAAAGCCCTCAAGCCGCTCAAAATTCTTCAAGTCTGTATCCAACGAGAAGTTCTTCGAATCGAAGCTTCAAAACCTCGAAGAACTTTCAACCCAAGTCATCAACTTCTCCACAAATCTCGGAGAAGATTTCGCTGTTCGATTCGAGATTTAGCATCAAGCCATTGTTTCAACAACCGAAGAGAAGAATCAGAAGACTTTATTTCTTTGATTAGAAAATACATCAGAGATTGTAAACCCTAATTTCATACATCAATAAAATTGACTATTGTTCAACATTTTTTCGTCTTTTTTGCAGACTCAAAATTTGTGTTAAACTAGTAGCAACAAATTACGATATTCAAAATATGAACGTTGTAGATTATTATAAAATTAAAATCGATATCGAGATGCAAAGATGTGCACTGCACCCCTGGGGTTTCAACTCTGATAAGAGAGAAGGTCATGTCGAACTATTGAAAGCACCCACGAATCCAATCACTATTTATAAATGAAATATATATAAAGTGACAGATTTTTTTTTCTTTGCAATTCCTAATTACTATTATTCAGTTCGATCTATTTATAATAATTGTACAAATTAACTTTATGCGCTAATTAAATAGGATTCTCTAAAACTTTATTTTGGATTCGTCTATGAAAAGAGAGGATGGGCTTTAATGTTGTTTTTGGCAGAAATTAGTATAAAATTAGCTCTGACACGTGAATCCATGTGAAGGGGGTCCCCCATGTTTTAGGATCCTTTGATTGGAGAGTCAAAGTTCCATAAAACAAGGAGCACTAATTAATCACAACAATATTAGCCAATTAAAGCTGTGTTAAGTGCCTTTGCTAATTGAGTGTAAATTCCATCCATCTTATGTGGAAAACTTGGGTTTTCACCACCATCAATTGTGAGCCCTACCGTGCGTATATTATAGTAATCTGAACCGTTTATCTTGTAGGGTTCGTAAAGTAGTATATCTTCACAAAAAATCAGATTTATCAGACATGAATAGGTATATAAAAATTGAAGTTTGGTTTAAAAAATCGATGGTAGATAAGTTTAAAGTTAAATTATCCATAGCCGTTTATTTTGTAAACTAAGATTTAATTTTTAACATATCTATTGATATCAAATAAATATAATTTTTTATGTGAATGTACTATTATACAAGCCCTACAAGATGAACGGTTCAGATTTCTAAAAAAAATTGACGGTTGGGCCCGCAATGTGTGGTGGAAACCATGGGATTTCCACCTAAGGTGGAAAGAATTTTTAAGTACTAATTGCAATGAGTGGGGGTCTTGCGCAGTTGCACCTTCACTGATTGTCATAGCCCCAACGTTAGGCAGCGTGCCTGTGTAAAAGTTTTTGAGTGCAAATAGGGAGCCCACGTGGTACCCAAGCATACATTCAAAATCGTCCGAACGTGAGAAAGAGTGGTCAGCTGAGGGAGAGAGAGAGTGTGTTCGGATTTGGGCCGTTTAAAACACGTTTGGATGGCTCAGATGCGCGCTGAGTACCGCCACTTGGTACCCAATTTGCACCCCAAAACTTCTCCAGTGTTTGACCCAACTGTCAAACGTTGGGTCAAACGGGCCGAGCCATGGCAAGTTTTGTTGTGTTTCAGCTTAGTTCGTTTAGTAGACTTTGAGCTGCTCGAGCGAGTTGAGCCCGATTCATTTATAAAACAAATCTCTATAAACGAGCTGAACCGACTTTTTGGATCCGAATTTTTTCGAGCCAAGCTAAGCTTTGGAGTGTTAAGCTCGGCTCTTTTACTAAACAAGCCCAAAACTGGAGCTCGAACTATGATTGATTACCGGCGAGCCAAGCCGTAACGAGTCGAGCCTTGAGCTGCTCACAAGTAGTTTGGTTCGTTAGCAAGCCCTACCCAACAGGTATTCTATGACATTTATCAATCTAAACAAAAAATGGTAAATTGACTAACAAATAAAAAAAGAGAGATAGTAAATAGATAAGAGGGAGAGAGAGAATTAATTCCTATAATCTCTTCTTTAACGTATATAGGTAGTATTGTCTACTCTCAAGTCAAAACATGATCTAATTGGGACGGGGGGCTCTGCTGCCTACCATGGGCAGCAGCCCCAACCCACACTCACACACGGTACCGTTTTGACGCGCCCTTTTATCAAAGGAAAAAAAAAAAATTTCCGCTTGCAATCCTATGGAGTAGAAACGTGATTATGAGAGCCCTAGAGTTAAAATTTAATTATGTCTCTTTAGAATAATATGATCAGAATAATAAGATCTTCACATCAATTCAAACGGATTGAAAATTGGAGCACTTAATTTTTTAATCATATTTTTTAATATATAAACGGTCTGTGCCACTTTTTAATTCGTTTGAACAAGTACGAATATCTTATTATTCTAATCATATTATTCTAAAGAGATATAATTAACTTTTGTCTATAGGACTCTCATAATTACGTTTCTGATCTACATGATCCTAAATAAAGAGCAAATACTTAATTATGAGAGTCTTAGAGACAAAAATTAATTATGATGCTTTAGAATAATATGATTAGAATAATAAGATATTTCTACTTGTTCAAACGAATTAAACGAATTAAAAAGTGGCGCACTTAATTTTTTAGACCGTTTATATATTAAAAAATATGATTAAAAAATTAAGTGCTCCAATTTTTAATCCATTTGAATTGACGTGAAGATCTTATTATTCTGATCATATTATTCTAAAGAGACATAATTAAATTTTAACTCTAGGGCTCTCATAATTACATTTCTGCTCCATAGGATTGCAAGCGGAAGAGTTTGTTTTTTTTCCTTTTAGATAAAACGGATCTAAAACGGTGCCGTGTGTGAGTGTGGGTTGGGGCTGCTGCCCATGGTGGGCAACAGAGCCCCCGCGTCCATCTAATTGTGACTTTATCTTATTGATAGAATTTATCCTAGGTCCACCTTTAAATTCATGGCGCCACTGTAAATTACCCTTTTTAATATCGGGCCCGTGGCCTATGTAGCGTTTCTTTGTTCCTCCGGTACCGCTACATCCTAGCCTGTTAGTCGGTGCTAGCTAGTTATGTATCGCTTTTTATACGACTTTTTGTCCACTTCACTGTTGTTATATGATCGCTACGGCTGCTTCAGGTGCTCCAACGCCAAAAATAATTTGAAAAAATTCACGGTCATGACATTTGATTCCCATTATGTATCATTTGAAACTACTGCTTCCACTACCACTATTTAAAACATTGGCTGCCGCCCGACTATTTTTTAACACTTTGGACTTTGCAAATAAGGACTTCAAATTCATCTGAATGCTTTTTGGGGTTCCATTCTATACAGAATATTTCTTGCAGCTTAGGCCCGGCCCGTTTCCACTAAAAAAAATACTAAGAATTTAACGCATTTTAC
Source organism: Rhododendron vialii (assembly GCF_030253575.1). Lineage (NCBI taxonomy): Eukaryota > Viridiplantae > Streptophyta > Magnoliopsida > Ericales > Ericaceae > Rhododendron > Rhododendron vialii. The sequence continues at coordinate 34,734,948 of NC_080561.1, read as the reverse complement.
TATTTCGTTTCCACTAATAAAAAAGTTTTAGCATTTTATCATCTCATTTCCACTAACAAAAAAGTTGTCAACGGAATTTTTTTTTACTACAGTAACTCTACTGACAAACCCATCAACAACTTATTCACTACCGAAAACAACTTAATATTTCTCAATAACTTATATATTCACTATCGGAAACATTTAACAACTTCTTAGCCACAAATAAAAATTTATAAATTTTTCACTGCCGGAAACACTCCGTAATAGATAAGCCAAATTCAAAATTACCATAAATGTAATCCATTCACATCATTGAGAAATTATTTCATGTACTAAACAAAGCATTCATGTACTCCCTCTGTTTCATATCGAGAGTCTCATACTCTCTCTTGTCATTTTTCAAATAAAAAAATCAACTATTTTCGTGTATAATTTTTTGAATTTTTCGCACCGGCCGTATTAAAAATCTCGATTAATACTTTAAATTGATGCGAAAAGATTTAAAAAATTATACACGAAAGTAGTTAATTTTTTTATTTAAAAAATGACACGACTTTTCGTACATAGTGAACTTTCAATATGCAACGGAAGGAGTACTAATGGATGATGATGCCTAAGTAACCCATTTGTTCTGTAGCCAAAACACCTTGAGTTCAACTTTTCACTTCTTTGGAATATTCTGCACGATTTTTTTTAGCAGCAAAAAAGAATTTTGTTATTCTTTGAAAAACAAATTACAAAGATTAAAAATAAACCTAAGCACAAGCTAGGCATCAAGAATTACAAATTGGGAGATGATGCTGTGCAGTGGTGTGCGCAGTATCGTGCTGCACACCTCCGAGCCATCGGATGCACGATCCGACGATTCAAAAGTGCGTAGCTGCACAGCACCAACCCGAAGTCCATTACATAGCGATATATATATATATATAGCACCCTGTGTGATACATGTATGTGTTAATATGAGTTTTACTGTTGTGAGATGAAACCCTCTCTTCCCTTATCCCATTCTTACCGATTGTAGAAATAACAACAGAAACAAATATTGCATGGTTTTTTTTATTTATAAAATTTCGATTGAAGTGGTTTAGGGTTTAAGTTGTAAAAATAAGATGGTTTTATGTCCTTTCTTTAATCGCGGTACATATACGATGACTTGAGCTTAATTTTGTACGTACTGCCTTCATTTTTCTTCTTCTTCTTCTTGATTTAACTAATACGTAGTAATGTCAAGCATATTGAGTCGGACTCTCTCATAGAAGTCAACTTAATCAATGAGGGAAGCCCATCTAGCTAATCATCCTCAAAGTGTTATCATTAACGGAGCCCACTACCTTATGCGCCACACCAACACAACGCTTGGCCATGTCTACCGAAATGCAAACCAGTGTGCTGATCATCTTGCTCGGGTTGGGGCTGAACAAGAAGAATAGCTTGTGGTTGTCGCTGACATCCCTCTTTCCATCAGGGAGTACATTATCAGGGATAGCCTAAATCTCAAGCATGTAATTAGACTAGTTTATTTTATGTCTGGGCCTGTAATGAATTTTACTAATTGCACTCTCATGTTGCGGTTCTCCCTTGCGTAGTTGTTTAATGAATTTTTGATTGACAAAAAAAATAGGAAAATGTTAGGGACAAAGAAAACTTATCCTAAAAGTACCCTGAAAAGAGTGCGTAACTAGTGGTTGAGATTTACTTTGATGTGTGTGACCCAATCATGCATCAAAGTGATTCTCAACCACGGATTGCTTTTTTCGGGATACTTTCAAGATAAATTTTCTTTGTCTTTAGCATTCCTAACTTATTCTTAAGGGACAACAAAAAGGAATCCAGGCAGAGTCAAACTTCCAAACTGTTGAGCTGGAGTTTAAAGGGATGTAGTTAGGGGTTGAATTTCCAAACTGTTGGGTATTTAGGACCCCCAAGCATCCGCAATGAGAATAATCAAAATCAATAACCAAAATGTGCCACGTCAGCATTTGATTATCCATTTAGTGCATAATCGAACTTAACAAACTTTATCTCCACATTGATTATTTTTGCATCCCTATAAAATAACCCCCCACAATACGCAATGCACCTATGTCCAATTACAAACGAGTTCTAATCACGCACCCGACCATACCAAATTATTCTTCTCTATGAGACGATCCTAATGTGGGGTGTTTTTTAGTTTTGAATGTGATTATTGGGTTTGATTATTGAGTTTTGGTTATTGGTAAAAGTTGTTAAGTTTGGTTATGGAATGGTTGGAATTTGGTTATTTGCTAAAAGACTTATAACTTTGATTATTACAATGTGAGGTATTTTTTTAGCATTGTTGTTAAGTTTGGTTATCCATACCAATTTGCTTATTACAATGTGGATGCTCTAAGTTTAGGTTTTCATCCAAAAACTCTAGCCTATATATATATATATATACACACAGAAATTTTCAGGTAAGGACCTTAAAATGAGGACCTTATATGCGGACCTCCCATTTGTCACCTTTTCCGATCGGATTTCGATGATCCGAGCTGCTCAATGTGTTCAGAACGTAATTTTAAGGGTATTCATGAGTAATCGGCAAGAGAAATGACCGGGAATGGCTTGATTTGAGCAGTTGTTATTTGAACCGTTAGATAAAAAAATAAACAAAAACTGCTCGGATGAAGCCCTTCCCGGTCTTTTTTTTTTTTGCTGATTTCTCGCGGGTACCCTTAAAATCACGTTTTGAACACATTGAGCGGCTCGGATCATCGAAATTCGATCGGGAAAGAGAGGTCCGCACTTCAAGTGAGGGATCTCTCATTTTGTTAAAATGAGGGACTTTCATTTTCCGATCAAATTTTGAAAATCCGAACCGTTCAATGTGTGCAGTACGTAATTTTAAGGATCCCCGCGAGAAATCAGCAAAAAAAATGACCGGGAAGGGCGTCATCCGAGCAGTTTTTTTTGAACCGTTCAATGAAAACTGCTCGGATGAAGCCCTTCCCGGTCATTTTTTTTGCTGATTTCTCACGGAGACCTTTAAAATCACGTTCTGATCACTTTGAGCGGCTCGGATCATCGAAATTCAGTCGGGAAGGGGAGTCCCGCATTTTAATAAAATGAGGGATCCCTCACCGGAACCTAACTCTATATATATATATATATATATATATATAAACAGGGTGTACAATGAAATAACGGCAATTTCGGATTTATTCAAGTGTCAAAATGAAAACTTAATCTCCAAAAGTGACCGGGACGAAAAACATGTGCCTCTATGGGAAGGACTAATATTTAAGTATACCCTTAAAAAGAAGAAGAAGAGATCAATAACTATTGATAGAAATTAACCTGTTTGGAAATTGTTGTTTTAGCAGCTTCAATGACCGACCCTTTTGACCTGTATAATATAATGGGTAGGTGCCGCCTGCTAGTTGTTAAAAAATAACATGATCCAACACTGATGTGCAAACAAATCAAACAAAACAATTGTTTATAATTACTTTTAATGCTCCTCTCTATTATTTATAAGCATTAGAAATTTAGAGCCAATCGATTTGTTTATCATATAATGGATTTAAGGAACCAATGACTCGATCCCTCTAATATATGCTGTCAAGCAGTCTTGCAAAGCGGCCGACTCAGTCATTCATCTCGGCAATCGATGATTCGGATCTTAAATGAGCAATGGACGGTTCAAATTCGTATGCGTTCAGATTCAATCCGAGTCGTCCGTGCCAAGATGAGTGACGGATTAACCGCTTGATTGGCATCACTTTAGAGGGAGATGCTCGGCAACATTTCCTGTGCCTCAAATATAAAGCTAGAGTCCACCCACTTTTGATTACCAAACGACAACCGTATATAATAAGACGCACATCTATTCTTGTGGGCAAAAGAAATAATCAATTAGTTAATTAATCATGTGTTGAAAAGGAAATAATTTCTTATTTTGGTCCATTATAAATCCAAAACCATGTAATAAAAATAAAGTTAATTTCAAAGTATCGATATTGTTAAAGGAGTAATGATTGGAGAGAGCTAGGGAGAAAAACATTGTTAAAGGAGTAAGGATTGGAACTAACGAGGTTATTGTATCTCACCTTCAATTCGCGGACGATACAATATTGTTCTGTAACAATAACATAGAGGAGATGGCTAACATTAAGAGAATTCTTAGATGTTTTCAGCTTATGTCAGGACTGAAGATCAATTTTTCTAAAAGTTTGCTGTGTGGTATCAATGTCCCACATCAGGATGTTGTTTCTCTTGCTCAAGCTATGGGATCCAAAGTTGATCATCTGCCAATCAAATACTTGGGCTTGCCTTTGGGTGCTAATCCTAATAGAATCAAGACATGGGATTCAGTGGTGGAGAAAATGGGAAAGAGGCTAAGTGTTTGGCGAAGGAGGTCCAATTCAACAAGAGGTAGACGTACATTACTTAATCACTCACTTAGCAATCTGCCCATCTATTTCATGTCTATCTACAAAATGCCAGTGGCTGTAGCGAAGGCTATTGAGAAGTTACAGAGACAATTCTTTTGGGGAGACAAGCTGAGAAGAAAAAATTACACCTTGTGAAATGGGAGGTGATTTCTATAAAGAAAGAGAATGGTGGACTGGGAATGAAGAACCTGCTGATTCAAAACCAAACTCTTCTTGCTAAGTGGTGGTGGAGGTTCGATAAGGATAAAGATTCGCTTTGGGTGAAGGTTATTAAAGGAAAATATAACTTGGAGCGAAATTTTTGGCTTCCGTGGCTACCAAATTCTGGACAGGTTTCGAATATTTGGAGGGATACATGTTCAATTTGCTAATCCTCCACAAGTATTGGGTCTATTATAAAGGAGGGATTTAGAGTTCAAATAAATTCTAGGGACTGGGTTTTTTTCTGGAACAATATTTGGTTAGGGGATATTACTCTTCAAGAGAATTACCCACACCTTTTTCTTGCTTCTACTCAGAGGGATGTAGTTGTCAGTGCCTTGAAGGAGGGTAGCAGTAGTTCAGGATGGAATATGCTATTCAGAAGAGATTTGTTTGATTGGGAAAGATGTCGTCGAGATGAACTTGTACAGAGACTTAGTGTAGTGATTTTGGATCAGTCCAACTATGGTTCCCTTCAATAGAGATGGACCTCAGATAAGTGTTTCTCAGTGAAATCAGTTTACAAGCAGTGGGAACAAACTAGAAACTCTAGGAATTTGGTTTTGGAAGCACTGTGGAAGAATCTTAGTCCTCCCAAGGTGGAGATTTTTTCGTGGATGGCAGTGCAGGATAGGGTTGCTACTCGTTCGGTGCTTCTGAGTAGAAATATGATTCATGAGTCTCAATCGGTTCTTTGCCTTTTGTGTTCTTTGCATCTGGAAACTCCCCATCATTTATTTATACATTGTCAATTCTCTTGGGTTGCTTGGTCATTGATTTTGGAGTGGTGGCATGTGAAGTGGGTTTGCCCATCGTCATTGGCGGGTCTTTCTACCTGGTGGTTAATAATTGATTTGGTAATTTGGAGAAACACATTTGGTAAACAACGTTCTTCGCTACACTGTGGTCCTTATGGTCAGTGAGAAATGATTATGTATTCAACAGCGCTACGATCGGAGTGGGAGAAGTTGGGGAGCTTATCAAAACCATAATTGCGATGTGGATGAAGTCAAAATTTGACATTAAGGTTTATACGGTGGAGGATTTTAAGGGATATTTCAATGGAATTCGAATGGTGAAATTGTAATTTAGATTTAGGTGTGTTTACATCCAACTATCTGTTGGATGTTTGTTTTATTTTCTTTTTCATTCGCTCTCTCGATGTATCCCTTTTGAGTTTATAAAAGTTTCGTTTGCCGAGGAAAAAAAAAAGTATCGATAATTTTTTACATTCTCTTTTTACCTAAAAAATTACATGCAAGACTTAATTTCCTCCAATTCGTTGAGGTTATTTCTCACACTCCCTTGAGGTTGCTATCCCAAAAAAAAAAAGAAAAGAAAAGAAAAAGCTTTAATTTATGTAAATTACTCAAATATGGAATGAACTGACGTAAGGAAATGGTAGTTTCACAGAGCATGTCAATATTTTTTAAAATGTCTTCAACTCAACTTCTAACTTGTTTAAAATATCATGCTATAAAATTCATGTTTCATTGTCTACATTCAAATATATACTGCACTTGTCAACGCCGAATATACTATCGTAAAATGCACTTGGTGGCTCGGTATGGGTTTTAAAAATCTGGAGAAGTTTTTATGAGAAACAACCTTCCCATGCCACGACTTGGTCGTTATGGTTGGTAAGGAATGATATTGTATTCAATAATGCGTCATGGCGGGTGGAAGATCTTGGGGAGTTAATTAAAATCAGGGTAGCAATGTGGGTTAAGGTGAAGTTTGATATTAAGGTATACTCGGTGGAGGTTTTTAAGGGTTATCTTGATGGTATGAGGAAGGTCAAAGTGTAATTAATTTTGTGTGCATGGGTTCTGCGGTTCAACTTTCGGTTGGACAGTTTCTTTATTTTTCTCTTTGTTCTAAGCTTGAGTGCTTTGCGAGTTTTCCTTAATGTACCCCTTTCGAGTTAATAAAATCTTCTTTTGCCGAGAAAAATAAAATAAAATGGGTAGATATATATATGATTTTTGACAAGTCAACTAATTAAGGGTGTGTATGGACATACTCTTTTTTTTTTTTTTCTAAAGACAGTGGGTATTATTGATGTTTAGTGAATTTTTATTTAGCTTTTTGTCCAAAATTTTAAAATAAATCGTGTTACAAAAAACGATGGATAGGTGAAAAAAAAATCTACATAATAAGGCCTTAAAAGACACTAAAGAAGTGAAAATTTCAAACTATTTCTAAATTTTTTTTCCGTCTTTAGTGAATGTTTTGGGACATTCAATACTAACTCACTCTATTATTTTCTCGATTTTGTTTGTGGATGATTAATCTAAAAATATTAGCGTAAATCTAAAAAATTACCAAAGAGACTTTGTCAATGATACAAAATATTTTTTGTCCACACACACACTATGAATACTTTTATATGCTTCCCCATGACAAATAATTTAGTCCACATCTAATTGTTTACGCTTGTATATATGAGATCCTTGCTCCACTGTTCAAATATTTCTCTTTGCTACAGTTAAAGAAAAATAATAATAGTGTAGAAGATAAAGACAAGTACATGTTAGTACTCTGGGACCCAACTTAAATGTCTTATTTTTAAGTTGGGTCCTAGAGTGACGTGTACTTGTCTTTTTAAGTAAAGATCGATCTTGGCTTGTTTATGAAGCGAATCGATCTCAAACGTGCGAGTTTTATTGTGCCGAAACGAGTTTTGAAAATATGTACATGCTTGGCTTATTTTATGAGACAAACCATACGTTCTCAAATGAGATTTAATTGAGTCGAATATGAACCGATATCGAGTAGTTTGAAATTTTTCATACTTCAAAAGTCGGATGAGCCAAGCAAGAGTTTGTTCGAGCTTGGTACAAAATTAAGCTTAACGAGCTTCGAAAAGGTGCTCCAGCTGGGTAAGTTAATATAACAAGCCGGTCTCAGACGAGCTTAGTTTTAACTGCGAACACGAGCTCGATCGAACTTGAACGGTTTGGTTCGTTTGTCAGCCATATATTCCTCTCCCTTTCAGGTTTATTAATTAATTAGCTCCCTTAATTAACCATTTACTGAAATGAATTGCAATTAAATAACATATCCCATGCATACTCCAATGCGGACGCAATCATCTCCTGGATCGTCTAATTAGTTGAAATCATCAATAAAATCCCAAACACGTTTTAGAGCTTCACCCGGAAGACATTAATCATGAAAGCTGTCTAAATTAAGATCACAATCATTGATCGCATTATACAAGTTTATTTATTTTTATTTTACAATGTGGGGCTCAGTATTGCACTTTAATTAAGTATTAACTAAAAAGATTGAAAAATAAATAATTTCATCGTACCTGTTACAAGTTGCTTCATGGTGCCTATATAGTATTATATGAACTCCCAGAATGAACATAAGTAGAAAACAAAACAAAACAAACTTAATTATTTAGGCATGTAAAATTTTGAAATTTTGCTTGAGACTGTTATATGTAAGTAACCTCGCGCTCGATTCATTTTTAATTAAGAAAAGGAAATGAAGCAAATTCGTTAGGCGGTGCGCAGCTAGAATGCCTCCTTGATTCGGAATGAAGCCAAGTTGTTACATATTATAAGCGAAGGAAGAACCCCATTTCATAGGGGTCCTTTATATATAGCTAGCGAAGAAAAGGCTTTGGAATATGGCAAGATCTTCCTATAGCTAGCAAAGCAAAGCACAAGGAGAAAGCGCTGGGGGCTCGATCCAAGATCAATTACTTCAGACATTGATGTAATTCCCAGAATCGGTTTTGCTTTACTCAGGCGATACTAATCTTTCTCGCACTTACTTCGATCAATAGGAGCTTATGCACTCCACTCTACTTGCTGAAAAGGCAAGGGCTGGATGGGAGGTACGTTGTTGTATAATTCTTAAAATGGAAAATTCATTGAAGGCCTAGCTCGCTATGAGAGCTTGCTTAAGAAGTTCATGATCACCAGCAGTTGCTCTTAAGAGAGTGGGCGGAACGTGAAACAATTGGTTAGATAAAAAGATGAAAAAAACTACATTGTTATACGATATAAAGATTCATCCTTCATATGATTTCCTTTTGTTGTAGTATAAAAGAACGATATTCCTTTCGCACTATATGTTAAAATTCATCGCAGTATGAAGCATGGCCGCTTCTCTGAAACCTTAAAACACTAGACTCGGCAATGAATTCCTAAAAGAATGGAGTAAAATTTAGTTCTGTAGATAGTTAAGGTCATTTTCAAACACAAGAGATCTCCAAATTAGGGGATAAAAATGAGATCATTATTATTATTTTTTAGCTCAATGAGAAAAAATAAATATTTCAATAGTACATGGACAATGGATGGTAGGAGAACATAGTCATCACCACTACAGATATATATGCCAACTAGGTCGGAGATAGGAAAGAACGTCATCATGTTAAATCCGTGTTATCTATGAAGTTCTTCTTTTTTTTTGCTCGGCAAACGAAACAATTTATTAATCTCGAAAGAGTACATCGAGAGAAGAAGAGAAAAACACAAAGTGCACCTCAGAGAGACATACAAAAGAAACCCAAAAAAGACCTCATCCAACAGAGAGTTGGATGACTGCACCTCAAAAGAGAATTACAATTTTAGACTACGAATCCCGTCCAAAAACCCCTTAAAGGCTTCCACCGAATAAATCTTGATGTCATCCAACTGGAAAAACTATGAAGTTCTTCCCTTTTCCTAACTGGAAAAACTAGTAATGGAAGCTGCAAATGACACAGCTCTAGCCCCTTAATCAATTGCAGTTGATACTAGAATAATGGAAGCTGCAAATTAATAACACATCCCATATGCTCCAAAAGAATGTGATATCATTGAAAGCCATACAAACAAACCAAACTCGATCAATATATTTAACCACAAATTCAGAAAAGAAAGACACATAATGAGAGAGAAATTAGTAATCAAATCTTGCATTCAGTAAGACCCGGCACTACACTACACTGATCTCTCAATTACGCATGTCTTTTTTTTTTATCAGCAAAAAGAGATGTATAATAAAACTCGATAACAATGCATCGAGGGTTAAAAGGATTGAAAAACACAAGCCATCAAATGTGGCAAAGTGTCATGGAACTTATGCTAACAAGAAGGATATTCCAATTCTCAGTCACAATTCGATTTTAATAACTGCGGGTTCGTTAGTGTTACTTTTGGTAAGTAACTAAATGCACCCAATTCACACAATCTAGGGTTTAGTTCGTTTGTAATTTTGCTACATATGAACCTTTTATTTCATGTCATCATCATCATCAAAAGAAGAAGAAGAAAGGAAATAGATTGGTTTCAGCGATCAAAATTCATTGCGTTGTGCAAAATATGTATCGCACAAGTATGAAGTTGTGCTCAAAAGGTTATGAATCGATTGATAGTCCAATCCTGATATCTTGATTTATATGTACGTGAAGAACTTGCTATAATTTTCGAAAGAAGAATGAGGGGAGAAAAAGAATCCTGTTCCAGAATTATTCGCCAAAATGCAAAAGTCAGCTATGAATTCGCAAGACACTAGAGCCTAAACTAGGGTTTGTAGATTGCGAAAGGATGAATTCAACAAACAAAAGATATACTATTTTCTTTATTTGTAATTTTGAGCTTGAAAATCATGAAACATAAACTACTACTACTACTACCTAAATTTAGGGAAACAAAAAATCAATAGACTCGGTTTGTTTAACAAAGAGAAATGAACGGGCTCTCTTTCCCTTCGCTGTACCCTTATAGAGTTTAATAAAAAAATTCTTAATTTGCCGATAAAAAATAAAAAAAAACCCGGCTCCCTTTGTTTGGATAACTCTTTAGTTAAAATAGTACTCCTACTATTTTTTTTCCCAAATACATCATGGAGCTCCAAAAATAGTCAAGCTTTTTACTGGAAATTTGTACTTAAGAAATCATTATGTTTTCTAAAACCCATAGAAAAATAAGAAATATTTTACTCAACTAAAGATTAAAAAAAAGAAAAGAAAAAGAAGAACGTAACGGAAAGTAGAATATAACCCCATAATACATCAGTCAGAAGAAAAATGTACACATGTAAAAACCTTAAATTCAGCTAATCTCATCTCCAACCCTCACATTCTTTTCACATATCACATTTATTAGAGAAAATACCCTCCTCTCTCTCTCTCTAGAGTTCTCTCTCTCTCTACACTGTATTGTTACCTCTAGTATGAAGGGCGACCTTGATTCCAAGCAAAGGCATCATGGCTCATCTGTCCACCATTGGGAACCAAACTATTCGGTCCCAGATTAAAAACCGGCATCAAACCCGGCTCACCCAACATCCCACCATGCTGCTGCCCTCCACCGCCACCGCCGCCGCTTCCCATCCCCGGCGGCGAACCGCCACCGACCTGCCCCTGTCCTCCTCCTCCTCCACTCCCTTCCTCCTCCTCCTCCAACGGCAGCCTCTCGTACGTAGCGTTGGAAAATGTCGCCGCGATCACCATGACCGGTCCAGCTGCGATCAGCGGACCCACGACGCTTCCGCCCACCACCTGTCCCTGCCCGCCGGCCAGGTATATGGTCAACCCGGTCGATCCAGGCGGGGCGGGCCCTGGCAGAAACGAGCCGGTTAGAGAGAGAATCTCGAACCGGCCGTGTAAAGCCATGACCGCACCCGTCGAGGAGGGGTTCCTTAGGGTTACGTTGGTCACCGTGCCACTTGCACTCAGCACACAAACACCTCTCTGCCTTCTCCTTGCGAAGTTCGCGATGCTTTCGGCCACGTCCGATCCGCTAGCCACCTCCATGACGTGGCTGCGGAGCGCGTTGGGGCTGTCCCGGGTCACGAAAATCGGCGGCTTCGGCTTGTTCTTAGACCCGGGAGGGCGGCCGCGCGGTCGCCGCCCGCCGGTGGCGACCTCGATCGCGCCCTCTCTCGGCTCGTCGCTGTTCTCCCTCTCGTCCTCTTCCTGATCGCCGCCTCCGCCGCTGCTGTTCTCGTTCATGGATATCCCAAGATCCGGTTTCTTCATGCCCGCCGACGAAGGGTCCATCCCGGACAAACCCGCCTGCCCGGTCCACCACCGGTTCGACATGTTCCGAACTCAAGAGATTGAGAGTTAAGACACAAAAATTTACGTGGTTCAGCCTGAAGTCAAATGATTCAACAAAGAAAATTCAAACTATGAAAGATAAGAAAGCAGTAGTCAACGCTTTCTCATAGCTAAAAATTCGAGTAGAATTCGAGACAAAACTCATAGCAGTTGGTTTCAGCTCAGATAGATCTGAATTGAATTGGGTATTATCTGAAGAATCTCTAGGACACAAAAAAAAAAAGGGTATTAAAAGAAGGGAGGGTTTGGTACTTTGGTTTGTTGAGAGAGAAAGATGAGGCAGTTGACCAAGAACACAAGGATGATCTAAACCAGAAAACACACAGATACTACATGAGACATGGATAGTTTAGAGAGAGAAAAAGTGTAAGAAGAAGCTGAGGATAGAGACACTTTGGAAGTGCAAATAAACTGATACTATAACAAGTAGAAAGCTTGATAAGAGAGATTTTTCCCTTTTCTCTTTGTTTGTTTCTCTCTTTCCTTAGGTTTTGGCGAGGAGGGGAGTGAGTGTCAAAGGCGCTGGGTTCGGTTTCCTCTCACTAAAAAAAGGTCTTTGTTTCTCTCTCTACGTTCAGGTAAAGAGATAGAGAGAGAGAGAAAGAGAGAGAGAGGGAGGGAGGGACTGGGGAATTAGGGTTAGTGTATGGAGGGGGGTTGAGGTGTGGGGTCTCGTGCGCGTGAGGGAGTGGGGTGCGTCTTTTTCTGTGGGGTTTACCCGACAGATGAGCATATGAATGTATGCAAAAACAAAGAGCGTTTGGAACTAGGGAAGGGTACATCTTTAGATGCACCACCCCCCCTGGTATTTAGGTAATCTTTCTTGTTTTTGTCGAGTCCCTTAGATTCGGGGTATCCTGCGCTCCGTAATGCGCCATCCGGACCGTTCATTTCTGTAATCGATGATTTAGATCTTTGAATTTTTTTTTACCGGCAAGATTTAACACACATACCTGAACCATGGATTGCCAAGCCGAGTTTTGCCGAGCTCGAGCTCGACTTATTTGCTAAACGAGCCAAAAACTTGAGCTCGAATTCAGCTCAAACAAGGTTAGTCATGTACTAAACGAGCCTCTTTAATCAAGCAAATCAAGTCTCTCTTAACGAACAGAGCTTTTGTTGAATGATCGTTTACCAAATAAGCCGAAAATTCAAGCTCGAGCTCAGCTCATTTACTAAATGAGTTGAGCCGAGGCGAGCGTTAACGATCCGAGCTCGATCATGAGCTGCTCAATTCATTTTCATCCCTACTCGTGTAGTTATCGAGTGCCTCCATGGTTTTGTGAAAATATTACATTACACACCTTATTTGGGTTCGTATTATACCACCCCTAGACACGCATAGAAGTTCATTATATCAATCTTTAATTCATCACATGCCCGCACATAAGTTCATAACATTGATACAATTATGCCAACATATATAAATGCTATAAGTTCAAGGTTTTTTTTTTTTGCTATAAGTTAAAGGTTGATGATATGAATTTATGTACAAGTACGATGAATTCCTATACGAAATGTTATAAATTTGTATACAAATTAATATTCTGAATTTGTATTCGAATATTATGATGTTATACTACGATCAAAAGGGTGCAGACTGTAACTTATAGCTCTCTTAGTTTTATATTCTATGATATTTTGTGCACATATTGTAAGATGGCTCAACAAATCAACTGTTGACCGTGCTCAGATGTTTGACCAACCTATTAGAATAGAAATGTAGCACCCGCAGATGAGCGACACGTGGCCAGCTCGCAAGAGAAGTGTGGCGTGCGCCTCCTCTCACGATCGTCAAGGGCCCGATCCCCAATATGCTAAAAAATAACCGGGGCGATGGCCCTATGCAGGGGCGCGGCGAGGCTTGGACCTGAGTAATTAATGTCTATGAGAAGAGAAGTCCAGAGGCCAAAAAGGGACAAGGGGTAGTGCAGCCCAAAGAAACTAAGGGAGTCAACACGAAGGCCGCCCACAAACATATTCATCACCTGCACATCTATGTGTGCTCAGGCCGAATGGTGAGACCGATATAGGCATGACAGAGTTAGTCTTGACCTTCCCATACAGGAATGGATGAATATAGTGGGCTTTGAAAGAGAAGGAGGCGCCGCGAAGAGGGGGTGCACTCGCGAGACCATCGCGGGGGCTGTGGGGGGAAGTACCGAGTGAGACACATTTTGAGAGTTTATTTGTCTACTCGGTGCCTAAGTACTGGCCTAGGGTGCCAATAAATAAGAGCCTTTCCTTTTAGATTTCTCAGATAAGTTAGAATGGGCAATTCAGTGAGCACTGAATTTTAGAGAGATAACATTTTCTCTAGGCTTTCTTTCTCTATGATTTATGAATGACCTCAACCCAGCTGAGTGATCCTCAGGAGAGCCACTGCGTGGATCTCTTCTATACAGTCTGCATTCTCCTTCACCCCTCTAGATCACTCCATTCTGCCACTGATGATCATATCATCCTCGCCTCTTCGGCGCAATAGTACTCTCAAGAATATAGTATTCGGGTTCAGATTTGAACCTTTCTTACACATTTCATTTAGTATGATTTCGCATACGTACCAATCAGTTATTGTCCGAATACTGTGTTCAATAATGTTTTGACAGAAGTAGGGCAAGTAGGTGAGCTGATAAAAACCAGAGTTACGATGTGGATTAAGATGAAATTCGATATTAAGGTATACACAGTGGAGGATTTTAAGGGCTTCCTTGATGGAATTAGAAAGGTGAAAGTGTAGTATATGACTGAGGAGTGGTTCCATCCAACTCTCTGTTGGATGTTTGTTTTGTTCTTCTTTTGTTTAACCTCGTAAGCATTGTGTGCTTTCGATGTTCCCCTCGTTATACCCCTTTCGAGTTTTGTAAAAAGTTTCATTTGCCGAGGAAAAAAAAAATCAGTTATTGTCCATTTAATATGACCATCAGTTTTACTCAATCTCATGTAAAGGTACTGAGATAAGAGGTGATGTCCAAATATGATCATGAGCTAGCTGAAATTCTATTCAAGAACTTGGACTTGGGTTGTTTGTTCATGATCCACGAATAGCTGCAAAGGAACAACAATATCAGGGGAAAAAGAAAAGAAATCTTCATTTTAGACATGTACTCCTTCCGTCCCAAATTCTTGGTTCTCTTTTCTTTTTTGGAAGTCTCAAAAAATTGACTATATCTCTTAATTTATAATATTTTTTATATCAAATATAGATCTTGTTTGATAGATCTCGACGAGCTCTTTTATACAAAGTTTTTAAAATCACCAAAAAGATTATAGATTGTAAAATATAATCAATTAAAAAATGGTACACACTCCCAAAAAGGACCAACAAATTGGAACGGATGGAGTTAGTAGTAACAAAATTTGTTAACGTAAGTTTGAAAGTCAAATGACATGACAGTAAAAAAGTCAAATGACATGACAGTAAAAGATAATTGGAAATAATTACGGGGTGTTTTGGCAAAATAAGCTAGTACTTGGCTTCTTCTTTATTTTTTCTTTTGTCTCTATTCTCAATTTTTTTCGCATTTTTCAGTTCAATTTGCGTCAAATTTTGTATTGGCTTTTCTTTGTCTTTATTTAAAACATTATGACTTTCGATCATAATTTCTTACTTTTCTGATTTTTCTCGTCGAGACGAATTAATAATCTACAAAAATATGACTAAAAACTAACAAATTTGAAAAAAAAATCGAATAGAAACAAAGAAAAAATAAGAAGAAGTAAAGTAGCTTATTTTGCCAAAGCAGCCCGTAGTTTCATGCATGGTATCATGATACGTTGAAATAATCATTTGCATGAGAAATACTCCCTCCATCTCATTTTAAATATCCTTTACGGAAATCCGTGTAATTTTAAACCCCCTAATTTTAAACCCCCAAAAAATATTTGTAGGTATTATTTTTTATTTTTTTACTCCAAATTAATTTTTTATTTTACAAGCAACATGGTGCTTGGACTATTTTTCCATTAATACACTTTAGACTTTAGAAGATTAAAAGCATTACATCTTCACCCCACGTACGTACGTACTTTATATTCAAAAATCAATATTCCTGCCACTAGACTTTGTTTTAAAAATGGTTTTCGATTCTGTATTACGTCATTTTAGTATCAGAACATCGTATAGTTTAGAATTTAGATAAATGAGCTAGAGATATACTTAAAATTTAGAATCAAATCCATATATAATAATAGAATGTATAGTGCTTCAATAAGACTACTAGAAATAAAAGAAAAATTGTGGAGAAAGATATAAAATAATGCTAGAACTAGTAGAAAATTAGATAAAAATGAATTACGTACTCAAAGCTACTGGAAATTAGTAGTTGAAAATTTGGATTAGAAGAAGATCTGTACAAATAGCGAGGTCTGAGGAGTTTGGGGGAAAATGAAACAATATTTAGAAAAATTAAAAGGAAAAAATATATTTTTTGAAATCAGGCAATTCATTAATTCATACCCGAAGGCAAAGATTACATTGCAATAACAGGAGTGCACTAAACAACCTAATTCGAGACACGAGTACTGCATAAAGCACAACAGGCTACAAACTCAAGAACACCCTGCAAAAGCACCCGGCACAAGTGTCAGCCTAGGAATCCCGTTCAGGACTAGGTAGAGAGATACCAAAACGGGATCCCAGCACAAACCATTAAATACTAAGCACAAATGTAATCACATAACAACAGAATACAAGCGAAAACAAATATCTGCTCCCAAGGATATGCCTCAAGGCCGTCGACTGGAACTGGACGGGGAGACCCAATCTAGAGCTGTGGAGTCCTCTAAGGAGGATTCGAGGCAAACCTCCGCTGTCACGCAAGGCTCCAGGCGTGAAGGCCGAGGCAACGCCAGTGAAGAACTCCGGCAGGCCCAACATGCCCATGGCGGCAAAAGAACAAATACTTCCTCTCGTTGGACCTGTTGTTGACCACCAACCAAAACAGAGAGAAACAATCGACCAAACATACCGGAACAAATCTCGGAAAATCCTAACACAACCACCACTGCCGTTGTCGGGAGAAACTCCAATACCCGTCCACGATTGTCGTCGAACCACCGAAACCCTCTACTTCAGCTAGATCACTGAAACCCTAACTAAAAATATTTACACAAAGAAATTATTTACTCACCACCACAGCCTCACCAAATCCGGGGGAGACCCGAATCGGTACATAACCGGAGTGGGAAACCAGCCGGTAGAAGAGACGGAGGACCGCTGAAAAACAAAAAACCTAACTCCACAAACCTCACCTTATTAAACCCCTCCATCGACCACCAGCTACCAGATCTGAGCTCCCATCGCGAGGACGGAACGAAAAGACCCATACGACATGGCCGGAGTCCCCGCCGGACTCAACAACTGGAAAAGCTAAAACCGGAGTAGTGGAAGCAGCAGAAGAGAGAGAGAGGAGGAGGAGGGAGATTATGGGGAAAAAGGGGGGGGGGGGGGGGGGCGGGGGGGGGTGCCAGCCCTCGCTGGTGAAAAATTTAAAGAGAGAGAGGGAGAGAGAGAAATATATATATATATATATATATATATATATATATATATATATATATATATATATATATATACAGATTCAATCAGGTAAGGGCGCCCTTACCTTGTTAAGGTAAGGACCTCCCATTTTCCGATCAAATTTCGATGATCCGAGCCGCTCAATGTGTTTAGAACGTGATTTTAAGGGTACTCGCAAGAAATCGGCAAAAAAAATGACCGGGAAGGGCTTTATCCGAGCAGTTTTTGTTTGTTTTTTATCGAACGGTTCAAATAAAAACTGTTCGAATGAAGCCCTTCCTAATATTTTTTTTTGCTGATTTCTCGCGGGTACCCTTAAAATCACGTTCTGAACACATTGAGCGGCTCGGATCATCGAAATTCGATCGGGAAAAGGGAGAAAAAGGGAAGCCCTTACCTTAATTAGGTAAGGGAGCCCTTACCTGAAGGGGACTGATATATATATATATATATATATATATATTTTGTTGAAGGCAAGGAAAATGGAGAAGAATGGAGAAGAAAAATGGAGAAGAAACAAAAAAAAATGAAATAGACTTGGAAATGGCTATTGTAAAACTTGTTTCGAGAGTCAAATCTTTCAACAGAACCAACCACAATTTCAGAAACTTTAGTCGACGATTACAAATGAAAAACCCTACTCTGAATTTTGACTATATACTAGACTATCAAGAAATTATATATTATAGTTTTTTTCTTCAAAAGTGCTACGATCACTGCATCATTTCCGTCTCTCCACGTGGGACTAGGGCTGACCTAATGTATTTAGAGGCCCTAGGCCAAATCGTTAAGTGGGGCCTATGGCTTAATTAAATAATGAATTGTTCATATATAAATTTTAGTCCACATTGAATACAGAACTTGCTCTGGTTCAATGGTTATGTTGTGTTTCTATGTTACACATCCAAAACCTAGGTTCAAGACTTTGACAATTCCAAATTTCCACCAATGTGTATTGAAGGTTCCTTGTCCACTGAACCAACTACAATATCTACTCTAGTATTGTGAAATACTAATATACATACCTACTCCTAATAGGGGGCGGGGGGGCCTTTTCTGGGGCCCTAGGCCCGGTCTTCGAGGGCCGGCTTTGTGTGGGACTCACTCCGGGCCAACAAAAATACAAAAAAATCTCCACAAATGTTAAATTATTTTTTATGAGATTCTGTAAAAAAATCAGCTCAATCGCATATCGATAGGTGTGTTTTCTAAATTTGTAAAAGCGACACTGAACAATTGTGCAGTTTAAGAGATCATTTTATAAAATCAAGTTAACATCGATATTCTTCTCTACGGAAGTTTAAATTTGTAGTTGGAGGGAAAATTTTATGTTGTGAGTTAACTTCCGAAATTTTGCTGAACCTTCTAAAACATGACTGATCCTTCAAATCTCATTTGGACATATCCAAATATTACTCCATTCATTCTATATTGAGAGTTCATTTTTTTTTCTAGTCATTTTTTAAATCAACTACTTCTGTGTATAATTTTTTAAATTTTTTCGCACATTATTAAAGATCTCAATTAATACTTTAATTTGATGCAAAAAAAAATTTAAAAATTATACATGAAAGTAGTTGAATTTTTTATTTAAAAAATGACACGACTTTTCATGATGGACTATTAATATGGAATGGAGGGAGTATATAACACAAATTTAAGTAAAAGCTTTATTAATGGACTACTGTTAATTGTGAAGAGAAAAATAACTTTTCAAAATTATGAGTAAAAAATTAAGTGTCCGTTCCAGATTCTCAAATAAGTACTTAAAAAATAAGGACCCATTTTCAAGCTTAAAAATAATGGACTTACGAAAATGATTTAAATTTTTTTTTTTTACGAAAATAAGATACATATTACATTTTTTTTATATTTCAGTAAGCTTATTATTTTTAAGTCTGAAAATTACAAATAAGTACTTATTTTTTAAGGGTCTCCCTTCGTTTGGTGAAAAAAAGAATTGAGTTCAAAACTCATTCGTTCAGAATGAGTTTGAGTCAAGGAGTTATAGGGGTTGAACTCAAAATTTAGTTTTGAGCCTATTTTAGAGCATCTGCGGAAGACATACAAAATGTCAAAAACAATGTGGGTGTTTGGATGCTTCATTTTCGCCTTTTCCTTTTCTACTTTTCCTGTTTTGGCTGTTTGGCACCAAAACATAAAACTCATTCTATGAGAATGAGTTCTCTTAATTGAAGAAAGGAGAAGAGAAGTGAAAAAGAGGTGGAGTTCTTCTCATTTTCGTTTTCTAGCCGCGCCAAAAAGACATCTCTATCCTCTACGTTTGTCCATAATTCCCCAAAACCCTCAAATGTTATCCTCGCTAGATACACTTTACTCATATCCTCCCCCTCTGGTCTCACGAGCCCACAGCACATCCCAACCAAGAAATGCATACCTTACCAAGAAAATTCTAGTAGCATGTGGTACTCATAGACCGCATGACGCAGAGAGGAAAATTAAAGAACCAAACTGGATTAAGAAAAATTTGTATTAAGAAAATAAAAGAAATGAATTGGGAGATTGTACTCTGTTTTGATTTGCTTAGTGTTTTTTTCTCAATCAATTGTATACAAACTCTATGATTAAAAAAAAAAATTTGTATACACAACTCACAATATAAATCTAATTACAAAATTGATTAAACTAATATTTATACACATTATATCCCATAATTAATGATCAAGGACAACATGGTAAAAAATTAATTCATAATTCATTTTCATCATATATCTCCCAAACACTACTTCTATTACAAAATGCATTCTGCACATATTAACTAAGGGGGTGTTTGGGAGCCTACTTTTTGGCTTTTCATTTTCAACTTTTTGTCTTTTTGACTTTTGAGATTATGATCAGAATGTATTTTGTATTTGATAGAGTGTTTGGATGATATGTACAAAATGCATTTTGCAGCAGGAGTAGTGTTTGGGAGATATGGAATGCAAATGAATTATTGATTGATTTTTTACTATGTTGCCCCTGTTATTAATAATGGTTATAAATAATATTTTAATCTAATTTTTTTATGTTTTATTTTGAAATTGCTTTATTCTTCATTAGTGAAAGTCTCAAACTATTTTTTAATTATGTTTTTATTGTTTCAAGTATTTTTCACTCTTTCCTCCAACAATCTTTTGATTTTTAATCTAAAGTAACAATTAAGTTAAATCGAATAATTGCAAAATAACGAGCTTGTTTCCCATAAAAATTCTAGCTAATCAAAATCTTTCTACTCCAAGGAAAAAAAAAGAGGCTTCCACACGAAGAAGAGAAAACAAGAAGAACAGAAGATACCCTTTCATGTGAAATCCAATCAATCCCTAAACCAAACAAGAAGAAAACAGCAGATACCCAAAAAACAAATCAATCCCCAAACCAAACAGTACAATGTCTAATTTCCAGAACAAAAGAAAGAATAGGGCACCCAAATTTTGACTAGTCTCATACACAAATCAGTAAGTGATGGGCGATTTCAAGACATTTAGAGATGGGCGAAGGTGAGTGTGTAGATTGGCAAACTTCTCTAGTCTTCTGCTCCTGGTCTCTCTTTGTGTTGTGTGGTGGAAGATGTGAGTAATAAAAGTTGCAGTGGAGAGGATAAAGTTCAGATGAGGGTTTTGAGGAATTATGGAAAAACAGAGAGGGTAGGGATGTAAAATTGTGTGGCTGGAAAACGAAAATTGGAAAACGAGAATGGGAAAAACTCCTCCTGACCTCTTTTTCTCTTCTCTTCTCCATTCTTCAAATTAGAGAACTCATTCTCATAGAATGAGTTTTGTGTCTTGCAGCCAAACACCCAAAATAGGAAAAGTAGAATTGGAAAAGGCAAAAATGTGGCTCCCAAACACCCCCTAATTACTCTACCAAATTCAAAATGCATTCTAATTATAATTCAAAAAATTAAAAAATTAAAAATAAAAATCTAAAAAGTAGACTCACACTCTTGCGCAAATTTAAGTATGGGCCTGACATGTCTTCGAGATTGTTCCACTTTTTCGAGAAGATACTTTTTGAAAAAGAAGGTAAATTTTAAGGTAAAAAATTATGTATTTACGCAAATAATTTTCCTACCAATATGAATCTTGTTTGATAGATCTCATTGAGATCTTCTAAACGGTTCAATAAAAATTAAAAAATTATTTTTTGTTTTCGTTATATTTGAATTTGAAATTACTTTCTTTTTTAAAAATAAGATTTTTAGAAAAAGCGAAACGGCGACTTCATCCGAACAAATCAAAATCAAAATCAAAATCGGATGGGTGGGGTTTGAAGGTAGTCCGCCATAGTTTGAGAGAGAGAGAGGAGATAGAGAGCAATGGGTGATAACCTATTTCTGGGGTTACCACCTCCTTCTGCGCCTCCTCCTCCTCGATCTTCAGCTGAACAACAGCAATCGTCCACCACCTCCGCCGCCGCCACTGCCGCCGCCAAAGAATCTTTGCTAAAGCCGCCGCCCCGTCCTGCTCTCAAGAGCGCTCTCAAACGCTCAAAGCCTCCCCAACCGCAACCTGAAGGTACAACGAACATCTTGTTCCTAATTCCTCTTGGTTTCTCTACGGAGTTTTGTTATACTAGAATAGGTTGATTCCGTCAGTGAATTTTAATCCATGTAGATGTATTGAACGCTGTCTTGTTACATTTTAGATGTTTTGGTTTCGATGATCGTTAGGGTTTTGGTTTACTGTATAAGCATTAATCGGAAATTCGGCAGTCAAAGTGATTTAAAAAGTAATCGTCGCACTATCATTTAAAAATACCCCCTTATTAGAAAAAGAAAAACAGTAGGGTTGACGAGAAGAATCCTAATAGGTATATTTACTCGTTCTGGGCCACGAAATAGAAAAGAAACATGCAGATCCGCTCTTAGTTTTCCCCTAATTTTCTTGCCACCCAAACAGACCCCGAAGGCTTTGAATATAAGTTTTTGAGCATTGCTAGTGATAGAGAGGCTGGTAAAGTTGAGCTGAAGCAACAGAAGAAAAAGGCTCAGCTGCAGCAATACCAGTTGATCTTCCCACTGTATTGGGGTAGAGTAGGTGATGAGTTAGTTAAAGATAGTTTTATTAGTCAGTAGTTGTGAGTTTGTTAGTCCAGCTGTATGATGTGTCCTTCCATTGTAATTCGGGAACCACCATGCTTCGGCTGCGCATGTGGTATGATGTGTCCCTACTACTTGCCCATTCCTGAGATTGGAGAGCAATGGTACCTTATAGATACTACTATATCTTTTGTCCACAAACTTCCCAGCTCCAAATTTAGTAATCTCTATTTTTAGGAGAAAACTCCCACGCCCGAAGATCTTTGGTTGCAGGTCTATTACCTTAAAACTTTATGTTAACCTCCGTAATCTCCAACCTAACAAGAAGGAACATGTCCACTAGCCTCAACATCTACTCATTCTATTATTGCCTTCACTGCTCTACCACTTTGTGTTTCCTCCTTTCCTTCTAATGCCCACCTTCTCATTAGGAGAATCAAAACAGGTATTAAAAACCCTAAAGATCCTTTGTGTCACTGAACTGCTGCTACTACTGGTACTTCTCCTTTGTGTCACTGTACTGCTGCTACTTCTGGACATAAGTTCTGAGATGCTATCAGCTCACAACATTTGTCTGCAGCTATCCCAGAAGAGTTGCAAGCTCTTCAAAAACAAGGAACCTAGTCCATGGTTCCCTCACCAGTCACCACTGAATAACCATATGACAACCAGGGAGAATATCCAAACTAAGCTTGTAAGAGACCCCCAGATTATGTCCATTTATCATCACTGGGAAGTTCCATCTTTAAGA
This sequence comes from Rhododendron vialii, assembly GCF_030253575.1. NCBI lineage: Eukaryota > Viridiplantae > Streptophyta > Magnoliopsida > Ericales > Ericaceae > Rhododendron > Rhododendron vialii. The sequence goes on along the minus strand of NC_080561.1, from coordinate 34,711,965 downwards.
CCCAACCACCAACAAGCATAAAAAGGTAGCTAAAATAGTATGTAGTATCACAATCAACATCTGAGGGCGTAGTATCACAATCAACACCTGAGGGCTCGGATCATTTGTGAAGGTGAAGATGGAGAGTTGATTAAAAAAACCAGTTGCGTTGCAGTTGAAGAGTGGGAAATCCTATGGCTTTTATCAGTGAAATTAATGCATAATACATTGGTACATTATATATTCTGACACATGAGTTTCAGTAGTTGATTGGAGGATTTTTCATCAACTGTTTAAGATTTAAGATAATAAAGTTATAACATATTGTATGTGTGGCCACCCCAATTGATTGGGACTTGAAGGCTCGGTTTGGTTTGGTTTATATTGCTTAGGTGTTGCCCGTGACTTGTCTGATGTCATTTCATATTTAATACATATTTAGGGGACTCATGTTCATGAGCCTGCCATGCGGAGCCATGTATAGGTTGATCGGTTGACATATGCCATGCCAAACTTGCCTAAGCTGCTTTGAATAGCTTGGTTTGTTTCCAGCAAATCCAGCCATAGTTTGAATCTAAATATCCTTGATTTTTTTGTCTTTCTTGTAGAGCCTAAGAAGCTGAACTGTTTGTTGTAGTGCCAGATACTGTACCTGGAAAGCGGTTGAGATTTAAAACCACCACAGATGCCTCAGAAACCCAAGTTATAGAGGCGATGCAGAAGATAGCGTCCCATATAGCTAATCCTTCTAAGTTTGGCAAGGCATCAAAGCTTGCTATTCAACTGATTCAGGCTGGCAGTGTTACCACTGGAACGAGTGACTACTTCTTTTCCATTTTGGAATCCGCAATGTCTTCGCCTACTGCTTGTAATGATACTTCAGTAAGAGCAGATTATCATGCATTGTTCTCCGCAGCAGAAGATGCAGTTGAAGTGAGCATTTAGTTTTTTTGTGAAGTCTGAAGATAAATTACTTTCTTGAAAGCCTTGTGAATTGTGATGCGTCAAATAGCTTACTCTATTAATTCGTTTTTCACTTTGTCTTTGTAGTGTTTAAGCAAGAAGCAGAGAAATCAATTTACTGTATGGATGATTAGGGCTGTAGTGGCGAATGATCTATTCACTGATGACAGCTTTGTGGTATGCTTTTGTACTTATAGCTCACACTTTTAGTTTTTTGCAGAAACTTAGTAGATGAAATTCATTAAATTGTGGCTCAATAATTTTGCTTGCAGTTTGTTGCATCAAAGTGACTAGGAGATTTTGTACGAAATGTGATTTGATTCTTTAATGATTGAGTTATGTTATGTTTTTCAGTGGGGTAAAGTTCTCATATCATTCAGGAAGGGTCGCCTATTGTGCATGCTGTCCCATAGGGCTGCGCACAGACCCGACCGACCACCCGAATTCACCGAAAAATGGACAGGATGGATGGTTCCGATTGGTTCTAACGGTTGGATTTGGGTCCAAAATCTGAGTTTTTTTAGATTGTCGGTCCGGTGTCGGGTGCGCCAAAATATTTCATAATCCGACCATACTCGACTATTAGGTGTAAACAGTGTTCGAAACCAAGGAATTAATCGTTGGCGGGGCCTATCCGATTAGGTCCGACTAACGATTATTTGCCGATTGCCCGACTAGCGCCTATCGACTTTTAGAACATTGGGTATAAAAGGAAAAAAAAAAAAACATTAAATTCTATTCAAACTCTCCCTCCCACTCCTCCCCTAAATTCCGTCCCAACCCCTCCCCCAAAAACCCTAAATCGATCTCCCAGTCGATCATGATTCACCCACCCTCCAGCTCCTCTCTCTCTCTCTCTCTCTCAGACCTCGACTCAGTCTCTCTTTCTCTACCCTCGTTCACAACCACACAAGGTAGAAACTAAGTTGTTCACGTGCCCTCACTTTCTCTCTCCTCATCTCTCTCATCTCCTAAGGTATATCTCTGGTTTCCATTGTATTGATCTTGATTTATCAAATCTCGTTTTCAACCTATTGGGATCTCTTTGCTGTCAGATCTCAGATGTATGTGTATGGTTTTGACTTTGCAGTTTAATTGATACAAATTCGAGCTGTAGATCTGTTGACTCCTTTGCTTTTTTCATTCATATTTGTTTTGCCCAAGTTTCGACCGCCCGACCCGAACCCGACCAATCCAATCCGAACAGCATTCGGTCGAAACCTGACCTTTGGTTCAGTCAGTGTCAGGCTACCTCATTCATCATCCGACCAAATCCGACCCGTGAATAGCTTTATTGTCCCAGATGATAAATTTTGATTGAATGTATCCTTTTGCTTTGCCTATTTCTTTTTTTTCTTCTGGTACTTCTGTTTACGATCTTTTGTCATTTCGAAATTACTGCTGTGCACTTTATGAGGAAAGTACGTGCAATGGAAGCAACTGAATGAACATTTCCTCTTATTATACCAGTTATAAAACATTTTGGAAAATGAAAAGTTCTCTGAGATAGTTTATCAGGAAAGGAAAGGATGGATTAGTTGCAATATGCTAATGAAACAAGTCTACTTTACTTTACAAGCATAGTGCAGTGCTACTTTTTGCAAGAGTTGTCAGGTTGTCTTAAGGGGTTTACAAAGGTCTACTTTTGCAGTATACTTCGTTGCCACTACTTTTTCACAAGACTTATCTGGCTTGGTACGGGAGTTGCTCAATGTTGTGCTTATTATCTGTTGTCTCTTACTATCTTTTAGTTATAAGATACTATACTTTGTCAAATTTTCGCATAATCTGATTCCTTAAGTCGTCGTACTATTGCTTGGAGAATTGACAGCTTGAAAATATGTTACTTCTCTATTTTATTTATTTAGGAGATCTTGTGATTATTCAGTTTGCATGATGGTCTTCTTAGTAGTAATATTGGTTGAGAATGTAATGGTGGTGGTCTGGTTGAACCTGGTGTTTTGGTGAATCATTTTGTTCAGAGAGACAAGAGTCTATGGCAGAGGCCCTTAGTTAGGTTCTGTTTACGGGAATTTTTTTGAAACTTTAGGCAATGTTTATACACTGTTTCACAATTATTGCTCCATAGTTAAAGTATCTGTTAAGAAAGTTTCTGGCCATTGCCATTAATAGTTTGATTCTTGACAGTTCGGGTAATGCATACTTCTATATTTCAAACATAAAGTTGTGCAGTCTCATTCTCATCTGTCGGTTATGAAAGTTTCTGTAACAGTGTGTCCACAGAGGCCAATTTAATTATTTTATGGTCTAAGAACTTGATGATTGTCAATGGTGCTTTCATTTGGATTTATGATTTTTGAACTTATATTGGTAGCTTTGACAGTGGCTAATGACTTTCTCGCTCCTATTTTGCTATGGTGGGACATCATTTAGTTTTCAAAAGCTACTGGACGAATTAAAGAAGCTATATCGAACCTTCCTATTGCTACCAAGGATGAAGACATGGCAGAAGCTGCAGCTCTGAAAGACGAGGCTGAATTGGATAGTCAGATAATGCCTGGTGCATCTTCAGTCGCTATATCAGGATTAAGTAATGAGGATGACTCAGATCCATTTGGCCTTGATGCTTTAATTCCTAGCAAATTGAAGAGAGATGAGAAAATGAAGGCAAACAAAGAGGCATCAACAAAGATTTGCGAGGAAGATAAAGAGACCAAGAGATTTCTCAAATCTCAGAGGGAAGCCTGGATTCTTTGTTTGGAGATAGCTGCGCGGCGTTATAAAACCCCATGGTTGGTAATACCCCTTATACTTAGTTAATTTAAGGTTGCGGTTGTTTGTTTACTGCTCGCCCCCTTGATTTCCCCCCTCCAATGCTTGGTGCTATTATCTAGGAAGCATGAATATGGACAGGAGTCACGGACGCAATACAGACAAGCTGATACGTTATTTTTTTTTAAATTAAGATATGGTCATGTTGAAAAGTTATATTCTGGATAAAGTTGTTAAAAACGACAGATAAGTTTTCATGTATTAAGCATGGATCATGGTTTTGACTTGGTCCAGTAGTTTAAGATTTGTACTCTGGCCTCCTAATGTGTCCCATCGTGTCCTTACAAAAAGTTTAATAAAGTATTCGGACTCTTATTTAGGCTTGTCTAAAGTGTGGCATGTCCGTGTTAGACGTTGGTATGCGAGGCTGTTAGACGTGTCCTTGCTTCGTACGGTAGTTCTATGTGTCTAGTCGCTCGCTTCTTTTCCCTATTTAATACACTGACTTCACAGGTGCCAAACAGGCATTGATATCTTGGTAAAGCATGCCTTCGATAACATTTCGAAGTTCACCACCAAACAAAGAGATGCTATTGAGAAGCTTTGGGCTTCTATACGCGAACAGCAAATCCGCAGGAAGCAAGGGAAGTCGGTATCCGGGAAACTTGATGTCAATGGTTTTGAATGGCTCCAGCAGAAATATTCAAATGAGAAGATTAGCATTCGACATTCTGTTAGTGGAGTTGGTTCGGACCGACGTGCTGAACAGTGGCTTGGTTAGCACAGCTCCTTCAATGTAATTTGTATCGCAGCATTAGTCATGGCTAGTCATAAAGAAAAAGGGAAAAGCGAGAAGGGGTAGAAATCATCCGTTCAGTCGAAGGTTACCCCAGGTTGGTTTCTGTACATTTTTAACAGTTCGAATAGTAGTACCGGATTTTTTTTGCTGGGACTTTTATGGATCAAACCCAGAAGTCATGTATAGCTTCTTGAGAAACTCCATTGTTGTGGCATTTCTTGTTCTTACCAAAATTTATGCCTGTTACACTGCTTTCGACTTTATTTGTTTTCCCAATATACTACTTCTCGACTTTTAGAATATCGGGCTTATAGTATCTGAATTTACGCGTATGTAATTTTTCTTTAACTAAAATTCTGAAAATGCACTAGGGGGTGTTTGGGAGTCCTTTGCATTTTTAATTTTGCCTTTTGGATTATGACAGCCCCTTCGGATTGACCCATTTCAGGAGAAAGGAAAGGGTTATGATTTCTCACCATTTTTTGTGAGAAACAGAATAGACCTTGCATTTAAACACATTCCTCATTGTTTCTTACCCATTTATCCAAACAAGCGGTGAATTCTTTTCTTCTTTTTTGCTCCCTCTGACCAAACCCGTCACTCCAAAGGGGTTGTAACTGTAAGCGTTCGGCAACCAAACAAAAACCTGTAACTGGAGAGAAGGAAAAAGAGAGGTTAAGTGCGGTATTGGAAATGGACATGAACGGATACGAATGTGGATGTGGGTGAAAAAATAGCGTGGTCACGTGTGGCAAGAAATCGGGGTATATTGGAACGGTCAGATTGTTCAGGAATGAAGCTGAGGGGGAGGAAAAGAAGAAAAAAAAAGACATGGAAGGTTCAAAGTTAAGATTTCGGAAGATATCTCAAGGGCTGTAAACGAGCATTGTTGAGCTCGAGCTCTAGTAAATGAGCTAAAAACCTGAGTTCGAGTTCGGTTTGAGTTTTAATGAGCCGAGCCTTTAACGAGTCGAACTTAGTCATTTACTAAACAAGTTTCTTTAATCTAGCTGAGCATTCCTTAACGAGCTGAAATCTCGAGCTTGAGCTCTGCGAGCCAAGTCGAGCTGAGCTCGTGAGCTACTCGGCCCTCAGTCTAGCTGCAAACGACCTTTCACTCCCTCCCCAACTGTCTCACTAAAAAACTCAGTTGTTCAGGAGCACGATTATGTGGTGCTCGAATCATTTTAGAATCACATATTTATTTGGAATTCATACGCTTAGTTGTGAAACCTCGCGAGAATGTATATTTGTGGAGTGATTTAGAGCACCCGTGGATGTGCTCTCGGACTATTGAATAATTTCACCCGAAAAACTCCGAGCTCCCAAAATTGAGTGCAATTTTGTTCACATTACCTACGTTCTTATTATTGGTTGAAATTGTGTGGATCTCACCACAGAGTGATGTCATGCTTACCACACTACAAAAGTGATGTCATGTTTATTATGCAATACACTTTTTGGTAAGCATGACATCACTCTTTATGGTGAGATCCATATCATTTTAACCAATAAGAAAGATGGTAATGTTTCCCCCCGAGTGGAGGGTGAAAAAACTCTTAACTCCCCAAAACTAGATAAGGCTCAGAGTCTGTCATCTTTCTTCTTCCCCAATTCCCACCTCTCAACCTCCCTATCTCTCACACCAGTACACCACCATGCACTCCCTCTCTCTAACCTCTCCCAAACCCCTCTCTCTCTCCTCCCGCACCTTCCTCCCCACCCCCCACCGCCCCCACTCCTTCACCCTCCGCCGCCAACCCCTCAAACGCCCACTTTCAAAACCCATCTCAGCAAACCCATCTCAACAGCAGCAGCAGCAGCAGCAGGAGCAACAACCCTTCCAGCCCTTCCGCCCACCCCCACCCCCTCTGCCCCCCAAATTCCGCTCCCTCGACACCCCCGCCCGCCTCGAGGTCCTCACCAACCGCCTCGGCCTCTGGTTCGAGCTAGCCCCCCTCATCCCCGCCCTCCTCCAGGAAGGTACACTTTTTCAAATTGATTGGATTGGGTTAGTGTTTTTGAATGTTTCGTGGCATTTGTTATTTGTTTAGCAAAAATGCTAGGGCCGCATCCAAATTTACATTCATTCTTACATCTCGGAAGTAGTGGTGGGGACCTCTAAATTGTGTTATGGGCAGGGACGGAGCCAGAAATTTCGGGCAGTTGTTTTAATATTTAGAAACATATTTTATCTTCTTCTAATTTGCTAATTAAAAATCGAATATGTATCAGTACAAGTAGAAAATTATTAGTGATTGCTCGCCCTCGAGGAAGCATATTGTACAAAAAAAATTCTCGATATTCATGAATGATTCATAGAAGTTTGCGAATGTATATTCTTAATTGTAAAAAAAAATGAGTATTGAAATTGTAGTTTTTTTAGCATACAATGTGTATTATGTACACTTATTGACCGATGCTTAGTGAAATTCTAGTGTTAAAATTCATAGTTTTAGTGGGATTGCTTCATACTTGGGCCAATTTTATTAAAATTGTGGTGTCAAATTTGCAAAATGTTGTATAAGTTTGATCCATTTGCGAGAGAAATGTACACTTGGATGTATCCCTAGCATTGGTGATTGTTTACCGTCTTATGATTATTGTGCAATAAATCTGCAACAGGATTCTACCCCACCACCATCGAACAAATCACTGGCATCTCCTCCCTCGACCAGAACTGCCTCGTCGTTGCCTCCCAGGTCCGCCAAACCCTAACTGACCCTGAAACCCTAGCCTTCTTCGAAAACTCGGGATCCGAAATCCTCTACGAGATCCGCCTCCTCAGCACCTCCCAACGCAATGCTGCAGCGCGTTATTTAGTCGAAAATAACTCAGACGTGAAGGCTGCGCGAGAGCTCGCGAGAGCGATAAAGGATTTTCCGAAGAGGAGAGGTGATAAGGGTTGGGAAAGCTTTGATTATGTGATTCCGGCTGATTGTTTGGCTTTTATGTACTATAGACAGGCATTGGAGCATAAGAACCCGTCGGAGCAGAGAACAGTGGCATTGCAGCAGGCATTGGAGGTGGCGGTTTCAGACAAGGCGAAGAAGAGGATTTTGGGCGACTTGGAAGGGGGAGGAGATTCGAAAGAAGAGGTGGAAGATGAGGGGGTGGTTGTGCCAGTGGTGAGGATGAAGTGGGGTGAGGTGGCGGAGGCGGGTACTGTGGTGGTGTTCCCGGTTTGTAAGGCGGAGGATGGGGGGAAGGGGGTGGAGGACGCGCCGTGGGAGTGCAGGAGTGAAGGGGAGTTTGGTGTGGTGGTGGCAGAGAAAGGGTGGAGTAGGTGGGTGGTGTTGCCGGGGTGGCTTCCGGTAGTTGGGTTGAAGAGAGGAGTGGCGGTTGCATTTCGAGATGCTAGGGTTTTGCCTTGGAAGGCGAATAGGTGGTATAAGGAGGAGCCAATTTTGGTGGTGGCGGATAGGGGGAGGAAGGAGGTGGTGGCGGATGATGGGTTTTATTTAGTACTGCGCAGTGGTGATGGTGGTCGTGGTGATGGGTTGAAAGTGGAGAGGGGTTTGGCGTTGAAGGAAAATGACGTGAAGGAGAGTTTAGGGACTGTTGTGTTGGTGGTTAGGCCGCCGGGAGAAGAAAGTGATGATCAATTGCAGGATGAAGATTGGGAGTGAAACATCACTATGGTGTGATTTGTGGAGTTCGGTTCGATTTTCCAATAGAAGAAGATTGGTTTGAAACATTAGTCGACGCGATAATCAGATTTTGGTTCCTCCTGTCAACCAAGGGCTCTTTCTTGAGTAGCAAAGAGCCAGTTGAAACTCCCTTTTTGATCTTCAATTGGAGGGTTCAACCAACCTTATAGCTTAACAGCCACAGAGAGGTTTCAGCAAGGTAGAGTTGAATTTAGGTTCATTTCTTAAAGCTATTATGTTATGATATGCTTGAGTACAAAATTCAATTAAAAGGAATAAAGCCTCTGTATTCTTTTTGTCGAATGAACGCGAATGAGTATGATTTGAGTTTACAATCTACTGCTCTTTCAATCTTGATTTTGCTGGATTTGAGAGTTCTTTTTTGCCATGTTTGAGTTCTGCATATAGGTGAGTTCTGCACTTGTTGAATATTTGCCAAATTTAGTCTGGTTTCTATAGGCAAGCGGGGTGGTAGCCCGGTGGTAAGCACCATGTATTCTTATTATGCATTTGACTGGGGTTCAAACCTTACTAACTACAACAAACAATATTGGCTTTCGGTCAGAAAAACAAAAGCCTGGTTTCTATAGGGCATCAAGCCATCAGTAGTGTATATGGTGATGTCAGGTGTGAGTTGAACTTTTATGTATTCTGTGTGTGCTTTTCGTAAAGTTGAAACAAACTGCCAAATCCCAACACAGCAGAGGGAAATGAACTTACAAGAAGTAGCAAAAAAGTACCACCTCAATAAAACAGAACCAAAAAAAGCAATCATCTAAGCCCATCAAGAACTTGGAGGAATGAACATAAAGCTTGATCCTGGCCTCTTGAAGCTCAGCTAGCCGGTGGTGGGTCATTGGTACACAGATATTTTGAAGTGCCGGAAACCGGAGCCGGTGGTGGGTCAGTGGGCCGCAGATGTTTTGAAGCGCCGGAAACCGATGCCGGAGGTGGCTGTGGGGACCCGTGGTCCTCTGTATCAACGACAGACCGTAGAGTAATTTTTTATAACAGAAACTATTAAATTTAAAAAATTGGAAAATCTTAACTGTAATTTTGGGTCAAGTTTGGTAATTTGGGCTTCTTACACACTTGAGCCAACACGTTTAAAGCTTAGGGACACATTTGGGCCCACAAGTTTATATTGGGCTTCTTACACAGTTGACCCAAAAAAAATATGGGCCCACAGGTTCAAAATTTAGGCTCATATGTTTGGTACTCAAAGGCTAAAATTTGGGCTTGGATCAAGTTTGGGCTTGGAAAATCTTAACTGTAATTTTGAATCCCCCAGAGGTAAGGGACAGATACTTGCAAAGCCGGCATTATCTTCAAGCATACAGAGGATGAAGGATATGATAGAGCAGAGTAGGCTGGAGCCACCATGTCCCCAATAATCTTAACAGTTGGGACATTATGGAGTTGTTGCGCCACACAAGTTATCTTTTTGTCATTCGTTTTCGTTTTTATTTTCAATGAAATTTTATTCAAATTGACGCGTACCTACATTTTTATTCATGAATTCTCTCGTTGAGACAAATCAAAAAAGTATGAAATGTCTACTAGAAACTCAAAAGAGCTCTCTATAGAGTTGAAATTTCTTCTTCCTTGTTTGGTTTTAGCTTCGAAAAGTTAGAAGCCAAAATGATACTAAGTTACAAGATGTTTTCCTTCTTCTTTTTTTTGTAATGCAGGATGTTTCGGGTCAGCTTGCGTGTACCTCGGACTAATCCCTACGTACAGCTCCTCCCACAGTCGCTTCACACGCTTATGCATGGGGTGAGGTGGCCTCAAAAATTGTTGGCAAAGAGAATTGAACCTGAGACCTCAGGATGGAGCAAACACCCAAATCCCAGGGCCAAACAAACAAAAAGATTGCCAACTTGCTCCCACCATAAATGAGAGAGAAGTGTTTTTGGACGGGCTTTGTGGCCCATGAAACGTACATAGGAATCCTTCTTATGATCCATAAATAAATATGGGCAGTTTGGGCTTGGTCGTAGCTCTATCATCTGAGTCGTTGGCTGGACCTGGGCTTGGACTTTCTCAAAGATAGTCCAGCCCATATAGCGCAACAATAATAGTAACTCAAAATTTTCCCTCCGTTCATTTTTTAGAGTTCAGTATTTCATTTTAAGTTGTTCCTTAAGAAGTGTCTATTTTACAAAGTTTTTTTTTTTTTTTTGCCACGGCGATATACATCAGCGGGGGTGTTAGAGTTAGCACGGGGAGACCAGAAGCTATCCATAGCCCTGGTCCGCTAACGGGCCTGCCCTCTGTGGGGCTCGAACCCAAGACCTTCCACAAAGGGGAGGAAATGACTGACCAACTGCACTAAGCAGTGGTTGTCTCTATTTTGTAAAGTTAGTGTGTAAGAATTGATACATTTTCCATTTTACCCCCTAAAAGTAGACTTTAATTTAAAAAGTTAGCGAATTAAAGTGTAATGATGTTGTCTTCATAGAAGATAAGTAGTGAAAGTTATTATTACTTTTAGAGTGTAATGACGATGTTTCAATAAAAAGTTGGATTTACGAAGTGAGACTCTTAAATAGGGACGTCGGAGGGAGTATATATGTGCATTTATATGTAAGTAATACTCCTCCTCCTCCTCAAATTTTAATCCTTTTTTTTTTGGAGTTTGTGCTACTTCTCAATCCGTTGTAGTATCTTCTAAGTTCTAAACATGATTTTAGGTGATTTTGAAAATTTTGTTTAATAAAACTTATTGAGATCTATCAAACAATATTTATATACTCCTAATAGTAACTTCACAAAAAAAAAAAAAAAGAAGAGTGTAACTGATATGATACAATGTTTAAATAACGAGTAAAAAAATCTGCGTATCATACACAAAAACTATACATATGGGCCGATGTTTAAAAAAATCAAATAAGTCGGCATTTAAGACAAATAAGACAGCTATTTGATACTTTTTTCGTCTTTAGTAAACTTTTTTTTTCTTTCGGTCATAATTTTGTATTTCTAAACTCATCTTGTTGAGACGGATGATTAATACAAAAAAAATATCACTCAAATCTAAAAAAAATTCAAAAAAGACAAATAAAACACACAAAACGAAAAAAATAATTAAATTTAAAAGAATGAGGCCTTAGAGCATCCACAGTGGAATAATCAAAAGTAAATAATCAAAAATTGTCACATCAACTTTTTGTTATCCATTTATGCCCCGTTTTATAACGGGTTTGGGGTTGGGATTGGAGTACTAATCCCATGGGATTATTAGTACTCTGTTTGGTAACAAAAAAAGGTCCGGACTATTAGTCCGTTGGGATGTCCAATCCGGCCTTTAGGGGGTATTAGCAATACCCCGTGGGACTTGGTATTCGTAGTTCCATCCCAACCCATTCTCATTACTAATCTCTTCTCATTACCAATTTATTCTATCAATCCAATCCTATCATCTAATCCCATCTTAAACAAACATGATATTAATAATCTCATCTCAAACAAACATACTCATTATCAATCCCTTCTCATTAATAATCCCAATCCTAATCCTATCTCCTTACGAATCTCATTCATCTATCACTGTTATAAAACGGGACCTTAAGAGATTGCTAATGTTAGCAATGTAGAGGTCCACAATGGTACAATTAAAATTGAATAACCAGAACTTGCCACATCACCTTTTTAATTTATAAAAATCTAGAAATTGTGACATAGAAGATAGTTTTCAAACTAATAAAAATAGGTTATTAGAAAAAGAGAAAATAGTTTTTTGAAAACTTTGATTAAAAAAAATATAGTTTTTAGGAAAGAGTTGAAAAAAGCAATTTTTGAATAGAAAAAGTTTTTTTTTTTCAAAAGAAGCGTTTTTGAAAAAAAAAGTTTTAATAAAAAAACTGTTTTGAAATAAAACTGTTTAAAATTTTTTTTGGGAAAAACAGTTTTAATTTAAAAAAATGTGTGAAAATTTTATTTTTGCAAAAAAAAAAAGAGTATTTTTGTTATAAACATGTTAAAAATGGAAGAAAGAAAGTTTTTGTGTAATGATGATGTACTTGATTGAGAAAATATGAAGACAATTAAATTTGATTATTGGCAAAAGATTAGTAGTTTTGATTATTCAATGGCCAAAATATGATGAGTTGCTAAGATGTTTCTAAATTTGATTATTCCAATGTGAGCTCTTTATGAGCAAATATTGCTAACCTTATAAACCTTTCTTGTTTTGATTATACCACTATGGATTCTCTAATATCTCTATCTAACTTATCAAATTGTACTTTAGTATGCCTAATTTTGTCTTAATTTTATATAGTTGACAAGAAAGAATTGGTTTTGTAAACGAACTCGGGCCCCTCCTATAGTTAATTTCCACAGGAACTGTCCTGTTCTTTGTCTGACTTTATCCGGGTTAGGTATTTTGGCATACCTAACTTTGTTCAATTGTGTTCGACAAAAACAAAAAATGGTGACTGTAAAGTGTAAACAAACTACTCCACCTATTTCCATAGGAAATGTACTTTCGAAACTTAGGTCCCGTTTCGCTAACTAAAATAAGTAGTAATTTTTCACTTATTTTTTGAATTAAATGTGACGTATTTGTGAGATATAAGTTATAACCCGTCTCGTAAAGTGAGAAATAATTACTTACTTCCTCCGTCTGGATTTAATAGTCTTTTTTTTGGAGTTCGTATCGTTTTTCAATCGATTATATCTTTTAATTTATAAAGTTTTACGCTATTTTAAAAATACTGTATTATAGAACTAATCGAGATCTATCAAACAAAATTCATATTCGATGTGAAATTCATTACGGATTCAAAAATATAACTCATTTTTTAGCAGGTAAGAATATAACTAAGAACAATTAAATCCGAACGGAATGAGTAAAAAAAAGAATTTTAGCAGAACGGGGCCGTAGTCTAATTGTACTTTCCTATACCTTCTTTTTTTTAAAGAGGTACCTCGGTTAGGTATTTTAGTCTCCATTCTCACTAAAGTTTTTGCACTACAACTTGAGGGATTTAATTAAGTTGTTTATACTAAATCAAAAGTTTTTATACAAAATAAAGTTGTTTTTTTTTTAAAATAAAACATTTAACACATTTTCTTTTACTAATCTAACACAATTTTATAACTTTTAATTTAGTAAAAACAACTTTATTATAAATAGCTATAAAAAGTAGTTCACAACTTATAGCATAGTGCCGATAGTGAAAACGCCTACCTACCTAAGAAAAGCCCGGCATAAAAGTCAAGTGGACGAAGAAAAGGTTCTAGGGTTTTCCCACTGTTCCTGTCCTTTTGGAGATGTGGAACAATAAATTATTATTATTAGTATTATTATTATTATTATTATTTTGGTAAAGGAAACAAGAAATTATGATAGCTTATCTACTTGGCCTTAGAGTCCGTTCGGTTGGGTCTTTTTTTTTTGAATTTAAAAGGAAAATTTTAAAATCAATCCAATGGTTGACAATAATAATTAAGTGTGTGAATGAATATTAAAGGGTGCAAAAAGTATACAAAATTACGTATTTTTCTTGTTTTCTAGTGTACTTATCGTCAGCCCAATAGCAAGACCGTTATTCTACTTCTCTCAATACTTATTACTTATAAATCCAAAATACCCAAACCGAACAAGGTACAAAAAATGGGAAGGAGGCTACTCTGAGCAAAATACAACAACGCACAATTTTACTGCCTAAAAGTGTTTCGAATTGTCTGAATTCAAAAAAAAAAACTCTTCACTGAAAATTCAGTGAAGATTTTTTTTTTTAAATCCAAAACTATTGATTGCCAGAATAAACGATAAGATGGGACACAGTTGCACGTTGATATGTTTGCTCGCTGCAGCCCGGGCTTCTGCAAAGTGGTGGGTGATATCACTGATACGGTACTCCACGGATCTGAACTTTCTTCCCCCACTTTCAATGCGTTTTTCTGTTTTTACCCGGCGCGACCTAACACTAGCACATGGGCTTTGCTGGAAAACCGGTACATGCATGTGCATTCACTCAGTGACTCAGGAAACCAAGAGGGGTTTCTTGGGAAGGACGGTAAAGGTGTCTGTGTTAACTTATTTGTACTTCGATTAATTTTCTTTTCGGTTCGGTCAAATTTGGAATTTCATGTTTTAATGAGAGATGTATTTGCTGTCCTAAAGGTCTCGTTTTCATTAAAAAAAAATACGAGAAATTTAACTCATTTTACTATTTCGTTTTCACTCATACTCCCTTCGTCCCTAAATAAGTGTCTGGCGCGCAAAATTAGGCTTTACAAAACATGCATATTTTTTATTAAAAAATTTAATTTTTTTTACAATCTAATAGAACTCATTGCTATTTATTAATTTGTGAAAAAAATTAATTTTTTTAACGAAATAAATACATCTTTTTGAAGGCCGAGTTTTGCGTGCCGAACACTTATTTAGGAACGGAGGGAGTACATTTTTTTCAGCATTTTACCATCTAAACAGATCGGCATACACCACCCAAAAACGAAATCCAAAAAAGGTTTAAAAGCCAAACCAAAACACCACTATAAAAAAAACGCAAAGCGATTACCCGCTAAAAACACTCAACAAAGAACAACGTTAGAACCTACAAAGTGAGGTCATGTTGTCCTAACTTTGCAATTGTCGCACGTGTGAGGTCATTTTGCAACAAGCTACGATCAAAGTGTGTGATGGTAAAAAAAAAAAAAAAAAACCCAATAAAGTGTGCCCCTTTCTCGTGGATTAAAATTAGAAAATCGTGAACTTATCCAACGATACGGTTCGGTTTAGGTTGTGAATGAAATTTTTTTTAAAGTAATGAGTGAAGAAAGAGAGATAAAACAAAATTTATTGAAGACCGTGTACAGGAGTTTTAAGACCTAAAATGAACAAATTTTGTTTCCTCGAAAAAATATTGCATGTTAACCTTGGCTCTTTTATGTGTCTTTTTTTTGGTGGGAGCTAGGAGTATTTAATCAGAAGGCATTCTCTTATATATATATATATATATATATATATATATATACACACACCCATCGCAGAATATGATTTTGATGAACTAAGTCTCGATTTTGGAGACAATAAAATACGAAGCATGATTGGAGATGCTCTTAACAAACTGCGATGTTTATGCGTCTTTATTTCTATTCGAACTTCGTTTATCGATGTATTTTCTTCCAAAACTTTGAGCATTCTCCTACGGAAAAATAACATGGACACGTAGGCGTCAATTAAGGTACGTGACTTAAATTTCCTTATTTCTATTCAAACTTCGTTTATCAATCTGTTTTCTTCGACTTGAATTTCGGTTTGACTGAAAAAAATCAAGGTACGTGACTTCAAAGAGCATGCTTCAAACGTGGGCCAACTGAACCAAAAAAGTGAGGTAATCGGTGACATCACACAAAGCTACTTTCTAAGAGTTGGACAAAATTAGCATATGCAAGTAATTAATATTCTTTCTTCCACTCTCTATCGTACGTCAATGTTGAAAGAGATGCTTTCACGATCAAGGATTAATTCCAGGAATCAAAACCCCACTTTGGAATTTATGGGCTTGTGGGCCGGGCTTCAATCTCCGCACCCAAGCCCGGCCCAACACCACTCGACTTGTCGGTCACGGGCATCCCTTGCTAATAATTCAGCATGTGCACTTATTGCTCTTCCTCGTGATGCGGATTAGCGATGGTGACCCTGACTGTTGCAGGAGGTGCCTATAATCACGAACTGTTCCAATAAGGTTGCGACCGGTGAGAGTCATTGTTGGCATCCTGAATGAGATTGATCACATTGTTTGCATCCGTTTTGATTACAACATTTGCGATATTTTTTTTTGGAAGAGGAGATTGGAGTCAATCTCGGAGTGCCCAAATTTCCGTGGCTAGGGTTGACATGATCATGCCCAATTTCCTGCAGAAACTTGTACCCCAAGTTCCCGGCCGCCCCATCTCCACCACCGGTTGCTTCTCGGTGGTCGAAGCTTCCGGCCCCGGCCGTCTATATTTAACCCGACTGTTCCTGTGGGAGGAGGGAATGGGAATTCACGGTGGGACTGATAGGTTATCTAGGCGGCCCCTTTAGATCACACGTGAGTTGATCATGGACCACAACGTTGATATGCTACTCTACTGATCCGAACTTTCTTCGCCAGTTTTTTAATGCATTTTTACAGCTTTTTTTCCTCCCCGAAGACTAATAAACACAAGCACATGGGCTTTGCTGGAAAATCGGTGACCCTCTGGATCTACATTTATAACTAGCTAGTGGTCCTAATCGTACATGTACTCTATGCCATGGACAAAATCCGGAACGGGGATTCTCTAGGACGAAAGTGCCCAGCAAAGTTGGAGTGTACAACCTGAGCCGTCCAAAGTGTTTTTTAACGGTGTAAATTTCAATCATTATTTTACTTGTAAGATACTTATTTTACTTGTAAGATAATCAGAACCGTTGAAAATACTTCAGACGTACCGTCCATATTGTGCACTATAACCTAGTAAGGCACTTCGGCCCTACAGGATCCCGATCCCCGAGTCCTGGACAATCCCATACATATAACCAATTTACCTAGACACCTACACATGCAAGCACATGGAGTTTGTTGGGAAATTGTTGGCCACAAGAAATGCAAATAACTAGAGTGGACCAAAAGGTACCTAGCTCGGTTAGGTATTTTAGGCTCCATTTGCATTAAAAAATTTGTACTAGAACTCGAGGGATTATACAAATCAAAAGTTTTTGTCAAAAGTGGTTATTTTTTGATGAACTAAAACATTCAACATATTTTCTTCTACTAATCCAACACGTTTTTTTGGCAACTCTTAGTTTAATTGAAATAACTGGACTACAACTAGCTACAAAAAAGTAGTCCACAACTTCTTGCTTAGCATAAACGCCCCCATTGTAATACCTAACTTATCAAATTTCTCATAACAAAACCCCAGCATAGAGTCAAGTGGACAAACAAAATGGGAAATAGAAATTATGATAGCTTATCTACTTGGCCTTATGTCTCACATGAGTGGATGGACACCACAAAATGGGGAGCAGTAGCGCACAATTTTACCATTCAAAAGTGTTTTGGAAGGTCCAAATTTAAAAAACATTCTTTCAATGGAGAGTTTTTTTTTTTTAAATTGAGGCAATTGATTATCGAGATAAACGATAAAATGGACACTACAAGAAAAAGTATGTTCAGTGATGAAAAAATGGCAACAAAATTAAATTTCGTCGCTAAATGAGGATGTTTGGCGACGAAAAAATAAATTTGTCACTGTTTTGACAACTTCCGCAACGAAATTATTTCGTCACCAATATAACTAATTAGCGACGAAAAAGATATTTTCGTCACCAAAGGTACCTATTTGGCAACGAAATAAAATTTTTGTCGCCAAAAGAGTAAAAAAGGAGACAAAATTATTTTGCGTCACCAAAGATAAATATTGGGTGACGAAAAAAATATTTTGTCGCCAAATTAGTCCATTTGGCGATGAAAAATAATTTCGTCTCCTTTTTTAAGTTTTTAACAATGAAAAATTTATTTCATCGCCAAATAGATACCTTTGGTGAATAAATTTATGAATTACGTTTTGTCTTCAAATATATTTCGAACATAACTCTTTATTCAGAACTCCGATTGAGATAATTTAAATTGGGTTTGAACAATAACGCAAAGAACTATAACTTTCATGTTTATCACAATTGCTAATTTTAATGTTTAATGGTTCGAAATATATTTTAATGTTAAATGTATGTGTTATATATTAAATATTTCAAACATATGCTGAAAAATGTGTGTAGTGTAGTGTAGTTGGTTAAAGCTTGCGCGCAAAATTTAGGAGACTTGGATTTGAAACCTAATTGGAGCAAGAAAGTGGGATTTTTTCACATATGACAAAAAATTTCGTCACTGATGGACCTTTGACAAGCCAAAGAGAATAATTTATGACGAAAATTTTTGTCGTCAAAAAGCACAATAGGTGACGAAAAAAATTTCCTCAACAACTCATTTTTCGTGACAAAATTTTTCATTGCCAAAAGACATTATAGGTGACGAAAAATAGATTTTGTCATTAAGTAGAAATCCTCGACAACCTGTTGTCAACAAATTTTTTTTCATCACCTATATTATTTGTGACAAAAAATATGTAATTTGTGGCGATTTTCGTTCGTTACCCAATGCAATTTTTCTTATAGTAGTGGCACAGTTACACGCAATTATGTTTGCTCAAGCAGCCCCCACTTTAACAAAGTGGTGGGTGATATGGTACTCCACGGATCTGAACTTTCTTCCCCAACTTTTAATGCACTTTTCTGTTTTCACCTGGTGACCTAACACTGGCACATGGGCTTTGTTGCTGGAAAACTGGTACATGCATGTGCATTCACTCAGAAATTCACTGAGGGTCTTTTTGGGAAGGACGGTAAAAGTGTCGGGATCAGCTTATTTGTACTTTGACTAATTTCATTTCCGGTCTCATCAAACTCAAAAATCCGGCCGTGCCTTAATTAGAGATGTATTTGTTGTCCTAAAGTTTACAACATTTTGACATCGGCTACTTTTGTAAATCTTTGAAAAGGATTACAAAGTTTCAATGGATCAATGTATCCAAAGAAAGTCAAAAAATCAACCCAAACACCATTATAAAAAATGCAAACCGAACAACCGGCCGCTAAAAACACCCCACAACGAAAGTTCAGGTTTGGATTGTAGATGTGTGGTCTAAGTGATTGATTGCAACTATCGGATAGTGTTCTAATGGTCTAGATTTGTTTTCAATCTTTTACCGATAAAAGTCTTTTATTACTAGTAAAAGATTCAACAAATCTAAATCATTGATTGTCAATATAAACGGCTCAGATTAAACCGCACATATTACTCTGTAGTTGACTGCTGAGAAACCGGATCCCTTTGCATCAAGCTACAATCAAAGTGTGTGATGGGAAAGAAAAAAACCCGGCCATCAAAGCATTCCCTTTAACTCTTTTACGGAGGGAAAACCCCCCACAACAATGCCAGTATATGGATCCGATTGCGCAACCCAAACCTCCAAGGAAGCTACCGTGGCCACACCAGTCACGGCAACCCACTTACTTTAGAATACTCAACCGATGAAAAATCGAATCCCAAACCTTAAAGAGTACTCCCAAAATTTGAGTATCAGCCCAAATTATTGGGCACCTGGGTGTCTCAACAAACCCCATTCGAACTTCGTTTATTCTGTTTCCTTCCAAAACTAACTTGGACTCGTGTAGGCGTCAGTTAAGGGTACGTACGTGACTTGAAACAGCATGCTCTAAACGTTGGCCGGCCAACTGGACCAAAAAAAGTGAGGTAATGGGTGACGTCACACATGTATAGCTACTTGGAAGATCTGAAAAGAGAGTTGGACAAAATTAGCATATGCAAGAAATATTCCTCTTTCTTCCACTCTCTCTCTATCGTCAATGTTGAAGAAAGAGATGCTTTCACGATCAAGGATTCCAGGAATCAAAACCCCACTTTGGAATTTCTCCCACCACGTTTGTCCTGCAAAGCCGGAAAGACAGGAAAAAAAAAATGCTACAGTATTGATTTTGTCCTAAATGGGCTTGTGGGCCGGGCTTCAATCTCTGTGCCCAAGCCCGGCCCATTGCAACTCGACTTGTCGGTCACGGGCATTCCTTAATTGCTAGTAACTTAGCACATGCATTTATTGCTTTTTCTCGTGATGCGGCTTAGCGGCGGAGACCCAGGTACCATTGCAGACGGTACTTACAGTCACGAATAATTCCAATAAGGTGGTGAGAGTCATAGTTGGCATCCTGGATGAGATTGATCACAATATTGTTTGCATCTGTTTCGATTACAGCATTTGCAATATTTTTTTTTGGAGAATCAAGGAGATTGAGTCAATCTCGGAGTATGTGCCCGAAGTCAATCTCGGAGTATGTGCCCAAATTTCTGAGGCTAGGGCTGACATGATCATGCCCAAGTTCCTGCGGAAACCAGCTGCAACCCAAGCTCCCGGCCGCCCCATCTGGGATAATCCCACCACCGGTCGGTTGCTAGGCTCGGAGCTTCCGGCCCCGTCTACATTTAACCTGATTGTTCCCATGGGAACGAGGAGGGAATGGGAATTCACGGTGGGACTGATAGGTTATCTAGGCGGCTCCTTTAGGTCACACGTGAGTTGATGGAGTACCACAATGTTGATATGCTACTCTACCGATCCGAACTAATTTCTTCGCCAGTGTTAATGTACTATTTTTACAGTTTCTTTTTCCCTGAAGACTTTAAAAACACAAGCACATGGGCTTTGCTGGGAAATTGGTGGTCCTCTGGACTTATTACATTTAAAACTAGCTAGTGGTCCTAAACGTACACGTAGCGATGTACATTCAATCTATATATCACCTATATGCCATGGACAATCCTGAACCGCGATCCTGCAGGGAGAAAGTGCCCTACAGAGTTGTAGCGCACAATCTGAGCTGTCCAAAGTGTTTTTAACTGTACAAATGTCAAACAACTTGAGTGGTCCTCTGGAGTTTGTTAGGACATTGTTGGCCTCTGGAAATGCAAATTACTAATAAACTAGAGTGGACCAAAGAATTAGGCCCCCTTTTTATTGTTTCCACCTAATAATTATTGGGAGACTTAGCCAAAAATTTATCATATTTATATTTTTTTAGTTCAAGGATAAGCACCTTTTGCAGTTAAACATATGGACAAATGTGCCTATGAAAGTGCCTAAAACTCTATGGTACCTTATAAAAGTGCCTAAAATCCTAGGATACTCTATATATAAAAGTGTCTAAATTACTAAAATCTTATAATACGAAAGTGCACCCTAAAATTTTATGAAAGTGCCAAAACATGTTTTGGCCTTATGGCTAAAAAACTCAAAAAGTTGAAAGACCTCCACTGAAAACTATTTTGCCGGCATCATTTTCTAAAATAAAAACTATTTTACCGTCTTTATGATTAATTTTTCCACAATTTTAGTTTAAACCTCTTACTATATATAGTTGATTTTGTATATTATCGAATAGAAAAATATCTCGCAAATGAATAGTATATTTTTTTAATTCCTGACTCCGTCGCTAGACATTCTCTTATGTGAATGCCCATCGCAGGATACGATTTGAATGAATCAGATCTTTTTTTTTATTTTTTATTTTTAGATAGAGATATAATAAAAAAAAATAGAGGGCATGGTTGAAGATGATTAATCAACCACAACCGTACGTCTTTATTTTATGAAGTTTCTCTCTTTTTCCGAAACTTGCGCTAAAGGGTAGAAAATAGTAACTTGGGCAAGTGGACTTTGATTGAGGTACGTGATTAGAGAGAGCCATGCTCGATCTAGACGTTACCCAACTGGACAAGAAAAAGTGATGTACCAGTACTACATTGACATCAAAGCTACTTTCTCATCAAGATGCAAAAAGAAAAGAGTGGTCAAAA
Source organism: Rhododendron vialii (assembly GCF_030253575.1). Classification (NCBI taxonomy): domain Eukaryota; kingdom Viridiplantae; phylum Streptophyta; class Magnoliopsida; order Ericales; family Ericaceae; genus Rhododendron; species Rhododendron vialii. The sequence goes on along the minus strand of NC_080561.1, from coordinate 34,690,429 downwards.
TTTTAGCATATGCTTGAGTAATATTCTTCCATTCGTGAATTTTGAAAAGATGCTTTCCTTAGCCCACAAGAAGAGCTTTCGGTTAAGTTTGGATGACCGAAATTTTGAGTAGGAATAGAAATATAATTAATGAGAATTAAATTTCTAGATTCCTAGGAATTTAATTGAGCAAGAATATGAATATAATTATTAGTGATGCAGAATACGCGGAGGCCCAATTCCATAATCAATTGGACTGGTTGAAGCCTCGGAAGCCCAAACGATGTTTAATTTTTCAGATTACCCGATTTGGCAAAATCTGGAAGAGCTCGGAATGGGCCCAAACTTGATGGGCTGACTTATTTCTGCGCTGCAATCAATACAAAACGACGTTAAGTCGTGATTGATGGTATTTTTCGGCCTAATTCTTTCGTTTAGGCCTTCAATTTGATATTTTTGCCGTTTTAGGAAAGTTTTAAATCGTTAATAACTCTTAGTCGGTAATTCATTTTTACTTGGTTCTTTTTGGGAAATTCCTTTTTTTCTTTTGTGTTTGCAATTTTGGTATTTTTCCCAATTTTCGGGATTATTTATTTTCTGATTTTATTTTTAGGGTTTCAGAGTTACGCATTATAAAATGAGTTGTAACTTAAGATTTTATGTAACTTTTCATCAATAATATTCAAAGTTTTCTCTATTCTTCTTATAGATTCAAGAACTGCTTGTGACTATGGGTACCTATCTCGTTTGAAATAGTTATTTAACTATTCTTTCGTGAATTTTGCTGTGTCAATTAGAAATCAAATTCCTTGGAATTTGGAACCTTAAGTAATTTCATTCTGGTGTTTGAGTTAATTAGTTATCATATGGAGCAAACAATTAATTTAATTTTTTTTTCAAAATTAATACTCCCTCCGTCCCTTTTTAAATGTTTCGCTTCGTAACTTTAACTTATTAAGAAAACATCATTATTACACCTTTCACATCAATTTTTACCTCTACTTTCCCTATTTATCATCTATGGAGACATCATCATTTTACTTTTACTCACTAATTTTGCAAAATAGAATATACTTTCATGGGCGAAATGAAAAATGTATCAATTTTTACCCATTAACTTTACAAAATGGACACTTATTAAGGGACAATCCAAAATAAAATACTGGACTATAAAAATAGGACGGATGGAGTATTTTTGTAATGATTGAGCAAGGAATCTCATATTACCATGGGGTGACAAACGGATCAGATTCCGACTATATCTGGAAATGTGTAATCAAGAATCAGATTCTTATTCCTATTATATTTCTTCCAAATTTGGAAATCATAAAAGTATGGCATTGTTGTTGCTTCCAAACATCAAAATCACAGTGTGTTCGGTTTGGATTTTGAAAGAAGTTTCAAAATGTAATGAATAAAAAGAGATAAATAGAAAATATTTATTGAATATCTTGCACTTAAATTTTGAGTACCACAAAAGAACAAATTTATAAATATGACATCACATTCTTATTCCTCTTTAAAAGATTCCTACCATCTGAAGGGAGCCTTCACTTCAAGGATTCCCGGAATCAAACCGCATTGGAATCCCTCGCACATTCTCGTCCTATACACCCGGAAGGGAAAAATGATCGGTTCGTCCGTGATGGGCTCGTGGGTCCGACTTCAACTCCTACGGCCGACCCCAGCTCAACAGTCAACACAATCCGATTCAACCTACTGTCGTCCCGCTTTCTTTTTAATTTTTTTTTTAAAACTATCATTTTAAACTTAAATATAATAAAAATAAAAAATATTTTTTAATTTTTTTTTTCATCGTTTATAAGATCTATCAAACTAAATTCATATTGATAAAAAAATTATTTACATAAATACATAATTCTTAAGTTTAAAATTACCTTTCTTTTCTAAAAACTTGTTTTTAAAATAAAATCTATCAAACTAAATTCATATTGATAGAAAAATTATTTATATAAATACATAATTTTTGAGTTTAAAATAACTTTTCTTTTCTAAAAGTTCGTTTTTAAAGAAATTGAAATGGGTTAATAACCTGTTCCAATTTCTTTGGTAAATCTACAAAAAAAATTATCAAATGCTGCTGGAGTAAATCCATGTGATGCTACTCCACGCGGTGCTCCAAACTTTACGGGACAGGTGTTTCTACTTTCTAGGGTTCATGCACTTCGTGTTGGTGATTCACGGAACACAATAAGACATTGCACTACTATACGAATGGATCCATGAATGGTGGGTCACAATGCTCCAAGTCTACCAAATAACCTCTCGTGTTCTGCCGTATTTTTTACCATCAAAATTCTTTCTTTTCAAACAGAAGCTAGAAGAAGAGCATTACCACCCCATCGCTCAAACAAAAGATAAAAGGAAAATGTAGCATCTGCAAGTAGTAAGCTAACTTAACTGCTCATCTTATTCAAAATCTCGGATCACTTGGTACAAAAACTTCTACTACATCACTCCTTCATACAAAAAAGAAAAGGATTTGATTCTGTTTTTCTCCCAAACAAACACACACACAAGGCGAGAATATATACAGTAGTAGCATAATACCCCCTCCTCGAGATTTCTCCGACACATGGCAAAACAGAGAACACCTCAATCTCTCATGGGTGCAGAGCTTCATTGGACTTTCTCTCTCTATGTAGTTTTTACTAGGAAGAACCCCCAGATCATGGGTGGTTTATGTACATCAAAGGCCACTTCAGTTTTAAAGCTCATTTTTTCAGGTCAAATCAGCCATTGATTGAGTCACTCCTCCATTGATGATCCATGGATGCCCTGCATTTGATAAAGAATTCGAAATTAGAACAAATTTTGAATGTACCCACACCAGAATCCATAGATAAATGACTGTCCAGACAAAGAAAACCAAGAGAACCGATTCACCCGGTTTGGTAGAGCCCAGAAAATCAAGAAAAACACCACCAGATGGAAACAAAATTTTCATCTGGACAACAATTACGCTCAACCTACTGGGTAAACACAAAACACAATTTTTTATACAATTTTAACATTTTCCAAGGCATTTTTAAACACATAGGAAACTGTGTTCTGTTGTGATCTTCCTGCCCTACTCGCAACCCATTAGACTGTTATTAGCATTTTCCCTCTGACTAATTAGGACTTAAAAACCCGATTTGGTTATGTTTAGGGAAAATTAAAGGAGGATTACTTACTTAGAACCTGTTCAGCGGACCATCGCCGCGAAACGTCCTTACAGATCATCTTCCGCAACAGATCCTTGGCCTCCGGCGACACCGACCGGAATATCCTCGTCGGAAACCTCAGGTTCCCCCGCATCACCGCCTCAAAAATCTCCACGGCGGTATCGCCGTAAAAGGGTGGAACACCGGCGAGCATCATGTACAAAATCACGCCGGCGCTCCACACGTCCACCTTCTCGTTGTACTCCATCCCCGACAACACCTCCGGCGCCACATAGTACGGCGTCCCCACTACCCCGCTCATCGTCCCGCCGCCGAACCACTCCGCCGACCCGAAATCCGCCAGTTTCACCTTGTTGTACCTATAGATGCAACCAAATCAAGGGTTAGACAAGAGAGAGAAAATCCATAATGGGATACAAGGAGGAAAGCTCTCTAATATTCCTTCTTAAAAATGATTTCAAAAAATAGAAAGCAAGAGACCAACACTGAGAGCAATTTTGTTCTCCATAGTATGTTGCAGATTCTAATTCAGTAATCAGAACTGCTTATTTTGTATGAATTGATTCGGTAAGAGACCATGCAAAAATTCATCTCAATTAAATGCCGAAAAGTACTCGTTTAGAAACCCCAAATTTGTCCCATCAAGCATTTAACGATAACCGATTGAGCAAGTTTTTACGGAATCAAATCCTCAGTAACTCTCACACAATCTAACAGCCCAAAATACCCTTGAATCCACCGCATTACCTAGAATCGAAGAGTACGTTATCCGGCTTGATATCTCTGTGAGCGACGCCCACGCGGTGGCAGTAAGCGACGGCCGAGACGAGCTGTTGAAAGATCGACGCCGCGTCGGGCTCGGAGAACTTCCCGCCGGCGGCGAGACGGGTGTAGAGGTCGGGCGAGTCGCAGAGGTCGGTGATGATGTGGAGGTAGTCCTCGTCCTCGTACACCTTGTGGATCTGGAGGACGTTGGGGTGCCCGCTGAGGAGGGTGAGGATCTTGGGCTCCTTGTCGAGGCAGTCGCGGTCGGTGGGGTCGTCGGAGAGGAGGCGCTTGTCGATGGACTTGCAGGCGAAGGGGGAGCCCGAGGCGATGGAGAGGCACCGGTAGACGACGCCGAATCTCCCGCGGCCGAGTTCTTCGCAGAGTTGGTAGTCGCGATTTAGTCCTTCACACATAGTAATTTTATTGATTTTGGCTTTCTGTGGGGTTTGAAACGGAGGGGAGCGGAGGTTTTATAAGCAGAGAGGGAGAGAGAGAGACGGGATCATACTGAGGGAATATTCGGTATCAATTTTTGGAGGAGAGAGAAAATTTTGGAGGAGAGAGAGAGAGTCCACGTTTGGTTGGGGTTGCAACGTGGCCCGTGGGAGACGAAAGGCGAATCATTCAGACAAAATAAAATAAAATAAACCCTATAAATAAAGTTGAGGGGGCAAAAAAAAAGTTTTTTTTAAAAAAAATAATAAGTTGTTTGGTTCAAAAAATAAAGTTTTTATTTATTTTTTCAATAGGCAAGGCAAAAATAAAGTTGAGGGGGCAAGTATCTGGGGGCTCGTCTCAACTGACGACAGCATGCTTCTGTTGTGAAGCCGTGTTGTCGTCAGTCGTGCGAGGCATCGTCAGTCATGACGAGCTTCCGGTATTTGCTCAATTAAATTTCTTTATTGTTTTTTTTGTTTATTTTTCACCCAAGGTTTTCAGAAGAAGCATCTCTCTAAGCATTGGTTTCAATAATTTTTTTTTCCTAAAATACTTATACTTTTATCTTTCTCTCTCCTTAATTATCCCAAAAAAACCTTCATTAAGATCTTTACCAAACAACCACCACATCTCTTCAAAACAAAGGGTGCTATTCGGGATAAATTATTCAGGGTCCTGGTGCTTGACTTCCTTCACAAAGGGTGCTATTCGGAAAATTATCTCAAGCTATAGCTCAAGCGATTGTGAGTGAGCATTAAGGTGACACATAATTATATTGAGTCAAATGATGACCCCGATTTGTAACTCGAGCGATCGTGAATTAGCGGAGAAACTAAAAATCTTCAATAAGACTATGATTTGAAGTACATCCTGTGTTTTTAATCTATCTACAATTAGAATTGTCTTCTGACAATGTACTTTGCATATGCCAAGAGTGTTATTTCCCAACACTGTTATTTCGCTCCGCTCCCCTTAGCTTTTTGGGTGTTTCATTTTTATTCAATTTTTTGAACAATATGCATTGTCACAAGATTCATATTATATATTTTTAAATAATATACATTGATAGATATAGACAATTAAAATAAAACCGTAGTTAACAATTAAAAAGGAATGGAGGTAGTATCATACTTAATTGTGTTATATACTCCTATTAATTGTATTGATTCATTTTATGGCTTTATATACTTGCATAAATATGTGTATTACTATTAGTAAGGGTTTTCTGACTAAGCAGAAATTGCTCACCAAATTTTGATGTGGGGTTTTGAACTTATATTTTCGGAGCTCTATCAATCGATAGATGTCTAATCTACTCCTAGGCGTCGTCTGGATGCCGGCATCGGAAAGGGTATTATTTTTCCCCCTTCCTAAGACTGTAGGCCCATATTTAATCCTTGGTTTGGTAACCCATTTTGCCGTGAGTATTAAATTTTCCCTAGATTCTCTTGTACCCCCTAATACCCCGGCGGGGGATTATTTATGGGGAGGTTTTGGGGTGGTGCTTGCGACCTTAAAGTGTGTTCCAATAAAGAGCACCCCAAGCGTAGGGCTAGGTCGGTTGCAGCATAATAAACTCGGAAGTCCGAGGTCGAATCCACAGGGAGCCAATGGAGCTAGGCCGGAGGTTTGATTTACGAAGGGTTTTTAGCGTTAGGACCGCCAACCTTTAGGTTCGGCTTTGAGACGGCCAACTTTTGAGTGATTGAAATTCTCTCTACCTCCTAACTTGATTGAAAATGAAGTTTGACTAGAAATTAAAAGCGGCAAGGTCTAGGGGTTTATTCCGCCCATAACTTAGGTCGTTCAACGCTTCTCTTCGATAACTCAAGTGAGAGTCATTGTCATTTGATCTTACTCGGAAGATTTAACCATGAAAATCAAGTTTAACTCATACAATAAGGTTTGGAGATGGAAATGAACTCATTTAGGCATTTTATCAAACACCTAGAGTGACAGAGTTCCAAGCATGCCGTGTGCCAAGGAGACTTGTCGACACGGCATCAAAGAAGTTAACAACCCTAAGTTTAGACCAAAGATTAGAGTTCAACAAGTTCTTTGAGGCATTTTGGCAAACACTTAGAGTGACATAGTTCCAAGCATTATATGTGGCAAGAGATCAAGTCATTGCCTACACATAATCAAAGAGGTTAACAACCCTAGGTTTTGTTACATAAAAATGAACTTAATCCATTCACAAACCACATTAAGTACAAGAAATGAAAGAAGCCATTAAACTACCCAAGTCACGAGATAGAAATCACCCCATGACCAAGCCTTTATCACTACTCAACCATAAAACAAGAATGAAGAACAAGCATAAAAAGATAAAAACGATTCATGGATAAAAACGAAAATAAACTTAAGATTACGAAAGATCTCAACCGTACCTACAACATTAATGAAGATGAAATACCTCAAAACCCAACTCTTCAATCTCCTTTGAAGAGAGATGAAGAGTTTGAGAGGAGAGGGAGGTAGAGAGAGAAGGAGCAGGTCTTGAATGCCCTGAAATCGGGTTTAAGTTGGTATATATACCCCCTTTACAAAATAATTACAAAAATGTCATTAAAAAGTTCGCGCGCAGACACCGGGTATTGATACCCCTAAAAGAGGTATCGATACCTCTATCCTCTCTGGATAGCATGCTTCCTGGTATTGATACCCAGTGTTGGGGGTATTGATACCCCATGTTTCTCTGGCTGGTTTTTGCTGTTTTCTTCTTTCTTTTGGTCTTTGAGAGCCCCGAACCTTCCTTTCATGCTTTGATCACTTCGTTTGAGACTCGTGGAGCGATTCCTAATGTGCCACATGTACTCGAATGCTTCCGGATTCCTCCGAGGATTATTGGGAGCCTTGGAAACGTCCTTTTCGCTCCGATTACCTACTTTCCAACAAAAACACGACTTGTGCGCAAAATCAAATAGAAACAGGTAAAAAGCGCTTGCAAGAGTAGAAAAACGGGATAGATAAGCCCCATTATTTACACTATTTAGGGCTTATCACACCCCCCAACTTGGACTTTACTCGACCCGAGTAAACGACAAAAGATACTATCTAACATCCTATACAATCTTCCCAATTAAAATAAAGTACAAAACATATGCTCATTGCTTTCCGAAACGGCAAAAGTCTAAAAAATTTCTCCCAAAAAGAGGTCACAACTCACTCCGCAAACATGCCATGCACCATGATTCTCAAACTTTATTAAAGACAGCATATGAGTAAGTTAAACACAACGAGCCTCGGTTCCAATGCTCACGAGGGTAACGCTCAACAATGAAATCACTAGAACGAAGTAGAATGTATCCCATGATCAAGCACAAAGGGTTTATGCAATAACCGAAACAAAAAGTTACGCATATCACTAAATGAATTTGCTTGCAAAGAGGTGAGAGTTCAATATGCACAGAATTCTGAAAAAGAAAAAAAACACAACGAAACATAGCTAAGTACCACAAGCTTTCGAGAATGCATAGCATGGAAAACATAAGCGTACTCGAAATCAACTAAGGACTTTAATTAGCTTTTAATGAGTGACGGGTCAAAAAGAATAGGTTAGACAAAACGGTTGCCGATCTATGCTAGCTTGGGAACAACTACCCCATGACCGGGAACCATAACCTACGTCTACCCTGCTCATCATGCTATCAACCAACATAAACAGAACTACCAAAAGAAAAACATAAAATTTGAAAAACAAAGACACTACTGAATCAACCACCGACTCGATAAATAAAGTGAACATATTACAACTACTAGTACCACCCTCTAATACTAACTACTACTCGCCACCTTGTCCACCACTTGCACCTGGACCAAAAACCATCTCCGTATCCTCCCCTCGGAACATGCCGGTTCCAATTCTTCGTTCTCCTCAACCTCGTCACTGTCCTCAGATTCCACCTCCGGTGGGGCAACATACTGTTCCCCCGTTGGGCATCGTTGAGTCAACCACTCCACTTGGTGTGCTTGTCGAGCCAGCATTTTTCGATCCACTTTCTTATCCCTTTTCATTTTCCTGTTTTCCTTCACCAACCAAACAGCCATTCAAAAGATTTTCTTGAAGTTTGGTGGAAGAAATTTGGGTTTTGGTGGAGATTTGGGTGAAAGAGTGAGAAAGGGAGTTATGGAGTGAGAGTTCTTTACTTGGAAAACGTGGATGAGAAAGAGAGAGTGGATGAGAGGTTTAAATAGGGAGGGGGGGGGGGCAAAAATTTGCAGAATTTTTGTGCACAATAGCAGGGTATTGATACCCCGAATCTCGGTATTGATACCGGCTATTTCTCTGGATTTCTGCTTCACAGGGTATTGATACCCAAATTTGAGGTATCAATCCCTCATGGTCCACTGACCTCAGAATCTGCTTTTCCTTGTTCTAACAGCCATTTCACTTAAATATTCTCCCCGAGCATGTTCCCAAACTCCTCAAAATATACCCATAACTGAAAGTAAACTCCACCCCCACTCCGCACAAGCCTCCAAGCATCCAGTTTCTTAGGTTTAACAAAAAGAAAGGACTCGGACTTGGTTCAAAAATGGTGCAACGGTGACAATATGTGGTTTAATCATAAAAAGAATGCCTTGTATCATATTCCAAGCACGCCTAGGACTCCATTAAATGCATAACCGAAATCAAAGGTACTCAAGTATGTACAAGAGAAGATATTCAACTAAACTACGGGTACGATGTCCAAAAAGCATGGGATACAACAAAAATTGAACCTCCACTCTACGCGTTTAACTGACTCAAATGCACTTAGCACAATTCAATCCTCATACTACATGAACATGCTAATGGAATGAGTTGGTTATTTACAAAAAAATTGGTTCATACAAACCGGTGCTTTTGCCACTTACGAATACAAAACGAGCATATGCAACGTATCTTAACAGCAAATTTACTACAACATGGGAAGATTGCACAAAAAATTTCTACGCAAAATCGAAAACGCAAAGTAACTATAATTCCCTCCCCCCAACTTAAAATGAGCAGCGCCCTCGATGCAAAAAGACGAAAAATAAGGAGAGGGAGAACAAAAATGTACCGACAGGGTGGAATGTCAACCACCCGATACCTCGACCAAGTTGGAGGATTTTGCGTCATTGCCGCCGTTTGTCATCGGAACCGCTTCCAAGGCCCACTCCTTTGGCCCCACCTTCGGAACCATAGCTAGTCGCACGAGGCCATCGCCAGAGTTTTCTTGGTCTTACAACCGCGACACTTAGTCGCACCCATGCTTAAGGCTCCTGAATGCCTCATTCACTCCGGCTTTAGACCCAAACTACCAAGGCTGGTGCGGTAACGTGTTGCCCTGTAAAAGACTTAAGAACCAACTACCTACTAGGAGACAAATGACATTAGTACCGCCGGCTTGTGATAGCCCGGCACCAAAAATTATTAACAAGTATTTAAACCACCGAATCGTCACGTGATTAAACGGGTACTACTTTTCTCCCCATCTCTCACTCAAAGTGCCGTAGAACAAGTCATACAACAACTTCAAGCTCGAAACAGGTGGCTATACCAGACCATCAAGAGTGAAATAAAAGAGGAAAAAAAAAAAAATGGAAAGCCAAGTTCAAACGTCTTCAGCCAAACGTGGATTTCGAACATTGATTGTGCCATTAAGAGCTATTACCATGAGCACATCACTCCACTTTAAAATCTTGATCAAAAATTGAATTCGGCCATACCACAAAATAAGATACTTTGAGTAGCGCAATTGCCGAATTCGTTTAAGACATTTATGTTCAACCAAGTGCGCATTCCAAACTAGATTGATTTTCAGACTGTTGACAAAATCGACAATGTAAGGATGGTAAACTAAATTAAAATCATCAACACCAAGAAAATCAACTAGTTCAACTTCAACAAAATCGTGCCATGGTGTAGACTTAATGGGAGTTCGGGCAACATCTACAAGATTCTCTAGAGTAGGAGACCGACTCTTGATCTCATAAGCATTGTCTGGCTCTTCTAACAAAGAGTACAAGTAATCCACCTCTATGTCCATCTCTTTAGCAGTGAGAAGTTTCTCCCCCAGATTGTCACATAGAGGGGGATTCACAGGGGGGAAACACTGGACGTCAGGCTCATCATTAGGCACATCACTCCATTCAGACTTTGATGAGCTATCAGAATCTAAACTAACTTCTTCAATAAAGTTATGTGGCTCAATTTCCTCTTCCATGGCATTTGAGTTAGGACCTTGAAAATGTTTAACATAAACCCGAGATTGTAAAATTTCAGCCAATTTATCAAAGAAATCTAAAGCTTCAGCGGGTTCTTTGTCCAAAAATTCCCCATTGCACATCATGTCTAAAAATCGTTGACTCTTTTGAGAAAGTCCTTTATAAAAATAGCCAACTATTTCGAAAATGTCATAACCATGATGCGGGATCGCTTTGAATAAGTCCTGATATCTTTTCCAACATACATAAAACGACTCATTCTCTCTCTCCGCAAAAGTTTGAATTTGTTGGTGGAAAGCCCTTGTATAATAGATGGGAAGGAACATTTTGTAAAATTCTTTTTGCAAATCATCCCAAGTCCGCACAGATTGAGGATTCAAGGAATCGAGCCAAGTTAGGGCACTATCCCTTAAAGAGAGAGAAAAGAAATTCATCCGCGCGGTCTCTGACATCACAAGGGTACCAATTTTGGCCTCAAAAGTCCTAATATGAGATAGAGGGTTTTCGTGATCCATGCCATAGAAGTGGGGCAGCCAATTGGAAATGCTCATTTGAATCCTAAAAACATTGGCGTCATGAGTGGCTATACTAGGAGGTGTAAACGTGTGTGCAAGATAACGTAACTCCTGCATAGTCCTGGATTCTATCTCCTCATGTGCCGGAAACATTCTATTTTAAAGCTAAAGACATGAAGTAAAAAGAAAAGATGGAATACTTACAGTGCGGTGTAAAGCAATACCTTCAAGTTAGCTACCAATTGAGTCCCCGGCAACGGCGCCAAAAATGCTTGCGACCTTAAAGTGTGTTCCAATAAAGAGCACCCCAAGCGTAGGGCTAGGTCGGTTGCAGCATAATAAACTCGGAAGTCCGAGGTCGAATCCACAGGGAGCCAATGGAGCTAGGCCGGAGGTTTGATTTACGAAGGGTTTTTAGCGTTAGGACCGCCAACCTTTAGGTTCGGCTTTGAGACGGCCAACTTTTGAGTGATTGAAATTCTCTCTACCTCCTAACTTGATTGAAAATGAAGTTTGACTAGAAATTAAAAGCGGCAAGGTCTAGGGGTTTATTCCGCCCATAACTTAGGTCGTTCAACGCTTCTCTTCGATAACTCAAGTGAGAGTCATTGTCATTTGATCTTACTCGGAAGATTTAACCATGAAAATCAAGTTTAACTCATACAATAAGGTTTGGAGATGGAAATGAACTCATTTAGGCATTTTATCAAACACCTAGAGTGACAGAGTTCCAAGCATGCCGTGTGCCAAGGAGACTTGTCGACACGGCATCAAAGAAGTTAACAACCCTAAGTTTAGACCAAAGATTAGAGTTCAACAAGTTCTTTGAGGCATTTTGGCAAACACTTAGAGTGACATAGTTCCAAGCATTATATGTGGCAAGAGATCAAGTCATTGCCTACACATAATCAAAGAGGTTAACAACCCTAGGTTTTGTTACATAAAAATGAACTTAATCCATTCACAAACCACATTAAGTACAAGAAATGAAAGAAGCCATTAAACTACCCAAGTCACGAGATAGAAATCACCCCATGACCAAGCCTTTATCACTACTCAACCATAAAACAAGAATGAAGAACAAGCATAAAAAGATAAAAACGATTCATGGATAAAAACGAAAATAAACTTAAGATTACGAAAGATCTCAACCGTACCTACAACATTAATGAAGATGAAATACCTCAAAACCCAACTCTTCAATCTCCTTTGAAGAGAGATGAAGAGTTTGAGAGGAGAGGGAGGTAGAGAGAGAAGGAGCAGGTCTTGAATGCCCTGAAATCGGGTTTAAGTTGGTATATATACCCCCTTTACAAAATAATTACAAAAATGTCATTAAAAAGTTCGCGCGCAGACACCGGGTATTGATACCCCTAAAAGAGGTATCGATACCTCTATCCTCTCTGGATAGCATGCTTCCTGGTATTGATACCCAGTGTTGGGGGTATTGATACCCCATGTTTCTCTGGCTGGTTTTTGCTGTTTTCTTCTTTCTTTTGGTCTTTGAGAGCCCCGAACCTTCCTTTCATGCTTTGATCACTTCGTTTGAGACTCGGGGAGCGATTCCTAATGTGCCACATGTACTCGAATGCTTCCGGATTCCTCCGAGGATTATTGGGAGCCTTGGAAACGTCCTTTTCGCTCCGATTACCTACTTTCCAACAAAAACACGACTTGCGCGCAAAATCAAATAGAAACAGGTAAAAAGCGCTTGCAAGAGTAGAAAAACGGGATAGATAAGCCCCATTATTTACACTATTTAGGGCTTATCAGGTGGCATTAAATAATACCCCGGATAATACACCATCTCTCTTCTATTTCAACTACAAAACAACCTTATCCCCTATTTCATCTATCATCCAAATCAAGTACTATTTAATCCTCATTTCCTAATACCTCATCCAAAATCCTTCCGTCACATCAATGTGGTCCATCATTCTTACATAATAACATTTACTATTTTATCCCCCTCTCATAACTAATACCCACAATTTTTATCCCGCATCCAAACAGGCCCCTAAAGAGATAGCCTAAAGAGATGGAGGGGGGGGGGGGGGGGGGGGGGGGGGGGGGCTGCTGTCCCCGGTAGCGTGCTGCTGTGCTCATTTATGGGCCCACTTCGGTCTCGCTCCGATGATCGAAAGCGTTCACTTCGTAGAGCTCGTCGAGTACAACAACTATGCAAAAAATCAGCTTAATTGAATATCATTAAGTGCCTGATCGGAACCCATATAACTCTCGGTCCATGGGTTACAATGGATTTGATCCAGTGTTTCGGATCCATTCTTTTCAAGATAAAAAGGTTCCGATCAGACACTTAATGATATCCAATTAAGCTGATTTTTTGCATAGTTGTTGTACTCGACGAGCTCTACGAAGTGAACACTTCCGATCATCGGAGCGAGACCGGAGTGGGCCCCGAATTCGGGAACAGTAGCCTCCCAGCTCCCGGAGAAGGGGTACCTTACACTAATTAAGCGGCATATGAGTGAGGCAAATCGATCTTAAATGCATCAACCACCATACCAAGCACTTGCGCTCTTAACAAGAAACGAACTTTTATCTTTCATGTGATAGAGGTGATAAAGTGTCATTGCGCTACAATCCGGTTGACGACTTTTTCTGTGCTCATAAACTACAACTTTAAAGTTAATTGAACTTCAAGAATATCGCCCAGGGAGGATTATCCAGTTCCGTATTTAGGTATATTTGTTTTATTTTGCCTGAAAAACTGAACTGTTGAAAGCACACCAAACAATACAGATGTCATCGTCGTATAGTTACAGTAGTGTCTATTATCAACTACTGGCATACTATAGCATGCATGATGACGTGTGGTTAAGAACAAACATTTCATCCTGATATAATAATAAAACATGTATTTTCGTTTGACAAAAAAAAAAGATATAAATAAAGCTCATTTTGGCTAAATAATCTATTTGAATTATTATTTTTATTTTTATTCAAAAAAATTTTACATTTGTTACTTTTTCATATTTTTTTTAGAATTATTACTTCGTCATTACGAGAGAAATCTTAAAAAAAAAAAAAAACGATCGAAGCTCAATTTTTTTTTGAATAAAAATAGAAATACGGCGATAATACAGATGTCATCCTCGTATTGTTACAGTGTCTGCTTTCAACTAGCGTACTGGCATGCATGATGACGTGTGGTAATTAAGAACAAATATTTTATTCTGATATTCCTAATAGTCCAATCCTATTTGAATGTAACTAGTATGATGTAATATATTTTACGTCTTGGATAGATATATATGTTTCTTACGTGTAAGATGGTTTTTGACATCTGGAACATTGATGGTAGAGATGGACGACTTGGTCCATTGATCGAATATCGATAAGTGTTTTATTCAAATCAATTGAATAACATGAAAAATTTAAACAATCCGTTTATCTCAACAAAAAATGTAAAATTTATTAAAGATTGCTACTATTGTTTGACAATCTAATTGATGTTCAGCCTGGATAATATTCGTGCCAAGACCTTCAAAACGACCAATTTCGATTGTTAAAATGTGTAGTAAAATTCACCCCATTTTATGGTTTGTCTGAGACGTACATGTGCATTGGACCATTCCAAACTCAATTTCATTCTTATTTGCGCACAAAATCTTTGTATAATTTGGGTCTTGAGGAAGGTTTTTGAAAGTAACGAATGAAAAGAGATGGTCATGCCCAGATCGAAACAAGGTCTAAGAGAGAGAGAGGGAGAGAGTCCAAGTTTGTTTTTGGTCCTTGGGGTTTGACAAAGAAAACTAATGGGGCAGTTTGACAAAGAAAACTAATGGGGCAAATCCTTGGTGGCTCGTCACGACTGACGCACGTGTTTTTTTTGTTTTTGCTAGGCTTAATATAATGGAGTATGAGGTATTCTTGCAGTGGAAGAATTCAAATTTTCTACATACAAAGTTGAATAAATTTTTTTATTATTAATACTCTAAATATAGACTTGACAGAGAAGAAATAATCTTTTAAAACTTGGGTCAAAGTTTAATTAAGTTTCCTTGAGTTGAGGAGAATTTTACCAAGTAAAATTCAATTTGAATAAAGACTTGACCCAAATCTCACAAGTCTTATTAGTTCTGAGTTAAAAAAATACTAATGGAAAAAGAATCAGGGGTGGATATTAATGGATATGCTCTCTGCTTTACATTTTCTAGCTATTGGGTTTGTTTGATTGCTGGACTAAGACGGTGGAATTAGAATTGGAGGAAAACACAGTACGACTAATCACTAGAATGCGAAAGGGTTATAGCACCTCGCAAAATGTATTAGCGAGGAAACATTTTTCCTCGTTAGTTTTCCTCGTCTAAACATTGTCGCAAAAGGTTTTAGCGAGGAATTTTCCTCGCCTATTCCGATACAATTGCGAGGAAATTTTTCGTCGCTAAAGGCTATGAATTTACTATTACTAACAGTAATTGGCAAGGAAAAACTTTCCTCGCTAAAATAAATCCAAAAAGTCTCTCCGCGTGTTTCGCCACTCCCAGCACTTGAACCTTGGTTCTCTTGTATAAGAGACACATAAAACCTATCCACCGCACCACTTTGCACTTCTAAATGTAATTGTGAACTTTTTTTTTATATATTATGTTTTTGCATCTCTTTCACCTTTCCAAATTAGTTTCTTCGACATTAATTATGGCTTTTCAACTTTTTGTACTTTTATAGTGTCTAAAATTTATTTGAACAAATTTAATTTTTTACGAGCACAACAATTTGTTTGGTTAAAACATGTTATATTGGTATCTGACAACAACTTTTGAAAGACTAATAATGTGTCATTATTCTAATTTTTTGATGGAATTATCCTTAGCGTTTATGGAATGGGATTTTTGTCGTCATAAGTTAGCTCGAGATATATTTTAATATCAGATTATGAATGACAAGTTTCATCACTGTTATTTTTTAATTTTAAGAGTGAGTATGACCTTCTTCTTTTTGCCAAATACAAAGGGTAGTATAGATTCGTGGTTATTTTTTAAAGCTTTTTTCATCATTGCTATAATAATATGAATAAAATTTGTAAATATTCAGATTTGATCGTCCTAGAAGCACTAAAGACAATACTTTTTAAATTTTTTCATCTTTAAAGAATTTTTTAAAATTTTAAATTACCCAATATCTCACACACACACACAATATGTATATGTATATATAAAAATATGCATAATACTTACAAAATTGCATTTGAAATTAATGTTTAACATATTTATCTGTTTATAAAGGAATGCAATTAGAATCACCTAAGTTGGTTTAAATAAAAATCAGTAACGGTTCACACAAAAAATTCTTTACAGCATGAATGCACAATAGATATGAAATAGTGTTTTTTTTTTTTCCGGTGAAATAGTGTATTTTATGTAGATGTTTTGAAAATAGATTTGTGATGATCTAATTAATTTTGAGATATTTTCAATACGACATCACTTCAAGATGTTTTTAACTTTATTATCTTTTGTTGAGTTTTTCATTACTATGGAATAAATCCTCAATACCTACACTTCAAGATATCTTTCATTACTAATTAGAATAAGAAAAGTGACAAATGTGAGATTTTTTCACCAATTCAATGCGATTGACGAGGAAACTATTTTTTCCTGTTTATTACTTTTTTATTTTAATAAATTTGATAATGGTATTGAACTATGTAGTTGATTATGTCTTACCATTGTGATATTACAAATACATATGAACATAATTAATAATGATATATATATATATATATATATATATATATATATATATATATAAATTAATAACTCGTAAAAATGGCGAGGAAAACAGTTTTCCTTGCCAAAAGCTTACATTTGGCGAGGAAAATCAGATTTCCTCGCCAAATGTAAGCTTTTGGCGAGAAAATCTGTTTCCTCGCAGATAATGTACTTTTAGTGACGAAATCCGTTTTCCTCGCTATAGCCCTTTCGTGTTGTAGTGAATTCCGGTGTTCATATAATCCCATTATTATCCCGTGGGCTCCACTTATATCCTCTATCCCATTCTTTTAATATTCTCATGTTTATCTAATGATCATTTTCATACATAAATTTAATCCGGCAATCGAACCTGCCCATTAATTGTATTTTAATTTGGTTCTTAATTACATTGATCAGTAATTCCAACGTTATTAAAAATCTTGACAGACCCTCATGCCAAGTGGTGTCCTTTTACTAGCTAGAATTAATCTTGATCAGCAAGTTTTCCTTCTTCATATCATGGTTTAAAAAAATCCGAAAAATCAGCAGTCATGTTATGCATCTGTAATATTCAAATCCCATGTTTTTTGTTTTAACATTATAATTAAGAACAGTACTGTCAAGCTAGAATTAATACCACCATTTTTATACTATTATCAATAATCAATCTTTGTGGTACAAGCTAAACATTGTCAACTAGGATAATTAAGCTAATAGTGTAGTAAAAAAATATTTATTTAATGAAAAAAATGGCGTGATCATGTTGACTAGGTAGGAAACATACCCTTAGGCCGGGCTTAAGTTTATTTTTTATTTTTTCAAAAGCACTCATCAGTCGACAAGATAACACGTGTACACACCGCCACCATGCCATGTTATTGATTGACAGGCTAGGTGTTACAATCGATCATTAGTTTATATTGCTAGGACAGTTAATTGAGAGCATCCCGAAGATTTGTTTCGTACGGAGTATTAAGATATATCGAGTAGTATTTTTTGAAGGCTTATGTGACAGTTTGACATTCATAACATTTTTTCTCCAATCAAAAATGTTAAATAAATTTTAATTTTGCCGATAAAAAAAAAAAACAATTTTTTCTCCGATCCGACTAAGTGTGGCTCCCATACGAGCCAAGAGAAATCTTTGGAGTCCTTTACAAGAGCATAAGAGGATATGCCACCATCAAGGTCAAAAGTCTTGTAGTAATAGTCTGGTAACAAGATCAAGAGAATCGTAGGTTTGGATTTCGGATTTAGCAGAAGATTGCTCTAGGAGCATGATGTTATTTCCTTACTCCTATTAATCTACAATTTTAAGATTAATGATTTTTTTTTTTTGCCGTTCAATAAAAAAAGGTCCAACGTCAAAATATTATCTCTCTGTTTTTTGTCTTCAGTGAATTTTATTTAAAATTTCATCTTAATTCTTCATATTTTTCGATTTCTCCCTATTGGAGTACTAATCAAACAAGTCCAAACAAATTACTCAAACAGTCAAAAACTAACAAAATTTCAAAAGTACGAAGAAGTGACATGAGATTAATCTCAACAAGTTAGGCCAAACAACCGTCAGACTAACTGATCAACTGAACTACTAGCTCAGTTAGCTTCCCCACCCGTGGAGTATTACGCAAGAAAATATGAAAAGAGACAAAATGTCACTCCACACTCTCCAAAGGATATGCCTCAATTATGTGTCCCACATGCTGTCTCTAATGGAGTACTATTATTTTTCCTCCCTACAAGGTGGAGGCTTAGGTGGCCCATCCCATCCAATTAATAAAGTTCATTGTTTTTGGTCTTCATTTCATTGTTTGTACTGATAAGGACGCAGTCTCGGGTGACTTTTGTCAGTGTGCCATTGATCTTTTTAATTTTTGTAATTTTTTATAAAAATTAATAAATTCTTCTTGTTTAGCCAAAAAAAAAAAAAGAAGTCCAGCTTATAGTAAAAGTCTTGTACCAAGGTCAAGAGAATCATAGGTTTGGGTCTCGGATTGGACAAAAGATTGCTCTATAAGCATATAATGTTGTTTTTCTACTCCTATTAGTCTTGCAATAATTTCAAGATTAATAAAAAAAAATTTGCCGTTCAATAAAAAAAGTCAAAAGTCAGAATATTATCTGTTTTTTTTTTTTATTTTTAGTGAACTTTGATTAAAATTTCAACTTAATTCTTCATATTTTTCGATTTCTCGTGACGGGAGAACTAATCAAACAAGTCCAAACAAATTACTCAAAATTGTCAAAAACTAACAAAATTTCAAAAGGGCTTTTTTTTTTTTTGTATAAATGGTCCCCAAAGTATTTCTAAAATGTCAATTTGATTCCCAACGTACAAATCGCGTCTATTACATCTCTAATATGTACAATGCGCGTTTAAATAGTCACTTGAGCTAACTCCGCTACATATTGCTGTCAAAGACGGGGATATTTGTGGAATTTCCTCTTTAAACACTCATCACCCTCACAAAAACTTCATCTTCAACCTCAAAACTCTAACCCTAAACCACCACCACCCCCAACCCCTAAACCACCTTGTCCACCCACACCAAATTAACCATTATTACTGCAAATAGTCCATGATGACCCATGCTTCAATGGCAATAAATCTATTTGGAGGACTCATTATAGTACTTCTAAATACAAGAGTCTTGAGGAAAAAATATAAAATCATGAAACTCCCTTGTTCCGATCAGATTGAAGAGCAATTTTTAACAAGCAACAGTTTTCTTTCTCTCTCTTTCTTCCCTGACTTTCCTTTCTTCTCTCTCTTCCCACCCCTATCCTGCGAATGCTTCTTCCTTATCCCACCCTTATCCCACCCCCGACAACACTGGTTCACCGTTCTCCGACTCTAACGCCGTTGCCATCGTCGTCGAATCCAAATCGGGAGCACCTTCCTTGTACGTTTGCCGTCGAGTTCTTCTTGATCAACCTCTTTCGGGGCTTCAATTTTGACTCGGGTTCCTAGTAGACAGGCATCAGCGACAGCTCCTCTCGACGCCAATCATCTTCTTCTTCATCTTTGTCGATGAGGTTTCGATCGTCGCCTCCTTGTTGGGGTTCTGGATCGGACTGGACATCGTCGTCGAAATCCATCAACGGCTCACCGTTTTCGTCGACGTACTTGAAGATTATACCAAGTCGGTTCAGTGTAAGAAACCAACCCTAACCCAGAGAGAAAGAAGGAGGATCAGTTTTTTTAATTTGCACCACTGATTGAAGGGGAAAGTGGGGAATTTGGATGGTTTGACTATAATACCCCTGTCTTTGACGGCAATAGGTAACAGAGTTAGCTTAGGGGACCATTTTAACACGCATTGTAAACGCTGAGGATGCAATAGACGCGATTTATACGTTGGGGACCAAATCGACATTTCAAAAATACTTTGAGAACTATCCGTACAAAAAAGCCATTCCAAAAGTATGAAGAAGTGAAACGAGATTAATCTCAACAAATTAGGCCAAATAACCGGCAGACTGACCAACTGAACTACCTCAATTAACTTCCCCACCCGTGGAGTATAACGCGAGAAAATATGAAAAGAGACAAAATGTCACTCCACACTCTGAAGGATATGCCTCAATTATGTGTCCCACATGCTGTCTCTAATGGAGTACCAGTAGGAGTATAATTTTTACTCCCCATAAGGTGGAGGCTTAGGTGGCCCATCCCATCCAATTAGTAATAAAGTTCATTGTTTTTGGTCTTCATTCCCCTCATTGTACTGATAAGGACACGTACAGTCTCGAATCTCGATCTTCCCAATGTTATGAACAGTACTTGATCTGATCAATGCCTGCTTTATACTTAACACAGTTAAGTTTGCTCAATTATTGTCCTTTTTAATAAGCAGAAATGAAATTATAAGCATGCAAGGTGGCCGGCAATGGTGCTTGAGAGCCCCACCTCTTTTTCTTCCATGATAAGACTATTTCTTTTATTTTAATTAGTTTTCTCCTTCCAATGGGTACGTGTATCATCAGTGTATGTAGGCATATATACGCACTATATCCCATAATGTTTGTTCGGTTCGCAAAATGAGTATGTAAAAATAATATAATTTTTTGCAAGAAAAATTTAAATTTTTTTCAACAATTCATTAGATATCGATGAGTTCTTGTAATTTAATTATGAAAAAAGTTTGAATTTTCAATTGAAAGAAATGCATTATTTTTTAGTTCTCGTTTTACGGACCGGACAAACATTTTGGGACAGAAGTAGTATAAATTTATGGGTTCGGTTCCTTACGGGATAGGTCAAATCTAAACCAAAATTTAGTATAATTAATAGTTCGGATCATTTGCTCAATGATTCTTACTGATAAGAGGCAAATTTGAATTATTAATCGCAATTATGAATGATTTAGAATTGGAGTGTCTCGTATGGTTCAAGGGCCAGAGAAAATCTAATTCTAAGTTTTATGTATGTATGCCAATATGACAAAACTCGCCCATGGACTCCGGATACTTTTCATTTCAAATTTAGGTATGTGAATCAGATCCAAGGTACCAAATTTTAGAAAAGATCCAATATATTAAAAGAAAAAGCAAATTCAGAAAACAAGTAATTAAAAAGATTGCTTTAAGAAACCATCAAATCCCTTCTTTGGATAAATTCATCAATTTTTATCTCACAAACACAAATAAATAAAAAGAGTACTGCTATGAGTACCGACCGCCCCCTAGAGAAATCGTACCGACGGCCGTATCGGGCAATTTTCGGCCACCGGACGGTCGATCCGAGTCGTCCAAAAATTCTATAACAAAAAAACTGAGGGGCCTACATGAGAATCAACGGCATCCGATATATGTAGGGTGCTTGATCTAAACACCCTATTTTTTCGTGTATATATGTATAACCAACGACATCCAATGTTTGTAGGGTGCTTGATCTAAACAACCTATTTTTTCTAAACACTTTATTTTTTTGTGTATATATACATATATACATGAAAAAATAGGGTGTTTAAATCAAACATATATACACGAAAAAATAGAGTGTTTAGATCACGTATCCTACACACATCGGATATCGTTGATTCTCGCAAAGGCCCCTCGATTTTTTTTTTTAGAATTTTTGAACGGCTCGAATCGACCGTACAGTGGCCAAAGACGGCCCGATATAACCGTCGGTACGATTTTCCCACGAAACGATCCATACCTATATCACTTTTGTAAATAAAAATGTTGCGGCTACTTTGCAACTCCTCCATATAACTACAATACAAAAACAAAAAATACTCCTTTGAAAAAGCATAAAAAGCGTCCAAAGTGTCATTTCATGATTAGTTTGAGTACAGCTCCGGACGATTCAAAGGACAATACTCCAACCATTTAGGCCATTTTAGGACGAAATTCAAAAGATAAAAGTTAGCATAGGAGTACTATTCATCAGAAGTGGAGTTTTTGTACGGAATAATTATATACGAAAAAGTAGAGTAAGAACAGGGTGGCCTGTTTAGCTGGCTTGTTTTATTAATTAAGTACTCCCACCGTCTCATTTTTATTGTCTATTTTCGTTTTTCGTGTCGTTCTTTCAACGCTTATATCTTCCAATATGAATCTCCAAAAATATGCAATATGAATCTTGTTTGATAGTTCTCGATTAGATCTATAATACAAAATTTTCAAAATTATAAAAAACATTGTAGATTGAGAGATATAAGCGTTGAAAGAACGACACGGAAAACGAAAATGGACAATAAAAATGGGACGGAGGGAGTATTTTTTATTTGGGTTATTTTTGATCAGCTTGTGTGCTGTTTAGCTGGTTTTTTTTTTGTTTTTTTAACACGGTGTTTTTGTTTGATTATGAAACAGTATCAAAAAGTCTACGTGCACAATTTACAATACAACTCCAGACAGCTTTGAAATCGTTCGATGCATGCAGACCCATATGCATTAAACGATCATTGAAATAGATTTGGAATTGTGTGTATACTAGTTAGGCCCCGTTCCAAAAATCTTTTTAAAAAATAAGCAGCTTATTTCACATTTTCAAACTCAAAAATAATGTAAATGAAAAATAAAATTTCAATTTTTTGACATCGTATAAAAGATCTCGATGAGATCTTTCAAATAAGATCCATATTGCATATTTTTATATTTTAATAAGTCCATAATTTTTGAGCTTGAAATTGCCTTCTTATAAAATAAAGGTTTTTTTTCTGTTGCGGAACAGGGCCTTAACATTGCTCAGAATTATTTAACCAAAAAAAATTTGAACTGACGAAAAAAATAATGAACTGACAAGGGAACGAAGGGAAGAATTGACAAGCAAGCATGATTTGAGATTTCGGAGATAGAGCATATTGGTACGCACACAATTTTAAAATACAACTCCAAACACAGTTATATATATCTGGAGTTATGTTTTAAATTTCTTTCATCCACGTTATATACTCCATCTGTTCCATTCATATTTCTTGTAAGGAAAACTATATCACTAAGTCTTGTAGACTTAGCTGGAGACCCATAAATAAGTTCAGCATAGTTCATCTCGTGGCCCTCGAGGTTGCGCACCGAAAATTAGCTTGATCCAACCACTACGCCAAAAATTGCCTTTGCCGGCGGTTTTTTTACCGGCGGTAATAAAACCGTCGGAAAAGAGTCTTATTACTGGCGGTAATGACAAACCGTCGCAAAAGGTAATTATAAACGCCGTTTATTAACGGCATTAGTAAAACCGCCGGTAAAAGTAACTATTACCGGCGGTAATGTAAAACCGCCGGCGATAAGCAAAAACTGCCGGTAATAATACATTATAATATAAATATTATTATTTTTCTAATAAAACGCATAATTTTATGTAGCTCAGTGGGTAAGTGCTCGGGTATTAATCAACGGGTCGCGGGTTCGAATCTCGGCAATGTCAATTTTTTTTCCGAAACTATTACCGGCGGTACAAAAACCGCCGTTAATAATCCGAAACCATTACCGGCGGTAATTTACCGCCGTTTTTGTATTCCCGACAATTGTTTTGCCGACGAAACTTTTACCGGCGGTAATTTATTTTTACCGGCGGTAATGTACTTTTACCTGCGGTTTTGAGACTATTACCGGCAGTTTTTTAATGCCGCTAATGGAAAAAAATGGCGTAGTGAACATCAAACGGTTTAAATTTTAAGATTATTTGTGTTGTCCATTTTTTATTTGATTTCTCTTCTTTTGTTTCCATGGGTTTCATATGCGCGAGAGGTTACATTTTAGTTGGAGATGCAATTCATACTTGTTACTTTGTTAGCATGGTTCAGAATCCTTTTTTTTTTTATCGGCAAAAACTATATAAAGATAAATTCAAAGAAGGGTACATCGAGAAAAAGAGACAAAGCAAAACCAAGGCCCGGAATTAAAAGGAGTCCAGCAAGGAGAAAATATGGTAAGCTGACACTCGTATTCTCGTTTGTTCTTTCAAGAGGTTAATTTTGGTGCCGCCATGCAACCTAAGGTTACGGTTGGTGAGATCAGGTCCAAATTTTCCAAAAAGCATAGAAAGAGGCCATTTTGTTGTAACTCAGCCCGTACCGTCACCGATGAGGCAAATTGCACTTTTTTTGATTGAACGGCGAAATTTTCTTTTTTAAATCTTTGAATAAGGATTACAAAAACTAAAGGAAAGAAGGATAAACAACATCACAAACCAAAGCAGATATTCCAACTAAGTTAGCACATCCCGAACAATCATATGCATGAACAAAAAATGTTGAAACTAAATGGATGATAATTATCGCATGGAAGAATAAATATGACAAAGCACACTATCAATGAAAATTGATGGCAGTTATCCTTCGCAGCAGTTCCAAAAAACTGGGACCAAGCTATATATCTTGTCAAGCCAAGTTGTGAATGTCAAATTTGGTGTTCCTTTAACCTCTAGGATCTATTGATTCATTCTTTGCTTTGTTCTAGGGAGATGATCCTCTCCGGCCCCTGGAAATGGAGTGGACCGTCCAGTTAGCTCATTTGTGGGTACATTCCGGATCTATTTTGATGATCCAATTAACTGTTCACAACTAAGAGTTTGTTGATAACGTCAATCACGTAAAAAATTAAGTTAATTTGGCACCGTGTTGACCAAACTAACCAAAGTACGCAGGAGTTATGGGGCTGTAGGGGAAAAATTAATTATCTAGTGGGCTGCAGTGTTGGACATGGAGTCATACAGACTATTAATTTAAAGACATAACTTATATACACCAACTGTCACTCTAATTTTTTGTCTCATGATGTCAGGCGACCCCCGGCTAATAAGCTGTAGTCGCCTCTGATTTTGTTTGCATGGCCAAACAGGAGGATCCTTAATTGAATTAAGGAGCCGAATCCAGTAAACTACTGCAAACGAGGATAACGGTTTCATGATTAAAACATTTCCAACATAATCAAAAAATTTATTATGTTTCTTCATATTTCTATTTGGTTTTCAAAATACGCGTACGTTCACAATATTTTCGACAATTCAAGTGTCTAGGCCAGCTTACACGTGCCTCGCATAATCCTGAGAGTCCAATCCCACTACCCACTTGTGGATTAAACATATACATTCACGATTTTTATATGTATACATACACTGATAAACATTTGGTTTTTAATGTTTATCTATGAAAGCGCATATGTGATGTTGTCATGTGGATGTCAGAGGTCATGATATTATGCATGTAGCAATTAAGTGCTAATTTAAAATCTTATTAACTTAATGATCCAGAAGATAGAATTCAAAATACCGTTTTGATGATGTCAGGATATTCTTTCTTGTTTCCAGCATATGTGATGTTGATGTGGGGCCATACATATTGTCTTAGGGCCCACATTTTTTTTTACGGGCGTCTCAGGGTCCGAATTAAGTGTGGTGGGAGCGTCTTAGGGTCCGAATTAAGTGCGGTAGAGATCAGGGTCCGAATTAAGTGTGGTGGGGGCGTCTCAGGGTCCGAATTAAGTGCGGTAGAGAATGAGACTGTGACACCACGTGGCATCGAATAATTCTTCAACTGCCTAGTGGGGTAGATAACACTTTCCGTCACGTAATTAATATCAGAAATCTCATCCAAATTGTTTCCTTAATTTTGGGTTTATAAGAACAGTGGGCCATACATGTCCTATCTTGATTAAGTATATCAAATAAACTAGTTTTGAGATTGGAGAAACCACATAAAATATCTTGAACATACTTATTTCAAATGATTGATTATCACATTTTCATTTTCCTTTATGGGAATTGATATTCACATTCTCTTTTTTGTTATCCATACTCCCTTTTTTATTTTTTTAGCAAAAAAAATACATACACTTTCAATACTAAAAAATAAAAAAAAGGGGTGTGGATAAAAAAAACAAAGAAGTGTGAATATCAATTTCCTTTACTATTTGCGTTCATTTTTCTTTTCATCATTTATGTAAATTTATAAGAATGTCCTTCAATATACGAACCCATCAAAAATCTCTCAATCCCCAAATCCTATTTGCACCCATATACATATTTAACCTAATCTCATAATACCCTCATCCTAAACCAAACCCTAAATTTGTATTTGAGCTTGTCCATTAGAGAGTTTCATACCAAATAAATTAGCTTTTACTTTAAATTTTTATTCAAATTTGAGTAGAAACATAGTATGGGTGAGAGATGCTCTTACTTGAGAAAACATCAAAATTTGTACTGCTTTGACATCCTTTCATTTTCTCAACACTTAATTATTGAACAAATCAAATCCTTCATAATCCAAATGGATGGCTCCTTTAAAACCACATATGCAGGTACACAGGGTTAGAGGCGGAGACGGTGAAGGCGGTGACTAATGAAAGGGATCGTAGATAAATATAAGAAAAGATTAAGTTTAGGATCGGGTTGAAGATAAGATTTTCGAATAGATTTAGAAATAGGCGTCGGGTGCGAGAGAAATTGGGACCTTCAGAAAAATTTCTTGGGTTCAAACAGAATCACCCTTTTATACAAGAACAACAAATGAAAGGACAATGTATAATTTTACATGAATTCACATGCACACACAAAAATCCAAATAGTGAAAAGGAAGAACGCGAAAATTATTTGGGAAAATGAGTTCTGTACTACACTTTATTATAAATAAAATCTAATAAAATTGTCTTTAATTACTTAAATTACACACAAGATAATTTTAAAATAGACAAGAAGACATATATTAGGGTGCAATCAAAAGAAAGTAGGGTGCAACAATTGCTTTGGTTGTTTTATTGTCTTTTGGTAGATTGATGTCCTAGTCCTCTTGGAGGTTTGGCTTTCAATTTCCTGTCCTTTCTCTGACGGCTAATCCAAGGCTTGCCAACAATAAATTTGATTAGGCCGCAGGGATCAATTATTGCCCTTCTGATGCTGATAGGATTCTTCATAGCTCAAGTTATGTTGATAGGAATTCTTCATACTGTGGGTGGTCAGCCGACTGGTGGTATTCCTACAATCTCCGGCACCGGCAAAGAAGTGGCAAACTGACATTTCGGAAAGTTTCTATGGCATTCTATTCATTGCATAAAGCAACCTGGATTACAAATCTGTGTGATAACTTGGATCTCGATATCTATACGTTGTTGGTGAGTGGAGATTGGAGTAAAATCTTGCTTTGATTCTTGTTTTTTTAGATGTTTAAATTTTATTTTTTGAGCGTCTTATGGGCCGTGTTATTTGTACCGGTATTTCGTCATTATAAACAGCATCAACTGTTCGTTCTAAAAGAAATGAGTGGCAAATATCGTACTTAGCTAAGATGGTTACCATTCTTAAAAAAGAGAAGATTTGTGCTTCTCAAAAGATTACTGTATCAGTATGCAAGAGCGGTTCCGGCATTATTCCACTTCCAACTCAATCTCAAAAGACAAGAAGAAATACAATTTAAAAAGCCTAGGGACACAACTCCGGACGCATCTATTTTCAGAGCCATCCGATGTATGTGGACCACATGCATCGAACGGCTTTGAACTCAGTTGTGCTTTAAAGTTGTGTTCTTAGCATTGCTCAAATACAATTCCACGGAAGATATCCTAACAAAACAATCTTTCACTATCTTCACACAAGTAAAATTTTGCCAAAGTAGCAATAAATTGCAAGCAAATGAAATGGCGACAAAAGCACTTTCATCCACAGTAGCTTTGAGTCTATAGTTCCATGCTTAGGTCTACAGACTTAAAGCAATGTGTGCAAATTTTAACATCGGTCTGTTCACTAAGTTTGTTCACACGATGACCTCTGATGATGTCCCACAGGCATAAGCCCCAACTTGAGAACGAGGAGACTACGGAAGCATCATCGACACCAGCATTAGATTTAGAATAACCATTCAAACGTAATCGAACACACACGCATAATAAACACATACAAGTCCAAGCTCGTTTTCTCATAACCCATGTAAATGTGAGAGAACTAGTGATACACATGATAGCACTGGAGATACATATACCTGTGTATACAAGCGCATTTGCCTTGTTCTCAAGTCCAAGTCCAAGCTCATGCACACAAGCAGCATATACAACACATAATACGATTGGAGATACATATAACCAACCATATGTAGATGATGAACTGAAGAACACACATATATGAGTCCAAGCTCATATTCATATGCACGAACATAATTCGTACAAAAGCAACATATAACGGATATTCAATACCAGGATCAATGACATGATCTAAACCGCCTTTAGCCAGTTCTGTATTTCAGTAAAGAGCAACATTTGTCCGCACTGAAGCAAATAGATAAGCACAAATCTGATTGGCTCATGAATCCAACATTATAAGAGGATATGCCTACTCAAGTTACGGACACAAATGTGGATGGTCATGGCATCTAGATAACTAAAGAGGGTTCTGTCCCACAGTCAGGAAAGAATCAGAAATGGAGAGTCGTTAAATTAATAAGTTAACCACAATCAGAACTTAGGACCTATCTTACATGTAGTGTCACAGGAGCATAGGTTGCCGATGTGCTTCTTATACCCTCCTGGACTTAAATCTTCAGGTATTGGAATTCTTGTCCTGAACAGAACAAATCTAAATCTAGCATTTGTAATTACAAAGTGCAATAGTTGTGTCCCTTTTTCAATTGTGATGAAAATAACATTTGCATTGTTTGTTTGTCATTTACGATTTGTTTGATTAGGTTTTTGTTTTGTTTTTCTTTAGTGCAGCAAGAAACGGAATACTAATATCTAGTTCTTGTGGTACTGGGTTCTTAATTAACCAGAACCAGGCTGACTAATGCTCACGTTGCCTGCGAGAGGTTTAAAATGTTGTCCAAGAGGGTAAGATAAAAGAAAGGTGGGTTAGGGGGGCCGTCTATGGGAGACTCCCCTCGCATACCCATTTGATGGAGACAAGAACAATTTGGACTAAATGGAGTTTACAGTAGACAATATGGTTCTTGGGTAAAACTTCTTGATGTATCAATGTGGCAACTAATGCATTTCACCAAAACTAAATGGAGTTAATAGGGTGATGAAGAGGTTTGACACTCAATTCCGCTGCAAAAGGTCAGTCCAGCTTCCCAGCTGACTCACACCGACTGCCAAACCAGCTTTCTAGTCGTGAGACCACATGCCCAGCAGCAGAATTGAGTGTCACCTTTTATTCGTTAACACAAGAATATGGTTTTCTTTTTTTTGCGTTTGTATACATGTATGCATGAGATACAAGATGCACATGAATGAGGTTTGAACAATGGATAGTATTTAAGGAAAGACCCTAGAAAACTTCTGGCTTGAAACAATAATGGTGCATGACAAGGAATCTCATGGATGTTCCACTGTTAAGCCTTTAAATACAATACTTTTTGATGACGATGATAGTTATTATATAATTATATTGAAGTCTAACTACTTACTACTAATTTTCAAGTACAACTGTCTGATAAAAAGTTGCATGCTTGTTCTACAGAGAATCTACAAAAAAACGAAAAAGAAAAAAAAAGATATAGATATAAATACAAATACCATAGACACTGTCAGTTATATTGTTTGACTTCCAAAAAGATTAGAACAAATAGTGAGAAGGCAAACTACAAGATATCTCCTACAAGTACTTAAGATAACAAGACAAAACTGAGCTATACGTATATAACATTACAACAACAAAGGTCCAAATCACACATCTCTAGGAAAATGGACAAAGAAAAGAAAACAAGAATATTAGGAATAGCTCTATACCATACCTGGAACTGGAAGTCTGGAACCATACACCGGTACCAGTCTCAACAACATGAAGTGCAAGAGCACTTGGTGAGTTGGTTCGTTGAGGTAAAGAAGGAAACATTCACAGATTACAGATCCTGGGTTTAGGGAACACTTCTTCCTTACGAAGGAGAAAGGATCTATCCACTTGAGATCGTAGTTATAATCTACAAGTACTATTTAATTCAAAAGGAAAATGCATAATAGAATGTGTGAAGAGTAGAACACCCCTTGGGGTAAAAACAAAAGCCAATCCTATAGTATGGGATTAATTACCAGACCATTTTGGGTCGGATCAAGGACCAACAAAATCCATTAAAATGCATGCCAATTACCAAGAGAATGAAATAAACTCGAGAATCTAAACACAGATCTCCTGGTTTCATTTTCTGAAGATACAACTTTACAAAAGTGGGCGCTTTTTCTGTAACTGTTGGAATCCACTTACAGAGTTGGGCTTAAGAGGTTACAGATTCAAGCCTTAGGAGGAAGCTGATAACTAGTTTGGTGCAGTGGTGGGATTATTCACCAAAGCAACTACAACTTATTTTCAGCAATGCAACTATACTGCTTGAATTGATAACCCCACCGCCACCATAGTACCAAACAAGTTAACACCTTCCACTTAAAGGGAGAATCTAAAATAGTAAAATCTCTAAAGCTAGAATCTGTAATTGGTTTCCCACCGACTCACTGAAGGAGCCTCACAATAGAATAAACTGATCATGAGGGGGAAAAAATTAAATGAAGATAAAAAAAAACCCCGCAAAATATTACAACAAAATCCTGCTATCACATTTAAAATGGGAAAAGATAAGATACAGCAGCATATCATAATAGATAGTTAGATTTAACCTCCATTCAGCACAAGAAACATAAGTTCTTTGTCCGTGGTATATCCTTTTCTTCGAGACCTCTCAGAAATGATCTAATCCCAATATGTTCTGAAGCATACGTCATAAAAGACGCAAAAACTAAACCTCCCACAAACATCAAACCAAACCTGTAAATAGAAAGGATATAGGGGGAAAACACCATTATTGACTTAATCAAAATCGTGTGCACTTTAACATATTCAAGCAGCCAGCAGGACTAAATTGTCATGAACAACTATAGAATGAACTGGCTGCAACCTAAACAACAAACAAACAAAATGAAATATCTTGCATTATGCCTTGTGAGAAATGACTTGGCAGTTGTAGTCCTCGTTCTTCATTGTCAAATATGCACTTCTAGTTACCGTGGGGAGTTTAATATCTTACATTATAATTCCTTATGCTCTCTCCCAATGAAATTTTGGAAAACCACAAATTGAGGCCAAACTAGGGCCAAGCCCAACCCTATGCCCTGATTTTTAAGTCCATGAATAGTGCCTGGGCTTTGATTATTTGGCAACGGTCAGCCCAAGCCTGGTCCACTGACCAGACAAAGCCCATTGTTCCGGGATCCAATCCATGGCCTAAAATTTTAGGGGGATAAGCCATTGTTGCCAACCCCTTGTTTGCACCAAGACAGTTTTATAGCCAAAAGAAGCCACAAAAACAAGTGGAAATTAAGCATTTAATGCTGCAAATTGAAACTTTCAAATCAATGACCATACGATGCATGAAAGTGATACCACTACAAGACTTGTCAGGCAAATTACCTCACAAACAGGGCAGTGATACCCAATAAACAAGGCAATGAAGGGGCAGCAATAGCCAAGAACGCCATTCCTAACCCATAATAGCATGTCGCGACATCACAAGAAGACACCTGCCGCTGATGTCCTAGAAGACGTACACCACAAAAAAGTTAAACTAATTGGAAGTGATTAGGGATCACCTGAAAATTGAACTTAGTAATGATAAACCCAACCAACCTTTTGGAGAATCTTTATCAGAAAATTCATTATGAGAAGAAATGGATCCCACTTGATTTGCCTTCATCCTTCCCCACTGGTAAATCAAGCGTAGATAACCTCCAAATAATAGGAAGAAGGTAGTGAATGTCCACTCGTACATCAGAAACAAACCAGTCCACGGCATTACTTGCCGAGGAACAATTAGTAGTGCAAGTACGAGGGACACCATGGTAGCCACAAAGCATACAAAAATGGAGAGTCCACCCAAAAACACAGGCACCTTGGATTGCGCTCCATGTGAGAACTGCTGATGAGCACAGCAGATAGTTTTTAACATCATCAAAAGAAGTAAGGTACAAAAATTATTTAAGATTTGCCTAGTAACCTAGGCAAGGTTAATACTCATCTGCACACAAAGAAAGCATCATGGCAACTCTATGAGACAGCAAAAGGCAGATAACCCATGCCATTTTCACAACCTTGGCATGAGAAATACTATAAGATGATAAAGTATAAGAAGAAGAAATAAGACTAGCCAAGGCACGCATTTGGCAGTGCATTGATTACTACACAATATTCCTGGCAAGTTTGGGAGGAAATGAACCTGTTGATTGGAATTAGCAGTAACAGCAGAATAAGCAAGCGCACCCCTAAATCTGATCTTGTTGTAAAGTTGTCTAATGTGATTGCCCAATGAACTTATCTGCACCAAACCAAATGCTTTCAGCTCCAAATAAGCTATATACCTTAAGTACAATTTGAGAGTGCAAAATTTGCTCACCTGAAGAAGGGACCGGTAGTAACAGAACATTAAAGAAGATAATGGGAGCAGAAAAAGAATTTTGACCAGAAGATTGTCATTAGGGTTTTTCCCCCCACCAGTTCCAGGAAGAGATTCGTCAAGCTGTTCCCTAACATTCTGCAACATGAGCAACTAACAAAGTCATAAATAGAGGGAAGAATTTGTTACACAGAACCTCCTAAAGAAAGTAGGAAAGGGGGAAAGGTAAACTACTGTGTCTACAGGTTGGAAATTAAAGAACCGGCAGAAGAAACGCAGTTGGGAGTAAACCAAAAAGTACCTGCCAGACATCAACAGGTTTTAAAAGCCAAGATGTCCACCAATCCCATGGCTTAAGGGGGCCAAGTGTGTAATGAATAACATGAAGCTCTTTCTCATCCACCATCCACTACATGTTAATGCATAAGAAGATTACAATGTTCAATTAGAAAGTTTGACGCAGATTGAAGACGCTCAGTCCCAATTTTACGATAGTCAGTCTGATTACAATCGGCATTACAATTAAATATCATAGATCAAAGTTCCATATATCCAAAAAGATGAAAACAGGCCAGACTTTAGCATAAGAATTGAAAAAAGAAACAGCCTTGATTTGATGTAGTGAAGGATTGGGAAAAAGGAACAAGAAAATCACAAAGAGTTATCAAATATACGTAATCAAACTGCCTCACAAATGGCACAAATTCTTCCTTCGTCAGTAAAGGCAAATCAGTATTAGATTATCGCAAAAAAACATCTGAAGTTCATACATGCCGGAGTCATAAAACAGCAATGAAAGGCATCCACTAGCAGATTTATTCCAGCTCCCTTCGTAATTTGGATTGCAATAGAACCAGTAACCAAGGAGAAGAAATGGACGATAGGTCTGGCACATGAACACAATATATCGTTTTTATTCTTATTGATGACACATAGCAAAGGAAGCTCATGGTGTTATTAGAGGGAACATACTATTCAAATACAGATTTGATGTGTCTACCGATATAAAATAAAAATTGTTAGCTGAATTCAAACAAGATGCAATTTGACAAGGTTCAACGGTTCAACCATGGAACAAGTATACATAACTATTGGAGTTCAGGAAGCCATACCTTGTTGGCAAGCATGTAAAGGCCAACATCTGCATTGTATAGAGTTGAGAGTCTCTCCATCTCAGGAATTCGCCTAGAATGTAACCATTGCTGCGGCAAGTCTGGCTCGAAAAGATGTGCATTAGCAAACCCTGTGTAGTATGAATTAAGAAACCCCTGATCTCCTGTGACGTGAAAAGGATGTCAGGCACAAGTCACCGTGCAAAACCCCAAGTTCCCTAGATTTTTGCACACAAGTAATTTCTCAACATAATAAGTCTAACATAATCTGCTTGACTTTGTGAACAAACAGAGTACCATGTAATAAAATGCAACAATATAAGAAGAGTCAGGCAGCAATTGGAAGACACAACTCCCATACCTCCAGTATAAGAAGGCAACAAGTTTACTTTGCTCATCATGTCGTTAAAAACTGCTTGAGACGGTTCAACTACCATGACTCCTGAATTGAGCCTTTCTGAGTGCTTTAAATTAGCACAGAATTTCCCACATTTAAACAAATCTTCAACACTCTTTACAACTATTGTATCAGCATCAAGGTACACCACTGAGACAAAAAGAGAGAGCTATAATTACATATAACACCTTTAAGAACACAA
Organism: Rhododendron vialii; assembly: GCF_030253575.1. NCBI lineage: Eukaryota > Viridiplantae > Streptophyta > Magnoliopsida > Ericales > Ericaceae > Rhododendron > Rhododendron vialii. Next base: position 34,656,100 of record NC_080561.1, on the reverse strand, counting down.
TTATGATGATATAAAAGTATAAGTTCCATCAGCTGGTACTTCAACAAATACACAGGGAGCCAAGATCGGCACAGAAGAGAAGCAGGGGTTTGCTGGAGTTTTCTAAATCATCAACATATGGTTCATTTCCTGCCATGATGACAACTGAGACAGTTTTACAAATCTACCCCCGCCGTGTCCCCACGAATCCATGTTGTGTTGACCGTGTGCCCCCCTCTAGAAATCAATTACATTCAAGGGACACGCCACGTGACGTGTCCCATATGCTTTTTGACATGTCTCCAGCATGTCCCTGTGTCCCAACACGGACAAGGCGACCTATTTGGAGTGTCAATGCCTCATAGATCAAGGTGATTGAAAGCAGTGTGGTTTAATCAAGCGACAAAAGTACAGTCATCAAAAGTGCAACTACATTTGAGTTGCAGGTGCAGTCAAATTAGACAGCATCTTCTTCTAGATTAGCCGGATGATTGCAACTGGCACAAGCTCATGGAAAATGTTATGGCAGATGGAACTGTTGTCAAGCATAGACAAGTAGTACAAGGTAGGGTGAGCAACAGTAGCAGCGAGACACACAAAATGGCGCGTCGAGCAAAGAATCGAATGACGTGTGGAATTCTAGGCTTTCGAGCCAAATGGGGATGAGAGCTATAGTTGCCAGATGTTCACAAAAGAAGCTTCGGATATAAAAATTGAGATAGATGTTGCGACAATAAGGTGCCAAAGGAGCGGGTCTCTACTTTTGTGGATTCGGTAAGTGGTTGTGAGTTGTGACCTCTTTGGATATGAGCACAAATGCGAAGAGAGCCACGTCATTTCCCAAAGTGATGGGCCTTGTGGGGCACCATGGCGAAGGGATGCGGGCCCCCACTCCCCAGGCGACGAAGGGCACAGACAAAACGTATATCTGCTTTATGAGTCACTTTTACTTTACAGAATTGCTAAGCAAAGAATCAAAAGTAAAGGAATAAGATGTGGGAACCAAGAAAGCAAAAAAAGTGACCTCTTCTCTCTTTTCACTAGGCAAAACAGACGAGCTCAAAGCTTCTATTTTGTACTTCCCTCTTTCATTCTCTTCACCAACAAACAATAAAAGAAGAAGCCCGTTACCTTTCTTGTAGTTGGTCATGTTGAATATTTTTAGCTTTGTGTAGACTCCCCAAAACCTTTTAGGTCGCACATGATTAGGGTTTTCCAATAAACTAATTAGCTCCACAATCCAACCATCAGCCTGCAAGAAGACCAAAACACATGTAATTACAAATTTACAATGTCTAAGTGTGTGTGAGAGAGAGAGAGAGAGAGAGAGAGAGAGAGAGAGAGAGAGAGAGAGCTGAAATAGTTGTCTAACGACATAAATCCTCAAGTTACAACCAAATATTGCTGTAGCAAAGCATTTCATGAGTTTTCTCATCATGCAGTTTCGAGAATTAACCTTAATTTTCTGCTTACATTATAGAAATCAATAACCCTCTGCTCAACTAATTGGAGTGAGCTTCCTCATGAATGTTTTTCTTTTTCAAAAACCAGAGTAACCAAACGTGGAATTCAAAAATTGGATCAGCTTCTCGTCCTTGATTTTCAGCAGCAAAACTAAGAAAAACACTAATAACAAGGGATCGTATTATGTTTAAAGAGGATAGGAAGTGCTTCTTTTAGTTTTGGTAGGTTGTGTTGTCTTGAATCTTGATTTCCTTTCGCTGTTCTTAGGTTTTTTCTATCTATAGTCCCCAATAGTTTGGCCTTGGGCCTTGTTTTCCTCGTTTGGCTCTGAAGGATATTCCCTTGGCCTCTTGTTTTTGGTTTCTTTGATGAAATAATCTCGCCAAAACACAAAAACAAAAAAACTTGTAATCTGAAGTATATGTAACAGCTAGGTTGAGCAAAATTTCCCTAACCTTAACCCGCTGCAACTTTGTTTGGGAAATAACAAAATATTGCAACTCCTCAGAATTTCAACGGGACTCTCGAATTTATTCCCACACAACTGAAATCTGCTTGTGAACAAAATCTGTGCTAATAGTGTTAGTAGAGAGCAGCAGTTGACGATTCCCTTTTTCTGAGGACATGTCGCATTACAATTTTCCTCTCCCCAATACATAAAAATAAAACACAATTCCACAGTTTATATAACTTGTGGCCCCAATAACAGCAAGGACGAAAAAAAAGAAGAGAAAATGTTATGCAACAAGCATTCTACGTCCCAATTTGCTTCAGTTTCCTCTTCAACGCCTGTTTTTTTCTTCCATCAAAGGCCGTCAGAGCGCAATTCAACACCACAAACCTCACACAACCTTACCCAATCTTCAGCATTGTTATATGTTTCCCTACAATTCAAAATTGTCAAAAAAAACTACTGAATCCATAACTCTCCTGTTTTCCCTTCTAAAACTCTGTCTAGCGCAATTTCACTCTAATCTCAAACAATTTTCCCAGTGACAACACCGGTGAAGAAACAATGGATGCTACAGTAGTTCGTGGACAATGACTGCTTCTGCAATGAAACCATAAAATTCTACGCACTTCTTTAACCTTAAAGTTCTAAATTCAGACACTACAACGCGTAACAATTTCAGGCTTCTTCCTTATCTACTAGAAAGTTTTCCGATTGGGAGCAGTTTCATGACAAAAGAATCTGGATTTCATTCATCCCTCTAAATAGTTACGACTTTAACTCAGTCTAGTGCATTTTCACTGTAATCCCCAGCATTTTCCTCAGTGACAACTGAAGTGTAACAACCATGGATGCTACAATAAAACATAGACAATGAGTGCTTAAGCATTGAACCATAAACATCAATATTTCCCCAAAATTCAACCCCAAAATTGCTTTGAGTTGACTTAGCAATGTCATGAAAACAGAAAACGCAGTTCCTCTACCAATATTTCCATCTAATTTAGATTATTCATTGTCCTTCGCTTGAAATAACGGGTTGGATTGACTCTAGTTATTACTACCAAATTGGATCTTGTGAGTTTCTGTTCAGCAAAATGAAAAATGTATGATCTCTAATCTTTCACATTCGTTTACATTTGTATAGTCATTGTGTATGCTTATATTGACGTAACCATGGTACCCATATACATAGAGATTTGTGGTGGATTTTAACCTATTTACATCAACTTTAAGTACTGGAAATAATAGATTGCATAGTAAATTCCGATGCCAACTAAGTCTATGCGCTTCACTTTTTCCCTCGGGATTAATTGCTGCCAAGTAGTTTGATTAGAATTAGAGTGTCAGAATATATATCAAAATAAAAGGTTTCATTTAAACCATACAAATATCATGCTCAATATCATTTTTTCTCGATATCCCATATCAACCAACAATAGGGCTGCAAACGAACCGAGGTGCTCGTGAGCAACTCATGGCTAGGCTGGGCTGGGCTCGTTTACTCTTGAGCTTGAGTTTTAGGCTCGTTTACTACACGAGCCGAGCTCGACACTCAGAAGCTTGCTCGACGACTCGTTTGTACATGCTCGGCGAGCAAAAGCTCAACTCGTTTGCATACGCTCGGCTTGTTTAAAGAGACCCATTAAGTAAATTAGCTAGGCTCGGCTCGTTAACGGCTCAGCTCATTTGAACATGAGCCAAGCTCGAGCTCGAGTAGGCTCTTTTAGTAAACAAACTCGGCTTGACACATTCAAAACCTCCCAAGTGCTATCAACTCTATGGGGGCAGCCCATGCGGGATAGATTTAATACCGGCTGCTATGTAACGGTGTTTCGGACCTCCCGTACCACTACACCCTGCTATACCGGTGCTACCCAAAATTCACACCCGCATCGGCCGTTCCCACTACGGCCGCTACAGGTGCTTTGGGGCCAAAAACAATTTCAAAAAAATTCCTCAACCGCTACACCTGATTCCCGCTACGTATAATTGGACACCTCCGCTAGCCCTATTTTAAACTATGCTGGACCTGGCCCCGACTTTAATTAGACGATTTCCACGTAAGCTGGCATATGAAAAGCAAAACAAAAACAGAGGGAGAAGAAACTAATAAAACCTGGAGGAGCTTCTTGGCGAAGTCCGAAACGCCGTCGGAGACGAGAGCGACCATGTCCTTGGTGGATCCAGTATCCCGAATCGACTTCCCTAGAACCCTAACTCCCAGCAAGAACTCATCGCCGTACAGGAGAGTCACGTACGCCTCCTCGGTGGACTGACGACCGCATACCACCGCGGTACGATTCAACAGAGCGAGAAGAATCATCACCGCAAACCCTAATCTCCAGTAACTTGTTGGAATCATTGCAATTACCAACCAAATTCGAGAAACCCTTCAGGAGAGAGAAGAAAAAAAAAAAAACTTGGTGACTTCTACGGGAAAGGGCTGCGACGGTTCAGTAAGTGATTGGGAGGGAGGAATCAATGGATGGGTTTACAAAGAGTTTGAATATTCTTCTTTCTTCCTCATGAAGTCATGATCGTCAACGTTAACTTTTTCCGGTGTTTTTTTTTAGACAACTTTTTTGTATTTTTTTTATAATCAAAAAGGGCAAAAAATGAAATTACACAAAGACCCCTTCATTTGTAACCCTTAATCACTTAACTCCACTCATCTAAAAAATTCATGAGGCAAACCCTTTCAACTTTAATTGCTTGTCACATAGACCCATTTCTTTGGTTGGCGGAGGTGATTTCGGTTAGGGTTCGGTCGGTTCGGGGTGAAAATTTCCATGACCGATTCGGTTTGGGGTGAATATTTCTAGGACCAATCCCAACCAGAGTTAACTTTAGTTCGGTTCAGGGTGGGTTTGGTCCAGTTGGGGATTTTGAGGATTTTGATTTGTTCGAAATGGGAGAAATGGATGGTTGAGATTAAAAACAAATAGATGAACGGACTAAATTAATGTAAAATATATAAAAAAATCTCGATTTAAGATGAACAGCTTTAATTGATCGGTCCATCTAGGGATGGAGGTAAGCCAAACCCAGGCTTGTGCGGTTAAGGTTGTTGTACATGACCTCAGTCATAATAAGGAAAAAAAAAAGAATGAAAAAAAAGAACGATGTTTTCAGAAAGAGCTTATGGACCATCCCTCGTAGCTTTCACTCGGTATGGTTTTGGGGTATATCAATTTGGTCAGATTCGGTTTGGAGAAATTTCCAACTAACTGAAACCAAGACTGAAATTGACCAACACACCCTTATCCCGACCGAAAACTGAACCGATTGGTCGGTTATTTTGAATTTTTTGGCTCGTTGATTTTTTCAATCACCCTAGTTGGCATCTTTTCAATCAACGGTTTGGATATCAAAAGGGTAATTAATGCCTTTCTCTTTGTTTTCTTTGATCTTTTTAATCTTTCAAAAATTAATAAAAAAAAATTACGCGGTTCAAAAAGAAAAAGGCGCTGTTATTCGCAGCCCTTTATTTTCTTCCATACCCACTACATTTCGGTAAATGGTTGTTGAAAATCATAAATAACATTTCGATAAATAGCTGTTAAAAATAAGATTATATTTCAGTAATTACATGTCGAAAATATGTTCAACTTTCGGTAAACAACTGCCGAACATACATTTTCGGTAAATAGCTGTTGAAAAAAATATTATATTTCGGTAATTGGATGCTGAAAATATATCTTAATTTCGATAACTAACTGTCGAGTATAATTGAAAATTTTTAACGGGCTAGGGAGAAAATAAAGGGCTGCGAATAGCGGCGCTCAAAAAATATCACATATCTATTATCGATCCGTTAGATAAGGGTAAATTACACAGAGACCCCTCCGTCTACAACCCATTTTATACATAACCACCCGTATCACTATGACACTATGGGCTCGAGAGGGAGAAAGATCTCCGTATAGAACTATTCTCCCACCCGTCTGATATTATCTCTAAAACCCTAATTACAGAGAGAGAGAGAGAGAGAGAGAGAGAGAGAGAGAGTTCTACACCGACGCAAGGCAAAGGCAGCGCCAACTTGTCGACGCCCTAGAAGAAGAAGAAGAAGGGAGAACCAAATCGAGCGAAGATGAGGATAATGATAAAGGGAGGGGTGTGGAAGAACACCGAGGACGAGATCCTCAAGGCGGCGGTCATGAAGTACGGGAAGAACCAGTGGGCTCGGATCTCTTCCCTACTCGTTCGCAAATCGGCCAAGCAGTGCAAGGCTCGCTGGTACGAGTGGCTCGATCCGTCCATCAAGAAGGTACGCACGCAACGCGCGCGTCTTCTCTTCCTTCTAAAATTTTTCAACTTGCGATTTTTTTTCGTGCCCTCTTTGTTGTATTATTAGTTGTTTGTTGCTTTTGCTCTTGTCAATTCTACAGTGATTTCGCTGGTTATGATACCCGAGGTTCTTTTTTGATTCATATGGTTTTTGCTTACAGGTACCTAGTGAAATGTATTAGAGAGATACATACTAATCTACCTATGGTTTTCTTGAAAGTTCAAAAGTATTTCCAAACCAATACAACCTATTTATAAGCATGAAAGTTGAACTAAGAGATTGAATGTGTATCCTCCTTGAAGATAATGGGCTCCAGAAACAGGTATTCAGGAAGGAGAAGCATGTCTAATAGATGTAAGCTTATAGGAAATATGTAGGTACCTGAAAACCGTGGTGTACCTAAGACCTTGGTTCGCAAAAGTTGCCCAACAATTTTGATTTGCTGGATGAGTGACAAGTAGCGAAATGGTATATACTATATGTTGACTCCACGAAGTACTATGGTGCTATTCTTGGACGACGTCTTAGCTGATCTGGTAGAAGGATAACCACATAGGAGTCATGTATGTTTTGGTGTCCGTAGGTTATTTTGAGTGATGTGATCGAGGCAGGGTTTATAAATGGAGGAAGAATCTGAATGGTCCTTGAAGTGTTGGGGAACGTATATATAACTAACATACATGTGGCCTACCCTCAGTTGCATGAAACTAGAGTGGGTGCAGGTAGGGATGGCAATCGGGGCATTTGGGCCGGATATGGAGAATTCAGTACCCAATCCCCGAAACCGAACGCCTACCCATATCCGCCCCGATACCCGTTTGGGGAGAGCAACACGAAACCATAACCGAACCATTTGGGGTTCGGGTAATCCCCGAACCATTCGGGTACCCGAACCAAATGACAACTGCTATGGGCGGATCTGAAAATTTTGAACGATTTCAAGTTTTTTGGGTGGGTTCTGATCAATGAGAGAAGAAAGAGGGAGTAACAGAGAGAGAGAGAGAGAGTGAGAGAGGAGTACGTATGTTTGTACATATGCACTTCGACCACTGGACTCCTATATATATATAGGTTCGGTTTGGTTCGGGGATCTGCTAAACCATACCCGAACCGATACCCGTTTGGTTATCCAAGGCCTCAACCATACCCATACCCACGGGGAATTTTTCGGTTATGGTTCGGGGGAAAATTTCGGTTACGGTTCGGGTACCCATCGGTTCGGTTCACTTTGCCATCCCTAGGTGCAGGTGAGGAAGTTGGAGTGGATGTGGGGGAGCGAGAGGATATGGAAGAATCTAAGGTTGAGAGCGGTTATAGAAACTTGTATATGTATATTATAGATATGTAATCAAATTTGATCTATTCTAAAAATATAGTTTTGTTTTTAACCATAGTATAAAGGTCAACTTGTAATTGGGGCCAACTGCAAATTTTTTTGGCAAATGTGTAAATATTATGGTTGTATTAAACAATCCAGCGAATAGAAATTCATGTTTTAGTAATGTCTTACTATTACATTATACTTTCTCTTGCTTGGTAGCTTTTCTTCTGTTTCTTTCCAAATTTGTATGCCTGAGTGAATGTATCCTAGTTGAGATCGTACTCCTTTCTTGATGGGATCGGGCTCCTTTCTTGCTGGGAGGGAGGTCCCTAGAAGATTCTGATTTAGGAGTTCGAAAGCATGGTTCTGACGTGGATTCACCAGCTCTACAAGGGAAATATGCTACTAAGGGCCCACGACAGAGATAATTATTGTAGGAAATACGAAATTTGGGGAGGATCATAAAAGGCAAATAGGAAGGGGTTCTAAGTCCTCTCTCATTTTGTCCTACGACGCGCCACCTCAGTAATGAGGTCACCGTTCGCTTCAGAAAAGGCTGCGTCATTAGCCTAGACACTTGAAGTTACACGACACTGTTTCCTCGAGAATTGCATCCTTTATTTACACAAGGACTCTCTCTCTCTCTCTCTCTCTCCAAATCTCAATCTTGCTTTTAGGGCTATGTAATTCCTCATGCTTGTTCCATGGGTTTTCATGGTACCTGATGGGCTGAGAGCTTGAGATGCCACCATCTCCAAATTGGCAACCTTAGGTGGGCAAGAGTGAGGTAGCGGTGGTTAGGGATGGCAACGGGGGGGATATTGTGGCAACCATACCGATACCCAAAATTTTTTATGTACCCAAATCCACATGGGTAACCGCCAAGGATGGGTACCATAACCGCACCTAACAGGTATCTAGTTGATCCAAGAAAACAAGTATATCAGATTCATTGATATAATTACCTTTTCCTTCTAATATAATACCCCAGCAGCCGAATCAGCTTTATATTTTGCTTTGAGAAAGAAAGTTTGTGCCTGTGAAGCAATTAGCTTGTTGTTTTATGTGTTTTCTCTGCAAGGTTTTCAGTCCTTCTGACATTCATGTCTCCCAACTTCTATTCTGTATTCCTCTGCAAGCTATTAGTTTATGCATGGAAAGACATGTATTGTTTTTACCCTATTTGCAGACTGAGTGGACCAGAGAAGAAGATGAGAAACTACTTCATCTTGCTAAGCTCATGCCCACCCAATGGCGGACAATTGCGCCAATTGTGGGTCGTACTCCATCCCAATGCCTTGAGCGCTATGAGAAACTTCTTGATGCTGCCTGTGCTAAGGATGATAACTATGAAGCAGGCGATGATCCACGGAAATTGCGACCTGGGGAGATTGATCCAAACCCAGAATCAAAGCCTGCCCGTCCGGACCCTGTTGATATGGACGAAGATGAGAAGGAAATGCTTTCGGAAGCACGAGCTCGGTTAGCCAACACTAGAGGCAAGAAGGCAAAAAGGAAAGCAAGGGAGAAGCAGCTTGAAGAGGCTAGGAGGCTTGCTTCTCTTCAGAAAAGGAGGGAACTAAAGGCTGCTGGAATTCAAACTAGGCAAAGGAAGAGGAAGAGGAAGGGTATTGACTATAATGCAGAAATTCCCTTTGAGAAGAAGCCTCCTCCGGGCTTCTTTGACGTTGCTGATGAAGATCGAGAGGTGGAGCAACCCAAGTTCCCTACCACAATTGAGGAACTTGAGGGCGAGAAAAGAATGGACAAGGAAGCTCGATTAAGAAAGCAAGATATTGCGAGGAATAAAATTGCTCAAAGGCAGGATGCCCCATCAGCAATACTGCAAGCAAATAAGCTTAATGACCCGGAGACAGTCCGGAAAAGGTCGAAATTGATGCTTCCAGCACCTCAGATTTCTGATCATGAATTGGAAGAAATTGCAAAAATGGGGTATGCTAGTGATCTCCTTTTGGGCAGCGAGGAATTCACAGAAGGGAGTGGTGCAACGCGTGCTCTTCTCGCAAATTATTCCCAGACGCCACGACAAGGAATGACCCCACTACGGACCCCTCAAAGGACACCAGCGGGTAAGGGTGATGCTATTATGATGGAAGCGGAAAATCTCGCCAGGTTAAGGGAGTCTCAAACACCATTACTAGGAGGAGAAAATCCAGATCTACATCCTTCGGATTTTTCTGGGGTAACACCTAAGAAAAAGGAGATCCAAACGCCAAATCCCATGTTGACTCCTTCAGCAACTCCTGGAGGGGTGGGCATGACACCAAGACTTGGCATGACTCCATCACTTGCCATGACTCCATCACTTGCCATGACTCCGTCAAGGGATGGCTATGCTTTTGGTGTAACTCCAAAAGGAACTCCCATAAGGGATGAGCTTCACATTAATGAGGACATGGATGCGCATGATAGTGCAAAACTAGAGCTCCGTAGACAAGCTGATTTGAGAAGGAATTTGCGGTCTGGTTTGAGCAACCTTCCACAGCCCAAGAATGATTACCAAGTTGTTATCCAACCAGAACCTGAAGATAGTGAGGAACCAGAGGAGAAGATTGAAGAAGACATGTCTGACAGAATAGCAAGAGAGAGGGCTGAGGAAGAAGCAAGGCAACAAGCATTACTTAAGAAAAGATCGAAAGTGCTGCAGAGGGAACTGCCTAGACCTCCTGCTGCTTCAGTGGAACTGATTAAAAGTTCTTTGATGAGGGCTGATGAAGACAAAAGCTCCTTTGTTCCCCCTACTTTGATTGAGCAGGCCGAAGAGATGATAAGAAAGGAGCTTCTATCCTTGCTCGATCATGATAATGCAAAGTATCCATTTGAAGAGAAAGGGAACAAGGAGATAAAGAAAGGAGTCAAGCGGGCTTCAAACAGAAAATCTGTTTCTGTCCCCACAATTGAAGACTTTGAAGAAGATGAGATGAAGGAGGTATGCTGTCTCTTTACTGTTTTAGTTGTTCTTCCTGTCATGAAATCATTGTTTGTTTGTTTTCTTACTTTGGTTTATGTCCGAGTACTGTAGGTTTGTCCATCATATGAACTCAAGATTAAATGTTCTTGCTTGCAGATCAAAGTTGAGCGTAGTTATATATGAACTTCTGATTAGCTTAACTTCATTACCCAAATAACAAACTTCCCTCAAGCTTTCTTCGGTGAAAAATGAAAATAAAGCAACATCTAGAAAGGGAAAATTAAAGAAAGTAGAGTGAACAAAACTGAAGTGTGAAACTAAGATTTTCAACATGCATGTGATTGTAAAATTCTTTAGGAAACCAGAAGAAAACAAAATATTTAACTGTTTTGAGTGATTGAACAGAGTTAGATTAAAGTTTTGTTAATTGGTCAAATTAAAGTTTTGTTAAATGGTCAAAATAGCCTCACCACACATTCTCCTTAGAAAAGTTGCATTTGGAGGGAATGACATACCGGGGAATCCAGATACAGTATATTGCAAATGCCACATCAAGACAACTTTTCTTGTGTTAATGCAAGAGTGAAGATAATAGTGTTAGGATAATCAAGTGATTTCGTGGTTCTACTTTTTCGAGTATTATTACCTTTCTTGCAAACCAAAAAAACAGTGGATTTTTTCTTTCCATCACTTTTCAGCACACTATCTAACCAAACAGCAGCTAAAGTAACTCAAATTTGAATTGTCTGATTGGGATATTTTATTCTGATGTGAAAATGCAAGCTTTATGTACTTGTTCAACTTAAACATTGTGCTAATGGTATTCTTCAACCTTTTCGTTCCTGCAGTCCTGGTAATGATGTTGTACCAGATGTGCTTATACTTGATGTGGCTTGGTATAATAATCTGCGAACCTAAAAGCAGGGTTGCTCTAAGGTTTTGTCATAAGTGAAAAAGAAATAACCTCCTCTTCTGTTTTTACAGGCTGATTATTTGATCAAGGGAGAGGCTCAGTTTCTTCATGTCGCCATGGGGCATGAGGATGAATCTTTTGACGAGTTTGTTGAAGCACATAAAACATGCTTAAACGACAGCATGTACTTTCCTACTCGTAATGCCTTTGGTCTATCTAGTGTTGCTGGAAACATGGAGAAGCTTTCTGCCTTGCAGTATGAATTTGAGAATGTAAAGAAAAGGATGGATGATGATACGAAAAAGGCACAACGCATGGAGCAGAAGATAAAACTCCTTACCAATGGGTATCAGGTATGCAGAGAAGTTCTTGGTTGGCTGTTAATGTTGTTTCATTTGCTCTGTTTCTCTTGTAGCAATAACATTTCTACCATTAACTATTCGGTATCTTATCAGTTCGTCTGCACTTGACTGGTAGTTTTTGTTAGGTCTGCTTAGCAGGTCATTAACTTGTCTTGGAATTTGGTTTTAATGTGAATCTTGTCGATCCTTATCTTTCTTCAAGGATACGGAGACATTGAGTTTTTGTTACCAATTTTTCGAAGATTATAATTTTTGCCGCTGATTTCTTTGTTCAGAAGAAAGACCCAAGGGTAAGCACTTCACTCATTGAGCGGAGTTGCTTGTCTAACTTCTGTGGTTTAAGTGAATAAGCCTTGAGTTTTATCTTGTACAACAGGACTGCTATAGTAGTGACAACGTTAGTCAAGAAGAATAAAGAAATACAGTTTTGTCATTCTCCCTTCACATCTAAGAGCAAGGGAAGGTACACATGCGTGTACATACACAATCAAATCTAAAATCCTTGCATCAATGCTGACAAATTTGAAGTTTAGTTTGCTGCAGATTTGGTACAATACTTAAATCAAGGATTTATTGCTCTCTGTTCATGAGTTTGTTATACTGTTAAGTTGTACTAGGTTCTAATAGACTCGCTTTATCATCTATCAGATGCGGTCTACGAACATTTGGTCTCAAATTGAAGCAACGTTCAAGCAGATGGACACTGCAGGAACAGAAGTTGAGTGCTTCCAAGCTTTACAAAAGCAAGAGCAGGTAGCAGCATCACATAGGATAAATAGCCTCTGGGAAGAAGTTCAGAAGCAAAAGGAGCTTGAGCGTACTTTACAGAAACGCTATGGAGATCTCACAGCGGAGCAAGAATTGATCCAAAGCCTCATGGATGCTTACAGAGTACAAGAAGAAATTGCTGCGAAAAATCGTGCTCACGAATTGGCCACTGCTGCAGCTAATGAAACTGTCGCGCCAAGCTCTGAAACTGCTGAACCGGTTGACCTATCTAATAATGAGATTCCAAGCCTAGATATGGATAATGCCAATGAAAGCCCTAAACATGACATGCTTATAAATGAAATGTCTGAGAATGCTGCTCCAGACATGGATGTGAGCTCATCGGACATCATTCCATCTGCTACTGAGGCTGATGTTGGTATGTTGGAAGGAACTGATAGCTACGAAGGCTCTGTTTCTTTTGTTGATACTAAGCTCAACAGTGTGGTTAATTCTGACCCTGATGAGGGGGATGACACTAAGATGGCTGATGACAGCGACAGAGTCAATGGGACTGTTAATGGGGATTTAACTAGTACAGACATTGTTGAGGAGGATTTAGCATCCAAGGATGATAACGGAACGCAGACTGGTGGCTTAACGGGCCCAGAAGACATTGTTCAGGTGGACACGGTAAGTTTGCTAGATTCGTAAAGATCTATTGTTTCCAGAAGTTGGAATACTTTTTGGGGATATGCTGAAACCATCTTCTAACGAGTGTGTCCTTGCGTGTTCATGAAGTGGTGGTCGGGGCCTTCTCTGTGAGGCTATTGGAAATTGTTGTCTATTTGCATCGCCTGTTTGTTTTTCGAATTTTGTAGTGTGAGAATGAGAAAGCCTACCTTTACTTTTCGATGCGAGGAACGTTTTTCGTTTGTGGAAATTATGGAGAAGTGATTCCATAAAGACCCGAATCTTGTTCCCTTGTACTGTTCTGATTCTTAATACCTTCAGGAACTAATAACATTACGTTCATTTTGAAGAATGGATAGTTGAGGCACTATTTTGCATGTAGTTCTGGAGTTTGTATTTGTGGGTTTCTAGTGAGTATTGCATTTGTGTTGGTGCATTTGGGTACTGGACCTGATGTTCTTTTTTTTTTTAATAATCAAAAGGGTAGGACTAGAGAGGCTGAACCTTGGTAAAATGCCTGCACGTAACCCAGCAGATAAAGTACATTACATAGTTAGGATAGGTGACTTACCCATTCGGCCATTCCGTGACTTTTGGCACAGGAGATATTCCCAAAATCTGAAAATCGGTACTCAAGGTGGGGTGAATTCAATTCAATAATAGACGCTTGGTGGCATTACAGCCTTCCTATTGTCGTTGACTTTGGCATTACTACTTATTGCTCCTATCACATGGAGTTGCAGGGGCACGTGGAGTTGTGGAGAAATTATTTGATGTCTTTGGGGTAATGTTGAGCACGAATCTGTATCACATATTAGCATAGGGTCTACACATTTGTGAACCACAGTTGTGCTCAACATTGCCCCTGAGGTATTGAATATCTTCTCCATTTTTGAGGGTCCATAATCAAGTGTGTGGCTCACACACAGGTGTGTAGTATTGAAGGCCTATGGAGCGCGCTTCAAGAGTACTGAATAACCACTCTACCCTGCTCCCCACCTGGGTGAGTCCGAAGTAGTCTCAATTCTCAAAAGAATAAGCTCATATTTTGCCAAAAAAGAAAAGAAAAAAAAAACCCCAACTTTTTTGCCGGTTTAAAAGAAGATTGCTACAAAGTTGACAGAAGAAAACAAAGTGCTCAAAAAGCTGTGATGCTCTGACTGATTCCAGGCTCTGAACGAGGCATACATAAAACGACAACTCAATAATTGTACCCTCAAATCTTCTATGCATAATCATCATGGAGTAGATATTTTCTGTCCTTATTGTAGTTGTTCGCCCACCACTGGAAGATGATGCGCACGTAAATGAAAGAGAATAAATTTTTTACATCGTCGGTGTAAACATTTATTTTTTTTAAATTAATTGCATTGCGCCACGTCGTCATATTTTATTAATTGGGACAACTATTTTGACACGTGTCGCAATGCAATTGATTTGGAGGAAACAAATGTTTATACTGACGGTGTAAAGAATTTATTTTCATAAATAAAACCAATAGTACTGCTACTCCCATTCCTAAAGAAAATTGTATCCTTAACCAAACTGAAGTTTGTTCACGCAGATCACACAATTTTTGGAAAATGACCAAGAAAAAGTCTCAAAAATGACTTTGTGGGCACCATCATCCGTCGACAGCGCAATCCCATTGAATTTCTAAAAACCACAGACGGGGTTTGATGGATATATAGGAGCTTTATTGTAGGGGATGCTGGGGCGGGTCAAAGGCTTAGAATTCTCTCTATCCAAGTGCAGCTACTGTTTTTGAAGCACCCCTGGAGTTCTTCTGGTGAAAACTATTCTTATCTTGGATATTTTTTAAAAATGTGTAAAAGTTTAAATTTTTTTTATTTTTTTAATTCATCTCGTCAAGACAAACAAATTATACATAAAAGTTTGGCGCAAAATTAATAGACACGAATTTTTTTAAATTAGAACAAAACAAAAATCCTATACTAAAGGACTTGTAGATCAGTGGAAATAACTCCTAATTCTGTGAAAAGGTAAGACTTGAAAGTTTGAAACTCTATACTGTTTGGACCTCCTCGAAAATGTAAAATCTAGAACTAAACTAGTTTTCTTTAATATGAACCACAAGTCCGATATGCTCGAAGTACCCGCATTGTCACGCGATATTTTTCGTAAATAAAATATCACCACCACACAATGTGAGTCAATCCATGTCTTTAAAAGTGAATGATATTATACCTAACACAAAATTGGTCGCTACGTATATGATTGAAAATACCACATAAATAATATCACGTGATATACTCCGAAAATACCACATAAGCAATACCACGTGACCTGCATGACGCGGATAGCCTGATTAATTTTCTCCGTTAATTTGCAAATACTACTACTCCTAGTAGTACAATTTTTCGTAGATTCCATTCTGACTATCGCTATATTAATGGGCACATGTGGAACGAAAGATCA
This sequence comes from Rhododendron vialii, assembly GCF_030253575.1. Classification (NCBI taxonomy): domain Eukaryota; kingdom Viridiplantae; phylum Streptophyta; class Magnoliopsida; order Ericales; family Ericaceae; genus Rhododendron; species Rhododendron vialii. The sequence goes on along the minus strand of NC_080561.1, from coordinate 34,640,544 downwards.
AAGCACATCGATTTAGACTTTGGACCAAAAGCTGATGTATCCATCCTGCAAGTTGAACGAACAGCAGTTCCCTTTACTCTCTCTCTTCTAGTCTTGTGGTTGGCTTTGGTTTCAAGCGCTCTCCCTCCCTCTCTCCCTCTCTCTCTCTCTCTCTCTGTGAGTTGGGTTGCCCTGACCACCTCTTTTTTCACTGCTACAACTTTGCTTGCTTGAAGGCTGTGAAAAAAGGCTTGCAAGTGAGCATCTCTCTCTCTCTCTTGTAGTTTTTTTATTGTGAGGTGATCTCGTTAATTTTCCTAAGACTAATTCTAGAAGGGTTTGGCTTCTCAATATTCAATCATTCTATATTTACAAATACTTGCACAAACTCATTTACATTGGGACTTACACATTACACCTCTAGTGTACGTGGAACCCACTAAAAAGCGTGAGTACGTGTGGTTATATAATTATTGCTCTACATCTGAACCAAAGAACGCTCCGTGTACTGTGTACACAATTTGGTGTTTTATTTACCAAAAATTCTAACTCACCATCCACTTACACATTCATTTACACATCCCCACTCACTACAGGGGTGAGGCCCACACTGGGTAAGTTCAAATTTTCTTTTGGGATTATTTACCCTGGTGTTTTATTTACCGAAAATTCTAGCTACGTATATGGGATTATTATTATTTTTTAATTTTCTTTTGGGTAAGTTCAAATTTTATAACCACCACAAGAAAGAGCAAAATAACCCCAGAACAAGAGAGAGAAATGGAGAGGAAATTTTGGAGTTATATTCAACACGTAATATAAAATCGCACAAAAACTTCTCAACACTCCCTCTGGTTCCTCACACCACTCTCACTTCCACACTCTCTCTGGTTCAGGGTTTTAAATCGTGGTATTGGGAAATGATATCGTTGATATGGTCATATACAAGACCGTTTGATATCGCCCAATACGCAAGTAAATAATGGTACCGGAGGTCCAAAATTTGTTGCGCAACGGCAGGTATGATATATACGTAAAGGCCTTTATGTAAAACGCTGAGTCGCCATAAGCTTATATATATAGACAGAACAAGAGACAAGCTAGAGACAGAAGCAACACATGTCCGTTTGTTTGGGAGTAAAATGTTTTTCAGTAACATATTTTACCTATTTTCTGGTGTTTGGTTGTGTATAAAATTGAAAAACATTTTATATGTAAAATATTTTTCATCAATTGGATGAAAATAATTTACCCTTAAATCTTTCATAAGTTATTTTCCGAAATGAATCCGATTCCTTCTACTGCAATTCTCACTGTTCAGTTTTCTCGATCGTCAGTCACGACCCACGTTCAATTCCAATATTCTCAGATCTCTCCACCGTTTAAGCCCCTTCTCTCTATACACTATTTTGTTGATTTCTTAAAATATTTTCAAGTGCCAATCAACCAAACACCGAAAAATAAAAATTTGAAATTTATTTTCTAATATTTTACATCGTAAAACATTTTTTACATCAAAACAAATGGAGCCATAGTTCGTTATGGGGGCTAAAAAAGTCTTCAGTGGCTGCTCATTCACGTCATGCATGACCTCAAACTAATCCATCTCTCTCAGGATCTCACTCTCATGTGGGGCAAACATGGAGCTAACCCAACATTTATAGCATCAAACTGAGAAAATTGTTGATGGTACTTTTATGGTCTATTATACGGTGTCTTTTGATGTCTCTAATCACTGTTGGACTATTGAACTTTTATGTCATGGTGTATCAATATGGAGCATGAACCCAAGTGGTTGGCCAGGTGTTCAAGCCTTAGATTTATGGCTTTGATCCTTGCCAAGTCTATTCGACACTTAAGTACTATCAGCTCTTGTGGGGCCAGTTCATTTGGGACTTTTACTCTAGCCTAAATAGGGCTCTTGCTGGTGGACGGTAGATTGGTCCCCGAGGACGAGTATTTCAAGAAATATGTCGTACCATATTGTGAATGCATGCATACTTAGCAAAATGCATTTGCTATATTTTCTGCCATATACCTCACCCAAAGTAGTAATTTTTTCACACAGAGATGGAGTTAGTTTGATGAGACGTTTTTCAATAAGTATGACTTTAGAATAAGTTTTGTTCTATAGGTTTTGTGATGACTTGACACTCTAATTGCTTTGAAGGAGGGTAAGAGGGTAATTCCACATACCAACTCACCAAGAGAATTGCTGATTAGAAAGAGACATAATGGACCCTTTAAACACACACACACAATACCCAAACTCCCGATGTGAGAGCCAGCCCAGCTGACGCAGGCCCAAGAGCCTCGCCACTAAAGAGTGGCACCACGACAGAGGGCTCAAGAGGCCTACACCAGAGGTCAAGCACCCAAACCACAACGGGTGGGCAAGACTTGGTTGCTTTGAAGGAGGGCAAGAGGGTACTTGACACTCTGATTAAACGTTACGTTTGCATTATATTGTGTTGAATGTTGGATCATTGATAAATCAAGCTATTTAACTACTTCTGTCAATTTGCTTCTAATAGTTACCTACAATGTGTTTCTCTAATTTATAAACTTTTGAAGGCATCCAGTTGTATCCATACACTGCATTTTTTTAATTTTCCATCTCGACATAGCTGATAGCATGAATTCCCGTACTCCAATACGCGTACGTGCATCATAGGTGTATTAATAGAGGGGTGTTCCAGAGGAGAAGATCCAAACCATTCAAGATGAATTGCAATGAAATAGTTGTCTTAATCCTGAAACTAGATGTGGAAATGACTACCTTTGAGTTTTTGCTTTGGCTGGAAGCCTGGAGCAACTCTTCTGATGGAATGACTTTGATCAGTGCTTCAACTTCAGTTCTTTACTGTTTGGTTATCTGAAGTCCCCTGATTTACTGAACTTGTAGAGGTTTTTTATTAAACATTTTGTCCTACTCATTCATTAGATATTGAAATGGTTACAGAAAGACACAATAGCGAGCCTTAACCAATCTTTTCTCTGGACTTGATATTTAGTTTTTACTGTTTGACGTGAGCTGTCCAAGAGTTGTGTCATTTTTTTTGGCTATATATTGATGAATTTCTTGGTCCAAATTAAGTCACAATGGTGACTGGAAGAGTAGATCTTCGGTCTGACACGGTGACCAAACCTAGTGAAGCAATGCGGGCTGCAATGGCTAATGCTGAAGTCGATGATGATGTATATGGTTGTGACCCAACTGCCCTCCGCCTTGAAACAGAGATGGCAAGGCTCACAGGCAAGGAAGCTGCTGTTTTCGTGCCTTCGGGCACCATGGGTAACCTTATTAGTGTGCTTGTTCATTGTGAGATCAGGGGTAGCGAAGTAATTCTTGGAGACAAATCCCATATTCACATATATGAGAATGGAGGCATTTCAACAATCGGAGGTGTACACCCCAGGACAGTGAAGAATAACGAAGACGGAACAATGGATATTGATCTCATTGAAGCGGCCATCAGGGACCCTAGATTGGATATTATTTACCCGGTTACCAGGCTTATCTGCTTGGAAAATACACATGGGAGGTGAGTACTTATTTTTAACAAATGCATTTAAAAGTTCTCATAGATATATTTCCTATCTGAGACAGTAATCAAATTCGATTCTACTTTTTTGCTATCTGTTACCATTCCACACTCCACTGCGGTAAGTAGGAGAGAAAAGGGGAAAAATATTGTTATGCTAGGGAGACAAGAAAAGAACAGATCAGTAGACTACAAACTAATATCCATACAAATATATTGGTAAAACTTGATATGGATTGTTCATACAGAACTCCCTAACTGTCAAACGTAAGAGCAAGGGATCGGCTTGGTGGTTGAGCTGCTCCCTTGCCCAGCCAACGTGATAACTAGGCTTGGGTCTTACTGATGTGACTTGCAGCTTCTCCTTAGCTTATCTGTTCCAGAGATTTCGGGAAAAAACGTCAAAGGTTGTTGCACGAGAGACCTGGAAGGAATGGACCTGGGGATTTGACTTGAGGGTTGGAAAATAAGTTATAACAATAGGGACTTCTGCTATTAAACACTCCCGACTATTTTCATACAGAAATGTACCCATTTGGACAATATGCATGTATATTATGTGGTTTTCTAATCCATCTTGGATTTGTTGAGTGAGGAAACGAAGAGGAAAATGAATTTATGTGCACTTGTTCACTTTTTGGCTAGTAACTAAACAAAGAAAAAACAACTTTAGATTCTTTTTCATGAAGCATGGTTTGACATCCAAGTACTTAACATTTTTCACTGCTCTGTTGCTCGTTGTTTTGAGTCGATCGAAGAGATTAAAGAATTTTGTCACTCGTGATCATCTATGCAAGTTTTTGTCTTAATTAAGCTATTCAAGGTAACAGTACTATATCGAACTGCTGTAAATCAGGTTGAACAGGTGACTGGAGATTCTACTTTCAAAGCATGCACATAGTTTTGTTATGTGGTGGCGGCACTGTGTTTAGTTTTCATTATGCGATCTAAATTTAATGTATGTGACATGATGCATTGGAAGTTTCCTCATACTGAAGTGAACTTCTGCATTTGATCACAATTCAGTTGAATGAGAAAAAATCTCCCAAATGAAGCAAAAGTACGAAGAACAAGGAGAAGATTTTTTTTTTTGCTTATTTTGGGTGGAGCAGTATACAAAGAACGTATTGCGTATCTGTGTTTAAACATTCTCCTTATAGTATTCTGAATTGTTTAACTAAATACTCCTATCTTTTGAGCGAAGGTACACAAAGTGTAAGAAAAAAATACTTGTTCGGATTTTAAAAGTTGATTATTTTTTTATTTTTTATTTTTGTTATCTTTTGATAAGAAGTCAGTACTGTCATTTTTTTTTTAGTAACCAAGGAGTATTTTACCATTTGATTGGCATTTCATACATGTAATGCAATGCTTGCGGATGGCATCTTAACGCAGCTGTGGAGGTAAATGCCTATCTGTAGAGTATACAGATAAAGTTGGGGACCTAGCAAAGAAGCACGGCCTGAAGCTTCACATCGATGGTGCCCGTATATTTAATGCATCAGTTGTGAGTAACAATATTTTCCAAGTTTTTAGTTACATATATCTAGCTCGATACTCAAATTATGTCTTTCAATCTTCTGCGAGGACATAGATTTCTGAGACAATGCTGCACATATTATGTATTTAGATGTTGGCAATGTACATCGACGTAACTGTTGGGAAACGATTCCCAGAATCCAGTAATGACGCGTACAGATTAGACAACAAAAATTGCAAACCCCTACAAGGCGGAATTAGGGTTTTACCTCATCCTGCGACACGAACACTGGTTGAATTTGTTATAACACGCCGTCTTGCTATAAACCACGAATACTGCACTGTACCTTCTATCGTATTTCCTACACGTTTAGAACACGAACTGAGTGTGGACTCTTTCATGATCTGTCTCCTGCACGTCTAGAACACGAACACGAACCGAGTGTGGACTCTTTCATGATCTATCTGCTCTCTCTAAGCTTGTCTCTATTTTGTGAATAATAGAAAAACGTGTATCTGACCTAAAGAGCATAACGTGTATATATAGGGCTATGATAAGGACCTAAGGAGTAATAAGTCTAGGCTCCCAGTGTAAATAAGAAACCCTAATCCCACTAGGATTCTATTTCTTATTTCAATAATTATAATTCACCTCACTACAGAATTATAATTGCTCTCCCGTCCTTATCTCAATTATATTACGAGCTCCATGATATTAAACACTTATTAATCTCCCCACGTTAAGATTACATATACCCGTTGATTAAAATAAATTACTAACAGTAACATAGCAAATGAGAAATGAAAAGGTCATCTGCAACATGAAACTAAACTTCATACCCAATGCACTAGTCTCCTACCTCATCCATTTGCTCTCTCAGACCTACAGGAGAGTTAGACTCACTCCCTGGACGGTTACTTTGGGGTTCACGCAAATTTAGTGATAAATGCTTTCATGCACGACTTCAAGAATTATAACTTGATTTTTCTTTTCTTTTTTAAAAATTGGATTTAACTTGATTAAACTCATTCCCAGGCACTTGGAGTTCCTGTTCATAGGCTTGTGCAGGCTGCTGATTCAGTTTCGGTACATGGTGCTTTGGCATTTTAAGTTATCTTTCCTTGTATCGTGTTTGCAGATAATCCTTCACTCTTTTTTGGTTTGGTCTGTTTGTTCTATTTGTGTTGTGTAGGTATGTTTATCAAAAGGTTTAGGTGCTCCAGTTGGAAGTGTCATTGTTGGTTCAAAAGCTTTTATTGCTAGGGTATTATTCCTGATATTTTCGCAACAAAAACGAACCCTATTTTCTCGAAGCATAAATACTTGATACCTAGCTCTTTTTTAATACTTGTTTGCAGGCAAGGACTCTCAGAAAGACCTTAGGTGGTGGGATGAGACAAGTTGGTGTCGTATGTGCTGCTGCCTTGGTTGCAGTGCAACATAATGTTGGAAAGCTCGAGGGTGATCACAAGAAGGCCAAGTCTTTAGCAAGTAAATTACTCCACCTGTTTAACACCTTATCATATAAAACACCTATCTTTTGAGGACAATGCACGATAACACCTTAGCAGTGCTAGATAACGTTGGAAGGCTCGAGGTTGATCGTTGCTTTCCATAGTTTTGTGTTTTGCTCAATGCATGATAAACTATAAGCACAAAATGTTTAGTTTCTAACTCTTAAGTATCTGCACGTAATATATGCAAAGGTGGTTTTTTCACTTGCCATTTGACTGGGAAACTCAAATACTACATATTACTCTATGTCGCTACTTATTTTTTAGCAGACTTCTCTGTTTCATGGTATTTCTGAATTTGGTTTTCCAGAAGGACTGAATGAAATCAAAGGACTTAAGGTGGATGTTTCTTCGGTGGAGACCAACATAGTAAGTAGCCTTGTTATGATAGCATAGACTTGGATATTTTGTATAGCTTATAAGACCAGTTTTTTTTTTTCCGGCAATTTATGTTAGTTTGTTTGCCTCAACTTTCGTGAATCGGAACAACTTTTTGGCAAAAAACTGCTTAAATAAGCTGGGAAAAGCTGATAATCGGGATCACGTTGTAGAAAAATCAGCTTTCAGCACAGTCTGAGCTGCAGCAAGCAGCCACAGTACAGATAGTATTGTTTCCCTATTTATGTTTCCCCCCTCCATCTAGTCTGTTTTCGGAAAGTTACTTTCTTGCTTCTTTATCTGGTAACAGTCTAGCTATTTTAATTTGTTTTTATCAACACAATTGGCACTTGCATTGACGTACTAGACCAAGTTTAGAATTCTATACATAATTTCTAGTGTAGCATAAGTTATATAGAGGAACAGTTAGGCAGATCTTTTCATAGTCAAGCCTCACAGTGCAGCAGGTTTAGTGATCATCCCATTTGGCAGAAATTTTCATAGTAAGCGTTTACGGTAGGATTAGAAATGATAAGAGAACAATTTTCCCAAGAGAAATAACAGAGGAAAAGCAAGATCAGATAGCACATGTTAGTTTCGTTTCTTAGCTCGTTGAATGACTCTTTTCGATTGCTTCCATAGTAAAGCTGTGCAGGCGCGGGTGAGGATGTTTTCTCACTGCGTTTGTTTCACATTGTATCTATGCGTGGGTGAGGATGTTTTCTCACTGCGTTTGTTTCACATTGTATCTATGCATATTATATACACTTATGCTTCTCTCTCTCTCTCTCTCTCTCTCTCTCTCTCTCTCTCTCTCTCTCTCTCCCTTTGACTGAGAATCTTTACTCTCTCCATTCTTGGAATATGCACAACTTCTAATTTGCACTTTCTGTTCTCTTGAACAGATATTTTTTGATATTCTAGAGGGTGCAAATATCACAGCGCCAAAACTCTGTAAGAATTTGGAAGAACATGGAATACTTGTCTTCCCAGAGAGCTCATCTACGTATGTTTTCAACCCTCGGGCATTTTTAATGCCCATGAAATTTGTTAGTTTTACTGCTTTCTTTTTATCTAGTCATGCTTTCTCACTGTCGTTCTTTAGCCAACACTGCTTATTTGAGTTTGTATGTGACTTGAAGTACGATAATAGACCCTGTAACATCTTTCGCGATGCAACTTACTGGTTATATAATTGCAGATAATAGAATAGCTAATAAGTTTGACCCAAAAAATACTTTCTCAACTCTAGTGTTGATTGGTTATGTGTCAAATATTCATTTCACTTAACCCATACGGACATATACGAAGATGATGAAGTATGAAAACATATCCTTTTCTTCTTTGAAACCATAGCAACTATATAGAGTAGTTTCAGCGAAGGACTTAACCAATTTATTTGGGACGAGTAATCAAATAACATTCGTGACTGAAGTAATTGGTTTATTTTTCTACCTAGTAAGTTTATTTCATTGTTTCACTAGTAAATGTACTTTGAAGTTGGAACTGGAACTCTTTCCCTGGTTCCGTTGCATGTTGCTATGGAACACTTGGGAAGTTTTAGGGGCAACAGGAGCAAAGTAATGGAGAAGCAATTTTTTAAACGAACGATGGAAAAAGTCACAGGAGATAAATGCTTGATGACGTGGGGAAGATTTGGAAAAATACGTCTTTCCTCAATTTCATTGAATGATTTTTCTTGGAAAATATATTACTTTGATGCCCATTGTTTAACAGTTTCTAAACTAGAATGTCGATTTACAGCTCAGTTGTCTAGTGTGCCATTTTAGTTTGACAAAACTTGTTCATGAGCCTATCTTGATATCTTCTGTACAAACTAGTTGAATTATGAATTGCTGTTTCCTCAGTAGCTTTGAACCAGTTTTTCTTCTTAAGTTCCCGGCTGAAGTTTCTTTTCTTGGATTTGACCGAGAGTGGGAGTTCTGAATTGGTATCTACCCGATTTGGTTTTTGAAATTTCCGAATGCAAAATTATCTTTACTTTTCTCAAAATTCCAAACTTTGGCAAGAAACATTCATCTCCATTTTCCTTTTTCTTTTTTCCAGACCCAACTGTTCAATAATGTTGAATTGTCTTCAGTATTTGCATTTTCTTTTGTGGTATAATCCTTGAACATAAAGGTATATTAAAACCGTAGAATCCTTGCAACCATTTCCTCTGAATTCTTTGTGTCCCTCCAAGCAAGTTCCATTTTCTTTGGTAAATATGTAGAGAATGGGGTTCAGTGGTATCCGGTTGCCAGTGTAGATACCTCGGTTATTAAGGGAAAACGCCTGAGTCATTTTTCAGTTGGTCACTTTGTCTTGAATGTCAGATTACAAAGTGGTTCATGTGATTAGCATCATAGCATGACCTTTGATACCGTGTAAAGAGACAGTTTCTTGGATCTTGTTTCAGTTGATTGCTGCCAAGATTTTGAGAATGCTAGAACACGGATATAATTGCCGAAAGCAGATGTTGGATTTGTACTTTATTTATGTTTTGATGCAGACATTACATGGTTGCAGGATCAGGTTTGTCCTTCACTACCAAATTTCAGAAACCGACGTGCAATACACCTTGTCCTGCATTCGGGTAATGGATTATGAAGACAATTTCTATCCTGGGCCTATTGGAATAAATTTGCTCTTTAAAACTGCCACTCAAGTTCCTTTCATTCCAATATTGCAGAAAGCTGTAATGGGAGTCCCAGATGAAAATGGTGGCATCGCTGGCAAGTGAGATAAATAACCATATCACATCGTTTCCGTCTACTGGCTGTCATTCAAGTTCTAGTGACGTTCTACGTTACATGGGTGAAGCTCTGCGACGACCTTCTATAGTCAAATAACGGGTTATTTTCCGATATCTATCTAAAAGTTGAGCATGCTTAACGGGAAACATCGTTCAAAACTTTTTCGTACCGTTAGTGTACGATATCTTTAGGAAGTATGCCGTATATAATCTTGAAACAGCTTCGGATTACGAAAACCTATTGAATTTGTACCCCTCATGCGGGTGAAATGCCAAAATTATTTTCTTCCATGGCAGAGTTCAAGATCTTTCTTCTTCAATAGTGCATGTAGCGATGGCGATATTGATGTCTTTCCACCACCATTTCTAAAGTCCTTTTTAAGTACCATGATATACGTAACGTAAGGGCGGGTTTAAAGATGAGGATGTACGCATCAGACCCTCACAAATCCCAGAGTCCGGGAACCCTGTTCGTTGAAATGCCCAGGTTACAAACAGGTGATAGTTGATACTGCTAGTACCCTAAATGTTTCTTGTTTACAAGTTATTGTCAAATGTGTGAGTTCCTTCCCAGAGTTATCAGAAAGTTGTGATTTTTCGTTGAGTTAGGCTGAGTTCACTTAAAAATTACAATGCATGTGGGATGTGAGGAAGCTCTAGATTCTCTTATCATTTCCATGTTGCTATATCCCTTTTCTTTTTTCTTATCGTTCAGGTCAGCTTGCATGTATCTCGACTAATCTCCTTCCTAGTCCGGTCAAAGGCAGGCCATCTACACGGGATTAGGGGATTCTCGAATAATCGCTTTCTTGTGGTTTGAACCCAGGAATCGAACCATGCTCCAACTGTGTGGGGGAGCAAACCCACAAAGGCCGGACTAACCTTGGGGCTATATCCTGTTAGTTCAAGCCCTTGTAACCAGATGTTTTATTTCGACCTTGTCCTGTCAAAGTTTCAATTGGGACAAGTCCCATGTTTGATAGTAATTTGGTACTTACAAATTAGAACAAGTACTCCGGAGGCTACGATTCTATGCTCTTCAATCCATTCGACGATGTCTACACTCAGTTTGGTTTGCCTCTAGTTCCTTCCTGTGCAGACCCGGCAAGTTTGGGGTTGACAAAGCGTCGGCCAAATAAAAGAGAAGGGAAGCCGGTGAATTTATTTACAGTTTTCAGTTTTTCCTCTGTGGAGTTGCTTCTCCTTGTTTACCGAGCAAGTATTTTTTTTTTCCATTTTGAGAAAAAGAAAAAGAAAATTAGAACAAGTACTCCTATCCAGAGGCCACATTTCGAACTGACCCTTCTCAATGCTGGGCTAATCGATGGTAGTAGATTTTATTTAGCATTTGGGTACGTAATTTGTCTTGTAAAAATGCTGATTTGAACCAAAACATTACCAAGAGATTGGTTGAAGTTTATCGGGTGGGTTTGCGGAGAATGGGATCCAAAAGGGTATATTATTCAATTCAATGCCCCCGAGGCACTATTACGTGGTGTCCTAGGGCCTTTCTCCATCACACATTATGGTGAAATTCAAGGCAAAGTGTATGAATCCCATTATAATGTGTAGCGGAGAAAGGACTTGAGACACCACGTTACGGTGCCTCAGGACACTGAATAATTACTCAATATCGACGGTGATAAGGAAGGCTGACACTTTGAGTCAAACTTTGACATTGGCTGATTTACCGAGTTGGTCGTTGATTTGGACACCCTTAACCCTATTCAAATTGTATCCCCATCCATATTCACCTTCAAATTTTCAAAATTACAACTCTGCCATTATTAAATGCCATTATTATTTACACGGCATTATTCGTCCTTATTCCCCTTCACTCAAACAAACCCATATAACTAATTGCCTCTTATACAACAGCACTACAGACACCGAACACAAAAGCGGTGGCCAGCCACTGCTCGCCATGTGGGGTCCACTCTGAGCTCTGCACGGATGATCCGAGCCGTTCAATAATTTCTTTTTAAAAAATCGAGTGGGCATCATAGAAAATCAGCTTGATCCGATATGTGTAAGTGCTCGGACCAATCTTATCATATTTGGAAAATCGAAAAAAATGGAAAGATTGGTTTTTCGATCTTTCAAAAAAGGAATATTGGATCTGAGCACCTACTCATATCGGATCGAGATGATTTTTCGCGAGGCCCACTCGGTTTTTTTTTTTTTAATTATTGAACAGCTCGGATCATCCATTCAGAGTCCAGCGTAAGCCCACACGGCGAGCGGTGGCCGGCCACCTCTTTTGGGTACGGTGGTTGTAGAGTTTCTCTTGTATAAAATAATCCCCTTCTACAATATCTGCCCTCTTATATATTTCATCTAAAATTTTGACCTCTAACAAATGGGCCGTTTAGGTAAAGATCCTTGCGGCTTGTAGTTTTGGAATAAGGAAGATGGCGGATATGTTATAGGGAGGAATTAGTAAAGAAGTATGAATTAACTAGGGTTTGTTGAGTAGTTGAAATGGATGGATAAGAGTGGATTGACAAAAGAATCACTTCATATTTTACTTAATTGCCCCTCGTCTTCAGAATTAAAAAACGAATTTGGAGAGGTTTAACGGACGCACAGGTAATTACACCCACCCGAATAAGCATATAGTGGGAGTGGGGTGTGTTTTGCAAGAGCTTGTCCCAACTAATCTGGGTGCCAAGGAGAACCAAACACCACGTAAAAACGAGCTGGAGACCTGTTTTGACTACATAATTTGGGAAAATTATTTGTCTTATTCAATTAGTTTTTTCATATTTATTAGTTTTGTGTCAAATTTTTTTATGGATTATTTGTTAGTCATGATGAGAGAAATAAAAAAAGTAGAAAATTACGTTTAAGACTAACTATTTTTTTGATAAAGAAAAATAATCTAAATATCAGTTTGTTTTGGATTATTTTTGTCTTTATTCAACAAACATTTAGTTTGGAACTTTTAGTTTTAGATTCCTTTCTTGGAGTCAAACTAATAATTCAAAAAAAGAAAAATGAAAGCAAATTAACAACTAAAAAAAATTGAATAAAGACAAAAAAAAAATTTAATCCTTTAAGATTATTAGGCGAAGAGCCAAAATAGGAAACTATCTCATGGCTCTTGTCCCTCCCCGCCAAATGGCCATTACATATACTAGTACTAGATAAAGGTTGACATGTCGTTCTGTACTCGTTGCTCATTGTATTATTGCTCATTGGATTGTTGTGCTCAATTGGTGGTTTTAATTAATTGATTAGTAGTTTAATTAATTGGTAGTTTAATTTTTAAAAAATGTGACCTGTCCTCCACAGAATACAATATGGCTGTTACCTACTCCACGCCTGGGTGAGTCTCCAGTTATCTCAATAGAATGAGAAGTTTTTCAGCGCCGGGTGGGTACCACGTGGTGCCTGTTTGAGACATCCGAACCGTCCAATGTGATTTTGGACGGTTCGTATTTGGAGAGAGAGAAAGGAGGGGTGAGAGGAGAGAGAAAGTTTCAATTTGAGTCGTCCAAAGTGCATCGAACGGCTCAGGAGTGCCGAACGGACACCACGTGGGACATAGTTGCTCTGCAATGAAAAAATTCTCCAAAAGAATACACTAATACTTTGGCAAAAAAAATTATTGAATGAAAAATGAGAAAATTGAATCAAGCACCTGCTAAACCTACTCATATCAGATTGAGCTGATTTTTCATGCATCCGTGCAGAATCTAGAGTGGAACTGTCATCTGGATCCCATACAATGGTCGATTCCCGGTGGGTGCAGCCACCGTCGGCGGCCATGGACGGGTTGATTATTTTTTTGACATTGAACTCAATCATTGTCACGTATCTTATACTAGTATTTTTTACGACACATAATAAAGCTACGAAGAATTAGATAAATCAGGTCTAGCTATTATTCAAAAAAAGTTGTTCGCCCACCACTGGACGATGATGCATTATACTATAAATGAAACCAACGCCCTCTTAGCTCCAAAGCAACTTTGCTACAACTTCTCACCGCCATTTGAGTCACTATACAACTTTGCTTGCTTGAAGGCAGTGAAGAAGGGCTTGCAAGTGAGCATCTCTCTCTCTCTTGGATTTTTACTGTGAGGGGATCTCTTGAATTTTTCCTTTAAGTAACGCCCCTTCTTGGGCTAACTAAAATAAGATTTTTAATTTTCCTTTCTTTCCTTGAATTCCAAACACAGTCTAAGTTTTGCTAAGGGATTTTTGGATTTTTTTTAGTCTAAGTTTTGCTAAGGGATTTTTGGATTTTTTTTATCTTTATTCAAATTTTTGTTTCTTTTGTTTGTTCTGTTACATTTATAACCTATTGATTATTGATTAGTCATGAAAAGGAGAATCGAAAAAGTAAAAAAATATTATTTTTATTCAAATATTTTTAAAAATATCCGAGATAAAGCTGAAAAAGTCGGTCTGTTGGGCTATCTTGGATATTAAAAAAAATATTAAGATAAAAGTAAAAAAGATTTACTTTTCCCATTGAGAAGAATCAATAGTGGTAAAGATTTGTCAGAAAACGAACAAACGCGAATATTGTTGATGATACTTTTATGGTCTATTATGCGGTGTTTTTGGGAAAATGACGGCTCAGGTCGTGTTTTGATAATTAATACCCGCCAAGGACATGCTAAGAACATTTGTTAATACTGAAAATGTCTTTGGCGGGTATTAATTATCAAAACATGTCATTGGCCGTCATTTTCCCGGTGTCTTTTGATGTCTCTCATCACTGTTGGACTATTGAAGTTTTATGGCATTGTGTATCAATATGAAGCATGAACCCAAGTGGTTGGCGAGGTGGTCAAGCCTGAGATTTATGGCTTTGATCCTTGCTAAGTCTGTTCCACAATTGGGTACTATCAACTCCAGCGGGGTCAGTTCATTTGAGACTTTTACCCTGGCCTAAATAGGGCTCCTGCTAATGGACCGTAGATTGGTTCCGAGGAAGAGTATTCCAAGAAATATGTCGTACCATATTGTGAATATGAACCGGATACGAATACGAGTATGTATTTTTGCATGAATACTTACCAAAATGAGGTATATTTTCTGCCGTATACCTCACCCAAAGTAGTAATTTTTCCACACAGAGATGGAGTTAGTTTGATGAGACGTTTTTCAGTAAGTATGACTTTAGAATATATAAGTTTTGTGATGACTTGACACTCTGATTAAACGTTACGTTTGCATTATATTGTGTTGTATGCTATGTTCCATGGCCTCGTGTGTGAGTATCGGGTGCGGGTGCAAGTCCAAGCGTCGTACCTTCCTAAACTTATCTTAGGATACGTGGATATGTGTCCCCAACTTGAGTACGAGTACAGGGACACGTCTTGAACTCTTGTTTGTATTATATATTACATAATTTTCTGAGATTATGTACCATAAACTATGTTTATGTATGTAAACAAGAAAGGGTTAAGAAAATTATCTTTTTATTATTTCCCTATTTCTTGTCTATGTGAAATACTCAAAATATCGCTTTTCTGGCTAATTTGATATTCTTTTTCTATAAGTATCTTAACAATTAGAGGATTCGAGTGTCCAAAAGGATACGGGAGTCGGACACATCGACATGGGTACTTGAGCCAAAAAGAAGGATCCATGTAACATAGGTTGTGTGTTGGATCATTGACAAATCAAGTTATTTAACTAATTCTGTCAATTCGCTTACAATAGTTACCTACAATGGGTTTCTCTAAATTATAATCTTTTGAAGGCATTCCAGTTGTATCCATACACTGCATTTTTTATTTTGCCCGATCGACATAGCCGTATAGTATGAATTCCCGTACTCCAATACGTGTACGTGCATCATAGGTGTATTAATAGAGGGGTTTTTGAGAGGAGAAGAACCAAACCATTCAAGATGAATTGCAATGACATAGTTGTCTTGATAGTGAAACCATATGTAGAAATCATTACCTTAAGAGTTTTTGCTTCGGCTGGAACAACTCTTCTGATGGAATGACTTGGATAAGCTATACAGAATTCCCAGCATCAACTTTGGTAGTTCGGTTCTTTACTGTTTGGTTATCAGAAGTCCCTAGATTACTGAACTTGTAGAGGTTTTTATGTAATTTTTCCTACTCATTCATTATTTCGAGCAAATATTGAAATGGTTACAGAAAAGACACAATGGCGAGCCTTAACCAATCTTTCCTTTGGACTTTATATTTAGTTTTTACTGTTTGACCTGAGCTGTAAAAGCTTTGTGTCATTGGTTTTGCTATATATTGATGAATTTCTTGGTTCAAATTCAGTCACAATGGTAACCGGAAGAGTGGACCCTCGGTCTGACACGATGACCAAACCTAGTGAAGCAATGCGGGCTGCAATGGCTAATGCTGAAGTCGATGATGATGTACTTGGTTATGACCCAACTGCCCTCCACCTTGAAACAGAGATGGCAAGGCTCACAGGCAAGGAAGCTGCCATTTTCGTGCCTTCAGGCACCATGGGTAACCTTATTAGTGTGCTTGTTCATTGTGAGATCAGGGGCAGCGAAGTAATTCTCGGAGACAGATCCCATATTCACATTTACGAGAATGGCATTTCGACAATTGGAGGTGTACACCCCAGGACAGTGAAGAATAAAGAAGACGGAACAATGGATATTGATCTCATTGAAGCAGCGATAAGGCACCCTAAATTGAATATTTGTTACCCAGTTACTAGGCTTATCTGCTTGGAAAATACACATGTGAAGTGAGTTCTTATTTTTAACAAATGCATTAAAAAGTTTTTTTTAACAAATGCATTTAAAAGTTCTCATAGATAAATATTCTATCTGAGACAGTGATCAAATTTGATTCTACCTTTTGCTATAAGTTGCCATTTCACACTCCATTGCGGTAAGTAGGAGAGAAAAGGGTAACAAATATGTTATGCTAGGGAGACAAGAAAGGAACAGACTACATACTAATATCCGTACAATTATGTTGTTAAAACTTGAATGTATTGTTCATCCAAAAC
Organism: Rhododendron vialii; assembly: GCF_030253575.1. Classification (NCBI taxonomy): domain Eukaryota; kingdom Viridiplantae; phylum Streptophyta; class Magnoliopsida; order Ericales; family Ericaceae; genus Rhododendron; species Rhododendron vialii. The sequence goes on along the minus strand of NC_080561.1, from coordinate 34,623,918 downwards.
TCCCTAACTGTCAAAAGGTAAGAGCAAGGGATAGGCTTGGTGGTTGAGCTGCTCCCTTACCCGGTGAACGACTTGCAGCTTCTCCTTAGCTTATCTCTTCCAGAGACTTCGGGAAAAGACGTCAAAGGTTGTTGCACGAGAAACCTAGAAGGAATGGAGCTGGGGATTTGGCTTGAGGGTTGGAAACTAAGTTATAACAGTATGGACTTCTGCTATTAAACACTACCGAATATTTTCATAAAAAAGAATGTACTCATTTGAAGAATATGCATGTATATTATGTGGTTTTCTAGCCTATCTTCAATTGTTATCTTATGACTGTCTACTTGGTTTATTTTTTTAGTTAGAAGCTTGGATACGCTTAAGCCATCTTGGACTTGTTGAGTGAGGAAACGAAGAGGAAAATGAATTTATTTGCACTTGTCCACTTTTTTGTTAGTAATTAAACAGCGGCTAAAGAACTTTAGATTCTTTTTCGTGAAGTATGGTTTGACATCTGAGTACTCACATTTTTCACTGCTCTGTTGCTCATTGTTTTGAATCAGTTGAAGAGAATAAAGAATTTCCTCACTCGTGATCATATATGTAAGTTTTTGTCTTAAGCTACTCAAGAGTAAAAGCACTACTATGTTGAACTGAATGTAAATCAGGTTGAACAGGTGACTGAAGATTCTACTTTGAAAGTGTGATATGATGCATTGGAAGTTTCCAGATACTACTGATTGATTTCTGGAAGGATTATCATACTGAAGTGAACTTCTGCATTTTACCAAAATTCAGTTGAATAAAAAAATCTCCAAAATGAGTCAGAAATTTAAAAAAAAGAAGAAGAAGAAGAATTTTTTTGTTTGCTTGTTTTGGGTGGAGCAGTATACAAAGCACGTATTATGTTTCTGTGTTTAATCATTCTCCTTCTGATAGTATTCTGAACTGTTTAACAAAATATCTTTTAGGAGAAGGTAGTCGTAAGTGTAAGAAAAAGTATATATGGATTTTAGAATTTGATTTAATAAAAGATGTTCTCGTTATCTTTTGATAGTTATTTTTTATTTTTTGGTAAGGAAGGAGTATTTTACCATTTGATTGGCATTTCTTATATGTAATGCAATGCTTACGGATGGTATCTTAATGCAGCTGTGGAGGTAAATGCCTTTCTGTCGAGTATGTAGATAGAGTTGGGGACCTAGCAAAGAAGCACGGCCTGAAGCTTCACATCGATGGTGCCCGTATATTTAATGCATCAGTTGTGAGAAAATACTATCCAACAGTTTTTAGTTATTTATATCTAGTTTTTAATCTGCTGAAAAAGACATGTATTGTCGAGACAATGCTTGCCTATACAGTTTTCCCACATACTATGTAGTTAGATGTTGGTGATGTACATCGATGTCAGAAAAAGGCACTAACTGCTCAGTATATCCAAATCAAACTGTTGGAGCAATGAAAGGATGGGGCATATCTTCTGGATCACCTTTTACAGTCTTGTTTTCTTATTCTTTGATGATGAGTTATGCTACATAAACTGGGGTAGGGGTGTTGGATGCGGGTGAATATCTACAGTCCCTAAATCCTATTATTGAAGGGTACTTGAGTTCGGCAAAAGATATCATTTTGGCATGTTTAATCTAATAATTGGTATAAACTGGTGCATCTGATGTTGTCAAAGTGGCTGTACTAATGTTACAGAAATGGCGAGACAATATGTAGGAACTATGATGGAGTTAAATAGCATTATCCTAGACGTGTGCGATGGGAAGTATCTGATACATACCCAACATCCTTATCTAGGTGTCAAGTGTCCACATGGGTACTTGATTTATTGAGGAAGAGTCGATGTAACATGGCGAATGAGAACTTACCCCCCAAAAAACATAGCGAATGAGAAATAAAAAGGTTATCTTTAACACGTAACTAAACTTCATACCCAATGCACTAGTTTCCTACCTCATCCATTTGTTCTTTGGGACCTAGGGGAGAGTTAGACTCATCCCCTGGACGGTTACTTTGGGTTGCACACTAATATACTGATAAAGGCTGTCAGGCACGACTTCAGGAATTTTAACTTGATTTTATTTGTTTTGAAAATTGGATTTTAACTTGATTAAACTCATTTTCAGGCACTTGGAGCTCCTGTTCATAGGCTTGTGCAGGCTGCTGATTCAGTTTCGGTACATAGTGCTTGGCATTTCAAGTAATCTTTCCTTGCTAGTTTCCTGGTATTGTGGTTGCAAATAATACTTCACTCCTTTTGGTTTGGTCTGTTTGTTCTAATTGTGTTGTATAGGTATGTCTATCAAAAGGTTTGGGTGCTCCAGTTGGAAGTGACATTGTCGGTTCAAAAGCTTTTATTGCTAGGGTATTATTCTGATGTTTTCGCAACAAGAACGAACCCTATTTTCTCTAATCATAAATACTTGATACTAGCTCTTTTTTAATACTTGTTTGTAGGCAAAGACTCTCAGGAAGACCTTAGGTGGTGGGATGAAACAAGTTGGTGTCCTATGTGCTGCTGCCTTGGTTGCAGTGCAACATAATGTTGGAAAGCTTGAGGGTGATCACAAGAAGGCTAAGTCTTTAGCTGGTAAATTACTCTACCCGTTCAACACCTTATCATATAAAACACCTATCTTTTGAGGACAATGCACGATAACACCTTAGCAGTGCAAGATAATGTCTGAAAGCTTGAGGTTGATCGTGCCCAATGCATGATAAACTATAAGCACAAAATATTTAGTTTCTAACTCTTAAGTATCTGCACGTAATATATGCAAAGGTGGTTTTTCAAGTGGCATTTGAGCGGGAAACTCAAATACTACATATTACTCTATGTCGCTACTTATTTTTTAGCTGACGTCTCTGTTTCATGGTATTTTTGGATTTGGTTTTCTAGAAGGACTGAATGAAATCAAAGGACTTAAGGTGGATGTTTCTTCGGTGGAGACCAACATAGTAAGTAGCCTTGTTATGATAGCATAGACTTGTATCTTTTGTATAGCTTATAAGACCAGCTTTTTTTTTACTGCAATTTATGTTAGCTTGTTTGCTGCAACTTCGTGAATTGGAACTACTTTTTGGCAAAAAACTTTTTAAATAAGCTTGGAAAAGCTGATAATCTGGATCTGCATTGTCCAGAAATCAGCTTTTACCACAGTCTGAGCTGCCTCAAGCACCCACAGTATAGATAGTATTGTTTCCCTACTCATGTTTCCCCCCTCAATCTAGTCTGTTTTCGGAAAGTTACTTTCTTGCTTCTGTATCTGATAACAGCAACTATTTTAATTTGTTTTTACCGACACAATTGGTGCTTACATTGACATACTGGATTAAGTTTGAATTCTATACATAAATTTCTAGTGTAGCATAAGTTATATAGAGGAGCAGTTAGGCAGATCTTTTCGTTGGCAAGCCTCACAATGCAGCAGGTTTAGGGATCATCTCATCATCCCATTTGGCAGAAATTTTCAGAGTAAGTGTTTACAGTAAGATTAGAAATGATAAGAAAAAAAAAATTCCCAAGAGAATAAGAGAGGAAAAGCAAGAACAGGTAGCATGTGTTAGTTTCGTTTCTTAGATAGTTGAATGACTGTTTTCAATTGCTTCCATAGTAAAGCTGTGCAGGTGCGGGTGAGGATGTTTTCTCACTGCGTCTGTTTCACTTTGTATCTATGCGTTTCATATAATGCTGCTCTCTCTCTCTCTCTCTCTCTCTCTCTCTCTCTCTCTCTCTCTCTCTCTCTCTCTCTCTCTCTCTCTCTCTCTCTCTCTCTCTCTCTCTCTCTCCCTTTAACTGAGAATCTTAACTCTCTCCATTCTTGGAATACTCACAACTTCTAATTTGCACTTTCTGTTCTCTTGAACAGATATTTTTTGATATTCTAGAGGGTGCAAATATCACAGTGCCAAAACTCTGTAAGAATTTGGAAGAACATGGCGTACTTGTCTTGCCAGAGAGCTCATCTAGGTATGTTTTCAACCCTTGGCAATTTGTAATGCCCATAAAATTTGTTAGTTTTACTGCTTTCTTTTTATCTAGTCCTGCTTTCTCACCATCATTCTTTAGCCAACACTGCTTATTTGAGTTTGTATGTGACTTGAAGTACGATAATATACCCCGTAAAATCTTCCGCAATGCATTTTTCTGGTTATATAATTGCAGATAATAGAATAAATAATAAGTTTAACCCAAGAAATACTTTCTCAACTCTAGTGTTGATTGGTTATGTGTCAAACTTACTAATATTCATTGCACTTAACCCGAGTCAGCTGATAAGACAAATATTCTGATAGCGCAACGTATCATCTTATTGGTATGTACCCATATGGACATATACGAAGCAGTGCCGGCCCCTACATTTGGGTTGCCCAAGCTCGACCTTCCGCTTGGTTGCCCACTCGAAAATTATAATCGCAATAAAGATTTGCAGAGAACCACGCAAGGAAAAATGAGTTTGGGCTCATTCCGGGTCTCACAAAAATCTAGAAAAATATCCAAAAAATTTTGAATATTATTTTATGGGGCCCTGTAAAAAATCGGCTCCAAGGGATATCGATCGGTAAGTATTACTTTTGGATTTGTTGGGCGAAACTGCTCAATTCGCCCATATAAATTCAAAAGTAATACTTACTAATGTCCGTTAGAGCTGATTTTTTACAGGCTCCATAAAATAATATTAAAAAATTTATGGATATTTTTCTAAATTTTTGTGAGACCTAGAATGGGCCCAAACGAGTTTTTCCTTATGTGGTTGTCTGCAAATTTTTATTGCGAATAACAGGGCTCGTTGCCCACTAGTGTTAAGTATAAAAAAAAAAGACATATAAGCAACAACAAAAAAAGGACAAAAACAAGATTATATTGTTCATTTAGCTTGAATTACATCATCCGTCCCTTCTTGTTTTGGCTATAGCGTCCATTTTCTTTTTTTCTTCTTATCTGATAGCCCTCCTAATTTTCTCTCTTAATAATTTGCCCTCCTAATTTTTTTTATCTGTTATTTACCCCAAGTATGTAAAAACCTCTCTTTTACCCTCCTAATTTTCTCAAGTATCATAATTTTTTAAAGTAGGTGGAAACCATACATATTTACTTTTTTTTAAAAATTTGTACAAAATTTTTTGGATGATGCCCCTAAATATATTTTTTGCTGGATTTCTATTTTTTTTTTTTGTATACATACAATTTTTTTTTTTTTGTTGCCCCTTGCCGGGGGGTTGTCTGAGCCGGCCGGCTTGCGGGGCTTACCCCCTGGCCGGCCCTGATACGAAGATGATAAAAGTGTGAAAACATACCCTTTTCTTATTTGAATTCAGAACTTAACCAATTTATTTGGGACGAGTAATCAAATAACATCCGAGTCTGAAGTAATTGGTTTATTTTTTTACCTATTAAGTTTATTTAATTGTTTCACTAGTAAATGTACTTTGAAGTGAGAACTTGAACTCTTTCCTTGGATCCGTTGCTTGTTGCTATGAAACATTTGGGAAGTTTCAGGGGCAACAAGAGTGAAGAAATGGAGAAACATATTGCTATAGCGCGTAGTAGTGGTGATGGTGGGGGTGTAGTGGTGTTGGCAAAAAAGTACTCCCTCCGTCCCTTTTTAAATGTCCTACTTCGTAACTCCAATTTATTAAAAAAACATCATCATTATACTTTTCACATCAACTTTTTTCTCCACTTTCCCTACTTACCCATCATCATTACACTTTTTACTCACTAACTTTTCAAAATGGAATCTACTTTTAGAGACAAAATAGACAATATACCAACTTTTACCCACTAACTTTACCAAATGGACACTTATTAAGGGACAGCGCAAAATAGAATACTGGACTATAATAAAGGGACGGAGGGAGTACGATTTTTTTTGAACTCCCATTTGCAGAGGTTAGTCATTATTTGAGTTTTTCAGACACTAAAATAGCTCCTCAAGCTAAAAACAGACGACAACATTAGGGGGTCGTGAAGTTGTGAAGAGATGGACTATAAACCTCAATGGAGACAACATCAAGCTTCTTCTGGTCCTCCCCTTGGATATTAACAGCACCCTGTACTCCAGTCAAGTCAGAAATGCTAGCCCTTTGCACCAACGAACCAATCTGTTTACAAGCCATTGAAATGCTCGACAACACTACTCTCAGCTCTGCATCTGTAACCCCCTTCTGTTCTTGCTTCAACAGCCAACCTGTTAGTGTCTGAATCTCAAACTTACCCCTTTTTTTCGTCTCTGCCTCCGAGGCCACCCCCACTGCCATGCACCGGACACCACCGGCAGCTGCAGCTGCTGCCACTTGCCGCCTCCTGCTGCCGCCGGTGCTCCACGTCACAGGAGATGATGCTTGATGACGTGGGGAAGATTTGGAAAAATGCATCTTTCCTCAATTTCAATAAATGATTTTTCTTGGAAAATATATTACTACTTTGATGCCCATTGTTTAGCTGTTTCTAAACTGAATGTCAATTTACAGCTCAGTTGTCTTGTGTGCCATAACTGCCATTTTAGTTTGACAAAACTTGTTCATGAGCCTATCTTGATATCTTCTATACAAACTAGTTGAATTATGAATTGCTGTTTCCTTGGTAGCTTTGAACCAGCTTTTCTTCCTAAGTTCCCGGCTGACATTTCTTTTCTAGGATTTTACTGAGAGTGGGAGTTCTGAATTGGTATCTACCCGATTTGGTTTTTGACATTTCTGGATGCAAAATTATTTTACTTTTCTCAAAATTCCAAAATTTGGCAAGAAACATTCATCTCCTTTTCCCCTTTTCTTTTTTCCAGACCCAACTGTTCAATAATGTTGAATTGTCTTCAGTATTTGCATTTTCTTTTGTGGTATAATCCTTGAACATACAGGTATATTAAAACGGTAGAATTCTTGCCACCCTTTCCTCTGAACTCTTTGTGTCGGCGAATTTTTCGATAATAAAGGAAGCCTATTCTCTAATCTCTATGATGTATGCCTTAATTAATTTAGATACGCCCTCCAAGCAAGTTCAGTTTTCTTTGGTAAATAACCTTGTGATGCATATGTAGAGAATGGGGTTCAGTGGTATCCGGTTGCAGGATAGATACCTCGGTTGTTAAGGGAAAACACCAGAGTCGTTTTTTAGTTGGTCACTTTGTCTTGAATGTTGGGTTACAAAGTGATTCATGTGATTAGCATCATAGCATGACATTTGATACCGAATAAAGAGACGGTTTCTGGGATCTTGGTTCGGTTGATTTCTTCCAAAATTTTGAGAATGCCAGAACACAGATATAATTACCGAAAGCAGATGTTGGAAGTGTACTTTGTTTATATTTTGATGCAGTCGTTACATGGTTGCAGGATCAGGTTAGCCGTTTACTACCAAATTTCAGAGACAGGTGCAATACACCTTGTCCTGCATTCGGGTAATGGATTATGAAGCCAATTTCTATCCTGGGCCTATTGGAATAAATTTGCTCTTTAAAACTGCCACTCAAGTTCCTTTCATTCTAATATTGCAGAAAGCTGTAATTGGAGTCCCAGATGAAAACGGTGGCAAGTGAGATAGATAACCATCACATCGTTTCCGTCTCTGGCTGTCATTCAAGTTCTAGTGACGTTCTACGTTACATGGGTGAAGCTCTGCGACGATGTTCTATAGTTAAATAACGGGTTATTCCGATGTCTATCTAAAAGTTGAGCATGCAGAACGGGAAACATCCTTGAAAACTTTTTCGTACCGTTAGTGTACATATCTTTAGGAAGTACGCTGTATATAATCTTGAAACAGCTTTGGATTGCGAAAACCTATTGAATTTGTACCCCTCGTGCGCGTTTTATTATCTTCCATGGCCGAATTCGAGATCTTTCTTCTTCAAGAGTGCATGTAGCAATGGCGATATTGATGTCTTTCCCCCACCATTTCTAAAGTCCTTTTAAGTACCATGATATACGTGATGCAAGGGAGGGTTTAAAGATGACGACGTACGCATCAGACCCTCGCAAATCCCAGAGTCTGGTAACCCCGTTCGTTGGATTTTGGAATGCCAATGTTACAAACTGGTGATAGTTGATACTGCTAGTACCCTAAATGTTTCTTGTTTACAAGTTCTTGTCAAATGTGCAAGTTCCTGCCCAGAGTTATCAGAAAGTTGTGATTTTTCAAGGAGTTCGGCTGAGTTCACTCACAATGCATGTGGGATGTGAGGAAGCTTTAGATTCTCTTGTCATTTCCCTGTTGCTGTATCATTTTTTTTTTTTTTGACGGTCAGGTTGTTCGGTCTAGCTTACGTGCATCTCGACTAATCTTCTCTCTGGTCCGGTCAAAGGCAGACCATCCACACGGGATTAGGGGATTCACAAGAAATTGCTTTCTCGCAACTTGAACCTAAAAATCGAACCATGCTCAACTGGGGCTAATCGATGGACGATGGTACCAGTTAGTTTTTTTATTTTTTTTCTTTTAGCATTTGGGTAATTTTGTCTTGTAAAAATGTCGATTTGAACCAAAACATTACCTAGAGATTGGTAGAAGATCAATTGGTGTGCAGATCCTTGATTTCTTTGCTATGTGTATCATGCATTGGTAGAAGATTGAAGTTTATTGGGTTGTTTGCGACGAAAAATTATTCAATCCCCTTGGTCCACTACCACATGGTGTCCTAAGTCTCTTCTTCATCACACATTGTGGTGGGACCTAAAACAAAGTGTATGGATACCATTGTATTGTGTGGTGGAGAAAAGACTTGAGATAGTGCCTCAAGGGCACTGAATAATTACTCGATCAGTATCGACGGTCATAAGAAAGTTAAGGAAGCAATGTGTTTGGTTCGTCTTTTTGAACTTTTATTTTAGAAAGTTAATTTTGAATGCAAACTTTTTGTAAAGCAAGGGGATCAAAAAATAGTGGATCCCTTGAAAAGTAAGAGGGTCCCGTCTCTCTCTCTCCTCCGAAGTTGGTCGGACTCTCTCTCTCTCTCTCTCTCTCCTCCGAAATTAGTCCGAAGCTGTTTACTTTAAAAAAGTGAGGTTGGGAGATCAGAACAGACTTTTGAAAACTTGGGGTTACCCGTGAGTAATTGAACAGATTTTTTAAAACTTGTGGCAACTCGTGAGTAATTGGAGTGAGTTTTTTTTTTTTTCCTTCTGATGAGAGAGTCAAGGAGACCCACTCAAGGTCCCACCCATCTTTGAGATTTCGCATCCACTCACCTGTTTTTACATTTTAACTCAAAATTTTCACTCCAAAATTATCAACCAAACACAGTGGTTCAACACTGCTACACCCACAGAACTAAAGTCGGTGAACTCCCACCGAATGGTGGGTCCCAACCCTTAAAAAAGAAAAAGCGAGAAAACACTATGACCCAAACGATTCAAAAATGCACGCGATCTTCTTCTTCTGCTTCCATAAGGACCAAAAGAGAGAGGGCGACGGAATCGCACCTATCCACCTCCTACACCGACGACCTCCAACACCACCATTGACCACCACGCCAGCAGCTCCCCCTCCGGTGGGTGTTCACCGACTTTAGATCGGTGGACGTAGCGTTATTGGACCCTATATTCAAATTGTATCCCCATCCATATTCGCCTTATCGATCTCCTGTTATTATCTCCTCTAAAATTTTGACCTCTAACAAATTGACTGTTTTGGTAAAGACCCATTTCGGCTTAATTGGTAGGCGGATAAAGTTTTGGAATAAGAGGGTGGAAATGTTAGTAACTAGGGGTTTGTTTGGTAGTTGAAATGGATGGATAAGAGTGGATTGACAACATAAAATAGTGTAAATTCTATCCATCACCACCAATTGTGGGCTTCATCGTGCGTACATTGTAATAATTTGAATCGTTTATCTTGTAAAACTCGCAAAGTAATATATGTTCACACAAAAAATTAGCTTTATCGGATATGAATAAGTATATAAAAAATTGATGTTTGGTTAAAAAACGACAGTAGATAAGTTTAAAGTTAAACTATCAATAGCTGTCTATTTTATAGACTAAAATTTAATTTTTGATATACCTATCAATATCCGATAAACTTGATTTTGTGTGTGAATATACTACTATTATGCACGCCCTACAAGATAAATGGTTCAAATTACTAAAAAAAGACACGATAGGCCCGCAATGTGTGGTGAGGGTTTCCAGCAAAGGTGGAAATTTTTTTAACTCATGAAAACAACTTATGATTTTACTTAATAGCCCCTCGTCTTAAGAATTAAAAAATGGGTTTGGAGAGGTTCAAGGGGCACACAAGTAATTACGTCCCCTCGAATAAGCCTACGTGGCAGTGGGCCCAGTGGGGTATGTTTTGCTAAAAGACTTTGTCTCGTATTAGTAGTCTTGGGCCAGTTCCAGAACACCTTCTTAAAAAATAAGTACTTATTTCACATTTTCAAATTCAAAAATAATGTAAATGAAAAATAATTTTTCAATTTTTTTGTATCGTATTAAAGATCTCAATGAGATCTATCAAATAAGATCCATATTGATAGGAAAATAATTTGCGTAAACACATGATTTTTGAGCTTGAAATTACCTTCTTAAAAAATAAGTACTTATTTTCCTTTCCGGAACGGAGCCCAGGTGCCAAGGAGAACCAAACACCATGTAGAATAAACCGGATGGCTGTTTTGGCTAAATAATTTGGAAGAATTATTATTTTTATCTTAATTTAATTTTTTTTGTATGTATTAATTTTGTGTTAATTTTTGTGAATTATTGATTAGTCATGATAACAAAATAAAAAAAGTAGAAATTTACATTTAAAACTAACTATTTTTTTACTAATAAAATATTTGGTGTACACCATAGTTTTATCAAAAAGAATACAAGGTATTTACATTCACGTACATACATATTTTGGGACGGTTTTATGTTCTAAAAATGATTCGATCTATTCATTTTGTTTAATATAGTTTGATTAGATTGGTTAGGGTTTAAGGGGTTGTTCGGTTAAATAAGCCAATTGATTTATTTTTGTTGTTATTCAATTTTTTTTTGCATTTGTTAGTTTTTCGTTAAATTTTTGAGGATTATTACATCTTCATGACGAGAGGAATCTAAAAAGTAAAAAGTTATGATCAAAATTCAATTTTTTAAAATAAAAATGAAATAAAGATAAAAAATAAGTCAATTAACTTATTTAGCCGAACAATCTCTAATTCTAATTCGATGTAAGAAAGAAGAGAAGTGCTACAATACACACCCCTTATTGAAACGCATCAAAATGTTATGATTACCAAAATATTATGAATCTATTGTTAAAAAGTTACGAATCATATTGATGAAAAATTACGAATTTTTAGTATAAAAAGTTATGCTACGAAATAAAATGTTATGAATAATCAGTACAAGTAATTTTTTATGAGATGACACAATATAAATTACACAATTGGTACACACCTTAAAGTGGTGTGTATTGAAGACTTTTCAAAAAACCTATCCTAATAAGTTTTTTTTTCTCTCTCTCTCTTTCTCTCTCTCTTCATTTGCTTTCACTCCAACAGCTCTAGGGTTTACCATCTCTCTCTCTCAATCAAAACCATGACTCTGAACCGCCTCATTCTCCGCTCCTTCCGTCGATCATCCTCTATCTCTTCCGCCACCGCCACCGCCACCGCCGCATCCCAAACCCTCTCTCTCCCTTCCCTAACCCACACCCGCTCCTTCGCCTTCTCCTCCGCCGAAGAAGCCGCCGCCGAGCGCCGCCGCCGCAAACGCGCCCTCCGCATCGAACCCCCTCTCCACGCCCTCCGCCGTGACCCCTCCGCCCCCCGGCCCCCTCCCGACCCCAACGCCCCCCGCCTCCCCGACGCCACCTCCGCCCTCGTCGGCAAGCGTCTCAACCTCCACAACCGCGTCCAGTCCCTGATCCGTGCCGGAGACCTTGACAACGCCTCCATCGTCGCCCGCCAGTCCATCTTCTCCAACTGCCGCCCCACCGTCTTCACCTGCAACGCCATCATGGCCTCCATGTACCGCGCCGGACGGTATGACGACGCCGTCGCCCTCTTTCAGTTCTTCTATAATCAATCTAACATTGTGCCTAACGTGGTGTCCTATAATGTGCTCATAAATACTCATTGTGATGCTGGCCGTGTTGATGAGGGTTTGAATGTTTACAGACATATTATAGCTAATGCCCCATTTGGTCCGTCTCATGTGACGTACCGGCATTTAACGAAAGGGTTAGTTGACGCGGGTAGGATAAGTGAGGCCGTGGATTTACTTAGGGACATGTTGAATAAGGGGCACGGGGCGGATTCGCAAGTTTACAATAATTTGATTCTAGGGTTTTTGAATTTGGGGAATTTGGATAAGGCCAATGAGCTTTTCGACGAGCTGAAAGAGAGGTGTTTGGTGTACGATGGGATTGTGAATGCGACATTTATGGATTGGTTTTTTAGTCAAGGGAGGGAGAAGGAGGCTATGGAATCATTCAAGTCGTTGCTCGACAAACAATTCAGGATGATTCCCGCCACTTGCAATGTGCTTGTGGAGACGTTGCTTAAGCACGGGAAGAAAACGGAGGCTTGGGCGTTGTTTGAAACCATGTTGGACACTCACACCCCGCCCACTTTCCAAGGGGTGAATTCGGACGCTTTTAACATAATGGTTAACGAGTGTTTCAAGTTGGGGCAAATCTCTGAGGCATTTGACGTGTTTAAGAAAGTGGGGAAGAAGCCTGGGTCGAAGCCATTCGCCATGGATGTGGCGGGGTACAATAACATTATCACTAGGTATTGTGAGCTTGAGATGATGGAGGATGCAGAGAAGATGTTTATTGAATTGACGTCCAAGTCGTTGTGCCCGGATGTTAACACATACAGAACCCTAATCGATGCTTATTTTAAGGTGGGGAAGGTTGATGATGCATTGCAGAAGTATACCAAGATGGTTGAGTCCGGTTTGAGAGTGATTCCGGAATATGCCAATAGATGGTTTAGTGCATTGATTGAGAACGGTAAAGTTTTTGACTGTGCTCCGATTTTGACAAAAATGTGTGAAAGAGATCCAAAACCAGATGCAGTGAGCTATGACATGGTGATTAAAGGGCTTTGTAAGGAAGGTAACTTCGACTTGAGTATTGATTTAGTGGGTCAGATGTTGAGGTATGGTGTTGGTGTTGCTCCTAGATTGAGGGAATTTTTGAACGATGCATTTGGGAAAGTGGGAAGAGGTCAGGAGATTGAGAGGCTTTTAGCAATGAGGGAACCGAGTTATGGTGGATATTGGAGGCCGCCAGGACCAGATACAGTGGGACCCCCTCGAATGCCAGGACCTGTATCAGTTTAATTTGAGGTACAATATCACCATTTTAAAGAATGAGAACGGGAGCAAAGAGTCCTATGGGAGGATTATGTGACCCTAGGGTCAGATTACTTTCATGTCGGTGTCGGTTATAGTTTTTACTTTGAAGAAATATCGTGACATGGTTGTTCTGAGTCCGTGTGAGTGAGGATAGTAATAGTTTGAATGAACAATATTTTTGTTCCTAAAAGGGCGGCATCATGGTTCTATTCATACGCAGAGTTATAATCAGAGAAAGGGAAAAATTGGTCTCTGCGTTTATTTTCTTTTTTGGGTCACTGCACATATTTATGGATTCATTCACATTCGGATTGTGCCGTAGAGATATTGAGGCTTTAAAGTCACTTTGCTCTAAAAAATGACGAGAGCGTAAGGGATATTGAAAGTTTGAATTGGGTTAGAGGCCTTTGAATGAGTTAGGGCTTCAGGGTTTGGATGGTTGTGATCTAAGTCATGCACGGTCCATATCTAAAAGTTCATTTGACCTTATATATGTTTGGTTGGGTTCGGTTTTGAATGTTTCGCAACCCCCCAAAACCGATACCAAACCAAAATACGTTCAATTTTTCTGAAAAATAAAACCAACCTGAATTGACTAATGTACAAAAACTGAATCAAACCAAAATTTTCCGTCGGTTTTGTCAGGCCATTTGGTTTGTAGGTTAAACTTTCAGTCTTCCACCCTTGCAGAGGACTTAGCTCCCTTTTATAGATGACTGGTGCAATAAAACTATGGGTACACCATTTGGTGTACACCACATTGTGGGGGACACATCTCGGGATCCCACACAAATGGTCGGAGCCGCTCAATATATTTAACATGTTTTAAGGATCCCTATAAAAAATCATCTGTGTTTTTTGTTTTGGAAAACATTGCAAATTCATGCGAGTTTACCCCATCATGATCATTGCTGAGTTGGCAATAAAATGCATTGGAAAGCTACATTAGCAGATGCCCCAATTAAATGGAGCAGCCAACTGAGAAGCAAATGGCAAGAAAAAGCGACAGAGATTATAAACAAGCCCTGTGGACAAGTATTGTCAGCCAAGCTTCTATCAGGTTTCAGTGTCGGTGATTTTTCAATACAAAGGGAATTCTGTTCTAGGCATCAGTGAGAAAGTTACAAAGTCCATGATCTCCTACCGCGTCATTCTCTGTCAGTTGAGTTCTTCAACCACATTATACTGCTAGGGAGCTTCAACCACATTATACTGCTGGGGAACTGAAGGAAAACTTGTTCAAGTGTATCATCCATCACAGTCAGGCAGATTTAAGTAAGGAAATTATTGGAATTATGTTTTTTTAACCGAGAAAATAAGTAATATATATGAAATTATCCAAATCATAGCAAGACTGGTGCCTTGTACCAGAGGTAAGGGCGTGGGCTTCCATGCCATAGGTTGCAGGTTCGAACCCTTCCAGCTTCCTCCGACTTTTCTTTTTATTGTTGATGCTCAAACTGCTGGAAACCAAAAAATTGCTCCTAGTTTGCAGCTAACAGGAATTGAACCAAGCCCATCGGTCGCTTATATCATAGTAGTACCACAATGCCAACAAATAGCTTTCTTTTATAGTTACACAAATGTAATAAAGCAGTATTCTGTTTATTTTTTTCTTAACGTTCTTCACTATCTTTTGTTTGATCAAAGCTCTGATTGAAAGGTGACCCCTCTGTATACAATTCCTGGATCCGCCACTGATCAGTCACTGGTTTGGGTGTGCTTGGGCCTAGCGTTGTGAGTAGCCTATGTCTTGATTTAGCCTATTCTATTCAGCCGTGCAAAGTTGAACTGAAAGCTGTGGGGGCCTGTTTTCTGGGACTGGGATTTATGCCTCCGGTTTCATCAGAAAAGACTTGTTCACAGGGTGGAGAACCGACCCAGATTTTGGCAGAAAAGGTTGGAAAATCAGTCCAACATTTCTTGGGAAAATTGGGCTTGACGTATTCCCACGCCAACACATCGAACCGGGAGCATTTTCTCAAAATCTGCATCCCATCTCCAGCATTTGAGTGCAGAAGAAGAAGCCAATCTCATTCCAGTCTAACTGCTATTTCAGGATCCAGGGATATACTTGGTATAGATAGCGAAAGGTAGGTTTTCACAGGGATATTTGGTAATCCCATCTTTATAGGTTTTCCTGGTTACACATTACTGGATTCGAAAATTTCTATTAGACCCTTGATTTTGATTTCTTTTCTTTTCTATTAGACCCATGATTTTGATTTCTTTTCTTTTCTATTAGACCCATGATTTTGATTTCTTTTCTTTTCTTTTCATAAAGGGGCAATCAGACCACAGAAGTATATACATTCCCGTACTACGTGCTTATATATGGTCACAGATCATGGAAAGGTTCACTCAACTGTGCTGGTTTTTATATCCTTCGTGGCGAATGTCTTCTCAAGGCTACTATTCAAAGAAAATTATCATGTCTAAAGTGCCAACAAAAGAAATTGCTTGATTTTGTCAAATCAACATATCCAACAGGGACGGTTGGCTCTTACTGTCGTGTAACCGTACGTCAGTACAGTGATGTTTTGACTTTTGAGTACAATTTTTATGAACATGAGGTTTATAATCTTGTGGGTAGATTGGATTGATATTAGGATAGCATAGATTCTTGTAACATATTGCTAGAATCACCTAACCCTATATAAACCCAACAGTCCATTCCGATCTCGTATCTGAATTTCAGAGTAAAATACCACTCCAGTTTATTTGAAATTTTAGATATAGGTATCTTATTAGGCATTTTTAACAATAGAGAAGGATTGCCAGCGTTAAATCTAGCTCTAACCAAGTCATCCTTCATCAAATTTAAAACCAAAATTTACCCAATTCCAAAAAAAAGAACTAGCACAACCATGCTCACAAGAAAAATGAAATACCTTAATATATATATGTACACTGCCAAGGCAACAAACAAACACACCCTGTTATTCAAGAATCGATTTTAGGCCGAAGCTCAATGCCTTCAACAAATAAGTCATATGTCCTGTAATCTCCCTCGAACCCCATCAGCCGGATCTCTACTTCACCAGTATTTCCTTGACCATTGAAAAACTCTCCCAATTCAGTCTCCATCCACTTATCCATTCTTTGCTGTGCAAATTGTCCGCCAGAACCAGAACTAAATCGTCGAATTGCCAAAGAAACAATGTTGGTGATCTCATCACCATCTCCGGCTCCATTTCCATCTCCTCTTTCCCCTTCAAATCTTACGGATGCCTTTGCTGGGAGACCCTTATATCCATACTTTAGCGGCCCCAAATCGAACAAAAGGTACACTACATAAGTTGTTTTTGGAGACAACAATCGAGCCTCTATTTTACCTGAAATATCAAAACAAGGCGCCGCACGAAGATTGGCCTGCTCCCAGAATCTGCATGTGATAAAGATGTGTACATAAGACTTGAATGCACACAAAAACAAAGATGACTATCGAATATGTGATGAATCAGATTGTTTGCATAAGTAGTTTACATATGGAGAATGAAAAGCCAATTATCAAAATGAGATCATTGTGGGCCCCATTTCTCCGAGAGGATTTTGGAGAGAGAGAGAGAGACCTTGACTGTGGCAAATGCCTCCATGTCCAATTAACTGGAAACCTTCCGCATTCAATTGCAAGCTCTCGGGCTCCTAGCATGAAACACTTTTTCCCGCTAGCTTTATCTAAAGAGAAGCTCTGGTTAACAAAAAGTAAGAATGTAGCGTTATGAAGAGCCTCTCTCCAAGAATTGTTGGCAATGAGAATCGAACTGAAATCTTAGGATAGAGCAAACGCCTAAGCTAAAACCACTTGGCCAACCCTTTGAGACTATAGGTATTAGTCCGAAGTGCACGCAAATTGACCCGGAACACCCTGCATTAAAAAAAAAAAAAAAAAAAACTTGTTCTACGAATGCAAGTTTTCTTCTTCCTTAGATACCTCATTTTAACCCATTTAAAACCCATTCATAAAGGGGTTGTGGGTTGGTACAACAAATCCCAATTACAACTTCACTAACTAAATGGATGGATTCGGGCGGGTTATAAGTAGACAAACATGATTTGATTTGTTAATTGGGTTGGGGTGAATATTGTCACCAGGGACGGAATTGTGTGGTGGGGGTGGGGTAGGTGCATGCCACCCTCACCCCCAATTACAAACACACAAAACCCCCTCCCCCCAAAAAAATTTTTTTTTTTTTTTACACGCATGTTTTCAATTAGGCACGTACCGGTATCCCAATAACTTAATTTCGAATCATGTAAATACCAACTCGATGGCTTTTATTTAAATAACATAAGAGAGTTGGTGGAAACCTTTATTATTTTTATAACAGAAAGCAAAGCTCTTAAGGCAACAACACCTCCCTATTCAAATTCTGGCTCCGCCACTAATTGTCACCTCTAATTGTAAGAATGCATTAAGAAGTGAAGACCTTATTACAATTTACAAGTATAAGTGTTATATTCTAACCGCAATGCGAATTTTGATTCAATAGTGAGCAAAATCCATACGATCATAGCAAAGTAGAGACACCAAATCTTACGATTTGATTTGAAAAATAAAGACGTAAAAATTCAAAAAAAAAAAGTCTATATCCAAGTATCCAACTGAAGGCACAAACAAGATTTGGCCCAGTCCTCAGACCAGACAAACTGCAGTCTCACCATTTTTGACCTTATTTTGGGTCCACTTAGATGATCGAACTCATTTATGTTGTAAAGCTCATTCAGTAGAACAAACACGTAAAAAGTCATATATCGATCAATATCTAATCGGAGCACATTTATTTTGAAAAGAAGAAAGGGTTCTTCAAGATGTAATTAAGTAATGTACCCAAAAAAAAAAAATTCCAAAATAAATGTGCTCCGATCACACATGGATCCATATTGGATCGTTTTGACGCAGTTATTCTACTTTACAAGCTCTACAAATGAACAAATTTGATCATCCAATTGGACCCAAAATTAGAATCGAAAAGGGCAGGAGCCAAACTGCCTCAATAAGAAAAAAAAAAAAAAAAGCCCAAATTATCCGGGTCAATTTCATGCGTATGGGCCATATCCATAAGGACCATAACTATCATCTGCTTCTATATTCATACCATACCAAAAATGCTACGCACACAACATACCAAAAATGCTACGCACACAACTGTTGTATTGATTGTGCGCATAATTGTGACTGTCCAAATATATTTGGACGGTCTAGATTTTGTAAAAAATATACCAGAGTCTCTCACTTTGTTTGCTCGCCATTCCATTTTGGGACATTCCGAAATATCCAGTCTGTAAAAAGTCAACGAAAAGCGGGTGCAAACAAAATGATTCCAAAATCTAATCAAATTTGCCAGCGAGACAGACATTAAAAAGTTGAATTTTCCATACACATAAAACAAAATCGTACGGAGGGAGTAACACATAAGAATCATCATATAAGATTGATGCGATCAGGTTACCAGTTTACCACCGTCGAGGAGAACAAAACCGTCAGCCAGGAGAAAGTAGAGTTGTTTCTTGGTGGAGAAGGCCACGGGGTACACCGACCTCGATATGATCTTCCGATGATCGGACGGCAAAAACCTGTCCCATACGCTGTCGGAATCAGCGACCGATTTGAATCCCCTCGAGATGGCCGAAAACCGGCACACATCACGCGGGGATGTTCGGGAGAGAATTTCTATGATCACCAGGCTTTCCGGCAAGGCCGAGAAACGATCCCTTCCCAACTCCGCCATCGTTTTCCCTCTCCTTCTCTCGCACTCTTCACTCTGGCTTTTGGGTAAACACAAATGAGATCCCATCATATTCAGAAGATGTTTGATTATACTTCTGTTCATATAGTAAAGATAAGTATAGCGTGAACGGGTTGGTCAAGTGGTTTAAGTAATTGTTTTATCTTACGGTCTCAGATTCGATTTTTCTTACCAACTCTTAGGGTCACCGCACTCTGATGCATAAGCGTGTAAAACGGCTATGGAAAAGGCTGTAAAGATTAGTTTGAAGGTTTGAAGTGCGAGCAAACTGATTCGAAACATTACGCATTAAAAAAAAAAAGATTAGTCAAAAGTTCGAGGGAATTTTCAATTGCAAAGCTGTTGGGCGGTAACGTGCAGGAAACCAACGAGGACGACATATTGGAATCCAACGATGGTGACACCACACCACCCTAAAGACCATAAAGACCATAATTCTATTGGGCCGATAAAAGATTCAAGTCAATTCGTTAAAAGTACATAGTCCCAGTGTCCTAATTTATTATGCCCATTTTACAGTAACTTTTACGTAATTTAAGGCAAGATTGCGGAGTAATTATATTGACTCTGTATCAATTTTACCATTTTACTCCACTTTTCTTTCAAATCAAGTTTTAAATCTGAATTTGGGAGGGAGAAATGAGAGGTAAAATGGTAATATAGACATCCAAAATTGAAAAGTTTTGAAATAAGCACATCATTTTGGGACATCCCGGAAGGGAATAAGGGCACATCAAAGTGGGACGGAAGGAGTAATAATTTTTCAGATGCCTGCGCGCGTTCTCTTGAACTTAACTTAAAGTCAACTTAAATTTGCGAGTTTTGTTTTTATTTGAATTTTTTTTCGCATTTGTTAGTTTTGCGCCAAATTTTTGTAGGTTATTGATTAGTCTCGACGAAAAGAATCAGAAAAGTAAAAAAATTGTACTTTTACTGAAGTATTTTGAGAAATAACCATCACTTTTTTTTGCTAAAAAATGGTTATTTCTCAAAATACTTGGGTAAAAGTAAAAAAATTTACTTTTCTGATTCATCTCGTCGAGATGAATCAATAACCCAAAAAAGTGTAGCAAAAAACTAACAAATGCAAAAAAAAATTCAAATAAGGACAACTTTCAAATTTAAGTTAAGTTCAAGAGAACGCAGGCTAATAGGATAAGTGTAGGTTGTTGATCCAATTTTCAAAAATTTCTTCAAAATTTATTTAAATTCAAGATCTTAAATTCTGAATGAAAAATTGAATTAATTACTTACAGTTATTCGAATGAATTGAATTTTACAAAAGCCACTCTAAAATTTATTATGAAAGTAGTGCATTCCCCAACAGTACCCATAGTTCTGTTCACCTAAAAAAACCCTACCATTTACTAGGGTTTCTTCTCTTCTTCGAGGACCCTGTAGTGACCTCCCTCACTACAGGGTTGTTGCCCCCTCCAAAAATGACCTAGTTTTGCTAAATAGCCTGACTCACTGCACGGAGTTTGTGCACATATTTTGTCCATAGATCGCAGTGTGGGCCCACTACGGGTTTCATAAATACGATTCGGCCCGTCCATTAAATGTAAAATATTTTTCGAGAGTAGGCGAAAAATTGGCTTAATCCGATACTTATATGTGCTCAATCCAATCATTTAACTTTTTATTATCCTGAAATCTAAATGAAAGTAATTTAAAACTTTTTATTATCCACGAAAAATGTTTTACAAAAAATAATTCAAAAACAAATATAGACTTTTTGAATTACATTTGTCTTTATTCAAAATAATAAATTTTTTTTTTGTGATTCTTTCTATTGGGACGAACTAACAATCCAAAAAAAAATTGAAGCAAAACTAACAAATATAAAAAAATTGATAAAGACAAAAAAAAAAATCCGACTTAATTATTAAGCCAAAACACCCTCAAACAATTTGCTAGCGTCTATTCTAATATAGAAAAGGAGAACACTAAGGTCTTGTTTGGTAGTCATTTCATTTCCTGTTTTTTGTTTTCATTTTCAGAATTTTCAAAATTTTGAACTGAAAGTATGTTTGGTTGCCCAATTTCATTTTTCAAAATTGAAATAGTTTTCAAAATTTTTGAAAATTGAGGAAGTGCCAAAACTCAGCTTTCACTTCCTTCCAAAAACAAAAACCGGCTGCCAACCAAAACAATGTCGTTGCTGAACTCCTTCGCGACAGGCCTAGGTACCCTCCCCTGCCCCCTCCGCCTAACCCCTGCCCTCCACCTCCGCGGCGGCGGCAGAGGAGACGGTCCCAGCCGCTGGGCCACCCCCGGCCACCAGGATCGCCCAAACAGCTACCTCTTCAACGGCTGCCGCTGGCGGGGCAAGCAAGGAAGTGGGAGGACTGGGAGCTCCCTTACTACCTCACGAGCTTCCTCACCATTGTCATACTCGGAGTGGGCCTCAACGCAAAGCCCGACCTCACCATCGAGACCTGGGCCCACCAGAAAGCCCTCCAGCATCTCCAGACCCTGCAATTGGCTGATAATTCTGAATGATTGTTGAATCTATTGAGTAATTTGATTTAGCTTTCTGCCCTGTTTTGGACGAACATGTTGGAAATCAGATCTTGGCTCTTGAGCATTTCAAACAGCTTCGGTTTTTTTTTTTTTAATCTTGAATTGTTAAATACTGTATGTGGAGGAGTTTATGATGATTCTCTGAATTTGGGTTCCAGTTTTATGTCAAAAAAACCGGGGCAAAATTCCTTGTTTTTTTTTTTGTTTTGAAAATAGGTTGACACAAATATATTTTATGCTTTCACTTTTTTTTAGGAAAAGTAAAAAATGACTTCAGAAAATAGAAAATAGAAAACAGAAAAGTGACAGTGTTACCAAACATAGCCTAATTGGTTTTGTTTTTTTAAAAACATAACTGAAACAACACTCTAAAGTTGGTGAGACACCAACAAAACACACAAAATGAGCCCAGCCCAAAAAGGGCACAACCCCAAAACCTAATAAGGAAAAGCCCAAAACCTAAAAGAAAAACCCTTTTGGGGTGTGAACAAATTTTCAAAAGACGGGTTTGCGATAGTTGGGTTTGGGCAGCTTTTGAGATTTTGCAATAGAAATTTCCAAAAAAAATACTGAAATTCTCATAATCTTGTAGATGCGACAAATAAGTATCTCGACTACCACTACAATTTGGAATCTAAAATCTGCAGCTAAAGCTAAAATTCAAAATTTGTATCCACAGCAATCGCAAAAACATGAAACTCTCCAACTCAATCAAAACACAAAAGCTCTAACCCTAATTTCATCTCGTCGGCTACTTCTTTTTTTTTTAGCAGTAAAGAAAAATTTTCATATCATTAATAAAAATGATACAAAATAGAAATCATATAATGATACACTACTGCCACCGAGCATCATACACAAACGATAGTACCTCACCTATAACTACACGACTACACCTACTCACCTCACATTTTTTCAAAAATACATAACAGAAACAACACCCCAAAGTTGGTGGTGAGATACCAACAAAACACCCCAAAACGAGCCCGGCCCCAAAAAGGGCACAGGCCCAAAACCTAATAGGGAAAGCCCAAATCGAAAAGAAAAACCCTAACAAACTACACCACCACCCCAGCCACCATCAAACGCCACTTAGGAAAAGCCTGATTGAGTTGCATTGGCCTTGCTAAACCTCTACCCTATCTCTGCAAATTTGTATCAAGTTGCTCATTACCAATGGCGATTCAGCCAACCCAGATTGCGGGAAGGCCCGATTGAGTTGCATTCACCTACCCACTTCCCTCTGCGGTTTGGTTTTCTTCTTCATCTCTCTCTCTCTCTCTCTCTCTCTCTCTCTCTCTCTCTCTCGTGATTTTCTCTGAATCTGTTGGCTAGGTAGTAAACAACATTAGGGTTTTTAAGCTTTTCTACTACGTTATGGAAGAACCCTAATTGGCAGCTCGATTTAGGGCACCATTCTCGGAAATTTTTCTAACCCCAAAAAAAACACAGACACAATCGCAGCACCACTCTATGGCGTTCGAAAGCAGCTCCAATACTTGTCGAGAACCCAAAAGGACCAATAAGACCTCTCAAAGCCCCCTTTGGACGGAAGATTCTCAGCCACTGCCGAACCTCCCGTGTGAAATCATTGTGGAAATACTGTCGAGGCTTCCCGTCAAGTCTCTGCTGCGATTGAGGTGTGTTTGCAAGTCATGGCGTTCTTTGATTTCTAATCGCAAATTTGTGAAAACCCATGTCAGTCTTGCATCTATGAACACTGATTATTCCAACCATAGACTCATTCTAAGCAGTTTGAATCCCCTTAGTGATTTCAAGTCATGCTCTCTTTACTCTATTTTGAATGACAAATCCGATAGTGCTGTTCAGCTGGATTGTCCTTTGAAAGTACCTGATCTTCAAGTTACGATTTGGGGTTGCTGTGATGGTTTAGTGTGCATCGGAACTGAAAGGGAAGTATTTATATGGAACCCATCTACTGGGAAATACAAGGGATTGCCGAATGTTGAAATGTGGTACTGTTGCTACGGGAAGTTTGCGGAGTATGCGTTTGGTTATGATGAGTGTATTGATGATTACAAGGTGGTGGGATTCTTTTTTGACAATCGCACAAGTGGTTCTAATCCCATTATGAAAGTGTGTACATTAAGGTCTGATTCGTGGAGAAGGATAGGAGACTTTCCTCATGGTGTTCCTGAAGATCCTTCATGGGTATTTGTGAACAGGGCCCTCCACTGGGTCCACTCATCTTCGATTGGCGAGTCCAATGATATTATTGTTTCTCTTGACTTGGAAAAGGAAACTTATGGAGAGGTTTCGGAACCTGAGTATCGAGATGGTTATTCTTATGAGATCTCGTTAGGAGTTCTAAATGGATGCCTATCTATACTCTGTAACTACTACGATGATTGTTTTGATGTATGGGTAATGAAGGAATATGGCATTAGAGATTCTTGGACCAAGTTGGTTGTCATACCTTATGTGGCACATCCACTGCCATCGGATTGTCAGTATTCCACACCATTATGCGTTTTGGAGGATGGTGAAGTTTTACCGGATATGGGTTGTCCGTATTCCACACCATTATGCGTTTTGGAGAATGGTGAAGTTTTACTGGATATGGTTACGCAATTAGTTCGGTTCAATCCCAAAGATGGCACATTTAGTTATCCTATGATTCATAATTGTTCTGCACGTTTACGTGCATATCCCTACATTGAAAGCCTTGTCTCGCCTGACTACGTTGATGACAGTGGGGTTCAGTGGCAAAACCAATACTAAAGGGAATTAAGGTAAACTTAGATGTTTGATTATGTCTTACTAGCCTTTCCCAACTCTTGTTAATGCACAATGTGTTTGTCTTTGTTCTTGTGTTCATTTTGGGGGTTTCTAACTTAGAGGGACAAGTTCAAGTAAAAAAACTTAAAGTGAAACATTGATGCTCTCTTTTTTTGGGAGTGAGAGGAATTAAATGTTTCCTTCATTGGCCAAGTCCATTGCTTCAACTTCTTTTAATTGCCTCAATGACATTTGATGGTTGACTTTTTAGCAGTTGGACTTCTGTGATTAGTTAAGGCTGCAGCATATTTTTTGCTTGGAACCCCAAATAGAGCCAATCAAGAAGCGAAAATTCAAAGAGAACTGATGGCCATGCATGTTTAATTCATACCTTTTTTTTCACGGTAATTCATACTTAATCCACTTCAGTGGCGGCTCCAAAAATTTTTAATAGGGTGTTCAAAAATTACCTTAATTCTACTAGCTAATCTATTAACCAACAATATATGTACAAAATCTCATATAGTTGTATAAATAGTGTGGTCAAAAAACGTAACCTTTATTCTAAAAAAATTAACTACAAGGCAAAATGAGAACGTAAAAATACATATTATTTTTAAAAAAATTAAAATTTTGAAAGTTGTCGTATTATGTGATAGATAGTGTCAACATTTATTGAGAGGATAAAATTTTATAGTTGTCCTGGATGAGTTCTCATATTTTGTGTCCAACATTTAACTGGCGTATCAATCTACTAAAACCCTTACGAAATAAATTTTAGCGGGTATGTTGGGGTACTTGCAAATATGTTGATCTTTAGGATGATGTGAGGAGATTTTCTATCGTAGTCTCAAATTTGAAGGGATATTGTTCAAGTTAAAGGGGTTTGCAATGTATTTGAATTTTTTAAAGTTTTGTCCGTAATTCTATAAGCTTACTAGACAAAAAAAAAAAAAGTAGTTATTATTATGAATGCAAAATCAACACATTTAGACCATCGACAATAAAAATGGAGAGAGAATGCAAAGCATAATACTTACACTAATAGATTCTTCTTTTTCTATTTCTTTTTTCAATTTTTTTATTATGATTATGACCTTTATTTGAGGTAATGTATTAGGTATTCAAATATAAACTACCTGAATTGATGGGCTGTAAGTGGGTTTTGATTGAGTGTTCAATTGATTTTTGGGTTGGGTATTCAATTCTTTTTGGCTTACATGTTCAAGACTATTAGAATTTGAATATTCATTGATATTTGAGTTGGGTATTCAAAAAAAGACTTGCCCATAATTTTTACATTTTTTTTAAGCAAATAAATTTTGTTTGGGTGTTCATTTGACCATGGAATGCAACACATGGAGCCGTCTCTGATCCACTTGTTTTTGTAGTTTTCATGTCTTCACTTAATTGGATGTATGAGTTTTGAATGCCATTGATGAGTTTGATAGTAGTTTAAGAATCTCTTGATGGCACTGGGGATTAACTCTTGTTGACGAGGAGTCAAGGAGAATAAGCATGCTAGCATTTACAGGTTTTTGTGTCCTATTGTTGACCCAGTCGTACTTCGTGCGACCAAAGGTTGGTTGTGCGCCATAATAATAGGACTGGTTCTTTATTGAATTGCTTATTGAGAAGCTTATAAATCGTTCGGTTTGCAAACACCTTGTCACATGAATTGTTTACTCATCCATGGCACATTATAACTTTTGTTTGCAGTATTGCATATGAGCGTTAACTTATGTTATTACTTTACATGTTTTTCAGGAACTGAGGACATGTGATTTCTTGATCAACTAGCTTATAATGTAATGCTCGTGGTGTGAAGACTTGTACTTGCTTATTTTGAATTTTTTTGGCATGTAATTAGAGCTAGTACTCTTTTATTTGTGTTTGAAATGTTAATGTGTATGGACACAATCTAGTACTTTCACAACTCTGGACGGTACATGGTACCTACAAACTGTGATGGCTATTTTGGGAACTTAATTGCATAACTATGGCTTTTCCTGTTTACCAATGGTTAATCAAGTGACTTTGCTTCTGCTTGAGCTTATCCCGTTTTTATTGCATTGATAAGCCAAGTGAACTTTTAGGTGGCAGTGTTCATCGAACGACCTCAAGGAATGGATCAGGGTCGTGATTTTAGTCACACAATCATTCAATAGAACTCTCAGCACTCTCTCAATCCCAATCCTTGCTCTCTGCTCACGCTCTCAATTCTATTTTTGTTGTATTTCAATATGCCATATTTGATATTTTATTTCGAGATTTACCGAGAGTCTCCTCTTTTCCTCGTTCATAGCTCACAAAATGCAGATGCAATTGTGCATTTGGATTTCTGAGGCTAGAATTAAAGGAACATGGTGTTGTAGAAAGAAATCTCAAGTTTGGCATCTTTGATATAGACTGCGTGCTCTACACCACTCCATTGCCATTTCCGAAGGTTTATACCCTTTTGTCGGCCGAATGATTTCTGCTGTTACATTTGAATTTCGTTTTCTTTTACCCTTCGTCCTCCTTATTCCTTTCTGGTCGTTTGCTATAACCATTTTCTCGAGCGGTAAGGTGCTCGAAACCGCCACCTCTCTACTTATATGGCTTTTATCATCACCACTCCATTACCACCGGTATCAACAAATCCCGCTGAGTTACTACGTTTATGCGGCCAAATCTCACCAACACCATCCTTCCAGTGTGGCCACCATGTCACCCATGTAATACATAAATCAAAAAGAAAAACGAAAAGTTGTTTGCATTCCAAATTTCAACTTCTAGTATAGATAACTAACTTTTATTTCAACACTTAATTTCCCATTAAAAAAAGTTTCAAGCTTCGTTTTCCATTAAAAAATGTTTCAAGTTTAAGAATTTCAACATTGAACCAAGCTTCTCCAAAGTCCCCTCGTGGAAAGTGACAATCAGGGACGGAACCACGATTTCATATACACGGACTGAGAGGCCATAATAACAATAAGATTTTGAAATTTCTAGGTTGATGAGTAAATGTAAAAAACAAACTACTCGATAACTTTTGGTTTTTCCATGTTGGGGGTGGCCTTGGCCCTAATAGCCAGATTCCTGTCTTTGTTGACAAGGAGACAACACTATACAATTATCGTTGGTCATGCCAGGTACAGTACCATGATCAAGGTCGTTCATCTTGTATAGCCTGAGAAGAAATTAATCCAGTTAAAAAAAAAAAATTCACAATTTTTTTTTTGATGAGTTTCATTAAGGCCTTGTTCTGCTAAGGAAAATAAGAACGTATTTTTCTAATAAGTACTTACTTTTTGAATTAAATGTGATGTATTAAGAGAGAATGATTTGTCTCGTAAAGCAGAAAATAAGTACTTGAAAAATAAGAACCTTAGCGTAATGGGGACTCAGTGTCGCTGAAATCATTTCCATAAAGAGATGCAATCCGATCAGAAACTAATAGGTATTCAATTTATATAGTGTTATTCTTACATATTTGCGTCAATCTCTACGAGATGAACAAATTCGATCATCGAAGCAGGCTCGACAAGGGCTCACAAGTCACAAGGTACCGACTGCATAGTGTAGTGCAGTCCCCAGAAGCCCAGTAACTATTGAGATCAAGGAAATCCTAAAACCCCTAATCTGCGAAAATTCTACTCCCTCCGTCCCTTATTTATAGTCCGGTATTTCATTTTGGGTTGTCCCTTAATAAGTGTCCATTTTGTAAAGTTAGTGGGTAAAAGTTGGTAAATTGTCTATTTTGTTCCTAAAAGTAGATTCCATTTTAAAAAGTAAGTGAGTAAAAGTGTAATGATGATGGGTACGTAGGGAAAGTGGAGGAAAAAGTTGATGTGAAAGATATAATGATGATGTCTTTTTAATAAGTTGGAATTACGAAGCAGGACACTTAAAAAGGGACGGAGGGAGTATCTTCTTTGCGCTTTTGCTTTCTTCTCCGTCACATTCTGATAGCTGAAGCAGTTTGCACGTCTACCATACCATCTACGGCCACTGAAAGCAGCTCCACTACCACTCCTGTCAGCCCCACTACTCTCAAATCCGCCATTCGACTTATTATTCTCAGCCACTGCCGAGCCTCCAGCTGGAAATCATCGTCGAAATACGTACTATTGAGACTTCCCGTCAAATCTCTGCTGCGATCGAGGTGCGTTTGCAAGTTATGACGCTCTTTGATTTCTAATCCCAAATTCGCCAAAACCCATTTCAGTCAAGCATCTACGAACACTGATTATACCAACCATAGACTCATTATAGCTGGTTCGTATCAAGTACTCAAGTCACGCTCTCTTTACTGTACAACATGCGAGTATACTATATTTTGTTTAGATACATTAAATAAAATTAATTTTCTAATCTAATTTTCCATTCCACCACACCATTCTTTTACTTCGAAGACAACATTATCCTAAACTTCTATATGTGATAACCTATTCTCACAGTTTCAATACACACCTTGGACTTAGTCAATTAATTTTTCAGTCTTTTCGTTCGGTAACTAATTTTCTAATCTAATATTCTATTCCGTGGCTTTATTCCTTCGCTAATTACTTGTATATATTTTACTCTTATTTAGTTGGTTGATATTTGTGGACTTTGGAGATATTTAAAAAAAATATATAACTAGTTAGTTTTTAATATAAGTTTTGGTATATAATTTTAAGTACTTTGAAATAGTAGTTTATAGGGATGATAACTCAATTTCAAGCGAACTGTAATTCAAAATCTAAATCAAACCGACTTATAGCGATTCGGATTGGTTTGGTTCTATGAATTTTATGGTCTGGTTTGGTTCTCCAAATCTTTAATCAGTATGGTGAATTGGTTCTTGATTTACTACTATAAAACAAAACCAATTCAGTCCAGCCTCACCCCTAACAGAAAGCCTATGAGTACGTAAGAGGGTAACGGATCGTGCACGCACGCACGCTTGGCCATCTAGCCGAAAAAAGGCTCAATCTCTCCCAAACTCAGCTTCCATCTCTTTTTTCCCACATGGCAGTCCAGCCGAAAAAAAGAGATGGAAGCTGGATTTGGGAGCGATTGGGCGCCATTTTTTGGGCTGGACTTCCATGTGGACGGGCTTCCGGCTATGATGCTTCCAATCGTTTTTCCCTTATTTTATGGTAAATATTGTTAGCAAAATGGTAAGTGTAGTCAACAAGTATAGCAAGTGTTTTTTAGAAAGTGTAGTCATATACTAACATAGCAGAAATGATTCGTGCACAGACTGCTGTGCACAACAGCCTTTTCCTCCCGCCCCGGGTCGCACAAAAATGATTGGAGCCGCTCATTTTATTCAAAATATATCGTTTAAGGTCTCTGTAAAAAATGAGCTTCGTTCGATATCGTTAGAGGCGTTAACAAAACACCCAAAATCACTTCAGAATTTAGGCTAATTTCTGAAGTGATTTTGGGTGTTTTGTTAACACCTCTAACGATATCGAACGAAGCTCATTTTTTACAGAGACCTTAAACGACATATTTTGAACAAAATGAGCGGCTCCGATTATCTTCGTACGACCCGGGGCGGGAAGAAAAGGCTGTTGTGCACAGCAGTCTGTGCACGTAGCACAGCTCCTAACATAGTAAGTGTAATCTTAAAGAATGATAGTATAAAAAATATGTTTATGTGGTAAGTAATACTATGTTTTTTTGGTCAAAAATTCTTAAAACCATATTGTTTTTAGTAAATTCCACATACTCTTTCTGAATAGTTTTGATCTAAATGCTACAATTTATCTATTTTTAATCTAAGAGTCCATATTTGATGGGAGCATCATACATACCACCAAGGAGCATCATAGAAAATTTGCACCCCTAAATAGTACTGCCGACAAGTCGGGTCACGTGTCACGGAACAAAATAACCCAACCCAAGCAAGGATCCACGCGTCCACGAACCCAAACTCTTAGAAAATATCTGTACGCGCTCACACTAGCGGTTGAATTCCTTTATTTTCCCGACTCCCCACTCAATCCTCTCTATTTATAAAGCTCGCGTCGCCGGTGACTAACTGTGTCATATTTTTCAATTCGTTTGAATCAGCGAAAAAGATGGCGAGTTTGGTGGAAAAGGCGAAGAATTTCGTGACGGAGAAGGTGATGGACATAAAGAAGCCGGAGGTGGACGTGCTGGATGTTGATCTGGCGGACGTCAGCCGCGACGGTGTCACCTACAAGGCCAAGGTGGCGATTAAGAATCCTTACAGTCATTCCATTCCCATTTGCGACCTCTCTTACTCTCTCAAGTTCGCCGGCAGGTACGAATAGGATCACTGATCTCTCTCTCTCTCCCTCCCGTCTTCTCTATCCTTGTGACTGTTTTTGTTAGGTCTTCAATGTTCGTTTTTGAATTTAGGTCTTCTTTATGATTTTTTCTCCCTCCTTGGAGATAGTTACCCAATCTCGATGTATGATTTTTATATCAACCCCTAATAGCAACTCCTATGGGATGAAAAGGGGGTTGTCATAGTTATTATCCGGTCCTAAATCAGAAAACAGCTTTCCAATAGGGATGGATTCCTAGATGCATCTTTTCATCTCCTCCGGCTCAGCAAATCAACTAATTTACCAAAACAATGGACGGCCGGAATATAACTGAGTCGCCGAAAAATGGCCGAAAAATCTGCCCTAGCTCGCTGGATTATCTGAAAATCTGCCCACAGCTGAAAGGTTGAACACCGGCGACAACCCTCGTCGGAGAGTTGACGGAAAGAGGGGGTTTCTTTCCAGTCGGTCGAGAGAGGGTTTGATTGGGAAAATACTTGGGTCGATCGAGTGGAGGGTTGAGAGAGAGAGAGAGAGTGAACAAGATTTTCTCTGCATTTTCCTATCGATCGATTGATCCAGCTCGAGAGTTTCTCAGCATTTTCTTCCCTGGAGATTTCTTCCCCCTTTTTGTTCTCTGAGACAGCGACAGAGAGAGAATCAGAAGAGATGTGAAAAGGTGGGGTGGGGTGGAGTGCAATTTTGTTCACCCTCCTTTTTAAAGATGAACATTACCCTTTCTCTTATTGGTTGAAATGGTGTAGGTTCCACCCCTACAATACACTTTTTGGTAAGTATGACATAACTTTATAGTGGGATCCACACCATTTCAACCAATAGAAAAGATGGTAATGTTCACCCTCTTAAGTGAAGGGTGAACAAAACTCAACTTGGTGGGGTGGGGTGGGTGGGTGGGTTTGGGCATCTGGCCGCTGCTTTTTTTCTTTTCTTTTTGGGAAAATGACGGCCTAGTACGTGTTTTGATAATTAATACCCGTCAGAAAAATACTGTGAACATTTGTTAATGCTGAAAATGTCCTTGAAAGGTATTAATTATTAAACACGTCATTGGCCGTCATTTTCCCTTTCTTTTTTAATCTTGAATCTGCCTATTGGGCTTGACTGGAAATTTTTTGATTAATTATTTTTAATTAAGTTGAATTAATTTGGGGGGAAATAAAATGGAGAAAAAGTTAGCCAATCAATTTTGTATTTTAAAATAATTATCTATTCACTCATTTTTAATCTCTCCATTGGAAAGGAGGGAGTCCTATTATCCATCTAACTTTTAACCATTTTTTCACACTAAAATAACTATCTATCCTCTCATTTTTCATCCCCAATTGGACTAGCTCTAAACTTCGAGAAAAAAAAAACCCTGTTACAACTCTTTCCGTCCTCATGGTTCATTTTGATAATTGCAATTTATGGAATAAGTTTAATATTTTTTTTGACTGCTTAAATGAATTATTTGCAGAATTCTAATTTTTGTTTGATCTGCAAAAAAATTCAAAAGTAGTAGTCCCCACGTCCAGATATTTTGGACACTGTGAATAGGGCGACCCATGCTTTTAACGCTGTGGAAAGGAAAGGGTGGTGTGGTGGCTCCCCGCAGTGGCATATATGGCTTTGTACCCTGTAACGGCTCCAAATGAGAGTTTCTATTCTTGTCGTGGAGGTCGACAGAGTCGTTAAGATTTGGACCGGTGACTTTACTGTATCTTAATTTTAGGGTGGTTATCAGTAACAACTGTATGATTGGTTTGTATTTGATTATATGTAGATGCCGTGTGGCTTATATCAATGAACTGGTGCATTCTTGCCGATTGAAAAAAAAAAGAAGAGAATAGGGCAACCCAACGTATTTGGGGGGCTTAGGCGACATGGTGGGGAGAGACCGTACATATTTTTCTAATTAAATAACAATAATGAAAATAATTATTGAATATAATCATTCATATTAATATTAATACAGTAAATGATTTGGTTCGAACGATTTAGGTTGTTACATTGTAGTCTCTTCGATGCAGGTTCAATGCATAGTAGCTCGAGTACTGCTATTGGTACCGATGGTACCGTAGAGAAAATGCACTGACGGCTACCGGATGGCCGATCCGAGCCGTTCAAAAATTTTAAAAAACAAAACCGAGTGGGCCCACGCGAGAATAAACGGCATCCAAGGTGTATAGGATGCTTGATCCGAGAACCCTTTTTTTGTGTATATACACATATATACATATATAGACGAAAAAGGGGTGTTCGGATCAAGCACCCTACACACCTCGAATGCCGTTGATTCCCGCGCCGGCCCACTCGGTTTTGTTTTTAAAATTTTTGGACGGCTCGGATCGGCCGTCTGGTGGCCATCGGTGCATTTTCCTTACGATACCATCGGTACCAATATCATTTTCGTAGTAGCTCTAACTGCCAAGAATTACTTTTATTTTGGGATTTCACAAAAATTATCTATATCTCATAATGTGTAATGTTTTTTACTATAATTTTAAAATCTTTGTTTGAAAAAATTAATTAATATCTAATCAAATAAGATATATATTAGATATTTTAAATTAAAAATATGGATAATTTTTTAAAATGGGCCAAAAAAGAAACAAGTACAATATTTTGGAACGGAGAGAGTACTTACTTGTTTATGAAAGCCCCTATTTTGGGCCTAAAATTTGGGCGCGCATACATCCTAGGCGGTAGCCTCTTGGGCCGGGCTTGTGGGTAACTTGTTTAAATAATAGTAACTTCTAAAGATAATTTAAAGATTGTAAACAACCCCCGTTACATTCTTTTATTTTGAAGTGTCTTAAAAATATTAAATGGAAGTACGAAGTTAAAAAAAAATTGAATTGGCTTTTTGTTCACTTAAATTTTGGTTCTATGGGCGTATGAGCACAGGTTGGCCGGGTCAGGTAAAGTAGCAGACCCGGGATCGCTAGCGGGGAATGAGACGACGGTGTTGGACGTGATGGTGAAGGTGCCACACAATGTGTTGCTGAGCTTGGTGAGAGACATCGGTGCGGATTGGGACATTGATTATGAGCTGGAGTTAGGTCTCACGGTTGATCTTCCACTCGTCGGAAACTTCACCATTCCGATCACCAAGAAGGGCCAGATCAAGCTCCCTTCGCTCTCCGACCTCTGGACTTGATCTGATCGATCCTCGCTTTGAATATATAGCTATATGTGAGATGTTTTTTTAAGGTTACTAAGTCTTGGTATGTTGCACTTGGTGATAAAACGGCTACGTACATATATATGAGTACGTGTTTGGTCGTATGTTGTAATAATATACTTCAAGAGTCATGGTAAAAAGAGTGGTTTTTTGTTATTCGCGTTTATTTTAATCGAAAATTCAGAATCTGAAAGAGTCTTTATAGTTTCTCTTAAACTTAGAATTTTGATTAATTTAGAATCTGAAGCAGAATTAATGCAATTGACGAATAAGTTGTCGCAAATTACACTCTCTTTATTTTGTTGTGTATTTGGTAGTTGAAAATGGATAGGGTTTTACAGC
Organism: Rhododendron vialii; assembly: GCF_030253575.1. Lineage (NCBI taxonomy): Eukaryota > Viridiplantae > Streptophyta > Magnoliopsida > Ericales > Ericaceae > Rhododendron > Rhododendron vialii. The sequence goes on along the minus strand of NC_080561.1, from coordinate 34,589,827 downwards.
AAATTTGGCCAAAAGTTTTGGCTTCAAAAATGGCCCGAGGAGCAGTGTAAACAAAAGTGCTACACACACAACGGTTGTGTAAAACACAACACACAACCAATCTCTAGCCTTCCATGGCTGTAATGAATGGTCAGGATTTGCTCAAACTCTTCCTCATAAAAGTTAAACTTATCCATGAAAAAGTTTTTTTAAAATCTAGACCGTCCAAATACATCTGGAAGGTTAGAATTACACACACAACCAACACAACGGTTGTGCAAATAGCATTTTTGCAGTGCAAAAGGACACTACAGCCAATTTTTAGCTTCGTCTCCTAAAATGGCTCCTTGTTATCATTGGTGACGCTTTTAGTAAAATAACCAAATGTTTGGATTAGTTTACGCGTATTTTGACTAATTTCGGGGATTTTGCAAGTTAAAGATCCCACGTTATCCTCCCGTGGCCCAAGGTTTGAAACAAGTTGGACAGGTTCAATTTTGATTTTTTTTGCATCCTATTTACGGCCTATGTTAATGATGAGAATGTATATGTAAAGCTCGTGCGATGACTTGACATGAGAATGTGACGCTATACTTTCATTATTTTAACGTTTGGAAGGGACACCTATAGGAATGAGATGTCACACTTTCAGGATTTCCACATTTGGGGGAGACACGAATAGGATTGTGATTTCTAATGGCACATTCAACCAGAATCACATTACCAAGTTGAGTGATAATTTTATATTCCGGCACGATTAATAAAAAATGAAATCTTGAATTTGATAAATTTTCAAAATAATTAATTCATGCATAAGATTATTGGAATAATTCAAACATCGGAATGAAATTACTTCAACTATTATATTTCAAAGAATTTAATTCCTACTAATTATATTTCTATTTTTACGCCATAAAATTCCTAGTATCAAACTCGACGAGCTTCCAAGTCGATCTCCAAGGATTAAGCTCGACAGTTATGTGATAGCTGAGGCTTATGATCGATGTCAAAAGGATCATTTTGATGCATCCTATCCTCGGACACTTCTGTGCAGGGGCGGATTCAATCTAAGACCAGCTGGGTCACGTACCCAGCTGACTTCATAATAAATAATAAATATGTTTGTATTGCTATTGAAAATGACTGATGGTTCAGTGGTAAGAAATGATGCATATAAGGCAAATGAAGCAACTTGTAGTGAATTTTTTTGTTCCTTTTTACTGTTAAGCCTCTAACAGTTCTTCTTTCCGAAATTTTTCAAAGAACTCCTCTTTACTTCATTTTTAATACTCTAAAAGTTCTTCCCTCCATAATTTCTCAAAGATTTCTTGCGCAAATCTATATACACAATATGTCTTATTGTGTTTGATATAGTTTCAATTTTTTTTTCTCTTCCTGTAACTTAAAATTTATTTACTTTTTTTACCTTTTGAAAATCGATTATGTGTAGTTATAGCATGCCATATATTTTTCGTTGAACTCTTAGCAAGTTTATTTTTTTATTGTTGTCCATTACATGATTTTAATTCAAACTTAACAACGTTACTACAAAGGTTTAATTTTATTTGAGTGATTTTATAATTTTTAATTATTGTAAAACATTATCGAGAGCCCATATTTGTACTCGAAATCTCTGGGCCAATTTTGTACTCGAGAGGTGACCCATCTATGTAAAATTCCTGGATCCGCCACTGCTTCTGCGCTTTCAAGTCTTTTGAAAACCATCGGGAGGTAGGCGTATTAAACTTCTAAGCTTTTTGAAATTATCTAATGTGCTACAAAGTCCGAGAGGGGGTGAATGGGACTACCAAATCTGAACCAGTGTAATTTCACCAATGAATACAAGTTTTGGAAGGCAAACAACGGGTCCTACACCTCAAATCAAAGCCCAACGCTTACCAATCAACCTTTTTATCTTCATATTTCTAGCAAATTTATTCTTTCGAAGTACCTTGTACTTGCCTTTTTCCTGCCATTTACATTCACTTGTAGTCATTAACTTTATTATGTCGATATAATAAAGTCCTTCCCATTTTACTTTTAGTTCTTTTTATTTCTTACACGGTCAGGAAATTGTTAAATCCAATTCACTGTGGCAAAAGCTCGAACCATCTCGTGACTTTCCCCTTTGAGTCACGCAATTAAAGTCGTTACATTAGAAGTTAGATAAAGGCATCAAGGCCTAGAAATCGTTGGATGCGACAATCCTTGGCACGCCCGCATTCAATCAACAAACGCCTACAAGTGTGTTCATGCCTTGTGTGGCGTACAGTGTTAAAAATAGGAAAAATCACAGTGTCATGAAAGTTGGCAGTCCATGACACTGGACATAGCCACATAGGCTTACCAAGCGGCCGCCTTGAGCCTTCAATTTTTTGCCCAATAATAGGTCCTCCAAATACCAGAATTTAATAAGTAGTAGTATATATTATGTATGTCAAGTATCTATCTATCTATACTATGTACTAAGCAACTGTGTTTTGCTTTTAAAATCCATTCAAACTCTCTTTCCTAATTTTCTAGATTTTTATTTTTATTTTTTTAATAAGAGATAAGGGAGAGAGAGAGAGAGGGGAAACGTGGGAGAAGGAGGGACTGATGTGGGGAGATGAGGGAGAGAGAGAGAGGGGGGAACGTGGAAGGAGGGAGAGACGTGGGGGTTGAATATGAAGGAAAAATTATTCTATGTTCATGGGACATTGTTACGTGGTACTTTATATTTACTTTCCACACATATATACATATATATTTTTCGGTGCATATAATAAGACCAATGCTAGCGTGCATCAAACACGGGATCAAAAAAAATATTAAACTATCTTTTTATCAACTAACATTGTGGCCGTTCGATGCACGGGGTCGAAAAAAACCAATGTAGTTTTTTTTTATCTCGTGCATCGAACGGGTTGGATGCTTTCCACAAATGGGGTAGTGTAGTGCGAATAGCTATCCGAGGCGCGCGCCCCCTGTAAAGAGGATTCATAGCCAAATTTATTGCGGGACGATCTCCACCACCAACAAAATCCAATTTGTAACATTTTCCATCTTGTTCTTCAAAATCCGATCACCTTGGCCGTATGGGAATATTTTTATTTTTACAAAAGTTTAGAGCACTGTTTTTAAGAATGTACTAAAAGACCAACAAATAGAAGTTCAAAATTTGGTTTAAATGTAAAATTTTTTTGCATGAAAATACTTATTATTGTTGTAAAATATTTTACGTCGAAACAAACGGAGCCACAGTTCAATTTATCTTTCAATTTCAATTTCATATAGTTCAGTACTTTCTCTATTTTTCTGCATATTTCAATTTTTTCAACAACTCCATAGTTGTAACCTTCATTTTCAATAATAGAAATCCTAAGCATTTCCCATTTCTTCGGCGTTCTTTAGGCTTGAGACCCGCGCTCGTTTACTTTTTCACATCTCTAGAGAATTGTGAAGTTCTCTTTGGTAAGACAAAACAAAATTCAGGCCCAGTTCGGCTAAATAAGCTATCTGGCTTTTTTTTTTTGTGCTTATTCAATTTTTTTTCGTATTTGTTAGATTTTCGTCAATTTTTTGAGGATTATTGCATCGTCATGATAAAAAGAATCTAAAAAGTAAAAAATTACGATCGAAACCTATGTAATCGAAACCACCACTTCTCAATAACTGATTGAAATGCATATATTTCCACACAAAATAAATTTGACGGGTTTCATTCAGTGTCGCCAAAATCATTTCCATAAAGATAAATGCAATCCAATCAAAAACTAATCTTGCTAATCTCTATGAACAAATTCGATCATAGGCCCGACGTGGGCTCACAACGTACCCGCCTGTACGCAGGGACCCTGCCGAGCGGCACCCTTGCCAAGAGAGTGCCGAGCAGCCAATACGGCCGTTCATCTCGGAATCAACGGCCCCGGATTGAAACATCTTTTTCCTTTTTCTTTTTCTTTTTTTTTAAATCCGTTCGATACCTTTACATCTGTGCCTTCCAAGACACTTTTGGACTGCCGAGATGTGCTCGACACCCCTGCTTGGCAGGGTCTCCAGGTCCTCTCATCTTCTCTGCGCTTTTGCTTTCTTCTACGTCACTTTCTGATAGCGGCAACGGTTTGCACGCCTACCATAGGATAAAAGCTCTAAATCAAGCAAAAGACAAATCTTATGAAATCACCCGTGCACCTACCAAATTAGACTTTCAAGACCAATTCTTATCCAATAAATCTTTGACAAAATCTCTTAGCCTGATCCAAATTCTTGGCAAAGCCTTCAACATATTTCTCACGTGTAAATCAAGCTTGCCATATTTCAACAGGAAGCATGCGACCGTTTCCCCTGAACTCTTATGTAGGCGAATTTTTTCAAAAATAAAACTTACTCTATGCGGTTTACCTCCATGAATTTAGACAGGACCTCCGAGCAAGTTCGATTCTTCTTTGGCAAATAACCTCGCAACTCATATTTAGAAAGTTGGATGCAGGGGTATCAGGTTTCTAGTTTAGATACCTCCTATTGTTAACGGACAACATCATGATTCATGTTATGTGTTTGTCACTTTGTCTTGAATGTCAAATTCTGAAGCAAAGTTGGATGATTCGTAAACACCTTTACCAATATCGGATTGAGATGATTTTTTTACAGGAACCGTAAACAATATGTTTTGAACAAAATGAGCGGCTCCAATCATCTTTGCGGGACCCGAGACGGGCGCCCCATCTGTACTGGGCTGCTGTACGGCCGCTGCTGTACCATTAGCAGCTCTCTTGATTATGTCTTATGAGAACGACTACAATACACACATCTCATTTGAGTGTGTATCATATGCATTCACAAAATGTTATAAATTATAGAGAAAATGTTACGAATCGTATTGCTAAAAAGTTACGAATCGTATAAAAGTTACAAAATACACCAAAATGTTATGAATCATAATGAAAATGTTACGAATCGTACTGCTAAAAAGTTATGAATTATATAACAAAAGTTATGAAATACACTAAAATATTATGAATGAACCATAAAATAGTTGCATATGGTGCATCTTTTTAAAGGATGTGTATTGTAAATTTTCTCATGTCTTATTTGTCTTTCCCAACTCTTGTTAATGCACAATGTGTTTGAATTTGTTCTTGTGTTCGGTTTGGGCCTTTCTAACGTTACACGTAGGACACAAGTTCAGATAAAATAATTTACGTGAAACAATGATGTTCACTTTTTTTTGGGAGTGAGGAATAAAATGTTTCCTTCATTGGTGAGGTCCATTGCTTCAACTTTTTTTAATTGACTGTAGGACATTTGACTGTTGCTTTTCTAACGGTTGGACTTACACGATTAGTTACGGCTGAAGAATATTTCTTGCGTAAATATGCCTATTTCGACAAGAACTAACAGCCATGTTGATAGGTGCGTAAATATACCTATTTACGTGTCACAACCCAAATACACATGGTAGTGCCGTAACCGGCTAGTGATTTTAGAATCACCCCAGCCTTATATAATTCCAATTTATAAAATTCTTTCAGATTCCAAGTTATAAAAATTTATAAGTAGAAGCATGAAAATACATCCAGAACTGGCTAAAGTGAAATCAACATACATACTTTAAAATTACAATACTGTGGCACATCCAATATAATTAGCACCACCGAATTAAAAACATGTTTTCAAAATACCACAAATTTTATTGAGCTCTGTCAAGAGCCACTTGTTCACACACAAACCTACTATACTCAAATCGTTGCGTACTATAGCATTTAATGTCAATTTAAGTCTACCCCTTCCCGTAACATTGCTATCCAAAGCTATCATATCCGCTCTATTAACTATTGCATCTCATGGTATATAGTAGACATGTCCAAACCACCTTAGCCTATTTTCCCTCAACTTCTCTTCTATGGGTGCTACACCTACCATCTCACGAATCGTTTCATTTCTAATCTTGTCTCGTCTAGTCTTACCACACATCCACCTCAACATTCTCATTTCCACTATACTCATCTTGTTCACCTGTTGTTCTTTAATAGGCCAACATTTTGTTCCGTAAAGCATCGCTGGTCTAATGGCAGTTCTATAAAATTTTCTCTTTTAATTTTATGGGTACCCTCTAGTCACGCAGTACATCAGTAACGTTTCTCCACTTGAGCTACCCCACTTGGATCCTATGGGTTACATTATCGGCAATCTTTCCATCTCTACTAATAATTGAGCCTAAGTATCTAAAATAATCACTCTCAGGTATCTCCTGGTCTTGGATCATCACTCTTCCTTCATGCGCATTGCTGGTACCACTAAACAAATCAAGGATAAAATCTAAACAGAAAATAATCAATCATCAAGTGCAAGTTTTTCAGGCTCGAAACTGCAAAACCGTCAATATCGAATTAAACATCTTTCGTGGGTGAAACACCGGCAACTGTTTGGGAGAGCGACCCTACCTTTTGGGAAATGATATCAAGTCCATAGGATATCCGGCTATATCCTTTATCACTTTGGGCGCCAAATCATCACCCAGATGTTTCGATACAATAAATCATTTCATTCTTTCTTTTAAAACTCATCCCATGCTCATCTTGAAATATCATCTCAAATTATGCTCGTTATGCATTATGACACTTCCGTACAAGACGCCTATTTTCGTAAACTCATCCTTTTATATCGATACATTTAATAAACGCATTTATAAAATATTTCACAAAATTTATGTAACCAGGGTATATTTGTAACTCATCTCTGAAACGTGAACCGCGAAAATAACCAATCCACAGTGAAATCTTTATCAGTATTAGAGGTAACCATGGGCATGAGTAACCAGCAAAGTCAGCACGCAGTAGTAACAGCATCCGCGCACAGTATTGCAATGGTGCGGTAGCCGAAGGTCGATCGGCCGTCAGTTTTTGGCCGGCAAAGAAAGAGGAGGGAGGAGGGGGGAAAAAGAGGACAACGCAAGGAGGGAAAAGGTGAGTGAGAGGGAGCTGATGCTGAGAGGGAAACAGATCACTTTGAGATAGAGTTTATAGATAGAAATAGTGACATAATGAGAGAGAAACACTAATTAATAGTGGCAGAATTTTTCAATAGAAATGCCCCACCACCTCAAAATTATACAAGTCCGTCAATCAAAATCCCACCGACGAAATTTCATGGGCCAACTCATTAATTACCTCCAACTAAATTTCAGACCATTTTTCCTCTTAAGAAAATCCTTATCTCTTTCCGTGAAAAAGAGAGAGATTAAAGTAGCCCACGAAAATTATCCATGCCAACCGACAGTATGGAATCACTCCTAGTTTGGTTGTGTTGTTCGGTCTTCGTTCTTAGAAAACTTTCAAAAATTAACCGTTGGCTAAAAAAATTATTCTAAGATTAACTGCGGATGGAACTTTTTAGAATAAACTTTAAAAAATACAATTCAAATTTTTTAAGGGTCAAGATTCGGGTTATCACATTACGCTCCAAACTTAAACTTGTTATGTCTGATTAGTGCGCTAGCTATTTAGAATTTGATACCAGTTAATTGTGTTTCAGGACTCACAGAGTCTATGGATAACATTGGAGCTAATACGCAGAATTGGATTTTTTTGGTGTCAAAAGACAGTGCCGTCAAGAGATGGAAAAAAAGAGAAGCAATGGATCAAATTCCTAGCTACCTAGTGGAACTCTTAATAAAAGCTAGTCTTTGCACGTGGTTAATTTGTGGCTGGGAAAGTGGGCCCATTAATTACAATTTGGAGCAACAGTGCTACTTGCACATATTTTTTGCACATATCATATAAGGCCATCCACAGTGGTATAATCAAAAAAGGATAATCAAAAGTTGACACATCAGCTTTTGCTTATTCACTTAAGAGGTTGCTAAGTTTAACAATGTTAAGCTTCACAATGGTCACTTCTAATCCATAACCAAAATAAATTAAGGTCCACTACAATTTTACTCTCTCTCCCCATCTATTTCCTGTCATTCACTTCTCTCCATTTACGTTTTTTTTTTGGCAAAAATATATCGATTTCCTCTCTTAATTTTGGAGAAAAATCGGTGACTTTCTTCCCTCCTATTATGATTTTTTTTTTTTTTTGGGGGGGGGGGGGGGGGGAAATAAAAATGGGAAAGAAGAGTAAAATACCTTAATCCGACGATGATGTGTTGAATTGTAGATGATCGAGGTATATTAGCTTCCCTTTTTTAGGAAAAGAAAGAGAAATAGTTTATGGGTGAAGTAGAGAAACTATAGCGTAGGCGAAGAAGAGAAAAAAAAATACCAATTGAAACACACATGTTATACATTTTGGAACTAGTTAACTTATGTGGTGTGGAATCCACAAATTTTGATTATTGAAAAAGGTTGCTAGTTTTGGTTATCCAAAGCCCAAAATTTGATTATTTATAAGGATGTTGCTAAGTTTGATTATACCATTGTGAGCCATTTTTTGTACCAACATTGTTAACTTTAAAAACAATTAACTTTTGGTTATACCACTGTGGATGGCCTAAGAGCATCCATAATGTAATAATCAAAATTAAAAGATTGCTAAAGTTAGCAATGTTTGCTCAAAAAAGTGCTCACATTGTAATAACCAACTTAGCAACCTCTTAGCAACTCATCAAATTTTGACCTTTGAATAACCAAACTTAACAACTTTTACCAATAACCAAAACTCAATAACCAAACCCAATAACTAAATTCAAAACTAAAAAATTAAAAAATACCTCACATTAGAATCGTCCCATCGAGACGAATAATTTGATGTGGTCGGGTGCGTGATTGAAACTCGTTTGCAATTGGACATAGATGCATTGCGTATTGTAGGGGGATTTTTTTTATAGGGATACAAAAATAACCAATGTAGAAATCAAGTTTGTTAGGTTTGATTATGAACTAAATGGATAATCAAATGCTGACGTGACACATTTTGGTTATCGATTTTGATTATTCCCATTGCGGATGCTCTAAGTACATTTTTTAGGGCCCATACCGGGTTTTTATAAAATGATCCGAACCGCTCATTTTTTTTCAAAATATTTTTTGGAGTGTTCCTGTAAAAAATCAGTTTCAACGGATATCTGAGAAAGCCCTTATCGATATTCATTGGAGCTGATTTTTTAAAGGAATCTTTCAAAAAATATTTTTTAAAACATGAGCGATTTGGATCATTTTGTGAAATTTCGATATGGGCCCCACAAAAATGTATGTGCATGATATGCGCACAAAAATCTACGTGGGAATCATTAACGAATTTGGAGTGAATGGAAGGAAGCCAAAATCTCGGCTTATTACACAACAGAAACACACAAATTCTGTGTACAGATCGCATTGTGGGGCTCACTAAGAGTACCACACAAATGATCCAAACCATTCAATCCGATAGCTGAAAGTGCTCGATCCAACATTTAACTTTTTTTCAAATTCCAGGATAATGAAAAGTTATATGATTGGATCGCAAGAATATGTATCGGATTGATCTGATATTTCACGAGGGCCTTTAAAAAAATATTTTACATTTAATAAACGTCTTGGATAGCTTGTGTGAGACCCGTAGTGGACCCCACACAGCAATCTGTGCACAGAATCTTTGCGTTTCTGCTGTGTGAGTATCATTTCTGCTATATATAATGAAGAGGAAAAAGGGTTTGAGGGACACATCTTTTTCTTACGCATAAACACAGAAAGGGGGCTGCCATCAGGATCCTTTTTTCTCACGCAATACAGAGAGCAATTGAGCTGTGCGGCTGTTCATCACGCCTCGGCCAGAGCAGTAGCAACACGAGAAAAGAAGCTTCAGGTTTAATCTTTTTATTCTCTGAAAAGCTTTTAGTTTATTGTTCAATGCAGTTTATTTGTTTCACGATTATTTGTTCTCACTGTGAGCGGCTAAACTACTCGGCTAGGGCGATGAGGAGGTCTCCTCCAAGTAGCGTAGTTGTCTGATTCTTTGGGTTTTATATTCGACTTAGATTGTATGACTTGTCGATTCATAACGTTTTATGAAAGTTTTATATTTTTTCAACATTCGAATGTGTTTGTATCAATGGTTTCAAGCACTGTTATGCAATGGTTTATAATGTTTCGAGATAGGCTTTGAGATAGACTATACGACGTGAGACGGGTTGTGCCGTTGGTTAAATCCAGTGAGACGATCCGTGCCGTGTTGAGATAGTATATACGGAGTGCGAATCTTGATTCTATTTTTGGGGATTATCGATTGGAATTGCTATTCTACGGTGGTTTGGTTTAATGTTGAATACTCCTATGAACCCTAGGTTTCGAAACAATTGCGTTACAAGGGGAGATTGAATCAGAAACCCTAGTCCCTTTTCTAATCAATTTACAAATCCTTTAATTGCTTTCTAGTTTAATCAAATCCAACTTCAATTTACTTTTGAATTAAATTAGAAATTAATTGGAAGTATTGCGACTTAGGTTTTTACCCTCTTCGGACGACCCTGGACTTGACCGCTATTCTTCAGAATATTAGTTAATTCCTTGATTTTATAAACTATATTTTTGGTACAGAAACGACATACCTGTTTAATTCATATGACTACGAGTGACTAATAATCCAGTTATACAAACAAAAGTAGCTATCTTCTCTGACGAATCGTATAGTTTTATGCTTAATCCACTTGTTTTAGTAGTTTTCATGTCTTCACTTACAGAAATTGGAAGTATGAGTTTTTGAAGCCATTGATGAGTATTTGGGCTTCATCCTTCGAACTTAGTAAGTCTTGCATCTTTATACTTCAATATTTGGGCATTGATTTGAGGAGTTGGAAAGTCTATTGTTATGCATTTGCAGCTAAAATTGAGGCAGTAGATGTTTTTTGGGTTGAATTTTAGAAAGCTCTCCCAACAAGGGTTACACGAATTCGTCCCACGCTCTATTTTTTGGCACTCGAGTGTGGGTTAGGCGCCAATGTTTTGCTGCACAGTCTATCAAAGCTGAATTTCTGGAGCTGATTTTCATACCAAAAATAGATGATTTGTTTAGCGGTATGATGGCTTATGACTAGCAAATCAGTTGTCGGATCTTTGACTTGTATGGGGAATTAGTGGTAAATAGCTTAATCTTTGGGATTTGACAGTTGTAACATTCCTTGTATAGAATATTGAGGATTATAAGAAGAGGGTCTTCCTAAGCGAGTGATTGGCCGTTTTCCAAAAAAATATGCTTGCTCTAATAGATTTGTCATGGTATCAAAGCACTAGCTATGGTTTATTGTTTTTAGAAGTTTAAGCATCTTAGAATCCTTTCTTGGTTTCGTATTGCTGTCATCGGTTGTTCTAGAGGTATCATCTTTCTCAAGTACTCAGTCAGGTTTTTTGTCATTTATTAGAGTTTCCTTTGTGGTTAAGAATGTTAGAAAAATCAGAAATTTTGCCCATCAAGATGGAAGGTAAAAATTATTTTTCTTGGGAGTTTCAATTTCGCATCTTTGTGGAAGGGAAAGAATTGAGTCTGAACTGATTGGTTTTTATTTTTGCGCCTGTTAAGTTTGTTAGGTATTTCTTTAACAAGAAAATGTGCTTTGAAGTTGGAACTTGAACTCTTTCCCTGAATTCGTTGCAGGTTGATATGAAAAGGTTTGGGAAGTTTTAGGGGCAACAAGATGGAAAACTCACAGGAGATAAACACTTGATAACGTGCGGAAGACTTGGAAATCGGCATTCTCTCTCAACTTCACAAATTGGTTTGTTTTGTAGGAAAAGATTTTTAAGTCAGTCGCCATTGTTTAACTATTTGCGAACAAGAATGGGTCCACAACTTGGTTTTGGAAGATATGGCATTCAAAGTTGTAGAGCGGGTCGTCTTTCACATCGAGCCATTGAAGCAGCGCGTCGGGCTATAAGCGGACAATTCCATCGTGCTATGAGCGGACAATTCCGAAGAAATAGCAAGGTATGGGTAAGAGTTTTTGCGGATCTCCCTGTTACCGAGAAATCTACAGGAGTCAGAATGGGAAGAGGAAAAGGAAATCCTACGGGTCGGATTGCTCGTGTTTCTACTGGAAAAATTCTATTTGAAATGGATGGTGTTAGTTTGTCAAATGCTCGACAAGCCGCTGCATTAGCAGCGCATAAACTATCTTTGTCAACCAAGTTTGTTCAGCGGTCGTAACATAATTGATTTACAGCTCAGTTGTCTTGTGTTCCATTGTGGTTTGATCAGATTCCTTCATTACCCTATCTTCTACGCGTTTCAGTTCGATCACGAATTGCTACTTCCATGGTAGCTTTGAACCATGTTTTCTTCAAATGTTCCAGCCTAATAAGTACTCTTTTCTTTTATAGGATTTGACTAAGAGTGAGGCTTCTGAAATGGTATCTCCCAGCTTTGGTTTTTGACATGTCCGGATACAAAATTTATCTGCACCTCTTCGTTTTTTCATCGTTTTTCTTTCTCTAGACCAACAGTTTAAGAACGTCGAAATTTCTTCAGTATTTGGCTTTCTATTTTGTGGTTCCGTTCGTGAACTTACAAACAAATTGAAACAGTAGAAAGCATGCAGCCGTTTCCCAGAACTCTTATGTAGGCGATTTATTTCAAAAAGAGAGCTTACTCTATGCGGTCTACCTCCATGAATTTTGACAGGACCTCTGAGCAAGTTTGATTTTTTTGGTAAATAACCTCGCAACTCATATTTAGAAATTTGGATGCAGGGGTATCAGGTTTCCAGTTTGGATACCTCCGTTTGTTAATGGACAACATCACGATTCATGTACGCGTTGGTCACTCTTCTTGAATGCCAAAGTACAAAGTGGTCATTTGATTGTCATGACATTTGGTAGCAACCTTATAAAGAGATTTTTTTTTTCTTTTCCCGATAATGGTTCCGTTGATTGCTGCCAAAACTAAAGAATGCCAGTACACGAGTATAATTTACAGAAAGCAGATGTTGGTTTCGTACTTCATTCATATTTTGATGCAGTTGTTACATGGTTGCGGAATTAGGCTAGTTGTTCACAACTGAATTTCAGAAACTGACGTGCAATGCTCCTTGTCCTGCATTCAGGTAACGGATTATGAAGCCAGTTTCTATCATACGTTCCTTGAAACTGGTTTGTTGTGCTACCTGATGGCAGGGTTTGCTCTCCATAGATTAAACAAACGCTTGAATAGTAGTAACAAATTTTCGTTACAAAACAATCCTAATCCACGCTTCCGTTCCACACTATGTAAAAAAAACTTTTTTATAGATAAAATCACGCTTCTGCTGCGCACTTGGTAAAAACAAGATTTTAGTAAAATCACCCACTCGTCCTATGACCTCAAATAATAAAATTACTTAATCTATGATCTCAAATAATCTCCTGAGTGATGTGGACCTCTACACTTCCGATTGAGACTCGAGAATGGCTTTGATACCAACTTTGTCACAACCCAATTCCGTAGACTAAGGCCCATAATCTTGGAGTTTCTCAACAAATTACTACTATAACTGAATATTGATTAATATGAAGTTTTCCACCGCTCTCCACTTCTTGATCCCAATCCCCAACCTTCTCCAAAGCTTGAACGTTGGATCAACTGTACCCACTAGTCTGCATGTGGGTGTCTCAAATACGTCATAAAAAATGCTCATAACAACTTCAGTTCCTATGAAAGAAGAAACCCAATCCCCACCAGCACAAAGTCCCCATGCAAACCATGATAATCTCTTTGAAGCTCAAACCAAGAACTCTCAGCTTCTCCTCACCAACATTGAAAACCCTCTACCGTCTGTCGCTGCACTCTCCCAACCAACTTCTGATCCCAATCCCAAACCCATTCCATCCATGATCACTGAGGTGTTTAGATGTTCCGCACCGGATTTTAACGGCGATGATGTCCTTATGGTCTGACTCTCAGTCCATTTGCTCTGGGGAGGCTAGTAACAATCTCTCTTTAAGCAATGCCATTCAACAGCAGCCTCTTATTTCTTTTTTTTCGGTCAAACAGAAATTCAAAATAGATTATGAGAGGGAGTACCACATAAGGGTTACACACAATGTCATTAGGTCTATAGATTACACAAAGAACCTACTATTAATCTAGCACTTGCCTAATCTTCAGGGTATCTCTTACAACAAATTCTCTCATAGCAATGGGCATGTCCACAACAAAAACGAGCTCATCTGTCTGTTCTAATCCCATTCTTGCAAGCTAGTCTGCACATTGATTTGCTGATCGGTAAGTGTGCTCGATCAAGGTGTTGGTCCTGGCCATGATGTAGTGGGCTTCCTAAATGAGCACACTTTGCGGATGGTTGCTTGGGTTGCCTTCCTTGATCAGATTGATAGTCGTGAGTGAGTCAGATTCAATTGACACATTCTTCAATTTCCTGTCCAGAATAATCTCCGGTCCTTTGTAGATGCTCCAGATCTCTGCTTCCAGGCTTGAGGAAAAGGTTCTCATTCCGTAGAGTCCCATGATCCAGTCACCCTTATGGTCTCTGAACAATCCTCCAAAACCTCCTCTCCCATTCATTTCGTACCAGTAGCCATCCGTGGTGAGTGTGATGTTTACCTGCAGTTGGATTCAACCAAGATATTAGACATGCCTGCTGAAAGCCCATAATGAGGGGGGACTTGAATGCTTCAACAATTTCCTGGGAATAAGCAATGATATTCCTGGCACTAATACAGCTTGGTCCTCAATCTTGTCAAAACTCTTCTTGTTTCTATCCTTCCAGATTTGCCATAGAGAAGTAATAAACATAATGTGCCACAGTATATTATAGCCATTCCTAGGTATCTTGTTGCATCTCAAGTTAAGAGATGTCCATTCGTGAATAGGAGTATCCAGGTTCCCTCTCATTAAGTGGCTCGAGGGAATGTTACTCCAAAGGTCTTTTGCTTTGATACATTCCCTGAACAAGTGTGAAATATTCTCAGAGCAAGTACTACATCTAGGACATAACTCAGAGGTATCAATCCCTCTTCTGACCAGTAGGTGATTGGTTGGAAGGCTATTGTGGAGAATAAGCCAAGTAAAAGTCTTAAGTTTTTCTGGTATTTTGAGTTTCCAAAACCATTTCCAACCCTTCAAATCTGAGTCACTTTTGTTAATAAGCTCATAGGCAGCAGCCTCTTATGTCAAAGAAGAGATGAAAAGAAAAGTTGAAGCCATGGACCTTGGCAATGAAGGAAACTTTTTAATCCTCTCACTTGCCAAAAAGAAGAGACATCGATATTTCTCTTACGTTATTTTATTTGAACTTGATGTCCCTCTAAGTTTAGAAACATATAAATGAACAGAGAGTAATCAATATAATTTCCAATACCTGTTACCAAAACACCAACAACAAAGAAAAGGGGATATACATATAAGAAACTTATAATACTTATCTATTGGCAATGGGCTCAAGTGTCATCTGCCATTCATGTTTGGAATATTTTTAAATTTTCCTCAACCTATTCCTTCGAGTTACTGGAAACGTTACAAAAGAGTCAAATGTCACCTCATGAACCCATCATCCCCTTAAGCAAAGTCAACATATAATTTTGTGAAATCATATTTGCACGATTTCTTTCTGAGTTAACACATGTAGTTTTACCACAATTTAGTAGAACTTCAATAAATATGAGCAAAGTATCCTCTTTTTTCTTTCTAGCATCAACATTGAGTACATCACTTGGAGATTAAAAAGACAAAAGAACAAATGCAAACACATGGTGCATTAACAAGAGTTGGGAAAGGTTTGGTCCGTTTGGACATAATCAAACATCTAGACTTACCTTTATTTCCTTTAGTACTGGTGTTGCCACTGAACCCCACTGTCAGCATCAAAGTCAGGCGAGACAAGACTCTCAGTGTAGGGATACGCAGTAAAACTTGGAGAACAATTATGAATCATAGGATAACTAAATGTGCCATCTTTGGGATTGTACCGAACTAAACGTGTAGCAACATCCAGTAAAACTTCACCATCCTCCAAAAGGCATAATGGTGCAGAATATGGAGAACCAATATCCTCTAAAACTTCACCATTCTCCAAAATGCATAATTCTGAGGAATCATGAGGGTGATTCAATGGATGTGACACATAAGGTATGGCAACCAACTTGGTCCAAGAATCTCTAATACCATATTCCTTCATTACCCATACATCAAAACAATCGTCATAGTAGTCACAGAGCATACACAGGCAACCATTTAAAACTCCCATCGAGAAGTGATGAAAATAACCACGTCGATACTCAGGTGTCGAAACCTCTCCATACGTTTCCTTCACCAAATCAAGAGAAACAATAATATGACTGGGCGCGCCATACCCAGTCCAGTGGATCCAGTGGAGGGCCCTGTTCACAAATGTCGCTGAAGCACCACGAGGAACAAGATGAGTAGAGCCTTGTATCCTTCTCCATGAATCAGACCTTAATGTATACACCTTCACTTCGGGCTCAAAACCACCCGTACGATCATCGAAAAAGAATCCCACCACCTTGTAATCATCAATACCCTCATCATAACCAAACCCAAACCACGAGTAGCAAATGTAAGCCATTTCAAAATCTGGCAATCCCTTGTATTTCCCAGTAGACGGGTTCCATATACATACTTCTCTTTTATTTCCAATGCACACTAAACCATCACAACCACCCCAAATCTTAACTCCAAGATTAGGTCTTTTCAAAGGACAATCAAGCTCAACAGCACTATCAGATTTATCATTCAAAATAGAGTAGAGAGAGCATGACTTGACATCAGTACGGGGATACGAACTGCTTAGAATGAGTCTATGATTGCTATAATCAGTGTTGACAGATGCTAGACTGAGATGGGTTTTCGCGAATTTGGGATTGGAAACCAGAGAACGCCACGACTTGCAAACGCACCTCAGTCGCAGCAGAGACTTGACGGGAAGCCTGGACAGAACCGCAGCGATGATTTCGGGCGGGAGGTCCGGCAGCGGCGGAGAATCTTCCGTGAGAAGGGGGATTGGAGAGGCCTGCTTGGTCTTTTTGGATTCTCGACAAGTGGCGGAGCTGCTTTCGGCGGCCATGGATGGTAGCTGTGATTGTTTCTGTTTTTTTTCGAAGAGACGTAGAAGAAAGCAAAAGCGCAGAGGAGAGTGGGGTTTTAGGGCTAATATCTTATCCTATGTTCATAGCAGGATAGGAGGAAAATATGGACTGGTTTTCCTACGGGATGGATACCAGAAAGTCTTAGAGTACCGACCACACCCCACCGAAATCGGATCGACGGTCGCGCCGGGCCGTCTCCGGCCACCGAACGGTCGATCCGAGTAGTTCAAAAAATTTTAAAAAAAAACTGAAATGCCCACGCGAGAATTAATGGCATCCGATATGTGTAGGGTACTTGATCTAAACACATTTTTTTCGTGTACATACATACTATTGATTCCAGCGTGGGCCCCTTGGTTTTTGTTTTTAGAATTTTTGGATAGCTCGGATTGGCCGTCTGGTAGTTGGAGACGGCTCGGCATTACAGTCGGTATGATTTCGGTGGGGTGTTGTTGGTGCTCCTAGCAGGACTCGGATGGATATCGCCCATTTTGACTCTTGTGGGTTGTTTCTTTTTTCTTTTTCCTTTTTTTTCCAGATAAAGTGGATCGCAATAAAAAAAAGTTTTCTGTCTTATTTTATTTGAAAAAGGGGATCAACGATATATGCATGTCTGCGAATTTGGCTACTCTTAAAGAGTAATTGATCTACTTTTTGATGAAGAATGCTTATTTTTATTAATAGATTTATAATAATGGTAATCTACACTTGCGGGGACCTCCTAGAAGTCAAAAGAGTGCATTTTTTTAAAGGAAAATTAGGCCAATAAAATGAATTTCATTCTTTTTATTAATTAAGGAAGAACTTGCAAATTGACAAAACCCAGCTATCGAATTTTCCATCTCCAAAGAAAAACATTCTGATTTCCTATCAAAAAAATTCTCAATTCTCCTTTTGGAGCTTCAACTCTTACATAAAGTTCTTGTTTTGAAAATTCAAAGTTGGAGAAGGTTTTTTACTAATGAATAGGTATTCAAAAGCGCAGAGAAGAGTGGGGTGTTAGGGCTAGGGCTGTAAATGAACCGAGCAGCTCGCGAGCTTGGCTCAGTTCGGCTCGTTTGACAAAAGCTCGACTCGATTAAAGAGGCTCGTTTAGTAAATAACTCAGCTTGGTTCGATAAGGGCTTGGCTCGTTAAAGTTTGAATTGAACTCGAGCTTAAATTTTGAGCTCGTTTAGTAAACGAGCCGAGCTCAAACTCGACAAAGCTCCTCGGCTCGGCTCGTTTAATTTACAGCCCTAGAACTTGGGGCCTTCGGGATTTCCTTCCTTGATCTCGAGAGTTGCTAAATGCACACAGTCATGCCTGGCACCCCCAATTTCTTACGTCCTGTTTGGAACACGAGGAAGAGGAAAAGAAAGGAAAAGAAAAGAAAACTTTGAAAAAATTATTGAGGAAAATTTACTGTGCATATTTTTTTTGTTTTGTTTTTTCCCTTTCTTTTTCCTAGGTTCCAAACAAACCCTTGCAAATCGGGATTGTTGGTCCATGTCAGGTATATCACAATGATCGGGATTGTTCATCTTGCAGGGATTGGTTCCTTTTCTCTTCTTTTTTTTTCTTTGATCAGTAGATATTATAGCTTTATTAACTCAAACAAGCGTCCAATGAAGCAACCCGTTGAACCCAACTAGGAAAATCACCTTCCCATGTGATTGGATGCACAATAGATAGGGCATATTTGGCTTTCATGAGCCACCCTATTATAAGTACAAGGAATAAAACAAATAGAACAAGAATGCAAACAACTAATTAAATTTATTGAGTCTATGATGATGACATCCACGTTGGTTCTGGCTGTAACTTCTCCATTAATCATTCTGATAATTCTTGCAGAGATTGGTTCAAATATGTAAATATATATAAATTGGATACCGATTAATACCTGATCACGTTGCATTTATATGTGAAAATGAGTTTGGATTAAACTCATCAAATTTATTTTTGAGAAAATGTATGCATTTGGATTAGTTTGTAACGAGGATCAAATTAATATGATTTTTGACATGATTAATATTCTTCTCAAGCTATACAAGATGAACAACTCTGATCATTGCAATGTACATGGCATGGACCCACGAAGGATCAATTGTAAAGTGTAGTCCCCTTGTTAGTCTCCACAAGGGGAATGCCGAGAAGCCTAGTTCAATGTTGAATCCCGAGCCGGAAAGTTTTTTAATGAAAAATGAAGTGTTCATGAATTAAGAAAAGTATTTCATACTAGAAAGAAACTAGTAAAATTTAAGATGTAAATACTTTTCATTTTTCATTTTTAATATACGTATTACAGGGGTGACATGGCGGCAGCAATGGAGGGATGGTTTTGGTGGAGATAGTGGGACATAAAAATCGCGACTTAGCATGATGAGTTGATAGTGGCGGCAATGGAGTGGTGATGGTAAAAATCATACAAGTGGAGAAGTGGTGGTCTCGTTTATTGAGTAGCTTCACGGGCTTCACCCTTGGCCTGAGAAAATGGTTACGCTGTTTATAGCAACAGTCGGAGAGGAGTAATGAAGATAAAAGGGTAGATGACAATGAACTTGAAAGAAATCAATTGGCCAACAAAGAGTATATAACCTGTCGCAAATGGCAACGGAGTGGTGCTTGAACCAGCTGAAGTGCCGAAAAATAGACGAGGTCTTAGAGAACATAACACACTCAATATAAGAGATAGCTTTCTTTCTCCAACGCAGTGTTCCTTTCATTCCAGCCTCAGAAACCCAAATCCACAATTGCATTTGTATTGTGTGGGCTACGAAAGAGGAAGCGAAGGCTCTTGCCAAACCTAGGTAAAAGCCAAAAAAGGCCTTTTGAAGCACATGAACAATAGGATTAAGAGCAGGAGCAGAGAATGGGAATTGGGATTGAGAGCGAGAACGGAGAGTTCTACTGAATGATTATGTAACTGAGACCACGCCTGTAGAGACCCGTGATTTATTTTATTTTATTTTATTTTAGGCTGTATTTTTTTTTCCTTTGTTAATGTACGGCCCGTTGAAATAGACGGTTCGGATATTCGGTGTGACGTGTTCGTGGGAGGATATAAGGGTAATTGTGCGAGAGGTGCACGTGTGTGTGTGTGGGGTGGGAGCATGGGATTACTCCCCATGCCAATAATTTCCCCAGGAGACTACTTTCTCCCATTTCTCTTTTTCTCACTCTCTCGGCCAAACTCTCTCCTCTCCTCCGAAACTCTCTCCTCCCTTCTCTCTTCGATCTCAACACCTTAGAGCGTGATTCCGGACGAAGTCCAAGAATTAAAATTGCTCTACGGAGCACGGGCTTTCCGAATATCCAAGAAAAATCTTGAACGGACCGCGTGGGAGCTCGGTTGACTTGGTCAAAGGGTCGGGTTTTGCTCAAAACCCATGAGGTAGGGATCTCTTACTCTTGTTATGCGTTTATACGGTGTTTATGTACCTAGATCGTGCTTTGTTTCGTTGTTTGAGGTTGTTTGTTCCATTTCCGAAATTCTGCAGAAACAGGGTCTTTGTTTTTGGGGTTTTACGCCTTCTTAAACTCATGATTGAATTTTGATTCCTTCGTATGAAATAGAGTAGACTTAGAGCCCGTTCTAATGCCGCTAGAATCATACAAAACTGTTGAGAATTGAATTGATGGTGATTTTTAGAAAACTGGTCTGCAATCTGTCTCGTGTTCTGGATGTCAGCCCACTTCGAATGGCCATAACTTCCTCGTTCGATGTCCGTTTCATGCAAACTTTATATCGATTCGAAGGTCTTGAAGTCAGCTTTCATTTGCCACTAGAATCTTCTTAAAACTCTTAGTACACAGAAAGTTATGTTTGTTTGAGTGGAGGTGTGTCAATCTGTCATGCTGCGCGACAGATTCGTGTAGCCTGGGAAAACCCCTGTTTAACCACCCTTTGAGGGCAGATTTGACAAGGGTTCCTTCGTGACTTTTAAGCTTCGTTCAATCGCGTAACTATTGGGACTGGAATCACTCAAAAATATTAAGAACTCGATTTATAGTAATTTTTAGAAGATTGAACGAAAATCTGAAAATCTGGGCAGGGTATCGGGCTGCGTTTTCTTTTTATTGTTTGTTATGGTTAAATGATGCTATTGGTTATGGGTCCTTGTGGGTTTTAAAGATTAGTAAGTTGGTGATAATTTGGCGTTGGAATCATTGAAAAATATTGAGTATGCAATTTTTAATGATGTTGTATAATCGTTTTAACTCGATAATGGGTGTGAGATTGATTATGGATGGATTGTGCATAATGAAGGATGTTTATGGACCTATGATTCGAGTGTTACGGCTACGTGTGACATCGAACTTTGTATGTATCATGGTGTGGCATGTCATAGCATATGGACAATGGATGGAGTCGTATCCAACTTCGGATGTCGACGAGGGTTACGGGGCCCAACACCGCCCGGAATTCACGTCAATATGGACGGAGCCCGGTTCACCCTCATTGGTGGGACCTTGGCGAGGGTTACGGGGCCCAACACTGCCCGAAATTCATGTCAATATGGACGGAGCCCGGTTCACTTTCTTGGTGGGACCTTGGCAAGGGTTACGGGGCCCAACACCGCCCGGAATTCACGTCAATATGGACGGAGCCCGGTTCAACTTCTTGGTGGGACCTTGGCGAGGGTTACGGGACCCAACACCGCCCGGAATTCACGTCAATATGGACGGAGCCCGGTTCACCTTCTTGGTGGGACTTTGGCGAGGGTTACGGGGCCCAACGTTGCCCGGTGCATTGCTTTGCATCACATATCACGCATTGTTGATTGGTTGAGCTAGACTTATGTCATGTGTTGCTTGAGAAATGAAAAGAGAGATAAAGTTGTTAATCTAATGTTTGGCTTGTCATTCGACTTTGAACTGTATCTTGGATTACTATCCTTCCTCATTGAGCCTCTTGTTCGGTACAAATCAAGGAAACTAGTTCTTGTTGCATGGAGTGGCTAATACTTGAGAAATAAAACACAAATCAATTATGTTCAAAAAGGAAATCTAATGATATGTTCGTATTGTTCTGTTGATAGATATCATTAGCATCTTGGGGTTCGTTGTACATATATAATGTTGCTCACGCACCACTGATGGTGCATGATCATCACTTATTCGTATAGATCGAGGCAGAATCGAGTAATTGCGTAGCGATGGACAAATGACGATTGATGACAAGTTGTGGTCTAATTGAAATAATTCGAGTCGAGTTTTGCTTCTAGTTTGACGTGTGAGCTATTAGGGTTATCTTTATGAAATCATGATTTTCTGGTTGTAGTATGCTCGTTCGTGGTGGAAGACCCATGTTTCTTTGTAGATCTCATCGTATTCACTCACTCTAGGTGCATGATTCATCGCATTTTCATATAGCTTGTGTATAGATTTCCCTGCTGGGCTAGTGTAGCTCACCCTACCATTTTCAGGTACACTACAGGGACACAGTCTTGGAGGGTGTGAAGTGCATGCAGACATCACAAGCTAAAGTTATATATATATTTTGGAAGTACTTGCATATCTTCATAAAACAAATTGCATTGTATTATTTTCTTTATTTTTGGAATACTGTATCGGTTGGACAAACCTGTGGATTCGGAAACTGTGATGCATTTGGGGGCTATAGTATGTACTATTGCGAGGGTTTGTATTTAAAAATGGTATTGTTATTTACGTTGAGAATCGAGGGCGTGACAACGCCCCTGATCCATCCCTTGAGGTCGGTCCAAGGACAACACTGCCACCTCAGGCCTAAAAGTACACTTGCCAATAGCAATGCAATAACAACGGGATAAGCTCAAGCAGAAGCTAAGTAAATTAACCATTGGTTATCAAGTGGATAAGCCAAAGTTATGCTAAGTTCCCAAAATAGCCATCCCAGGTTGTAGGTACTAGGTACCGTCCAGAGTTTTGCAAGTACTAGGTTATGTCAACAGGACAGTAACATTTCAAAAACAAATAAAATAGTACTAGCTCTAATTACATGTCAATTTTTTTTACATAAAGCAAATACAAGTCTTCACACCACTAGGATTACAATATAAGCTTACTCGATTCTGGATATCACATCTCCTCGTTCTCAGTTCCTGAAAACATGTAAAGCAAAAACATAAGTTGACGCTCATATACGATATTGCAAATACAAGTAACAATGTCTCGTGGATAAGTAAACTATTCATGTAGCAAGGTGTTTATAAACCAAACGATCTATAAGCTTCTCAATAAGCAATTCAATAGAGAACCGTGTTGTAAAAGTCCGCAAATCCAGTTATGCAGCCATCTAGGTGGCTAGATTTTAGGGTCTAGGCGGTAATTAGGAGATTTTACATTAGTCAACATTTAGTTTGTCACTAATCAGCTAGGAGTCCATAAATCACCGATTGTATATTTTCTAGTTTTTTTAGGGAATTTTGCAGGTTAAATGTGCAATAGTAAAAAAAATACAGGGTTTTTTTTCTTGGGTAATGTTAGGTGTCTCGAGCCAACTTGCGCGCACCTCGGACTAATCCCTAGCCTCTCACAGAGCCATTTCACACGTGTGGGGTGAGGTGGCCCCAAGAGTTTCTAGCAAGGAGAATCGAACATGAAACCCTAGGAGGGAGCAAACGGCAAATCCAAACCTCTGCTCCTGACAATGCCAATCCCAAATCGGAACCTCCAGCAATAGATGGCAGCTTCGGCGACTAGTACCTGACTAGTTATTGTTACTACTTACTTTTTAGTTGTTACTTTAATTGATTACGGCTTAGCGAAGGAATGGAGGGACACAACCTATGAGATATCTTTTTCAATCAAAACATTGGGGGAGAGGGGAAATATAAACGCATATTGATAAATAACAGTAATAAACCCGACTAATCTTTAGGCGCCGGATAGCCGGTGGCTAGTCGGTCTAGGCACTAGGCGCCCCTCTACCGCCTAACTAGTGCGTAACGATTTTAAGAACATTAGTAAAGAACAATTCTATGTAATGGTGCACGACCAACGAAAGGTAACACAACATACGACTAGGTTGACAACAGGACAGCACAAACGTAAATGCTAGCATGCTTATTGTCCTCCTGGAGAAGTCAAGAACTAATCCATAGTGCCTCTAATAGATTCTTAATCTACTATCACAAGTTTGGCACCCATAGAATTTGCTGAAAATTATACTTTCGCGAAGTAAGGAACTTAAAATGGATCAATCAGGCAATATAAATGAGGTATGCAATACTCTCCTCAATTCGGAGCTCAATCACATAATCCTACATAATCAACTAAGAAACATGCAATTTGGAATAAGTAGGCGAACAACAAAGTTAACTGATCTCACCCAGGTTACTACTCTAAAGGGATGGTCCAAGGTCAAAGGTGGAGGTCCCAAATGAGTGATGAAGTCAAAGACTCAAAATTCAACTAAACCTAGAAATCCAGATGGAACCCTGGGGCTCCGTTCAGTTGTCAAGAATGTTATGTCAGAAATTAGTTCACAGAAAAAGTGAAGCGAGGGGGGATAAAGGAAAATGAAATTTATTTTCCTGTGTGTGGTTTGTTGACAAGAAATATTGTAGGAAAATAAGAATTTCTTCTTTTTGGCAAGACCTATTTTGCAAGAAAGTGATTTTCAGTGGGAAAGTTAAAGTTGTGGGTCCTAACACTTTCCTAGTAACTGAACACACAGAAAATTATAGCAAAGTTGATTTTTCCGTCCTTTCCCATCATTTCCGTGCAACTGAACAGGACCTAAGACTAATCTGTGGCATTACATCCATAATCTTTTCTCCACATAGAATTAGGTGATCCGGCCACCACCAATCCCATGGAAAATTGAACTTTCGGGGCTTCAATTGATACATAAAACTCGCCTTAATCTGAGTGCAGATGATGGAGATATAGTCGTTTGGACTTTGTGGATTGTGCAGCAAAAGACTGGGGCCTAACTCGTGCGTTAGCACTTAGCAGCGTTATGCCGTTACTCATACCTGAGCTCCAAAAAACAGAATGTGGCACTAATCTATGCCCAACAAGTGCCTAACTCCTGTTGGGAGAGATTTCTGCAATCCACCCAAAACACGCCCACAATCCCAATTCGAGCCATGAATTCAGGTTTGAGCGATTAAAGCTCACAAACTCATCATCATCAATGGCTTGCAAAACTCGTACTTCCCAATTACTCTAAGTGAGGTGAAAACTACTAAACCACACAGATTAAGTGCAAACTATACATGCCAGGTCTGTCAGCGCTTGTCGAGTTTTTGCTTCTTGGTTGGGTCCATTTTAGGGTCCAACCAAGAAATATGCTTCAGCCTTAACTAATCAGGAAAATAATTGATGAGCGCTAAGTCCAACTGTTAAAAGTCAACCGTCAAATCTCCTCATGGCAATTAAAAAAAGTTGAAGCAATGGACCTCGCCAATGAAGGAAAGATTTTACTCCTCTCAC
Source organism: Rhododendron vialii (assembly GCF_030253575.1). NCBI lineage: Eukaryota > Viridiplantae > Streptophyta > Magnoliopsida > Ericales > Ericaceae > Rhododendron > Rhododendron vialii. The sequence goes on along the minus strand of NC_080561.1, from coordinate 34,564,451 downwards.
TCCCCAAAGAAAAGAGAACTTCGATGTTCCTCTTAAGTTGTTTCTTGACTTGACGTTCCTCTAAGTTAGAAGCACACAAATGCACGGATTTGACAACTACAATTTCTAATACCCGTTTATGAAACACCAACAATGAACTCCTTTTCAAGACCATAAGACATACAAATAAAAAGAGATGATCTATATAAAAGAAGGGTTAAGTGTCATCTGCCATAGATGCCTGGAAAACTTTCACAAACCTATTCCTTCAAGTTTCTGGAGATGATATAAAAGAATTATGTGTCACCTCAAACCCCATCGTCTCAGTAAGCAATGAAAACTATCTAACAATGTCATACCATATTTAAACGATTTTCTTTCACAGTTAAGTGGTTATACCACAATTGGTTCAACTTAAACAAATATGAGCAAAGGAAACATTTTTTTTAAACATCAACATTGAATGCATAACAAGAGATTAAGAAAACACAAAAGAAAAGTTACAAGGTTTGAACCGCAATGTCGAGACAATCTCTTTTTTTTTCAACGGAAGAAGTATACCCATTTATATTTATAAAAGTTATACGATATTTACAGATTTTCATCGAAATACAAATCAAGCCATATAGCAGTAACAGATTTCTACCCAAATATAAAGATACAAAGATACAGCCAAACCCTAAAGCTAACCGCAATGTGGAGACAATCTAAAGGAGTGACTTTCGAAGTGTAATAAACTTCCATGATCAAGAGATCGTATGACAGAAATGTCCCTTTTTCATAGTAATCAGCAAAGCCCGTTGATCTAAAAACTTATAGATGCTACATATATTGGAAAGAGTACGTACGTACCGATAAAAGTTTAAACATATTCCACGATGATAGACTGATCTGCATTAGGCTAAACATTTTGATTTTCCAATACGAGGTCGATTGAAGTCACAAATGTCGAAAATATTACATTTTTTTTGAACAGTAATTTTTTAAATAATTAATTTTTGAAGGAACATTCAATGATTAAAAGGATCGAAAGCACAATGACATTACGACAAGGAGCCATCATAATAAGTTTTTATATATATATATATATATATATATATATAGTCCCATTCTCTTAAGGACCACCTTAACTTAATAAAATAAGGACCTCCCTTTCCCGATAGAATTTCGATGATCCAAGACGCTTAATGTGTTCAGAACGTGATTTTAAGGGTACTCGCGAGAAATCAGCAAAAAAAAAAGACCGGAAAGGCTTCATCCGAGCAGTTTTTGTTTGTTTTTTATCGAACAGTTCAAATAAAAACTGCTCGGATGAAGCCCTTCCCAGTCAATTTTTTTGCTGATTCCTCACGAGTACTCTTAAAATTACGTTCTGAACACATTGAGTGGCTCGGATCATCGAAATTCGAACGAAAAATGGGAGGAATGAAGAGGTCCTTATTTTAACTAAAATAAGGACCTTCTTATTTGAAAATGACTCTCTCTCTCTCTATATATATATATAACTCTCTCTCTCTCTCTCTCTCTCTCTCTCTCTCTCTCTCTCTCTCTATATATATATATATATATATATATATATATATAGAGAGAGAGAGAGAGAGAGAGAGAGAGAGAGAGAGAAACATAACAATAACTAAAAGTACAACGTTAGGACGTGTATGGTTGTATGCAAGTTTTCTTGTCGTGTTTATTTCATATTCTTCTAAGTGCTCCAAATTTCAAAGGGCATGCAGGATTTCATTGGGAGAATATTGAGGCGGGATATAGATAGAATAATAGGAATTGTTGAGCAATCCTCAACAATTCTAATCAAGTTTGGGAGAATATTGAGGCGGGATATAGATAGAATAATAGGAATTGTTGAGCAATCCTCAACAATTCTAACTAAGTTTGGGAGAATATTGAGGCGGGATATAGATAGAATAATAGGAATTGTTGAGCAATCCTCAACAATTCTAACCAAGTTTGGGAGAATATTGAGGCGGGATATGGATAGAATAATAGTGATTAGGAGGATTTCTCACATTTCCCTATTATTTTATCTATACTAGACTAGGCACTGTACTTTATATGATAAGTTAAGAGTTGCTTTTCATCAAAGGTTTCTAATTCAATTTCGTGTGATCCTTGTTGAAGTAATCTTGATAACTAGAATAATAGGAATTGTATAAGGAAGCTAGCTAGCATGAATACTAGGCCAATTTTGTCAAGTATTCATTGTCTGGCAAGTAAAGTTGTGCATATATATATATGTTCTTTTGAACTTTCTCTCTCTAAGTTTCTTGCAAATAGGCATAAATCAAGAAGCTGGAGAAGTCTAGGCTCCGTTCCAGAAATCTTCTTAAAAAATAAGCAGCTTATTTCACATTTTCAAACTCAAAAATAATGTAAATGAAAAATATATTTTCAATTTTTTTTTGCATCGTATAAAAGATCCCGATAAGTTCTTTCAAACAAGATCCATATTATATATTTTTAGATTTCAATAAGTCCATAATATTTGAGCTTGAAATTGCCTTCTTAAAAAATAAGGAATTTTTTCGCGTTCTGGAACGGGATCTAAATCTCATACCTTACAAGAAACCTCAAAACGTCTTTAAAGAAGCGATCGGGATCCTGCTATATATATAATCATATATCGCATACAAAAACGAAGATTCTACTATAGTAGAATTTTTGGCCATTTAATTTGTAAATGAATGGCTATGTTAGTTATTTTATAATATATAAGGACATTTTGGGACATATAACTGTATTTTGGTGATTTGTATTTGCCAACTTTTGGTCCTTTTAACATGTTAGCAGTTTTCCATGCATGAGAATGACCAAAAGAAAATACTATGCAGTAATAAGTTAATTCTGAAAGAAAATTTCACTGGAAGTATTTTTCAGAAAAGTTTTCCAACCCCATACAAATCGAGAGAGAATTTTTTCCTCCCCTGATTACATGGGCAACTTCAGCTCATAGACATAGCGATTGTTTCAGCTTGTTTTATGATTTTCTTTACTTTTTTTGAACGGTCAAATAGGATTTTATTAATCTTTGAAAATAAATTACAAAGATTAAAATGACCATAAGCACAAGGCATCAAGCCGGAGAAAAGATACCTCACAAAGAGGCGACATCACTCCACAATCATATGTCTCAAGGATCCAGAGGGAGAGAATAATAATCCAAAGTTGGCAAGAAGCCAACAATGACAAAACAACACCACTCTCAAAGAGACACCTAAAACTCAAACACACGCAACACCTAAGACCCAAAACAACACCCGATCGAAGAGACATCTCCCTAAACAACTCCTCAAATTAACCATAAACATTAATCCGAAGCCAACATGGCTCTATAATGCTCCTCATCAGTTTCCTCCATTTGAGTTGTTAGATTTCTTGTAAAATTCCAACCTAAAACCAATTCGCAATAGTTTGAGTAACCTTTAGAATATATTAACCAAATTTGGGTGGCTTAGATGAGCAATGTGGGATAAAGTTTAACACTCCCCCGGCCCTCACGTGTAGTCCATATGCATGTGGAGGCACGAATTGAGAAAACCAGATGATTTGACTCGGGCGACCTCTCACATGCAGTCCGGATGCACATAGAGGTATATATGAATTAATGAGGTGAGACAATTGACTCAGGCGACGAGGACTTGACCACGCGAGGTGAGGCCATCCAAGAAGTAGCTCTGATACCATGTTAGATTCCTTGGAGGGTTCCAACCTAAAATTAATTGGTAATAGATAGAGTAACCTCTAGAATATATTAACCAAATTTGGATGATTTAGATGAGCAATCCTCCTAATCACTTCCTCCTCCTCATCATCATAACCAATACCTATAAGACTTCTGGAAATCGGGCAGAGGAAAGTCCATGAGTGTTCTCTTTTCTTTTTGAGAACTATTATAAATGATCCATCCTTCTGCAATCCAAAAACAAATTCGAATAGAAAAAAAAATTAAGTAGATACTATGAATTATTCTTAATGTGTTTTATTTCATATCAATAACCATCATAATTGACTTACAAGAAATGTTTGATTATCATGCCCATAAAACTCTAGCTACTTTTAAACAGCCACATTTTACCTGCAAGAAAAAAAATTGAATATTTTGTGTTAGAGTAGTTTGTCTCACATTGTTTGTGTATGGAATGTGAGATCACTTAATAACATTTGAGACCTCAGCATTCATTGTTGATATTGATTTGAGATGAATATAAAGTTTCACATGGTATCAGATTGGGCTCATTCCATCCCAAATTTTATAACAAAAATTAAATCTAGCCCACACTCCATGATGACTGACCTAGAAAAGCTACACAATGATAGAATCCAAAAAATAGCCACACGTAATAGACATTAATGCGGCTGCACATGAGGAGGGTGTTAGAGTGATTTGTTTCACATTGCTTGGTTATGAAATGAGAGCTAATAATATTTTGGAATTCTCCACTTATTGCCAATTAATTTTAAAAAGGATATAAAGCTTTCACATTTTGTAGTTATCGAACAACTTCATGCTTGAAAATATGTTGTACAGATCACAAAGGAAAATGATTTTGGTACTCTGAATATTACTACCACATTCTAATATCTATCTTTTAGTGCTCATTTTATGTGTATTTTGAACACTTAAAATACAAATATTGAAGTGTGATTATCCAAAATTGGTGTGCCAAAATCGATTACCATCGATCACAAATAAGGTTAATAATATGATTTCTGTATTCGTGAAGGATATAAACTCACAGGAGCTTATAATTCAAGAATTAGAGCATCAATCGGCGTGGGACCTGATAGGCCTAAGGATGGAGCCAGGGGCAAGTATACATTGATATTGTAATTTATTTTTTTATTATTTTAGTATACATTTTGCCACAGCTAGGTTAAAATCCTGGCTCTGTTCCTGGAGAGGCCCATGTACCACGATGTTGATCATCAATTTACATCATCTTAGAACTGGAGATAATCCAAATAATTAACAATTACTAGTAGCAGCAATTGCAGTCGTATATTAGGCCTATTTTCAATTGTAACCTGTTAAAGGAAAGATGCTTCATTTTCTTTGTTTGAAATTTCTCTATATGAAGTTCTTAATTGTTGATAGACAGGAACGTAGAAGCTTGGAAAAGTCACATTTCGTACCTAAAAGTCACATTTCGTACCTCTCAAGGAACCTGACATTAGCACTATAAATAACCGGCCTTTTATAACACATTGTATCATCATCCAATCCAAAAATGAAGACTCCAAATGCTTCATTGCTTTCACTTATAATTTCTCTTCTTTCCTTGATTTCATGGGCAACTTCAGCTTATACTCACGAGGATTTTCTTCAATGCCTTTACCTTCATTTTCCTAATTCCAACTCAATCTCCAAAGTTATTTACACTCCTTACAACTCATCATACCGATCCATTTTGGAATCCGAAATACGAATGGAGCGATTCTTACCACCTGCCCCAATCCCCAAACCTCTCGTCATCATTACACCATTGGTGGAATCCCATATCCAAGCAGCCATTTACTGCTCTAAAAAGCATGGCATGCAAATCCGGGTTCGGAGTGGTGGCCATGACTACGAGGGTCTCTCTTACATCTCTTACCAGGCCCCATTCGTTATGGTTGACCTAGTAAATTTTCAATCAATCAATATTGATGTCGAAAATAGAACCGCATGGGTTCAAGCTGGGGCCACGATTGGTCAGCTTTATTACACCATAGCTAAGAAAAGTCCAACTCTTGGCTTTTCGGCCGGTGTTTGCCCTACAGTAGGTGTTGGTGGACACTTTAGTGGGGGAGGATATGGGATGATGTCCCGTAATTATGGGATCGCTGTCGATAACATCATTGATGCTCGATTAATCGATGTAAATGGAAGAATTCTGGATCGGCAGTCGATGGGGGAAGACCTATTTTGGGCCATTGGAGGAGGTGGAGGTGCTAGTTTTGGTGTTATTATCGCATGGCACATTAAACTTGTACAAGTTCCCAAAATCGTCACGGTTTTCACCGTTAACAAAACCTTGGAACAAAATGCCACGAAGATTGTACACAAGTGGCAATACGTTTCCGAGAAAATTGATGAAAAGCTACTTCTCAGGCTCTTTCTTGGAAAAGCCAGTTCTAGCCAAGACGGAAAAGAAACAGTACAAGCCTCATTCGTTACCTTGTACCTTGGTGGAGCTGACACACTCCTCCCATTGATGCAACAATGGTTTCCTGAGTTGGGTTTGGTGAGATCAGACTGTATCGAAATGAGTTGGATCGATTCGATACTCTATTTTGCGGGTGTTAGTGGAGAACCGCTTGATATTTTGTTGAACAGGACTTCGTTGGTGACATATTCTGGTTCATATTTCAAGGGAAAATCGGATTATGTGACCGAGCCCATTTCTGAAGCCGGGCTTGAATCCATATGGAGAATGGTTCTGGCATATCCCGAGGACATCGAGATGCAATTTAGTCCTTGTGGTGGAAGGTTAAGTGAGATTTCAGAATCCGCAACGCCTTTTCCCCATAGAGCGGGGACCTTATACAGCATTCATTATAGAGTCAAGTGGACTGAAGCGGGGAAAAGTGCATTGAACAGGAATATGAGAGCAATCCGAAGGTTTTATAGTTTCATGACTCCTTATGTTACCAAGAATCCAAGATCTGCATATCTCAACTACAGAGATCTTGATTTGGGGGTAAATAACAAAGGGAACACTACAAGCTATGAACAAGCAAGCATTTGGGGTTTGAAATACTATGGGATCAACTTTAAGAGATTGGTTCATGTGAAGACCAAGGTCGATCCTGGTAACTTTTTCAGGAATGAGCAAAGCATTCCAACTCTGTGATCTACCCTCGTGTGATTGTGGTACATATAGAATACTAGTGGTGTTATGGATTATCATCGGACAGAAAAGTTTAGCCATTAATGTATTTATCTGTTTAGACATATATATAGCCATAGTAAATAAATGTTCGGAAATGATGTAAAAGAAAGTATTTCCTACCTCTCTTAAAGAAGATCAAGTTTTGGGTGATTTTCGCTTGGCAATTTTTGTCCAATTTGGACAATTTTGGCCCTCAATTGTTGGGCTTGTGAACTGCCTCTGCTGTCCAGAATTGTAATTTGGCTCTTATCCACGTGGCATGAAGAGGCGCCTCACTCCCACGTACATCATCTCCCCACCACGCATAACACACCCATCCTCTCTCTACTGAACTGCCTCAAAACACACCCATTCTCTCTCTCTCTCTCTCTCTCTCTCTCTCTCTCTCCACTGCCCATCCACGGCCAAACGCCCCTGCCGCTCGCCACCGTCCAATCCGCTCGTCGTTTCTGCGAGGCCCAGTGTTTCGATTTCCAAACGGGATCAAAGGATGAAGATGGGATCTGTGCTCCTCAAAGCCCATAAGAGATCTGCCAGAAAGCGTGCCACAATGCACAACGCCGTCGTTTGGGCCCTGCCTCCTGATCTTACTACCAAATTTTGTGTCGATTGATTTATTTTTTTGGGGGTAAGTGGATATTTTTTTTTTTTTTGTAATTGGAAAGTTTTGTATGTTGCATGTGGGGTTTTGAGTTGATTCAGATTAGGGAAATTTTCAGAAAAAAGAACATCTCTGTGTTGTAATGGGATCAGACTTCTCTGCGTTTTTGGTGCTTTGGATTTTGTGCCCTGAGCACGCATGTCTCTCTTATCCCTAATCATTGAACTATTTCTCGTTGTTGATTTTAGGGTTTGGGTTTGGGTTTCGGTCATTTGTTCGGTTGGAGTGCACAAAACTCTTTAACGGTTTACCTGGAACACTGGATATGGAGTCTACTATTGTGATCAAGGTTTGATCTTCCACAGCTCTAATTTATTCTGTTTCTTTTTGTTATGATTCGCAGCATCGATTTTTAGTTTCCCATGTATTTTTTGTATGTCATTTATTGTGCATGTGTGATTTTGTTTCTATATATCTGATTTGCATGTCTTTGTTAGTGCTAATTTCTTTGGGTTGCATGTATATATCTATGATTTTCGTTTGGAATTTGTCTTTGAATAAACTTTGTATTTTTTCTGGTTGTTTTCCAGAGTTCTTTACAGAGGGTGCAATCTAAATGTTACTTGCCAGAATGCATAAATTCTCAGCTGGCTCAGTGATAGAGTTTACATGGGCTATCCTCAATTTCCCACAATCCCATTGATTTGTATTTTGTGCCTTACTGATAGCCGACTACAAACCTCTATTTTGATTAAGGTAGGAGGAACTACGGACAATCTTGAATAAAGTTGTGCAAAGTTTGCTACTTGAGCCTTACCCGTCAGATTGATAGTTGCTTAGAAGGCTGGTATGATATTTCAACTGGGTTAAAATAGTTGTGTGTTTTGCCATTTTATAATCGAGTTTTTGTTAATCTCTTCCTATCTATTAATTGTAGCCTTGTGTTAGCTAGAATGAAGGAGTATCGTTCAATGTTCAGTGTTCCATGGAAAGATCAGAGTAAGTACGTAAATTCATTTTTTGATTCACAGAGTACATTATGACATATCCAGAGGAGCGTTTTTCAAAAAAAAAAAGAGAAGCCTTTTCAAAAAAATATCCAGAGAAGAGCTGCAGCCTAAAGTGTGTACATCACATCCCATAAAAGGACAGCCTCTATGATTACGCCCATCCAAGATGACAAATATGTTGTTTTAGCTGTGGACTCTGCTATTTCTTTTACATTTCTGCTTCGGGCCCTTCCCTCAGAATCTTTGTATTTTCTATCATCAGGACAAAAAAGTGAAGTTGTATCTTCCTCTTGCTACTGCTGCTCCTCTTCCTGTTGGAGTAATTACCCAAGCTATGCGACGTGTCAATATGGCTCCAAGAATTCTTTCGGAAGGTAACCAGCTCTGTTAACCCACAATTCATTTTAAACATTTTATTAAGTTGGGTTAGTGGCTAGAGTATGTCTATTGGTACTACCATACTGCAATGGATAAATGGTATGACCTGGACAGATGTGGTCATTTTTTGTGTATTCGTAGACTTGATTGAATTAAAAGAGCTTAATTGCATTTTGCTAACTTGCGAGATATAAGAGATTAGGAAATAGTATGATAATTGAAACAATAATAATTGGCTAGATAAATACATGGTTTCATCACAATAAGAAGCCACTATCCTTTGAATTTGGTTTCTAAAACAAAGAACTTGCCGATGCTGAGTCAACGATAACCTGGGAAAAGGTATATGATTTTTCTATTGCATTCTGCTTCATTTTCCTAAATGTATTTAGTAAGAAATCAAACTCATTAAACCTGCAGGGCTATTTAAGGAAAGGACGTGTATTAGAGGTGATGGAAAGATATGACGATGTAAGCATATCGTTTAATTAGTTCATTGGAATGCTTGAGAAAATTTATTCTGTTTTCTGATGTCTTAACTGCCTACCTCATGTAGTAACAAAATCCACAAAGCTCAGAGTTGTCAAAAAGATCAAGAGGCTTGCACAGCTGGCAAAAGATAAAAAATGAGTTCAAAAAATGGAAAACATGAGATTAAGATACCAATCAACAAAAAATGGAAAACATGAGATCCAATATTGATATCGCAAAGTACATAGATCAATTAAAATTTGAACTGGTATCACTGACTGGTTTGATGAGGGCATCGTTGAGGAGTAATGAGCTAGAGGAAAAATGTATTTTGTTTGGATATGCGGGCTGAACCAGCATCAGTACGACTTGTTCTTTTTCTTCTCTTTCAGGGAATAAAAATATATATGTTGATCTGAACTGATATCGCTGACTGTTTTGATGAGGGCATCATTGGGGAGTAATGAGCGAGAGAAAAAATGAATTTTGTTTTGATATGCAGGCTCAACCAGCATCAGTACGACTTGTTCTTTTTCTTTTCTTTTTCAGTGAATATAAATATGTATGTTGATTTGTCTTTAATAACTTTATCCATTGAAATGAGTCAATTTGTTGTAGTTTGATGACATTCTCAGTAATACTTTCATGGCTGGCCTTCGATTAGGTTGATGAGTGATTAGTTTAATTCAAGATTTATGGTTTTGGTCACTCAATTGTCATTGCTTTGGAAATGTAGCTACAAATTTGGAATCCTTGATATCATACTCTCTTCGATATGTTTCCTTCTATCTTTTGTTTCCTTGATATCGTACTCGATATGTTCTTGCATTTTCCTCTTCAGTTAACATGCATATGGAGTTTCCCAGTTGGACTAAAGTGAAGAACATGTTCATCGTGCTTCAATATTCTTTGTAGCTAGAACAAGTATTTCCTATTTACTTTCAAACATTCATATTAGTATTTCGGGTGCAATTTCTAGATATGTTGCTTATATTCTCCATGTGCAGGTGGGGTTTTGGCTCCTTCAATTAGGATCATCATTCTCTCAAGTATATCTAACTCAAGGTACACATTTCTAGCCCCCCTTATCTGCAAGAGACGACCAAGATATATGTGTTCGGAAAATATATTCTAGCTTTGAGCATCCGGTTCCGCCAATGTCGTTTTCATGTTTGAAAAGTTAATTTGTGAACCAAAGTAGTGTCCAAAAGGTGTTTACTTCATCAGTCACTTGGAAAAGCATTTTTGTTCATGCTTTGGATTGGATGAATTAGAAAAGAATATGATTTCCTGGAATGCATTTCAATAGCAAAGATGAATTAGTAGCTAAAAGTAGCAGGCCCTTTTAAAAGAAGTAAATTGCATTCATATAATAGTTGTAATGTTAGGGATTAGTGGTTGATCGAGATGAAGTCACTATTGGATATACTGCAATAGTGTTACATGTCAAGTTGATTTGTCTCTATGAGTTTGTCCTGGATTTGCTTGTTATGCATGAGCTTTAATTTCGCAATCAATTGTACAAATAATCTTGGGTTTGCTAGGGGTTCGGCACTGGGCTCTATGTTTGGATACTGAGAAAAAATGGAGGGGAAAATAGAAGTGAAATTTCAAGGTATCGATTGTATTAGATATTAAACCTGTCAAGTGGAGAATTTTTTCCCCTCCATCCCATGTTCTAGGCAACCAAACAGAAAGGGGTTGTAAATTTTCTTGATACCCGGTCTGAAAAAAAATGCAAATTATGTTAGAAACCGCGAATCTCACAACCTCTCTCTCTCGCGCACTTTAATGAACTGTCTCGAATACTTACTGAAGAGAATTCAGGTCAAACAACAAAACAATTCCAAGTACTTGGGTTTTTAGTCCCTTTGGCAGCTTAATTTCTGTACAAGGGATGATATTTGAGCTAATTCTTATGGTGATCGTCATTTTACTGGTACATGTCTTCCAGCTGTATGGGTGAAAACTACCGAGGAAGCAACCCTACTTGATGTCAACTTGCTTGTATGCCTATTGAAACAATGTACATAATCTTTGATTCTCAAGATTTTTCAGTTTGTTATTGCAGTGATTTCCCTAATGGGTGTTAACTGTTAAGTTTTTCCCTTTACTTGAACTGAACAGTTTCAAAATTTTCTTATTTGCAAGAAAATTTTCTTATTTGCAGGATTGATATTCAGGATACCATTGTGATGACAAACTTCATCATATGATGTTTTCAAGTTCTACCTTAGCTATGGGATACAGAAACCATACAAACATCAAGTTCTGAGTGTAAAATATTTACTGTAGTTTGTTCAGAATTTGTTAGTGTTGAAGTGTTTGTGCTTCATTTTCTTATTTCTGTTGATTTACATCTTTTTCTACGCCCATTCACATTTATATCTTACTGTGGATAGGCCTTTTGCAAGCATAAATATAACCTACTTATATACAGAAAACTATACATCAAACTAAAATATCCTATATCCCAACGAAATTAAAAATCGATCAATTCAACGGGCATGGCACACGTGCCTTGCACGTTGCAAAGTACCTAGTTGTTGAATAAAAGGATGTTTGTTTTTTCCCCCCTCTGTGTGCCAAGTAAAATTTGGCAACTTTTCTTGTTTGGAAATTTGTTTCAAGAGCTGAAACAGTCATTTGATTCAAGTCTTTCCTTTGACAAATTCACAGTTGAGAAATTTTATTACGTCTGTTTTCGTGAAGTTAGCTAAACTCTTTCTCGAAATTTTTTTTATTTAAATTCGGACCGTCCAAAACCGAAATAGACCACTGAGGTCGTTCAGCACTGCAAATGGCTTATTCACAGCTTCTCCGTGAATAAGCCAATCTCTTTAATGTGTGCCCCAACTTTTAAAAATAAAAGCAGGTTGTACTATTGATCGAAGTTCGATCTCTCACTGAAATTTGTGTCTTTCTTTTGGCTAATTCAATAACCTTAATACAATTTGTAGTGCCAACAATTAAGTGCATGAATATTCTGTTGGAAAACACAGATTTCTATAATTATAACATCCGTAATCTTCTTCTTCTTCGTACATATTTTTCCCTTCCTGTCACAATTGCCTATTTAAAAAATTGGTCTAAGGTCCATTATAGCATGTTTGTAATCCATCAAATTCATCTCCCAAGTTTGTAACCCACTAATTCCACTTAGGCAATGGCCTTTTGGCTAAGACAAAAAAATATATTTTTATTCTTCTTTATTTTTTGTGTTAGTCAAACTGGACCCTTGTTTAGTCAAAAAGGATTTAATACAAGACAAAAATGCCCTTGCCTGGTTTTTTTTTTTCAATTTTTTTTTTTAGAATTTTAACAACCCTCTTTCTACATTCCAGATCTCACCCGCTCCGCCGCTACACATATAACATTATATGTTTTTTTGTTCACATACTACTTATATGTTCCTTTTTTAAAAATTGGTCTAAGGTGTAACGACCCGGATTTTCGACCCCCTTTTTTTTATATAATAAGATTTACAAATTCCGGTATGATCATTTTTAGTAAATTAGTTATAAAGATTTTATTATAGTATAGATTTCATGTGTGTATTGTGTGCCACATGCATAACTTTTTTCCAAAACAAATTTTTTTTTCTCTCTCTCTCTCTCTCTCTCTCTCTCTCTCTCATCTCTCAGCCGTGTGCCTCTCTCTCTTACTTGCTCTCCACACCAAGTGAACCATCCCCCCTACTCCTACTTTTGGCTAACCTTCTAATATACTAGGTACATCGCGACGTGCCAGGCACGTCCGTCATACCCGTTGAACCGTTGAATAATGCCCGCTGAATAATTGAATGGTGTTGAATAATACAAACTGCTAACATGAGGAAGAGACCTTCGCATTTTAAGACAACCAATGAGTGAATCTTAAATCTACAACTCCGACTAAGCTGAGAACTGGAAAATGTCTCTAAACCGTAGACAAGCTTTCTGCAAAAAATAAAATAAAAAATCTTCTCTTGAGCAACTGAAGAGGGGTACAAAGAAAATTTTCACCGTAGATGCTTCACATGTCTACTATTGAGGTCGCTGCCATCTAGGAAAGCCTCATTGCCATGGCTGCTGCCAATTGTGGAGTGCTCGCTGATCCTAGCAACATACTGTAGGAGTTCAGTCAGGACAAAGGGACAATTTTCCTTCAAGTATTCAAACCCATTCGTCTGCATCACAACTGAGAAAAACAAAAGAAGGAACATGGTTCACCAGATCAGTCACACACACAAGGTTTCTAAAACATTTCCAGGGAAAAAAAAGTTTAACCGTTCATTAGCTCGTTTAACATAGAGGAGGGAATTGGGGGGCACAAATGAACAAACTACTGCAACTGAAATAGACACTTCGTGCTACAACTGATTTTCTGGGCAAGGATAATTGAATGCCCAAATAGGGATAGAATCAGTAAGATGAATTTTAGACACCTTGTCTTTTCGTATAAACAACAAGCATGTTGCACTAACAGTATGATAAAACAACATGGCATGAGCATGAGCACAGGTAACAGCTATTAGACAAACGTTTTGCCTGTGTAGCTTAACCAGTGAATGGATGAGTAGTCTAAGATGGTTTAAACACTTTTCTAGATGGAGAATTGACCATTAACTAAAGATCTTTTGTATGAGCCGGTGCAGACACACTTTCAGACGTTAGTCTGTCTACAACAATCGGTTTCCGCCATTACTTGTGCATAAACTGATCGGAACATAATCACATAAACAATAATAAATCCCACTCAAATTTTACATTGAAAAGATAAAGAGGAAAATAACACTGTTAAACAATGGATTTCACCTCTGAGATTTTCAGGCATTGCGACAAACTTAAGACACACGAACTTTAAATGGGAGCAACGATGTTGCTCTGCCAGAGCTAATGTCGTTGCCACAGTGTTTATGACAACATCGTCACAAAGATTAGCCTCACAGAGCAACCTGAGCCTCTCCAAACCATACTGATCAGCAGCAGCAAGCTGATACTGAGACATCAAAGTAAACGCCCATTTCAAGTAAGTTCTTTCATGTTGGACAACGCATCACAGTATATGAAGTGTAGTAAAGCCTGCAAAGCCCAGAAGCACAAAAAATCAGCAAGACAATGATCAAGTCAATTCGCAGCAAATGCCAAGCTAACGGAAATAGTGGAAGTGGATAATTAACTGAAATACATCCTGATTCCCCTCCCAAATAAGAGTAGTGTCCACTAACAATAGGATACACCCAAAAATAAGACAATAGTAACTTCCGAGTGTTTTTTCATGTAATTCCTCATTAAAACTCGGTCATGCCATGCCATTGGAACCCCTAGCTCATAGAAGAAAATCCTACATAGACAATCCAAAGTAAATATGTAGCAAAGGTAAAGTCATAGTTCGTTCTCCATTTAGGTGTCCACCCAACATCTTCCATCTTATAACAAACTTCATAACTACTAATGTTGATTCTCCAACAAAGCAATGACATGGAAAAAGAAAATTCAGTACACTATAGTAAATTTGAAACATTTATTGTAAGTTCAAAGTGTTACAAACAAACCTTTGAAAAATTCAAATTCAAAAGATATCTGATCATACAGCTTTTATTAGCAATTTGAGTCAAACCAGTCATCAATTTCTTTTTAACAATACTCAATCCTAAGTTTTCCTTGTTACACTCACAGTAAATTAAATTAAATCCAACTTTCAAAAAGTTATCATTAGTTAGTCATTACCAAAAACAATAGTTGGTTGCCAATGATCAGAAACTACCGATAATAAGTCCTACAAAGGATACTTCTAATACAGAACAAAACTTTAACATACTCATAGTAGGTAAGACAACACAAGGCTGCAATCCATTCCACACTTAATTCATTCAAAGGATGACCTCATGCTAGAAACCTACAAACGACACGTCTCATACAGAAAGCTACCTTAGCATACTTACTAACAGCAAAGAGGATACAAAGCTACAAAACTTTAGCATGCTTTTAAAATAAATGTTAGGTCACAGTTGTAATTAGGGATTGAAACATTAGAATGGGCTAACATCATTAGAGCATTCAAATGAGCAATAATGCCTACGAATGAATTGAAGAAAAATCCAAATTGAAGAAAGAGTTTGAACATACTTTTGAGTTCTTCTCCAACTATTTCTTTTTTGGGTTTAATACATCTTCTGCTTTCCCTCGTGCCTAGATAGAAAAATCTACAATTACATTGATAATGCAATGGTGAGAGTAAACCACGTTTATGTGGAGTATGGACTACAATACATAAACATTCGTGTCCATGGCATAAGCATAGGACATCATTGTTCTAATTCCCCATGCTCATTTCATTACTAACAAATATCAGAAGGAAAAATCTATTTACTGGTTCTTTGTCCATGGCATAAGTAGAAGACATCATAGTTCTAATTCCACATGCTCATTACATTACTAACAACTCTCAGAAGAAAAAATTTGTATCTAGTAATCAGTTTCTAGTGAAAACAGAGATAGAAATCCTGAGTAGATGGCATAACCGAGATTCACGTGAAGTTATTGAGGCCGACAGAGACACTTAAGATCCAACATCCTTGCAATTGCTGAAATCTTAAACTTGCAAAATCAATTGACGCACTCAAAGACCAAAAAATGAACTTCATGAACACACTTTTTTAGGGCGAATAGAGAGTAATTGTCACACTCTTCATTCTTATGCAAGTCATCCTTGTTCTTTCACACTCCCAATCATATATGGTCTAAAAATTCTGTGAAGAAAAATACATAAACTCAGGTTTTAGCAGAATACAAAATTGCTTGAAATGAAAGGAGATATGAAAATGGACTATCCTTGGGAGCGTGGAATTCTACATAGTTCATATCATAGCTAAACAAAGATATGGTCATTTAGCTTAATGGCTTAACCCAAAATATGACTTCTTTTTTCCCAGAATCTTGTAAAAATCTTACAGCTCCTTTCGATGGAGGGGTGAGAGAAGAAAAGAAAGGGGAGTGGTCTCCCTTATTAGTGAGAGAAGAAAAGAAAGGGTTGTGTTTTCTCACCACCCCAACCAAACAATCATGAGAAATCAAATTCTCAGGGCAATTTTCGGCGACGGGAATGGTCTCCGGCGAAGCTTCGGCGACCAAGATCTCTCAACTCCCGCGACCAAACACATTGTCTCCCATCTCTGGCGACCAAAGGAGGTGTTTGTCTCTCAACCCCGGCGACTGCACGTCACTCCGTGGCCCGGCACGCACTCTTCTCTCACGGAATCGCACCAAATCGGTGAGAAACGAAAACGGGGGTGTAAGGGGTTCTCGTCTCCCTCCCTTTCTCACCCTCTCTCGCCTGCTACACCATCCAAACACCAGAGGTGTTCCTCTCTCCCTCAAACTCCTTTCTTGTCTCGGGAAGTCGCTCCATCCAAAGGAGGTGTTAGTGATTTTTATTTTCAACTAATGTGTGTCCTTTACTTGCATAAAAGTACCTGAACTTAGGTTCGGTAACGGATTTTACTGTTTTTTATGTTTTATTTCACACTATTCCATTGTAGCTGAAGAGGAAGTTACAACGACCTGCTTTTGAGGACTGAAAAAGTTTCTTAGCGAAGCTCTAAGAAGTGGTGTTTCAAACAAAACAACCTTGCATGAACATATCTTCGAAATTACAAACCCCACTCAAAATATCCCACCAATGTGAACGAAATTCAAAGACAACACAAAAATATATAACATACAGGTTTATACCATAAGAATCCATGCTTGGGCTGCATTAAATCAATACTCATTTGAACGAAATTCAAAGACAACACAAAAATATATAACATACAGGTTTATACCATAAGAATCCATGCTTGGGCTGCATTAAATCAATACTCATTTGAAGCTATTGCATGCCCACAGTGAATGAAAGAGTACAGCATCGAGGAGCCAAGCTTGGCTTAATCAAATCAACAATCAATATTCCTGAAATAATTATAATAGTCAATAATCAGAAACCCTAAGTTTGTAAATCAAATACCACATGCAAACATCAACAACGTAATTCGAAGCTTTATAATCAGAAACCCTAAGTCTGTAAGTCAAATACCACATGCAAACATCAACAATATAATTAGAAGCCCTAAATATTACTTATATTGCCTAAAATCCTTATCCAACACCACAGATCTTCCAATTCCTCCACCAACGAACCCACTGCAGTGGCCCCGCTACCCGTCGACCACTGATGCCATGAAATGCCTTCGGTAAGAAGCTAAAGTAGACAGTGTGGTGTGCGAGAGTGTGAAGCTATGGGGGAGACATAGGATTGTTAAGAATTACCGATTCGTGCAAGTAATCTGTTCATTTCTGCGATTGAGTAGTGATTTCGAAACAACCAACTGATTCAAGTTTTCTAGGGAGTTGAGATGGATTAGTTGCAGAAAAGAGCTGTGTGGGCACCATCGTTGGTGAAGCAGATGGATAAGAGATAGAGAAGCCATGAGAGCTTGAAGAAAATCGCAGAGAGAGAGAGAGAGAGAGAGAGAGAGAGAATTATGTGAAGGAAGGATGATGAAACGGTGTATTCCTTTTTCATGGCCTACATACGTGGCTGAGTGTGATGCACCCACTTGGGCCATTAAGTCAAGAAGGGAAAATTACAATTATGGACACCAGACAACACTGCTTGCCCCCAAATCAGGGGGTAAAATTGGAAAATTTGGCAAAATTTGGCAAGCGAAAAAATTGGCCAAACTGGTTCTTCTTTAGTATGGGTAGGATATTTTTTTCAACCATTCAATTGCCATCCTTATCCACTTCCTCCTTGCACCCTACTCCACCCCACCTCTATAAATACCTCTCCTTCCCTCTAGAAATAACAACACACCAAACCACCGCCACTGGGAAAAAAAAAATATAGTGGGAGTTCGAGCTCCATTAATGGAGGTCTAGAAAGAGAAACCTGAGCGGTTTGGTTCCACTCTAGCCGGACACCAATTCAGGTTACCTATACGCAGCCCAGAACATCTCAGAACCGTACCCCAATAATTCTGATCCATTCCCGAAGTCCCACGTTCTGTCATCTTCTCCGATTGTCCGAGAATCGTCCAATTATCATTACCTGCTTTTTTTTTGGTCGGGACCGAGGTAGATTAATCGCTCCCCTGCCTTCCCCAAGTATATTAATGTACTACGATGTTAGTTTTTTATGATTAGAATTGAAATTGGAATCGAACGGGAAAAAAAAAAAAAACCCAATTTTTTCGAAAACTCATTGTTCGCTGTTCATGGCGTGAACACTGTTCACATTTTTGGGAACTGTTCATACTTGTTGGAAGCTTAAAAAAATGGCACAACAATTACGCTTATCCCCTGCTCTTTTTGAATGTAATGTTTCGGCCCAGATATTAATTATAAGTGGTTATCTTATTACTGTTAAGTCCTAAAGTCATTAAAGTTTACAGTTAGGCCTAATGAAATGCTTTATTTGATTATTAAACATAGGTTTTATATTAGTATTTATAAATGTTAAACATGTTATTATGATAGTGTTACCCGTATTAAGTACAATATTTGTAGGTAAATAATAATAGATCTTTTTTTTTGTACAAATTTCTTTTTTATTAATAAAGGATTCCGCTAATAAAAATTCAACTTCTTGGCAATACAAAACTAAGGGCAACAGCCCACTCATAAAAAATTGTGTGATCGCATTGCTGGTTATTTATTTTTAATTATTATTTGATTAATTGTATATTGCACCGATACTTGATTTGAATGTTAGATTGGACCCTAGAGACATGGGGTGGTATGCAAATAGAATTCACCTAGACGATGCTAGGTAATGGATAAATTGGAAAGTTTTATTTTTAGATTGCCTACAGGTAGGATTTTGAGATGTGATGAGTTGGATGTGATGATTTGAAACTGGCAAAGTAAGTCCAGTGATGAATTGAAACTGGCGGGAGTCCAGTGATGATTGTGAAGTGGTGAATAAGATAGGCAAACCCTAGTTATGTCATGTCATGATAAGCTTACCTTTTGTTGTAGTCATTGGGATGCACACTCGGTACATAACTTGATGTATCTGCAACAGCAAAAGGAAGTGATATCATGGGACGGGACATGGCTAGCGGTTGGGGAGGAAAGATCTCATGGTTGAGATCTTAGATCACACATCAGGCCAATGGATAGTAATAAATCAGTTTGTGTGTGAAATCTATGCTTTACTCTTTCGCGTCAATATTATATTGTCTGCTTGCTAGCTGTAAAGTAAGAGGGATAGTTGGGTTGGATTATTCTACTGAGTGATTTATCACTCACGGATACGCCTGTATCCTGGCAAATCGGTTGCTTCGGCGATCAATTTGCTAGCGGGTGCAAGATTCAATGATGGAGCGAATTTTGAGACAGGAGGAAAACCAGGGGCGGAGATCAAGTATGCTTGGAATCCGTATCAAGCCTAGAGTTGACTCTGAAGTTAATGTATCTTGATTCAGTAAATCTATCTTGGGATTGTAATGATTAAATCTCTATTTTGGGTAAATTATACTTGATTAGCAAAATTTTTCTTGAAAAGTTATTTTATATTGCTCCCAAAATTCCTTGAAAAGTCGGGGTGTTACATAAGGTCCATTATATGTTGTTATATTCATTATCTCTTGATATTAGTGGCAGAGCAAAGAATCCGAATTTCATATAAAGAACAAAATTTCACTGATATTATAATCTGTTGATGTTATTGGCACAACGAAGAAACCAGAATTTTAAAGATAATCATATATATCTGTCTATTTTTTGTTTGAAACTTCAGATAACAGAATTAGACAGATAACTATATTATTGATGTTAAAGTAATTCCAAAGCCAACAAACACCGATATAGGAATATAACTACTGTCAAAATATATATATTGGACATATAACCAAATCTATTCGTTGTACACAAACTCATGTCCACGGAAAAGAACTTTATTTATCATTGTTCCAGCAAAAATAATGTACTATTCAAGAATCAATAACAAAAAAGAAAAACACTCCAACTGTCCTTTACGCGGATTTTTGCATGTCCTTCGGTTGTGCTTTGAAGCATTGTGGAACCTCCAACATTTTATTGCCCTAATAAAAATTGCATACGCTAGAGGGAATGAACCTGCAAATAAAGGAGAACATATAACATTTTATGCGAGCTTCTGTATTGTGTAACTCCAAAAAAAGAGAACATATAATATTATATGTGAGCTGCTATCATGTGTAACCCTGCCAAAAAGGAGAACATATAACATTTTATGTCAGCTTTGTAACTTCCAAAATAGGAGAACATATAACATTATTCGACATTATGTGTTTTTTTTTTGAGTTATATAGCCAAAAAGGAGAACATATAACATTATATGTCAGTTTCAGTACTGTGTAACTCCCAAAATAGAAGAACATATAAAATTATTCAACGTTATATGTTCTCTTTTTTTGGAGTTACATAGGACATTTCAATAAGAGGTAGAGTTGTTAACCAAGCATCGTGGATATTCAAAGGAACTAGACGACCATGAGAACAGATTCAGTCAGCATTGTAGGGAGGTATAGCCGAACAGATAAAGTAAATAACCAAGCGCGTGATATGAGGGATCATGGGTTAAACCCGATTAAAACCACCATGAGCGATGGTCGGCGACATGGACCATTGGCATGAGAAGTCATTAGGTCTAAACTAACTGTTTGGCAAATAGTGACATACCTTTACATTGGTCCAAATAGCTAATCAAAAACCAAATGTTATATGTGAAGTAGCCGGCCAGGGCGGTCTGTTCGGCTACGAGATAGCCGAACAAGGAAAGAGCTCCAATCAAAGAGTGAGAGCAGAGGGAATACTCTAGAAGATTCCAGAGTAGTCATGTCCCGTAAAGGAATGAGATCTCGAGGAAATAGGATCTAGAATATATACTCAACGAGAATGGGATGTTCGGCTTTTTATGGAAAAGAATCCTAAAAGGACTCTTTGATAATGAATTGATAAGGAAAACGAGAATCCTTGATATCCATGGTTTCCTATACGAAATAGGAATCTTAGGGCGACAGGAATGCTTGGGCAACAAGCATACGCAAATCTATAAATATGAGGTAAACCTAGAGGTGAAAGGTACGCAATAGGTCTCATTCTTATATTCTCCTACTGATAATTAAGATTTATTGACAAGTACGTGATACTAACTTTTCCATCGGAGGGCCTTTGCCACGAGGGGCAAAGGTGCACTCATCCCCTGTCTATTTTGCAGATTAGGGTTCCGACGACGAATTAGGGTTCCGGTGAAAAGGCACGAATAAGCTGTTGCAATCCAAGGTGATCCGAAGCATCAATTGTTTTCATCCCCTTACAATTGGCGCCGTCTGTGGGAAAAGAACCAAATTTTTCTAAAAAATAATCATGATGGAAGAAGATCCAGTTACGCCGTTTAGTCCAAAGGACCATTTGGGTGGGGAAAGAGACAAATCCCCACTAGGTGCTCCAAGAAAGCCCACTGGTAGACATGACAGAGATAACTCCAAAGAAAAAGAAGACAAAACTGCCCCTGGCTCCACGAGAAGGAGTAAGTCTCATCGAAGAGAACAATTTGTCACCCATTCAAGAAGTATACACAATGATAACGATGTCCTCGATAAAAAGAGAAAAGAAATTGAGGAGTATGCTCGTTTGATTAGAAAATGAGAGTACGAGATGCAAGAGTTGCAGCGGGTACGAGAGCACCCAGAAGACTTCGGACTTTCTCGAAGGAATTGCCATAAGGACAGACGGACTCTGGTAGTCCATAAGCAGGCTCATCCACGAGGGAGAAGGAGTAGGAGTCCTATCACAGGGCGATACGAAGCTTCTCCACGAAAAAGGAGAAGCAGAAGTAAGAGCCGAACACCGAAAAGAAGGGTTTTTTCACGAAAGAGGAGGAGCAGAGACCGAAGTTCCACCCCAGAAGAGGAGGAAACAAGGAAGCATCATCGAGACAGGTATAAGAGGCCTGATGCTGATTGGGTCAAGGCTACGACTCACAAATCGAAGGAGCTCGAGGATGGGACAGTGACTGCACGAGAAGCAGCACGCAAGGCCCTAAGTAATATTGCAGCCTCCCCCTTTACAAAGAGGCTACAAGAGGCTAGGTTGCCGAGCAGAGTGAAGCACGGTACATTCGTACTTTACGAGACAAATACGGATCGTGTAGCTCACATACAGCACTATCAACAGGCTATGTTCATGCACGAGGGGGATGATGCCATCTTATGCAAGATGTTCCCCTCAAGTCTTGGCAAGGTGGCTTTAGCGTGGTTTCATAAACTGGCCCCACGATCCATACGAGGATGGAGGCAGTTGGCTGAGGAATTCATTGCTCGGTTCTTGACAAGCAGAAAAGCCCCAAAGACTTTTGAAAGTCTTTCCACCATGAAACAGGAGGAAAACGAACAGATCAGGGATTATGCAAAAAAGTACTGGGAAACTTTCAACGAGATTGAAAGTTGTAGTGAAGAGTATGCAATTGCCACCTTCAAAACTGGTTTGCCTGTTCGGGGAAAGCTGCGTCGCTCATTGAATAAACATCCGGTAGCCACATTGGCTAAACTGATGGAACGGATAGAGCAACACGCCAGAATGGAGGATGACATACTCCGTGAGGATGGCAGGACTGTTGTCGAACAACCGAAGGCACCTGTCAAAAAGGTGGATAAGTCAGAGCCCAAAACTTATAGAGAGAGAAGGGAGTATGGGCAGGCTAAGAAAGAGCCGTACAAGGATAAGCAAGCTCCTGACCCTAAATCTTTCTTTTCTATCACTACGGTTTGGAAGGAACCAATTTATAGGATTCTTTATCGAATAAAGAATTAGCCATATTTTAAATGGCCCCCGAGTCTAGGCGGAGACAAGGATGCAAAACGTGCTACGAATCAGCACTGCAGTTACCATAAAGATTAGGGCCATATGACTGAGGATTGTGAGATGTACAAGAGACACCTTGATGATTTGGTTTCTCGGGGCTATCTCAAGGAATTTATCCAAGAGGATCCAAAGGAGAAAGGGAAAGCCATGGAGCTGGGTTACGAGCAAAATCCTAAAGGAGTAATCCACATGATACATGGGTTGGCCACACCTTATACGAGAAATGAGGTTAGGCTGTTACAAAGGCAAGTCAAGCACGATCAGCATGTGATGCGATTGGGAAACAAGAGAGGGCGAGAGAATAATGTGTGCAATGAAAGCATAACATTCACAGATGATGACCTGGGAGAAGTCCAAATACCCCACAACGATGCTTTGGTCATAACCCTATGAGTTGGGGAATATGACATTGAGAGAATTCTAGTGGACTCAGGAAGTTGTACAGAGGTGATGTACTACGATGCGTTTAAGAAGCTGGGGCTGGCCCAAACAGACTTAGAGCAATCTACAACACCTCTGATTGGGTTCGGTGCAGGAGCAGTCTGGCCTTTTGGAAAGGTAACACTACCTGTTCGGGCTGGATCAGTGGTGTTGAGGACAGATTTTTTAGTTGTCGATGTTCCTTTTTCCTATAACGCGATTATAGGGAGGACATGGTTGCACAAGATGAGAGTAGTCTCCTCGACTTATCACCAGATGGTGAAATTCCCAGGATCGAATGGGGTAGAGGTACTTAGAGGCAATCATAAAGTGGCACAACAATGTTTGATTTCCATCATTAAAAAAGCCCCAAAGGCCCACCACGTTCATACATTAGAAGTACCAGATCAACCAACTATCGAGGATGTTGGAAGATGTCCGGCTGAAAAGGTGGTTGAAGGCTTGGAGAAAATTCAGATCAACAAGACTGATCCTGAAAGATATTTCTTAATCCGAGAATCATTACCAGCGGATGAAAAGGCTGAATCAATAAGATTTCTGAAGGAATATGTTGATGTATTTGCATGGATACCAGAGGAAATGCCCGGAGTAGATGCAGGTGTGATTTGTCATCATTTAAACGTTGATCCTCAAGATAAACCGATCATTCAGAAAAAACGGAGAGCAGCCGTGCAGCATGTGGATGCAGTAATTGAAGAGGTCGATCGTTTATTAGAGGCCAAAGCAATACGTGAAGTCTACTACCCAGAGTGGTTATCCAACACCGTTGTGGTGAAGAAAAAGAATGGGAAGTGGCGTGTCTGCGTAGACTTCACAGACCTAAACAAGGCATGTCCAAAAGATAGTTTTCCTCTTCCAAGGATTGACTAGTTGGTTGACGCAACCGCTGGTTATGAGCGAATGAGTTTTCTCGATGCATATCGAGGATATCATCAAATTGCTATGTTTGGGCCTGATCAAGAGAAGACTTCGTTTATCACACCACGAGGGTTGTACTGCTATAGTGTTATGCTGTTTGGGCTAAAGAATGTTGGGGCAACATACCAAAGACTTGCAACCATCATGTTCAAGAAGCTCCTTGGAAAGACTATGGAAGTTTACATAGATGATATGGTGGTGAAAAGTCAAGATAAACGGGGGCATATAGCTGATTTAAAAGAAGCTTTCGAAATCCTGAAGGAGTACAAACTGAAACTCAACGCCTCGAAATGTGCGTTTGGAGTTGGTTCAGGAAAGTTCCTGGGCCATTTGGTGACCATGAGAGGGATTGAGGCTAACCCCGATCAAATTGCAGCCCTACAAAGGCTTTAGAGTCCCAAAACCACTAAGGAAGTCCAAAGGTTGACTGGAATGGCTGCAGCACTTAATAGATTCATCAGCAGGTCAAGTGACAAGTGCAGACCCTTTTTTCAATTATTGAAAAAGAGGGAGGGATTCGAATGGGGAGCAGAGTGCGAGCAGGCCTTCCAGGACCTGAAGAAGTATTTGGCTGAGCCCCCACTTTTGTCAACTCCCCAGCCAGGTGAGTCTTTAGTTTTGTACTTAGCTGTTTCTGAGCATGCAGTAAGTGCAGTCCTGTTGAGGGATTTGGGAATCGAACAAATCCCTATTTATTATGTTAGCAAGACGCTACTGGATGCAAAGACGAGATATCTGCCCTTAGAAAAACTTGTCCTGGCACTTAGGACAGCCACAAGGAAACTGCCACACTACTTCCAAAGCCACAAGGTTGTGGTTTATACTGAGATTCCATTGAAATCATTGCTACGAAAAGCAGACTTCTCGGGAAGGATATCGACGTGGTCCGTCGAGTTAAGCCAGTACGATATCGATTATCAGCCACGCACGGCAATCAAAGGCCAAGTGTTGGCTGATTTTGTGGCAGAGTTTTCTCCCACGGTGGCTCCTCTACCTCCTACGAGAAAGGAACAGGCGACTAAGACATCACCCGTGAAGATTCAATCCTCAGCCGAACAGGACCCTATGGAATGGAAGTTATTCGTTGATGGATCAACATGTAATACTGGTTCAGGAATTGGGGTTGTCCTTTTTCCTCCTGAAGGAGTGCTGATTGAACTATCTGTTCGGCTCGGATTTAGTGCATCAAATAATGTGGATGAGTATGAGGCACTCTTGGCTGGATTAAGGAGTGCAAAAACCCTAAGAGCAGAACGGTTAGGGTATATTGTGATTCACAGCTTGTGATCAATCAACTATCTGGGGAGTATGAAACCCGAAATGAAAAGATGGTAGCCTACGTACAGGCAGCCAAAGACCTGCTCGATACCTTCAAAAGGGTATACATTGAACAGATAAGTTCTGAACAGAATGCTCATGCAGATTCATTAGCTTGGTTGGCTGCAGCTGTACCAGCTGAGTTCAAAAGGAAGGTGGCAGTAGAATATCTGAGTGAGCCGAGCATTGGAAGAATTGTGGACTTACTCTTGGACGTGAACCAAGGACCAAGTTGGATGGACTCAATTGTGGAGTTCTTACGAGACGAGGTACTCCCTTCTGACAAAAAGGAGGCTCATAAGATAAGGATCAAATCTGCTAGGTTTTGGCTATCCCCAAAGGGTAAGTTATATAGAAAATCCTTTACAGGCCTGTATTTGCTATGCGTACATCCTGAGATGGTGCAGAAATTTCTTCATGAAATCCAAGAGGGAACATATGGGAGCCATGCTGGAGGCAGATCCATTGCCCACCGAGCAATTACCCAAGGCTACTGGTGGCCACACATGCAGGAAGATGCAAATGTGTATGTGAAGATTTGTGAGAAGTGTAAAAAATTCTCACCAATGATTCGAACACCCGCCGAGGATCTGGTGCCTTTGACAAGTCCCTGGCCGTTTGCTCAATGGGGAATGGACATCGTGGGTCCGCTACACAAAGCAACTGGGAATTGAAAATTCCTGCTAGTTGCAACAGACTATTTCACTAAGTGGATTGAGGCAGAACCATTGGCCAAAATCACTGAACCTATGATAGAAAGGTTCGTGTGGAAGAGCATTATCACTCGCTTTGGGGTCCCTTACTCATTGATAATAGACAATGGATCCCAATTTCAGAAGAAATTCAAGGCTTTTTGTGTCCAGTATGGAATACGAAATTATTATTCAACCCCAGCCTACCCTCAGAGTAATGGGCAGGCAGAAGCTTCTAATAAAACTATCCTTGACCGGATCAAGAAAAGGCTGGACAAAGCCAAAGGGAAGTGGCCTGACGAGTTACCATTAGTTCTGTGGGCTCACCAAACAACGCTTAGGAGGTCTACGGGAGAGACCCCCTATTCATTGGCATATGGAACAGAAGCTGTCATACCACTGGAAGTTGGTCTTCCGACCAATAGGACCGCACTAGTCGAAAGTGGGGGTAATGATAGGGCCCTTGAAATTGAGCTTGATCTCGCCGAGGAGAGGAGGGAAAGGGCCTTGATCCATCTGGCTTCCTACCAGGAACAGTTGATGAAGAGCTATAATAGGCACGTTCATCCTCGAGAATTTGGTGTTGGAGACCTCGTATTACCGAAGGTGCTCAGCAACACCAAGGTGGCCAACGAAGGCAAGCTGGGGGCCAACTGGGAAGGCCCGTGGTCTGTCGTTTTCGCACCAAAAATATAATTTATAAAACCAAGGAATTAACTAGTATTCCGAAGAACAGTGGTTAAGTCCAGGATCGTCCGCAGGGAGTAAAAAGCTGAGTTGCAGTAGTTTCAATTAATTTCTAATTTAATTTGGAAAGTAAAGAGAAGTTGGATTTTGATTTGGATTGATTAAACTAAAACTAAACTAGAAAGCAGATTAAAGGAGTTGTAAACTGATGAGAGATGGGACTAGGGTTTCCGATTCAGTCTCCCTCTGTAACGCAATTGTTTCGAAACATAGGGTTCATATTCAACATTCAACCAAATCACCGTAGGGTAGCAATTCCTATCGATAATTTCCAAAAAGATAATCAAGATTCGTACTCCGTATAGGCTATCTCAACAAGGCATGGATCGTCTCATTGGATTTAACAACGGCACGATCCGTCTCACATCGTATAGTCTATCTCAAAGTCTATCCTGGAACATTATAAACCATTGCATGACAGTGCTTGAAACCAATGATACAAACACATTCGAATATTGGAAAAATATAAAACTTCAAAAAAAGTTATGAATTGATCAAGTCATACAATCAAGTTGAATATAAAACCCTAAGAATCAGACAATTACGCTACTTGGAGAGACCTCCTCGTTAACCCTAGTCAAGAAGTTTAGCCACTCATGGAGTTAGAACAAATAACCAGGCAAGAATAAAGATCCATTGAACAACAAACTAAAAGCTTTTGAATGAATGACGAATGAATAAATCCAAAAGCTTTTGTTATTGCTGGTTTTGCCGTGATCCGCAAGGTGTGGTCAACGTGCTCTGTCTCCTGATGGCAGCCTCGTTCTCTGTTTTTGCGTGATGATAAAGATCTCCCCCACAAAACCCTTTTTCTCTTATTTTATAATGTTGCCGCTGCACTGAGAATTATCTTTTTTCCAGCCCACGTCCTTCTACAAATCATAATTAATGGGCTCACATTTTCCAAACTCCCCCGTTTTGTCACAAATCATGGCAAATATATGGCCCAATTCCCAGCCACAAAACTACATGCAAGACTATGCTGCCAATTTCCATTGTTGCTAGGAGTTTAATCCACTGCTTCCGTCTTTGGTTAATCTAGTCTACACTCAATCCCATAGCTTCATTAATTTTAGCGGCACCGGCTTTGCTTTAAATATGATATTGTGCTTTTAGCTTCAAATGTTAACCATCGGCTCCGAGAATCCTGAAATGCAATTAACAAGTATGAAATCCCAAGTAGCGCGCTAAATGGACATAAAAAGCCTAAGTTAGGGGGCGTAAATAGGCGTATTTATGCACCTATCAGCCCGTATCGAGTAACCGAGGTTGTAGGCATAGGGGCCTATAGATTGACAGACCTAGATGGTAATCCAATTCCGAGGCCTTGGAATGTCCATAATCTACGAAAATTCTTTGTTTAAAAGCATTAATTTTTGTTTTAGATTGCACTAACGTACTTGTGTGGGAATTACGAATATAATTCTCTTATTCTAGTTATGTTATATTAGTTGCAAGAGGTACGAATAACGCCCTCTTGAGTTTCACAGATTATGAATACAATCACTTTTTGCAGTATAACTATTGCATTCTTGGTATTTGTCTTAAAAATAAGAACTACGGGCTTGGTTTCCCTCATTCGTATTGGGGAGCAGGGAACAGACACTTATACATTTAAGTACGCAAAACTTAACAAGTATGAAAACACTTGTATGTTTTTTAAGTACGTGAAACTTAACAAGTATGAAAATACTTGTATGTCTTGTTTAAGTACGTGAAACTTAACAAGTATGAAAACACTTGTATAAGTACGTGAAACTTAAACACATTTTTTAAGTACGTGAAACTTAACAAGAATGAATACACTTGTATGTCTTGTTTAAGTACGTGAAACTTAAACACAAGTATGAAACACTTGTATGGTTTTTAAGTACGTAAAACTTAACAAAGTACAGGTTTGACAAAACTTGTAACAAGTATGAACAAACTTGTTTGGTTTTTAAGTACGTGAACATTTATACATAAGCAAAGCATATGATTAAAATATCGAAGTACGAAATACTTAGATAAATCTGTTTGCATCCGAACACATGCAAACAACAAAGTTAGCCGAGCAAATCATATAATGTTTTGCCACAAGGGGCCGAATATCTGTATTATCAAAGTATTACCATACTAGAGAGAGTACTGGTGCCATGCAGGGCTCAAATATCATGGTCACGTAGAACCAGCCAAAATTGTTTAAAGAGTGCTTTGTGTAGACTTACCAAGTCAATCTAGATTCTGGATTTCAGAAGGAGTTGCGTTTGGAACCTCTCCATTGGCTCCTGCAGTTGTATCATCTTCAATTGCATTCTCCTCCAAATTAATGGGTTCAAGGGTTGATTCCCGAACAGGTGATGGTATGGGATGAATGGCAGTTGGCACATCTTCCCCTGCATCAGCAAAATCTTCAATTTACTGCTCAACATCATCCTTTGGGGCCTCCTCCTGTTCCTGAGCAGCTACAGAATGTCTACTCGGCAGATCATTTTCCACCCAGAGAGTAGAATCTTCAGCGATACCAACCTTTGTCAGACAGGTCTCCCAGCTGGCAGCCCAGATCTGGTCCTGTATAGCTGGCATCTGTTCGACATAACTTGCTGTTGTGGCGTCAAAGCCTTTTTGATAGCCATCTTCATAGGAAGCTTTTTTGGTGCTGTCAATCTCTGATAAAGCCTGATTGAGGCTCTCTTCGGCAATCTCAAGTTTGCCCTTAGCACCATCGAAATCCGCCTTGGTTTTGTCTCTCTCCCTTTCTAGACGGTAAACTGTTCGAAGTAGTCGAGTGTTGTCGTTCAACAATCTGATCCGTTCGGCCTCGGCTTCTTGATACTTTTGCCCCAGAGTGACCATCTTTTGAATGAACTAAAGTAGTACCAAAAAGAGTTGATGATCAAATATAATACAAGAAATTTTTTAGCTTGATAGAAGGAGAGTCTTTGTTGTTACCTTAATACCACTGACAAGACCAGTGGCTATAAGACGATCAGGTGCAGATCCGGATTCTTTCGGCATGTCGACTGGAAGCAGCAACCCTTGAGCTAGGGCAAGTGCTGTTTTTGATGAACTAGCACTGTCCCCAACGTGAACAGGACGGTCTCCCCTAGTAAATGGAGGAGTCCACGTTTGGGGAAGGATTTGAGTAGTTGGTGAAGTAGGGTGATGAGTTTCAGTATCTGCTTGAGAAGCAGTGCCAGTTGGGTCCTCAGACCTAGGCCGTTTATCTCGATGAGCGTCACTGGCATCAAGAGCAGAATTCGCTCCTCGGGTAGATGAAGAGGAGCGGGTAGAACCTCCTCTGTTACGACGGGGTACAGGAGGAGCATTCCCGGTAGAAGCTACCCGACCAGATCCACGTCCCCGAGAAGAGACGGTGAGAAGGGAGCTGAGGTTTAGGGGCTGACGTGTCATAGTGCTTGAGTGTGGAGGAGATGGAGAATAACCTGAAGAGGAGGATTGGCTGGTTACACGGTTGGGAGCTGGCTGTTCGGACTGTGATTGAGAGGCAGCCTGTCTTAGTAAGGGTCTTCAAACTCTCACCCGAGGTAACGGAACGCCTTCTGAAATAGGGACTTCACCCAATTGACTGGCTACTCTCACTCTAGCGTTAGCTCTTGTGCTCCTCGGCTGGGGAGCAGTTGATGTGGAGGCAGCACTGGTACTGGGGTGGGCAAGTCTTCTGTCTATAACACCTCTGTAAGAGGGATCGTACCCCAAAAGCACGTCAGCGTTCCGGCCCCGACCAGCTGTTGGGGTGCCCGGTTCACCTGAATACTTCAAAACCCTATTAATCTTAGCTGTCCGGATGTAGCTTGGTTCACGTCTTGGACGCCTGTTAGCATTCTCCGCTGCAGGTCAAAGCATAAACAGAGATTAAAATAAGCAGAAGTACAAAAACAATGGAAAATGTAAATTGCGTAAATGGAAAATGAGGAGCATACGTGGGTATCCCCATATGTGGGGGCAGTGGAGGCCCACCACTTGACCATCCTCTCCTAGTGGCTCAAAGCCTCAAGTGACGTAGAGGAAATCGATTTCATGATCCCGAGCAGAGTCTGGCAGGTTTAGCCCGAGACGCTTTTCTGCCCTTCTAACATTGAAATAGTAAGTATTGTATTCAAGGTTTAGTACAATACTGTACCACCACTGAATGTCCCAAATTCCTAGCTGGGTCCCCAGAATCTTATTCAAAGCCACTACTCCCATTATCAGCCTAAAAACATTTGTTGATACTTGCATGGGGGTGAGACGGTACCAGTTTAGGATCTGACGGAGTAATGGGTGAAGGGGAAATCGGACTCCACCTTCGACAATGGCCACGATTGGGATACACATTCTATCCCATGAGCCACCATCCCTATCTGCTCCCAAGGGGGCGAGTTCGAGCCCCACGTTATCAGGGATGCTATTCTCAGTCCTAAATGCCGTCATGGCAGTTGGGGTTTCACAGAGTTTCCTAAACTTACTGGGTTTTGGAAGGCTTTCATTATCATCCGCCATGGATACGAAAGAAATGATCAGGATAAAATCAGAGACTAGGTGCAATCGAAACCCTATAAAATCAAAATCTGGATCGAATCTCAGAATATGACGCAAGAAGGAGCAAGAATGAGAAGTCTTACGAAGCTATTGCAGTGGTTGCCTGAGATGTAATCAAAGTTGCAGACGACGGCAATGGCGGATGAAAGACGGTTGATTTTTCCTGGTTTTAGAGAGAGAATGAGAGGATTCGAATTTTGGGTGGAAAACCCAAAAATATCCCATTAGGGGTTAAAAGTAAAGGCAACGGAGACGAAACGTCTCATCTTACGCCGTTACATGAAAAGCAACGGGAAAAGAGAAGTCTCAACGGATGGCCGTTCTGACGCCGTTTGTGAAACATCAGACTGAGTTAAATGCAAAGCGTACGAAATACGCCACGTGGAGTTCTTGCCTTGAGACGGCATGATGATTTAAACGCCAAAAAGAATTAGTGGCATATTTGCACGAGATCTAAGAAGTTGAAAGCTTAGTTCAAAAGATAAGTTTTAGTTTTACCAGCCGTCCCCGAACAGAGGCAAAATGGTAAAACTGGGGAGCAATTGTAGGGAGGTATAGCCGAACAGATAAAGTAAATAACCAAGCGCGCGATATGAGGGATCATGGGTTAAACACGATTAAAACCACCATGAGCGATGGTCGGCGACATGGACCATTGACATGAGAAGTCATTAGGTCTAAACTAACTGTTCGGCAAATAGTGACATACCTTTACATTGGTCCAAATAGCTAATCAAAAACCAAATGTTATATGTGAAGTAGCCGGTCAGGGCGGTCTGTTCGGCTACGAGATAGTCGAACAAGGAAAGAGCTCCAATCAAAGAGTGAGAGTAAAGGGAATACGCTAGAAGATTCCAGAGTAGTCATGTCCCGTAAAGGAATGAGATCCCGAGGAAATAGGATCTAGAATATATACCCAACGAGAATGGGATGTTCGGCTTTTTATGGAAAAGAATCCTAAAAGGACTCTTTGATAATGAATTGATAAGGAAAACGAGAATCCTTGATATCCATGGTTTCCTATACGAAATAAGAATCCTAGGGCGACAGGAATGCTTGGGCAACAATCATACGCAAATGTATAAATATGAGGTAAACCTAGAGGTGAAAGGTACGCAATAGGTTGCATTCTTATATTCTCCTACTGATAATTAGGGTTTATTGACAAGTACGTGATACTAACTTTTCCATCGGAGGGCCTTTGCCACGAGGGGCCAAGGTGCACTCATCCCCTGTCTATTTTGCAAATTAGGGTTCCGAAGATGAATTAGGGTTTCGGTGAAAAGACACGAATAAGCCGTTGCAATCCAAGGTGATCCGAAGCATCAATTGTTTTCATCCCCCTACAAGCATATTTCACTTCTTCAAACACACTAGCTAACAAAATGAATTCACGACAAACAAAAGACCTATGCAAATTGAGGAGATCTTGAAAATAGACATCAAACCTGGTTGGAAAAACGGCACAACAATCACTTTCCTGGAGAAAGGCAACTAGAAGCCCGGAATGACCCCTGGAGACCTCATTTTCGTAGTGGACGAGAAACCACTTGCTTTGTTCAAGAGGGACGGAAACAATCTGATTGTTAACCAGAAGATATCGTTGCTCGAAGCTCTTACGGGGAAGACTCTCAACCTGATTGCGCTAGACGATGAGGAAGGACAAGAGGAGGAGAGGAGAAATGGGGAGGAGGAGGAGACAAGGTGGAGACGACAGCCTCCTACTCCTAGCAGATCTAGGGTTAGAGAGAGAAGAGAGAGTCTTTCTCTACGTTTGAATGAAAGAGATGAAAAAGAAACAGTTATGGGCTATATATATATATATATATATATATATATATATATATATATATATATATATATATAGGGGTATATTGGTATTTTTTTAGGCTAGTGGACTTATGGGGTTATGAACTTTAAAAGTGGACTGTGCTATAGTGGATTTATGG
This sequence comes from Rhododendron vialii, assembly GCF_030253575.1. NCBI lineage: Eukaryota > Viridiplantae > Streptophyta > Magnoliopsida > Ericales > Ericaceae > Rhododendron > Rhododendron vialii. Next base: position 34,530,669 of record NC_080561.1, on the reverse strand, counting down.
AAAATTCTTCCTAGAATATTTGATGTATCAAGTAGAAGATCGCAAGAAGCTCTAGGTGTAACGCCCCAAAAATTCGGAGACATTAAAAAAAATTAAGAAGAAATTTTCAATTATTTTTTCATTTCGAAGCATTTAAAATTCCAAAAGCCTTGTCAATTCCAATCAAATCACAACGTCTCAACCTTAAAGTATTTTGCCAGATTCTCTAACTGTACAATATTAAAATAATTAATTGAAATTACAGAGCAACTAAGGGTGTAACCAGAGTTTGATGATATCTTCTTCGGTCAACGTCAAATCATTCCTTGTCTATGCCCTTCTGTTCCGTCTTCAATACTTGGCGTTCGAGTTATCAGGGCAACATAGTACCGTGAGCGATGACGCTCAGTAGCCAAAACCCACTCGAACCCATAACTTACAAACAAAGGAATGTACAACACGGTTAAATTAACAAGCAATTTAAGCTACAACCGATCAATTCAATTACTAGCGATCAACTCAGAATTTCACTTGACATACTTACAAGTTCTGCTAGTAGACTACTCTCATAATTATAGATCCATCAGGCTGCCCTCAAGGTCCTGCTAGGCTACCCTCAATATCTAAGGTCCTGCCAGGCTACCCCTGAGGTCCTACTTGGCCACCCTAGCTACATCGAGTCTTTCAGGCTGCCCTCAAGGTCCTACCAGACTACCCCCGATAACACGAGGTCCTGTCAGGCTACCCCCGAAATCCTGCTAAGCCCACTACCATTCATCTGTTTCCTTTTTTCATTAATCCTATTTTCACGTCTAAGGTGATAAATCCACACATCGCAACCAACCCGGAAATCTATTTGTCCATTCTACAAGTACAATAAAGTATCATGCAATCCAACATTTTAACTAAACATAATTATCATGCTAACAACATTTAATAATGTGATAAAAGGAATCATGCCATGAAAACAAATCAAGTACTTCATTTTATTTTCTCTTTTCCTTTTAAAAACTAAAATCCACGTTTACTCTTAATCATCTCGGGTGTATTGTCAGTACCAAAATAATTCATGATCTCAATAAAACTAGGATTTAATCGAAACTAATTAACTTGGGGTTTATAGTATTAACCTTTAATCATAGTTTTTAATATCGGGCGGTACGAACCGTATCGGCCGGTTCGTACCGAAATTTAAGGGTTCTGGTTCGGATATAGGCCGGTATAACGGGGAGACTGGAAATCACAGGTGAACCAGCCGATTTTCGATACGTATCGGTCTGTACCGGATTTTTGTGGACCGGTTCGGCCGATTCGGGAAAAAAACGTTTCAAGAAGAAAAAAAGAAAAAGAAAACGTTACAGAATTTTAGCAAAACGTGGGCTTAACCGTAGTGCGTGTGCGAGGCTCAAATTCCTGATTTGCATCTCCCCTGCGTGAATAACTCATGACACGCACCCGGTTAACTGGTTTCCGAATCAGTTTTCTAAATTGCCGCTCATTTTCCTGAGCACGCGAGATCTCTCCTTGAGTCCTCATTTACAAACCCACTAAAGTGCAAATTCATTTAAAGTAGATAGAAGTTTTGTAACTTGCCAATGTGGGACTAGAGAAAAACACCAGGTTTTACAAATGCACACTAAAGTTCCAACATAAACTAGTTGTGGCTAACGATTATGTAATGTAACCTCTATGGTGTGTTTATTTAATGTCTTCATCTTACTTTTGCTGTTTATGTCAATTATATCGAAACTCATAATGTTGCATTTTTCTCATATTTGTAAAATCTTATTGACTTGCGGGTTTTGATAAATTATCGGATATTTCACATGAAGAGAATGGGCTATTACAAGTCTTAAATTAATTAAAATGTGATAATTTAAGCCAATGTTGGGGGCAAAAGCCGCAAAAGTATATTTTTCAAGTTTTTATACGTGTTGCTGATGATTTTTAAAAATTCACGACCACGACACCTGATTCCCGCGACGTATCACCGATACGTCCCGATACCGATATACCGCGACGGCGACCGATACCGCGATTTAAAACTATGCCTTTAATACTCAAGGTTCAATTTATAAGCTTATCTAACTTGAGGGCTAAACTGTAATTAATCTAAAACAATTTTTATAAAAAAAAAAAAAAAAACAGTAGCCATGGCCAACGGACACCGCGGCCATGTATTTCGGAAAATCCAGCGGATTTTGGCCCACTGGCGACGCCGGGTTCGATTATTTTCATACTGGAACACGAAACAATCAATACGGAACATAATATATATTTGGGGATGTGAGTTTGGACTACCTCTCACCCGGCGAAAAGATTTTCGGAGAGGTTTGGTGGCGGGTAGGAGCGGCAGCGGGCTCGGTCAAAAGGTGGTAGTGTACAGTAGTGGAGGACCCGGTTGGTAGGGGTGCTGCCCGGTGGTGATAACTACTCCGGTTAGTGGCTGGATGAGCGGCAGCTGCCGGCTGGAGGCGGTGGTCCGGTTGGGAGGTGGAGGAGGAGGTGGTAATGGCAGCAGGAGGTGGTGGTGATGAAGAGGAGGCGGCAAAAGGTCTACTCCCCTCTCTCTCTCTCTCTCTATCTCTGCCATGAGTTTTTGCTGGGAAACAAAGAGTGAAAAATGGGAGAAGGGGTATATAAATGGGTTTTGGATTTTGCAGGGAGGGTAATAACCCAAGGGCAATTATGTGTTGTCAAAATGAGAGGGATTTAGGGAACTTTGTCTCTCCCTCTCAGCCGAATAAATAAGAAGGTGGGGAAGGGTTTGGTTGAAAGAAAAATGGTTTGGTGCAACCCATTAGGAAAATTACTCTTCAGGTGCACACGCACACGATCGATTACGGAATAAAATTTGGTGTGACGTTGAAAATAATTTTTCGCATTAAATAAACTAACGAGCAAATTAATATATATATATATATATATATATATATTTGTTTTGATATTTATTAATATTTATTAATATTGCTGGGTCTTTACAATCTATCCACTTAAAAATAATTTCGTTCTCGAAATTAAGATGTACCTTCGATTTGAAACAGTTGCGGACAGTTGGCTTTCATTGTGTCCTCGCGTTCCCAAGTTGATTCTTCTCGTCCTTGGTATCTCCATAAGACTTTGACTAGTTTGATCGTTCGCCCTCGGGTAACTTTTTCTCCATGATCCTAAATTTCACCGATTGCTCTTTAAAAATCGTATCCTCGTCCAGTGTGACTTCCTCTCAATTGAGCGCGTGGGTGGAATGGGCCATATCTTTCCGCAGTATATAAACGTAAAAGACGACGTGAATTTTGGTGATCTACGGCGGTAAAGTTAGGCGATAGGCTATTTCTCCAATTTGCTCCAAGATCTCAAACGTACCAATGTAGCGAGGCGATAACTTCATTTTCTTGACAAATCAGATGATCCCACGACGCAGCTTGAACAAAAAGTATGTTGAAAGCCCATGGTCTTGTCCTCTTATTAGCGTAACTCTTGTACAAGCTTTGAGTGATCGTATGTCGTCAGCATATCGCCTTCCTCGGTCAGTTCTTGAAAGTTTGGTTCTTGACTCTTAGTCAGTGGATGGTACTCTTCTCCAAAAGATTACAAAAATTTTCAAGAGGTTTCAAGCATGAGTCAAATGTTTGTAGGTTAAAGCACCGAATAGAAAGTACAAATAGCTGCTCCTCCAAGAGTCGAAGTACTAGTAGTTTTGAGTTGAGTAGGATTTCTATTAGGTTGGACGTATTGTTCTGAGGGAAAATAAAAAAAAGGGCAGCTTCGAAGGTCTTTGAGTTCGAGAATTCACCAACTGGTGCTCTAGATTTCCCTAAAATAGGTACCTTACTCTTTAAATTGATTTGGTTGCCTCCTAATCTATTTATATGTTTTAGTCTACTCCTGGTTCCCCTTCTCGTAAAATTATTGGATGTGTTGGGTTGTGGCAAGGCGAGAGGAAAGGTGGTCATACGGGTGCCGTGTCGGTTTGTGCATGAGTGTTGTGAAGGGAGATATTGGTGGGAATGGCCGAGAGAGTAAGGGTGGTGTTTTGCTTATTATAATGTATTTAGTATATAGAACCTAATTAATATTATTCTAGCCTAGGTTATATGGTTTGGGTGTTTTGGATGGGAACCAGTTTGTATGCATGTGGGTGATCAACCGGTTCATGGGAATTGGAGTTAAATGGTTGGGCTTCAATGGTTGGCTGGTGACCTGGTTTTAGTTTTAGGTTTCATTTTTTTTAGGTAGTCCCATGTTAGATATGTAGATATCGTAGGTGATAATATTGTATATGATTATTTTGTTCAGGTTAGCATCTTTTTGCGTGATTCAAGATGCATTATTTTTTGGCCTAGGTGAGTGGTTAAGCATGTTACGTATTTGCGAACTTCCCCGTATCCCTTAAATTATTGTTTTAGAAAATTAATGATTAAAATTGGGAACTTGTATTTGTTTTATTTGGTTCTTGAAATTGGCATGCAGATAGGTGAAACCATTTGTTGATCAAATAATCTTTTGGTGAGAACTTTGTGGATATTGATGGGAACATATTTTGAAAGTCCAGGGAAATTAACCCTCTGTGTGCGGGTGACTCTGGCCATTAAGGAAGAGACCGGATTAGGCCGGTGACCCTAATGCTCAACTATTGTTATTGACGGGATCATTCTTAGGGAAAAGTTCTACGGGCTGCCTACTCATGGTGACTCTAAGTTTTGACATTGGATCCAATTTTGAGATATTTGTTTACTGGCACTTGGTACTATTTAGTATTGGTTGTGGTTCTCCATTGTTGTTGGAGATTGGATTGAGAACACCATTAAGACTTATCGAATGAATCGTTAATTGAATTAATGGATTATTTTGTTGTTCACTGCATATGCCAAATTTATGTTGACATGGTAAATTATTTTGATCCTTGTTTTGGAACTATATTTAATATACATGCTTTGCTACTCATTGAGCTCATCAGCTGACGGATTTATTCCAATTTCTTCTTCAGGCAAGTTAGGGAGTTAGGTAAGGACTCTGGCGGCATCTCGGGGACTTCTTTTAGTTTGACCTCCTTAGGATGTCTCATCATATTTTTATTTTATTAATCGCTTCTGCATTTGAAACATTTGTCGGTTATTTGATTCTTTTTATTATTGGTGGATCACTTGGTATTATTTGGTTCGTGGGATGTTTGTGCCCCATGCTTTTGTCTGAACCTTTTTGGCTGATACTGTTTTAAATAAAATTTACTCAGTGATTCAAAGCTTCGGCATTTAATTTATTTTCTTTTTAGGCTGCGTGTTCCATGGGTTACTCTCATGGTTCACGGCCAGTCACTTACCATTTTGGGGTTTGACAATTTGGATTTGAAGAATTTCATCATTGGAATAGTGCTGATAAAAAGTTTAACATGTGAATGGAACACACAAATACTTGGGCTTCCAAATATTGCTATGGAATAAACAAGGATTCTCATACCAAAATATAGGTCTATTGCGATAGATTCTGAAAGAATTACAAGGTCCAACGATAAAATTGAACCAGATATTTGTTTTGCACCACATCGGCCAAATGTATTTTAAAACAAGTATCTAACTATGGTTATTTAAAAGACAGAAAAAATAATAATGGGCACAAGTGGAAAATAAACAATGACTTTTGGATCCATTCTTCGAATAGGACAAGTAATTGATGAAATGATGATTGGATCTTATAATTAGCTCAAGATAGGATACATAGATCAAAGAAAGTGAAGCATACAACAATATGTGCATTCAAGGGCAGAACAACTCCAATATTGAAAATTGAACTACGTTTATTGAATTAGAGTTTTGTAAGGTCGGACACATGTCTTGATGTGATGCCAAAAGAATTGAAGGTTGTGAATAGCTGATAGTGCACTTATCAAATAACTGAGAATTTGCTCTGAGCATGCAACATGCAGTGGATCAGAAAGGTTAGACTCATAATTGAGTAAACTGTTGACTTTACAATCAAATTTTAGTCAAATTAAGAAAGGTGGGAACAGATGATCTTTACGAATAACAAACTCACAAAATGTCACAAGGATTCGGAATCTGGAATTCACAAGGAGTTTAACGATTTGGGGTTGAGTTGAATTCATAGTTCTAATAGTGAAGAGTCACAATGAAGGTGATTGTAAAAAGAGTAAAGAGAGATCAGAAATAGTGAGCGGTTTGGATAAAACCAATTGAATGAGAAGTAAAGTTTAGATGAATAACCGGCAAGAGCTCTTCTATCCCCCTTAAAATAATAGAACATCCTAGCAAGAGATTGGTTGTTGCCTTCTTAGAATATTCACGACCCTGAACTCTTCTCGATCTGTTTGAACTATGATGGTGTTGCCGTCGGATGTAGTTTGCATAGTATATAGCTGGATGACGATTGTGAATATCTGACAGCATCATGATTTTATTCGTCAATCTACTATTTTTGAAGAGTCTATGACACTTGAGGTTGTGGCATTGAAATAGTCGATGTGGCAATCGCTTATAGAAGTTGCATAACTTCCATGTTACTCGGTATCACATTGGGCTTTGTGTTGCGTTGACCTCGAGATTGATGTAAGCATCTTGACATGGGCGGCGTTGGCATCAATGTTCATGCGAAGTTAGGGTTAGGGGTTTCTAATTACAGATTCATGGCACGGATTTTGAAATTGCAAGAATAAAACAACTTTCAATTATTTATTTATTTATTTATTTTTAAAAAAATGAAAAAGACAATTAAAAGTATCTATGCAGAAAGTGTCAATTATCTATTTAACCAGTGTCACATGGGCCAGACACATGTTGCTGCAATTAACCCTAGCATCTAATTCATACATGTAACTCTTAAGTTATCTCATGGGATGTTCTCACAATCGCCCTACCCTTTTCAACTTATCTCTGATCGCAGTCTTGATAAGGATGAAAGATTCTCTTTAAGCAGGTACTCAATCTCTTAGGTAGTCTCTTCATCAACCTCAATCTCTTCTCCCCCAATTGTAAAGGCCTGCCTCCTCATCTTCAAACTAGAACTTTTTGATCGCATTGACCAGCTCCACATATACAATAGGATTGAGTTCTTCGATCTCTTTCTTAGGATCGTTCATTCCAATATTTTAGCAGAATTGCTTCACGCGACAACTACTACCATATTTATATGCTACTTTTACAATAAAACATCGTATAGTAGCTAAGATAATAGATAGATTGGGTGCTTAACTACTCAGGATGTCACTCTTGGAAAGTGCTCTACCCAATCTACCCAAGGCTGAGGGTTTGAACCTAAAACTCTAATACCATTTGTTGCGCTTCAAAAATTCGGAGACTTTAAAAAAAAATTAAAAAGAGATTTTCAATTAGTTTTCCATTTCGAAGCATTTAAAATTTCGAAAGCCTTGTCAATTCCAATCCAATCACAATATATCAACCTTAAAGTATTTTGTGTACAATATTAAAATAATTAATTGAAATTACAAAGCAACTAAGGGTGTAACCATAGTTTGATGATATCTTATTCGGTCAACATCAAATCATTCCTTGTCTATGTCCTTCTGTTCCGTCTTCAATACCTGGCATTCGAGTTACTAGGGCTACACAATACCGTGAGCGATGACGCTCAGTAGCCAAAACCCACCCGAACCCATAATTTGCAAACAAAGGCATGTACAATACGGTTAAATTAACAAGCAATTTAAGCAGCAACTGATCAATTCAATTACTAGCGATTAATTTAGAATTTAGCTTTACATACTTTACAGGTTCTGCTAGTAGACTACTCTCATAATTTTAGGTCCATCAGGCTGTCCTCAAGGTCCTGCTAGGCTATCCTCAATTTCTGAGGTCTTGCCAAGCTACTCCTGAGGTCCTGCTTGGCCACCCTAGCTACACTGAGTCTTTCAGGCTGCCCTCAAGGTCCTACCAGGCTGCCCCCAATAACACGAGGTACTGTCAGGCTACCCTCGAGGTCCTGCTAAGCCCACTTCCATTCATCTGTTTCCCTTTTCCATTAATCCTATATTCACGTCTAAGGTGATAAATCCACATATCACAACCAACCCGGGAACCTATTTGTCCATCCTACAAGTACAATAAAGTATCATTCAATCCAACATTTTAACTAAACATAATTATCATGCTAACAACATTTAATCATGTGATAAAGGAATCATGCAATAAAAACAAATCAAGTACTTCTTTTTATTTTCTCTTTTCCTTTTTAAAACTAAAATCTACATTTACTCTTAATGATCTTTGGTGTATTGTCAGTACCTAAATAATTTATGATCGCAATAAAACTAGGATTTAATCAAACTAATTAACATGGGGTTTATAGTATTAACCTTTAATACTCAAGGTTCAATTTTATAAGCTTATCTAACTTGAGGGCTAAACTGTAATTAATCTAAAACAATTTAAATAAATAAATAAAAAACAGTAGCCATGGCCAACGTACACCGCGGCCATGGATTTTGGAAAATCCAGCGGATTTCGGCGGGCTTACGACCGGCGATGTTGGGTTCGATTATTTTTTATACCGGAACACAAAACAATCAACACGGAACATAATATATATTTAGGGAGGTGAGTTCGGACTACCTCTCGTCTGGCGAAAAGATTTTCGAAGAGGTTCGGTGGCGGGTCGGAGCGGCAGCGGGCTCGGTCAAAAGGTGGTAGTGTACGGTAGTGGAGGACCCGGCTGGTGGGGGTGCTGCCCAGTGGTGATAACTACTCCGGTTGGTGGTTGGATCAGCAGCGGCTGGAGGTGGTGGTCCGGTTGGGAGGTGGACGAGGAGGTGGTGATGGCAGCAAGAGGTGGTAGTGATGAAGAGGTGGTGGCAAAGGGGCTACTCCTCTCTCTCTATCTCTGCCGTCAGTTTTTGCGGGGAACAGGAATGCTACGTACACTACATACTTTCACAACACCATCCACTACATCCCCAAAAAGATGTCGTTTTGGGGGTACATACTTTCACAACACCATCCACTACATTTCCAAAAAGACGTCGTTTTGGGGGTCCAAGAAAAAAAGAAAAAGAAAAATCTGAAAATCAGAACGCGCGTCCCCGTTTCCCCTCCCCCTATGCTTCAGTCAGAACGGAGAGAGAGAAGAGGACCACCACAACCAACCCAACCCACCGCCAACCACCACCATTGTTGACAATAGCGACGAAGAAGACGCCTCCATGACCGTCGACTACCACGACCGCCGTACATCAACGAACTTCGAACCACAATCACTGCTATTGATCTCGAAAGTTGACAAAGGTCTCGACCACCGCCGCCGCCATATGCCGACGAAGGTCTCTCTCTCTCAAACATTGGTATCTATCGAACTAGGGTTCCAATTTCAATTCATAGATATTGGGGATTTTTGCCAAAAAAATTAGGGTTCCAATTTCTCTCTCTATTTGGCTTTTCAGTTTAACCCAAAATACAATGAATTTTCTTGCCTCACAATCTGAAGAATTCAAAAAAATGTAATCTAGGGTAGTAATTTACCGTCCCTTAGTCCTAACTCGTAAGAATCTTACAAAACATTTGTACTCAATCCATCCCCAAACATTTACTTGGCTGTTCATTTGTACTCAATCCATCCCCAAACAAACACACTGTCATGAGAATAGAAACAACAATGACAACACAACAAGAGAAAGCGACGGATCAATTAGTTGCCAAACATTTTACTATCATGTGCTTTTTGGAGTTGGTTTTGGATTTGTATCCAATTGATGCAAATCCAGGGGGAATTTCTATGAATAGAGAAGGTCCTGTGTATATAGTTGGTTGTGTTCTATGGGCGTGTTTGATTGAAGATTTCGTTTTGAGGGGATTCGTAATGATATGGGATTAGGATTGGGATTGAGAATGAGGTGGGATTATTAATGAGGAGATAAATTATTTATTCATGTTTGTTTTGCACGGGATTAGGATTGGGATTCGATTGAGAATGGGAAGGGATTGTAAATAACATGTTTGTTTTGGCTAGGATTAGGATTGGGATTGGGATTGAAGTGGGTTTTTAAGCATGTATTGCTCAATCCCATGGGGATGGGATTATTAGTAACACCCCCCCATGGTATTGCTAATACCCCCATTTTGGGGGATTAACAATCCCATGGGATAACTAATCCCCCCTACAAAAGCCTAACCAAACAAGGTATTAACAACCCCATGGGATTATTAATCCAATCCTCCCCTCCAAACCTCCTATCAAACACGCCCTAGGTATGTTCAAAGTAAAGGGATCATGCGCAATATAGAGATCATAATAAATTTTTGTAATAATTATGGATGTTTAAGTTGAGTTTATTATGTTCTTGTCTTTCTTGAATATGGGCCGTAGTTTGTTGCAAAGATACTTTCCTTGGATTGAGGTGGTTGAACTGCCTAAAGTTTTGCTGGCAACTTGATCATCTTATTCTAGGCTTTCTAGTGATCTCAAACACAACAAAAATACCAACTGCCTTGCAAAAGAAAAGAATTTGTTGGGCATGTTTTTGTTTACAATTTTAGGTTTCATTTTTCGAAAAATATGAAAAACTTGTCTGGCAAAGTGTTTCCGGGGCTGGTTTTGGGAATTTTTTTTGAAAGCAACTCACTTTTTAGGAACTCACTTGTTTGGTAAACAAAGTCTTGATGTTTTTTGTATTGGTACTGAATAAGATTACAAGAACCAAGTCCACCTGATTTTACATATCCTCAACTTCATTACCTTGGAATGATGCTCATTTTCACTATAGTGTATCTCTTTGTGGCAGGCCTTCTTGTTTTTCTAACCGTTTCGGCACTCTATGAGAAGTATGAAAGAGGGAGAGCACAAAGTAGTTCCACCACTCCAAAACTGCTACTGTTCTAGATCATCCTTTTTGCATCCAACTCATCTATAGTGCCACTATCCCAGCAAGAGGGAGATTGAGCGCAAAGCAGTTCCACAACTCCAAAATGAAGTTCCCCTTGGTGTATGGAGCATCCAGCCAAGAAGAGATGCTAGCGACATAGGATTATAGCTTGTAATATAGCTTATGTTAGACGATGATGATGATGTTCGGCTCATGCCTTTTTTGTAAAACATTATATATTCATGTCGGCTGGATCTAAAACTTCTGTTTCAATTGCAATTTAACTGCTGTTTTGCTCTTTTTTTCTGTTGCTGCTGCTGAGTGAGACGCTGTGACGTCGGGTTAGACCGAAAACAAGGAAAATTCTATCGAATTTTACAAAAAATACCTTGAGACACATCTTTCAAGATATGACATGGACACGACACGATACGTTTGACTGCTGTAAATTGAGACATATCCATATCGTATCTTGAAAGATGTATTGTATCGTATTCATATCCGCCATTTTTCTTGAAAGATGTTAGAATAAATGCATATACGATCTTGAGATTGTGATTTGATTGTAATTAGGATGATTTTATTTCATAGTTAATTAGTATGATTTTCTTTCCATAGTTAAGCTCTCTCCTCTTGTATAAATGGATGCCTTATTGTATGGTTTCAATAATCGAATTCAATATTTCTTCTCTCATATTTAACATGGTATCAGAGCTATAAGATCTAGGCACTATGGATATTCGCTCCTGACGGGCGGCCTAAGCCTCATTGCCGTCCGCCGGGCACTTAGTTACTTTGTCAATCTCCTCCACGCGTGCGTGTGGCTTTTCGATTCATGGCTTCTTCGTTTCTTTTCTTTCAACTCAAGTTGGTAGACCTACTTGAGTTTGGCTTGACTTGGCTTGGCATGGCGGCTCCTGGTTTCTTTTTGCTTGAATGTTCCTAGTTTCTCTTGGCTTTTTCAAGCTCAAGTTGGTAGACCTACTTGAGTTTGAAGGGGGATGTTAGAATAAATGCATATACAAAATAATATCGCGATCAAATCGCAATCTTGAGATTGTGATTTGATTGTAATTAGGATGATTTTATTTCATAGTTAATCAGTATGATTTTCTTTCCATAGTTAGGCTCTCCCCTCTTATATAAATAGATGCCTCATTGTATGGTTTCAATAATCGAATTCAATATTTCTTCTCTCATATTTAACAGATGTATTGTGTCGTATCCGTATCGTATTTTGAAAGATGTATTGTAGCGTATCCATATTCGCCATTTATCTTGAAAGATGTATTATGTGATATCCGTATCGTATCCATATCTGTATCGTATCTTGAAAGATGTATTGTATCGTATCCATAGCCGCCATTTTATCTTGAAAGATGTATTGTGTCGTAACCGTATTTTCTGAAAAATTCGACAAAATTTTCCTTGTTTTTAGTCTAGCCCGATGTCATAGCGTCTTAGTCAGCAGCAGTAGCAATAGAAAAAAGGGCAAAAACAACAGTTCATGGCAAAATAGCATTCCCATTGTTTCAGAAATTTTCAAGGTAGATAGAACTTCTGAAGTAAAAAAAAATAAAAATTAGGCATTGCCTATAGAGCTTCAGGACAATAAATCATCAAGAAAATCTATGTAGAGAAGTTCCAAGAAGTTGACGCCATAGTGATATTTGAATTTCATAATGTACCATTCATTATCTCAAAATATACCACTCTGAACCAATACGTACAGCAACAAAAATAGAGTACAAACTTGTATCTTTTTAAACAAGCCATGAAACATTGTCAAATTGGAGCAAAGGCCATGAGCCGAACATCATCATCATCGTCTACCCTAAGCTATATTACAAGCAAAATGAAAAAGAAAAATCTGAAAAGTTTCTAACATCTCTTCTTGGCTGGACACTCCATGTACCAAGCGGAACTTGATTTTGGAGTTGTGGAATTGCTTTCTGCTCTCCCTCTTGTTAGGACAGTAGCAATTTTGATGATCTGGGACAGTAGTAATTTTGCAAAAAGGAGATCCCCTCTTGTATAGCTTTGTGATCTCCCTTGCATAGTACCATTCTAAGTGGTTTTGTGGTACTCCTTGTTCTTGATCTTGGTAGGATTCTTCTAAAAAATCTGAAAGTAGATCAACAAGTGATCAACACACCAAGAATATGCAAACCTTTCAACATCTAGCCAATTGATTGCCAACAATGTATCGTCCTACCTAAACAAAGGGTAAACCCTCAAATTAGCATGCTCAAGACACATAGAACTGTTGGAATATTTGATTAGTTATGAGTCTTGTCCCACATTGGTTAAACAAGTCTTGTATCAAGTTATCTTGTAATATAAATAATGAATCTCTGTATTAGGGTTAGTCAACACCCTATACACTTTTTCTCATCTCTGACAACATGGTATTTGAGCCTAACCCTAACCTACCACCATAGCCACTGCCGCCCTACGCCATCATCTTGACACCAAAAAAAAAAAACCCTAAAACGACTTACCCAAACCCTTTGGAATCCTAAAACAACCTATTCACACTCATCAAAACCCTAAAACGACATTGTTCACGTGATTGTTCATCGCAGCATTGTTCACATCACTGTTCACTGCAGCATTGTTCACGTCACTGTTCTTCGGGTGTTGTTCCCGTGACACTGTTCACGCGGCACTGTTCATCGGGTACTGTTCACGCGGCACTGTTCATTGCTGCATCTGTTGGCATTGATCTTGCCATTTTCGATCTGAAACCCCTATTCAATCTGCTTATCTCTTGGCCATATGATTTAAGGTGATTTTCTGAGATACAATCTGTTCCTCCTTCGTCCTTGGTTGTGCCAAGTTGTTCTTGATGTGGATTGGTGTTCATGGATGGTCTGCAGTACCGTTTGGTTGTGTTGGTTTAGTGTTTGTTTGGTGTTACTGTTGGTATTAGCCTTGAGTTTTTGCACTAGCAGCATAGTAGTTACTGTTGCGGTCTTTCTTGAGTTGATGATTATTTCGTTCGTATTGGAGGTTGGTTACTGATTCGTTGTTGCGTTGTTGTTTCTCTCGACTTTAATGCTATCGGATCCTGTTTATTTGGGCCATCATCTTGTCTTGTGAGTTGATATGTTCATTGCTTGGTGATCTATTTTATTGCTTATTAGTTGTTCGGTGGTTCTTCCTCGGTTGCTAGATTGGTGGGTTGATTGGTCGGTAGTTGGTGACATATTTGGTTGGTTGATCTATCGATAGTTGACTAGTTACCTCTCATTGTATGAGATATTTTTGCAATTTAATTTGATTATACTTCCGCTCTTTCTGGTGCTTTTAGTTCTTCATTCAGTCGTGGCCGTGGTTGCAGTTATGATTCTGGGTACAGTGGTCGGGTTTTTGACCATGTTTTTTAGTGGTCATGATTCTAGTCATGGTGGTTGTGGCTTTCGTCCTAGGGGCCGCATGTCAGGGGGAGGTGGCCATAGTCGAGGTCAAATTTTCAGACTGTATACTCATTGTGGGGGAACAAATCATACAGTGGAGTATTGCTATGACCTACATGGTTTTCCTTAGGCTCATCGGGTTACTCCTTTCAAAGATGTTCGGCAGGTTACTCACTCTACTACTATGGTGACTATTTCTGTGGAAGAGTACCAACGCCATGTGTTACGTCAGACAAGTTCCTCTATTGCTATGCTATCTCAGATAGGTTCTTCTAGTGCTTGTATTGCATTTTTCCATTTTTCTATTCCTTGGGTTATTGATTCTGGTGCATCTGATCATATGACGGGTACTTCTACTATTTTTTCTGACCACCAGTCTATTGATTAACCATCTCATATTACCTTAGCCGATTGGTTTACCACTAATATTATTGGTTTGGGTTCTGTTTCTGTTACTTCCTCTCTGACTTTGAATTCTGTATTGCATGTTCCTCGTTTTCCATTAAATCTTATGTCTATTAGTAAACTTACCAAATCTTTAAATTGCTCTATTACATTCCTTCCCGATGGTTGTGTGTTTCAGGATCTCAAGACGGGGTGGAAAATTGGTAATGGTACTGAACGTGGTGGCCTGTATTACTTTATCGATGCTGTTCACCCTAGCTCTGTTGCCTTACAGTCTTCGGTGTCACCCTATCAACATTATTGTCGTCTTGGTCATCCATCTCTTCAGAACCTTAAACGGCTAGTACCTTCATGTAGCTGTGTTGATGTTTTGCTCTGTGAAGTCTGTGAGTTTAGTAAACATCATAGAGTGTCTTTTTATCCTAGGGTTGAGAGTCGTGTGCCCCGTCCTTTTCAATTAGTTCATTTTGATATTTGGGGCCTAATGCGTGTCCCTAATTTTTTGGCTTCCAATATTATGTTATCTTTGTCGATGATTACTCTCGTGTCACGTATCTTTATCTCATAAAAGAGAGGTCAAAGTTGTCTTCTATTTTTAAGTCATTTTATACAGAGGTCAAAACTCAATTTGATACTTGCATTCGTATATTTCGTTCTGACAATGCGTGTGAATATTTTCATAATTCTCTTTCTAAGTTTTTTGATGATCATGGTATAATTCACCAATCTTCTTGTGCTCGGACTCCACAACAAAATGGAGTTGCCGAACGCAAGATTAGGCATTTATCAGAGGTTATGCGAGCTCTGTTATTCCAAATGCAAGTTCCTAAGTCTTACTGGAGTTATGCTGTTCTTACAGCATGTTATTTGATCAATCGTATGCCATCTAGAGTCCTTGGCAGTAAGATACCCCATACGGTTTTATTTCCTGATCGGCCTCTCCATTCATTATCCCTACGAGTGTTCGGGTGCACCTGTTATATTCATACTCTTGATCCTGACCGGGACAAACTTGATCCACGGTCAATTTGGTGTATTTTCCTGGGATACTCGCGCATTCAAAAAGGGTGTAAGTGTTACTCACCGTCTCTACGTCGTCATTTTATTTGTGCTAATGTCACGTTTAATAAGTCATTACCCTTTTACTCAGGTCATCGTACTCCAGTTGACCTTCCTGAGTCTAAGTCTGTGTTTCCTATTTGTGTACCATCTATGCCACCCTTGCAGGTGTATGTTCGTCGGCAGAAAGTATTAACAGCCCCATCAGTGCCTTCCGCCGTGCTTCCTTCGTCTCAAGATCTAGTTCTACAACCACCGCCTCCATCACCACCACCACCGCCTCTACCACCACCACCACTACCTCTACCTTTATCATCACCTCGCCTTCCTATAGCTCTTCATAAAGGTATTCGGTCTTGCACTTCTCATCCTATTGATAGGTTTGTTTCCTATGCTCACCTGTCTCCGTTCCTTCGTGCTTTTACCACTTCTGTTTCGTCCATTTTTATTCCTAACACTGTTCAGGAGGCCTTATCTATTTCTGAGTGGCGGACAGCTATGGAGGCTGATATGTCTGCTCTTCATGACATTGACACTTGAGAGTTGGTTCCTCTTACGTCAGGCAAGTCTACTGTTGGTTGTCGGTGGGTATTTATGGTCAAATATCATCTCGATGGGTCTGTTGAGCGTTACAAAGCTCGTCTTGTTGCTAAGGGATATACTCAGACTTATGGTATTGATTATGCTGAGACTTTTTCTCCAGTTGCCAAGCTTGGTTCTGTTCGCCTTCTTATCTCCCTTGCAGCCAATCTTCTTTGGCCTTTATTCCAGTTGGATGTTAAAAATGCCTTCCTTCATGGGGATCTCTAGGAGGAAGTTTATATGGAGTAACCTCCTGGGTTTGTTGCTCAAGGGGAGCGTAATCAGGTTTGTCATCTTCGCAAAGCACTATATGGTCTTAAGTAGTCTCCTCGGGCCTAGTTTGGCAAGTTCAGTGATGTAGTTTTGAAATTTGGGATGAGTCGCTGTCAGTCTGATGATTCGGTTTTCTCTCTCACATCTGACCGAGGGAAAGTATTATTGATTGTTTATGTGGATGATATTATTATTACGGGCGATGATCAAGGAGGTATTGATGAGTTGAAGAAATTTCTGCTGAGTAAGTTTCATACCAAAGATCTGGGAAGGCTGTGATATTTTTTGGGTATTGAGGTTGCACGATCTAAAAATGGAATTAGTTTATCGCAGAGAAAATATGTGCTAGATAGTCTAGATGATACTAGTTTATTGGGGCCAAAGCTTGTCGAAACTCCTATGGATCCTAATGTCAAACTGTGTGTTGATCAGGGGGAGCTGCTTTCTAGCCCTGACCAATATCGTCGCTTGGTTGGTAAATTGAACTATCTTTCTATTACACGTCCAGATATCTCGTTCGCAGTTAGTATTGTGAGTCAGTTTATGCTTGCTCCTCGTCTTCCACATTGGGAGGCTGTTCTTAGAACTGTAAAGTATCTCAAGGCTCATCCAAGACGTGGTTTGTTTTATCGAGCTAATAATCACTAATGTATTGAGGCTTTTACTGACTCTGATTGGGCAGGAGGACCTTCTGACAGGAGATCCACTACAGGATATTGTGTTTTTCTTGGTGGAAACATTGTCAACTGGAAGAGTAAGAAGCAAACAATGGTTGCACGGTCTAGTGCAGAGGCAGAGTATAGAGCCATGGCCCACACGACATGTGAGATTGTATGAGTGCGATCTTTTCTTGAGGAGATAGGATTTAGTGTGCAATTGCCAATGAATTTGTATTGTGATAATCAGGCAGCAATTCACATTGCATCCAATCCGATATTTCATGAGAGGACTAAGCATATTGAAGTTGATTGTCTTTTGGTGCGTGAAAAGTTAGCTGGTGGTGTAATAGCTACTCCCTTTGTGTCTATAAGTGCTCAGTTAGCTGACATGTTTACTAAGTCATTGTTTAAGCCCCGATTAGAGTTGTTATGTAACAAGCTGAGACTTTGTGATATCTATTTTTCAGCTTGAGGGAGAGTGTTGGAATATTTGAGTAGTTATGAGTCTTATCCCACATTGGTTAAACAAGTCTTGTATCAAGTTATCTCATAATATAAATAATGAATCTTTGTGTTAGGGTTAGTCAATACCCTATACACTTTTTCTTAACTCTGACAACAAGAACAAGGACTTGCAAACAATTAGATAAGAAAACAATCAGATATGATAACCATGTGTTATTATCTTTTTAAGAAAAATCTGAAAAGAGCAAGCAAACAGGGAATACTATTTAGCTCAGTCAGCAATTCCTTTGTCTGCCCCTGCTGCCACTGTTTTCCCATTTTAACTATGGTAGTGGGGATGTTATGGCAGCAAAATAAAACAGTAGTTCAGACCAAATATTGGACATGGTGATGACAGATCATATTTAGAAGCTCATGAATGCTCACTCAATCAATCAATGATTACCATTCCAATCCAAAACAAACAAAAACAAATAAAAGAAAACAGATCCAAACTGACGAAAATTAACATACTGTTTTGTGAAGCGAAATGTTATGGCCCTTTTCTCAGAGTTTCTCAGAGTAAAACAACCAAATGGAAGCCCAGTGTCTATATAAACTGACGAAAATTAACATACTCTAGCACAAGATCATGCTATAGTTTCTAGAAGCAGATTTTGAAGTATGGATAATGTGCACCAAGAACAGAGAAGCTTAATCAAACGGAAATAGATACAAAAAATGAAACTTGAACCCATGACCTTTCCGTTGCAGAAACAGAACACAACTTGATAACAAAAGACATAAAAATTCAAAAAAAATGTTCACAATGAGGTGAGATCAAAGATTTGCAAACAATCAAATGAGAAAAAATAAATTATTGCTACATGAACAAAGAATAAAATGCACCAAAACTGAACAGCCAAAACTGTGCATCATATATTTAAAGAGCTCTATTGGTGCTATGTTATAGGTGGAATTTATAATGGAAATCCTCTCGCGTCTTGTAAGTAAGCAGGTAACTGAACATAAACCATTGTCATTAAATGTGTGTTGCTCTCCAAAGGCCAGGCTTATTAAACAACAGATTGAATATGCTACTGCAGATTTGGAAATACCTGAAGTTGTGGGGAGAATTCTTGAAGTGTGCCCATTTAACCTCAGTCATTTAGTGAATTTGGAACCCTAATTTTTTGTGCAAAACTCCCTAATATCTACGAATTGAAATTGGAACCCTAGTTCAATCGAAACCAGCATTTGAGATCGAGAGAGATACCTTTGTTGGTGTATGGCGGCCATGGTGGTCGAGATCTTCATGAGCATTCGAAATCCATACTAGTGATTGTGGTTCGAAGCTCGTCGGCGTACAGCGGCGGCGGTCGGCAAGGCATCTTTTTCGTTGGTGTCGTTGGTGGTGGTGGTTGTCGGTGGGTTGGGTTGGCTGTGGTGTCTTCCCCCTCTTCTTCTCTCTCTCGGTCGATTGGTTTGGGATGCTCGTTTATTGGATTTTGGATTTTCGGTTTCTTTTTTTTTTAGGGACGCCCCAAAACGACGTCGTTTTGGGGTGTGGAGTGGATCATGTAGTGTACGTAGCATTCTTGGCCGAACAAATAAGAAGGTGGGGAAGGGTTTGGTTGAAAGAAAAATGATTTGGTGTAACACACTAAGGAAATTACTCGTCAGGTGCACGGGCAGACGATCGATTACGGAATAAAATTTGGTGTAACGTTGAAAATAATTTTTCGCATTAAATAAACTAACGAGCAAATTAATATATATATATATATATATATATTGTTTCAATATTTATTAATATTTATTAAAAATGCCGGGTGTTTACACTAGGGAAATGTCCCCATGCTACAGGAGGGCTCCATAATTGGAACCAAGATCTTCTTATGTGATAATCCCTAATGTGACGTAAAATAAGATTCATCAAAGTAACAATACCACTACCATATGGGAGATGAGGAGTGCTAGGTACCCCGAAAGAGTACCCAGAAATTATCCCGAATTTGAAAATCAATGGTCCAGAAATTATCCCGAATTTGAATCTGGACCATTTATTTTCAAATTCAGGGTAATTTCTAGGTACTCTTTCGGGGTACATAGAATTTTCCTATGGGAGATAAGGTGACTTAAGTTTTCTTTTGTACGTGAAAGTCATCAGCGAAACCATGAAAACCAAACGTATGTTTAGACTCTTGTACAGTTTGTTTGTTGTATTTTAATAAGAACATTTAGCATCATCTTATTTTTATCATATTGGCAAAAAAAAAAAATTCCTGCATGAACGGTATTAATGAAAGATGGCGAATTTAAAATTTTCCAATACATGCAACATATAAAATAAAGGTACGTCCCGATCGATTGATAGGTGTAAAATCAGTTCACAATGTTATACGGAGACGGAGTTAATTAATTTAAGGACGGATAATACCAAGTTTTCATAATGTGACATTCCTTGTAAACAATGGTCAAAAATGAAAATCCTGCTGGAAATATATTGTCAAAAATGGCTGCATAAATTTTTTGTTGAATGTCGGGCAATTTGCTGCATGTGTTAAGCAGATGTCCATAACGTACCATCGCATGCAATTGACTGACCAGAAATCTTGTACTACTATTTATTATACATGCACGTACGTACAAATCTAGCTAGCTACTTTTCTTTAAACAAAATGCATATATATATATATATAGTCCGTCTCCCGTAAGGACCACCTCATTTTAATAAAATGCGGACCTCCCTTTCCCGATTGAATTTCTATGATCCGAGCCGCTCAATGTGTTCAGAATGTGATTTTAAAGGTACCCGCGAGAAATCAGCAAAAAAAATAACCGAGAAGGGCTTCATCCGAGCAGTTTTTGTTAGTTTTTTATCGAACGGTTCAAACAAAAACTGCTGCATGAAGCCGTTCCTGGTCATTTTTTTTGCCGATTTCTCGCGAATACCCTTAAAATCACGTTCTGAACACATTGAGCCGCTCGGATTATCGAAATTCGATCGGAAAATGGGAAAAATGAGGAGGTCCGCATTTTAACTAAAATAAGAACTCCCTCATTTGAGACTGACTCTATATATATATATATATATATATATATATAGTAAGCTTCTAATAAGGGCGCCCTTACCGTATTACGGTAAGGGCTTCCCCTTTTCTTCTCTTTCCCGACCAAATTTTGATGATCCGAGCCGCTCAATGTGTTCAGAACGTGATTTTAAGGGTACCCGCGAGAAATCAGCAAAAAAATCGACCGGAAAGGGCTTGATTTGAGCAATTTTTATTTGAACCGTTCGATAAAATACAAACAAAAACTGCTCGGATCAAGCCCTTTTCGGTCTTTTTTTTTGCTAATTTCCCACGAGTACCCTTAAAATCACGTTCTGAACACATTGAGCGGCTCGGATCATCACAAATTGGTCGGGAAAGGGACGTCCTTACCGTAATACGGTAAGGGCGCCCTTATTAGAAGTTTTGTGTATATATATATATATATATATATATATATATATATATATATATATATATATGTATGTATGTATGTATGTTCTAAAACGAACACTAGCTACATGTGTCAAGAGAATGTTTTTTTTGGGCCCTTTGTTTATGTATTTGATGGTCATTCCATTCAGCGGCATTAATTCATGAGATTGATAAAGTGTTTGATGTTATGATGTTAACATCACTGAACAGGTTGGAGAGCCACATTCATCTGGGACTTGACAGTTTTGGGAAGTGAACTACAAGGAGGAATTCATCCCCACGGACGAGACGAGGGCTCCTATAGCATTATTAATTGTTCAGATCTAGGCAATTAAGAAAGATATTGAGCTTGAATGGAGAACCGGTTTGCAACACTTTTCGGACCAATGAACCGGGGAAAATAGTCCTAATTAACGATTGAGAATTGTTCGAGCAAGAAGAAGAAAGTACTGTACTGTATCTATGGGCGGACCGACCATTGGGCACATGGGTTCACGTGCCCCCACCCCTCTAAAAAAATAATAATTTATTTTAGACGAAAAGAGCGCTAACCCTTCCCTTCTCTTGTCCCCCCAAATCGGAAAAACCCAGGCGCCTTGCCCACTCTTGCCACTCGCTCGCCCCTGTAGACACCCCAATCTGACTTTCCCATCTTTACTTCGTTTTTCGGTTTCTTGTTTCCCCGATGATGAATCAGGTCGAAAACGGTCTTGAGAAAATGAAATGGCTCGAGCTTGTCGTGTGTGGAACCCGTTCTTAGCCCTGAAACCCTTGAATCTGAACCTAGACCATAGGTTCGACCGTCGCGCGATTTACTGGGTCCCTCGCGCGATAATTCACTTGCCAGGTGGTGGTCAATGTCGAAGTTTTGACTGTTGACCCTCGCGGGGCTAGTTTGACCCTCGCGCGATGGATTCAAACTCTCGCGCGATGGTCGACACCTGTCATTTTCACCAATTTCCAGCTGGGTTGCGTGACAATCAGGGGGCTACAGGCCTATGTAAACCCGTTGTGTCGACTGAACAGCGTTCTGGGGGGCTCCCTTTGCACCACCTCTACCCCACTCTCCCATCATCTTTGGCACCCCACTTCTCCACCAAGTAACTACAACCAGCCTTGTTGGCTGGTTGTATTGCCTTATTTTGCCACCAACCAACATCCCTCCCCTTTCTATAAGTACCCCCCATGGTCCATCTTCCAAAGGGTTGCCAAAAATTGTGAAAGAGAGAGAAGGAGACATAAGCCCGAAGCACTTCTTCCATTCTAAACCATTCCCACACACTCATTTTCCAATCTACACCACCTTATTCAAGCCATTTTCAAGACACTCAAGCAAAGGTATAGCCTTACTGTTTACTGTTTTGGTCTCTGAGGGGGGCTGGCAGGGTCAAGGCTGGTAATCAATACCAGTCCTGGCCCCAAGGCCAGCAAAGTTACAAGTTACCTCGGACCGGCTCTCCCGCGCGCGAGTGACCCACTCTGTCGCGCGACTGTTCTAGTCAGCACGACATGGTCTTCGTGGGGATGGGATCCTGATCCTGCTTGTTTATTAGATTTTTCCTCTTTACTGTGAAATATATTCAAAGTTGTCTCACTGACTTGCATGATAAAATTGGTAATTTAACTTAGAACTCTAGGTTATTTAGCTTAAGAATGCCCCTGGGTTGTTTCTGAACATGTCTCAGAGCCCAGGCATGCAAAGCAATTCCTGGAAGTCCAGTCATCAACCTCGCGTGAGTATTTCACTCTGTCGCGCAATGGTACGTTGATTTCCAGAGATTGCCCTTGCATGGGCAACTTGGTCTTGGCCTCTGATTAATCACCCCCACTGTTTAGGGGTTGTATTTCAAAATTATTACTGCCTGTTGTAATATTATTTGCTTTCAAGTACATATACATTGCTTGGTTTGCACCTGGGTGTGCACTGGTCCTTCCAGAGCCCAGAAGGGAATAACATTCAAACTGTGGGTGAGGCATCAATACTCGCGCAAGAGTATGGGATTGTCGCGCGATGGTTTTCTTGCATGCAGATTGATTCATGCATGCAAGTTGGCTGTTTGTTCGTGCCAAAATCGTACACAACGCTGTCTTGATGCTTGATCAATATTTTGAATTTTATTCCATTTTTTTTATTTGTTATCTCGCCCATCCATGCCATATCTATCACATCTTGCAAACGTGTTACAGTATTAAATCCCCGATTAACTGTTCCCCTGCCCTAAATGGCTTAAAATTGATTAATAAAACAGAACCGCAAATAAACTCTTTTTTTCGCAAGTGCCTAAGTAGAGACCGATCTCCGGATTGGGCGAGAGGCGTGCCATAAAACCCTTCTCCTCTCGTAACCTGGCTCCCAAACCCAGATATGGTTATGACGGGCTGGTTCCTTAAACTTTTTTTCCAATCAAACAGCGCGACGAGTGCTTCGAATACGGTTCCTTGGGTGTCGAACCTTCAAATCCGAGTGGCGACTCTGTATTTTGCGAGCGCTCGACATCCAGCTTAAGCGCTCCTGCGAACCGGCACTTTTCTCTTTTAGGAGTGGAACGGAATCCCATCCTAGGGAAGAAAAAGGGGCACACATGCCCCCAGTGGCGACTCTGCTGGGGATCGAATCAATATTGGTCTATGCTTAGATCTTAATACGCTTGAGAATAATCCCACAAAAGTCTGTCAAAATAGTGAGCTTTGCGCTACTAAAGAAAGGATTGGTGATTTAACAGGACTTCGTGTTCGGCCATCCTGACTGGGGCTTTTCCGATTATTCTCTCGTGCAGTTTCTTCTAAGTATGGACTAAATAAAGAGAGCCAAATTTGAAAAGGCATTTGCGAATTTGCGATTCTGTTCCATTAATCAAATCTTTAGCATTCTCATATGCATCGATGTGGGATAAGCCTCGTTGGATCGTTTTGGCAATCCGGCACGGTTTGTCGGAGCCCGGGGACCCCGAATGACCAACAACCTTCGACGATGATGAGTCATTCTACCATTTGACTGTTGTTCTGCGATTACGCGGGCAGCGGGAGGTATATCTTGGCTCTAGTCCGAGGAACCTGTTACAAGCCAAAACCAGCCTTTGCATATACAAAGCATTAGAACTTTCCAAACTAGGACAGGTACCTACAGGGTAGGATTACTTGCATCTAACCCCCATATACTCTCTACATGTTACTGTTTTCCCTATCGCATGCACTGTACATACATACCGTTTTGCGTAGGAGCATGTTTAGGGCGGCTTCTAGGTTTTCTCTCTTTCGAGTCTGTCTTATGTTTATTAGGACGTTGCCACAGCCCGATAAAGAGTCATGCATCTTGATGGTGCATGTTGTCAATTTTCAAAATCCTTAGATCAACAAGACTTTGGGAAATCAAAACTTTCTAAGTCTTTGTCTACATACCTAATTGAAGTTTCAAACGGGAAACGAGGAACAACGGAGAGGATACCGTGATGCTTATACCACCCCGATTATCGTGCGCAGCACGTACACCGCTCGGGCTATAGGCATCGTATCGCCTACACCGCCCCGGTTAAGGTATCACGTCATCTACCCCAAGTTCTTCCAAGTTCAGAGTTGAAACTTCAAGAACGGAATAGGCAAAATCTTAAACTGTTTTTGACATCTCTTAGTATTAGTCAATTCAAGCAAGGATACACTCTCGAAAAGAAATCTGAGGATTTTTGGCAGCGTCCAAATGTCATGAGACAGACTCGTCGGTAGTCTTAAAGTCTAGGGGCGACACTGACGACGATGGCTGTGTTATCGCTTCAGTTTTTTTATTTAGAGTAAAATTGCTGCACGGCCCTTATTGAACCTTTTCTTTTCAAAGCAAAGCAAAGGAGGTTTTTGAACCATTGCGCCACCAAGAAAAGTATCGAGGCAGAAAGCCAAACCCACTTGGGAACGTCTGCATCAGGATCCGGTTCAAAGGCTAGTCAGGTTGCAAGCTCAGTCAGTCACAACGGAAGACTCTCTGTGTTCCCTATTGGCCGCTTTACAGTCAGGATCACCGTCGGTTATTCAGGAAATTGAATCTCCGGCGTCACCTACCTTTTTGTCCTTGTCAAGTTCATCTGGGGCCTCTGTTATGGCAGATCATCCGCAACCGCTAAGTCTTGAAACCATACTCATGGACATTTAGAACAGCATTGCCACCATGCAACAAAGGGCTGCTCAGACCGATGCAAATCTCACTAGGCTCAATGACCTTATCAACACTCGTCTCCCGCCAGCTGCAGAAACGGGGGGCGAGGTCGATGAGGATGACCATGCGGAGCCGATCTTTGTTGAAGACCCCAACCATGCAGGGTGGATCATAATTCAGCCCAACCCGAGAGAAGCTCGCCAGGAAGCAGCGAACCTGAACCTTGCTACTGCGAGACCCGTTCTAGACCCTAACATGACTGCTCTCATGGCGAAAATTGTCAAACTGGAGGAATCTGTTTCCAAGTCCGAGAAGATCAGTGCCGGGGGGATTGACCTAGATCGCCTTTGTTTGTATCCCAATGCCAAGCTTCCCGACAAGTTCAAGATGCCTGATCTCGCCAAGTTTGATGGAAGTGGCGACCCAAAGACTCATCTTTATGGCTATCATGCTGCCATGAAACTCTTGGCTGTTGAACCTGAGGCCATGTCCCAGCTATTCCCTCAGACTCTTTCTGGACCTGCCTTTCACTGGTTTTTGTCCCTCGACATCGCCAAATGAAGGACTTGGGAGGACATCGGTGCTGCGTTTATTTCGCAGTATAGTTACAACTCCCAACTCAGAATGACAACCCGGGAGCTTGAGTCCACCAAAATGGAAGCTAAGGAATCCTTTGCCGATTTTGTCAAAAGATGGAGGACAAAGGCCGCTCAGATGACCGATTGCCCGAGTGAGAGAGATTATCTCCGAATCATCTCCCGCAATCTCCAACCAGATTATGCTAGGCATTTGGTCTTTGTCCAAGCTTTTTCAAACTTCGATACCTTCTTCGAGTCTGGGTTGGCTATCGAGGATGCGCTACAAAGTGGAATTTTGTCAAGGGGGGAGTCTTCTAACCCTCCGAAATCAAAGCCTCGAGTCTACTCAGGAAATACCAATGCATTGTTTGGCGGTGGGACGTTGTCCAACGCAGCGGCTAGTGGCACTAACGCTTCTTCTTCCAATGCAACCAATCATATTGCTGAGGTTCATCAGGTGCAAACCCCTCAAAATAACCGGCCCCGCAGTCAGCCCCGCAGTTTCTCCGGGTTTGAAGCTCCGTTGTCGTCCGTTATGGAGAAATTGATCCAATCAGGGCATCTGAAACCCCTCGACCCGACTCCTCTGCCTAAGAACCCTTCATCCAGCTTTAAAGCCAATCTTTATTGTGCCTACCACTAAGGGGCTGGTCATTTTACGGACTCTTGCTTCCGTCTCCGACATGCGATCCAGGATCTCATAGATGACGGGACTCTCCATGCTCCACCTCCACCAACCCAAAAGCCAAACATCCTTTCCAACTCCATGCCAAAGCACAATGCTGCTCCCCACATCAACCAAATATCCCTCAGCTCCACTAATATCAACCCTAACTTCACTATATTCAACCCTACCGACTATATAGTTTCCACAGACCAACCTAAGCCAGTTGCGCCCGTACCTTCTCAACCCGAAACCGAAATCTTCTATATTCATCTTGAAGAAGGACAGTCGTCCAATTCCAATGTGCCCTCCGCACGCCTGCAGAATGGAACATTTGTGTTCAACGCTTCTATCAGTGATCTGTTTCACCAGTCCATCCCTTCCGTGTAGCTTAACTCTGCCTCTTCCTTGGATAGCCTGTACTTCGATGTGACGGATCCAAACCCCTCTCCGAATTTGGTAAGCCGTTTTAGGTCCGCTGTCCCTCTTCTACCGGAACAGCAGATTGATATGCCAGTAGTGGGATGGGCCATAGCTGATAATGATGACTATGCAACCCTCATAATCAATGAATGGATGGAGCTAGAATTGGACGGTTTCCCCCAGAATCCTGAGTACGTCCCTTTTAACCACGCTTGGTATGACACTTGGATGGCTAATTATGAGGCAGACATGCTTGATCCTTTGGATGGGTTCTTTTTGAATATGCTATTTCAACAGCCTGAGCCCGTTCTGCCTGAGGAGGAGTACTATTGGGACCCCGAGCCCGCGTGGCAATTTCCGTTGGAATTTGACCCTAATTCTCTCCAAGGATATGCTCTGCCCAATCATGAGATTCAGTTTATAGAAGATGGTCTCATTCAGGAAGAAACTCGTGTCTTGGGGGAATGCTTTCTCCCTTCTACTCTCGACAGGCTGGTTGACTCAGTAACTAACATCGAGTATGACCCTACATTTTACATCGTCAACGAAGAACTCTCGTGCCCCACACCGCCTTATCTAGTTGAGGAGGATTGCGGCATTATGGTTACAGACCTTGTTCCGCCACCCGACCTCTGGGACGTTGATGATGTGGTCAATATCCAAGTTGGGTCCGAGGTTTGGACCGTTAACCGCTCTTTCGCCGATGGGGGACTTTGGGACGTCCTGTTTATTGCTAATACGGAGCCTATCAGGGAGGCTGCAGCTGTTAAGGATCCAGACTTTTGGGAATCGCTGTTGTTAAATGATCTGGCTGAAGACCTAGGCTTGGGCATGGAAGCACCCATAGCCCCACCACCCTCTGACAAAGGGAAATGCAAATTAGGGGAAGTCCCTGTTGACCTTTGGGATGATAGTCAAGACCTTCAAGTGGTGCCCTCTCTAGAGAACGTTCTCAACGTTACGAGGAGTGGACGAGTTTTTCAGCCAACTAGTCTGCAAGCTGGGAGCTCGTCCAATTCTTCTAACCAAAGGAACGAACCTTCTGCTTTCTCAAGGTCTGCACCATTCGAGGTACCTCCTAGCGCCCCGAATGATGACATGATTCAAAGGCAGCTAGAGCGGATTCTTGCTGCTATATCACTCTGGGGACTAATCTGTTCCTCCCGTGAACATCATCGGAAGTTCTGCCACACTCTCTCTCGTCTTGAGATTCAACCAGATGTCACACCTGAAGCAATGGTATCTATTATCCTCCCGCCTACTTCTAAGCACACCGTGATTTTCACTGACAAGGATCTACCGATCGAAGGGGTTGATCACAATCACCCCTTACACATCACCGTTAAATGTAAAGGACTTTGGATTCCAACTGTTCTTATCGACAATGGGTCGGCGATTAATGTTTGCCTGTTGAGAGTGGCTTACCGCTTAGGGCTAGCCAAAAAGGACTTTGCGCCTTCCAACCTGGCTGTCAAGGCATATGACAGCACTCGTCGCGTGGTCGAGGGCACACTTGTGCTCAAGCTTAATGCTGAGGGTTTTGAGATGGATGTCGAGTTCCATGTAGTTGATATCCTGCCACCTTTAATCTCCTACTAGGAAGGCCATGGCTTCACCGATCCGACATCATGGCTGTACCGTCTACTCTTCATCAGAAGGTTATGTTGGGTCTCCCTTCCGGCACTTTGACTATCTGCGGGGACTCGGGCATCCGGCCGTTTAAGGAAGATGGCACACCTGTTCTGGGGATTGCACACGGTGACGAAGATGTTGATCTCGGGGGTTTCTCTTTTGACACTTCTGGTTCGGTTTTGGCCATCAACGTGGATGGGGACTTCATCATAAGCTCTATTGCTTTAGACATCATGAGGAAGATGTCCTATCTACCTGGTCTTGGTTTAGGGATTCACCAACAAGGGATCCCGGAGTTCCCTGTCTTTCCTTCCTGTGAGGGCCGCTTTGGTCTGGGGTACTCCTCCTCTACCAAGGATGCCAAAAGAAGGAAATGCACGGGAAAACCTCGATCTCTCTATGGTGAGCCCGACAGCTACTTTGTACGCGAGGTGGGGAATGATATCTACACCGGGCAGCTTGAGTCTTTCATCGATTCAGTCACCGGGGAGCTGTTACCCGGGTTTGAGGTCTTTGCTGATGACACCTGGTCCTCTAGTGATGAAGAACCAGCGAGGGCAGGGTTCAAGAGGAAGATTAGCCAGCCTAAGCTGAAGACTGATTGGCTGATGTCTTTTGATCAGGGGAGCTTGGAGCAGTTGTTCTATGAGTTCTCCCAAGTGGGTTTGGCCAAGGAAGCTGAAGAGGCCGAGGTGTTCATGCTCTAGTCCGACGATCTCAAGGATCCTATCTCCCTCATCACGGAGGCCAAGGGTAGCCTCAAAAATTGCATTTTCAAACCGTGCCTTACTTGCATTGATGATGTATCATAGTCTGACAGTGAGCCTGTTGAGTCGTCTGAGTCTAAATCTAGCTTTGAGTCGGAGTTTGTGCCTCTCGGCCCTCCACGTCATAGCTTTTACTTTGAATTCGATTCCCTTGTACTTTGCGACCCTGTAGGGTCTTATGAATTGAGGGAATCCTCTTCTGACTACATGAATGATCTTTACATAAACTGTGTTAACCCGACGATGAAGGGATGGATTTCGATGGGGACATTCCCAAGGAAATCCGTGCCCTCATCGAAAGGGAAGATGAAAGGCATGCTCAGCCGTTAAAAGAAGAAATAGTCTTAATAAACTTGAAAGATGAGAACGATCCCCGAATGGTTCAAGTGGGCTCCACTTTATCTCCAGAGGAACATCATGATTTCAAAGAACTGCTCTCAGAGTTCAGTGACATTTTTGCGTGGTCCCATCAGGACATGCCTGGCATTGACCCAGAAATAGTGGAGCATCGAATCCCCTTGCTACCGAATGCCAAACCCGTAAAGCAGAAATTAAGGCGGATGAGGCTGGATTGGGTACAGAAGATCAAGGAGGAGGTCACTAAGCAAATCGACGCCGGTTTCCTTATGGTTTCTCAATACCCCACTTGGGTTGCCAACATCGTCCCGGTTCCTAAAAAGAATGGACAAATTCGAGTGTGTGTTGATTTTAGAGATTTGAACAAGGCAAGCCCCAAGGACAACTTTACCCTGCCACATATCGATGTACTGGTCGACAATACGGCGGGCCATGCCATGCTCT
Organism: Rhododendron vialii; assembly: GCF_030253575.1. Taxonomy (NCBI): domain Eukaryota; kingdom Viridiplantae; phylum Streptophyta; class Magnoliopsida; order Ericales; family Ericaceae; genus Rhododendron; species Rhododendron vialii. Next base: position 34,500,527 of record NC_080561.1, on the reverse strand, counting down.
CGTTTATGGATGGATTCTCCGGATATAACCAGATTCTCATGGCGCTGAAAGACCGTGAGAAGACGACATTCATCACTGAATGGGGCACTTATTGTTATTTGGTCATGCCGTTTGGTTTGAAGAATGCTGGTCGCACCTACCAGATAGCCGCTACGACCATTTTGCATGACATGATGCACAAAGAGGTTGAGGTCTACGTGGACGACATGATTGCTAAATCAAAAGCTCGGGAGGGGCACGTTCCCGTATTGAAAAAGTTTTTTGAAAGGCTCCGTAAGTTCCGCATGCGTCTTAATCCACAGAAGTGCACTTTCAGGGTCACAGCAGGCAAGACTCTCGATTTCATGATCACTTCGCGTGGAATTGAAGTCGATCCATCAAAGTTCAAAGCGGTGCTTGAAATGAAGCCGCCAGAGACTGAAAAGGGAGTGCGGAGCTTTTTAGGGAAAGTTCAGTTTATCAGCAGATTCATCGCCAAGTTGACCTTAACTTGCGAGCCGATGTTTCGTCTACTCAAGAAGGATACCTCGTTCATATGGTCAGACAGATGCCAAGTGGCCTTCATGTCAATTCGAAACTATTTACAGAATCCGCCTGTTTTGATGCCACTAGTGCTTGGGAAGCCCTTGATTCTATACTTGTCTGTGAATTCTACATCCATGGGATGCTTGCTAGCTCAAGAGAGGGACCAGGGAGTTGAGAAGGCCGTTTACTACTTGAGTAAGAAAATGGTTGGATCTGAAGAGCGCTACACAGCCTTGGAAAAAACGTGCTGGGCTCTGGTTTGCGCCTCTAAGAAGTTGAGACACTACATGCTGGCTTACCTGGTAAAGTTGATTTCCCGAATGGATCCTCTCAAGTATCTATTTGAGAAACCAGCTCTCACTGGTAAGTTAGCACGTTGGTTGCTCCTCTTGGCAGAATTCGATCTTGAATACGTCACGAGAAAGTTGGTGAAAGGGTGAGCTATTGCTGAGTTTTTGGCTGATCACCCTGTGGATGGACCGGAGGATGCAGATTTTGTGTTCCCGGATGAGGAAGTGCTAACAGTTGTCGAAGACATTTGGACTCTTTACTTCGATAGGGCAGCCAATCAGAAAGGATTTAGGATCGAAGTCTTGCTAGTCGCCCCTGACGGTTCTCACATTCCGCTTGCATTCAAGCTTAACTTCGATGTTACAAACAACCAAGCTGAATATGAGGCCTGTATTGTCGGTATGGAGGCTGCACTCACTCTCGGTGTTGAAAGGCTCGAATTTGTCGGGGACTCTAATCTTGTTGTATCTCTAGCCAATGGGGACTGGAAAGTGCGTGAAGAAGGGTTGAAGCTTTACCATCAGAATTTGGAAGGACTAATTCCTCGCTTCAACAAAGTGACTTTCACCCACATCCTCCGTTTGAAGAATCGATTTGCCGATGCACTCGCGACCTTGGCTTCCATGGTTGAGTTACCTTTGGGAGTCAAACTTCGTCCAATCTTAATCGAACAGCGGGACTACCCCGCTTATCAATATGTCAACGCCATCGATGATGTTGATGATGGCCTACCTTGGTACCACGACATATGGAACTTCGTCAATAGTGGTTTGTATCCGGCCGAGGCCTCTAAAAGGGATCAAACTGCGCTGCGGAGAATAGCTGCCCAGTACATCATTTGTGGGGGAAAGTTATATAGGAGATCTCATTGCGGAATGCACAAGCTCTGCGTCAACGGTACCGAGGCTGTCAGAATCATGGAGGAAATCCATGAGGGGGTCTGTGGCCCTCACATGAGCGGCATCATGCTCGCTAGGAAGATCTTGCGCCAAGGCTATTTCTGGTCTACTATGGAATCTCAGTGTGTGGATTACGTGCGGCGATGTCACAAATGCCAAATTCATGCTAATCTAATGCATGTTCCACCCTCTAACCTATTTGGCATGGCTTCACCTTGGCCTTTCTCTGTATGGGGTATCGACGTCATCGGCATGGTCAGACCGTCTGCTTCGAATGGTCATAGGTTTATCCTCGTGGTGATAGATTATTTCACCAAATGGGTGGAGGCCGAATCTTATAAAACCTTGACTGCGGTTCAAATTGCTCATTTCATCAGGAAAAACATCATCTACCGGTATGGGGTTCCGCAAGCATTCGTATCCGACAATGGGAGTCATTTCAAAGGCAGGGTCCTGGAGCTGTTCGAAGAATTTAAGATCCAAATCCATCACTCAACGGTCTATCGCCCTCAAACGAATGGAGCAGTTGAAGCGGCCAATAAGAACGTCGAGACAATCATCAAAAAGTTTACAGAGTCCGCCAGGGACTAGCACGGGCAACTGCCTTTAGCTCTTTGGGGTTATCGAACGTCGATCCGAACGTCAACGGGTGCGACCCCCTACTCTTTGGTCTACGGGATGGAAGCAGTTCTCCCTATAGAGCTTGAGGTACCATCTTTGAGGATCATGGTAGAATCGAAACTCTCGGAATCTGAATGGCTTAGTGGGAGATTTGTTGAACTCAGGCTTTTTGATGAGAGGAGGCTTCGGGCCCTATATCACGTTCAGCGGTATCAGCGGAGAATTGCCCGGGCATTCAACAAAAAAGTGAAGTCTAGAGACTTGGTCGAAGGGGACATGGTCACAAAGGAGATTCGAGTGCCAGTTTTTGACTCCCGCGGCAAATACTGACCCAAGCGTTCCGGACCTTACATCATCAAGACCATCCTTTCCGGGGGAGCGGCTCAGCTCATCGATCTCGACGACAATGAATTCAACTCTCTGGTTAACCTGGATCAACTCAAACGGTACTACCCTTGAGAGAAGCTTGTTAGGGTGAAAACCACAAAGGTGGGCGGTTCCAAGCAAAAATTAGAGCAAGCCTGCTAGACCGAAAACCTGAGAAGGCGGTTTAGGCAAAAATAAATAGGCATCAATCAAAGCTAGCTAGGCTGAAAACCCGAAGTGGCGGCACTAGGCAAAATTTAGAGCATAAAAGGAGAGCTAAAACACTCGAGTGAACCTTAGCCTGAACTACGTGCTGACCTGATTCCCTGAAAAGGGATACGTAGGCAATCTCTCTGTGAGATTCGGTCACAATCCATCAACTTGATCCACGGTTTCCTATTACCAAAAGTTAACTCAATACTTTCGTGACGCAACGGTTCAACACTTGAATAAAAAAGGGAAAACTCTCAAACTTTCATTTTTATTCAAATTATAACTTCTATTACACAGGCTGAGCAGTCTTAAAAAGAGTTGAGCATACAAACAGAATAAAGTGCTCGAGGCCTTTACAGGCTCACGGTTTATTCTAGATCATCAGGGTCCGTCAGAAGTCAGCTGTTGTTTTGCCTGCTTGCAACTTCCCTTCTTAGCCATACTTGATATCCGTGCATAAGTTCTGTGCTGAAGTCTGGGTCAGCTCCCCCGAGTTGCCTCAGGCCCTAATTGTGCTCATATCCTCTCAAATTTCGGGCAGTGAAAGCAGGGATTTGGAAGTCTTCAATCCCAGCTCGATGGAGCCCTTGGCTCATTCCTAACTGACGAAGGATGCGTCCAAGGATATAGAATGTGAAAACGGTCAGTCCAGCGATCACTACTCTCTCGAAATCTGCAGAACTCAGGGCCATGTCTGGAATGTTTAAGGCTTCATGCCGCCATGTGATTTCATTCGGCAGCATTTCTCTCATGAATATGTACCATTGATGCGCAGACATTTCTGGGTAGATCATGCCCCGCTAATGCATTCGACCGGGCAGATGAGGCCAATTTGCTTTCGGTGCTATAAGCAATCCCAATTTGTCAGACAGCCAAAGCTGCATGAGTGGAAAAACAAGTGAGAAGTCATATAAAGCTTGAGAGGAAAGACAAGTAAGAAGCTTCCATATAACCTTAGCCGAGAGATGAGGCAAAAAAACAGAACGTGAGAAAACTGGAAAAAGGTGAGCTGAGTGAGAGTCGACCTGCAGTAGGAGTGGGCTACCACCGAACACGTCTGTTTGGCCGGTAGAAACCAAATCCAAACCTATGAGTATCTCTGCCAGAACCAGTGGCCCCACATTTCTTCGGGCGCCCATTTGAGCTGCAACGCTCACCAGCATAGGGTTAACTTGCCCATTCGGAGATACCAGTAAATAAGCGGCTAGCACGCTGATTGCCAGAGCAAATCGACACCGAGCCTGCGCGGCTATGTCCTCTACGTCCCCCTCTGGCCCATACCACTCCATTAGGCATATGATGTTGATTTGCCCTCCGGTTAGTAAACTTTCGGCCGCTCCCCGGGTAATGTCAAGACTTGACTGTAGGAGCTTTGGCATGCTTTTCCTATAAGGCGGCACGACAATCACGCTTGAGGCGACTCCTTGGAGGTATGCTTGGAATTCCTCAACGGTTGGGCACAGCTCATTAACCCCAAACCTGAACACGTGAACCTCCGGGTCCCAGAATTGTAGGGTTGGCCTCAGAAATTCAGAACGAACCCTCACATTGCGGAGAAAACGAAAGGCGGCCAGCCCGTGAAACCTGAATGACAGCCAATCTCCAGCAACAAAGGCTGCGAGCCATGGGCTAATCAAGACCGGAAGGTTATTTGCCATTTTGCTTCTCGTGGGACTCTCAAACTGTGGGGGGAATGCTTTCCATTAGCGGAGCATTGGCCTCTTTATAGACAGAATACATAAAGTGTTGTCCTTTCCCAGTGCAAATATCCATACAACGTGGCATCCTCTTCTCCAAAGTGAAGGCATCTCTGCACTTCCTCCCCACCCCCCCCGAAGCACTCTGAGCAGTTAAAGGTTGATGACAAGGCTCGGTTATCCTAAAAATCTGAAACGGTCAAATAAAGGTGGCCTGGTATGGTCCAACCATCGCGCGATGCTCTCATTCCCTCGCGCGAGTGAGCAGCATCACTCCATTGCGCGATACACTCACTCCCTCGCGTGATGGTTCAGCCTGCAAATTGACAGATTACACCAGCTACTGTCCAATTTTGGTCGCTTCCTGTTCCAAGGGTTCTTTTGCAACTTTTATGGTTCTAGCAAGTCACTATGAGCATATGTGACCGTATCCAATCGTCGGATTTGAGAAATTGCGTTTAACGAAGTTTTTGTACCCTCGATGGCCTGTTTCAAGTCCAAATAACCATTTCGGGGATTCGAAACTCAGTTCAAAAGTTCAAGCTCTTTTCACTCAGGCCGTACAGGTCATTGTGACCTAATATGACTATACGGAGGTGTCGGTTTCAGTCCGGGACATATAGAGTCATGTTTTTCCATCTCGTGTCCGTTTTGTGTCTTTTGTAACATTTTCGGTTAAGTTTGCGTTTTGGGATGCGTTTCTCAATTCCGTCAGCTCTCGTGGGTTATTTCACATATACATGACTTTACGGAAGCATCATTTTCATCCAAGATAGAGTATTTTGAGTTTTGACTTGTGAATGACTGATGTTTCATTCCCTTGTATCCTCGTATTCTAGCCGTATCCTAAAGTACATTCTTGTTTTCCTTTTGAGCTAGTTCTGTCTGTGCATATGCGTGTATTTGTGAGCAGTCTCAGTACATTATCAATGCAAGCATGGTATTAGTGGCAAACGCTTATTTACTCTAATTCATTATAAGAGTGAAATAAACCGAAAATGCAAATTTTATAGCTAAGCCATAATCTATCTGTGTCAAAGTAAACCACTGTGTGTGCGGCACTTCGCCCACGCAAAAGTCATCATGTCAACTCGGGCACACTCGCCCATCAAGTCAAAGGGCACGCAGGCCTCAAAAACATGTATCAAGTATCAACTAAGGCACTCCGACCTTCGATCTATCTACGCAGGCACGCAGGCCCAAAAGCAAAAATCAAAAGTGCGGAAAGTGATATGAGGTTTCTCAGTAGCCCTCAGTCTTCTCCGAACCAATCACTATCTTCGTCGTCATCGTCGTCGTCCCTCTCTCTAGGATCCTGCCTAAAACCAGGATCGTCCGCTGAGTCGTCTGAACCGCTGCTGTCGGGCGCCTCCTCGTATTCTCCTTTTTCCTCCTCTTCCCCTTCCTCCCCGGAATCCTCGGGCAGAACCAGCCATTTCTTGCGGACCGGCTCATCTTGCGAAGGCCGTTGGCGCATTTTTAGTTGATACCTCTCCTCAGCGCGCGCCACGGCCTCTCGGGCCGCCTCCTCACTCGCAACAGGTGGCTGTATGCCCCGCGTCTGTGGTCTAGTAGTAGGTGGAGGAACAGGAGTCTTAGTTGCTAGCTTCTTTTGTGGAGGCTCTTTTGCGCTTTTCCTCCTAGGAGCCACCCGTCCCTGTGTCTGCATTATAAATTTTTGCACATTTAGTATACATTCTATGTATTGCATGTTTGTAAGCAGGTAAGATCAATTTTGAAGTCAATGGCAATTAAGGAATACTATGTATCGAGCAAAGCATGCATATGTCAAGTATCGAATGCAGGAATGTATCGTTTGTTTTGAAGGTTATACCTGAGGTCTCTGAACCGCCGGTGGTGGGTAGCGCAAGTCTAAAGGCAAGTCACTTGCCGCTCGCCTTATCATGTTCTCTAGTGCAAGCATACGCCGAACAGCCTCGTTCACCCACTCATTGGGCACCTGCAAGAATAATTTGAACATAAGCAATTGGGCAGTGTTTCAAGATTTTATGGAAGTACAATAATAAAGGCTACAATGTCTTACCGACACAGTAACGGGCGCTGGCTCAACTCTGGCAGGGGCTAGGTGTAGCTCAGCTGGATTGCCCTGAGAGCCCACCACTGCTATCTGCCACGTCAACTCTGGTGGCCCACCTCTCACAGGTCCACTCGGACCCCGTCTCACACGACTCTCGCCACTACTCTGCCTCACGGTAATGGCTTTCCTCTCCTCAGCGGGTCCACGAGCCTGACTCCGGACCTCCCTGAACTCTCGCACTCTCAGCGGCCCCGCCAAGCGCTCTCTCTGGTAAACCGCATAGTCCATGCCAGGACGCAAGTAACGTGTCAAGTCGGTGTCAGGCCGTGTGAAGATCTCTAGCTCGGCCAGCGCGTACTCCCCTGTGTGTGAAGCCCGTGGTGGAAGCGGTCCAGGCACCTGGAACCCTGCATAGCCAAGTGACTGGCGTGTCACTCGGTCACCCAAGTACCACTGCCAACCAAATGCCGACTCGAGCAGCACTTTGCTCGCTGTCACGACCCTGCTCTTGGCCAAGTATTCAGGCTCTGGCTCTGCCACCCTCCAAGGATCCCACTCTACCTGCACAAGCAAGCAATGCAAGTATCGGTCAGCGACAACATTAAAGCAATAAAAAGGGATGCGTACTCCCGTTTGGTAAAGTCATGTCATACCTGTGAAGGTCGGAGCTCGTCTAGGTATATCCTGAAGCCATTCAGGTCACCTTTCCCTCTCTTCTCTCCCATGTTCTTCTTGCTCCAGATATAAGCACGTGGGAGGATCCCCAAGTCTAGGCTCTTCGTCACTGGACGACACATGTTCAAAACCTCATAGGCCCAGAGCTGCACAGTTATCAAGAGATCAAGTCATTAGTACAGCGCAGGAATATGATTAAGCAGGTTATATACTCAAATAGATAAGTGTACATTGGAAATGTGCTTTACTCTATTATGATCATACCTCCCAAATCCGCCAGTACCCAGCAGTGCTCATCTCTGTCCTCGACGAGTCCCCCATAAAGCCATAAGCTGCGCCAAGTGCAGCTCCTCCCCAGTCAAAGCTTGAGGCTGTCCTCAGATCCTTCAATGCAGGCAAGTACAATAGGTGAACCTTGCTACGCCTATTCGGGTATAGGGTAGCGCCGAAAAGACACAACAGGTAGGCCCGGGCCATTTGTTCTGCCTCCTACTCAGTCGCCACCTCCTTCGCGAGGTACCGGGTAAACTGTCCATATCTCGCCATCCCCTCTTCAACCTTGGGCACCCCTCCCAAGAACCATTCCAAGGCCGCCTCGTCCTTCTGAATGCCTGAATCAAACGGGATAGGATCACCTCCAACCCTTAAGCCGGTGATCGCCGCAAAGTCAGTAGGCGTCACCGTCATCTCCCCGAGCAAGAGGTGGAAGGTGTTGGTGGTATCCCTCCACCTCTCTGCAAGTGCAACCAGGACAGCATGGTCATTTCTGGCCGGGGAAAGGGTCTGTATGAACTCCCCGAAGCCTGCCTCATCCACCAACTGCCTCACCCTCTCAGGTAAACCCTGGTACAATGCCAAGGAGCTGCATGCGCCCCCAAAACCTTGAATGTCTCTCTGTCTCGCTCTCTCCTGCATTAGACACAGAAATAAGCAACAAGAGATATATCAGTATGTAAAGTTTTCATCCTCAAGTTCTAGGTAATCAATGTAACCTAACAGTAGATGGTTGGTTCAAGTTATTATGTCTCACACATGGCATTCAACGTGAAACCATGGTATCACCATTCGAATATATTTCAAACGATTACCCTACACTTCTAGGTATTTAAGCACATACATTGTATTTAAATTTGCAATCACAAAAGGAAATGAGGGACTCTCAAAAGTTTACCTCAGCCCAGCTGCTTGAAATATGGGTATCGGGGTCTCTCAGAATGAGCTCGGGGTCGTACTCCGCCTGCCGTGGGTTGTAAGCTGCAAGACCCGATGGTTCGAACAAGTGTGGAACGGGTGGCTTATACCCTTCTGCTGAAAACGGAGCACGAGTCAAACTCTCCGCCTTAGACACCACTGTCACCCTAGGCCCGTGTACCCTGGCTCCAATCCTCTCCTCGGTCTCTACGTCCCTCAGAGCCTCCTTCTCAGCTGCTCTAGCCCTCTCGGCCCTCGCAGCGACCTCTGACGCGGCTATCACCCGCTCTCGCTCCTCTCGAGCCTCCAAAACAGCAGCCCAAATCATGGGATCCTCCTCGAGGAGCCGGGCTAGTCTCTCATCACTCAGAAACTCTGCGAGATCCTGTCTCGTGATTGGTTTGTGGCCCGACGATGTTGCTGCTGGCCGAAACAGTACCTCCTCTTCAGGAACCTCTGTGGCACCCTCCTCCTCGGTTGCTATGCCCTTACCTCTCGCCGGATCCCTCGGCGGAGTCTCGCTCGGCCCGGCACCGCCACCCGCGGCGCCTCCACTGCCTGCACCCTCAGGACTACCACCAACCACCACCGAGCCACTCACGGTCTCGCTCGGGTCTAGTTGCTCGACTCCAGGCCTCACGGTCCCGACTTCCTCCGCGCGATAGTCTGGCTCTGTCGCGCGATGCTCGACGCCACCACTAGTTTCCTGCATGCAACCCTGTTCGCCATCGCCGCCGCCCATTACCTCTGCACTGGTATCTGCAACAGCCCCTACTGGCGTTTGATCCTCTGTTTCGACCTCCATTGGTCCTTCCTCGTCCTCCAGACGATCAACTACTTCTCCACTGCCCCGGTTGACGCCGTGGTCTGCCATGGATGTTGGTACGCGTATGGATTTCTTGGTTTTGGAATAAAATCAAGGGTTTGGAAGAGGAATTTGAGAGAGAATGGAGTTAGGTAAAGTTCGAAACTACTGTGAGCGGTTTCAGAACGTCCCCGTCGTTTAAAAGGAAGAAGGCTGCCATGGGCTGGGTCTGGGCTGGTTTCAGATCCAAGCCCTAACAAAAAACCATCGCGCGATGGTGTGACTTCATCGCGCGATGGTGTGACTTCATCGCGCGATAGTCAAACTGGGCCGTTGACCAGGTTCAGCCTCTGGTTCAGGCCCGATCATATGTATCGCTTTAATGATGGCCCAGGAGTCTTACTCGAGCCTTGCAATTGATTTTAGGATCCCTTCGAGATGTCCTTTATTTCCCCAGCGATGATCCATTCGTCCAATTTCAAATCAGCGACAACCCATCCGTCCAATTTCAAATCAGCGACGATCCATCCATCCAATTTCAAACCAGCGACGATCCATCCGTCCAATTTCAAATCAGCGACGATCCATCAGTCCAATTTCAAATCAGCGACGATCCATCAGTCCAATTTCAAATCAGCGACGATCCATCCGTCCAATTTCAAACCAGCGACGATCCATCCGTCCACTTTCAAATCAGTGACGATCCATCCGTCCGAATTCAAATCAGCGATTGAGCTACTCTCTGATCCCTTGGTGCACGGTATTTGTATATACTTGCTTGCATTTTTCGTTTAGATTGGCTTTTGGGTAAAATTAGATGGGTGTCTAGAAATCTTTGACGTTACCCGTACCAGCCAATAGTGCTCCGCGTGCCGTCAAAGAGGGACTACTGTAGACACCCCAATCTGACTTTCCCATCTTTACTTCGTTTTTCGGTTTCTTATTTCCCCGATGATGAATCAGGTCGAAAATGGTCTTGAGAAAATGAAATGGCTCGAGCTTGTCGTGTGTGGAACCCGTTCTTAGCCCTGAAACCCTTGAATCTGAACCTAGACCATAGGTTCGACCGTCGCGCGATTTATTGGGTCCCTCGCGCGATAATTCACTTGCCAGGTGGTGGTCAATGTCGAAGTTTTGACTGTTGACCCTCGCGCGATGGATTCAGACCCTCGCGTGATGGTCGACACCTGTCATTTTCACCGATTTCCAGTTGGGTTGCGTGATAATCAGGGGGCTACAGGCCTATGTAAACCCGTTGTGTCGACTGAACAGCATTCTGGGGGGCTCCCTTTGCACCACCTCTACCCCACTTTCCCATCATCTTTGGCACCCCACTTCTCCACCAAGTAACTACAACCAACCAGTTGGCTGGTTGTATTGCCTTGTTTTGCCACCAACCAACATCCCTCCCCTTTCTATAAGTACCCCCCATGGTCCATCTTCCAAAGGGTTGCCAAAAATTGTGAAAGAGAGAGAAGGAGACATAAGCCCGAAGCACTTCTTCCATTCCAAACCATTCCCACACACTCATTTTCCAATCTACACCACCTTATTCAAGCAATTTTCAAGACACTCAAGTAAAGGTATAGCCTTACTGTTTACTGTTTTGGTCTTTGAGGGGGGCTGGCAGGGTCAATGCTGGTAATCAATACCAGTCCTGGCCCCAAGGCCAGCAAAGTTACAAGTTACCTCGGACCAGCTCTCCCGCGCGCTAGTGACCCACTCTGTCGCGCGACTGTTCTAGTCAGCGCGACTGTTCTAGTCAGCATGACATGGTCCTCGTGGGGATGGGATCCTGATCCTGCTTGTTTATTAGATTTTTCCTCTTTACTGTGAAATATATTCAAAGTTGTCTCACTGACTTGCATGATAAAATTGGTAATTTAACTTAGAACTCTAGGTTATTTAACTTAAGAATGCCCCTGGGTTGTTTCTGAACATGTCTCAGAGCCCAGGCATGCAAAGCAATTCCTGGAAGTCCAGTCATCAACCTCGCGCGAGTATTTCACTCTGTCGCGCGATGGTACGTTGATTTCCAGAGATTGCCCTTGCATGGGCAACTTGGTCTTGGCCTCTGATTAATCACCCCCACTGTTTAGGGGTTGTATTTCAAAATTATTACTGCCTGTTGTAATATTATTTGCTTTCAAGTACATATACATTGCTTGGTTTGCACCTGGGTGTGCACTGGTCCTTCCAGAGCCCAGAAGGGAATAACATTCAAACTGTGGGTGAGGCATCAATACTCGCGCGAGAGTATAGGATTGTCGCGCGATGGTTTTCTTGCATGCAGATTGATTCATGCATGCAAGTTGGTTGTTTGTTCGTGCCAAAATCATACACAACGCTGTCTTGATGCTTGATCAACATTTTGAATTTTATTCCATTTTTTTTATTTGTTATCTCGCCCATCCATGCCATATCTATCACATCTTGCAAACGTGTTACAGTATTAAATCCCCGATTAACTGTTCCCCTGCCCTAAATGGCTTAAAATTGATTAATATAACAGAACCGCAAATAAACTCTTTTTTTCGCAAGTGCCTAAGTAGAGACCGATCTCCGGATTGGTCGAGAGGGGTGCCATAAAACCCTTCCACTCTCGTAACCTGGCTCCCGAACCCAGATATGGTTATGACGGGCTGGTTCCTTAAACTTTTTTTCAAATCAAACAGCGCGACGAGTGCTTCGAAATACGGTTCCTTGGGTGTCGGACCTTCAAACCCGAGTGGCGACTCTGTATTTTGCGAGCGCTCGACGTCCAGCTTAGGCGCTCCCGCGAACCGGCACTTTTCTCTTTTAGGAAGGGAACGGAATCCCTTCCTAGGGAAGAAAAAGGGGCACGCATGCCCACAGCCCCTTTCGCTCACGAGTCATAAATGATGGAGAATTCACCTTGTCGTCACCAGTGTATCTCGCCTCGCCGGCCGGTTCCCTCACCAATCAGCAATCACCAACCGGCAACCGATTTGCCCAACCCGCAATCTACCCAGATTTCTCGAGGAAACTCAAATCAATGATTAAACCAAGGTCTCTCTCTCTGTGTACAGTGTAAGTTGTGCACTGTGTATTGCTGGGGGAAAAAAAACTGTGGTTTGTCATTTGTGTACAGTGTAAGTGCTGTGTGTAACTGTGTAAAGGAAGAGGAATACATTAATAGATGCTATTGGAATACATTACTCAGATTCTCTTGTTGTCGGCTGTGTTTGTCATCCAATAGAAGAAAAAACTTTCTTTTCTTAATCGAATATACTATGTTTGTTATTGTAGCTTGAGCCTTGAAAAGCTTTCTTGTACATCTTGAACCACGTCATCCATCTGCTCCCAGAATTGCTCTTTAGTGAGATCATCCAAACCTACTTGGGATGCGTAAGCACTAATAATATTAACTATGCTCCCTCCAATCATAAGCTTAACTAAAATAATCCGATCTCCTTTCCTCGTGACTGTAACTACCGAATCTTTCAGGTGTTTATCTACTACGATACCTACTCCATTTCTATGTCTATTCTTACCTGTATAGTAGAGCTTATAACCTGTGTTCTCTATTTTCCTAGCTTTCTCCCCTACCCACTTAGTTTCCTAAAGACAAGCTATACTAATCTTCCTTTTAAGCATGGTGTCAACTAGCTCCCTAGTCTTACCCGTTAATGTCCTTATATTCCAAGTTGCTAAACGAATCCTATAATCTTGGGCTAGCTTCTTTGCCCGTGATCGTCTAGGTACACATGGGAACCTTTGCTCACTTATCACCACACCCGGGCGCCGGTGTGGCGCCCCTTGCTCATTTTTCGAAGCACCCGAAGGCAGGCACAACGCGTCGCTTAAAGGGAACGCCCTAGCATGTTTCGTTATCATATTTGGATTCATGTCATAGAGATCTGACGGGGTTTTTTACATGCTGGCTGTCAGTTACCTAACGCACAACCCTCCTCCTTTATCCGAGCTTGGGACCGACTGGGGAATAAAGATAAGGCTCTAAGCACAAACCAGGTGGAGTTTGTTAAAGATCTTTTTGCAATCAATGTTTTTTTTTTGATAAGTACTTTCTATTAAAAGCTCAAACCCAACTACAAACTCAAAGGGGCATTCCCCCGTAAAGAACAAGGCACCTACCTATACATCTGAAAACTAATGCCAACTGAAATGAGCAAGAATAAAAAAACTAGAAAGAATTCTATACATCCAATTCCAAATTTCCAGCTCCAAAGCTACTAGTGCGAAGGGCCAAAAATCTTGTCCGTGAGTCCCCAACTATTGCAAAGAGCTCTATTTAGTTGTATCTTATCCACTCCCCTTTTCAAACACAAAGATTCTTTAACACAAGAAATAGTCCAAAGTATAATCTGATCTTGAGTTGAGGCATTTTGATTGAAAACCCGTTGGTTCCTTTCCATCCAAAGATTATACACAGTTGCAGCTAAAACATTCCTCAAAAGCAAACTTCTGAAACTTGTTCCTTTCACTTGCTGGATATACCAAGCAATGACTTCAGGCAAGGTAGAGGGCATTCGATCACTTGAAGACCTTCTCCACATGCTATCCCACACACAGAGAGACAAAGGACACTGAAAAAAGAGGCGATGGTGGGTTTCTTGGCCATTGGTACAAAAGGTGCAGTCACCTTCTACATTCATTCCCCACCTCAAAAGTCTATCTCTAGTGTTTAACTTTTGTTAGACAGCTAACCACAAAATAAATGACCACTTAGGGATATTCTTCTTATACCAAACCACATGAGCCCAATCTTGAACTGGAAGTTTCACCCTGATAGCTTCCTATGCAGAAAATACTGAAAAGCCACTAGGATGAGGGAGCCACACGACTGAATCTTCATGTAAGCAGTTTGGCTGAGAATCTACGGGGGTGTGAACTACTATAAACTGAGTAACCCTATTTCTTTGCCTAGGCCATCTCCAAGCACCATTGTGAATAATAAAGGACACCTTTGAAAGCAAAGACTTGCCAAGATTGTACACAACACTCTCACCAAATCTTTTAAAAAGAGGACCCAGAGGATGCCAATTATCCAACCATAAGTGAGTATTCTGACCATTCCCAACTTGGTATTTAATGAGGGATTGACCCAAACTCCGGAGGTTCAACACCTTTCTCATTGTCCAAGAGGCATCACTTGGTATGTCCATGGACCAAAAACATTGTCCTTTTATAATATAATTATGAATCCATTTTACCCAAAGAGTGTCAGCTTTATTACAAATGGCCCAAAGGTGTCGAAGCATTGTGGCTTTATTCCATTCCTTTATCCTCCTAAAGCTAAGACCACCCTCCTCCTTAGGGCTACAAACATGGTACCATTGGACTTTAGCAGCATAGGATTTCATCTCTAAACTTGACCAAAGGAAAGCCATCAAAGTACTCTCAATTTCTTTGATGGTTTTGCTAGGAATAACAAAGATGGAGCTCCAGTAGACTTGCACAGAAAAGAGCACTAACTGAATTAGCTGTGCTCTACCTCTATATGAAACCGGCCTATTTGACCAACCCTGAATCCTTTTCAAAATTTTCTCCTTAAGAATCAAGCAGTCAGCAGCCTTTAAACGAGTAGATATAAGAGAAACACCAAGGTACTTTACAAGGAGATGAGCTTCAGGAATGGGCAAAATACTACTCAAAGTAAGCTTAACAGTCTCAAAAACCCTAACATAAAAAACAGAGCTCTTTTGCATGTTAGGTTTGAGACCAGAAAAAGAATGAAAATTTGTCAACAATTGATTAATAAGACTGAAAGAGTCCTGAGAGGCACCACACAGGATGAATAGATCATCAGCAAACACCAAGTGAGTCAGGCCTATACTTCTGCGTTTAGGATGAAAACTGAAAGGACCCATATCCACTCTAGAACGAAGAAGAGCTGTAAATGCCTCCATAACAAAGAGGAAAAGATAGGGAGTGCTTCGCCGCAACCTAACCTCTTAGAAAGGTTCACACCCCAAGCGTAGGGCTAGGTCGTTGAAAGCATAATAACCGGTAAGACCGAAATCGTTCCCACAGAGATAATCTCTATAGCTAATTCGGATTAGATGTTGCGTAGAGAGTTGTGGTGTTCAATCGGCCAACTTTGGTATTCGATTTGAATGACGAAATTTAAACTTGGAATTAAACTAGATTAGAGATGGTCAAGTCAAAGGGATTGATTTACCCACAACTTAGCCATCAAACGGTTTCTTCATCTAACTCAAGAGTGGACTGAAACCGTTCGAATTCCACTAGAAGAATTAAAAGCTGAAGACTACTTATAACTTAACTCAAGGCTCTGATTCAAATTGAACTCATTTAACGTAAGTGAGAGACGAAAAAGAATCGTTCGCACGCATAGGATTATCAAGCTCGTAGCACAAGACGATAAACTTCATTGATCAAAGAAGCCACCAACCCCATGATCAAAACTAAACATCATGGGTTTAATTCATTCAAAAACCTTGAAATTAAGCTAAAGGTTAAGAGAAACCATTTGAACAACTAAATCATAGAGTGAACTCACCCCATGACCAAACCTATATACTACTCACACATAGCAAAAAGACTAGAAAAAGAGTTAACCATGGAAAATATGATTCACCGATAAAAATGAAAATAAACTAGATTTATGAGAAGATCTAACAAGTAGCTACAACATTAATACATGAGAAAACATCAAAACACTTAAACTTACTTGAGTTCTTGAAGGAAATAACTTGAAAAGCTTAAGAACAACAATGGAGTTCCTAGGAAAGCAAGAAAGAAACTTAGGCCTAAAAACTAACTAATGGCCATCCTTCCATAAATGGCATACAAGCCTATTTATAGGGCTTATAAAATCAACCTTACAATGGACAAAAAGGCCCCCAAAATATCCCAAAATCAATCCAAAAGTGGAAACTTTCCATAAATGGAAGGTTGAACCATTCAGCATAAAGTGCTGGTCGAAGGGCATTGGTACCGGTACCTTATTTTTGAGGTATCGGTACCAAACAACCTGTCTTCACTTGGAGCATCAAGGTACCGATACCTTATTTTTGAGGTATCGGTACCAACTGGACAGATTTTTTCGAAAACTTCAAGGGCTCACTCCGGACACTCCCGAACTCGGATTTGGGTGTTCTTTGGACCGTTGGAAATCTAGATGAGTCTACTTTCTAACCCAAGTGGTTTGGATCAAAAGTACTTTGTACATAAAAAGATATGACAATTCTACCCTCAGCTAGTCGGAAAATGAGTTGGTTTGGTAAAATCCTCACTTCTCCTTCAATTCCCTTGACCCTTGGGCGATCCAACCAACCTCCAAACCATCTCTTCATGACTTTTCGGGCACCCCAACGGGGTGGCACATGGCCTTGAGCACTTGGTTGCATCTAGAGCATTCCTTGGCATTCATAACCGCCTTATTAGCACGTTTAACCTGAAATACACAAAAACCTACCTTACGTGCAATATCGCAATAAAAGCTAAATAAATGCAAGTTAAAACAACATAAAACGGGACTAGTCGCACCAAATATCTACAATATTGGGTGCTCATCACACCCCCCAACTTGAACTTTGCTAGTCCCTAGCAAACTAAAACAAAATGTATTTAACTAAACTATGCAATCTTCCAAAAACAAAGATACAAAAACTATGCTCAATAACTACAACTAGGCAAGAGTCCAAAAACACCCTTTCAAATCTGATTACATGCAATCCACGCACAAACATGCCATGAACTAGGATGAACAAACTATGCCATATTAGAGCAGTCAAGCACATATGCCTCACAATGAGTTTCAACTCCAAAACTCACAAGGATACGCTCTTATTCGACTTTTCACACAATGAGATATTGTGACGTCCCACTTTTTCAGTTAAAAATAATAATAATATTTTTGATGCAAATAATTAAATCTTTCATTTTTTCTTTTCAAACTTCTTGCTAAAATATATATATATATATATATATATATATATATATATATATATATATATATATATGTTGGCCTGCTTATTTTTGGCGTCACTTACACGTATCGCTTGAAATCCTAAGTTTGGTTAAACTGGGAGTGGGTCCCCGACGAGTGATTATTGTATGTGGAAGCGAAATTTCGGGCTGAATATGTAATTAGACTAAAAAGGTTGGATTTATACGTAGTTAGTTATTTAGGGAAGGCATGTGGTAGGGTTTGTTTTTTTATACATCACGTTAGAGAGAGAGAGAGAGAGAGAGAGAGAGAGAGAGAGAGAGAGTGTGTGTGTGTGTGTGTGTGTGTGTGTGTTCAGCGATGGATTTTGGTGTAGTGGGCTATCGAGAAATCCCTCGGTAATAACCTTCTCCTTTTCTTTTTCTCTTCTTTGTGCGGGATATGTATTTCATAGCTATATTATATATGTAGTTTGGATTTTGATTTGTTGTCATTGGGGTACCAAAGTTTGGCATGTGGCAAGGCGTTTCGGTGTGTGCGTGTGTTGAGACGAGAGAATAGTGAAATTAATCCATACGACTGTTCCTGGAGTTTAGTTGTGGAAGAGTCAATATTTGTAGTAATCAACTAATTATATTGTTATTAGTTACAGTGGTAACTAGAGTAGTATTCATAGTTTTAGTACTAATCAAATCAATAGTTTTTCCAGTAAATTGATTACAGTCCCGTGCCTTATTGTAATTCAGATTAGTAGAGTACGCGAGCATTGCATTTTGGTGATCTATTGTTCCAATCGAGGTGAGTGGTTAAGCATGTAATCCCTTCTTTTGGATTCCCCTTGAGCCTATCTGTTCTTGACAATTCGTTTACTCGCTGTAATTCGATAAGTGATGTTCTTATTCGTCGCTCTCATATTTATTGACGATTGACGTACCCTTTGGCATACAAGGTTTATTGATGATATTTTTGATTGTTGGATTGCCCATATTTTTCTTATTGCTCCATAATATTATTGTGACTCTGCAATGACACGGAGAATAATCCTGGTGCAAGTGACTCCGGTTCGCCGTTGTTCTGTGTGTTTGGGACCATGGATTTATGTTTATATTAATTTGTGAAAGTCCAAGGAAAAGACCCGTGAAATATCGTGGTGACTTTGGCCACTAGGGAAAAGACTTGTGAAATACCCTGTGACTCTAGTGCTCAACGGATAGGGAAAAGACTTGTGGAATACCCTGTAACCCTATTCCGGATCGGCTTAGGGAAAAGGTCCCAGGCGCCATCCTGTGGTGACTCTAAGTACGGTGTTGGATCCAACGGGCGAAGCCCTGAGAAAATATTTGGCATTTGGTAATGGTAATTGGAAATTGGTAATTATGGTTCCCACTCTGGTTTATACTTCCGTTTATCGTTGTTCATCTTTTGGATATTATTGGACAACTCATTGTTTGGAATAATTATTGTAGTGATTCGATTATTGTTGTTGCTATTCATTAATCCGTTATTCATCTTATGGATACTATTTGTTGAGCAGTTGATCTCTTTGTTCAATATTCGGTTTGCTGTTAGTATTCGTTGAACTATCTATCTCCCTTATTAATTTGAAACCACTTCTTGGAACCCTCATTATCATTTGTTCAAAAGTATGCCACTTTGTACTATCACCCTTAGCATGCTTAACTACTCACTGAGCTCGTCAGCTGACGGATTTATTCCACTTTTTTTTTTTAGGCTAGTGCATGGGGCATTATAGTGGACTCTGTGGCTTTGTCGGGACCTTCTGTTTGGACCTCTAGGACGTCTGCATTTTTATTTCTTTTCTATTGTCAAAAAGCTTCCGCACTTTTATTTATTAGCTTCCGCACTTTTATTAATTGGCAGTTCATTGTCGAGTTTGGAGTTGGAGAATATGAGATGTTTTAACAAAAATACTAGTTTTGAGTTTGCACGTTTTGCTTTAATAAAATATACAGTCTTTCTCTTAGTAGTTCGAATTGTAAAAATATTTTTAATTAGGTTTCGTATCCCATGATTGCTTCATGGTGCACGGCCGGTCATGCTCCCGGATTTGGGGCGTGACAGATACAAGATACATTCCATGACAAGCGCTAGCGAGTAAATGCAATAGCCAGAGACAAAAATCTACGCATGCTATCAAAAAAGCGCTAAGAACGAAAGGAAAGTTAATTATTCACAACTATGCACGTCAAGGGACAAATCATACTCAAAAAGTAATAGATATCAATCATGCATCAAACGGAGTTAAGTAGCATACAAAAGATCAAATGAGGACTTTATTAGCTTATAACGACCTTGGATACAAAGAGAAACGGACTACAAAAATGTAGTGGCCATAGACTTGCATGGTTCATCTACCCTTGGCACTACCAACCCTAAATTACCCAAGGCATGGCCACATATCGGCCAAACACTAAACAAAGTTACGAAAAAGAAATAAAGAAAAACTACTACCACCGACTCCACCACATGTAGTCGTCATCCCCATCCGGCTCCTCACGGTATCAAGTATCGAGCTCCCCCTCCTTATCGGACACTTTCTCATCCGAAATGCATGCTAGCCCGAAGGTCACACCAATCCTCTCATCATAATATTCAACCCTCTTTCGAATATGATTTTGCTCTTTCATAGCATTTCTTTGATTTTTCTTTGAGGAATAGAGTCATTTGAGGTGAAATTTGTAGTGAGAGAGATTGAGGGGCCAATTTTGAGGCTTTAGAAAGGGACATGAAAATTTGGGGCTTTAGTTTTTGTAGTGGGAGAGGAGAGATAGGGAATCACATACCAATTCTTCGCCTTTTTGCGCATCCCAACCACTTCTATCACATTCACACCACCTCCAAACCTCCTTGAATGGTTGAAAACTATTGTCACACAACCCTCCAAACATACGGTTACCTAAGTTTGAAAAATGGAAAAGACTCGGACTATGGTTCAAAACAAGGACGAGGAGATTCTTATGTGGTTTAATCAAACAAAAATGCCTTGAATCATTTCCTAAGTATGCCAACAACTCCAACAAGATGTATGAAAGATATATACACTACTCAAGAATGAACAAAATGTATTATTTACGCAAGTGCGGGAAATGAAAGCAAAAAGCATGGGATGCTTAAGAAACGAATCTCCACTCTAGCGATGCACAATGCTTAACTTGACTTTTAGGCTCAACTTGTTTATCCATGTTCATGTATATCCACATGACATGAATTCAAACACACAACCGAATTCGACGGGATACATGACTTTTGCCATATTTGAACAATTAAGCATATTTAAAGTATCTAACATAAAAAAATCACTATTAACAATGGAAGATTGCACAAAATTTGAAAATTTTACCAAAAACAAAAAAAATGAGACAAGTCTCATGAACATATATATAACATATATATATCCCTCCCCCCAACTTAAACGATGCTATGTCCTCATAGCATGAAGACAATTGAAATGAAATACAAGGGAGGGAGTAAACGTACCTTCCGGGTGGAATGTCAACCCCCTTGTAGAGACCTGTATTTTTGAGGTCGTATTTTTCTTTTATAAACGTACGGCCCGTCGAGATAGACAGTGCATATATTCGGTGTGACTTCTTCGTGGGAGGATATAAGAATAATTGTGCGAGAGGTGCATGTGTGTGTGTGGGGGGTGGAAGCATGGGATTACTCCCCATGCTATTAATTTTCCCAAAAGAATAATTTCTCCCATTTTCCCCCTTTCTCACTCTCGGCTATCTCTCTCTCCTCTCCTCCGAAACTCTCTCTCCTCTCTTCTCTCTTCGATTTCATCCACCTAGGTTGTGATTCCGGACAAGGTCCGAGTATTAAAGTTGCTATTCGGAGTACGGGCTTTCCGAATATTCAAGAAAAATCATGATTGGACCTCGTGGGAGCTCGGTTGACTTGGTCAAAGGGCCGGGTTTTGCTCAAAACCCATAAGATAGGGATTTCTTACTCTTGTTATGCGTTTATACGGTGTTTATGTACCTAGATCTTATCCTGCTTCGTTGTTTAAGCTTGTTCCTTCCATTTCCGAAAATCAGCAGAACAGGGCCTGCGTTTTTGAGGTTTTACGCCTTCTTAAGCTCATATTTGAATTTTGGTTCCTTCGTATGAAATAGAGTAGACTTAGAGCCCGTTCTAATGCCGCTGGAATCATACGAAACCGTTGAGAATTGAATTGATGGTGATTTTTAGAAAACTGGTCTGCAATCTGTCTCGTGTTCTGGATTTCAGCCCACTTCGAATGGCCATAACTTCCTCGTCCAATGTCTGTTTCATGCAAACTTTATATTGATTCGAAGGTCTTGAAGTCAGCTTTCATTTTTCACTAGAATCCTCTTAAAACTCTTAGTACACAGAAAGTTATGATCGTTTGAGTAGAGGTGTGTCAATCTGTCATGCTGCGTGACAGATTCGTGTAGCCTCGGAAAACCCCTGTTTAACAACCCTTGGAGTGCAGATTTGACAAGGGTTCCTTCGTGGCTTTTAAGCTTCATTCAATCATGCAACTATTGGGATTGGAATCACTCAAAAATATTAAGAACTCGATTTATAGTGATTTTTAGAAGATTGAACTAAAATCTGAAAATCTGGGCAGCGCACTGGGCTGTGTTTTTCATTGTTTGTTATGGTTAAATGACGCTATTGGTTATGGGTCCTTATGAGTTTTAAAGATTGGTAAGTTGGTGATCTTTTCGCGTTGGAATCATTGAAAAATATTGAGTATGAAATTTTTAACGAATTGTCGAACACTGACTGCTCGCTGGGACAGTTTTGGTCCGTTAGTTCTCATTCGCCCATTTTTTTTGACTTTCGATCACTTCTAATCCATTTTAAGCATCGTTAAATCATTCCTAAGCTTGATTACTCAAGTTCTAATGATTCGTTGATCGTTCAGGTTTCTTCAAACTCTTTTAGCGCTCGTTCCATGAGGTCTAAATATTAATATTTGCGGGTAGTATGTTGTAGAGTCGTTAGGAGGTTGGTACGATATTGTGATATATTAAGAGAAAAAGGCGCGTACTCTTTTATCGGTCGATGTTATGTTATGATTGATTGTTTGGAATGCGTTGAAATGTGATTGTCGATGTGTGTTTAACCTATAAGTCTGTTTGATTTTGCGTCATGAGATTATGAGAAGTATTTGTTCAAGGGATTGTGTGATTGTTGGGATTCGAGTGAATGTAATTGAGAATTGGAATGAGGAAATGGATGCAACGCAAGGGGTAGTAATGGAGACTGCAATGTAAGGGGTGGAAATGTAGAATGGTTGAGATTATGAGAAGTGTCGAAATGGTTGCAAACCTATTGTGAGTACGTTTGATTGATGTGACTGTAATAATGTTTCTACATGACATGTGAACGGTTAGGAATACTTACAAGTTGTTTGGAACTCTTTGGCCGTAGTCTGTCTTTCGTTGTGGTAAACTTGTGTTTCTCATGTTCACTTATCGAATTCTTTCACTCTTTGTGCATACTTCATCGTATTTTCATATAACTTGAGTATAGATTTCTCTACTGGGCTAGTGTATCTCAACCTATCATTTTCAGGTACACTACAGGAACACAGTCTTGGAGGGTGTGAAGTGCATGAAGACATCACAAACTAAATTTATTTTCTGAAGTACTTGTCTTTCATCGTAAATTAAATTGCATTGCACTATTCTCTCTATTTTGGAATACTGTATCAATTGACAGATTTGTGAGATTCAGAAACTGTATTGTAATTTGGGGAACCGTATGTACTATTGTGAGGATTCGTATTTAAAACGGTATTGTTATTTATGTTAAAAATTGACGGCGTGACACCCCTTATACCTCAACCAAGTTTGAGGATTTGTGCCACTGCCAAATATTCACGCGATTGAACGAATACTACTTTTCTCCCCATTCCCCAAGTGAGAAACTGGTGGCTATACCAAACCACAAAAAAGAAAAAAAAGAAAAGAGAAAGAGAAAGAAAGAAAGAGTTTATGTATAGTTAGGCAAACGTGGGCTCCGAACATTTATCATGCCAATGAGAGCTAATAAAATGAACATAGCACTGCACTCTACACTCTGCTTCAAAAATTGAATCCGACCATGCCACAAAAATAGATACTTCGAGTAAAGCAATTGTCGAATTCGTTTCATACATTTATGTTCAACCAAGTGCGCATTCCAAACTAGATTGATTTTTACACTGTTGACAAAATCTACAATGTAAGGATGGTAACCCAAATCAAAGTCATCAACAGCTAGAAAATCAATTAGTTCCACTCCCACAAAATCTTGGAATGGTGAAGACTCAACAGGAGTGCCGACAGCATCTACAGAATTCTCATGAGGAGAACATTGGACATTAAACTCATCACGGCATCCTAACTTTGAGGGTTTGTTCAACTCTAAACCAACTTCTTCAATAATGATAAGCGGCTCTATTTCCTCTTTCTCAACATTTAAGTTGGCATCTGCAACTTTGACTTCATAAACCCAAGATTCAGAATTTTCAGCCAATTGATCAAAGTAATCCCAACTTTCATTAACGATTTTATCCAAAAATGCACCATCAACCATATGTTCTACAAGCTAACGTGTTGTAGAATTTAAACTCTTATAGAAAATGGGAATAAGGTGCCTTGTTTCGCAGCTATGCTGCGACCAATAGAGTACAGGATATCTAAACTGCCACCAATAACATGCAAAAGACTCTTCATCAAATTGATAAAAATTTACGATTTGACGTAGCAGCATATGAGTCTCATGCATTGGGGAAAACTTATTGAAATATTGCTCTTCCATATCTTGCCAAGTAAGTATTAAACTTGAGTTCAAGGAATGAAACCAACTCTTAGCCATGTCTTTCAAAGATGATGGAAATATCTTAAATAAGACCTCTTTATCGTTCATGCAAAGCTCCTCGAGTTCTATGATGTGCGGACATGGATTTTCAGAGGCTAAGCCATGAAAATGGGGCAACACTTGAAGCATGCTCGAATTAACACTTAAAACATTGGCAGAAAGGGTGACTATGCAAGAGGGTGTAAAAATTTGATTGGGATAAAGGTACTCCCGCATAGTCATGGGGACTATTTCCCCATTTGCCGCCACCATTCTATTAGATAGATAAGACATAGAGTAAATAGGCGAGAGGGCTATGCCGCCACCTCTCTCAAAACAGTTCTGTGGGGTTAAGCCACCACCACGTTATATGGACAACAGAAAGAAAAGGCAATCGATACTTAATCTGGCTTCGTTACACCTCAAGTTTGATAAGATGATCGGTTAGAGGTCTCTGCTAGATTAAGTAGGAATTGCGCAAAGTAAAATAAAGTGGAATACTTAAAATGGTTTGTCGAACCTCCAAATAAGCTATAATAAGACATCCCCGGCAACGGCGCAAAAAATATGCTTCGCCGCAACCTAACCTCTTAGAAAGGTTCACACCCCAAGCGTAGGGCTAGGTCGTTGAAAGCATAATAACTGGTAAGACCGGAATCGTTCTCACAGAGATAATCTCTATAGCTAATTCGGATTAGATGTTGCGTAGAGAGTTGTGGCGTTCAAGCAGCCAACTTTGGTATTAGATTTGAATGATGAAATTTAAACTTAGAATTAAACTAGATTAGAGATGGTCAAGTCAAAGAGATTGATTTACCCACAACTTAGCCATCAAACGGTTTTTTCATCTAACTCAAGAGTGGACCGAAACCGTCTGGATTCCACTAGAAGAATTAAAAGCTGAAGACTACTTATAACTTAACTCAAGGCTCTGATTCAAACTGAACTCATTTAACGCAAGTGAGAGATGAAAAAGAATCGTTCGCACACGTAGGATTATCAAGCTCGTAGCACAAGACAATAAACTTCATTGATCAAAGAAGCCACCAACCCCATGATCAAAACTAAACATCATGGGTTTAATTCATTCAAAAACCTTGAAATTAAGCTAAAGGTTAAGAGAAACCATTTGAACAACTAAATCATAGAGTGAACCTCACCCCATGACCAAACCTATATACTACTCACACATAGCAAAAAGACTAGAAAAAGAGTTAACCATGGAAAATATGATTCACTGATGAAAACAAAAATAAACTAGATTTATAAGAAGATCTAACAAGTAGCTACAACATTAATACATGAGAAAACATCAAAACACTTAAACTTACTTGAGTTCTTGAAGGAAATAACTTGAAAAGCTTAAGAACAACAATGGAGTTCCTAGGAAAGGAAGAAAGAAACTTAGGCCTAAAAACTAACTAATGACCATCCTTCCATAAATGGCATACAAGCCTATTTATAGGGCTTATAAAATCAGCCTTACAATGGACAAAAAAGCCCCCAAAATATCCCAAAATCAATCCAAAAGTGGAAACTTTCCATAAATGGAAGGTTGAACCATTCAGCATAATGTGCTGGTCGAAGGGCATTGGTACGGGTACCTTATTTTTGAGGTATCGGTACCAAACAACCTGTCTTCACTTGGAGCATCAAGGTACCGATACCTTATTTTTGAGGTATCGGTACCAACCGGACAGATTTTTTCGGAAACTTCACGGGCTCGCTCCGGACACTCCCGAACTCGGATTTGGGTGTTCTTTGGACTGTTGGAAAGCTCAACGAGTCTACCTTCTAACCCAAGTGGTTTGGATCAAAAGTACTTTGTACATAAAAAGATATGACAATTCTACCCTCAGCTGGTCAGAAGATGAGTTGCTTTGGTAAAATCCTCACTTCTCCTTCAATTCCCTTGACCTTTGGGCGATCCGACCAACCTCCAAACCATCTCTTCATGACTTTTCGGGCACCACAACGGGGTGGCACGTGGCCTTGGGCACTTGGTTGCATCCAGAGCATTCCTTGGCGTTCATAACCAGCTTATTAGCACGTTTTACCTGAAATACACAAAAACTTACCTTACGTGCAATATCGCAATAAAAGCTAAATAAATGCAAGTTAAAACAACATAAAACGGGACTAGTCACACCAAATATCTACAATATTGGGTGCTCATCAGGGAGACAAAGGATCACCTTGTCTTAAACCTCTCTTGCCCTGAAAATAACCTTCCAGAGTCCCATTGATGACAACAGAATATCTAGCCGAACAAGCACAACTTTTGACCGATTTAATGAATGCAAAAGGAAAGCCCATTAGCTGCATAATGTCAAAGAGGAAAGATCAGTCCACTAAATCGTAAGCCTTCATCAAGTCCATCTTAATAGCACTTCTCGGCTCACCAACATCCCTATGATAACCCCTAACCAGTTCTTACATTAGGAGGATATTATCAACTATAGATCTGTTCTTGACAAAAGCAGACTGTGATTGATTGATAAGACTAGGATAGAGAGGTTGCAATCTGTTAGCCAACACCTTGGTAATGCATTTATACACTACATTACAGCAAGAAATAGGCCTATAATCTTTAATAGAGGTAGGGGAATTGACCTTAGGAATAAGAGAAATGGCTGTAGGATTCCAAGCTTGGGGCATGACACTAGGTACAAAAAAAGACTGAACAACTGTAATCAAATTAGCACCCACCACTTGCCAGTTGTTCTGAAAAAAGAGGGAGTTATAACCATCCGGGCCTGGGGACTTATCCCCATTAATTGACCACAAAGCCTTCTTGATCTTAGCCTCAGAAACAGGAGCAATCAACATTGCTTTCTGAGGATCAGAAACTTTAGAAAGGATAGCATGTTGAAGCTGGAGCTTAGCATCAACTCTATTGCTAAAAGGGGTACCACGCAACCCTTCAAAGTAACCCAAAATTTCAGATCTAATAGCCATAGGATCTTCTAGTAGTAGGCTTTCACCATTTTGAAAACTCAAGATTGTGTTCCTAGCTCTGTGAGCACAAACTTTTTGGTGGAAAAAACTAGTATTGTTATCTCCTAAAGCTAACCATTTGATCCTGGAACATTGTTTAACAAAAGCCTCTTCTGCGTATCTTAACTCCATATACTTGGAAACTAATTCCTTTTCCTGTGTGCATAAGGTGTCATCAGTGGGAGAGGCAAACAATCTTTCCTGCACAGTACATAACTCAACCTTAGCTTCCACAACCCTTTTACTGATGTTAGAGTAGCACTTCAGGTTCAGCTATCTCAAAACACTCTTTAATCTTCTGAGCTTGGAGAAGAGAGCAAACATAGGCCCCCCTTCCACAGGATTACACCAAGAATTATTCAAAATCTGACCGAAATCAGGATGTTGCAACCAGAAGTTGAAAATTTTAAGAGGCTTCCTTCTGCCATTGGGAGAAACCATAGCCACAGAGATAAGGCAATGGTCTGAAACCCAAGGAGCAAGAAAACAAGTTTCAGCATTAGGGAACATATCCAACCAAGCAAGGTTAGTGAGCACTCTATCTAGTTTACTCTTTTGCAATCAATGTTTGAGCCTAGTGTTTTGTAATTCTGTTTGGATTGCTTATTTTTGTTGAACATTATGAATAATAGATGCTCCTAGTATAGGAAATTCCTGGGTCCGTCACTTGAGCTGTATCGATACAAGACGAAGAAGAGCGCTTGCTTTTTTGAGATCGATCATATCTATACAGAGCTAGAGTACGTTCCTTGCCCGGCCCCTATTTATTGTCCTTATTGTTCTGTACATTAATTTAACCTTGCAGTTGCTTACTATTATTTGATTTCCTTCCCATTCCGATATCAATAGGTTTACATGGTATCATTAATAGGGTTCAAATCACAAGAATAGGTCTTCTAGCTAGCTACGAAAATTAGATAATTTCTTTTCATGTTTCAATTGATAAAATATTCCATTTATCTCACGGCCTGCAAGTTTGTAGTTTTGTTTGATTTTGTTATTGTTACTATGGCTTTAACTAAACAAGAAACAACAAATATGATTTTTTTAATCTTAACAAAGGTAGTATTTCGATCAAAAAGAAAAAAATAATACTAAGTTAGTGTTTTAGACCGTCGATACTTAATTGGCCCCATAAGTGGACTTGGTTGGTTCCCCCCCCTAAATCAGCCTTTGTTGGCTCAAAATAGTTTATTTATCTACTGTTGTAAGGGCAAGAGTGGATTTTTTTTCCATGTCATTTTGAAGTTGGACTATTCAAACTTGCACTTGCATGTGCAATTTAATTCAGATTAAAAAAATTAAAAATGCGCTGCTTGGCCGCCAGGCTCATGGCTCGTACGATAGAACTAAGTCCGCGGGTTTTAACTTTGGGAAAATAATGGCCCAGGACGTGTTTTAATAATTAATACCTTTTAAGGACATGCTAAGAATATTTGTTAATGAACAAAATATCCTTAGCGGGTATTAATTATCAAAACACGTCATTGGCCGTCATTTTCCCTTTAACTTTTGACAGATAGACCAGCTCGGCCGCTGGGCCCACCAAAACAGAAAAACTGCTAGGCCCGGCCTACGAATGGGCTTGGGTAGCAGCTTCGTGGCCTGGCCCGATGATGAACTCCTCAATAAACTAAAAAATGATTTGATTGGTTCATATAAAAGAGGCCCCATTAAAGATGATAATACTAGTTGCTAGGCAATGCTAGACCACTTGCACTAGAGCTGACACTTTTTATTTGCCCAGAGCTGACACTTTTTATTTGCCCAAATATTTTTCCCCCTTCCGGCTTCTAGCATCTTTATTGTCAAAGGAATTGATGGCGTGGTTTAGTTCCTAGGATGCAATCCTAGTGTTAATTAGCACAAATGTCTCTCTCTCTTCACCAATCTCATGACGCGAAGAAAAAATGAACCCAAAGAGGTTGCCTCGATTATGATCATATTTCAGAGATTGTTCCCTCCTAAGATTTCAGGTTTGAAACCTCTGGGCTAAGCCATACAGAACTTTGCTCTGATTTAAATGGGGCCATCGCTAATGGATAGTAGAATTGGTCCCTCATGATTAATCGAGATGCACGTAAGCTAATCAAGACATGTTATAATTATAACAAAAATGACAGGAAGAAAAATAAGATGAAATGAACAGAGACCTCCTCATCAATACATTTTGGACACGGAGACCCCATAACCTTTAAAACTGCTTATTCAGACCCCCTCATCTATATGAAATAAAAAAATTGGCTAACTCTGTTGACGGAATGAGGAAAAATGACGATTCTATACCTTAAAACTCGCCCACACTAACCCCCTTATGAAAAAATGTCCATGTTGACTCATTCATCTTAATGGTCTTTTGATAAAAGGATGCTGATTGGTTAATAATTGTTAGAACTGTGGGTCATATGTTAAGTATGAAGAGGTATTAAGGAGTTCTATAAAGAATGTCAGATGTTGAAATGGAGCAGAACGAGTGGAGCGTAGCAGAGCAACGGCATCTGGCCCATCGTCGATGATCCAATGAAAGTAGACTGGGCCGAAGGCTTAGGCGTTCTGTAATTGAGGGGTAAGGAGGCAACACCCCCCGCAGTATTGTACGGTATCGTACAAGGGTATTTTTGGGATACAGGCCAAATCTGATTAGGGTTAGAATATAGTAGTTATAAATACTCTATATTGTAAACCCTATTCCATATTGTGATTATAAAGAACATCAGCTACTCTCGCTCCCGTGGACGTATCCGATTTTGGGAAACCACGTATATCTTTATGTTGATTCTTTACTGTTTTATACTCGTAAATTGTGCATATTTGTGTTGATTCTTTACTGATGTAGGACAAGATTGAGGTGATTCTATATTTTATTTCTATTGTTTTAGAATAAGATTTTTACTAGGAATATTTTCATTTAGGTTAGAATTATTAACTTTTCATATTTAATTTGATTTTAATTTTTACCTTTATTTGGATTATTGGTCTACAAGAATTAGAATTTTATTTAATTAAATAGGAAATATCTTTTCTTTAATGCCACTTGTTTTGACTTGATTTAAGATTTCTTTTTCAGTAAGATTTCTAAGGTTAGAGACTTATAAAAAGGATTGTAACCTATTCACTTATTTAGCTTTTAAAGCTTTTAATCAATAATATTGTAGAGATTTTCTCTTTCTTTCTTGTGTGCAAGATTAGCTCGTTGCGACAAGTTGTTTATCTCTTTTAGACTAGTACGTTAACTAGTCTCTCGTGAATTCCTCTACGTCAAGGATCTCCACCTTGGCGAATATACTCTCGCCCCTTCAGAAGATAACCATCACCATCCAGTAAGTTAGGGGGGATGCCTTCCTTTTCCTAGCACCGGGAGACATTAACCAAGTCCAAGCAATGCTCGAACTTGTCTACAGTAACCGTCTTT
Source organism: Rhododendron vialii (assembly GCF_030253575.1). Lineage (NCBI taxonomy): Eukaryota > Viridiplantae > Streptophyta > Magnoliopsida > Ericales > Ericaceae > Rhododendron > Rhododendron vialii. The sequence goes on along the minus strand of NC_080561.1, from coordinate 34,470,060 downwards.
GTCAACATATCAGCTGCATTATCAGAAGTGTGCACATTTTCCAATATCAAATCACCTGCATCAATCAACTATCTCACCTTGTAAAACCTCACACCGATATGCTTGGTTCGAGCATGATACACCTGATACTTTTGCCAAATAAATGGCACTTTGACTGTCACAATGTAACTGAACTCCACTTTAATCTATGTCAAGCTCCTTAACAAACTCTTTCAACCACAATGCTTCCTTAGCAGCCTCAGTCACCGCCATATACTCAGACTCAGTGGTAGAAAAAGCCACCAAAGGTTGTACCATGGATCTCCAACAAATAGGCCCACCCACAAGTGTAAACATATAACCAGTTGTAGACCTTCTATCATCCAAACCCCCAGCATAATCCACATCGACATACCCCACAACTGAAATCTGATCCCGTTGCCTACCAAACATAATCTTGTGATTCGAAGTACCTCTGAAGTATCTGAACATCCACTTGACGGCCTTCCAATGGTCTCTACCTGGATTGGCCATATACTTACTGACTATGCCAATCGCATGTGCCAATCGCATGTGCCAATCGGGTCTCATACAAATCATTGCATACATTAAGCAACTCACTGCACTCGCATAAGGCACCCACGACATATCCTCAATTTCTTCATCTGACATCGAACACTGAGCCGAAAATAATCTGAAATGACTTACTAATGGAGTGTTGACCGGTTTGGCATTATTCATACTAAACCTCTCCAACATTTTCACCACATAATTCTTCTGAGATAACCACAACTTACCAGCTGACCTATCTCTGCGAATCTCCATCCCAAGTATTTTTCTAGCTGCTCTCAAATCCTTCATTCAAACTCTTTATCCAACAAAGACTTCAACTTGTTTACCTTAACCATACTCCTTGCAGCAATCAACATATCATCCACATAAAGAAGCAAGAAAATATAGGAACCATCATCAAGACTCTTAACATAAACGCAACAATCATACTCACAGCGTGTATACCTAATCCATATTATGAAAGAGTCAAACCTCTTATACCATTGTCTTGGAGACTGTTTCAGCCCATAAAAGTGAGTTCTTCAACTTACAAACAAGATACTCAGTCTCTGGCTACATGAACCCCTCAGGCTGCTCCATGTATATGACTGCTTCCAAATCACTATGAAGGAATACTGTTTTCACATCTATCTGCTCTAACTCTAGATCATAGCTAGCCACCAATGCCAAGATAACCCTGATTGATGTATGCCTCATCACTGGAGAAAAGACCTCATCAAAATCAATCCCATTCCCCTGTGAATACCCTTTTGCTACTAACCAAGCCTTGAACTTTCCCTCTCCTTTTCTGTGGCTGCCTCGTTCTGTTTGTATACCCACTTACAATCCACTGGCTTATTTCCCTTGGGCAGTTCTTTCAACTTCCAAGTCTTATTCTTATGTAAAGACTCCATTTCATCCACTATGGCTTCCATCCATCTGTCCCTTTCAGAACTCGTGATAGCATCCTGAAAAGTAGATGGATCACCACTAGTAGTAGTCAATGCATAAGAAACCAATTCCTCAAACCCATATCTCACCGGTTGATTGATAGTGTGCTTGATTTTCCCAGTGGCTAAGCTTTGGTGCTGCTGATGAGCACCCAATATTGTAGATATTTGGTGCGACTAGTTTCATTTTATGTTGTTTTAACTTGCATTTATCTAGCTTTTATTTGATACTGCACGTAAGGTGTGTTTTTAGTGTTTTCAGGAAAAACATGCAAATAAGGCGCATTTCAACGCTATGGATGGCCCAAGTGCTTCCAAGTATCCGAAGACCCTATCGGCCCCTTAAAATCTGTCTAAGTATGGAAAAAATGACTTTCTGAAAAAAGTATTGATTTTCGAGATTAAAAATGGCGGTAATTGATCCTTGAATTTTTGTAAGAGTAACTACAAAGTTACAAGGTTTTATTTGAAGAGCAATGTCATGTTTTGAGCCATTTTTGCTTGAGAAAAATGCGCAGTTTTCCATTTTACACTAAAAGTGGGGGGTTGACATTTTGATTTAATTGGAATCTTGAAATTCTGGTAATGCTATTGTTTTCAAATGGGGGGTACTTTCTTATTTTCATTAAATAAATTAAAGTAAAGAAAATGTAAAAGAAATGTTTAAAATGTAGTTTTACTTAAGTTTAGAAAATGAAAATAAGGTGCTATGAAGCTGTGGAAGCTGCTGGGAGCCGTCGGGTGCCAAGTTTTGAAAGCTGGCCTGAAGACTGGAGATAACCTCCCCGTATCGATACAGCCTTATTCTGTATCGATACGCATTAGTTTCGTGGGAAGACAAGTTTTGTTGTATCGATATGGCCTTAACCCGTATTGATACGGGATCACTACAGGGAAATGCTCTTTTCAACTTAGCAGCATGGTATCGATACTTTGCTTAATCCGTATCGATACCACGAGCCTTCGGCCAGATATTTGCTGCTTTTTGGACCTTTCATTTATGGAATAGTTGCTACTTTTGGTATGTTTATAGGATATTTGTTGGGAGAGAAGTTGAGTTGTATAAATACCCTTCCCTCTCACTTTAGTTGATAATTTACTTTATGCTCTAGGTTAGTTTTCTTTCTAGTCTTTTTGCCATTGTTGTTCTTAGTTCAAGCTTCAATACTTGTAAGTTTAATTCCTAGTTTGATGTTTTCTCGTTTATTAATGTTGTAGCTACGGACTAGATTCTCCTTAATACCAAGTTTATTTTCGTTTCTATCGGTTAAACATGTTTTCCAATTTTAGCATGCTTTCTAGTCTTTTAGCTATGTGTGAGTAGTCAATAAAGCTTGGCCATGGGTGAATAACACCTTGTGACTTTGGTTAATCTTGCCTTTCTCAACTTAAGACTTGAGGTTTGGTTTGGAAATGTGAGTGGTTCGCCTTTTATCTAACAAAACTTGTCGATGTTAACCTCCGGTGATCATATGCTTGCACATATGGTTCCGTGAGCTATGTCTCGCCTCGTGTTTGCCAAAAGAACCGAAGAACTTGCTTGTTTTCCAAACCATGCTTCTAGTTCTTGACCTTGATATTTAGTTTCAATGCAAGTTTTGGCGTTGTTAATCTCCGATGATCATGTGCTCGCTCATATGGTTCCGGGAGCGATGTCACGCATTGTGTTAAGCTTGTTGTTCAAACTCTATATCAAGTCTAACCATTTTCATAGCGAAATCTTCCGGTTCATAGCCTATGCCGTGCGATTCAACCGCGTTTTCGTTGAGAATTGTTAGATGGCTTAAGTTACGGGCGTTAGTAACTCCATTACCTTGCCACCTTTAATTCTTAGTTAAAATTCATTTCTAGTCTTTTCCATAAGAGTGTTTCTCCACCTTTCAAAGGAAAACCAAAAGTTGGCCGCCTAAACGCCACAAACCCTTACATCTACAATCCGAACAAGCTATATTCGAGCTCCCTGTGGATCAACTCGGACTTTCTCGCTATACTATGCAAATCTTTAGTTGTAGTCCGGTCAATAAATAATTGAATTTGACGGTCATTTGGTAAATTTCAACGACTACCGAATGGGCGCATCAGCTGCTCCTGCTGCTGCTGTTCATCTGGCCGCATATCACCTATATCAAAACTTTCCAGCTCAACCTGTATGCCCTGCTATCTACTGCTCACTTCCTCTGACTCAGTTTTTTGAACCTTCCGCTGTGCCTTGACCATAGATTCCTCATCAAATACCACACCCCTATTGATCACCACCTTTTTTTGTCTCTGGATCCCAAAGCTTGTACCCTTTTACCCCTTTCTCATAACCAAGAAGGATACACTATCTAGAATTCACATTAAACTTTGACCTCTCATCACTAGGAACATGAACATAGACTGGACAACCAAATATTCTCAACCCTGAGTAGTCAACCTCTTTCTCTATCCACATCTCCTCAACTATCTTCCCATCCAAAGCAGCACTCGATGACTTATTTATAACAAAACATGTCATACTCACTGATTCTGTCCAAAAAACCTCTAGAAGTCCCGCATTCAATCTCAAAACACCGTGCCTTTTCTGCTATGGTTCTATTCATCCTTTTTGCAACCCATCCTACTATGGTGTCTTTCGAACTATAAAGTGTCGCTGAATCTCTTGTTCCTCACAAAACTTTAGAAAATGCTCATTCTTGAATTCCTTCCCATTATCTATCCTGAAGCACTTAATCTTTTTTCCTGTCTGGTTTTCCACTTCAACTTTCTACACTCTGAACTTAGCAAAAACTTCAAACTTGTGTTTCATGAAGTACACCCAAACAAATGGTGCATTAAAACAAGTTGAGAAAGGCCAGTAAGACATAACCAAACATCTAAACTTACTTTTAATCCCTTCGGTATCGGTGTTGCAACTGAACCCCACTGTCAGCGTCCATGCAAGGCAAAACTAGGTTCTCAACGTAGGAATTCGCACTAAAACATGGTGAACAATTATGAATCGTAGGATAATTAAATGTACCATCTTTGGGATTGTACCAAACTAAATGTGAATCAATCTTCAGTAAAATTTCACCATTCTTCAAAATGCACAATGGTGCAGAATACAAATAACCAGATTGATGTGCCACCCTAGGTATCATAACCAAGTTGGTCCAAGACTCTATAATACCAAATTGTTTCATCACCCATATATCAGCACACACATTGTAGCCACAGAGTATACACAAGCATCCATTTAAAACAAACAATGTTTCATACCAACGACCATCTAGATAATTAGGTTGCAAAACCTCTGCAAACGTCTCCTTCGCAAAATCAAGAGAAACAATAATCACGTTGGACTTCATCCTCACAATCCAATGGAGGGCCCCGTTCACAAATGTCCCTAAACCATCCAAAGTAGAAAGATGATGAAGAAAGCCTCCAATCCTCTTCCACGAATCCGACCTCAATGTATACACCTTCACATCAACCTCATAACGACCTTTACTAACATCTCTAAAGAACCCAACCACCTTGTAATCATCAATAGTGTCATCATACCCAAACCCATACCTCGCCAAGTAATGGCACGAGCACTCGGCAAGCTCTTGGATTTCCTAGTAGACGGGTTCCATATGTATGCTTCCCTCTCGATTGCTATGCACACTAATCCATCCCGGCAACCAACAAATACACCTTCACGTCAACCTCATAACGACCTTTACTAACATCTCTAAAGAACCCAACCACCTTGTAATCATCAATAGTGTCATCATACCCAAACCCATACCTCGCCAAGTAATGGCACAAGCACTCGGCAAGCTCTTGGATTTCCCAGTAGACGGGTTCCATATATATACTTCCCTCTCGATTGCTATGCACACTAATCCATCCCGGCAACCAACAAATAGATCCCCAAACCAATAGCGATGAGGTATTTTAATAGGGCAATCAAGCTCAACAGCATTATAAGAATGCTCATGCAAAACAACGTATAGAGAGCACGACTTCACATCATAAGTGTGATAGTCACGTCTTATAAGGAGTCTATGGTGGGTATAATCATTGTTGATAGATGCTGGACTGAGATGGGTTTTCACGAATTTGGGATGAGAAATCAAAGAACGCCAGAACTTGCAAACGCACCTGAAGCGAAGAAGAGACTCGACTGGGAGCCTCGACAGGATGGCATCGAAGAGTTCGGGCGGGAGATTCGGCCCGAACTCATCTTGGAGGTGTCTGATTGGCATTTTCGGATTCTCCACAAGTGGAGTCGCTTTCAGTCGCCATAAATGGTTCTGTGATAGGGTCTGTGTCTTCGTGGTTGGGTTTAAAGAGTAAACAAGGAAGCTTCAATAAGGGTTAGGGCTGGAAGCGTTGAACGAATGAGAAGGACGAACAGAATTCCACATTTCCACTGCACGAGAGATTATTCATGGCTATGTGGTGCCCAGGAGCTCTCTACACCACACAAATATGAGGCCCGCACATATTTGTGTGGTGCAGAGAGCCCCTGAGGCACCACATGGCCATGCCCCAAGGGCATAGTATAATTTTTGCCACTGCACTCAATGGGTGTATAAGTTTTAGGTAAAACAAAGGATCGTAGCGACTCATTTTGTTTAAAATATTTTGATTATAATTCTTACAGAAAATAAGTTCAATCCGATATTGATAAAGGCGTTTACAAAACATACAACTTTATTTTAGAATTCAAGCCTGAATTCAGAGACAAAGTTGGACGTTTCGTGCCGCCCTAACCAATACCGGATTGAGCTTATTTTTTATAAGGACTGTAAACAAAGTATTTTAAATAAAATGAGTAGCTCCAATCATTTTTTTTTTTCCAAAAAGAATTTGTACACATTGGTATAGATTATATATCTGTGCCAATAGAACCTTTGACTTGCTTAAATTCTCCATAAATTCTCCATATTTCTAACATGAGAGGTGTTAATTGCCCCCCCCCCCCCCCCCCCCCCCCCCCCCGTGTCGGGGGGTCTGACACCGGCCCATCAGATTTTCCCGTTTTACCCATGCGCTCTCTCTCTTTCTCCCCGCATTCTCTCACTCTTATTTTATTTTTTTATAAAATTGCAAATGCTAATAATTTTTTTCACCTATTTTTTTAAAATAAATTATATATTTTTAAAATCTACTCAACGAAACCTATCAAACGAGCCTAATATCGATGGTGAAATAATGTAAAACAGAAAAACTATATTTTTGTGGTAGTTTAAAATGTATAAAGAGTTTGAAAAATTAAGTGTTCCAAATTTCAATCCGTTTGAACTAGTGGAAAAATTTTAGTTTTCTAATCATTTTATCCTAAATTGTCATAATTAAATTTTGAATACGGGGCTCTCGTTGATTAACCCTAAGAAACTCGTAGAATCAAATATCTCTTAGGGTTAAAAAACGAGAGCCCTAGAGTCAAAATTTAATTATGACCATCTAGGATAAAATGATCAGAACAATATAATATTTTCACCTGTTCAAACGGATTAAAATTTGGAACACTTAATTTTTTAATCATATTTTTTAATATATAAACTGTTTGAAAATGTTGAAATCACATATTTTTTTAAATAAATTTTATATATTTGAAATCTACTCAACGAAATCTATCAAACAAGTCTAATATTGAATATTAAATATTAAATAATTTTTTTGGGCCCAATATATTATCTTTTTGTTTTTTTTTTTTCCTTCATTTTTTGAAACTTCTAGATTTGAGTTTTCAAATAAATTATGTATGTTGAATTCACTTAAATTTACTTTATATTTCTCTGAACAATCAATAATACAAACTGAAATCGAAATTCATTTAATTATAATTAAGTATATAGAATCAATACATGAACATAAATAAATACACAAATTTAGTCAATATTTCCGCCAAGTTGTGGTTGTTGCCCCAGCGGATCTATCTGCATCACTTTATACCACAATTGGAGGCGTGCTTCATAAGGATGAGCCCATCCTTGTGCTTCATTTGATGCATTTTGCAACGGGTAACATTGAAAAATGCTGCAGGTCCAACTTTCAACCAACGCTATCAATGCAGGGTTCTGTTGATCTGAAAAAGATGATGTGAGTTCAGAAGGACTTTCAACCAATGGTGCAATTAATTTTTTTCCAACTTCAAACTGGCCAATTGTTGCAACTTTCAACCAATGGTGCGATTAATTTTTTTCCAACTTTCAACCTTAATTTTGTAACCTTTTCATTCCAAAAATACCGAGAACCTATTTTTTGTTATTTTTTTATTTAATTAATAATATTTATACTCTGTATCTTTTTTCTTTTTTATTTATTTAAAATTATTTTAGTGTTCCGATTTTCAATCCGGTTCAATCGGTGGAAAGATCTTGTTTTTTTTTCATTTTATCTTAAATGGTCATAATGAATTTTTGGCTTCTTAGAATCAAATATCTCTTAGGGCTTATCAACAAGAGTCCTAGAGTCAAAATTTAATTATGGCCATTTAGGATAAAATGATCAGGAAACTAAAATCTTTCCGCCGGTTCAATTGGATTTAAATTTGGAACACTTAATTTTTTAATTATATTTTTTAATATATAAACTGTCTAAAAATGTTTAAAAAATTAAGTGTTTCAAATTTCAATCTGTTTGAACTGGTGGAAAGATTTTAGTTTTCTGCTCATTTTATCCTAAATGGTCATAATTAAACTACGTAAAAACGGATTGAAATTTGAAACATATTTTTCAACCTCTTTAAACAGTTTAGACTACGTAAAATATATAATTTTTCCATTTTATATTATTTTACCATCAATATTAGGCTTGTTTGATAGATTTCGTTGAGTAGATTTCAAAAATATAAAATTTATTAAAAAAATACGTGAAAAACAAGTTATTAGTATTTAAAATTTTATAACAAAAAAATCAAATAAGAGGGAGAGTGCTGGGAGAGAGAGAGAGAGGGTAAAAGGGGGAAGGAGGGCCGTGTGGGGGGGGGGGGGGGGGGGGGGGGGGGGGGGGGGTGGGGGGGTAGGCATTAGTAGTTTGCTTCTAACATTTCTTTCTCTATCTTTCTCCACTTATTACCCTTGCTAGTTTTCAAAAAACTTTTCAAATACCAAACCAAACACAGCATAATAGCTTCTTATAATTAATCTGTTTAGATAGTTCAAGACTACGCTATAACTTGAGGAGAGTCATGTTGGTTGGACATGGTAATTGTCATAGATGAGTCTGATGTAGGCTGGCACATCTTCAACGTACATCACCTTACTCCCACTGAACCGTTGCTGATGCATCTCATTGGAAATGCTTTTGGTGTCATTCAGTATGATGGAGAAGCAAGGGAGCATAAAACTCTGCACAAAATTCTTCTTGAGTTGTGATGTTGAATTATATTTGCTATTGACATCTTGCATTTTACTTGGAAGATTTTCTCCATTTATTAGAGGGGTTTAATTCAACCTATTCGTCTGTACCTTCTCCGCTCGCATCAATGATGGCTTGGAATACTAGACCACTATTGTGATCTGCGAAATCCACGTCGTTTATTTTGATAATGGCATGTGTTTTTACTTTACTAAACAACCATATAGCGTAATGTAAATGCAATATATGAACATAACGTCTTTTTTTTTGTCAACTCTCATATCTTATCATACCTTGCTAAGCATTCTCAGAGCCGTATTGAATACCCAATCCTTTGACCCGTGCCTTCAGGCGGCATGCGCTAGCTGGCATTCCGCTAAGCCTTTTTGAGTTTTATTTGTTATTTTGTTTTGTTCTCATTCAAATTTTTTGTGTTTGTTAGGTTTGCGCCTCACTTTTTTGGTTTTCCAATACGAATCGGAAAAGTAAAAAAATATAACTTCTATATTTTTGAAAATATCTAAGATAAAGCCCAAAAAACCGGCTTTACCAATTACCGGAGCCATCAATGACCAGAAAATTTCAAAGATGAAAAATAGTGGCCTAAATGAAAAAAATAAAATGATACGGATTCAAAATATACTTGTTAAGAAAATGCCTCCACTACAAGAAATCACAGATTTACTGGCATTTTAAAATAAACGCCGCAAAAGGCCCGTAAAACGCGGACATAGCATTTCCCGATGCTTTGGTAAAGAAATGAAAAAGACCAAGATGATAATTATGACATTTTCGGCAACAAAAGAATTATATAGCCAGGATGACACATTTTGATAAAGAAATTACACAACGATGACAAGTTGAACGCCACGCGCCCCACCATCTGTATATCTTCCTACTTCGCCGACGATCAGCGTTGCCCTCAACGCCGGTTTTTAAGCGCCGGTGCCGTTACTCTTTCTTGTAGTGAGGCAAATAATTAGGTTAGGTGAATAGGTATGCTGGAAGTTGGCCGGCCAATTGGCTAAATGGGGCCAAACCCACTGCAGTGCAGTTGGTGTGAGGCATTGCTTCCCACTGAGGCGTAGGTTCGAGCCTCGCAGTAGGCGCATTTGGAGTTCAGAGCTATAGACAGCCTTTTGACCCCATGTGGACTAACCTGTTAACTTACTAACACCCCTAATTCCGTTGATTTAAACCGTAGTATGACCAAAAGAAAATATATGACAATAGGGAATGAGATTTTACGGTACTTTCCAAATCAATGAAAAAGGAAATAAATAAATTGAAGAATGGTTTGTGAATTGGAAATTGGAAAGTGTACGTGACATAAGGTGAAGATGAGATGGGAAGAAAAAAAATGTCATGTAGGGAAGAGATCCAATGAAAAAGCTTCTTGCACGCATTTCATGGAAAGAACTCTCCTTTTGTTTATACCACCAATACGACGGTGCCGGCTAGGTATATTCCACGTGGTATTCGTTCGGCATATTCGGACTGTCCAATACATTTTTGGATGGCTCGAATTGAAACATTTTGTCTCCTCATCCTAACACTTTCTCTCTCCAAATCCTAGCCATACAAAAATGCAATGGATGGCTTAGATGTTCTGAGCGGACACCACGAGGTATCCACTCGGCACTGAAGAATTTTCCCACCAGAACACAATCATTTTAGAATTAATGATACTTTTACAGAGCCGGTCCAAAGGTAAACCCCACAAGACCTTCGCCTTAGGCAACCCCTATCATGAGGCAACAAAAATAATTTTTGGGCAACCATGCATTTACTCGGGTTTCATTTTGATATTGATATTTTGATGTAATTCAAGCTAAAACCACAATGTAAGCTTGAAGTCGAGTTTGGACAACCCAAGCATCGAGCCCGGCCCTATACTCTTATGAGATTTCCTTCGAGTTTATGAAATTAAAATAGTTCAAAAATAGGACGTTCGAACATATATAGAATTTACTTGTTTCCTTAAACAAATCATTCCTTAAAAGAATATTTTCCTTAACTTTTTCCCTGCTGTGTTGAAATATAGATTCCTTTTTTACGTGATATTATAATTGGGAGAGAAGAGGAAATTATGATTAAGAGTACGTATATAGTTCCTATCAAAATAGTAAACCTTAGATTTCCTTTTTTGACTCTTTCCAAAAAAAAAAAAAAGCTACCGCGATTGTTAGCTAATTTCCTATTTAGTTTATGGTATCTGCCACCTTTGAAGCTATATATATAGCTCACACTACGAAGCATCAAAACCACTTCCCTTTTACTCGTTCCTGTATTCATATATTGGGAAAGAGAAAATCAACACCATGGATCGCTACATACCCTGCGCCTACTGCAACATCCTTATTCCGGTACATATTTATACTTTTGGACATATGCATAGATTAGTATACATAAAGAGAGACACCGAGATTAGTATATTTATACTTTTACGATACGTCTATAATACGAGTCTCGAAATATGCACGATTTTTTTAAATTCTTTAACTATCTGCAATATGCATGAAATTCGTCCCCCCAAAGAAAGCATCTAGTCAGAAATAGTTAAATTATGTTATCATTATGGTATTCTTAATTGGATTATATATCTCATCTATCCCTTTCAGTAGCTATCACTTTGATACACCCTTTCCATGATTGTGCAACGTTTCTTTAGAGCGCGAAGTTTAAAGTTCGACTTTTATGGACGGATGTTAACTCTCATAGTAATTTTACATATACATACATACTAACATTCTAGCTATCCTCTGAAAAAAGAAAAAAAAAAAAAACCTCAAAAGGGCAAGCCAAAAGAAAGGTCAATGTCTGTGATGTTTAAATTGTTCCCCTTGATATTAATGGAGTAGATTCCTAAATGCTCTCTCTCTCTCTCTCTCTCTCTCTCTCTCTCTCTCTCTCTCTCTCTCTCTCTCTCTCTCTCTCTCTCTCTCTCTCTCTCTAGGTTGGGTCGTTAACCGCAGGCATAGTGGAATGCAGGTTTTGCCCTAAACCCACGATTATAACCGAAGCTTATCTCCAGGTTCCACTTTTAACATTGGCAGTCTATTTATTTTATTATTCATAAGCATTCTATTTAATTTATTGCAATTAATTCATTCATGAAAGGTACTTCGATCAAAGTTAAAGCTTTGTTAGAATTAGTTTTATTTTTAGCTTATTGACGGGAAAAAGAGAGAATTCAATTTCCCACACAACACTCAAATTAACCTCACTCACAAAATTAAAAACTCTTTTTGGCTGATAATCAAAGTCTATGACAAAAACTATATGACCTCTATATCACAACACTGATGGCTGATAGCCTGATACCAACACATGATTTTCATAAAAGTCCTTGCCTTCTTTTGGGTTTGGTTCTCGGGTGCCGTTTTGCCGGTGTGCTTGTGATCCTTTAAATTTTTGTAATCTTTTTCAACGATTTATAAAAAAAAAATTGCCGATAAAAAAAAAACATGATTTTTGTATAGAATTTCATATGGAATGACATGGTTATTTTTCAAGACACTCACTTTTATCGTAATTCCAAATCTTTGATCACATTATTCTTGGTGAAAAATTATTTCTAAAACTTTACTTGTAAATAAATTTCTCAATTTTACATCAACTGTGTGTGTAGGTATATACTACGGAACCTAATATTCATGTTTTTTGGCCGTTGGGTTTTCCTTTTTGTTCACTTGTTATGCCCAGGAAGAAAAAATAAAATAAAAAACCTAATTGCAGTTTCCTCTTTTTTAATCTCCTTGGAAAATTCGATATTTTCACATCTTAAGTAAAATAAGAAGAAAATTCTTGTGCATAATCCCAGGCGGGGGAGCCTTCATCAACCTCATCCACATCAATCAGGCCGCCGTCTCCTGAAGCACCCTTAGTTGCAGAACGTACGTATATATCGATATTTATTCCGTTTCTTTTCAGTTATTATTTGATAAGTAAATTCCAACCAACCATTCTTATATTTTTTCGGATTTTTTTCTGGATTATCTGTTACACAGCTGCCCCAAGAAATTTCCATAGCCGATATCACCAATTCATGAAGTAAGTATAGAAATAAGAATTCCACACAATTTTACCCATATTTTGAAAAAATTATTAAAATTGCTCGTCTAACGCTTTCACCAATTATTTTCATACCTCCTATGAAAACCAACCATAGCCACCGAAGGGCACGCGGGGCTCACTTGGGACGGATGATTGGAGCCGTTCAATAATTTTAAAATAAAAAATCGAGCGGACTTGTGAAAAATTAACTCAATCCGATATGTACTAGGTGCTCGATTCAATCTTCTATTTTTTCCACGAATCCGGAATCGGAATGAAAAAATGGAAGATTGAATCGAGCACCTACACATATTGGATTGAACTGATCTTCATGGCCCGCTCGGTTTTTAAAAAAATTTATTGAAATTTATTGAACGAATCGTATCACTCAAGCGGGATCCGGAGTGGGTCCCGTGCGCCCGTTGGTGGCTGTGGTCTGTTTCTGTAGACTTTTCGAATTATTTTTTCAAGAAACCCTTGACCAAGTGACTCATATGTACGTTTTTACAATGGAAGGGAGGAGACAGAGCGTCTCATAGCTGCCCATCCTGAGAGAACACAACAACAGGCTTTAACCCAAGCTGCGAAAAATGTAAGTGTAATTAATTAAAATCAGATCTCTATCTTTATTCATTATTATCACTGAACAAATTAATTAAGCTTCCTTAATTAATAATTTGTGCATTCCTAATTTGTAGTTGGCTTCGGTTGGCTATGACTGGATGCAGCAACAAGGTAAGGGACACATGATCCATTAACCGATATTTTCTTGTTAAATTAATTAAATGAAAAACAAAACTGAGTTCCCATGAAGTGAAAAAAAAAATCTTGAAATGCTAAATTAGCTACTCTTTAAAAGATTGTATTTGAATCAAGAACCGATATTTCACGCAATTTCCTATCATTTTCCATTTCCTGTTAAATAAAAAAATGTCTTCTCTTTCCTTGTTGGATTGCATACACAGAGTCTAGGGATTTCGTATATTAATTTTGCCTTTGTAATACGATAATATCTCTTACCTTTTCTCATTTTTTTGTATAAATGGAAGATTCAAAAACAACAAAACTATAGAGAAATTGCTTCTTTTGTTGGTGATATTGATGTTTAATTAATTGGTTGGCATTGCAGGAAAGCAGTGACATGAGTTTCAGTGTTGGACAATTGATGCAGGGAGAATTCCGAGAAAGTCGTATTTTGGTTTAATTAGTATTTTTATTTTTAAGTCAGAATAACGTAGACGTATTTAGTTTCCTAATTTATTTTGATTGATGTTTCCTATTTTGAAGGTTACTAGGTCAACGGAATTACGGTTGATTTTGTTTCCTTATATCTTATTTTCCTTTTTGGTACTTCAAGAATGCTGGCAATATTTCGGAATCCTGTTATTAATGATATTGAATTGATAGAGTATCTCTTGCTTTCCTATATTTCTGGTACTACTAGGATTCAACAAATTTGTAGAAGAGTTGTCTTTGTTCGTGAGTGACGGAAGATTCTCGCCTTGTTCTCGTTTCTACGTTTCTATGATGCATCAATAACTCTAAAACCATGTGATGCTGAATCAAAATACATTATTGGCCGTCATTTTTCCAATCATTAATTAAAAGAAAACTATACTTTTCACGTAGTGTTTTCCTTTATGTTCCTTCTAAGGCAGCACTCCATTTGGAGTTGAAATTATGTAACACTATTATTAGATACTACTAAGACCAAGTCCAATGTTTGGGGCAAACTTGGTTCTAAAATGGCATAGTTCTATATCTTTGTTTTTCCAAATATTAATTGAACCACAAATGGCAATAGCCAATCCCAAAAATGATAAGCTTATAATAAAATCCTACAAGATATCAGGGCTCCAATGCTGATGTGTAATGATGTTATAAGTATGTTGTAGGATTTTGTTGTAATAAAGCTTAGCATTTTTGAAAGCCATCCATGCCGTGACACCAAAATTCAACTATTTATTTTCCATCAATCAACCGCCGAGAGATTGCCAAACCTTGCAAGGATAGCTAGATGAGTCAATATTACACTAACAATAGTTCACAAGGAGGAATTTCCTTTGGAGACGCGAGACAAGCGGAGCTAGGTTTTTCCATGATTTGATTCAGCGCACCAAATAATTTTCAACATGTTAAACTTAAGAAACGATATAGAAAAACAGTGAAAAATAGAAAACAACGAAACTAAGTAAATAAATCAAAATGAAGACGTAGAATTGCACAAATTCCAAATGAACAAATTCAAGCTTGAAATGATCTTTCTGTTTCTCGAAGAATGAGAAATAAAGAGATTGATTGAGAAAGAATTGATGTTCTTATTATAAGACTGTGAGCGTATACGCATATGTTAGATGTTTTTTTCTTTGTAACTCAACCATTTCAATGCACGCAAACAAAGCCAAACATAAGGCATAGCCTTTACAAGTAGTCAGGCCAAAAAGGCCAAAGCAAAACAAAGCAAAGTAAAAAAGCAAACAATGCTACAAGAAAACACCCAGCTATCAAAGACAGCAACAATACTCAACTCCTGGGCCACCAACTTTGCTCTGACTTCATTTGCAATCTTGGACCACCAACTTTCAGCAGAAGTGCTAATTCCTTGGAACACCCTAACATTCCTCTCCCTCCATATCCAATAGATGGATGCAGCTAAGGAAAGTTTATAAGTCCTTTTGGTATAAGAGTCCGTCCTCATATGAGTGCATAACCAATCAATTTCCCTAGCCAGCCCATAACAAGGCCTAACAATGTTGTTTTTTTCCAAGCATACGAGTCCACACATACTTGGAGTAGTTACATTCAAAAAATAAGTGCTCGTGAGACTCATCTTACAGGCAGCAAAGTACCCATGTTGCATTCACCCTTAGACCCCAACTTAGAAGTCTATCCTTGGTGGATAATCTACCTAGGAAGTTAGCCATTCAATAAAGGCCCACCGAGGGACATTGTGAGAGAACCACACACCTTTAGCCCATGGGACCACGGGACACACAGTACGCACTACGCAGGCCATAGGGCATTCCATGCATATTTTAGATGTTGTTCTCATTTAGATACATAAGTTCACGGAGGATCCATGAATAAGCAAATCACGGAGGCGCCAGATCACAGCTGTCTGTTTCGGCAATCAACGGTTTGGATTTTAATGAAACTTTTCCGGAGAAGAGTTCAAATTTTCTCCAGAAAAGTATGTTTAATTTTCTCCAAAAAAGTATGTTTAAAATCTGAACCATACAATACACTTTAAATGCGCGCGATGATGCTCCACAAACACTTTTTTCCCAGATAACTCAATAAAAAAGATTTTCTCGTCAGTAATCTTGCTCTAATGGTGTTTTCATTCCTCTCATAGGACTTACAAATAGCAAAGTGATCTCAGGAATTGTGAACAACACTCTTATAACATGGCAGTTTGGTACCGTTAATTGTACTAAAACTATGACTGACCCAATGGCAATTCTGCAGGTCCAGATGTTTTTGCTGTATCAGAAATGAAATACAGCTTCCTGCATCCAATAAATAAATAAATTCTTTTTCATTTTCTCCTAAAGTCAAATTCACAATTGCATCTGTATTTGTATTTTGTGGGCTCCTTATGAGAGAGAAAGAGAGGAGGCTTTTGCAAACTTAGATAAACTGCGGAATAAAATTGTAAAAAATTGCCGAGTTGAAACATGACGACAGGAAAATTCCTACAATCTCAGAGGCTTTGTGTGGTACAAACCCATATCATAAACAGGGCAATACCAAAGCCACATTGGGTTGTAACAAAAAGGGGATAAGCTCAAGCAGAAGCAAAATAACTTTGTTAACCATTGAAGAGAGTGGACAAGCCACAATTACACAAATAAAAGTTCCCAAAAGAGCCATCCCATAGGTAACCCTCCAAAGCTGTGCAACGCTAACATTGCAAAAACAAATAAATGAGCATTGCCTGTCATCACAACCCATTTTTTTACACAAAGCAAGTATAAATCTTCACTCCACGAGAACTACAATATAATCACATCCCATTCACAGTTCCTGAAAACATGTAAAGCAGTAACGTAAGTTAACGTTCATATGAGATAACTGCAAACAAATGTTATAATTTCCCATGGACGAGTAAACAATTCATGTAACAAGGTGCTTGTAAACCAAATGGTCATTAAGCAATTCAATATACAAACGTTCTATATTATGGTCTGGTACCAATGAATGGTTAAACGGATTATGACCAGCTCGACAACAGGATGCACAATCCTGTAAATCCAAGCATGCTTCTGTCCTCGAGCAGGACTCATCTGTTGTGCCATTAATCGATTCGTAATCTACAATTAAAAGTCTAGAATCCATAGAATTCAGTAAAGAATATAACTACATAAAGTGATGAACTAACAAAAATGGAATCCTTATTGCAGTTTTACCAAGGTGCGTAATACTCTCCTCAATTCTGAGCTTGATCAAATAGTCCGACATAATTCACTGCAAAGATGCTCTAATACTCTACGGTATGGTCCAAGGTCAAAGGTGGACGTCCTAAATGAGCGATGAAGTCAAAATGCAACAAACCCAAAAAATAAAAACAGAATCCTAAGACTACTCCATAGCATTACAGCGATAAAGTTTTTCTCTACTTAGAATTACTTGATGGATCCACCACCAATCCCACGGAAAAGTAAACTTTGGGCTTCAACTTAGACATAAACTCACCTCAATTGGAGTCAGGATGATGGACATATAGTAGTTTGAAGCTCGTGGACAGTGCAGTAAATGGGCTGGTACCCACATGCGAGCAGCAAAAAACAAAATGTGGCACGAATTTGCGAAAGAGGCACTAATATGCGCACATGTAGCATATACGCTTGTGGGAGATTTTTGTGCAATTCCACCAAAAAAACGTCCACGGTCGATTTTAGCCTTGAATTCATTATGACGTGTCCAACTCCTCTAATCAATCCCCCAAAATACTGCAAGTATGAACATGCAAGACTTGCACAGGTTTGAGAGATTCAAGCTCAAAAACTCAACCAATGGCTTCCAAAACTCATACATCTAAGGGAAGACTGAAAACTATTAATCACAAGGATTACATATGAATTAAACATGCATGGCCTGTCAGTTCACCTCG
Source organism: Rhododendron vialii (assembly GCF_030253575.1). Taxonomy (NCBI): domain Eukaryota; kingdom Viridiplantae; phylum Streptophyta; class Magnoliopsida; order Ericales; family Ericaceae; genus Rhododendron; species Rhododendron vialii. The sequence continues at coordinate 34,452,093 of NC_080561.1, read as the reverse complement.
AGTTTTCGCAAGACAATTAAAAAAAGTCGAAGCAGTGAGGCTCGCTAGTGAAGGAAACAGATTAATGTTCCTCATAAACATTAATCTAACTAATATGGCTACTTTTTCACTTAGGTGCCAGGATAAAGGAGATCAAAAGTTCAACTCCTCTTTCGATGTGTTAATTTAACTATTGTAACAATAATTGGCAATGAGTGAGAGGCCGCACAAGCTCATAAGCTAGTTTTGGAGGTTATATTAACCAATGTGGACAAACTCTAAAACTCACCCCCACATGTGACCTTGACCCGCAAGTGGAGAGGTAAACAATGGAGCCATAACAATTTTTTTTTTTTTTTTTTTGATCAAACGGAGCCATAACATAGAGATCACAACGAACAACGAAACAAAGTCCGCTTAAGGCACAAACAACAGGGGCAAATGATCAAGAGAGTCTTGTCCAAAAACTTTTGAAAGCGTTGCTTTGATATCATGTTAAGGCATCCAACTAAAAACAATTTGGTAATGAGTGGAGAGGCCTTTCAAGCTAATATAATTGTGTTGAAGGTTATAATAGCCAATGTGGGACAAACACTAACAAAAACCATACGACACACAAAGAAAAGGGGATCTATATATGAGAAACTTATACACCATTGATTGGTAGTTGGAACTTGGCCTAAGTGTCATTTGTCATGCATGTTTACCAAATTCTCTAAATTTGCCTCAACCTATTCCTTCAAATTTCCATAAACATTCTAAAAGAATCAAGTCAAGTGCACATCAAGAAGACAAGACCCATCATCTCTTAAGCGATGTCAAAGATAAATTGATGTGAAACCATATTTACCTGATTTACCATCACACTTAACAGGTGGTTTTACCAAAATTCAGTCAATATGAGCAAAGGAACCTCTTCTCTCTGTTTGTTTTTTTGTGTGGTATTAACATCAACATTGAGTACATCACTAAGAGATTAAAAAGACACCAAAGAACAAATATATGAACATGCCGTGCTTTCAAAAGAGTAGGGAAAGGCTAGTAAGGCATAATCAAACAATCTAAACTTACCTTTATTCCCTTTAGTATTGGTGCACATGGAACCCCTTTGTCAGCATCCATGTCAACCGAGACTAGGCTCTCAATGTAGGGATGCAAAATAGAAGACGCTAAATCAATAGGACACGTAGGATAGATAAATGTGCCATCTTTTGGATTGTAGCGAACTAAATGCTTACGGGTATACAATAAAACTTCACCATTCTTAAAAATGGAAAATGGCATGGTATATTGTAAATTCGATACTCTAGTCACATAAGGTACCACGGCCAACTTGGTCCAAGAATCTCTAATTCCATATTCCTTCATCACCCACACATGAGCACAAATGCGGTAGTCATAGAGTTCACACAGGCATCCATTGAAATCACACAATGTCTCATACAAACGACCATCTCGATACTCAGGTTTCAAAATCTCTCCATAGGTCTCCTTCGCCAAATCAAGAGAAACAATAATCCCATTGGGCTCCCCGCCCACATTCCAATGGAGGGCCGCGTTGACAAATACCCCTGAACTATGTCGATAAGGAAGATCACCATAAGGAAAGTCTCCAATCCTTCTCCACGAATCAGTCCTCAACGTATACACTTTGACTTCAAAATCAATACCACTATGCCCATAAAGGAATCCCACCACTTTGTAATCATCAATAGAGGAGTCATAACCAAACCCATAGACTACTCCATGACCGTGCGGCAGATTAACACTAGGCAATCTCTTGGATTTCCTAGTTGACGGGTTCCATAAGCATAATGTACTTTTAGTTTCGACGCACACTAACCCATCACAACATCCTAAGACCCTTACTCCTAGATGTCCACCACAGCCGTCACCATACAGAGGGTAATCAAGTTCAACAACATCAGTATCAGAATGCTCGTCCAAAATAGAGTAAAGAGAACACGACATGACAACGGCAAATGGACTGGTTATCAAGAGTCTATGGTGGGCGTAATCGGTGTCAATAGATGATGCTAGACTGAGATGGGTTTTCGCGAATTCGCGTCCAGAAATCAAAGAACGCCATGACTTGCAAACGCACCTCAATCGCAGCAGCGACTTGACGGTTAGCCTGGACAGTATCTCGAACGTGATTTCCGGCGGCAGGTTCGGCAGTGGTACTGGCTGAGACTCTTCTTCTCCGGCGCCCATCGTGATTTCAGGCGGTGGCTGAAAATCTTCTTCATCCGCGCCAATGATTTCCGGCTGAAAATCCTCTGGGTGATTGGTGGATTTGGATGGCGAACGCATGAGGGAGAAGCAACAGATTCGTCCAATTAGACCCATATTTCCCTCTTCGATGATGTCGTTGATAACCCAACAAGGTTGTCTCCAAACAAGGGTTTTGCTCCCAACCGGAGGCGCGAGATTGATCTCTTACAGAGGAGGTGAAAGTGGACGTGGGTAGCCTCGTGTGATAGTGGGTGTTGCTTGCTTCCATCCACGGGCTATTGGTGGATTAGTCACGTTCTGTTTGAATAGTGGAAGAGTTCGCCAGGGACAAAGAAAATGAGCAAAGAATTATATTTGAGCCGTTTATGTACACTTTAAAGAGTCTTTTTTTGCTTACTTTCTTTCCACTCCCTCGGATAAGTATTTAAAAAATAAATTTCCAAACTTAATAATAATTGATTCATGAAAATAATTTTTTATTTTTTTTGCAGGATATAATAGAAATAAAATTCATGTTACATATTTTTAAAATTTCAGTAAACCTATTATTTTTAAATTTAAAAGTTATAAATAAGTACTTAATTTTTTAAGGGAAACTGGAGCATCCACATCTCCCTCTTTATTCCTCTCCTGCCGCTAGTGTAGCGAGCAATTTTGTAACGTTCCGATTTTCCAAGGAATTTCGGAAGCATTAACCCAAAAATACACTAAATTTTACAAACTATTAGGCCCCTGTTTATCCTTATACAAAAATTACAATTTCAAAATAATACAAAAATCTACGTACATTTACTTAACAAAAGCAACTCCAGAGCGACTCTAGTTTTGACACGAAATTCCAAGCAATGTTGTTGGCCCAGACTCCGTTTCAGGGGTCCCACATGTATCAACTGCTCCACTGTGGAATCCTGCACACTCTGGCAAATTGAACGCCGAAGCAAACGATTTGCCAGGATACAAACGTATCCTGAGTGATAATTCACTAAGTAGAAATCCTAAAACCCAATACCACAATATGCAGATCAACAATATAATAATTAATAATACATCGAAGGTACAAAATAATAACACATCGTCTTTTTCTTTACTATCCATCATCTTACATGTAATCTAAGGATTCTCTCCGCGAGATCCTTTCCTCCCACATCCACTAACTACAATCGTCTCATGGGTCCACCCTTCCTCTTGCTTGTCCTGCACCAGGGTCCTAGGTGAGCGCATCTAAGTTATGTGCCGAGTATGTTCTCACTTAAGACCATAACAGGAGGATCGAGTCATCCCATGACGTATCGTACATTAGGGTCGGACATCCACTACCCTACGCTAACTATAACCGTCTCATGGGACCCATTCTCTTTCTCAAAGAGAAACTTTCCATGACGTATCATACATTAACGTCTCACTAACTGTAATCGTCTCATGGGACCCATTCTCTTCCTCGAAGAGAAACTTCCCATGACGTATCATACGTTAGTGTCACAACACCGGGCCCCTCAGGTAACCCATTTCAACACAGGGCCCCATAGGTTACCCTTGCCATCACCATGGCTCAAATCACAATCCACACAATCACACTTCCAACACTTTATCAATTTCCATTTACTTAACATCGTCTACATGAGTCACTACTCGTAACCACCCAGGGAACCTATTTGTCCAATCTACAGCCACAACAAAATATCACACGGTTCAACATTTCAACTAAAAGTACTAACAACACATAACCATGCGATAAAATTAATCCTGTCATAGAATTAATCATGCGAGTAACAAAATAATATTCAGTCAAACAATTAATTACTACACTTAAAATTAAGTATATTTCTCTCATTTAGAAATTTTATAAAACATTTCTACTATTTAAACATTTTCTTTAACTCTCATACTATTTATAGATTTTACAAACTAATTTTTTTTATTGAAAAAAAATACTTATTGCAAAATTTAGTATTTATTAACTATATTAAATATTAATATGAGATTTTTATAACAACAAAATTATGAGAGGCTATTCTAGTTAATATTTATTAAAGTTAAAGATTAACTAATATATAATCTAAAATATTTCTTGTTTACAATCTAAATAAATTTTTACTAATAAAATATTCTTGTTAATATTTCATAAATATTTATCTACCCCAATAATTTATTAAATACGTAAACGTCCACTCAAATACAAATTAACAATGTATCATCAATAATAATTTCACAATCAAACATTTGTTAAACGATCATAAATTTTCACAGGATATAACACTAATCATTACAGCACAATCAGACTAAATTTTAATATAAACAGGACTAAAAATAAATTAACAATTTAACAGCAGATCATCATCTTCAATAAACTTTAAATCTAAGTAACTCCATTAAAATGCAGATAAAGGTTTTGGATTTTCGAAAAACTACCTCAAACGCGATTCTAAGTTCGGATAAGTGTTATGCGGTGTCCGTAGATCGCCATGGTGGTTTTGAAATCTCGAGGCAGCGTTCGGCGGCACTCCGACAGGGCCCGCAGCAGCGGTGTGCACGCACCTACGGCCACAACTCTCTCTCTCTCTCTCTCTCTCTCTCTCTCTCTCTCTCTCTCTCTCTCTCTCTATTCTAGACTCAACAATAAAATTGGGAGTGAAATAATATACTGGTGTTCAATTTTCGGATTATGTGGGTATGTATAATGAGAGAGAATAAAGTAGTGAGAATGTGAGATGATAAGTGTAGAAGTGGTGGAATGAGGAAGGAGAGTGATACTGATAATGATAAAAAGATGGGTGACAAGTGCCACATTTGGGGGGTTTTCAATTCAAATGTATGTGGACGCATATATGTACATGGTGAGAATGTATCTGGACGCTTTTATGTATAGGATGAGAGATAGAGAAGTGGAGAGTTAGTTTGAATAGAGTTCTACTTAGGGTTTAGATAGAAAAGATAAGAGATGAATATGAATCACTGATTCCCTGTATATCTAAAGTTTAAATACATATCTTATACAATAATGCAAATAATATCAATTATACACATAATAATATATTTTAATTATTCAATCTAATTAATTATTGAATTAGGAATTTAAAAATATAAATTTGTATTAAAAAAAATTGGGTCAAAAATCCGAATCGTTACAAATTTACTCAAAAGTGTGATGCACCAGTCTTGTCTTGTGGGCTACCTTGCTGCTTTACAAAATTTGTAATTTTGGTACAGTTCCTTGTTATACAGTATTTGTGAACTTCTCCTCACTTTTCTTTCTTTAATTATTCTGTTATTGGTTTGAATGGTTGTGCGGAGCATTTGATACATATGGGGCTCAATTTTCAATCTGTTTGAACCAATGCAAAAATTTTACTTTTCTGATCATATTATTATAAAGGGTCGTAATTAATTTTTGTCTCTAAAACTTTAATAATCAAATTTTTGCTCTACAGAGTCTCAAATAAAGAGCAGATACTTAATAAATCACATGTTAAAACATGTACATCAAGGTTAGTTAAAAAACCTACTCAATTTGGACCTTTATCAATTTTACCTTTATCAATTTTATTTTTACCTGTTAACTTTTTGTTTGGGCTTGCACCAACAGTCTCTATCATCTTCTCTATCCTATAAAATACTATTAAATTCAATGGGGGAGAAGTATGGAAATCAATGGGGTGAGAGAAACGAGAGACGGCTGGAGTGAAAATATAATATTTAATTCACCATTGATGAATAGTGGATCGCTTAAAATAACGAGGCAATGTGGCAAAGGTAAAAAAGATTCTCTTATACCTAATTTGGTGCAGCCAATTTTTTTGGTTTTTCCTCTTTAGAATAGCTAAAAATGACATTTAGCTCAACTGGTGTACATGCCCTTAGAATAGAGAGTCTGATGGACTATGAATTTTAAAAGTGACTAGATAAAGTAATAAAGTGATAGTTTATGGTGTAATTTGATTTGAAATTTAATGAGGCTGATGCGGATGCTTTAAGTCCAATGCTGTAAATAGTAAAAAATAGTAATAATGTCGTTGATTAGCTGGCCCGGTGAAAAGTTACTCTACAAAACTTAGGGTTTGTTTGGAACTTGTGGAAAGGAAAGGAAAGAAAAAGAAAAGAGAGGAAAAATGTGAAGAAAGTGATTTTTTTTTCTCTTATTTGATTGTAGAAAGTAAATGAAAAGAAACTACAAGAAAATAAATTTTTCTAGTTTGGCTACAGGAGGAAAATGGAAAGAAAGGGAAAATTAATGGGAGAGTTGTCTTCAGATTTTGGCACCCTTATTTCTCTCCATTTTCCTCAGCATATTCCAAAGCTTTCCTTTCTTTTCCTTCCTATTTCTTTTCCTATTCCCTAAATAAGAATCAAACAACTTATGGAATTTTTTTTATTTTCCTTTCTTTTCTCTCATTTTCTATGGGTTTCAAACAGAACCTTGGCTTTATTTTTTTTCGTGAAATTACACAGAGACCCCATCATCTATATGTTTTGAACACGACACCCTCTAATTTTTAAAAACACCCGAAAGCACCCATTATTTGTAACCGTGAATCAATCAGCACTCTTCTATCAAAAGACCGTTAAAATGAAGGGTCATCGTGGATAATTTGGTTGATTTCCCCTCCCTTCTCCCCCCACTTGATGTACTCATTGTCAAGTTTCTCTAATAATAATTTTGCCGTTTAGAAAAATACATTCAGTCTAATTAAAAGGGATACTTTCTTTGTCTCCTTTTTAGAGTTCAGTATTCTATTTTTGGCTGTCTCTTAATAAGTGTCCATTTTGTAAAGTTAGTGAGTAAAACATGATATATTTTCCATTTTAATGAGTAAAAATGTAATTATAATTTCTCCATAGAGGGTAAGTAAGGAAAGTGAAGCTAAAGGTTGATGAAAATACATAATGATGATATTTCCTTAATAAGTTGGAGTTTCGAAGTTGGACACTTAAAATTAAATGGAGAGAGTAATGATTATTTGATAGTTACACAAACACACTAATATTCACATAGAGACCCACACACAATATACATCTAGTGTGTGAGACCTACAAATAATTGTAAGAGTGTGCGTATTTGCTTGTAATGTATAATGAGTTTGTGCTCATAGACATTATGTTTTTCTTTTAAATTCCATTATAGGGATACTATTATTTTTTGTTTCTCTCCAAACTAAATAGGGTATGAGACACGTGATATTCGAGAGCACAGATCGAAACCATGTTTAGGACGGTCTTGATTTGAGAGAGAAAAAGAGGGGAGAGGGTAAACGGCTGAGGGGAGAGAGTTTGTTGTCGTAGTAACTCTAGCCCGGGCTTACTTGAGGGACATTATTGAAGTCCTAATAATTGGCGGAGCAGTGCTAGATAAGGGCACGACTTCCAAACCATCCGACATGGGTCTAATTGGACGAATCTGTAGCTTCTTCCTTGTGTGTTCATCAGCCCAAACCACCAAAAAGACCTCTCCAATCCCCCTTCCGAACCTGCCGCCTGAAATCATTGTTGAAATACTGTCCAGGGTTCCCGTCAAGCCGCTGCTGCGATTCAGGTGCGCTTGCAAGTCGTGGCGTTCTTTGATTTCTCATCGCCAATTCGCGAAAACCCATCTCAGTCTAGCATCATCCATGGACACTTTTTATACCAGCCATAGACTCTTAATAATCGGACTCTTTTCCGGTGTAACGTCGTGCTCTCTTTACTCTATTGATGTTGTTGAACTTGATTACCCTCTCTGTCGTGAGACACGGGGAGTATGGGGAGGAGTAAGGATTTTAGGTGATTGTGATGGGTTAATGTGCATCAAAAGTAAATGTATTTTATTTCTATGGAACCCGTCAACGAGGAAATCCAAGAAATTGCCCAGTCTTAATCTGCCGCCCGCTCATGTAGTACTTGATGGGTTTGGTTTGGGTTATGACGCCTCTATTGATGATTACAAGGTGGTGTTAATGCTTAAAGATTGGCGTAGCATTGGTATTGCTTTGGAAGTGAAAGTGTATACGTTGAGGACCGATTCGTGGAGAAGGATTGGAGACTTTCCTCATGATCGTCCTTATTATCGTCTTCTTCCTGGGGTATTTCTCAACGGGGCCCTCCATTGGAAGTTGGACAGCAATAGGCTTATTGTTTCTCTTGATTTGGCGAAGGAGACCTATGGAGAGTTTTTGGAACCCGAGTATCAATATGGTTGTTCCTATGAGATGTTGTGTGCTTTCAGTGGATGCCTGTGTGTACTATATCATGACTACCACCGCAATTGTGCTGATTTATGGGTGTTGAAGGAATATGGTATAAGAGAGTCTTGGACCAAGTTGGTTGTGGTACCTTATGTGACGAGCCCATCGTATTTCAATTTTACGATACCAGTTTGCATTTTGAAGAATGGTGAAGTTTTATTGAAAACCCATAAGCATTTAGTTCGGTACAATCCAAAAGTTGGCACATTTACCTATCCTACAATTCCTATTGATTTAACATTTTCTAATGTGCATCCCTACGTTGAGAGCCTAGTCTCGGTTGATATGGATGCTGACGGTGGGGTTCCATGGCAACACCTATATTGAGGAATGAAGGTAAGTTTAGATTCTTGGATTTTTGTCTTACTAGCCTTTCCCCACTCATTTGAAAGAATGACGTGTTATTATATATGTGCTTTCGTGTCTTTTTAATCTCTTAGTGACGTGCTCAACATTGATGTTATTAAGAAAGAAAGAGAGGTTATTTTGCTCATATTTATGGAAGTTTAACTTAATTCTGGTAAAATCACCTGTTAACTGTGAAATAAAAGCGAGAAGAGATGGTTTCACATCATTTTAACATTGACATCACTTAAGAGATGATGGCTTCTTGAGGGGCCCTTGATTCCTTTATAATGCTTCTGGAAACTTGAAGGAATAGGTTGAGGCAAATTTAAAAAGTTTCCAAACATGCACACTTAGGCCAACTGCCATATTATAGTGGTTAATTCTGTGTTCATTTTCAAAAAAATAAAATAAAAAACAAGTTCAAAAAAAATTATGTGGAATATTAATCTGTTTCCTTGTTTGGCGAGCCTTATTGCTTCGACTTTTTTTAATTGTCTAGCGAAAGCTCAAGGGAGAACTGAGACAGTCCATGCATGTTTAATTCAAACTTAATCCTTCAAACCTGTGTTTAGTCTTGCATGTTCATACTTGCGATATTTTGGGGGATTGATTTGAGGAGTTGGATACTCACTAGTCAAGGCTAAAGTTGGGTTGATTTGGGTGGAATGGAAGAAATACTTGCTATCTTTACAAATTAAGTGTCTTTTTGTTGGTACCTTGGCTAAATTTACGTTCAAGAAGGCAAGTATTATAAGAAGACTATTAGTCTGCAAGGAAAAAAAAAAAAGAGAAAGAGAAAGGTGTTTGGTGTTTGTGAGCACGTGACTAGATTTTTAGTCACCAAATCTCCTCTTTATTTGGCGCACCGTCTGGCATCTGTGGGTTACTCATACATTTTCGGTGACAAGCTATAAAATTTCTAGTCGCCGTTGTATAGTTTCCGCGACAAGTTAAATTTGTTGTCAAAGAAGGATGTCGCCGTTGGCATTTTTTCTTGTCGTGCTGAGTGGTAAGTAGATAAACTTCATGCTTTTACTAGGAGGAGACAAGAAAATAAAAGCAGCATAAGACAGATCAAAGAATTAGTTATGGACCTGTGTCATGATTTTTATATCTTTTTCATGAGTTAAGCTAGCTAGTTACAATTTTAGTATAAAGTAGAACTTGGTTAAGTCCTTAACGGAAGGGGGAGAGGAAGCCGTAGGAAACAAAGTGATCAAGCTAGGGGCAGTGGCTCTTTAGTCTACGGTGGTGGATTTTGGTGATTCATATGGCAAAATCATCTCTGTAAGCATGGGAGACTTGGGAATGGAGCTTATGCATTGAATGGTTTCGATTTTAAATAGAGAGGTGTTTGAGGATCTGGGTCGTCTCACATTGTTTATATATGCAATATGGATTCCATTTTTGTTAGTTCTTACTTTATGAAGTTATATTTTTCGGTGAATTCTATGGATGCTAAACTTTTAATACTCCGTAGTAGATTACGAATCTATTAATGGCACAACAGATCAGTCCTTCTACTCGAGGACAATAAGCATGCTAGGGTTTACGGGATTGTGTATCCTGTTGTCGAGCAGGTCGTAATTCGTTTGCGCTTCATTGGCTGTGGCCCATAATTTAGGATGGTTGTTTATTGCATTGCTTCTTAATGACTGTTTGGTTTACAAGCACCTTGTTACATTATAACATTATAACATTTGTTTGCAGTTATTTCATACGAACATTAACTTATTAACTGGCTTTAAATGCTTTCAGGACTATGAACGAGGAGATATGATTGTATTGTAGTCCTCGTGGAGTGAACTCATACTTGTTTTGTGTAAAAAATAGGGTTTTAAGTTTGTACCTTCTTCTTCTTCTTCTTTTTGTTATTTTAGTGTGGTATGGACATAATCTTGTACTTGCACAACTTTGGAGGGTACCTATGGGTCTTTTGGGAACTTTTTTTTTTGTATAATTTTGCCTTGTCCACCCACTCTCTTCAATGGTTAACAAAGTTATTTTGCTTCCGCTTGAGCTTATCCTTTTTGTCACAGCCCAATGTGACCCAATATGATTTGGGTTTGTACCACCCAAAGCTTCTGATATTGTAGAAATTTTCCTATCGTTGTATTTCAACTCGCAATTTTTTTATAATTTCATTTGGCAATTTATCTGATTTTGTAAAAGTCTCCTCTCTTTCTCTATCATCAAAATGCAATTGTGGATTTGACTTTCTGAGGAGGAAGTGAAAGGAAAATTATTTATTTATTTATTCTATAAAGAAAGTTGTATTTGTGCATTTCACTTTTTCTGCCAAAAAGTGGTTATTCCTTAAAATACTCGGGTAAAAGTAAAAAAAAATTACTTTTCCAATTCCTCTTATTGAGACAAATCAATAATCCACAAAAGTTTGCCGCGAAATTGATAAATAAGAAAAAAATTCAAATAATGATAAACCAATTTATTTTAAGATAAATTTAAAAGAATGCAGTCTAAAGAGCTACAATATGAGAAGTAGCTCGGGGGCTACTTTCGAATTTTGATTATGGATTATGACATTTTTGACGTGTTGCGCCTAACCTTTTTAGTTACAAAAATATCAAAGCATATAAATACATACACACACGTACCATATGCTTATATCACATATGTGTGTATTTACATATACATAATTACCTTCACCCTTGGCCCCGGAAAATGGTTTGCAACAACCAGAAAGGAAGAATGAAGACGACAGATAAAAGAAACACGAAACGGTAATGCTAACAACAATGAGTGAGCCCACGAAGGGTATAAGCCATAAAAAATGGCAACGCTTCAGAAACAGCCAATGAGCCGAAAATAAGAGAAGGTCATCAGAAACAGCCAATGAGCCGAAAATAAGAGAAGGTCAAGAGAACACAATCAGTAGTATTAAAAATGCCTAACTTTACTTTCTCTCTCCAACACAATGTGCCTTTCATTTTCTCCTCAAAAGTCAAATCCACAATGGATTTGTACTTTGTTGGGCTCCTTAGGAGAGATGAAGAGGAGACAATTTGACAAACCTAGATAAGTAACCAAACAAAAATGTCAAATATTTGCCAGTAGAAATCAAGCAATAGGAAAATTCCCATAACCTAACGAAAATGTCAAATATGTGCTATTAAATGTTACCTTTTCGTGCACAACCAACCAAAGGTAACACGTAATAGCACAACCAACCGAAGGTAACACGTAATTCGGTAATATGACTGGGCCGACGACAGGACACCCAATCATGTAAATGCTAGCATGCTTATTATCCTCCCGAAAAAGAACTAATCCCTATCAAACCTTTGACACCCATGGAATTCACTAAAAATACAACCTCGTAAAGTAAGGGAGTAACCAAAATGGAATCAGTACCGAGGTATGAAATACTCACCTCAATTCGGGGCTCAATCGAATAATGCCGCATAAACGTGCAATTAGGAATAGGTAATTGACTAACAAGTAACAAAGGGAAACTCATCTCACCAACGCTCTAAAGGGTACTCCTGGAGTTCCCAGAAGAGTGATGAAGTCAATGCAACAAAACCCAGAAAATTGAAATGGAATCCCAAGACTAGTCCGTGGCATTAAAGCCATAATATTTTCTCAATTTCTCTAATTAGAATTAGGTGAAGGGACCACCACAAATCCTATGGAAAAGTAAACTTTTGGGGCTTCAATTTAGACATGAAACACGCCTCAATCTGAGCCCAAATGATGGAGCAATAGTCGTTTGAAGTTGGCGGACCGTGCAGCAAAACACCGACGCCTAAGTGGTGCCTGACCAACACTTGCCAAAAACAGAATGTCGCACTAATTTGCGCCCAACACCTGTGTTACCATAGTTGGGAGAGATATCTACATTTCGACCCAAAAAACATCCACAGTCTCAATTCCAGCCACGAATTCATCACAATGGAGTTAATGACTCCTCAGAATAATGCCCACAATATTGTAAGCATGAACATGCAAGACTTACAGAGGTTAAAGAGATTCAATATAAAAACCTCATCAATGGCTTCCAAACTCATACTTCCAATTAAACCAAGTGAAGACATGAAAACTACTAAAACAAGTGGATTAAGTACGAATTAAACATGCATGGCCGTCAGTTTCTCGTCTAGTTTTCGCTTCTTGAGTGGATCTATTCAAGGTTCCAAGCAAGAAATATGCTTCAGCCTATAGTTAAGGAGCGCTAACTCCAACTATTAAACAGACAACAGTCTAATGTTTTCAAGGCAATTAAAGAGAAGTTGAAGCCATAGACCTCGGCAATGAAGGAAAGATTTTATTCCTCTCACTTCCCCAAAATAGAGAACATCAATGTTTCTCTTACGATATTCTATTTGAACTTGATTAGAAACATATAAGATGAACATAGAGTAACCACTATAATTTCCAATTACCTGTTTCCGAAACACCAACTCCAAATTCCTTTTCAAGACCATAAGACATACAAAGAAATGGGGATTTATACGTTGTAGAAACGTATGTACTTATATTGGCTTAAGTGTCATCTGCCATGCATGTTTGGAATATTTTTAAATGTACATCAACCTATTCCTTCGAGTTACTGGAAACGTTACAAAAGAGTCAAGTGCCAACTCAAGAACCATCATCCCATTAAGCCATATTTGCGTGATTTTCTTTTCGAATTAACACAGGGTTTTTCCACAATTTAGTCAAAATTCAACAAAATATGAACAAAGCGACCTTTTTTTTCCTTTTCTAACATCAACATTGAGTACACTACTGGGTGATTAAAAGACACAAAAGGAACAAACACAAACACATGGTGCATTAACAAGAGTTGGGAAAGGCTACATAGTCATAATCAAACATCTATACTTACCTTTATTCCCTTCAGTATTGGTGTTGCCACTGAAACCCACTGTCAGCATCGGAGTCAGGCAAGACAAGGCTCTCAACGTAGGGATACACACTAAAACTACGTGGAGAACAAGTACTAAAACAACTTGGAGAATAAGTGTAACTCCAATTATAAATCTTAGGATAACTAAATGTGCCATCATTGGGATTGTACCGAACAAAATTCGTAGTAGTATTTAGTAAAACTTCACCATTCTCCAAAATGCATAATGGTGCGGAAAACGAACAATCCGACGAATGTGACAGATAAGGTTCCGATGGATGTGACAGATAAGGTATGACAACCAACTTGGTCCAAGAATCTCTAATACCATATTCCTTCATCACCCATACATCAGAACAAGCACCGGAGCAGTTATGGAGTATGCACAGACATCCATCTAAAACTCCCAACGAGATGTCATAAAAATAAATATCTCGATACTCAGGCTCCGAAACCTCTCCATACATTTCCTTCACCAAATCGAGAGAAACAATAATATCATTGGAATCACTACTCGCTGACAAATGGATCCAGTGCAGGGCCCTGTTCACAAATGCCCCTACGGCATCCGGAGGAACACAATGAAGACAGTCTCCTATCCTTCTCCACGAATCAGACCTTAATGTATACACCTTCACGTTGGGCACAGAACCACTAGCATGCTTATCAAAAAAGAATCCCACCACCTTGTAATCATCATAACCAAACCCAAACCTCGCGAAGCAATCGCGCAACATCTCAACATTCGGCAATCCTTTGTATTTCCTAGCGGGCGGGTTCCATATAAATACTTCCCTATTCGTTCCAATGCACACTAAACCATCACAACAACCCCAAATCGTAACTCGAAGATTAGGTACTTTCAAAGGACAATCAAGTTGTACAGCACTATCAGATTTCTCATTCAAAATACAGTAAAGAGAGCATGACTTGACACCAGCACGGGGATACAAACTGTTTAGAAGGAGTCTATGGTTGGTATAATCAGTGTTTGCAGATGCTAGACAGAGATGGGTTTTCGCGAATTTGGGATTAGAAATCAAAGAACGCCATGACTTGCAAACGCACCTCAATCGCAACAGAGGGTTGACGGGAAGTCTTGATAGTATTTCCACGATGATTTCCGGCGGGAGGTTGGGCAATGGCTGAGAATCTTCTCGACAAGTGGAATTGCTGTTGGTCGCAATAGATGGTGCAGTGATTGTGTCAAAAGTTTTGAGGGTTTGAGAAATTTTCGAGAATGTTGCTCTTGAGCCGCCCAAGGGATTCTTGCAATGTGGGTTGACTGAATCACGCGGTGGCTAATGTCACATTTCAACATTTTCTTGCACGCATTTCAACATTTTTCCCACCCCCACTTTCTTTCTTTTGTTTTTATAATCCGTTTCAACATTTTTCCCACTTTCTTTCTTTTGTTTTTATAATCCGATATGCGCTTCGCTTGTACATATGTCTGACTAATTTTGGTTTCAGACCAAAAGATCACAACTGGGTGTGGATTGGAAGAAAATATAAAATATCCCATCACAGTTGAGTATGATTCAGCTTGATGTTATCCCGTCCTGATATTGTACATACTAAATCATAGATTATAGTCGGTCTAATAGATTAATCATTAGACTAAAAAATACTCCCTCCGCCCTAATTTGTTGTGTCTGTTTCTTTTTTGGAACCTCACAAAAATTGTCTATATATCATAATCTATAATGTTTTTATGATTTCAAAATCTTTGTGTAAAAAAATTTATTGAGATCTATCAAATAAGATCTATCAAAACTTTTGTTTGGCATTAGGGGCTTGGGGCAACCTTTGATCCAATATAGGATTGGAAATGGTGCAGGGACTTTCTTATGGTATTACAATTGACATCCCTTGGGACCTTTGCATAAGAGATTTGGGGAAGATGTGGTTTTCAATATGAGGAGATCTCTTCAAGCAAAAGGGTCCTCCATTATTTAAGGGAGGATTATGTTGTTTGGATTCCTCATCCTAGTGGCCATTATTTTGTTGCCTCTGCATGGGAAGCACTTCGAACCACAAGGCCAAATCCACATTGGGCAGCAATTCTGGTCCAAACAAATGGTCCCTTGATGGGCCTTCATGTTATGGTTGGC
This sequence comes from Rhododendron vialii, assembly GCF_030253575.1. Taxonomy (NCBI): domain Eukaryota; kingdom Viridiplantae; phylum Streptophyta; class Magnoliopsida; order Ericales; family Ericaceae; genus Rhododendron; species Rhododendron vialii. The sequence goes on along the minus strand of NC_080561.1, from coordinate 34,436,332 downwards.
CGTTCAAACCAAGCTGAGTACTAAGGACAGGTTAGCTAATTGGGGGATGCAGGTGGAAGACAAATGTGTGCTCTGCAATAACGCTAGAGAGACACACTACCATTTATTGTTCCAGTGTCCCTTCTCCTCTATGGTCTGGCAGCAAGTTTTGGTGGGGACTTTGGCGCGAGGCATTCCTAACACCCTCACGGACATTGTGGACTGGCTTGTCCAATATGGGACATCCAAGGGTTTTCGAAATTTAGTGTTACATAGCACCTTAGCAACTGTAGTGTATGGCGTTTGGATTGAAAGGAACGCTAGAGTGTTTAAAGGCCTATCCAAGCAGGTTGATGTTGTGTCCCCTAACGCAGTTAACTCTATCAGAGATTTTCTATGCTCCAGAAGATGTGCTAAGAACTCCACTTTGAAGAGGGCTTTGGGTGACAAATGGAGGCTTCCGGATAGTACAAGTGAAGTGCAAAATCAACATTTTTACATTGTATAACCAGTAGATACCGTAAAGTTTTTTGTGTTTCCCACGAAGGATGCCCCTATTACGTTTTGTAGTGGGAATTTTGTTTCACAGTGGGGGATGCTCCTTTTAGTTCGTATTCGTTTGAGCTGTTCAATGAAATTGTGCTTAGCAAAAAAAAAAAAAGATCTATATTAAATATATAAAATATTATACATTAAAAGATATAGATAATTTTTAGAGACGTTAAAAAAAAAAAAAAACAGACAACATTTTGGGACGGAGGTAGTAATACTTGTACCCTACTATTTTTTTCGTTATGCTACAAAATTATTATTTTTTTCTAAGCAAAAGGACTGGAGGGGGTGACCAGGTTGGGGCATAAAGGTTGTGGCTTACTGGGATGATAGTGACGGTAGTGGCGTGGTGATTGTAACATTAGTATAAGTGAGCAAGTGGTGGTTTCGATGATTGCAGACTTTTACCGTAGGGGCGAGAAAATAGTGAAAGCAACAACAAAGGAGGAACGACGACAAAAGACAAAGGAACATGAAATGGAAGCACAAATAAAATCAATGAGTCGGCCAACAATGAGTATAAATTGTCAAAAAGGACAATGAAGTGTTGCAAAAATCGGCCGATGCTCCGATAGCTAGATGAGTCAAGAGAACACAAACAATAGTTCGCAATGAGGAATTTCCTTTGGAGACGCGAGACAAGCGGAGCTAGGCACCGATAGCTGGATGAGTCAAGAGATTACAAACAATAGTTCACAAGGATGAATTTCCATTAGAGACGCGAGACAAGTGGAGCTAGATTTTTCCATGACTTGATTCAGCAAACAAAATAGTAATTTTCAACATGTTAATCTTAAGGAACGATACAGAAAAACAGGGTGAAAATAGAAAACAACGAACCCAAATGAACAAATTCCAAAATGAGGACGTAGAATTGCACAAATTCCAAATGAACAAATTCAAGCTTGGAAGGATCTTTCTGTTTCTCGAAGAATGAGAGATAAAGGGATTGATCGAGTTGAAACACAATGACAGGAAAATTCCTACAATCTCAGAAGCTTTGTGTGGTACAAACCCAGATCATAACAGGGCAGTACCAAAGCCACGCTGGGTTGGTAACAAAAAGGGAATAAGCTCAAGCGGAAGCAAAATAACTTTGTTAACCATTGAAGAGGGTGGACAAGCCATAATTACACAAATAGGTACCCCTCCAAAGCTGTGCAAGTACTAGATATCCATACCACCGCTAACATTGCAAAAACAAATAAATGAGCATTGCCTTATTTACACAAAGCAAGTACAAGTCTTCACTCCACGAGAACTACAATATAATCACATCCCGTTCACAGTTCCTGAAAACATGTAAAGCAGTAACGTAAGTTAACGTCTTATGAGATAACTGGAAAAGAATGTTATAATGTGCCAGGGACGAGTAAACAATTCATGTAACAAGGTGCTTGTAAACCAAATGGTCACTAAGCAATTCAATAAACAAACATTTGATATTATGGTCCGGTACCGATGAATGGTAAAATGAATTACGACTGGCTTGACAACAGGATGCACAATCCTGTAAATCCAACCATGCTTACTGTCCTCGAGCAGGACTCATCTGTTGTGCCATTAGTCGATTCGTAAACTACTATTAAAAGTTTAGCATCCATAGAATTCAGTAAAGAATACAACTACATAAAGTAATGAACTAACAAAAAATGGAATCCTTATTGCAGTTTTACCAAGGTGCGCGTAATACTCTCCTCAATTCTGAACTTGATCAAATAGTCCTACATAATTAACTGCAAAGATGCTCTTATATATACAAAAAAAACCCAAAAAATAGAAACAGAATCCTAAGACTACTCTGTGGCATTACAGCGATAAAGATTTTTCTCCACTTAACACATAAACTCGCCTCAATCAGAGTCAGGATGTTCCTGGAGGGAATGAAAAGCATATATCGCGGAACGACTGAACGAAGTGAAGGAGTGAAGCGTCGCCGCACGGAGATATAGTAGTTTGAAGCTAGTGGACAGTGCAGTAAAAGGGCTGGTACCCACATCCGAGCGCTAAAAAACAGAATGTGGCACTAATTTGCTACACGTACAGGAAGAGGCACTAATTTTGCGCACGTATAGCATATATGCTGGTGGGAGATATTTCTGCAATTCCACCAAAAAAACGTCCACGGTCTCAATTTTAGCCTTGAATTCATTATGGAGTGTCCAACTCCTCAAATCAATCCCCCAAAATACTGCAAGTATGAACATGCTAGACTTGCATAGGTTTGAAAGATTCAAGCTCAAAAACTCAACCAATGGCTTCCAAAACTCATACATCCAATTACTCTAAGGGAAGACTGAAAACTATTAATCACAAGGATTACATATGAATTAAACATGCATGGCCCCTCAGTTCACCCCGAGTTTTCGCAGGACAATTAAAAAAAGTCAAAGCAATGAGGCTCGGCAATGAAGGAAACAGATTAATGTTCCTCATAAACATTAATCTAACTAATATGGCTACTTTTTCACTCACTCAGGTGCCAGGATAAAGGAGGTCAAAAATTCAACTCCTCCAATGTGTTAATCTAACTATTATAACAATACTGACTTTTGCCGATCCAAAACCAATTGGCAATGAGTGAGAGGCCACACAAGCTCATAAGCTAGTTTTGGAGGTTATATTAAGCAATGTGGGACAAACCCTAAAACTCACCCCCACATGTGACCTTGACCCACAAGTGGAGAGGTAAACAACGGAGCCATAACATTTATTTATTTGATCAAACAGAGCCATAACATAGAGCTCACAATGAACAACAAAACAAGGTGCGTTTAAGGCACAAACAACAGGGGCAAACGATCAAGAGAGTCTTGTCCAAAAACTTTCGAAAGCCTTGCTTTGATATCATGTTAAGGCATCCAACTCAAAACAAATTGGTAATGAGTGGCCTTCCAGGCTAATATAACTGCGTTGAAGGTTATAATAGCCAATGTGGGACAAACACTAACAAAGACCATACAACATACAACGAAAAGGGGATCTTTATATGAGAAACTTATACTCCATCGATTGGCAGTTGGAACTTGGCCTAAGTGTCATCTGTCATGCGTGTTTGCCAAACTCTCTAAATTTGCCTCAACCTATTCCTTCAAGTTTCCATAAACATTATAAAAGAATCAAGTCAAGTGCATATCAAGAAGACAAGAACCCATCATCTCTTAAGCAATGTCAAAGATAAATTGATGTGAAACCATATTTACCTGATTTACCTTCACACTTAACAAGTGGTTTTACCACAATTCAGTTAGTATGAGCAAAGGAAACCCCCCCCCCCCCCCCCCCCCCCCCCCCCCCCGTCTTCTCTCTCTCTCGTGGTTTTAACATCAACATTGAGTACATCACTAAGAGATTTAAAGACACCAAAGAACAAATATATGAACACGCCGTGCTTTCAAATCTCTCTCGCTTGTGGTTTTAACATCAACATTGAGTACATCACTAAGAGATTTAAAAGACACCAAAGAACAAATATATGAACACGCTGTGCTTTAAAAAGAGTAGGGAAAGGCTAGTAAGGCATAATCAAACAATATAAACTTACCTTTATTCCCTTTAGTATTGGTGTGCATGGAACCCCCTTGTCAGCATCCATGTCAACCGAGACTAGGCTCTCAATGTAGGGATGCAAAACAGAAGAAGCTAAATCAATAGGACTTGTAGGATAGGTAAATGTGCCATCTTTTGGATTGTAGCGAACTAAATGCTTACGGGTGTACAATAAAACTTCACCATTCTTAAAAATGGAAAATGGCAAGGTATATTGTAAATTCGATACTCTAGTCACATAAGGTACCACGGCCAACTTGGTCCAAGAATCTCTAATACCATATTCCTTCATCACCCACACATGAGCACAAGTGCGGTAGTCATAGAGTACACACAGGCATCCATTGAAAGCATACAATGTCTCATACAAACGATCATCTCGATACTCAGGTTTCAAAATCTCTCCATAGGTCTCCTTTGCCAAAATCAAGAGAAACAATAATCCCATTCGTCTCCCTACTTACATTCCAATGGAGGGCCCCGTTGACAAATACCCCTGAACTATGTCGATAAGGAAGATCACCATGAGTAAAGTCTCCAATCCTTCTCCACGAATCAGTCCTCAACGTATACACTTTTGACTTTAAAATCAATACCCTTATGCCCATGAAGGAATCCCACCACTTTGTAATCATCAATAGAGGAGTCATAACCAAACCCATAGACTACTGCATGATCGTGCGGCAGATTAACACTAGGCAATCTCTTGGATTTCCTCGTTGACGGGTTCCATAAGCATAATGTACTTTTAGTTTCGATGCACACTAACCCATCACAACATCCTAAGACCCTTACTCCTAGATGTCCACTGCGGCCATCACCATACAGAGGGTAATCAAATTCAACAACATCCGTATCAGAATGCTCGTCCAAAATAGAGTAAAGAGAACACGACATGACAACGGCAAATGGACTGGTTATCAAGAGTCTATGGTGGGCGTAATCGGTGTCGATAGATGATGCTAGACTGAGATGCGTTTTTGCAAACTCGCGTAGAGAAATCAAAGAACGCCACGACTTGCAAACGCACCTCAATCGCAGCAGCGACTTGACGGGTAGCCTGGACAGTATCTCGACCGTGATTTCCGGCGGCAGGTTCGGCAGTGGTACGGGCTGAGAATCTTCTTCTCCCGTGCCCATCGTGATTTCGGGCGGTGGATGAGAATCTTCTTCTTCCGCGCCGATGATTTCCGGCCGAGAATCCTCTGTGGGATTGGTGGATTGGGACGGGGAACGCATGAGGGAGAAGCAACAGATTCGTCTAATTAGACCCATATTTCCCTATTCGATAACGTCGTTGATAACCCAACAAGGTTGTCTCCAAAAAAGGGTTTTGCTCGAAACCGGAGGCGTGAGATTGATCTCTTGGGGGTAGGTGTTTGTTTCCGAAAAATGTAAAAATTGGGCTAGGAACAGCGAGTAGTGCAGTTCTAAGCCTGATGCGGGCGTGCCAGGGCAAGATTGCTGCCCAAATTCGTATCAAGGCCTGGAAGCTTTAATCTGACTTCTAATTGGACGAAAGTGCACGGCCTAAGGGTGGAGACCGTGAGGAGGTTCGTGGTTTGCCTTTACGGGTTAAGGACTTAAAATTTTCTAATCGTGTGAAAAATGGACAGAAAGGTAGAGCAAGGCCTAAAACAGAAATAAATGGACTTTATTAACAGTTTAACAAAGTCTGATTACAAGGAAATGAAATAAAATCTAGGCTTGGCTAGATTGAGTACAAACTATTCTAGAAAGTAAAGGTAATTGAACGATAAGCCGTGGGCTTGTTTGGTCGGGGACCGAAAGATAAAAATAGTTAAAAGATAAATGAAATGTAATTTGGATAAGCCATGGGCTTTGATGATTGTGGACCGAAAGATAAAAGATAAAGGAAAAATAAATATGTATAAGCCGTGGGCTTTGATGGTCGTGAACCTTGACCAAGGCCTTCAGAACTGTGATTTATAGGAGCTACAGGCCTTGAGCTGCTTCAAAATGCTCCAATGCATGGCTGCCACATGGCCTTCTATCAGAGGCTTGAGCTTGAGCAGCTTCGAAATGCTTCAATGAGGGGCTACTCTCTCAACAAAACGTGCCTTTTACTCCAAGAAAAGGGCAAAGGCCTGAAAAATCCTTCTTTTCTGCATATAACTTTGAAAAAGGGCAAAGAAAATTTCAGTTTCTGCAGTATCCAGGCTATTCCGGGCCCACCACAGCTGCAGACCAATGCTTCACCGGGCCTTTCTTATCATTTTATTGGACCTTGCATACTTGTGGGCCCTCTAAATCCTCTGAGGTTCATCTTTCACGGAAGAAGGATCCAGAAACAAAGGATTAACCAGACCTGGATGAGCTGCTTGTGAGCAGCTTGCTTAGGTCTGCATGAATCATTCACCAATAGCTCCAAGGGCTGCATATGTGCCACCTGTCTCTAGCCTTGCTTCATGCTGAAGAATGGGGTCCCACCAGTTCAGACCTTGAGCTGCTTGTGAGAAGGTTACCCAGACCTGCCTATCAGGAATATTCTGGGCCTTTGAGCTGCTTGTGAGCAGCTTAAGGCCTTTGAGCTGCTTGTGAGCAGCGTAAGGCCTTTGAGCTGCTTGTGAGCAGCTTAAGGCCTTTGAGCTCCTTGTGAGCAGCTTAAGGCCCCCTAATTGCTCATTAAAGGCTTTAACGATGTTCTTAAAGTAGTGGGTCTTTCATCAATTGGGCCTGAACTTGTTGGTAAATCATGGGCCTTTGCCCAATGTCAGCCTTCTCAGCCCAAGCCTGGTGAGAAAACCAAGGCTTCTACCAATTTGGGCCCATTTCTTAGGCCTTTGTTACTTCTAGGAATTTGGGTTAGGCCTGGACGAAATACTCAGGCATGGTGGACTGATTCAAGCCTTAGGCCTTTGACTGATTTAGGCCTATATGGAAGGCCCATCATTTCTTAAGAACCGGCCCTAATTCGTGGGCAACTGGTCGTAAGGTCTTTCAAGGCTAGGGCCTCGACCCTCGAGGCTACCTTTTAACCCGTAAATCTATTTCCTGATTTTTGGCCAAAAATGGGTGTAAACAGTAGGTCACATAGTCAGAGGAGGTGAAAGTGGACGTGGGTAGCCTCGTGTGTGCGTTCGGAGGGTTTCCTTCGCCGGCGGGATAGTGGGTGTTGCTTCCATCCACATTCCACGGGCTATTCTATTGGTGGATTTAGTCACTTTCTGTTTGAACAGGGGAATAACTCCGATATTGCATAGCGAAATGATTTTGTCACTTATTTTTTGGTTAACGCTATTTTCTGTAAGAATATTTTTGATGTAAAAGTATATTTATTATAAAAAGATAATATTAAAAAAAAAGAGTGAAAAAATCAACAATCACTGTATAAAATAGCAGTACTAATATAATGTCGTTTATAAGCCAGGTCAAAAGTCACTCTACAGAATTTAAGTTTAAAGAATATTAAATTTTTCTTTCTATTTTTCTCTTATTTTTCACTCATTTTCTTTTCTTTTCACATGTTGCAAAGGCTCTATTTGTAACGTGTAAAAAGGAAAATAAGTGAAAGAAAAAGAAAAAAGAGGAAAAATGTGAAAAAAGTGGATTCTTTTCTCGCGCCCAAGTTTCTCTCCATTTTTTTCAGCGTATTCCAGAGCTTTTTCTTTCTTTTCCTTTTCCTCAAATAGGAACCAAACAACTTTAGGAAATTTTTTTTATTTTCCCCTCCCATTTTTCATCGGTTTCAAACAGAGCCTCAGCGTTATTTTTTTCGTGAAATTATACATAGACCCCCATCAACTATATATTTTGAACAAGACACCCGCTAATTTTTAAAAAGGCCCAAAGGCACCCCTTCATTTGTAACCGTTAAACAATCAGCACCCTTCTATCAAAAGACCATTAAAATAAATGGGTCATCGTGTATAATTTGGTTAATTTTCCCTCCCTGTCCTCCCACTTGATGTACCAATTATCTAATTTCCCTAATAATATTTTGCCATTAAAAAAGAAACATTCAATCTGGTTAAAAGAGATAATGATTATTTGATAGTTGCACAAACACACTAATATTCATGAGTTCGGCTCCTCTCCAATCCACAGGGAATTAGAAGATCCTTCAATTTTAATTCAATGGTCAAGATTATCCTAATAACTCAAGCCCCAAAGCTCATATGGTATTTTACGGGCACCGAATTACTCTCCAAATATTTCTCAATTACATAAGCGTCTTCCTTCCCCATTTTTTTTAAACAGCAAAAAAATTCATTAATCTTCGAAGTTTACAAAAAAATCATTAATTTTTTTGTGAGGCGTCTTCTCTCCTCGTTAAACCCGCCTCTGCAAAACTTTTTTTATATATCTCATTAGGATTTTTTCAATCGATATCATATAGGTCATGAGGATTTTCTTACTAATATTATATCAATAATTTTTTTTCTTTCAGCATGGTTTTTTTCGCTAATATTATCTTATTATGTAGCTCATGAGATTTTTTTAACTGATACTAGTATGTTTCCACATGTGCTTCGCACTGTGTCGTGTACTCATTGATGTAGTTGTTATTTTATGTAAAGAAAGTTGAAATAAAGATTTAGTTATGGAAATTAGAAAGAAATCGTAAGAGTAAGGTAATTGAACGTAAGATAATTTTTATAGAAAAATATTTTAGAAGAAATGCAAAAGGAGTTCTTTGATTAACCTTGTGAATCTGATAGTTCTTTGAATCTGCACTTGTTATTGAAGTTACGATATGAAATTTTACTAATGTTTGGAATTTGGTAAATTGGTGTCTGAAATGTGATAATTGGGGAATATTTGGGGAGTAATTGAGTGCCCGTTGAATATCATATAAGCTTTGGGGCTGGAGATATTAGGGTAATCTTGACCATTGAATTGGAATTGGAGGATCTTCCAATTTCCTATGGATTGGAGAGGAGTCGGACTCAATATTCTAGGGACCCACACATGGTACATATGGAAAAAGATATAGGTACCGACCAAATCGTAGGGAAATCGTACCGAAGGCTGCGCCGGGCCGTTTTCGGCCATCAGGCCGATCCGAGTCGTCCAAAAATTCTAAAAAGAAAAACAAGGGGGCTTATGCTTTTATCAACAGCATCTGATGTGTATAGGGCACTTGATCTATATATACACAAAAAATCGGGTGTTTAGATCAAGTACCATACACACATCGGATGCCGATGATTCCCACAAAGGCCCCTTGGTTTTTTTATAGAATTTTTAAACGGCTTGGATCGGCCGTCCGGTGGCCGCAGAGGGCCCGGCGCGGCCGTCGGTACAATTTCCCTATGGGTTTCGTCGGTACTTGTAGCATTACTCATACATCCAATGTGTGAGACCTACAAATAATTATAAAAAGAGTTTGTATTTATTTGTGTAAGGAGTTTGTGGTTGTAGATTTTTCATTTTTCTTTTGGATTCCATTATAAGAGTATTATTTCTCCTGAGAGGAAAATTCTGATTTTTTTTTTTCCTTTCCAAATTTTCTTCAAGTCCCCATATTCAAGTTCCGGACAGAAAAGTTTTTGGGTGCAAATAAGGTACGAGACACATGGTACCTAAGCACGAATCGAAACCGTGTTTTAGACGGCCATGATTTTAGGAGACAAAAAGAGGAGAGAGGGTAAACGGCGTAGGGGAGAGAGTTGTAGTAGTAACTTTGGGCCGGGCTTACTTGATGGACATTATTGAAGGGGAAAATGACGGCCAATGACGTGTTTTGATAATTAATATCCGCCAAGGACATTTTCAGTATTAACAAATGTTCTTAGCTTGTCTTTAGCGGCTATTAATTATCAAAATACGTCTTAGGCTGTCATTTTCCCTTACGATCAATAGTCTCGGTGAGTTTGGTAGCAATATTATGTATATGACAACTATCTCGGTGAGTTGGGTAGCAACATTATGTATATGACAACTATTAATTATTGATGGAATCTACGTCCCAGTAGAGATTGATGATACCCCTTGAATAAGCTTATAAGTTTCGAATATGTCAAACCCTGCAGGTGGATTTTGTATCCGACATATCGAATAAATTAAGCGGATAGTCTCAAGAGAAGATGTTGATTAAGTTGGAGATTGTTAGTAATTTATTTTAATCAATGAGTATCTGTAATCTTAACGTGGAGAGATTAATAAGTATTTAATAACATGGAGTTCGAAATATAATTGAGATACGGACGGAAGTGCAATTACAATTCTGTAGTGGGGTGAATTGTAATTTGTGTGATAAGAAATAAAATCCTGGTGGGATTAAGATTTCTTATTTACACAAGGAGCCTAGAATTATTTCTCCTTATGTCTCTGCCCTAACCCTATAAAAATACCGTTTCGTTGTTCTCTAGGTCAATTATGATGTTTTTGAGAAATCAAAAAAGTAGGTTGAGAGAGAAAACAAACAATCACGTAGAGTTTCCACAAACGGGTACGTGATTCGAGGTATAAGGGAATATGACAGAAGATCGTAAGGTACTGTCGAGCAGTATTCGTGGCATACAGCAAGATATGTTGTAACAAGTTCAACCAGCGTTCGTGACGCGGGATTTGTGGTAAAATCTTAATTCCGCCTTGGAGGATTTTTTTGCAATTTTTTGTTGTCCAATCTACACGTATATTACTGGGTCTTGGAGATTCAGTTTCCCAACAAGTATTTTTTTGCAATTTTTTGTTGTCCAATCTGTACGTATATTACTACTGGGTCTTGGAGATTCGGTTTCCCAACAAGTCCTAATAATTGGCAGCAGAGCAGTGCGAGATAAGGGCACGACTTCCAAACTGTCCGACATGGGTCTAATCGGACGAATCTGTAGCTTCTTCCTTGTGTGTTCATCATCCCAAACCACCAAACAGACCGAAGATTCTCAGCCAGTACTACTGCCGAACCTGCCCCCTGAAATCATTGTCGAAATATTGTCCAGGCTTCCCGTCAAGCCGTTGCTGCGATTAAGGTGCGTTTGCAAGTCATGGCGTTCTTTGATTTCTCATCGCCAATTCGCAAAAACCCATCTCAGTCTAGCATCATCCATGGGCACTTTTTATACCAGCCATAGACTCTTAATAATCGGACTCTCTTCCGGTGTAACGTCGTGCTCTCTTTGCTCTATTTTGAAGGAGCGTTCTGATATTGATGTTGTCGAACTTGATTACCCTCTCTGTGGTGAGACACGTGGAGTATGTGGAGGAGTAAGGATTTTAGGTTGTTGTGATGGGTTAATGTGCATCCAAAGTAAATGTACTTTATTTCTATGGAACCCGTCAACGAGGAAATCCAAGAAATTGCCCAGTCTTAATCTGCCGCCCGCTCATGTGGTACTTGATGGGTTTGGTTTGGGTTATGACGCCTCTATTGATGATTACAAAGTGGTGTTAATGCTTAAAGATAGGCGTAGCATTGGCATTGCTTTGGAAGTGAAAGTGTATACGTTGAGGACCGATTCGTGGAGAAGGATTGGAGACTTTCCTCATGATCGTCCTTATTTTCGTCTTCATCCTGGGGTATTTCTCAACGGGGCCCTCCATTGGAAGTTGGACACCAATAGGCTTATTGTTTCCATGGATTTGGCGAAGGAGACCTACGGAGAGTTTTTGGAACCCGAGTATCAACATGGTTGTTCCTATGAGATGTTGTGTGCTTTCAGTGGATGCCTGTGTGTACTATATCATGACTACCACCGCACTTGTGTTGATTTATGGGTGTTGAAGGAATATGGTATAAGAGAGTCTTGGACCAAGTTGGTTGTGGTACCTTATGTGACAAGTCCATCCTATTTAAAGTTTGCCATGCCAGTTTGCATTTTGAAGAATGGTGAAGTTTTATTGAAAACCCATAAGCATTTAGTTCGATGCAATCCAAAAGTTGGCACATTTACCTATCGTCCGATTCCTATTGATTTAGCGTTTTCTAATGTGCATCTCTACGTTGAGAGCCTAGTCTCGGTTGATATGGATGCTGACGGTGGGGTTCCATGGCAACACCTATATTGAGGAATGAAGGTAAGTTTAGATTGTCGGATTTTGTCTTACTAGCCTTTCCCCACTCATTTGAAAGAATGCCGTGTTATTATATATGTACTTTCGTGTCTTTTTAATCTCTTAGTGACGTTCTCAACATTAATGATATTAAAAAAGAAAGAGAGGTTATTTTGCTCATATTTATGGAAGTTTAACTTAATTTTGGTAAAACCACCTGTTAACTGTGAAAAAAAAGCGATGGTTTCGCATCATTTTAACATTGGCATCACTTAAGAGATGATGGGTTCTTGAGGGGCCCTTGATTCTTTTATAATGCTTCTTGAAACTTGAAGGAATAGGTTGAGGCAAATTTAAAAAGTTTCCAAACATGCACACTTTGTCCAATTGCCATATTATAGTGGTTAATTCTGTGTTCATTTTCAGAAAAAATAAAAATAAAAATCAAGTTCAAAAAAAGTTATGAGGAATATTAATCTGTTTCCTTCTTTGGCGAGCCTTATTGCTTCGACTTTTTTAATTGTCTTGCGAAAGCTCATGGAGAACTGAGACAGTCCATGCATGTTATAAAATTTTTAAATTTGCACGTTTTCGGTGACAAGCTATAAAATTTCTAGTCACCGTTGTATATTTTCCATGACAAGTTAAATTTGTTGTCACCGAAAGATGTCGTTGGCGTTTTTTCTTATGGTGTTGAGTGGTAAGTAGATAAACTTGATGCTTTTACTAGGAGGAGACAAGAAAATAAAAGAAGCATAAGACAGATCAAAGAATTAGTTATGGACCTGTGTCATGATTTTTAGATCTTTTTCATGAGTCAAGCTAGCTACAATTTTAGTATAAAGTAGAAATTGGTTAAGTCCTTAACGGAAGGGGGAGAGGAAGCCGTAGGAAACAAAGTGAGCTAGGGGCAGTGGCTCTTTAGTACTCTACGGTGGTGGATTTTGGTGATTCATATGGCAAAATCATCTCTGTAAGCATGGGAGACTTGGGAATGGAGCTTATGCATTGAATGGTTTCGATTTTAAATAGAGAGGTGCTTGAGGATTCCATTTTTGGATTGAATGGTCGCACCTTGTTTATATATGCAATATGGATTCCATTTTTGTTAGTTCTTACTTTATGAAGTTATATTTTCAGTAAATTCTATGGATGCTAAACTTTTAATAGTAGATTACGAATCTATTAATGGCACAACAGATAAGTCCTTCTACTCGTGGACAATAAGCATGTCAGGATTTACAGGATTGTGCATCTTGTTGTCGAGCTGGTCGTAATTCACTTCGCAATTCATTGGTTGTGGACCATAATGTAGAATGGTTGTTTATTGCATTGCTTAATGACCATTTTTGGTTTACAAGCACCTTGTTGCATGAATTGTTTACTCATCCACGGCACATTATAACATTTGTTTGCAGTTATCTCATACGAACATTAACTTATTAATACCCGCGTCAGCTGACCTGCTAACCCTTAGCCTAAGATTAACCTCGAGTTATTACTAATTGGAGGGCCTTTACTTATATTCTATTTTACATTTCCCACATCTACCGATGTGGGACTCTTTTCATTCATTTCCATGGTGGTGGGTTCTCACAATCTCCCCACCTTGGCTACAAGGTCCCTGTTGCATTCGCCTAGTAACCTTCTCCTGGTGGTCATGGTGTGACACTCAGTTCTATACAGCACAATCAGTGTGCTTGTACCAAATTCTAGAGGTGGCCCCCACCATGTAGACCAGGGTTGTGCTCTGATACCAACTGTAACGATCCGCGCTAGCTGTCTTGTTAACTATTCGCCTAACCACGTGGCTCAAAAGGTTAATCTCAAATATACAGTAGCTGGTGGTCGAATCCTTATATGTCATTTCATATTTTCTAGAGCTCCCGATGTGGGACTTGATTCCCACTTTTCCCAAAGTGGGTTCTCACATTAATCGGATTTACATGTTTTTAGGAACTATGAACGAGGAGATATGATTGTATTGTAGTCCTCGTGGAGTGAAGACTCGTACTTGTTTTGTGTAAAAAATAGGGTTGTGATGAGAGGCAATACTCATTTATTTGTTTTTGTTTTTTTAGTGTGGTATGGACATAATCTAGTACTTGCACAGCTTTGGAGGGTACCTAGCTATGGGTCTTTTTGGAACTTTGTTTGTTAATTATGGCTTGTCCACTCTCTTCAATGGTAAACAAAGTTAATTTGCTTCTGCTTGAGCTTTTCCCCTTCTTGTCGCAACCCAACGTGGCTTTGGTTTTGACCCACTATGAAGCGCTTCTGATATTGCAGGAATTTTCCTTTGGTGTATTTCAACTCGCAATTTTTTATAATTTCATTTGGCAATTTATCTAAGTTTGTAAAAGTCTCCTCTCTTTTTCTCTCATAAGAAGCTCACAAAATGCAAGTTGAATTGGGGATTTGACTTTCTTAGGAGAAAGTGAAAGGAAAAGAATTTATTTATCTATTGCATACAGAAAGTTGTATTTGTGCATTTCTGATACTGCAAGAACATCTTCCAACAGTTGAATTGCTATTTGGTCAGCTATGGTTGTAGTACAATTGATTGTATCAAACTGCTATGTTATAAGAGTATTGTTCCAATTGTATCATCTCTTAGGGTTTCACAGATCCCCCGCCCCACCTCCGCTCCCCTCCCCTCCCCTGCCTCCCGAACACCCTCTCTACCTCTTGTGGATTTGGGTTGAAACACTCCCTTCGTGAGAGATGAGATATCCCCAATCTCCTACATTTTTGGATTGACTACCATCAATCTGTCGTGGATCTGATCTCACTATATGGGCTCCAATTTCTTCAACAACGGTGGAGGTGACGGTGTCCGTGCCAAATTTTTCCAACACCACTTCCATGAGGATAGTTTCCAACACCGGAACTTCTTTTTCAAGGACTCTTATTTTTTGTGTTTGTATACCTGTTTTAGTAGGATCATGCATATCAACATACTACTTTTTTAAAAAGAATAAATGCATGACGATCATAGTTACTGAATTTTGATTGACATGGTTTTGACATAGTTAATGGCATCAATGAGAGTTAAAAAGGTTCCTTGTGTATGAAACATTTCAATGAATAAATGCAAATCTAAGCAGGAATTTGGGTAAACATGACAGTTCTAAATTTGAGAGGGATGAAATGATTTCCAAAAGATCTAAGTAAGAATTTGAATCTCGATTGATTTGGTTATAATTTGAGTAAAGCGCAATTTTAATATGAGTTTGAGTCAAGGGCTCGAATGAGATTCATTAGGTTTTACTCGAACTTTTGATTCTAAGCACAAAGAAGGGTAAGGGCCAGATGCTCTTATAGATTCTACTAGCTCTTCGACATTCTAAATGCGGTTGTTCGACAAAAACTTAAAAAAAAAAAACGATTGAATGTTGAATCCCTTAAACAAGAAATTCGTTTAATGAATAACAAACTACTGTTTAATTATAACAAAGGATACGATAAAGAAATCAAAATCTAAAATGCATCCATTGTAGTTTTCCCCTTCTAAGGTCTGTATCAAGGGAGTGCCATGGTGGAAATGGAAGCATGGTGTTGGAGTAGATAGTGGGGCATAAAGTGGTCACTACAAGGAATGAGACGATAGTGGTGGAGGTGGGAAAATTATTACTACTTGCTTTTAGAGCAACGCCACGTGATGCTTTAAGGGCCTTTATCATCCTTCATTTACAAGGGCACTGAACAATCACTCGTGGTGGTGATGGTAACAGTTGTAGAAGTGGAGAAGTGGTGGTTTACCCTCACCCCGAGAAAACAGTTATACAACCGACCGGAAAGGAAGAATGAAGAGAAAATATAAGAGAAAACGAAATGAGAATGCTAACAACAATCAGTTTGCCGACGAAGAGTACAAGCCGTAAAAAAAATGCCTGACAGAGTAATGCAAGAACCGGCTGATGTGCCGAAAAATAGACGCAAGAGAACACAATCTGTATCAAAACTGCTAAAATTTGCTTTCTTACTCCAACTCAATGTTCCTTTAATTTTCTCCTCAGAAGATCAAATCCACAATTCCATCTGTATTTTGTTGGCTTCCTATGAGAGAGAGGAAGAGAGGAGTCAGCTTGCCAAACCTAAATAAATCTCCAAATAAAACGTCAAATATTGCCAAGTGCCAACTAAAATAGAGCACAGGAAAATTCCTATGACCTCATAAGCATAGGTTGTAACAAAGCCACATTGGGTTGTAAACAAGTTTGTGGCTAAAAGGTTACGTTCATGTGGCAATAACATTACATAAACAAAGAAAAGAGAATTAGCTCGCATGCGAAATTCACATTACAAAAACGACGAAACGAGTAGCGCTCATTGCGTTCCAATTTTCTACAAAAAGCAACTACAAGATTTCCCTCCGCGAGGACAACAATATAAGCTATCCGAATCTAGGAATCACATCTCCTCATTCTCAGTTCCTGAAAACATGTAAAGCAATGACATAAGTTTAATGCTTGTATGCGCTATTGCAAACAAAAGTCATCATGTGCCAGGGATGACTAAATAATTCATGTAACAAGGTGTTTGTAAACCCAATGATCTTTAAGCTCCTCAACAAGCAATTCATTGATTGGAATGCAATGAGCACAACCAACAAAAGGTAACATAAAAAAAAAAAAAAAAAGCAATTCATTAAGGTGGGGGGGCGGTGGAGGGGGTGGTGAGAAGTGGTGGTGGGTGCTGATGATGATGATGGTAGAGAAATGGGGGAGAAAAAGAGAAAGACTTGATGTTGAATTGTTGATAATGATTCCAGTCAAATTTTTAGTCATGTGGCATTTGTTTTTTCCCTAAAAAAACCACAAAAAAAGAAGAAGCCATCTCAGCATCCAAACATTCCACGCGTGCAATTTCTGTTAGCAAATGGACGGAAATTGACACCGGGTGTCCAATTCAATTAACGGTAGATTATTGACACCGGCTGCCCAATTTGATTAACCGTAGATTAGTTCAAGTGTTTCATTGAAATAAAAAAAAGTTCAGGTGTTTATGGGACGTTGAGGTGTAAGTTTATGTGCTTTTTTGAAAGTTTTCCACAATTTTATATATAGTGGTGCACAACCAACAAAAGGTAACATGAAGTACGACTAGGTCACAACAAGACTGACAATCCTGTATATGATATTGTCCTCTAGCACAAAGACTAATCCGTAGTGCCACTAATAGATTCATAATCTACAACTCTGTCCGTCCCAAATATTAGTCCACTACAAAAAGTTAAAAACTCGTGCAAATTTTTGACAATAAGATCTTAAATTTGGTGCAAAGAAGTTCAAAAAATTTCGCAAGAAAGTAGTTTACTTTGTGATCCGAAAATTGCACAACTTCTTATATTGGACTAACACTATGGGACAAAGAGAGTATCAAAAGTTTTTTTTTTTTTCATCACGAAATACAGGAGTGAACCAAAACTATCTAAAACTACTACAAAGGCACCTACTGTTGAAGCAGGCCGGCAATAAACGTCGAGACATAAGAACCAGTCGCAACAAAAATAGTAGAGCCTCCAAAGACACCCAGTTCAAACCCACAATTAGCACAAGATGAAACCCCGGCGGGTAAGATGTCCAGAGATGCTCAACGCCGGCACACCCAAATCAAAGGCACAGTGACACCGAAGAGTAACCACCGACTAACGGAACCCATTGAAACGGGTAGAACCACGCCGGTGAGAGCCTTGCTGGCACTTCAAGCTCTGACTCAACGACCCGCGAGACCATGGCAAAGCACTGTACACCACACCCGAGCACCGAAACTCCCAACTACACCCCAATCGCAGTACCGAAGCTGCCGGCACAACCCAAACACGCAACCAAGGCCCTACGCAGGTGGAAAAAACTCCAGCCAAAACAACCAAACTCTAAACTAAAAGAAATTATTCACCCACCGGATCTAGGGAACCTAGACTGATTCAACCCAGACACCAGCTGGTAAAGGCCAAGCCAAACAGCCGGCAAAGTAGGAAAAGAAAGAAAAACAAAACAAACCCTAACCTCAACCTCACCTTTATTAACCACAACTGACGCCCACTGCTTGCCGGCCTACCACACGCCACACTTACCTAGCTCAGAGCTCCACCAGATTCGCCGAACAACACGGATGGATCCCCGTCACAAGAGTCAAACCACCAGAGAAGACACAAAGAACAAAATCGAATGATTGAGAGGGGGAAGCGAGAAGGAAAATGCCGGTAGGAAGAACCGGGGGGGGGGGGTGTGGTGTTGGGGTCTGGTTTTCGTAAAAACTCTCTCTAGCGGCGGAGCTTCTCTCTCTACAAAGGGTTCTAGAAAACTAGGATTGAGGGTTTTTTTAGTATCAAAAGTTTAACATCCATAGATTTCATTGAAAATTAAAATTTCATAAACAAAGGAACTTACAAAAATAGAATCAATACGGCAGGTAAGTAAGGTATGCAATACTCACCTCAATCCCAAGCTCGATCAAATAATCCTGCATAATTCACTGCGAAAATGAACTATTAGGAATAAGTACTCGAACAACAACATAGCATAACCCATTTAGTCCCCAATCATTGGGGGTATGGGCGGGGGATGATTGGAGACAGAGTTAACCTTTGGCAATATATGCACAAAGTGGCTGCTCGCAGACAACATTAAAAAAATAAAAGATAATATCACCAAGGCTCTAAGGATACTGTAAGGTACAGTCTAAGGTCAACGGTGGAGGTCCTGAATGAGTGATGAAATCAAAATGCAACACAAGCCAAAAAAATAAAAACACCATGGAATCCCAAGACTAGTCCGTTCCGTAACCTTTTCTCTACTTGAAATTCGGTGATAGACCACCGCCAATCCCATGGAAACTAGAGGTTTCTGGCTCCAATTTAGACATCAAACTCGGCTTAATCTACATCCAGATGATGGATTTTTAGTCATTTCATGATGTTGGTGCACTGTGCAGCAAAAGATTGGCGCCTGAGCCACACTCGAGTGCCAAAACACAGTATGTGGCACTAACTCGCATAACCCTTGTTGGGAGAGCTTTCTACAATTCAACCCAAACAATGTCCACTATCTTAATTTTAGCCACAAATCAATCACAATGGAGTTTCCAACTCCTCAAATCGATGCCCAAAATATTGAAGTATCAACATGAAAGACTTACTAAATTTTGATTGTACTTCCAATTACTCTATGTGAAGACATGAAAACTTCTAAAAACAAGTGGATTAAGTGAGAATTATTCTAGTCGGATTTTCGCTTCTTGATTGGCTCTGTATGGGGTTCCAAGCAAGAAATATGGTTCAGCCTTAACTAATCGCGCAAGTCCAACCATTAGAAGTCAACAGTCAAATGTCCTCAAGGCAATTAAAAAAAAGTCGGAGCGATGGACCTCATCAATGAAGGAAACATTTTATTCCTCACTCCCAGAAAAGGAGAACATGATCTAAAGTTCTTTTATTTGAACTAGTGTACCTCTACGTTGGAAAGGCCCAAAAAATGAACACAAGAACAAATACAAACACATTGTGGATTAACTAGTGTTGGGAAAGCCTAATAAAACATAATCAAACATCTAAACTTACCTTTATTCCCTTTACTGTTGGTGTTGCCACTGAACCCCACTGTCAGCATTGGAGTCGGGTGAGACAAGGCTCTCAATGTAGATATACGCACTAAAAAGTGGAGAGCAATTATGAATCTCAGGAAAACTGAAAGTGCCATTTTTGGGTTTGTACCGAACTGTATGCGTAGCAAGATTTAGTAAAACTTCACCATTCTCCAAAATGCATAATGGTGCAGAATACGGACAATATAATGGAGGTGGCCCATAAAGTATGACAAACAACGTGGTCCATGAATCTCTAATACCATATTCCTTCATTACCCATACATGAAAACAAGCACCGGAGTACTGACAGAGTATACACAGGCATCCATTTAAAACTCCTAAAACCGTTTCTTTAAGATTACTATCTTGATACTCAGGTTTCGAAACCTCTCCATAAGTTTCCTTCACAAAATCAAGAGAAACAATAATATCTTTGGAACCGCTACTCGCTGACAAATTGATCCAGTGGAGGGCCCTGTTCACAAATGTCCCTAAAGTACCTCGCGGAACACGACGAGGACAGTCTTCTATCCTTCTCCACGAATCAGACCTTAATGAATACACCTTCACTATGGGCTCAAAACCATTGGTGCGATTAGCAAAAAAGAATCCCACCACTTTGTAATCATCAATAAACTCATCATAGCCAAACCCAAACCACGCGTCAGCATAGCACTGGCACGACAGTTCAACGTTCCGCGGTCTCTTGTATTTCCTAGTAGATGGGTTCCATATAAATACTTCTCTTTCAGTTCCGATGCACACTAAATCATCACAGCAACCCCAAATCGTAACTTGAAGATTAGGATCTTTCAAAGGACAATCAAGCTGAACAGCACTATCAGAATTCCGATTCGCAATAGAGTAAAGAGAGCATGACTTGACATCAGTACGGGGATACAAACGGCTGAAAATGAGCCTATGGTTGGTATAATCGGTGTTCATAGATGCTCGACAGAGATGGGTTTTGGCGAATTTGGGATTGGAAATCAAAGAACGCCATGACTTGCAAACACACCTCAATCGCAGCAGAGACTTGACGGGAAGTCTCGATAGTATTTCGACCGTGATTTCGGGCGGGAGGCTCAGCAGCGGCTGAGAGTATTCCGTCGAAAGGGGGATTTGAGAGGTCTGCTTGGTCTTTTTGGGCTCTCGACTAGTAGAGCTGTTTTCGTACGCCATAGATGATGCAGTGATCGTGTCTTGTGTTTTGAGGGTTTTGGAAATTTTCGAGAATGGTGCCCTTATTCGAGCTGCCAATTAGGGTTCTTTGCGTAATGTGGTGGAAACGGTTAAAACCCTAATGCTTAAAAACCTACTGTACTGCACTTGTTAACAGATTCAGAGATGAGGAAATCGAGAGAGAGAGAGAGAGAGAGAGAGCCAAACCGCACAGTTGAGTCATGAGTGAATGGCTCAATCAAACGTCTCCTTGGGGAACATCCGTAGGATGAGAGAGATTTAGCTAGAGAGAGAGGGTTGGTTTGGTGGGTCTGGACGTAGATTCCGACTATGAACTGGAATCCATGCTTGAACAAAGCAAAGGGGAATTTGCACTTAATACCCCTTGTACTTTTCCAGATTTGTATAGACACCCATTTACTCCATTTTTTGCCACTTACACGCCCTGTACTTTCATCAAATCAACTAACACTTCTTTCATGTCCTAAAAAAAATTGAACCAGCTCTAGGGCTCTACATCTTGGTCTTTGGAACCAGCTCAGCAGGGATGGTGACGGCGTCAGTCAGCGGCGAACGAACTCAAGTTGGTGCGACGGGTCTATCTCGAGAGTTGCTCTACTTATACCTAGCTTTTCCGCCCACCCTCACGAGTGTGATCGATGGGTCCAACTCCGACATTTTGGTTCCAGAAGACTTTTTTGTATTTTGTATTTTTTTAAACGGAAAAGAACACTACTAGAATCGAATTCATCCACAGTTATTTTGTCTGTTGTGTTTTTTGTATTTTGGACCGGTAGTGTTATTTTTTATATTTATATATGATATTTTCTTCCTGGATTAAAAAAAAAAACTGAACTATCAACTTCAATCAGCAATTTTGGACACATTTTTCACAATCACATTTTCCTCTCTCTCTCTCTCTCTATCTCAAAATCCCTCTCTCTAAAAGCTAAAAAACTCATTATCGCCACCGCAGGGGAGGAGGCCTCCGCCTCCCTCTCCCTCCTCCCCCCCTTTTTGTTCCCTCTCCCCTCCTCGCCTGACTCTCGCCCGGTGTTTGGCGTCCCGTCCTATCAGTTTGGGCGTCCGTTGCCGTTGGTCCGGCATGGCCCCCTTGCGACAGCTCTGTCCGGCGATCGGTGGTGTCCCACAGTCCGTTGGCCCACACGGTGATTCCAGATCTGTGGTGCTCGGGGCCGACATTGTGGAATAAGGTGTGCGGTTGTTTTGGGTGAGGGTTTCTTTCTTTTTTCTTTTTTCTAGCCGTTTGGCTCGGGCTCTACCGGCTGATCTCCCCAGTCCGATCTGTACTGGTCTAGTGCTCTAGATTCGGTAGGTGTTGGGTGAATAATTTTAGTTAAGGTTTCGGTGGTCTGACCGGAGTAGAGGGTTTCGGTGGTACGGCGACAGTCATGGGAGAGTACTAGGGTTTATCCCGGCAGCAACAATAGTGGTTGGTGGTGGCTGTGTTGGGGTTTTTCGAGATCTGATCCAGTTCTGTTGGTCGGTTGCTTCCCTCTATTTTGGTTGGTGGTCAATATCAGATCCAGCAGGAGGGAGTATTTGATCTTCGGCCGCCGTGGGCGTGTTGGGCCTGCCGGAGTTTGTCCTCGGTGTTGGCTCGGCCTTTACGCCCGGAGCCTCGCGTGGCAGTGGAGGTTTGCCTCGGAGCCCTAGAGGACTCCACAACTCTGGATTGGGTCTCTCGATCCAATTCCGCCCGCGCGGCCTTTGAGGCATGTCCTTGAGAGCAGATATTTGTTTTTGCTTGTATTCTGTTGTTGTGTGATTACATCTGTGCTTAATGTTAATGGTTTGTGCTGAGATTTCGTTTGGTATCTCTCTGTCTTGCCCTGGACGGGATTCTTATGTCGACACTTGTGTCGGCTACTTTTGCAGGGTGTCCTTTAGTCTGTAGCCTGTGTGCTTTATGCAGTAACTCGTGTTTCGGGTATAGATAATTTGGTGCATTCCTGTTTATTGTGATGTAATCTTTGCCTTCGGGTTTTGTTAAATGAATTGACTATTTTCAAAAAAAAAAAAGAAGCAATTTTGGACACATGGCCTGATTCTGGGCCTCCTCCCATGAAAAATAAAAATAATTGTTTCACGCGCCATATTCATCAGTTTTGCATACGATTGAATAGAGAGCAGACCATTATAAATTTTGAAAATACTATTATTTTTTTATATAGTTTCAATTAACCTATTCAATTACAAATATATGGTTATCTATAATTATAATTGCCTACAATCATGTGCATCCTATCCATTTCAAAAGGCAAAGTAAAATTCCAAAAGAAAAAACACTTGCTAAAAATGATAATATTTATTTAAAATATACTTGGTTGGGCGAGTTTTGGATTGTTTAGGCCGGGAAACTTATACATACTTTCTAAGTTTTGAGAAAAAAAGAGTACAATTCTATTAAAATTCTGGAACATGGATAGGGTAGTCGCCCGAACATCCTGTCACTGCTGGAAAAAAAACCATAGCAGTGATTTTGTGGGCATCGGAATAATTAAAGACGACCAAAAGGATTAAGCAATACCGGTGTTTGTTGCCCTTATTGAAAAAATTCAACTTAGTTTGTCCTTTACATGTTTCAAAATTAGAAGCTACAAATGGTTAAAATGGGCCGAATGACACTCACAAGTATCATATAAGACGACGAAAACGACAAAAAAATCAATCTTAGTGGTGTAAAAATTTGACCCAAATTTACTCATGAAATAAAAATGAAACAATCAGAAGACGGTCATGCCAAAAATCCAAATATAAGTACATACATAGGGAGATACATATTTCCGCGTCATACGTCTTTGACAACCATTTTAAGTTTCACAAAGATGATTTAAAATTGAACCATTCATTTTATTGAAGATAAACAATAAATGATTTGAACCATTTTTATGGAATCTAAAACGGGTCCCAAATTCATTTTTGCTATAAATCAGGTACCCAAACCTATCCATCGATTATACACAGAGCAGAGAGCACTGATGAGTGCAGTGGGATTCTGTTCGTCTTTCTCTTTCGTTCAACGCTTCAAGCCCTAGCCCTTATTTCAGAGCAGTCCGAAGCTTCCTTGTTTACTCTGAATCCCAACCACCAAGACACAGACCCTATCACAGAACCTTCTATGGCGACCGTAAGCAACTCCATTTGTCAAGAATCCGAAAAGACCAATCAAACACCTCCATGCCACGTCCTGACGGAGGATTCTCAGCCATTGCCGAACCTCCCGCGTGACATCATGGTCGAGATACTTCGAGACTTCCCGTCAAGTCCCTGCTGCGATTGAGGTGCGTTTGCAAGTCATGGCGTTCTTTGATTTCTCATCCCAAATTCGCAAAAACCCATCTCAGTCTAGCATCTACGAACACTGATTGCACCCACCACAGACTCTTACTAATCTCTTGGGTCCCCGTTTACGATGCAATGTCATGCTCTCTTCACGCTGTTTTGCACAAGCACTCCGATACTGCTGTTCAGCTTGATTGCCCTTTTAACGGGCCCCATTGTGTGATACGGAACATGGGTTCCTGTGATGGTTTAGCCTGGTCGCGGTAGAAAGAAAAGTGTTTCTATGGAACCCGTCCACTAGGAAATTCGTGACATTGCCGGATGCTGAAATGTCTTACCATTACCACCCGAGGTATGGGCTTGGTTATGATGAGTCTATTGATGATTACAAGGTGGTGGGATTCTTTTGTAGCAGTATTTGCTTTTGTGAGGTTCAAGTGATGGTATATACATTAAGGTCGGATTCGTGGAGGAGAATTGGAGACTTTCCTCCTCGTTGTTTTCCGCAAGGTGTTGGGACATTTGTGAACGGAGCCCTCCACTGGATTGTGGGTAATGAGTCCAACGATAATATTGTTTCTCTTGATTTAGCGAAGGAAACATATGGAGAGGTTTTGGAACCAGAGTATGGATATGGTTATTTGCACGAGATGTTGGATGTTTTAAATGGATGCCTATGTATGGTCCGTTACTGCAATGCTTGTGCTGATGTATGGATAATGAAGGAATATGGTATTAGAGAGTCTTGGACAAAGTTGGTTGTCATACCTTACACGTCTCATCCAATTGAAAGATTGTGCATTTTGAAGAATGGTGAATTTTTACTGCGTATCCAGTCGCATTTAGTTCATTACATCCCCAAAGATGGCACATTTAGTCATCTTACGGTCCCTAATTGTCCAAGGTATTTTGACGAATATCCATATGTTGAGAGCCTAGTCTCGCCTCACATTGATGCTGATTATGGAGTTTAGTGGCAACACCAATACTAAAGGGAGTAAAGGTAAAATTTGATGTTTGATTCTGTCTTTCCCAAACTTTTTAATGCACAATGTGTCTACATGTTTCCTTTCGTACCTTTTTGATCTCTTAGTACTCATTAGTTCTGTACTCAATGTTGATGTCAAAACTCAAAACCAAAAAAAGGAGAGGTTCCTTTGCTCATATGTACTGAAGCTTAGCTGAATTGAGGTAAAATCACCTGTTAACTCTCAAAGACAAAATCATTTAAATACGGTTTCATGTCATTTATCTTTGCATTGCTTACGGAGATGATGGGTGTTGAGGTGGCACTTGATTCTTTTATAACACTTCCAGAAACTTGAAGGAACACGTTGGGAAAAATATTGGAAATTTCCCAAACTTGCATTATGGATGACACTTAAGCCAACTGCTAATCCATTAGGATATAAGTTTCTTATATATGGTTCAAGTTTTCTTTGTATGCCTTATGGTCTTGACAAAGAATTTGCTGTTGTTGTTTCCGAAACGGGTGGTGGAATCTCTGTGTTCTTGCTTGCTTTTAACTTAGTAATGCATGTTCTGTTTAGAAAAAAAAACTTATTAGTGCCGGTTCAGTGAGGAAAATTTAAAAATATTCCAAAAACAAGCATGGTGGATTTCCAATCAATAAGTTTATAAGTTTCTTATATATGGATCCCATTTTCTTTGTATGTCCTATGGTCTTGAAAATGAGTTTGTTGTAGGTGTTTCAGAAATAGGCAGTATTGATTGGAAATTATAGTGGTTACTCTTTGTTCATTTTGGGGGTTTCTGTAATGACCCACGCCAATTGACCTATTAGCCCTTAGCGTAACCACGTGGCTTATAAGGTTAACCTCGAGTTATAAAATAGCTGACAATACGTTGTGAATTACTTCCACTTGCTTCTTCCCAATGTTGGTCAAGTGGGATCTCACAGTTTTCTAACTTAAGGGACGTCAAGTTAAAAAAAAAACCTTACAAGGAACATTGATGTTCTCTTTTCTTGAGTGAGGAATAAATTGTTTGTCATTGGCAAGGTCCGTTGCTTCAACTTTTTTAATTGCCTAGCAAAAACAACAAGATTTAACCGGCCATGCATGTTTAATTCATACTTAATCCTTTTGTTGCAGTAGTTTTCATGTATTCACTTAGTTTAGTTGGATGATAGAGTTTTACAAACCATTGATGACTTTTTGAGCTTGAATTCTTCAAACCTGAGTAAGTCTTGCATGTTCATACCTACAATTTTTGGGGTGGACATTTTCACATTGAATTATGTAGGATTATTAGATTGAGCTCGGAATTGAAGTTAGTATTACATACCTAGGTTATTTTGTCATATTTATTCCATTTTTGTATGTTCCTAACTTTATGCGGATTAGTAGATTGAGCTCGTAATTGAAGTTAGTATTACATACCTGGGTTATATTGCTGTATTTATTCCATTTTCGTATGTTCCTTTATGCAGTTATATTTCTCAGTGAATGTTATGGATGTTAAACTATTAACAGTAGATTATGCATCTTTCAATGGCACTATAGATTAGGCCTTGTGCTTGAGGACAATAAGCATGCAAGGATTCATAGGATGGTGTTACTGTGTCCTGTTGTCAAGCTGGCCGTCTATGACGTCACCTTTCTTTGGTTGTGGACCATTATGTAGGATGGTTGTTTATTGAATTTCGTATTAAGAAGCTTATACACCGTTTGGCTTACAAACACCTTGTTGTTTACTCATCCATGGCCCATTATAACATTTGTTTGTGGTATCTCTTCCGAGCGTTACCTTATGTTAGCGCTTTACATGTTTTCAGGAACTCAGAAACAAGGAGAAGTGATTCCTAGAATCGAATTGCTTTATTGTAGTTCTCGTGAGGGAAGACTTGTACTTTCTTTATGTCACAAATTTGGCTTGTAATGAGAGCTAGTAGGTGTTCCTTAACAAAAACACTATTGTTCGCATAGTGAGATTATAGCTTGGTTATAATTCGCTTCGTCTTGCTTGTGTCGCGAAGTGGTGTTAATACAAACACGACGGCTTGAATTCATAACCAAATTCAGCAGCACTCATGACAAGCATGGGGGACGCCGTAAACAAGCTTTTTGTTTTTGTTAGTGTCTGGATAAAACATGAACATTGTCCGTCCCATAATACTTTGTAATTGAATATAATCTATAGTATTGGAGAAATAAAGCTAAATTTTGGCATTTTCGATATTGATAAGAGCCTCTTTAATGATTAAATTGCTATCAACTAGCCTTTTGTTTTCCAATACTATTAATTTTTTTTTACATAGTTTCAATAAACCTATTCAATTACAAATATATGGTTAACTGCATACAATCATGTGCATCCTACCCATTTCAAAAAGCAAAGTAATTTCCAAAAGAAAATACAATTGCTAAGAAATGATACTCCCTCCGTCCCTAAATAAGTGTCCGGCGCGCAAAACTAGGCTTTACAAAACATGCATATTTTTTATTAAAAAATTTAATTTTTTTTCACAATCTAATAGAACTTATTGCTATTTATTGATTTGTGAGAAAAAATTAATTTTTTTAACGAAACAAATGCATCTTTTTGAAGGCCTAATTTTGCGCGCCGGACACTTATTTAGAGACGGAGGGAGTAACATTTATTTAAAATACACTTGGCTGGGCGAGTTTTGGATTGTTCAAAAAGAGTTTGGCCGGCGAACTTATATACGTACTTTCTAAGTTTTGGGGAAAAAATAGCACAATTCTATTAAAATTCTAGAACATGGATAGAGCGGTTGCCCGAACATCCTCGTCACTACTGAAAAAAACCATAGGAGTGACTTTGCTGGTATTGGAATAACTAAAGACAACCAAAAGGATTGAGCAATACCGGTGTTTGTTGCCCCTTATTGAGAAAATTCAGCTTAAATAGTTTTTCCCTTACATGCTTCGAAAATTTGAAGCTACAAATGGTCAAAAATGGGCCAAATGATACATTCGCTGATCTAGCTCGCGGCCTAACTCACAAGTATCATATAAGACGATGAAAAAGACTATAAAAGTCAATCTTTGTGAGGTAAAAATTTGACTCAAATGTACTCCAAATTAAAATATAACAATCAAAGACCGCACCAAAAAATTCTCAAAGAGTCAGGGGCCTAAGAAATGGAATTGCAAAGAGCAAAACCAGGGTGAATTTTGAAGCTCCCCATGAATCCAGCCTTGCTACAATTAGACAAAAACTAGCGGTTCAATTCTGATGTTTTGTGACAGTGCCAATGGGTTCTGTGGCTACTGGCTAGCACCTGAATCTTATGTTTTATGTAACCGTAACATGGGTGCGAATGTTGTGTGGAGTTGCATCTAGGTATTGGACGTCTCAAATCTTAAGATGGAGGGTACGGAAATATGGATCCAGATTTCGGATCAATCCAGATTTTGGTACACCCTCTAATTATGCTCTTATAACGAAACAATTGAAAAAGATGACATAACAACATTTTTTGTACTAGTTGTAGGGGTTCAGATTTGGAGGAACCTTTGCCTGAATCAGTACTTCTCTTCCGTTGCTCCGTTCACCCGCCTCTGAACATGCAATAAGTCACTAGGGCCAGGATAGCCCAGTGACCCTCCGACGATCAAGTTAGATCTCAGAGGAGGAAGTAGATCTAGGGTTTGGGAAAGATGGCATACCTCTTTAGGTTAGAATCCCTTTGTATTTATAGACCTAGGTTTACTTGTCCTCCAAAGTAGTGCGTGAAGAATACGCTCGGGTAACCGCCTCGGGTGACATCACAGATGACGCACCGGATAAGGCGGTTACGAAGCACATGGCCAGACCTGGCCTAGATGTTCTTATCTGCCACGTATTGCTCATGGTCCCCTCTTGGTACGCAATACTCCTTCCAGAGATATTAACGAAAGGCATACTTCGGTAATGCCCCGAAGCATTAACAGGGGACCCGATACCGAACGAGGAGATAGGAGGATATATGCCATGGCCCATCTGCACTTCCCCACAGACCGAATCGATATAAGCCCTCGGTCGATGATGGCCTGGCAAGGTTACCGAGGCTATGACCGAAGCCTCCACAATAGCCCCTCAAGCCCCTGGAGCTTTACAATCTTGCTTCAGGGTCTTGACCCCATTGCATGAAACATCAGGCTTCGATGAGGGCGCTTGCCTCGATAGATTCCACTCAGTCTTCGCCAGTGATGAGAGCCACGTGTCAGCAGTTGCCGAGGTCTCAGGATGGACAGGCTGTCTCGGCACGTGCCGTGTCAGTTGATGGGTACGAAACGTCGCTTCGGCGACACGCGTCATTACGTCTATGGTTTGAACATCCGGCGCCCGTTCTCGGTGCAGAGCCCCTGATACTGGCCGTCCGATCGTGACACGCGTCAAAGATCTGATGGCTCGGTGCACGATGCTTCGTTTCCCGCGCAGCCCTCCGTCTCTCCTATTATAAATAGGGAAGACAGACGTAAGACGTCTACTCTTCCTCTGCTTCTGAAGTCGAACCGTCGCCGCCGTCTGTTTCCAGCATTCAATCGAGATTTTGAGCATTTTGGACGCGGATCTCGACACGAAACTCAGGTATGACAATCTTCAGTTGCTGATTTTCACGTTTTGATCATTTTCTTCAAGTTTTCTTCGCTCCAATCCACATTCCTTACACGTTGTAACTGTTCCGCCGCTCGCCGTCGTTTGACCTACGGCGGCGCTGGGTGTTTCCTGCGCTGTTCTTAGTTTTCCCGAGGTCTGAATTCAATACCGAGGCCCATATTCTTCTCGAGGCCAATCTTCAACCCGAGACCATAGAAACAACCACTGGCCTCGGAGACCTTCCTCGGGGAGAGGTCCCCAAGAATATACCGAGGAGTGATGACCATTTCGCCCCCATTTACTAGGTCATGCTGCTTTTCCCTAGGCACGTAGCTAACGGGTTTTTGCATACATCTTTTTTGCTAGGTAGGGGCGAATGGTTATTGAAGTCTCCTCGGATAGTGCCAGTAGCTCCTCTTCTGCCGACCTTGAGGAAATCTTTGAGGAGTGTCGAGCCCAGGCAGTTTATCGAATCCCTTTGGACGTCATTGAGCCCTCGGATCCTCTTAGAACTTCACGCCCCGTCACAACCTTTGCCACTTGGGAGATGAAGATTCCAAGTACTTCTGGCCACGTACCGGGCCCGTTCGCCGATGCCCCCGAGAAGGTTCGGGGACGAAGGAGGCCGATGAGGCCGTGTCCTTACCTGAATCAATATTTTAATGGGACACCGGCTGCCCTCGCCGAGTTCAGAAGGGTTTACAGCATCCCTCCGGACGTAGAGGTCCGGTTGCTTCCTGACAACAACCCCAAGACCCTTCCTCACCGACCAGGGGAATTGATTTTTCCCTTGATGGCAATTACCGAGGGAGGGATTAGATTCCCCCTTCATCAATTTGTCCGACGAGTTCTCCGGACCCTTTCTCTTACCTCCTCCCAGCTTACAGTAAACTCCTACCTCATCATCACAAGCATTGTTGAGCTGAGGAGGCAGTTCAACCTGACCTTTGGGGTCGAGGAGCTTTTCGGAGTATACCTCTTAGGAGCCAACCGGGAGAGCAACCGATACTATGTCTCGTGCAGGACGGGGTACGATACGTTCCTCGTCGATTGTCTCCCCGACTCCGAGGAGTGGGCAAATATTTACATCTCGGTGACCGGCAATTTTATGTTTGGGCCCGGGGAAAATGCTGATACCACTACCAGGGTGCAATTTAGGACCGGGGCTCCTGGTCGGTAGAAATTTCTCTTCGGTAAATACTTTTGCTTTTTGTTATGCCCTGCGCTCTTATATTGATCCCTTGTTTTGATTTTACCTTGCAGCCGAGGGGATCGTTCAACAGCTTCAGGAGAGAGCTAACCGGTCCCGAATTACAGCAGCCTACGGCATTCCCATCACCAGTCGGTACGCTCCGGAGCTGCGCGGGTACGTCCCAACATATACAAGCTTCTTAAAGAAGAAACCGAGGCAGCAGGGGGTTCCAAGGGCAGGTCGAGGGCGAGGGCGAGGAGGGAGGACCGGAAGAGGTATGGGAAGAGGGGAGAGGAGGACAGGCGGGGAGAACGAAGCCGAAGGCAGCACATCAGCGCCTTGGGGAGTCATTTGCCAGGAGGTTGATCGTGAGACCCCAGAGAGAACCGGGCTAAGCGAGGAAATGGTGGGCTCCGGAACTCGCGAAGTGCTGAACCTGAGGTGCCGGAGGCCGGCTGGTCGGGGCAGAGGAATAGTCCCCGGTACTCCTGGTGCCGGGACTTCGAGGGCACCTCCCGCTTCCCCCCAAGAGTCCCCAGAGAAGAGACCGCGGCTCGAGGACCGAGGGGATGGCCGAGGAGGGGGCCAAGAAACAATCGTAATCCCCGAGGAGGAGGAGCAGGGCGGAGGAACCGGGAACGCCGGGGAGGAGGGTGGAGAATGGGTTAATCCCAGGGAGCTCCCCTGGGGTCCGGAGTTCTATCACTTTGCCGGCCGGCAGATCCACGACACCGACAGTGTGAAGAACCTCGGTGTGGCCTTTGGGATGCTCCGAGGGAGCATCCTTCCGAGGGATGCCTGGGCAGTCTCTGGCTTGACCGAGGACATCACGGCCAAGATAGCTCAGGCCCTTTTCAATATAAGTTAATGGTTTAAGTCCCGTTCTCTTCAATCTGAGGGTTTGCAATTGTTGAATTTCTTCTTTTTTTTGTTTGCAGGCGGGAGCTCGGGCATTGGCTATCAATGACCGGTGCAAGGCGCAGGAAGAGAAGACTGAGAAGCTTGCTCGGGAGCTGGCTCGGAAGGAGGAGGACCTTAAACTGGCTCGGGAGACTTGCGAGCTCTACCTGGCGGACTTCCAACGGTGCGACAGGGAAAGGGTGGAGGCAGAGGCCAGAGCCGCCAAGGCCGAGGAGGATGCCAACACACTGCGAGTCACCCGGGCCACGGAGGTTGACTTTGCGAGGAAGGGAGGCTACGATGAAGGCTGGGACGTAGCCGGAGTAGAATATAAAAAGCAGGTTCGGGAGATTGAGGCTGAGCTGCATCGGGACCATTTCTTGGACGGCCTTCGGTATGGCCATGAAGCCTTGGTGAGGAGGCTCAACCTCCCTGAGGACTCTGAACTCCGAACACTCCCCGAGGCGCCTCCCGAGGAGCTTGTCCTTCCAGAAGAAGAGGAGGAGGTGGTGGAGCCTGCGTTCGAGGACCAAGGCCTCGGGAACCAAGCCGATCCAAATGCCCCAGCGTCCGAGGACTAGCTCGACCACCCAGCTCGCTCTTAGGATAGTGTCTTCTTTTACTTTTGAGATTTCATGTCTTTGAATTCTGTAACTTTTGACTGGACGGCTCCGAACATTGGGAATTTGCTGTTCCAGAGTTTGTAAATATTTGATATTGAAGCAGTAACTTTTTGTTTATGGATTGTTGCTGAAACCTCATAATGCTTTGTGAGTGAATGCTTTCTTTTCTTGAATGTTATCTTTGAAATGCTTGTGTGATTGGTTTGCTCCTTGGGTTATGATGCCCCTGCTTCGGTGAGACTTGAAAGGTTTGTAGAAACAAGTTTTAGCCGGAGCGTTAACCGAAGAGTTTTGCCAATTAGCAAAAGATGTTTAATCAAGAAAAAGTGATTTGATCCGAAGCCCCTGCTTCGAGGAGGGTCGGTAGGGACCGAATCAGAAGCCATTAAATGAATTTTGGGTCTGTACGCCCGTTTGTTTTTTAATGGAAATAAGTCAAGCGAGTAAATGCGAGATGATACTACTGCATAGGGATGTAGGCCGGAGTCACGAAGGGGTATGGCTTCTGCCATAGGTTCGGGATGCGGCGAGTCCGAGCAGTGGGGAGCTTCTGGTGGGTCGGTATATGGGGCTCGGGGGGGGAGGCCGAGTATCCTTAAAGCGAGTAACCAGAAATCCAGACGACCGAAGGGGCCTGGGCGACTTGGTGGAAATTTTGTCCGTGGGTATCACCTATGGGAGAACAATATCCCTGAAGTCGGTATAAAACGGTCCGGGCAAGAACGGACCGAGTAAGTAATTTAAACAGTCAGACTCAATTTGAACAAATAGTGCCAAAGAAGGAATTCTCATTCAAACTTGGAGTGCTGCCAATACATAAGCAAATTGCCTTCCAAACTTTTAAAAGAAAATGCAACATAATAAAGACTAAGCGGGCTTCGGTAACCGAGCACTATCCATAGAATTTCTTCAAGTTGTTTGCATTCCATGTTTTAGCAATGGGGGAACCATCCAACTTTTCCAATTTGTAATTTCCTGATCCGAGGTGTTTGAGAACCCGGTAAGAGCCCTCCCAATTGGGCATTAGCTTTCTCTTTTTGGATTTCTCCACAACCTTTTTCCAGACGAGATCATCAGGCTTGAATGACCTAAGGCGGACGCTTTGGTTGTAACCTTTTGCAACCTCCTGTTGGTACGAAGCGAGTTTAATCCTTGCGTTGTCCCGCTCCTCTTTGGCTAAGTCGAGGTCCGAAGCAATGCTGTTGTTGTTGACCGACTCGTCAAAGTTTTCTGTACGCATTGTTGGGAGTCCGACTTAGAGAGGGATGACCGCCTCCATTCCAAATGCTAAGGAAAAAGGAGTGCGACCAGTGGAGTGCCGAGGAGTAGTACGGTAACCCCAGAGTACCCTGGGTAGCTCTTCGGCCCACTTTCCCCGTTGTGACTCGAGTCGTCGCTTGAGTCCAGATGAAATAGCTTTGTTTGTAGCCTCGGCCTGTCCGTTACCCTGGGGGTAAGCCGGAGTGGAGGTGTCCCATTTGATACCGTATTCGTCAAGCAAGGCCCGATACTTCTGTCCTGTAAACTGTCTTCCATTGTCTGTAATTATGGCGAACGGTACACCGAAACGAGAAATGATGTTTCGCCACACAAAGCGGATGATGTCTGTTTCTTCGATGGTAACAAGGGGCTCGGCCTCGACCCATTTTGTAAAATAATCAGTTGCGGTTAAGAGGAATTTGAATCCCCCCGGAGTGACTGAGAGTTTGCCAACGATATCCATGC
Organism: Rhododendron vialii; assembly: GCF_030253575.1. Taxonomy (NCBI): domain Eukaryota; kingdom Viridiplantae; phylum Streptophyta; class Magnoliopsida; order Ericales; family Ericaceae; genus Rhododendron; species Rhododendron vialii. The sequence goes on along the minus strand of NC_080561.1, from coordinate 34,402,207 downwards.
CCCATTGGGAGAAAGGCCATGGGCTGGTGAGAGGGCTGAGGTCTCGGGCCGGCTGATGAATAATGGGAGTGAACATCTGACACCTCTTGCAGCGCTTGACGAATTCTTCGAAATCCTTCTTCATTGTCGGCCACCAATACCCCTGAGTGATGGCTCGGTGGGCGAGGGACTGTCCACCGGAGTGGCAACCGCTGTCATCGGCATGAAGCTCTTCGATGATGCCCGGGACTTGATGTGAGTGAGCAACCAATAAGTATGGCCCGGTAAATGATCTTTTGTAAAGCTTGCCATTGGGATTAAGCCAGAAGAGGGCGGCTTTGTTTCGGAGTCGGTGAGCTTCCTTTTTGTTAGCTGGAAGGGAGTCATCTCTTAGGTAAAGGACAATTTCGTCCATCCAGCTCGGGCCAAGCTCTATGTTGAGTATCTCCTTGTTTAGTACTTCAAGCTCGAAACTGGGCTTGTCAATGGAGTTAAAGGAGATAGAACGGTGTCCTTTAGATGAGCATGCCGAGGCGAGTCCTGCAAGGGCGTCGGCGTGGGCGTTTTGTTCTCGGGAGATGTGCTCGACTCTGATTGCTTTGAAGCGTTTGATGAGCTGTACTGCGGCGCTGAGGTAGGTATGCATGCGGTCGTCCCGAGCTTCGTATTCCTCGGAGAGCTGGTTAACCACCAATTGGGAGTCACTGTAAACCACGAGTTCTTCGATGCCAATGGCTTCGGCAGTTTTGAGTCTGAAAATTAGTGCGTCATATTCGGCCTCGTTGTTAGAGGCTGGGAAGTTGATGGATAGTGAACTTTTGTGCAAGACATCGGAGGGCGATAGGAGGACGATTCCTGCTCCTGCGCCTCGGCTGTTGGAGGCGCCATCGACATACATTTTCCAAACATCGCCATGAAAAAGCTACCACGCTGTGCTTGGGTTGGCCTGGAGTAATGCCTCGGTGTTCGGGGTGGGAGCCGAAGCGGGTGTACTGGTTGGGGTGAGCTCGGCTATGAAGTTAGCAAGCACCTGAGCTTTTATTGCTGTTCGGGGTTGAAAATGGATTTCAAAATTGGCAAGCTCGACGGCTCACTGTGAGATTCGGTTGGAAAGGTCGGCCTTCCGGAGGAGAGACTTGAGAGGGTACTCGGTAAGGACAATGATACGGTGTGACTGGAAATAGGGAGCGAGCTTCCTGGAGGCTGAGACAAGGGCAAGGACGAGTTTTTCTAATGGTAGATAACGCGTCTCGGCGGGAGTCATTGTTTTGCTGGAATAGTAGATTGGCTGATGATCCCGATCTTCCTGGCGCACGAGGACCGAGCTGACAGCGTGCTGAGAGACAGCTAGGTAGAGGAACAAGTCCTCTTGGTCCCGGGGGGTGACGAGGAGTGGAGCTTTGGAAATATACTCCTTCAGCTGTTGGAGGGCTCGGTTGCAGTCTTCTGTCCAATTGAAGCTCTGTCGGCTGCCTTTTAAAAGTGCGAAAAATGGCTGGCATTTATCCGAAGAGCGGCTTATAAACCGATTCAGTGCTGCGGCCATGCCGGTCAAACGCTGAACGTCGCGCTTGTTGTGGGGAGCCGAGAGTTGAGTAATGGCAAGAATCTGGGAAAGGTCGGCCTCAATACCTCGTTGGGAGATGAGGTGACCAAGAAATTTGCCGGAGCTGACACCGAAGACGCATTTCTCGGCATTGAGGCGGAGCTTGTGTTTTTTGAGTATCTCAAAGACTTCGGCGAGGTGAGTTAGATGATCACCGGCGCGCAAACTTTTAACCACCATGTCATCGATGTAAGCCAGCATAGTGTCGCCTAGTAGTGCTTCGAACATCTTGGTAATCATTCGCTGAAAAGTGGCCCCGGCGTTCTTTAAACCGAAGGGCATAACCAGGTACCCCGGCGTTCTCTACATCGCCTTCACTCATGGCTATCTAGTGGTAGCCCCGGTAGGCATCCAAGAAGCTAAGACGCTTGTGTCTGGAGGTGGCGTCGACGAGCTGGTCGATACGGGGGAGTGGAAAGAAATCCTTTGGGCAGGCGTCGTTGAGGTTTGAGTAATCGACGCAGACTCGCCATTTGCCATTCTTTTTCTTGACTACGACGGTGTTGGCCAGCCACTTAGGGTACTGGACTTCTCTGATTGCCCCTGTGTTCAGGAGTCGGTTAACTTCTTCAATAACTGCTTCGGAATGATGAGGAGAAGACCATCGCGCCTTTTGCAAGACCGGGCATTTGGCTCGGTCGATGTTGAGTTCGTGGCAAATGAAGAAGGGGTCGATCCCAGGCATCTCATATGGGGTCCAAGCGAACACTTCGATGTTCCGATTGAGAAAAGCTACCATGTCATTCCGTTCAGTATCACTAAGTGAGGAACTGACAAGGAAGAAACGGGAACTGTCTTCAGTTATTGGGATGGTTGCCACGTCCTCTATGGTTTTGTCGTCGGGGGATCTACCGACGTCTTCCAAGACTGGGACCTCGGGGACTTCAATGAGGTTAATCCGGGAGGTTTGTTTGTTACTTCGGACGGCGTTGATGTAGCACTTCTTGGCCGCAGTTTGGTCACCGTACAAGTCTTCCTGGTGCCCGTGAGTGCCAATGAAACGGACCACTTGGTGATAGGTGGAGGCAATCGCTTTGAGCCTATACAACCAGGTGCGTCCAACAATTGCGTTTTAAGGGCTAGGGACGTCAACTACCACGAATTCCATTTCAAGAGTCACCAAACCGGCACGAACAGGAAGAGTGATCGTGCCGATGGGCCAGACAGGAGCTCCGTTGAAGCCGATAAGAGGAACTTCGGAGGGACGGAGGTCGGTGTCGGGAATCTTTAGGTTTTTAAACAGAGAGTAGTACATGACTTCGGCCGAGCTTCCCTGGTCTACGAGGACGCGACGGACGTTGAAAGTTCCGATGCGTAGCGTGACCACGAGGGCGTCATTGTGGGGTAGCTGGATGCGGTCGAGATCCTTCTCGGTGAATGTTATCGTCCATTTGGAACAGTCATCGGTTCTGCGGCGCTTCGGTTCGGGACCGACCAACATGACCTGTTTGGAAGAGAAAGCTTCGTTTAGATCGGCTCGGATGATGCGAGCGGCTTCGGGGTTTAGGGGACCATGTATGACATGGATTGTCTGGACTTCTTCCTCGGTGTTTGCTTCAGTCCGTTGTGCCCGAGCCATTGTCTTCTCGTGATCGATGAAGTTGCCGAGGTGGCCACCAGCAACAAGCTGTTCCAAGTATGCCTTGAAGGGCTTGCAAGCTGTGGTGAAGTGACCTTGCTCGTTGTGGTAACTGCATCGGACGATGGGGTTCTTGATTTTGCCATTTTCGGTTCCTAGCTTTTGATTTGGGAAGGAGAAAAAGGGCCGATCCTTCACCTGATCAATGATTCTGTAGATAGGAATGGTGAAAACGGTTTTCTCGGCATTGAAGTCATTTGGCTTCGGTCCTCTTCTCTGCGACTACTTGATGGTATTGACCTGTTTCTTTGGCGTTGAGACAGGTGCGGGGGCCGGCGTGGATACCGAGGTGTTTAATGTCTTGGAACTCGTCGGCTTCTCGATGCCTCTCTCTGCCTTAGATTCGATGAGCTGGCACCAGCCCTCAATACGAGTCATAAGGTCCTTCATAGAGTTTGGCTTATGGCGAGCGAGGTCGTCGTAGACTTGCTCATCCTGGGAGGTGAGACCGAGCTTGAATCCTCGGGCAGAGATGACGCCGTCGCAACCTTCTATCTCATTGAACAGTTCCCAGTAACGACCGGCGTACTGTCGAAGCATTTCGTCATTTCTCTTGCGGAGGGCTAAGAGGGAATCGATCTCCTTCTCGTGCTTGTTGCTTGTTACGAATCGGGCCATGAAGGCGTCGCAGAGGGAATCAAACGAAGAGATTGATCGAGCCGGGAGTTGATTGAACTAGGTAAGGCCTAGGTTGCCGAGGCTTGCAGGGAATACTTTGCATAAGAAGGCATCGTCCGAGGGTTCGTTCCGAAGAAACAAAGACATGACGAGCTTGTATTGAACCAAATGAGTGTACGCCTCGGTCTTGTCGTCGTATTTGGTAAACTTGGGTTGGGTGAACCCTTTGGGGGGGGTAACCGAGTCGATCTCTCTCGTAAAGGGAGAGGTTGTGAGTCGCGTAAGTCGTGCATCGCGATGAGGTCGGATCGAACGGTCGGGGCCGTCTGGATGCTCAGTCGCTGTACGCTTCTTGGGAACGAGTTTGTCCAATCGTTCGTATTCCTTTTTATTTGGGGTAGTACTAACCGATTTCCTGGGAAAGCGGTCCTGGCGATGGTGGCGGTAGCTGTCCCGAGCAGAAGACTCGAGGCGCTCGGTAATCGGGCTCCTGCTGTGTGCGCCACGGGGATTTGTGACGATGGGGCTTCTGGGACCGGAGCCCTTTAGGCCCTTACGGTATCCCCTGGTTTGGATCTCCACAAGGCCGTCATCTCCCCTGGCTGCCCTTGTGAGGCTAGGGGTAGATTCCCGGCCTGCCTTGCCGACCTGGACCGAGTGAGTGGAGGAGGTAGAGACGCTCCCAGCACCGAGCCTTTCGAAGGCCGAAGGTCTCCTTCGAAGTTGCACGGGGGAGCAGGAACGATCCCTGTGCGACGTATCCCTCGGGGCTCGAGTGTCCGCTGCTCTAGGTGACTCGAGGCGATCCTTGACGGAAGGGCGGGGTCTATGCTCTAGCAGGTGACCGACTTCGTGGCTGCGAGGGGAGGTACGACGGTCCTTCCTTCCGCCGCGACTCCCAGAGGAATGAGATGGGGAGATTTGGAGGAGGTGTTTAATCTCCGCCAACTCATCTCGGACGTGCCTGTCGCGCTCCATCACCGTCGTGAGATCGTCGATTTTCCGCTCAAGATGGCGGATGTAGGAGTGGAGCTCGGAAGATGGTCCTGCTTCTGGAACTGACGTTCCGGCGCCAATTCCGACGGATACATGGGTCTTTCCCAGGGCGGCTGCTCCGCCGGAAGCCAGGCTGTGATCCACGAGGGAACCGAGCCCGTGGGCGGTTCCATCGTGCTGCGTATCGTCAATCTCCACCATGTTTGATTCAGGAACGTTGAATGGAGTAGGATGGAAGTGGATGTTGGATTGATGGCTAGGTCCCCAGCAGAGTCGCCAATTGTAGGGGTTCAGATTTGGAGGAACCTTTGCCTGAATCAGTACTTCTCTTCCGTTGCTCCGTTCACCCGCCTCTGAACCTGCAATAAGTCACTAGGGCCAAGATAGCCCAGTGACCCTCCGACGATCAAGTTAGATCTCAGAGGAGGAAGTAGATCTAGGGTTTGGGAAAGATGACATACCTCTTTAGGTTAGAATCCCTTCGTATTTATAGACCTAGGTTTACTTGTTCTCCAAGGTAGTGCGTGAAGAATACGCTCGGGTAACCGCCTCGGGTGACATCACAGATGACGCACCGGATAAGGCGGTTACGAAGCACATGGCCAGACCTGGCCTAGATGCTTCTATCTGCCACGTATTGCTCATGGTCCCCTTTTGGTACGCAATACTCCTTCCAGAGATATTAACGGAAGGCATACTTCGGTAATGCCCCGAAGCATTAACAGGGGACCCGATACCGAACGAGGAGATAGGAGGATATATGCCATGGCCCATCTGCACTTCCCCACATACCGAATCGATATAAGCCCTCGGTCGATGATGGCCTGGCAAGGTTACCGAGGCTATGACCGAAGCCTCCACACTAGTTATGGACTCAATAATACTTTCTGTTTTTATTCATATTTTTAGAAAGAAAAACTAAAATTTTCACAACTACGTCCTCTTCGAAACAACCGCATCCAATCCCTATCCCACACCTGTGTTGTGTCGTGTCAGATGGGTACTTCCCTCTGGTTGATAGATCCATATAACAAAGATTATGTTGGTACCACAAAAGATTGCTGGATTCCTGTTCCTGTTATTATGTGACATTTTCTTAAGTCCGGTTGTTCAAATCAAATTCCTTTTCACTGCTTTTTGCGGTTATATCCATCAACTACATGAAAAGAATCGAATTTGAGCATATGGACTCCGGCATCTAGGATCATCGATTGAAGACTTTGAATCTCTATACCACGACAAGATCGAGGCCCTTAGCGGGTTTGTCCCTTCTCTATCGGCTCTTTCTTCGGTGAAGTTGTTAGAAAGAAGCCTATGTTTGATCAAAAAGACTCATGTGAAATGCAGGAATTGACAAATTTAACAGAATTTTGATCTGACAGTCTTCATTTTTGCTTTGTTGAAACCGTGTCAAACAAGTTGATGGAAAGTTGGAACCCACTACACCGCTGCTTAATTGGGTTGAATAATTTAACTCTCCATAAACCCATTGTGTTCCCACATGCCATTTCATATGTTAATTATAAAAAATCAACTTAATTGCTAGTAGTATGAGGCTTAATTCTGATGTTTTGTTACGGTGCCAATGGTTCGTGTAGCTAGCACCTGAATGTTATGTTCTATGTTACCCAAACTCGTGTGCGAATATCGTGTAGACGTGTATCTATATATTAGACATCTCAAACTTGAAGATAGAGGGCACATAATCTAGATTTGGGTACCCATACGAGGATACATGACATAATTATCTTCGAAATGAAATCATGTGCTACCATTTTCGTATTGATGAGATTTTTTTCATGAATAAGCTACTGTTGGATTAACTGTTATAAAATAAGAACAGATTACCTCAATAATCTGTAACCGAAATACAAATTTACCAATCGAATAATGGTTGCAGCATTTTGGGTTGAGTCGCGAACTAGGTTGCTCTGTTTAAGACGTTTCGCGGCTCTACCCAGATTGTGCAAGTAGTTCGATCATTACCACACCGTCCCCAGGATAAATCAGCCCAGAATACAACCTCTGTTCGGCCTTCTCTGCACAGAAGAAAACAACAACAAAACACAATATCGACCCTATTGCTCGAACTCAAAGAGAAACCATTTTTCTGGAGGAAGAGGGAGATGTTTTCATTTCTATATTTCAATGATTCTGAAAGTTTGAATATATAGACGGAGAAGGAGCGTCTAAGGATTTGATTTTTTGGAAAGAAAATCAAATCAATTCAATTACCGCACTAAATAAGGATAGATTTTGTAATCAATCATCAGAGATTTTAGGAACACGTTTTAGTCGATGAGTAGCAAAAGGAAACCAATGAATATTCACTAATATCTCTCAAAAGAAAATCAGCGAATATTCACTAATACCTCTCCTGAGTATTATGCTAGAACTAGTGAATATTCACTAATACCTCTTCTTGGGTATTACGCTAGAACGAGTGAATATACACTAACAACTAGTGAATATACACTAATACTTTGTCTAGCCACATTCACAAAGTTTTACAAATACACCAAAATCCCAACAGCTACACAAAGAGAGCTGAAAAATTCCCATATCATATCTTCGAATAAGCTACACAAAGATAGAAGTTGTCCAGATGCTCCAAGGGTTGAAGAATGCTAGCTCTATTTTAGCGGTGAACATTATGGATGTAATAAATTTAACTCATCATTTTCATTCTGTTTCGTTTTCTTTTGTTAGACGCGATTGTAATAGGGTGGCTCATGCTATAGCCAAATATGCCCTATCAATTGAGTTTCCTACAACTGGGATGAGAATTTTCCGGACTGGACTTGTAGGGAGGCTTCGTTAGATATTTTCAATATGCATGCAATAATAAATAATATGGTGACCGATTGACAAAAAAAATATCTTCGAATTCAAGGCTTGTGATCGGCCCACGGTCCGGATAGGAGCTTTAACTCCTTTTGACTGCTTTAACACATTTTCAGTCTACTATGCAAGATAGTAATCTGGAATTCTGGCTTGTAGGCTCAAGCTCTGGTTAGGGCTGGCTTAGACATTTGTGAGGCCTAAGCAAACATTTTCAATCGGGACCCTGAATCTACTTGGCATAGTTAAAGTACTTAGGTAGAAAAAAATTCATATGGAAGTCATTACGATCATTTAAGAGTTTAAGTACCCAATCAATAACCATTACAATCATTTACTTTTATGGAGGCCTAATTACTATATGGACCTAAAAAATTTGGGGCCCTCAAAATTGGTAAAAAATTGGGGGCCTAAAGCGGCGGCTTTACGAGCTTTAGCTCAAAGAGCCGGCACTGGCTCTACATGTACACTATGGTTGTGTTCTTTTTTGTTAACTGGAAATTCTTGTTAGCTGTTGGATGTCAGTGATGTATTTTTCCATCGATCAGAGCTGCTACTGGGAAGGTGCTATATTAGATGTTTGTAGTAGACATATTTCTCCATCTTTGACAAGTCCGTTTGGATGGCTGTAGATTTCTAATTGAGAGATTCCTTATTTCCATGAGAATAGCTCAACTTGACAAGTTACATTCGATGGTTTCGAAAGGGATCTAGACATTGAGTTTGAGAGTCAACCGACTCATCTTTACAAGTTTGTTTGGGCTACAAGTGATTGGACCTCGTTTGGAGATTCCTATTTCTCCCAGGAGTCAACGAGCTCGAAGGCTGGGAGAGTGTCAGTTTTCGTGGAAAACGGACATCAAATTTTGATCAATTTGATTGATAAGTGAAGTAATAAGGTGTAAGATTTGAACCTCAACCAGTCTTGTGGGAGCCTAATGCCAAACCGTTGGCACCCCAAATTATCATATCGGCGAGTCCCAGCAAATGACTCTATACCGGACTCTGTTTCGATGTTTTGTCTTCTCCCACAAGTATACATACTTGAGGGCTGGGTGTGTGAAATTTTACGTGGAAATCGGATTGGAAAGGATAATTTTGACTCGAAGAACCTTAAACCCTGTATCATCATGTCGGCATGTCCTAACGCATAGCTCTGTAACAAGACGTCATTTCCCTGTTTTGTCTTCTCCCACAAGTCTATATATATAACGGAGGGCAGAATGTGTCATTTCTTGGGAAAATCGGACTCGGTGCTTCTAGTTCTTCCGGGAAATCGATCGTCATATGGACAATTTTGTGCCAAAGGGCTGATGAAGCGCGAAGCGAGGCCTGCGCTTTAGTAGTACAGTGAAGCGCAAGTCGAAAAAGAGAGTAGAATATACACTTCCTAAAGTCACCAAATCACCTACAGTGGTGCTATATAGTCCCAAAGTCATTAACCAGTCGTCAATCGTTGGTTTCCACCACGACTATCTCCAACTCAACACTTCCAAATAGAGGATCAAAATAATACTATTTCATATTCATAAAGTAAATTTAGAGGATTTCATTATTCATCTTTAGAGCATCTCCAATCCAATTAACATCCTCCATTGCTCCATTTGAGAGGATAGAAATAATGGATTTTAATTGAAAGTGAATATAGAGAAGTTTACTATTCATACAAACTCCAATCACAAACCTCTATATCTCAAGATTCATCTCTATTCAATAACTTCCTCACTTTTCCTCCAATTGTTATTAACTCTTACTCCAAAGCTTCTATTTATAGAACACTGAAAGATAAATAGTACTCCCTCCGTCCCAAATTGAATGTCAATTTTTGATATCCGTGTCAATTTTAACTCCTTATATCTTTCAATATGGATCTCAAAAAATATGCAATATGGATCTTGTTTGATAGTTCTCGATTAGTTCTATTATACAAAGTTTTTAAACTCTTGAAAAAATATTATAGATTAAAAAATATAAGTAATGAAAAATGACACGGGTTTCAAAAATTGTCATTCTTTTTGGGACGGAGGGAGTATGAGCTAAATTTATTACGAACCACCGGGTCCGCTTAGCCCAATTTGAAAATCGGCAAATAGACAAGTACCATGTCGTGCCATATTATTACATGCTCGCAATTCAAGTAACTAAAATTACTAAATGACATGAAACTGACATAGCCAACTTAGTGCCTCATGCTAAATCTTGTCCCTTACAAGTGATCGCCTAAAAAGGGGCAAACAAGTGTAGTGGGCCAAAATAACTTCGGTCGGAAAGGCCCAAGAGATCAGGTCAAAACTATCACCTGTTCTAGACACGTCATCCCCAGGGCTCTCAATTCGTCAATAACGTCATTACTCGTCACGGGAAGGCACTCCACTGTTCGGCCGAACGATATCCGACCCCCAACAGTTCTGCCAACCGTACTTTTTCTTACGTCTTAACCGGACGATCGCTTGGCATACCTTAGCTCGTTCGGCGGTGTAAAGCTTTCGTTTGGAAGGTACGTTATCACTTGGGAAAAGATCTCAGGAATAGTGCTTGCAAGTGGGAATCAAAGGGCCATCTAGAAACTTTCTACTTATGGCTTAATCTAGAAGCTTTCTACTTATGGCCGAAAGTGACATGATCTAGAAGCTTTCTACTTATAGCCAAAAGTGATATCATCTACTTGTCCAACACTCAAAGCCTTGCCTACAAATAAGAGGTGATACCACAAGGTAAATAAGCTAATCTCTCTCATTCTTACAAACTTCACTAAAAGCATACTTTCCTCTACCTCTCGAGCTCTCACTAACTTGCTCGTCGAAGCGTCTTCCCAGAGGTATATCCCCTTTTCGGTTTTCAGGTACCCAGTTTACCGTTCAACCTTTTCACTGTACAACAGCAAGGAGGAAGAGGTTCAATGATTTTTTCAGCCCCCCACAATTGGCGACTCTGCAGGGGAAACTTTCTCCTAGCTCTTTGTGTTGTGGAACTGAATAAAATCATTCTCTTCCTCTTGTTGTCCTAAAGATGTCAACGGTATACAGACATCTCACACGGACGCTCTTGCTGTCACCGTTATCATTGATAAATCTACCGATCAATGAGTATTGGTCGGCCAAGGTGGTTTGATCGAGGTAGTGTTCTACTCAACTTACAAGTGTTTGGGGCTTATCCCGAACCGACTCCAGACCGCACCAATTTCACTCATCAGCTTCATGGGAACCTGTTTGGCCGCTCGGCTTGATTACCTTCCCCGTGCGCACCAGCTCCCGAGTGATGGTTGTATTAGCCGCTCGTAGTGGACAATTCCCCGAGCTCCTACAATAGCCTCCTTGGTCGGCAGGAATGCCTCTACAGAGACCGACACCGGTCAAAAGAAGTGCTATGTCAGTACTGTCCTCCTTACGTCTGTTGCAGATGAAGACGATCATCTCCACCTTGCGATATTCATCAAGCCGAATATTGAAGTACTCACAAGACCTCGCAAGTTACGGTTTGAGCCTCGGTAAGGCCAGGCTCTTGCAGGTTTCTTTGCCGAGTTGACTCCTTGCCTTGAAGATAAAAGCCAATGACTTGAAGATTGCTGAAGAAGAACGGGAGCTTGACAAAGCGGAGTTCTTGGCCGAGCTTCCCGAGCCCCATCCTATAAAAATTTGGGGCTCAGAACACTGCTGGAAACAAAAAGTCGAAGCGCAAATAGAAGTTGTTCTCAAGAAAAGCCTAGAGATTGAAAGTGGATGGAGCTACAACACCAGTGGTGTTGGGGCTGGTACTGTTCGGCAATTTCACCCCTAGCGTTTGGCGTACCTACGCGTCGCTAGGGTTCAAGCACTTTCACCCATAGTGTTCAGCATACCTACGCGTCGCTATGGTTAGGTGAAATCCTCGAAGCCTTCGGTTACTTATTCGTTAGGCGAAATCCTCGAAGCCTTCGGTTACTTATTCGTTGGGCAAAATTTTCGAAGCCTTCGGTTACATATTCGTGCAGCAAAATTCTCGTAGCCATCTGTTACATATTCATTCGGCAAAATTCTCGAAGTCATCGGTTACATATTCGTTTGGCGAAATTCTCAAAGCCAACGGTTATATAATACTTTCTTCTTTTCATCATATTTATACAAAGAAAAGCTAGAAGTTTCACAATTAATGCGTTCTCTTCGAAATAGCCGTATCCGATCCCTATCTCACACCCATGTCGTGTTGGCATGGCTACTTAGCCCAAAATGATGGATCCATATAACAATGGTAATGTTTTAGTACTCCAAAAGAACTATAGAAAAATTTGCTGAATTCATGTTCCTGTTACTAGGTGATATTTTATTAAATTTGGTTGTTCTTTGTAGGCCTGTCAATGGGCCGGATCCGATAAGACTCAAATCCGATAGTGGTAATCCGGATCCGAAAATCCGATCCGGAAACTTTTTTTACTTTAAAAATTTTAGCAAAAAAAAAATTATTTTCTGAAAAAAAATTTTAAAAAATAAAATAAAAATAAAAATACAACTTCTTAAACATTTTTTTTTTTTAATAAAGTTCGGATTTGGATTGATAACGGATTTAATCCGATCCGATCCGGATCCGTATTGAATTACCGGATTCAGATTATCGGATTATCGGATCGACGTTATCGGATCGGATCGGATCCGAATCGGATTCGGTCCATTGACAGACCTAGTTCATTGTGCTTGGGATGGCTAGAAAAGTTTATCTCAAATAAAGTTTCTTTTCATTGCTTTTCGCAATTATCCATCCGCTACACGAAAAGGCTCGAATTTGGGCTTGTGGATTCCGGCATCAAGGATCATTGATGGAAGACTTTGAATCTCTTTACCACAAGCATATCAAGGTCCTTAGTGGGTTTGTCACTTTTCTTCCATCTCTTGCTTTGTTCAACTATTTAGGAAAAAAGAAGAAGAAGCCACCAATGATGCTATGGGAATGAGAAAATCCTTGCAAGGCCATGTCAATTGTCTTTGTGCATCTACTCGTGGATGTTCTGTTGGTGTCCGAAGTTTAATTTAGGCAAATGCATGGGTTCATATTCCTGTTAATTATTAAGTAGTCTTGTTAATGTTCTTGTCCATACTTTGTACACAGTTTTGGTTTGGTTTGGTCGCCGAGAAAGTGGAAGTCGAGAAAAGATATTTGATGGCTTTAAATCCAGAGATGAATGTATAGACTTGTTTGGACTTGAAGTTTTGGGGCGCCTCTATTTTTCAAATTTTTGATATACATAAAAAGATAAACTGCAGGCTCAATTCCGTGCCCCAAACCGCATCCAAACTGATCCGACTGAACAACACACACAAACGGGTGGCGGATGGAAAAAACGACAATCCGCCACTTGTGAATTGAATTGGGAACTAAACCGATCCGCCCAAAACAGATCCAAACCCAAGATTTGCGACCAAAACAAAAAATCAAGCCAAAACCCGACGGGTTTTCTATCACCTATAAACCGTAACCATACCAGACTGGTCCGTTTCAAAAAAAACCATACCAGACTGGTGTGTTTATCCATGAGATGGTTTATATGACTAATACACATATTCCTTTCCTTTATGTCCAAGGAAGAGTAGAGATTCCATTTACAAACTGTCAATGCACATCACTAAGAAATTCACGAACATGGAATTTCGTGGTATGGTAATTCTTGGTGTGGTGATGTCGAAGGATGTGTTCGCTTCGTTGATTGATATGCTTTGAGGAAACGAACAGTGAATTTCCATCCATTTTTCATAAAATAAAGCGTGTCATTGTATGAGCATGCACGATCTTCTATCTCTTATCATAATTTCAGAAGTTCAATTTCTGCTGCATTGAGTTTTTGCATCAATATTTCACGATTCAGTGTTCTGATATGTCGACAAGAAGAACTGAGATGCCTATTCCCGGACGAATCTTCTATTTAATGAGTCTATGATACACATGGAACATGATACGTTACAAAACTTGATTCAGAAAATTAGAGAGATGGTACAACTATGCCTCCACATTTCAGGTCAATGGAACTGCTATCTGCCACACGATGGACACAAACCTTTACCTAAGTTTTCTTTATTGAAGCAAGTTGAGATAATTAGGTAACAAAAACACAATTACACTTAGCTTAATTAGAACACTTAACCCAAAAACATAATAATTAGGACACAGCTATGGTACACAGGGTATACCGTATATCTAAATTATGACAATTTGTGATTTTCATTATGACGATTTTTGGTATTTTAATGCATATTTTTTATGCTAGTTATGACTTCTACTTTAAAATTTACCTGTTGAACAGGTCATTAGCAGGTTACCCATAGTTAAAAAATATTGTTACTATGTAACCATAATTATTCATACCAGAAACCATAATACTTGTACCTCAACCAAATATATGAGTACAATATCACAAATTAAATAATGCTACCCACAAATGTTATGACAACACCATAAATTGGCATTATCTTACCACAACGAGTCGTATCAAAAATTCTTTGACAAGTATGATATTCCGTAACAAAATCAAAATATGTCGTACTAGAATCAACAATTGTTATACCCAAACAAAATATGTGTAAAATACCACAAAATCAGTAAAATAACCAAATTTGTTATGACAATACCTAAAATTGTCATTTTCTTACCACAACGTGTCTTATCAAAAGAAAACATATTTAAATACTACAACTTATATAACAAACCATAATTGTTATGACAATACCATAATTTGACATTTTCATGCCCACAACTATCATAGCAAAGGAAATTAATTAAAATATTCCGTAACAAGACCAAAATACCACAAATTCAGTAACATAACCAAATTTGTTATGACAACACCATAAATTGATATTTTCATACCCACGACGTGTCGTATAAAAAAATTCAATCGAAATCTTCAATTAACGATAGTTATAATTAGCAAAATATCATACCACAAATTCAGTAATATAACCAAATTTGTTATGATAATACCATAAATTGACGTTTTCATACTCACAACATGTCGTATGAAAAAAATTCAATCGGAATGTTCAGTTAACAATAGTTATAATCAAAAAATACCAAACCATAAATTCAGTAATATAACCAAATTTGTTATGATAACAACATAAATTAACGTTTTCATACTCACAACGTGTCGTATAAAAAAATTCAATCAGAATATTCAGTTAACGATAGTTATAATCGTCAAAATATCATACCATAGCTAAATGTCTTTAGCGAGTATATTTTTAGAATGATCGATCATAACTATTAGAATATCAAGTCATATGATATTCAGCATTGTCACCAAAATTAGATATCGACAACTGCGTAATCAAAAAAATTTAATGTATCCAGATACAAAAATGAAGTTGATCGCTTATCATTAGACCCTTAATCTGACAAAAAAAAAAAATCCTTTTACTATTGAATCCGGGTGCCAATGAAAGGGCTTTCTAAACCCTATCAAGCCAAAAAATTACATGGATTATTTAATCAACAAATATAACGAAATCAATGGTTTTGATCGTCATTATTGTGTCGCGGTTGCAAATCAACCATACATTCAATTACAACAGATAAATTGGTTTTATATCAAGTATATTGAATGCACAATTCTAAATGTTCTTTTGGTACGACACATTGTGGTAAGAAAATGCCAATTTTTTGTGTTGTCATAACAATTATGGTTATGTTATATAATTTGTAGTATTTTACAAATGAGGGAGAGGGAGAGAGAGTCAAGGAAGAGAGAATAACCTATTACCTGCTAAGCCATTTTTTCATTTTATTAATTGATTTAATAAATGGGTGGTTTGGATTATTCACTTTTAAATTCAAGGATTTAAAATTATGGTGCATATGGTACCCCGAACTTGACAAGAAAATGGACAGTCAAAAAACAAATTAATTAAATGTTCATGGGACTCCACTTAGCCATTACAAAGACAACAAGACATATCTACTAGCAAGCCCCAACTTTCCAGAATGTCCTTAGTAGATAATCTATCCCAGAATGAGTAATTCAATCAATGAATGCCCATCGAGGGACATGATGGACGAACCAGACATTTTTTTTTTCCCCAAGAAATGGTAGGCAGGACCTCCCTCTAAGCATTCCAGTTGGTTCAGAATTCAATTCTGCACAGAATCCCATCCTTTTTCCATCCTCAAGCTTGTTACAATCCTCGCTTCTAATTAGGTGGATATCAAAGGCACGCCCAAGTCCCAAGTAGGAGAAATTTTTCAGTGCCAAGCGCGGTACCACTTGGTGTCCGCTCGGTGCATCCGAGCCGTCCATTTCGATTTTGGACGGCTTGGATTTGGAAAGAGAAAGAGGAGAGAGAGTGTGGGGGTGAGAGGAGATCAGAGGAGAGAGTGTGTTTCAATTTGGACCGTCCAATACACTTTTGGATGGCTTGGATGTGCTCGCTTGGGCACCACGTCAGCCGGGTGACGTGGTACCCACCCGTCACTGAAAATTTTCTCCCCAAGTAGACTGGGAGAGAACCTACTAGAATAGGAAGGATGCTACATAGCTCTTCGTTTTCAGTTTTTTCACAACCCAAACCCGGGGGTCTACGAATCTGTGACCGGCCTGTAAGGCTAACCTACCACAACCTTTGATTTCTATCAGTTAAGAGACTATCACTAAAATAAAATGTGAAAGCATTATTGAAAATATCCACAATATATATATTCTATTTATTGAACACTGACAGATAAATAGTACAAACTCAATTTATTACAAATCATGGGATTTGTTAAGCCCAACTTGAAAAGTGGAAAATAGACAAGTACCATATCATGCCATATTATAACATGCTCGCAATTTTTTTTTTTTTTTTGTTAATTGATAGAAGAGATCATTTACCTCACATATTATAACATACTCGCAAATCAAGTAACTGAAATTACTAAATGACATAAAATAGGGATAGCCCACTTAGTGCCCAATGCTAAATCTTGTCCTCTCCACGTGATCGCCTGAAAAGGGATAAACCAATCCAGGTGAGAATTTAGAATACCAAAGTTACAAGTTTACCATGGAAATTAACAACAATTGAATCAAATTCCACAATCGTAGAAATAACTTGTGAACTAAAATGTGCCCAAAGCCAAGCAACAATATCGTATACAACTAAACTTTAGCCATGGGAATAAAAATAAAGAAGTTTCTCATAAATGTCTTTTTCCCGACAAATGAACTAAACTTTAGTTTTCTTGCAAAATTCTTTTGTCAAATGAACACTCACGGAAAAATAATAGATCTCTTTTTCTTTTACTTCACTTTTCTTGAGAATAATTTTTCTGCACATTATTCCTGGCAACTGAACAGAACCTAAGGAATGAACAGGGAATTTCGTGGTATGGTAATTCTTGGTGTGGCAATGTCCAAGGATGTGTTTGCTTCGTTGATTGATATGTTTTGAGGAAATGAACAGTGATTTTCCATCCATTTTTCATAAAATCAAGCGTGTCATTGTATGAATATGCACTATCTTCTATCTCTATCAGAATTTCAGAAGTTAGATTTCTGTTTGCGTTGAGTTTTTGCATCATTCACGATTCAGCATTCTGATATGTCAACAAGAAGAATTGATGCCCATCCCCGATCCCCGAATGTATCTTCTATTTTATGAGTCTATGAAACACATGGAACATGAAAGGATACAAAACTTGATTCAGGAAACTAGAGAGATGGTACATGATTCGAATCCCAATTTTGCAACTATTCCTGCACACAGGACATTCAGGTAAATGGAACTGCTATATATTTTGCCACACGACGGACACAAACCTCTACCTGACTTTACTTTATTGAAGCAAGTTGAGATAATTAAGTACAAAAGAAGAAGAAGCAGAATTACACTCTTCTTCAAACACTTACCCTTCAATGGTGCTAGCGTCTCTGAAGCTGGTTTCTGTTGTCTCTTTTTCTTTGATGTTTTGCTCGCTGCTCTTGATGATGGAGAATCCTCACAATAACTCTATCGAGAGGTTTATAGTAGCATTGTCTCCATCTTTTCGAATATAAAAGTGGCCCAACAATAACTCCAAACCCCACGGTATATCCCAATGTAGAGATTATGTAAACCCAGTTAATCTTATCCTCTTCAATATATGATTGCGTACCATTCAATGTTGGCGTTGCCGGTTCTGCTTCCTTGCAATAAGAGGTCAAAGGAGGTCCCCATAATCCTTTGTTTCCTTTGAACGAAGTTTCTGGAAATGTTTGAAGCTGGGGGCCTCTTGGGATCATTCCAACAAGTTGATTGTACGATAAGTTCATAATTGCAAGAAATGTCAGACTTGAAAGTGTCATTGGGATGCTTCCACCAAGCTTGTTCCATGAGAGGTTTAGTGATTCAAGCTTTGACAAGTTTCCAAGTGATGAAGGGATTGACCCAGTGAGGGCATTGTGGGATAGGTTGAGAACATAGAGGGATTTCAGATCCCCAATTGTATCTGGTATATTTCCCTTGAACCTATTGTTTGAGAAATCAATGGTGGTAAATATAGTTAAGATCTTCACCAGCTTCATCTCTAACTCTTTGATGACAATTGTCACTGAATCCTCATAGTAAAAAGAAAAGGTAGACAACTCAAAACGCAATTGATTGAGATTTGGTTGTGCGTTACCCCCATCCCTCATTGCCTTCCTCTGTGAAAAGAATTTTGGGGGCAAAAAACCACTGAAGTTGTTGAAAGCTAGGTCAATGATTTGAAGCTTTGGCCAGGTATAATTATGAATTCCTCGGCAATGAATATTTCCATGGAACTTGTTGGATCGTAATACTAAGACATGCAATTCTGATAAGTTTGCCAAGAAACAGGGGAAGTTACCATTTATGTTGTTGGTACCAAGATTTAAAACCTCCGCATTTGCACAATTGGCCAGGGATTTTGGAACCTCCCCTTCCAAGTGATTTCCATTCAACTCAAGGGTCCTCAAAGTGCAACCTTCCGGGAATGTCCCCATTATTTTACCAATAAGTTGGTTATTCTGCAAATTCAGTACGCCTAGGGTCATAGTACTATTATCTATCAGACATTGGGGTATAGTGCCAGTGAATCTATTATTGGAAATATCAAGAACCTCAAGGTTGCTCTCATTGCATATTGATGAAGGGATGGGTCCAGAAAGCTTGTTATGTGAAAGAGAAAAGTACGAAACAGAGGCAATGCCGTTGCCCATTTCAGCAGAGAGAGAAGAGCCGAAGTTATTCCTTGAGTAGTCCACATAGGTCGCCGATTTTGGTGGTATTGGCATTTCACCGCGGAGCTGATTCGAATGAAGGTCAAGGGTCGTAAGACTAGCCGGCATAACATATTCCCGCTGCAAACCCACAAGGAGATTACAAGAAAGATTCAATGCAGAATAATCATGATTCCAAATCCAATTTGGTATGACACCAGAAATTTGGTTGTTAGAAAGGTCTAAAAGTGACAAGCTTGATTGATTCATTAGAGGAGGGAACTTTCGCAACTTGCAAGAAACCAATCCTAAAAAGACGAGTTGGGGAAAGGATGGTAAGATAGAGTCATTGATACTAGCATTGACTGACAAGTTATTGTGTGAAAGCATAAGCCACTTGAGATTTTGAAGCCTATGGAAACTTTCTAGCTGTATGGTGCCACTAAAGTTATTGAAAGAAAGATAGAGGTCTTGGAGACTTTGGAAATCAAAGAAGTACGAGGGGATAGGCCCTTGTATTTTGTTATTTTCCAAATCTAGTGCCTCCAAAGTAGACGAGGATTTGTTTGGAAGAAACTCAGAAACTTCACTGAATTGGTTGTTGGAAAGCCAAATTTGCTGCAAAGATGGAAGGGAAAACAGAGAAGAAGGAATACTCCCATTGAATGAGTTATTCCGGAGATCCACCTCTACAAGATTTGAAAGGCCTTCAAAGTAAATGGAAGGAACTAGACCTGTTAGAGCATTATTAGAGAGGTCTATGGAAGTGAGATTTTTGGATCCCTGAAACGAAGGTATTGGACCTGCAAAATTGTTGAATGAAAAATCCAAGGAAATAAGCTGACTAAGGTTTGCCAGTGAATTCGGAATCTGTCCACTGAAATGACACTCATAAAGCGTTATACTCCTTAGCTTCATCAAATTTCCGATAGACTCCGGTAAATTACCAGAAAAATTTGTGCGGCCAAGCAACAGATTTCGAAGGGGCCGATTTCGTGGAAAATCAGGTAAAGAACCATTGAGCAGTGTATTGCCCCACAAATCCAGAGTCTCTAGTGTTTGTACCCGTTGAAATACGATGTCCGGAAATGTTCCATATAATTCCGAACCATTGAGAATCAAAATTGTCAAATTCGGGAAATTCGCAAAGAAACGTGGGACCGGAGACGAGAGATTGTTCCCAGCCAAATTAATTTCTGTAAGGTACTGAAGGTTTTGAAGGGAAGAATCAATAGGTCCTGAAAGTAAACAATCACTCAAGCTCAAAACTCGCAGGTTAGGCAATGAAGATGAAATGGCCTGACCCCATTCATACCCATTTGCTGATATATTTACCCCGTCCAAATAAAGCTCTGTAAGTCCTCCAAGGTTACGAAAAAGTGTGAATAAATTTGTTTTCTCAATTCTCAAGTACCAATTACCAGATAGATCAAGCTTCACCAACCTCATCAAGCGCGAGAATTCCATCGGAATCTGGCCGTCAAATTCAGCAGTTGACAAATTTAGATATTTTAGATTGGTGAGGACTCCAACACTGGATGGAATTCGTGTGGAGTTGAAGCTGTTGTAAGCTAAGTTCAGCTTCTCTAGAAACTTGAGTCGGAAAAGACTGCTTGAGTCATTTAAACCTCCGGAGATTGATTCCGTGCTCAGGTCGAGACCTATAACGCGGTCGGAATGGTCACAAGTCACACCATTCCATTGACAACAATTGTTGCTTTGAGCCCAACTCACCAACTTGACAGAGAAATTTGGATCGAACTAAAGGCTGTTCTTCAATTGAAGCAACAAAGACTTTTGATCCTCCAGACATTTGCTGTGTACTGGAATGGTGATAGAGCAGAAGATTGTGAGTGTGGTGATTGAGAAAAATGTTGAGACGTGAAGACAATTTTAGAGTTGCAGTAAAAATGACCCGGAAGGTTTTAGGTCCTGCCCAACGCAGGTTTTACCGTTTTTTAGGATTTTCTAGTATTAGCTTGCTTGCACATATAAAAGCAAAGCTAGGGCTGCCTCTTTTTGTAACTCTGACATATTTTCATCATAGTGAAACACCCCAGCACCCCGTGGACGTACGATTAAGCAATCAGCTTAAGTCGGAACCACGTAATCTCTGTGTCTTGTTCTTTTCTTACTTTATATTGTTTTCTATTCTTGGTTTGTTCTTCGATTGTATGAGTTTGATTGTGGGTTTGGACGTTCGAATCCCCGACAACTGGTATCAGAGCTCCAGGTTAGGAGGTCAAGGGTTTACACAATGGCTGAAGAAAAATACAAGATCGAGAAGTTCAATGGTACAAACTATGCTTTCTGGAAGATGCAGATGGAGGATATTTTGTATCAGAAGGATCTATATCATCCGATCAGTAGCACAAAACCAGAAAGCATAAAGCAAGCAGATTGGGATATTTTGGATCGCAAAGCTTTGGGGACTATGCGATTGAGCCTCGCGCTGTCGGTTGCGTCGAATATTGCCAAAGAAAAGACTACAGCAGATTTGTTCAAAGCCCTAGGAAAGATGTACGAGAAACCTTCTGTGGTGAACAAGGTATATCTTATGAAAAAGTTGTTTAACCTAAAGATGCCTGAAAACTCTATTGTTGCTGAACATCTGAATGAATTTAATACGGTCACGAATCAGTTAGAATCCATGGGTATTAATTTTGATGATGAGATTAGAGCTCTTGTTCTACTATCGAGTTTGCCAGAAAGTTGGAATGGACTTGTCGTGGCAGTGAGTAATTCCTCTGGGTCTGCAACAATTAAATTGAAGGATGTTACTGGATTGATATTAGGAGAAGAGGCTAGGAGGAGAGCATCGGGTGAGGATGTTGCTTCGAGTTCAGCACTTAATACAGAGGACAGAGGCAGGTCTGCAAATAGGGGAGGCAACAAGGGCAAGGGAAGAAGGAGTTCCAAGAACAAGGGCAGGAGTAAATCTTATAGTAGAGAAGTGAAACCTGAAGGTTGTTGGAACTGTGGTCAGTTGGGGCATTGGAAGCGAGACTGTAAGGCACCACCGAAAAAGCAGCAGAACGGGAATAATCAGGGGGGTAAGAACACCGTAAATGTTTCCGAGGAATCGGATAATGAAGCCTTGATTTGTTCGCTGGATTCTCGCGATGAGTCTTGGATTGTAGACTTGGGAGCCTCATTCCATGCTACTTCACGCATGGATGTGCTACAGAATTATGTGCAGGAAAACTTTGGAAAAGTTTATATGGGTGATGATGAAGCTTGCAACATAATTGGAAAAGGGGATGTGTATATGACTCAGACAGACGGGACAGTACTGAAATTGAAGGATGTTAGACATGTGCCTAGTCTAACAAGAATCTTATTTCGGTGGGTCAGTTGTCAGAGGGTGGAGTGGTCACATCATTTACATCAGACGCTTGGAAGATGAGCAAAAGGGCACTGGTTATGGCTCGCGGTAAAAAGGAAGGAACCCTATATGTATCTTCGGGTACTTACTGTAGCATCGCAGTGGCAGCATCAACGGTTAATTGTATTACGTGGCATCGTAGGCTGGGTCACATGAGCGAAAAGGGGATGAAAGTAATGTTGTCAAAAGGGAAATTGCCGGGTTGTAAGTCGCTGGACTTGGACTTCTGTGAGGATTGCATCTTTGGGAAACAGAGGAAAGTTAGCTTTACAAAGGTGGCAAAGACTCTAAAATCAGAGAAGTTGGAGCTGGTTCATACAGACGTGTGGGGACCATCTCAGGTATCTTCTCTTGGTGGCTCACGTTATTTTTGTTACTTTCATTGATGATGCTATTAGAAAATTATGGGTTTATTTTCTCAAGCATAAATCTGATGTGTTTGGTGTTTTCAAGAATTGGAAAGCATTAGTTGAGAATGAAACAGGAAAGAAATTGAAGTGTCTGAAATCTGATAATGGCGACGAGTATTGTGATGGTGAGTTTGAGGCTTACTGTGCTGCAAATGGGATTCGAAGGTTGAAAACGATCCCAAAGAAGCCAAGGCAAAATGGAGTTGCTGAGCGCATGAATAGGACGATCTTAGAGCGCGCAAGGAGCATGAGGTTACATGCTGGGTTACCTAAGCAATTCTGGGCTGACGCAGTAAATACAGCGGCGTATTTGATCAACAGGGGACCTTCAGTTCCTTTGAACAATGGATTGCCGGAGGAGACTTGGTTAGGTAAAGAGGTAAATTTATCTCATTTATGAGTATTTGGTTGCATGGCCTATATGCATATTGAATCGAGTGATAGGGGTAAACTTGATGCTAAGTCTCGAAAGTGTGTGTTCATAGGCTATGGTACTGATAGCTATGGGTATAGGCTATACGATTTTGAAAATCAGAAAACACGCAGGAGTATGGATGTGGTATTTAATGAGTCTTTTTTGTATAGAAATAGACAGAATCAACCCGATAAGACTAATGAAAATTCAGACTTTGTAGAGTTTTAGGGGATCCCTGACAGTAATGTCTTATAGCCTTAGGATATTAATACACAACCTACTCCACAGGCAGATCCACAGACTCCTCCACTCAGGAGGTCTACACGTACCGTTAAACCACTAATGCGTTATTCTCCTTCTTTACACTATTTGTTGTTAACTGATAGTGGTGAACCAGAATGTTTTAAGGAAGCATTGCAGGTGGAGACCAGGGGAGAGTGGGAGTGAGCAATGGATGATGAGATGGATTCTCTCTCATCAAACCAGACTTGGGACTTGGTTCAGTTACTCAAGGGGAAAAGAGCTTTGCACAACAAATGGGTATACAGGCTTAAGGAAGAATCTGATGGGAGCAAACGGTACAAGGCAAGGTTGGTAGTAAAGGGTTTTGAGCAGAAATCAGGTATTGACTACACCGAAATCTTTTCTCTTGTGGTAAAGATTTGCACTATCAGATGTGTCCTTAATATTGTGGCTGTTGAGAACTTGCACTTAGAGCAGTTAGATGTTAAAACTACTTTCCTTCATGGGGATTTGGAGGAGGATATTTATATGCATCAACCAGAGGGTTTTGTTGTCAATGGAAAAGAGGATCAGGTATGTAAGCTTCGAAAGAGTTTGTATGGGTTGAAGCAGGCGCCTAGGCAGTGGTATAAAAGGTTTGATGCCTTTATGACAAATACGGGGTTCAATAGATGTCATGGGGATCACTGTTGTTATTTTAAGAAGCTTGGTAAATCGTATCTCATACTTTTGTTGTATGTAGATGATATGCTTGTTGCAGGTTCAAGCATGGATGAGATTGCTAATCTCAAGGCACAGCTGTCCAAGGAGTTTGCAATGAAGGATTTGGGTTCTGCAAAGAAAATCCTTGGGAGTTGAAGTTGTCATAGGAGGAATATGTTGAAAAGGTGCTCAAAAGGTTCAACATGGAAGGTGCTAAGCATGTTAGCACACCGTTGGCAAGTCACTTCAAGCTTTCAAGGGAAAAAGGGGCAGTAACTGATGAAGAAAAGAACTACATGGCCAAAGTTCCATATGCCTCGGCGGTAGGCAGCTTGATGTATGCTATGGTTAGCACGAGGCCAGACAATCATCAAGCAGTGGGAGTTGTGAACAGGTTTATGGCAAATCCAAGCAAGGAGCATTGGGAGGCAGTCAAGTGGATTTTGCGGTATCTGAGAGGTACTTCTGATTTGGCTTTGTGTTTTGGAGGTTCTGATATTTGTTTGCAAGGATATGTGAATTCGGATTTAGCAGGGGACATTGACAGCAGGAAGAGCACTACTGGGTATGTTTTTACACTAGGGAGTGCAGCAGTTGATGGGGTCTCGCGGCTACCGAAAATAGTGACTATTTCCACAACAGAGGTGGAGTATGTTGCAGCCACGGAGGCATGCAAGGAGATGGTATGGCTAAGGAGCTTCATGAAAGAGTTGGGTAAGGAACAGGACAATTGCAAATTGTTCAGCGATAGTCAGAGTGCAATACATCTGGCAATTAACGCAGCTTTTCATTCGAGGACCAAGCATATTGACATAAAGTATCACTTTATTCGCTCTTTGTTGGAGGATGGGCAGTTCACTTTGGAGAAGATTCACACAAGGGATAATCCGGCAGACATGTTTACGAAGGTGGTTACTGTGGAGAAGCTGAAGTCTTGTTCAGCTTCTATGGGTCTCCAAGCTTGAGTGGGAGGCTGGGTGCTGGTGGTGTTAATGATAGTTGATGATTGGCTGGATGTCTGATCATGTCTTCAAGTGGGTGATTGTTGAGATGTGAAGACAATTTTAGAGTTGCAGTAAAAATGACCCAGAAGGTTTTGGGTCCCGTCCAGCGCAGGTTTTAGCGTTTTTTAGGGTTTTCTAGTATTAGCTTGCTTGCACATATAAAAGCAAAGCTAGGGCTGCCTCTTTTTGTAACTCTGACATATTTTCATCATAGTGAAACACCCCAGCACCCCGTGGAAGTACGATTAAGCAATCAGCTTAAGTCGGAACCACGTAATCTCTATGTCTTGTTCTTTTCTTACTTTATATTGTTTTCTGTTCTTGGTTTGTTCTTCGATTGTGTGCGTTTGATTGTGGATTTGGACGTTCGAATCCCCACAAAAAACCAGGTAATGAATTCCATTCTCATTTTTCTGATTTTAGTTGTTGTGAAGCAAACTGGTGAAAATGGTAAATAGGGGGGATGAAATATGTTCCTAGTCCTTCATTCTTGCTCTGTTGAAACCCCACTACTCCACCAATTGACGGAAACTCACTACTCCACTAAACTTGTTAATGGTTTACCGCACTCGAGTTTTTTTGTGTTCCCCGGCCACTCATAAATTCCGGTTCTTCATTGTGCTCGGGATGGTTGGAAAAATTTGTGAGCTCAAATGTTATTTCACTGCTTTCGTAGTTTTTTTTTTCTTTTTCCTTGAGAGTACAAACCTCTTCTATGTAGTTATTATTGTTTGTTTATTTATGAAATCAGTTCTTATATCACACGGAGAACAAAGTCGTTTTTCATATTTGCGAGACAAGGAGTAACTGAGCCAACCCTGTCATTTTTTTTCCCCTGTAAAGTTAAAGACCAGCAAAACACCAACCAAGTTCTAGAGCAGAAAACAAAGGACAAACAAACAACTAGAGCCTCAAAGTTAGCAACCACTGGACCGATCGATCACCACTACAAATTTGCAAAAGAATATGCCAACGACAGCTAGCTAGGTTTAACAGCTGCAGGAGATTGCTTCACATTCCTCCATGACAAAGCTTTCCCTCTCAAATCTTCTGCAATATCTTGAATAACTCCCTCCTGAGATCTTTGCCATGTTTGGAGTATCGTTGCATTCCTCTCTTACCAAAGATGACAAATGGTCGCTGCCAAAGACAGTCTGAGCAGAGTTGCATAAAAACCCCTCTCTCTGGTATGGTTGACTACCCAATCTTACTCTATAGACCAAGAAGAAGGAGCTCTAATCACTCCAAATCTGCCTATCATACAATTAAGCCCTAGATAAAAATAAATATAAAAAAAAGCTAGGCGGGATACTAGGTACAAGAAAACCACGTTGCACCAAAGCCGCCGGTTTGGCCAAAATATCCACTGCCTGATTGCTTTCGCGGTAAAAAAAAAAAGAGAGCTAACCTAGGCACCAGAGAAAGACACTCCTGGAGAAGTCCGCACAAACCTCCCTGTTTGACCTTCTTCCCGCAAAAATCATTAAAAATAGCAATCAGAAATAGGATGCGGATAATTGTTATTGGGAACAAGTATATTCATTTGCGTGTCATATCTTTTATTTTTTTCTTTAAAAATATACTGATTTTTGATGAATGCATATCTTTATTCCTTAGCACTGTTACTTTCACAATGTTCCTGATCAACACGGTTGATCTTATTGTTATTAAAGATGTTACGTATCTTATGACTCTGTTTACACCCATTTTTGGCCAAAATTTAAAAAATCAATTTGGTGGTTAGAAGAAGGCCTTGAATGATGGTCTTAGGCCTTGAAAAGACTCAGGATCGGTCATCCACGAAATCAAGCCAATTTGAACGCTACTGATCGAGTTGAGTTTGCAAAGGTTTGGGCCAAATTAATGCCTAAAATTTCGTTATCACAAATTCAGGCCCAGGACCGGCCAAGGTCTTGAGTTGACCTACTAGGGCTGAGCATTTTTGCCCAGGCCTAGTCCAGTTTTTAGAAATGATAAGGCCTTTTAGTAGATTCAAATCAGTTAAAGCCTAGGTTTCCTATCCAGGCCTGGGCTCACAAGGCTTACAATGAACGGAGGCCTATCATTCACCTCAAATTCAGGCCCAATTGATAGATGGGCCTACTTCCTTAAAAACGTCACATATGGCCTTTAATTTGCAGGAAGAGGCCTTAAGCTGCTCACAAGCAGCTCAAAGGCTTAGAATGTTCTTTCTTGGCAGATCAAAGGAAGCTGCTTACAAACAGCTCAAGGCCTGAGTCACTACTATCCTTCAACATGAAGTAAGGCTTGGGACACATGGCAGCCATGCATGGAGACAGCCCAAGCAGCTCACAAGCAGCTCATGCCTGCACAAGCAGCTCAAAGGCCTAGAAGTTTTTCTCCAAGCTGCTCACAAGCAGCCCAACTAGGCCTACTGTATGAAAGCTTAAAGAAAGCAAATGGTAGGGCACAAGTCCCACGAAATCTCTCTTTTCCATATATAAATGTATTTGTATATATATGCATATATATGGAAATACTTAAAAATAGCAAGTGGGCCCTCAAAAGAGGCTCAAGGGCCAATGAAATGGCTGAAAGGCCTGGTAAAATTTTTGCCTTTAACCTTGGTGGGCCCAAGATCTTCTATCCAGGCATTCAAGCAGAATACAAGCAACTCAAAAGGCCTTCGTGATTCTGCACAACCAAAATTACTTTTGTGCTTTTACAAGTTTTTATGCAGGAAATGAGAGTTTTTTCAGGCCATTCAAACCTCAGCTGATTTCTTGGAGTGGGGAACAAGGCTTGGACAGGTGGCAATCACTCATTGGAGGAAGTAGAAGCAGCTCAAGCTGAAGCCTTTACCAGGAGGACACTTGGCAGCAATGCATGAAGGCCTATGGAAGCAGTTCAAGCAGCTCAAGACCTGGAATTTTTGCCTATAAATACCAGAGATGAAGGCCTTGGCAAAGGTCCACGACCATCAAGCCCACGGCTTATGCAAATTTATTTTTCAATTATCTTCTATCTTTGGGTCCATGATCATCAAGCCCACGGCTTATGCAAATTTATTTTTCAATTATCTTTTATCTTAGGGTCCATGACCATCAAGCTCACGGCTTATGCAAATTTATTTTTCAATCATCTTCTATCTTAGGGTCCACGACCATCAAGCCCACGGCTTATCCAATTTATCTTTCAATTATCTTTACTTTCATGTTCAATCTAGCCAAGCCTAGATTTTATTTCATTTCCTTGTAACCAGACTTTGTTAAACCGTTAATAAAGTCCTTTTAATTTTGTTTTAGGCCTTGTTCTACTTTTCTTCCTATTTTTCATACGGTTAGGAAATACTAAGTCCTTATCCCGCAAAGGCAAACCACGAACCTCCTCACGGTCTCCACCCTTAGGCCGTGCACTTTCATTTGATTAGAAGTCAGATTGAGGCTTCCAGGCCTTGACACAAATTTGGACAGCAATCCTGCCCTGGCACGCCCGCGCAATCCATGCCGATTTGGTTTTTGCACTTTTTGTGGAGAAACAGACTCCCATAAAATACGCTATTCACATGCCGATTTTAAAACTATGCTTGCGCATTTTAGGTCTGTGAAACTACTGTCTTGCCTTCCACATTTAACACACGCCCTTACCTCAGTTTACTTTATTGAAAAAAAGTTGAGCCAAGGAAAAAACACAAGCACACTCTGCTTCGAATACAGGGCCTCCAGCGGTGCTGGTGTCTTTGAACCGTATTCTTGTTGTCTCTTCGCCAATCTCGGTCATGGAGAATCCTCAAAATAGCTCGATCGACATGTTTGCAGTAGCATCGTCTCCATCTTTTCCAAAACAAAAGTGGCCCAACAATAACTCCACACCCCACAGTATATCCCAATGCAGCAGGAACAAGGACTATTGCTTCAAGACTTAGACTTTCATTCTTTTTTTTGATCTGATAGTCTTTCATTTTTGCTTTGTCGAAACCGTGTCAGACCAGTTGATGGAAAGTTGGAAACCCATTGCACCTCCAATTTTGTTGATGATTTACAGCACTAGAGCTTTTTTTTTTATATATGCTTAATTGGGTTGAAAAACTTAACCATAAACACATCGTGTTCCCACATGCCATTCATCTGGAGTAATTTAAAAATTCAACTTGTTGCTAGTGTACCATGAGGCTCAATTCTGATGTTTTGTGACGGTGCCAATGGTTCGTGTAGCTAGCACCTGAATGTTATGTTCTATCTTACAGTAACTCACGTGCGAATACTTTGTGGGTGTGTATCTAGTCTAGGCATTGGACGTCTCAAACCTGAAGATAGAGGGCACGTAATTATGGATCCAAATTTTGGCACCGATACGAGGATACATGACTTAATTATCTAGGGTTGCACGCGAGCCAAGCCGAGCACGTAATATCTGGTACCCTAACTCGTGTGCAAATATTTTGTGGATGTGTATCTAGATGTCGGACATCTCAAACCTGAAGATACGGAGCACATAATCCAGATTTGGGTACCAATACGCAGATACATGACATAATTATCTTTTATTATGTTGGGGGAATAGTTCAATCCCGATTTTTCTGATTTTAGCCTGCTGTGAAGCAAACTGGTGAAAATGTTATATAGGGGGAATGTGGCTTTACCATATTCCTAGTCCTTCATTCTTGCTTCGTTGAAAACATGAAACCCACTAATTGATGGAAATCCACTGCTCAACTAATCTTGTCAATTGTTTACCTCAGTCAAGCCTTTTTTTGTTCCCCAACTTGCCATTTCATCTGTGGGATGGGGCGTAATTCTGATGTGGTGGTGATGGTATGAATGTGGTTAGTGTAGAAGAACTAAGTATAGCAAATTTGCTGGATTCCTGTTTATTCTATCATGTGATAATAATTTCATAAATTCCGGGCCTTCATTGTGCTTGGGATAGTTAGAAAAATTTGTGAGCTCAAATGTTTTTTTACCCGTTCAAAAAAAAAAAAAAAAGTTTGTTCACTGCAATTTTTTTTTCCTTTTCTGAAAGTATAAACGTATTCTATTATGTTATTTTTTGTTTGTGAAATCACTTCTTATATCACACGGAGAAAAAAGCCGTTTTGCGTATTTGCGAGACAAGGAACGACTGAGCCAAAAACCAGGCAGTCCAAGACCAACAACACACCAAGCAAGTCCAAGAGCAGAAAACGAAGGACAAACAAAAAACAAGAGCAAAAAAGCTCAAAACCAAAACAACCAACTGAGCCTCAAATCCCAGCCACCTCTAGTCTCTAGACTCTAGACTTATCTCACTACTAAAAATTGGGAAAGGAATATGCCAATGACAGCAAAGTTGAACAGCTGCAGGAGATGGCTTCACATTCCTCCATGTCCTATCACTACTAAAAATTGGGAAAGGAATATGCCAATGACAGCCGCAGCAATACCAACTTCTGCAGACGCGAGACCCAACTCACCGCTGTTGATCCCAAAGTTTAGACATATCATGTGGTACTTCACCTTGTATCATGATTACCCGGGAAGTCTGCATCTGTAGAGACCCGTATTTTTGAGACTATTTTTTTTCTTTTGCAATCGTACGGCTCGTTGAGATAGACGGTGCGGATATTCGGTGTGACATCTTCGTGGGAGGATATAACGGTAATTGTGCGAGAGGTGCACATGTGTGTGTGGGGGGTGGGAGCATGGGATTAATCCCCATGCCAATAATTTCCCCAGGAGAATCATTTCTCCCATTTTTTTTTTCTCTCTTTTTCTCTCTCGGCTATCTCTCTCTCCTCCTCTCCTCCGAAAAACTCCCTCTTCTCTTCTCTCTTCGATTTCATCTACTTAGGGTGTGATTCCGGACAAGGCCAGAGAATTAAAGTTGTTATACGGAGCACGAGCTTTCCAAATATCCAAGAAAATTCATGATCGGACCTCGTTAGAGCTTGGTTGACTCGGTCAAAGGCTCGGATTTTGCTCAAAACCCATGAGGTAGGGATTTCTCACTTCTATTATGTGTGTATGTGTTGATTTGGTGTTTGAATCGTGCCCTAGATCGTTGTTTTCGTTGTTAAAAATGTTCTGGTGGAGTCTGAAAATCATGCAGTGAAAACCCATGTCCTACCGGTAGGAGTTTTGGCCCTACCGGTACAAAAGCTGTCCAGTAATGTCATTTTCGTGAAATTGTGGTCTCCTACCGGTAGGAAAATGTGTCCTACCGGTAGGAAATGAAAAATTCAGCATTTTGGCAAAACTTCGAACGGGCATAACTTTTTCATCCGAACTCTGTTTTGGGCAAATTTTATATCAAAATTCATGTACCGAAAATGTACTTTCCAATGGTGGTGGTCTCATCTCCCAATTCTTAACCGATAAGATTTGGCAGCCAAAATAAGATAGATATATTCGTATACGTTGGGAAATCCTTTTTCCTTAGAATCGTTTGGGTGAAACATGGGTGTTCTTAGGTTCCCCTGAGTACTAGTTGAATGGTTTGACGAGGCTAGTAGTATACTAAATGCTTGGTAGTGGTCGTTGGGTTCCGTATGAGTCGTTTGACACCGAAACGAGGGTTTAGAGAATATAAGGAGTATATGTGGCCAAATGTTGTATGTGTTGACATGCGAAGTGAAAAACGAACACATAGAATTCTTCTTGAGTTAAACAATGCTAAGCATGGATACCCGAGACATTTCCTTGTGTTTGATATGTGGTACACCTCTTGCGTAACTTATACGATTTTGCGAGTTGCAAGGTGGAAGTCCATGAACTCGCTATGAGAGTTTATCTTTTGATGTGTGAGTGCTTGTATGGTGATGAGAAATTACTAACGTAACGATTGCGAGTTGATTGAGATGAAATTATCTGTACTACTTTTATGTGAATAAGTTTTCGTTGTGAATTCATTATATGTGACTGGAATGAATGGCTAAATTGTAAAGTGTATCGAAGGAATTGTGGTATGGTGACCTTTGATGTGTGACTTGAATTAGTTCCATCAGTGAGGACGAAACTAGTGGGGAGTATCGGGATTTCTTAATTGGCCTGGCAGGAGCTTTTGCTCATGATACAGAATGATGAGGAAATTGTGACACAATGTGAATGGAAATGGGCTATCATTGTGAAAGTGTAAGTAAGTGATACGAAAGACATTGGTGTTGCGGTTCTTTGATTACGATAGTTTCATAAGTCAAGATATCGGATTGGTGATTCGAAGTGATATGAGGGACAGTGGCAGTCATGAGAAAATCATATAGATAGTAAGTCCTCGTGGTTGAATTAGAGTTTTGGTGTGTAGTCACGGTACTTCATTTATGTCTTCGACCTTGGGAAAATTACTAGTTGTGTTTCGTTTCATCATTTGAGATACCGTACCTTGCTTTTGTTATTCATTCCACCTGTCATCCCATTCGTATATAATAGTTGTGTAGATTTCTCTACTGGGCACGTGTTTGCTCAACCTACCATTTCAGGTTCATTGCAGGTCATGGTCATGGTCATGGAGTACTTGGAGTGCATGCTGACATTATCGATTAAAGCTATTTTGGAGAGCACTTTATTTTTCTTGTTTAACAAACGACTTTGTTATGAAATTCCTACTTTGAAAGATTGTATTTGTAGACCAATTTATGGAATCGGAAACTGTATTGTATTTTGGGGTATTGTACGTACGATTGTGAGGACTTTGTATTTCAAATGGTATTGTTAATTTATGTTGAAAATCGAGGGCGTGACAACTTGGTATCAGAGCATTAGGTTTGAATACCTAGAGACCGTGGGGAGACTTAGTCTCAGGGGTTCAAAAAAAAAAGTCATTGCATATTTTTAACAAAACATGAGTGTGCTTGCCTGACTGATGTGTGTTCATTGATGTGGCATTGCATCTGTGTTTATGCGAATTGGTGGAATGTGGTTGACTCATGTAAAAAAGAAAAAGAAGAAGAAGAAGAGAAGTTTGACCTCTTTGTAGTGACTACGGTTGCGAAGTTACTGTTATTAGTTTTGATCTTGAGCCGTTTGTGGTAAGGTATCCTTTCAGATGAGATGTTAGACAAAAAAAAAAATTTTGAAAAGTCGAGATTGTTGTAGTGGTTATGCGTAGTGGCGAGGTTGAAATGTGAAAGATGATATCCGTTAGTATGTAAAAGAAGTGTTGTATTGTTAACAAGGTTTGTGAGCTAAATACTTGATGCGTTTTATTTGAATTGTGTAGATTATGTGTTAAGTTTAAATACCTTAAGTAATTTTCATGTGATGCGAGGTGTATCATAGCTAAAGGATTGAACTAGTGAGTGTCTTGAATGTATGAAGAGATGATGTCTTGTTGTGGTAATGATTGTGTTTATTATTGTTATGGTAGTTATAGGGGTAGTGGTTTTAAGAATAGGTAAGACAGGTGGAACCCTTGTAAGTATCTGAGATTGACTTAGGAAGATGAGAGTTGTAGGTAGGGTGTTTAGAAACAGTATGTGTCTTCTGGACACCCAGGCGACTACCGAAGAGATCCAGTTGGAAGAGGCGCTTGATCACCGCTCCTTCTAGATGGAAGTCTCGGGAAGTCAATCGGATACTAGGTTTATATTAAGGGGTAAGATCTCTAGGCTTGAGGCAGATAACTATATATAGAAATTTCGTAGAAAAATGATGTGCTGTGGTGTTGTCGTAGTCATTGTGGTGATTGCCGTAGCGGTAGTGTTATGAGGGGTCGATAGGAGAATATTAGTTGTGTTATTCGGAGATAGGGAAAATAAGACACAAGGAGAAAGATAGTGATGTGATTTAAGTCAAGTGGTCAATGTAAGGCAAAGTAAGAAAATTGTTTGAAGTAAAGGCGATATAAGGGTGAACTGTTAAGGCTAATAATGAAGTGGAGTGTAGTTGGCATCCTTAGTTGGAATGGTGTGAAATTCATGGCAAGTGAGACTATTAGAAGTTCTTGGTGCGAGTGAAATTGATTCTTGAGTAATGAGGTAGTACGAGTCTTAGAATATAAAGAGGAATATAGACATGTTATTTGTAACCCCAGAGTCTTGTTAGTGTTTAGAAGAGGTTTATCAATTTGTTTGTATTTATATTGGTGTTTAAAATTTTAGTATCGAGAAAATCAATAGCAGTAAAAGTTTATTAGTGCAACTATTGCATACATTGTGTAGGTATTTGGGCGATGAAATATCGTGTGATTGTAAAGTTGATAGAGAAATGATTAATATTGATGTTGCGTATTTGTTACATGATATTCGAGATTGTGAAAATGGGAAACATGTGACTTGAGTAGGCTAATTGACGAGAGTGTTCGAGATTGATGGGTAAACAGAAAATGTGAAAGGTATCGTGAAGTTGAAAGGAACGAGATTACCATTGGGCTTTCTAGAGTGATGAAATGTGAAGTGATGGATACTTTGTGAGTCCGATGGACACTTTGTGAGTCCGATGGATACTTTGTGAGTCCGATGGACACTTTGTGAGGTTGTTGGATACTTTGTGAGTCCGTGGATGCTTTGTGAGACTGATGGATACTTTGTGAGTCCGATGGACACTTTGTGAGTTCGATGGATACTTTGTGAGTCCGATGGACACTTTGTGAGGTTGTTGGATACTTTGTGAGTCCGTGGATGCTTTGTGAGACTGATGGATACTTTGTGAGTCCGATGGGCACTTTATGAGACCGCTGGATACTTTGTGAGTCTGATTGGCACTTTGTGAGATTGCTGGATACTTGGTGAGTCCGTTGGATACTTTGTGAGTTGGTGAATCTGCTGGATACTGAGTGAGCCTGTTAATGCGTGGATGTGTCTGGCATTGTGTAAGCTATTAAATTGCATTGTGGGTTTGTTGAAATATTTCGTGAATGAAATGTGCTGTTGTTTAGTTCTAACCTACATATTTGATTTATTATGTAATCTCAATGCGTGAAATTTGCTTTAAGTATATGATGTAGAATAAACAGTGATGCTTATGTGGGTAGTTGCTATGAGTGTATGCCTTTCTTGAGTAGCAACAACGATGTTTGGAGAATTGGGTTTAAGGAAATAGTGGATTGATAGTTTACCAGAATGGTTTTAATGTG
The DNA here is from genome assembly GCF_030253575.1 of Rhododendron vialii. Classification (NCBI taxonomy): domain Eukaryota; kingdom Viridiplantae; phylum Streptophyta; class Magnoliopsida; order Ericales; family Ericaceae; genus Rhododendron; species Rhododendron vialii. The sequence continues at coordinate 34,367,206 of NC_080561.1, read as the reverse complement.
TCTTGTGAAGAGTTATGTAAAAGGGACGCGTTACAATAGGGGAGAGTTTGGATTTTCGAAAATAGAAACCGATAGTGATTCAGAGTGGGCTAGAGAATATGAAGTAGTGTTGAACTCTTAGTTGTGTTTGAGTGTTAAATGGCCGAAAAAAATGTTTGAGATTTGTGCAGAGTCGATATAAAAGTTGTGTTGGTAAACAGAAATGTGAGTCAGAGATAAAGGTTGATGATTTTGTGTTAGGTGTGTTTCGTCGTACCAAGGGAGGTGAACCCTGTCTTTGAGAAAGGGAAGTGAGTAGCGAGGTGCGTGAAATAATTTGAGATTGTTAAAGAGAATAATGCAACTATCTATTATCAATGGTATTGATAGAATTGAATCAATTGTGGGGTGTGTTTATTTTATTTTATTTTTATTTTTGGAGACGAAAGATGTATTAATAGCTTTGAAATGTGAGACGTTCAACGAGGGTGAGTTGGTGTTAAAATTGAGCAAATGGTGATGATCGTTATGTAGTGATTGAGTTTTGGGTTTCTTGGTTTTATTACAGTGGAGAGTATTTGGGTATTCAAAAAAAAAAATATTGATGGATTGATCTATCAGTTGGTATTGGGAAAATGAAGCTTATGAGTATTAGAATTATAGTTATTATAAGCAGTTTAGTATGTCCTTCTGGGAAGTTCAAGAGATACTTAGTGGAATAAACTGAAAAGAATGAGAATGAGGAATTCTAGAGTTCGACGAACGTGAGATTATAAACTGTTGAATCTCGGTGGGATTGTCATGAAGATATGTGGGGACTAGTATTTTGGTATAGATGTTAGGATTTGAAAATATGATAAAGATGATGGAGGTTTGTGGCTGAGTGTTGAGTGATAAGACCATACCATTAGTGAGGGTTCTGAGGAGCAAACGAGATAAGGAAGAATCTGCGTAGAAAAGAAAGAATGATGTTATAAGTATGAAATTGCAACATGAGGTTTGGTAGTACGATTGGTGACTCGGCTGGGTTTGGGTTGGCAAATTTCGAGGACGAAATTTCTTTAAGGAGGGCAGGGTGTAGAGACCCGTATTTTTGAGACTATTTTTTTTCTTTTGCAATCGTACGGCTCGTTGAGATAGACGGTGCGGATATTCGGTGTGACATCTTCGTGGGAGGATATAACGGTAATTGTGCGAGAGGTGCACATGTGTGTGTGGGGGGTGGGAGCATGGGATTAATCCCCATGCCAATAATTTCCCCAGGAGAATCATTTCTCCCATTTTTTTTTTCTCTCTTTTTCTCTCTCGGCTATCTCTCTCTCCTCCTCTCCTCCGAAAAACTCCCTCTTCTCTTCTCTCTTCGATTTCATCTACTTAGGGTGTGATTCCGGACAAGGCCAGAGAATTAAAGTTGTTATACGGAGCACGAGCTTTCCAAATATCCAAGAAAATTCATGATCGGACCTCGTTAGAGCTTGGTTGACTCGGTCAAAGGCTCGGATTTTGCTCAAAACCCATGAGGTAGGGATTTCTCACTTCTATTATGTGTGTATGTGTTGATTTGGTGTTTGAATCGTGCCCTAGATCGTTGTTTTCGTTGTTAAAAATGTTCTGGTGGAGTCTGAAAATCATGCAGTGAAAACCCATGTCCTACCGGTAGGAGTTTTGGCCCTACCGGTACAAAAGCTGTCCAGTAATGTCATTTTCGTGAAATTGTGGTCTCCTACCGGTAGGAAAATGTGTCCTACCGGTAGGAAATGAAAAATTCAGCATTTTGGCAAAACTTCGAACGGGCATAACTTTTTCATCCGAACTCTGTTTTGGGCAAATTTTATATCAAAATTCATGTACCGAAAATGTACTTTCCAATGGTGGTGGTCTCATCTCCCAATTCTTAACCGATAAGATTTGGCAGCCAAAATAAGATAGATATATTCGTATACGTTGGGAAATCCTTTTTCCTTAGAATCGTTTGGGTGAAACATGGGTGTTCTTAGGTTCCCCTGAGTACTAGTTGAATGGTTTGACGAGGCTAGTAGTATACTAAATGCTTGGTAGTGGTCGTTGGGTTCCGTATGAGTCGTTTGACACCGAAACGAGGGTTTAGAGAATATAAGGAGTATATGTGGCCAAATGTTGTATGTGTTGACATGCGAAGTGAAAAACGAACACATAGAATTCTTCTTGAGTTAAACAATGCTAAGCATGGATACCCGAGACATTTCCTTGTGTTTGATATGTGGTACACCTCTTGCGTAACTTATACGATTTTGCGAGTTGCAAGGTGGAAGTCCATGAACTCGCTATGAGAGTTTATCTTTTGATGTGTGAGTGCTTGTATGGTGATGAGAAATTACTAACGTAACGATTGCGAGTTGATTGAGATGAAATTATCTGTACTACTTTTATGTGAATAAGTTTTCGTTGTGAATTCATTATATGTGACTGGAATGAATGGCTAAATTGTAAAGTGTATCGAAGGAATTGTGGTATGGTGACCTTTGATGTGTGACTTGAATTAGTTCCATCAGTGAGGACGAAACTAGTGGGGAGTATCGGGATTTCTTAATTGGCCTGGCAGGAGCTTTTGCTCATGATACAGAATGATGAGGAAATTGTGACACAATGTGAATGGAAATGGGCTATCATTGTGAAAGTGTAAGTAAGTGATACGAAAGACATTGGTGTTGCGGTTCTTTGATTACGATAGTTTCATAAGTCAAGATATCGGATTGGTGATTCGAAGTGATATGAGGGACAGTGGCAGTCATGAGAAAATCATATAGATAGTAAGTCCTCGTGGTTGAATTAGAGTTTTGGTGTGTAGTCACGGTACTTCATTTACGTCTTCGACCTTGGGAAAATTACTAGTTGTGTTTCGTTTCATCATTTGAGATACCGTACCTTGCTTTTGTTATTCATTCCACCTGTCATCCCATTCGTATATAATAGTTGTGTAGATTTCTCTACTGGGCACGTGTTTGCTCAACCTACCATTTCAGGTTCATTGCAGGTCATGGTCATGGTCATGGAGTACTTGGAGTGCATGCTGACATTATCGATTAAAGCTATTTTGGAGAGCACTTTATTTTTCTTGTTTAACAAACGACTTTGTTATGAAATTCCTACTTTGAAAGATTGTATTTGTAGACCAATTTATGGAATCGGAAACTGTATTGTATTTTGGGGTATTGTACGTACGATTGTGAGGACTTTGTATTTCAAATGGTATTGTTAATTTATGTTGAAAATCGAGGGCGTGACAGCATCCACATATCCTCTCACCACCAAGTCTGCTCTCACAAAATACAATGGTAAATCCGCGGACCCGCGGAGATACCTCAGTATCCATTTTACGGCTTCCCAATGTTGCTTCCCCGGATTGCTTGCAAACCTGATCACAACTCCCACCACATGGACAATGTCCGGCCGTGTACAGACCGTCACGTACATCAAGCTACCAATGGCCGAGGCATACGGTACCTTGGCCATGTACTCCTTCTCAGCATCTATCTTTAGAGACTGCATGTCAAAAAGTCTAAACTGACTTCCCAGAGGCGCGCCAACTACCTTGGCGTTCTGCATATTGAACCTTTCAAGAACCCGTTCAATGTACTCAGCGTGACTCAACTTCAAGACCCCTTGAGTTCTGTCCCTGTAGATCCTCATTCCAAGTATTTGCTTCGCTACACCCAGATCTTTCATGGCAAACTATGCTGCCAACTGTTGCTTCAACCTATTTATCTCCTGTAAACAAGACCCACCCACAAGCATATCATCTACATAGAGTAATAAAATAATGTAGCTCGACTTACATCGTTTAAGGTAGCAATAGTGATCCGTGTTGCATCTTGTGTAACCGCTGTGCTGCATGAAACCGTCAAACTTCTTGTACCACTGTCTGGGAGCCTGTTTCAACCCATATAGACTCTTTTTGAGTCTACACACCATATCTTCCTTACCTTTCTCAACGAAGCCAATAGGTTGCTTTATGTAGATTTCTTCATCCAAGTCACCATGAAGAAATGTAGTTTTAACATCCAACTACTCAAGGTAGAAATTTTCTGCAACCACCAAACTCAATACCACTCTAATAATGGTCAGCTTCACAACTGGGGAAAAAATCTCCGTGAAATCAGCCCCTTCTTTTTGTTGGAAACCCTTTACAACCAATCTGGCCTTAAACCTCATGTTGCCGTCGCTCTACTGCTTGACATGGTATACCCACTTGTTCTGTAGCGCTTTCTTCCCCGCGGGAAGTTTTGCCAACTCTCAAGTCATATTCAAGTGAAGAAAATCCATCTCCTCTTGCATAGCATGTTCCCACTTCACAGCGTCACTGACCTGTAAAGCCTTGCCATAGCAAGACAGTTCCCTGCTATGTATCAAAAGCAAGTAATACAACGGCGATAGGTATTTCGGATTAGGTTTGGGTACCCTAGTTAATCTCCTAAATGCGACAACTGGTGAGGTAAACCTGTCTCTAGAACTGCCCCAGACTATGTCCGCAAAATTGCCTCAGAACCTGTCCCGCGCGAACTTGTCCTTGAAAGTATCTCATCTGCCTGGTCAGATCCCGACTCAACCTCACTGCTTTTTAGAAGATCCTCCAAAGTAAAATACTTGGGTGACTCACAATCCTCTCGCACGACCGCCTCCTCGAGACCCTCTGCGGGACCTTTCCCCGTGGGACCCTCACGGTCCTCAATAGAACTCCTACTGCATTGTTTGCTATCCCTGTCCTTGTACATCACTGACTCATTGAATATGACATCCCGGCTTCTGATTATCTTTCAATTTTCCTCGTCCCAAAAACGTTGCCAAATTACTAATTTACTCCATCTTTATCTTCCCTTTTCTATTTATGCCAAAATACTTTACGACACTACAAGACAACAAATAAGTTACTGGGTCACTTAAACAAAACATAATGGTAAGACTTTTGAATTCAATATTCGAGAGGATGATATGCTTTTGCATGGACATAGAATGTGTGTTCCAGATAATGCAACTCTAAAAGGGAAATTTTGGAGGAGGTGCACAGTTCAACTTATGCTATGCATCTACGAAGGTCAAAGTTGTACCGTGATTGAGGGAGTTTTATTAGTGGGTTTGCATGAAGAGAAAGATTGCAGAATTTGTGGCTAGTTGTCTGACATGTCAGCAAGTGAAAGTTGAACATCAAAGACCGGCGGGTCTGTTGCAAAATCTTCCTATACGGAGTGGAAATGGGAACATGTGACAATGGATTTTGTGACAGGGCTACCGCGTTCTCAGGGAGGTTATGATTCGATTTGGGTTATTGTGGATCGATTGACGAAAATAGCTCATTTCCTACCTGTTAAGACTACGTACTCTCCCCTAGTTGGACCGCAAGGTCCCTGTTGCGCCCCAAGGTCCATCACTTCCACCTACCCACCAAGCGATGTGAGACGAATACTCCACTTAAACAAGACAAGCACCTCAGACTCATCCCATGCTCGACAAGTACCTCAAAGCTCATCCTACGTGGGACCTACCCAAGCACGACAATCACATTAAGCTCCTCACTTGTTGGGCCTACCAAAGCATGTCTCTTCATGGGACCCGCCTCACACTTTCGGTTGGTGCAAGCTCTGATACCACCTCAAATTCCAAATCTCTCCTTCGTTTGTCAGCATAGCTCTTTTGACGATCTTGCGCAAATTTTAAACGCTCCCTTATAATTTGAACTCCATCAACAGTTTGTTTAATCATTTCAGGACCTAGCATCCAATCCTCGCTCAATTGCTCCATTTGCCGAGCCAACATTTGTCTTTTACCCACATCGTTCCAACAAATCAGTGTCCTGCATCTCCTGCCATATAAAGCCTCATACGTGGATTGGCTGAAAATGGTTGAGAGTTAGTAGCAGAGCTTGCACTAATTAGAAGTGCAGGGTGGGTCCCACGAAGAGATGTGTTTGGGTGGGCCCAACAAGCGAGGAGTTTGAGGTGCTTGTCGTGCTTAGGCGGGTCCCACATGAGACGAGCTTGAGTGCTTGTTGTGCTTAAGCGGGGACTTGTCCTACATCGCTCTCTGGTGGCAATGTCAGTCATCCATCAACCTTTTGACCCAAGGAAGACGACCACATCCTTCTCCTTCACCTGCCTGGGCAAAGCTGACGATAATGGGTCAACCTGTCACGACCGCTTGACAAGATCTCCTTTTTTAATAGCAATATCCCTACCAATGACAACAATCCCTACATTCTCATTCTCCAAGTTCGAGAATAACCCATTTGGTTTTCCTCGCCAACAGTAAGTTCTTTGTTGAGGGATCATCTAGCAGTGAATCCTCCTCTTGACGGGACCCTATTATCTCTGTCGCTCTTGCTTACCTGGAATTGCTATCAAAGCACTCACCGGCACGATGTTCAGCTGACTCACACTAATAGACCCCCCCAAACTCCTCGCCACCGTACCCAATGAACGTGCACTTTAGTGACTTAGCATCTAGCTTGTCCCTGACTTTGTCCACACAATGCCCTCACAGGTTCAATCCCATCATCACTTGGAAACTTGACACAGCTCGGATCACTAAACCTCTCTCGGTACAAGATCTGTGGAAGCATCTGTAGACACCCTAATCTGGGCTTCCAGATTAGTTTACTTACGGTTTTTGATTCCCCGATGATGAAATGGATTAAGAACACCCTGGGAATGATAGCGTGTTTGAGCTTTGAGTGTTTGCAAAACCTTTGAACCTAACCTAGCCTAAGCCACTTCAAAAACCAAAAACCCTACTGATGCGTGCCAGGGCGCAACCATCTCGTGCCAGGGCGCAACCATCTCGTGCCAGGGCGCACCATCGCGCGCCTGACTCACTCCATCGCGCGACAGAGCGCCAGGGCGCACCATCGCGCGACAGACTGAATCCGTCGCGCGACGGTCCAACCTACCACCAACCTTTCTGAAGAAGGACAGTTGGCCACCAATGCAACCTCAGCTAGGCCTTGTGGACTGGCTGAACTCCTCTGTTTCCAACCAGATTCACCCCCATCTCCTCTTATAAATACCCTCCATTTGTTCTGTTTCAAAGGGTTAACAAAAATTGGCATTCAAAGGTTTACACCCTAAGCACCATAAAGAGCATAGCTTGTTCTTCTTCAACTCAAACACCTCAAACAACCTCAACCTCAATTCAAAGCTCAAACGTCTTTCAAAACTAAAGAACCGAAGGTATAGCTTACCTTTGTTCTGCTCTCTGTTCTGATCCCTGAGGGGGGCTGGCAGGGCCAAGGCTGGTAATCAATACCAGTCATGGTCCTAAAGCTGGCAAGGTTTCAAAAACTGTCGAGGTAGGAACCCAACGCGCGACGGTTCCACTCTCGCGCGCGACTGTCTCAGTCCAGCGCACGATGGACCGCGTGGGGATTGGTGTCCTACTGTTTTGTATTTTATTTACATATAGATCGCTGTTAAGCATGTTAAAAATCAGTTTACTGCTTTCCTTTGTTAGAAATTGCTAGTATGTAGTTAATTTGTAATTTTGCTGTTTTGGAGTACCCTTGGGATCATTTTGGACCTGTCCCAGAGCCCAGAAATGTGTAAACCAAGCACTAGTCTGGTTGCACCAGGGTGCGACCATCGCGCGCCAGGGCGCACCATCGTGCGCCAGACTGGCTCCATCGCGCAATAGACTGCCTCTGACCAGTGAATGACCTTGCACGGGTAGCTCAGCCTTAGGCCATTATTTTGTCCCCACACTGTTTATGGGGTGTTTTATTAATTTATAGGGCTTTACAGCCTTTAAACTATATATTATGCTGCTTATAACTGTGTGGTTTGTCCTGAGTGTGCACTGGTCCTTTCAGAGCCCAGAGGGTTTGAGAATAAGAGCTGTGGGTTTGAGTTACCGGCGGCACGCTTGTCTTGGAATTGTGTACGCGCAGGAGTAAGCAGCATGCAGTGACTTGTTCAGTGCATGCTGATTTCTTCTTGCGCACGTCATTCCAAAACAGGGGCTTCCCAGTTTGTTTAAACTCCCACAAGAGTCTGTTCTCATCCTATACAAACTGCTCATCCATGCTATCTATCACATCTTGCAAACTGTTACAGTTTTAATCCCCTTTAACTGTTCCCCCGCTCTAAATGACTAAAGAATTGATTAATTAAACAGAATCGCAAACAAATATTTTCGCAAATGCCTAAGTAGAGACCGATTTCCGGATTGGGCAAGAAGGGTGCCATAAAACCCTTCCCCTCTCGTAACCTGGCTCCCGAACCCAAATATGGTTATGACGGACTGGTTCCTTAACTTTTTCAAATCAAACAGCGACAAGTGCTTCGAAATACGGTTCCTTGGGTGTTGGACCTTCAAAATCCGAGTGGTGACTCTGCATTTCGTGAGCGCTTGCTTCCCCGCTCGCGCTCCCTCGATCTGGGCCCTTGCATTTTGGAATCCGGAAATTTCAAGGGCACGCTGCCCACAGTGGCGACTCTGCTAGGGATACGAATCAATATTGATCTATACTTAGATTTTAATATGCTCGAGAACGATCCCACAAAAGTCTGTCAAAATAGTGAGCTTCGCGCTGCTAAAGAAAGGATTGGTGATTTAACAAGACCTCGTGTCCGGCCATTCGATCTGGGACTTTTTCCGATTGTTCTCTCGTGTAGTTTTCTCTAAGTATTGATTAAATAAAGAGAGCCTAATTTGAAACGGCATTTGCGAATTGGCGATTCAATTTCTTTAGCAGTCTCATTTGCATCGATGTGGGATAAGCCTCGTTGGATCGTTTTGGCAATCCGGCATGGTTTACCGGAGCTCGGGGACCCCGAATGACCAACAACCTCCGACGATGATGGGTCATTCAACCGTTCAACTGTTGCTTTGCGGTTACGCGGACAATGGGAGGTATATCTTTGGCTCTAGTCCGAGGAACCCGTTACAAGCCAAAACCAGCCTTTGCATATACAAAGCATTAGAACTCTCCAAACTAGGACAGGTACCTACAGGGTAAGATTACTTGCATCTAACCCCCATATACTGTCTATGTGTTACTGCTTTCCCTATCGCATGTACTGTACATACACTATTTTGCATAGGAGCATACTGCTTTCCCTAAGACGTTTTTGGACCCGATGAAGAGTCGTTCATTCTGTTGAATGTTCATTATCAATCGCAAAGTCTTTAGTTCAATGAGACTTTGAGAAATCAAAATTTAATACATCCTTGGCTCATGCTCGATTGAGGATTCAACCGAAAATATGGAATAACAAAAGTAGTGATGCCATGTCACTGACGCCACCCAGGTTGAAGTGCGAAGTCACTATACACCGCGGCGTTTAAGGTTAAGGTGCCATGTCATCACCACCGGGTCATTCCAGATTCAAAGTTGAACCTTCAAATGGGACTAGTCGAAGATTTAGTCTATTTTGACATCTTTTAGGATCTGTCGATCTACTTAGGGACACATCGCCGAAAAGAATTCTGAGGATTCTGGCAACGTCTGAAATTCGCGAGGCAAACTCATCTCTGTTTTTGTACATACATACCGTTATGCGTAGGAGCATGTTTAGGGCGGCTTCTAGGTAGTCTCTTTCGAGTCTGTCTTATGTTTATTAGGACGCTGCTAGACCCGATGAAGAGTCGTGCATCTCGATGGAGCACGTTGTCAATTTTCAAAGTCCTTGGATCAGCGAGACTTTGGGAAATCAAACCTTTTTAAGTCCTTGGCTCATGCCCAATTGAAGTTTCAACCAAAAATAAGGAACCACAAAGTATGGATGTTGTGTCAATGGCACTACCTAGGTTGAAGTGCGAAGTCAGTATACACCGCGGTGTTCAAGGTTAAGGTGTCATGTCATCAATACCGAGTTGTTCTGACTCCAAAGTTGAAACTTCAAGAACGGAATAGTCAAAGGCTTAGACTGTTTTTGACATCTCTTAGTGTTAGTCGATTCAAAATAAGGATACACCCTCGAAAAGATTTCTAAGGATTCTGGCAGCGTCCGGACGTCATGAGACAGACTCGTTTTTAGTTGTAGAGTCTAGGAGAACACGGACAACAATGACATGTACATTGCATTATTTTTGTACATAGTTTGCTGCAGGAATGTCACTGAGCTTTCAATTACTTTACTGTCTAGTTTGGAACTATTGCACCAAACAAGAGAGTACCGAAAGGAAGAGCCAAACCTACTTGGGAACATCTTCAGAATCCGGTTCAAAGACTTGTTAGGCTAGATTCCCAGTCAGTCACAACGGAGGCTTCTCCAGGATCACTGTTGGCCACCCTACAGTCGGGTTCGCCATCGATTTTGCAAAAGGCCACGCCGCTGGCTTCCCTATCTTCAGCTTCTTCATCAAGCTCCCTTGAAAAACCTGCGATGACAGATCAGCCGCAGCTGCTCACTCTGGAAGCCATGCTCATGAACCTCCAGAATAGTATCACTACTATGCAGCAGAGGGCCACTCAGACAGATGCTAACATCACCCACCTGAATGACCTTATCAACACTCGTCTTCCACCACCACCAGAAGAGGAAGGCGAGGACGATGAGGATGTTCATGCAGAACCTGTCTTTGTTGAGGATCCAAATCATGCAAGGCGTCTCGTTGTTCAGCCCACTCTTAGAGAGGCTCGGATGCCTGCTCCAAATCCAAACCCCGCTATTGTTAGGCCTGTTCAAAACCCTGACATAGCTGCTCTCATGGCCAAGATGGCTAAGCTGGAAGAGGCTGTTTTAAAATCTGAGAAGATCAGCGCAGGAGGAATTGACCTAGATCGTCTCTGCCTGTACCCTAATGCTAGGCTTCCTGACAAATTCAAGATGCCTGACTTGGTTAAGTTTGACGAGAGTGGCGATCCCAAGACTCATCTCTTTGGCTACCATGCTGCCATGAAGCTGTTGGGTGTGGAAAATGAGGCCATGTCTCAGCTTTTCCCACAGACTCTCTCTGGGCCTGCGTTCCATTGGTTTCTGTCGCTTGACATCTCCAAAAGAAGAACTTGGGAAGACATAGGGGCTGCCCTTGTCTCGCAGTACAATTATAACTCTCAGCTCAAAATGACTACTCGTGAGTTGGAGTCCACCAAAATGGAAACAAAGGAGTCCTTTGCGGATTTTGTTAAGAGGTGGAGAGCCAAGGCTGCGCTAATGACTGATCGCCCAAGCGAGAGGGATCAACTCCGCATCATCTCCCGCAATCTTCAACCTGACTTCGCCAAGCACCTCGTGTTGGTCCAAGCATCTACAAACTTTGAGACTTTCTTCGAGTCAGGCCTAGCCATTGAGGATATGCACTGCAGAGTGGAATTCTGCCTAGGGAAGAGTCCTCCTCATAGAAAGCGGAGCCACGGCCCCATTCTGGAAATAGTAGCACGTTGTTTGGTAACAGTAACTACTCTAATACAGCTACAAGTGGGAGCGATGCTCCGGCTTTCGACTCCAATAGCGCTGCCGATGTCAACCAAGTTCAAAATGCCCAAAGCTACCGGGCTCGAACCCAGCCTCGGAATTTCTCTGCCTTCGAGGCACCTCTATCCGCAGTGATGGAAAAACTTGTCAAGTCTGGGCATCTCAAACCTTTGACCCCAACTTCTCCGCCAAAAGTTCTACCTTCTGGTTACAAACCTCACCTCTTCTGTGCCTTCCACCAAATGCCTGGCCATCCCACTGACGCATGCTATCGTCTTCGATATAAGATTCAAGATCTCATTGACAATGGCACGGTTCAAGTTCCACCAAAGCCCAACGTCATTTCCAACTCCTTGCCTCAACACAACTCTGACCCTCTGGTTGGTCAAATATCTATCACGTCCACTCAAATCAACCCTAGCTCTACCATATTCAACCCTAGCCACGATATCGTCCCGAAAAGCCAATCCAAACCAATTGTATCCATCCCGTTCGAATCGGAGATTAACATGATGACTATAGGTTGGGCAATTGAGGTCTTCACTGCCGACACCTAGATTGACAATAATGAGGAGCTTACAAAGGAGTAGACTGACCGACTGAGGTCCATTTTTCATGGGAGCACTGAGTAGGTTTGGTCGAAGAAACTAAGGAAGCCAAAGTGTTGTTGCTTGGGCCTGACACCCGCTGGATCTTACTTTGTTTTGTGGAAGCTAAGGGTAGCTGTTAAAATTATATTTTCAAACCGCATCTAGTTTGCATTGGTGTTTTGTCTGAGTTTGACACAGAGTCTTTTGAGTCTATCTAAGTCTAGCTCTGAGTCGGAGGTTGTGCCTCTTGGCCCTCCACGTCGTATCATTCGTTTCAAGTTTTAAGTCTGGTGTACTTGGCAACCCCGGGGCTTTCTTTATGATATGCATTATCTTGCTTCTTCGCTGGCTTTTGAATAAACTGTGTCGACCCTGATGACGAAGGGATAGAATTCGATGGGGTCATCCCCAAGAAAATGTGTTCTCTCGCTGAAAGGGAAGACAAAAGGCATGCTCAGCCTATTAATTGAAATAGTAGTTTTCAAATGAACTTGAAAGATGAAGTACCTCCAAATGGTTCAAATTGGTTCGACACAGTCCCCAGAGGAGCATTGCGCCCGGTCAAACAGGCTCAAAGAGTTCATTAACATCCTGGCGTGGTCTCACAGAAGACACGTCTGGTGATGATCCTTAGATAAAAGAAGTATCAAATTCCCCTGCTACCAAATGCTAAGCCAAAAAGCAAAAGCTCAGAAGGTCCAGCGCCACATACCATGTTCAAGTTTGCAGGAACAGCCTTTCGCCAGGCACAAGTTAGAAAGTTCAAAATTGGCCTGGAGCGAGGCATGTCAACTGAAACACTCTGGACTCTGTGCTATCAAAAGCCATCTTATCTGGGGCTACAGCCAAACGTCATCGACCTCGGCAACAAATCAATACCTTGGTCAACATGGATCAATTCAGAAGCCTTTTCCCTGAGAGAAGCTCATTGGGCTGAAAACCCCAAGGGTGGGCAGTTTTAAGCAAAAGTTAGAGCAGCCTGCTAGACTGAGAACCTATGAAGGCGGTTTAAGCAAAAGTAAAGGCAATATTTGAAAGCTCGCTAGACCGAAAATCCGAATAGGCGGTTCTAGGCAAAAGTTAGATCGTAAAAGGTGAGGTAAAACACACGAGTGAACCTTGGGCTGAACTACGTTTTGCCCTGATTCCCTAGCTTGGGATACGTAGGCAATTTCTCATTGAGACTCGGTCACAATCTATCAATTGGATCCATGGTTGACGTTTGGTGCACATCAAAGGTCGAGGAAGATCGAAGATCAAGCTGCATGGGAGGAGTTTGAAGGGGGAAACCTTTCATTTTTCAGTTTTATTTCAAACTACTACTTCAATTTCAAAGCTGAGCAAAAGCCTTAAAAGAATTTAAGCATAAAAAACAGAACGAAATGCTGGCGAGGCCTAACGGCTCACAATTTATTCTAAGTTCAGCGAAGTCTGGTGTGAACAGTTGCAGTAGCTTTGTAGTCATGTGCGCTAGTTTGAGGTTCACGTGCACTTGTTCATAGTTAAGTGCGTTGGTCTCAACCCTGCGCGCTTTTTCAATTCGCGCAACAATCGACAGTAGTCAGCTACTGCCCTTGAGTCCTATTCAAGGGGCTTTTGCCAAGTTTGGTAATACCGTGTAGACCTAATGTGACTGCACGGGGGTGTCGGTTTCAGTCCGGGCCTATATGTGTCATCATTTACGTCTTATGTCTGTCTTTGGGACATTTTTCTAAGTTTTTAATTCATAGTCGTTTCGGGAAGCTTTTCTCGGTTCTATTTGTTCATGTAGGTCTTTGTATCTATTTTGGCCTCGCAAGCGTCAGTTTCACCTATCTAAGGGACTATTGTGAGTTTTGGCACTCTTAATGCCCAAAATTTCGTTATTTTCTGTGTGTCTAAGAATTCGCATTGTATCCTTGAGATTTTTCTCTCTTTTCAGTCGAGCTAGGCGAGTTTGTGCATGTGCGCATGTCTGTGTGTCGACTCAGCTCGCTTGTCAATGCAAAATAGATATTAGGGGTCAGTTTTAGTCCATAAACTGGAAAAATGCAACTTTTATATTGCTACCCTAGCATATGTTACCCACAAGCAATGGAATGTTGTGAAGCAGTGAGGGCACGTCAGCCCAAGGCCAAGCAAAGCACATCTCTAGGGCTCATCCGCCCAAGCATCAAAGGAAGGGGCATGCAGGCCCACTGCCGTTACTACATGTCAACTGGGCACGCCAGCCCACTCAACATTTATTTGTCTGGGTGCTCATCTCAAAAGCAAAGCCAAAGACAGTAAAGTACTGGAGCTCAGTGACAGTCCTTAGGCATTGTTGTCCTCCTAGGAGCCGCCCTTAGCTTGTGTCTGCATTTTCAATTTGTGCATTCATATTGTATACATATCATCGCATATTGTGTGTATCAAAAGTTTAAAGCAGGAAAATTCTATGCTGGAATCGCTTTTGTGGGATAGTGCAAGTATAGGGGAATGCCACATGTCACTTTCCTTATCTCATTTGCCATGGCAACCGTCAAGCACACAACCTCGCTATCCTACTCTGCTGGCACTGGGAATGCAGTTTGAGGGATCAAAAATCAACCCAATCCACAATGGCATGATCATTCTGCACACTGATCTTCCCATCCCAATTCAATGACAGCCGGTCCTGTCCAAATCTCAACGGCTCGATCATTCTGCACACTGATCTGTCCGTCTCAAATCAACGACAGCCGGTCCTGTCCAAATCTCAACGACATGATCATTCTGCACACTGATCTTCCCATCCCAATTCAACGACAGCCGGTCCTGTCCATTTCTCAACGGCTCGATCATTCTGCACAATGATCTGCCCGTCTCAAATCAACGACAGCCGGTCCTATTCTCAACAGCTCGATCATTCTGCACACTGATCTGTCCGTCTCAAATCAATGACAGTCGGTCCTGTCCAAATCTCAACGGCTTGATCATTCTGCACACTAATCTGCCCTTTCAAATCAACGACAGTCGGTGCTATCCCAAACTCAACGGCTCGATCATTCTGCACACTGATCTGCCCATCCAAGTCAATGACAGTCGGTCCTGTCCAATTCTCAACGGCTCGATCATTCTGCACACTGATCTGTCCGTCTCAATTCAACGACGGTTAGCCATATCGTCCTACTCAACCCGATGGTTAGCCATATCGTCCTACTCAACCCGATGGTCAGCCATATCGTCCGACCCAATTAACCCGATGGTCAGCCATATCATCAACGACGGTCAACCATATTGTCCGACTCAATCAACCCGATGGTCAGCCATATCATCAACGACGGTCAGCCATATCGTCCGACCCAATAAACTTGATGGTCAGCCATATCGTCTGACCCAATCAACCTGATGGTCAGCCATATCATCAACGACGGTCAGCCATATCGTCCGACCCAATCAACCTGATGGTCAGCCAACGACGGTCAGCCATATCGTCCGACCCAATCAACCTGATGGTCAGCCAACGACGGTCAGCCATATCGTCCGACCCAATCAACCTGATGGTCGGCCATATCATCAACGACGGTCAGCCATATCGTCCGACTTAGTCATTCCCGATGGTCAGCCATATCATCAACGACAATTAGCCATCGCCTGTCTCTGTCCATTCAGCGATGACAACCAGCCATGTCACCTGTCTTTGCCCATTCAGCGACGACAACCATATCGCCTGTCTCTGTCCATTCAGCGATGACAACCAACCACGTCGCCTGTCTCTGCCCATTCAGCGACGACAATCAGCCATCGCCTGTCTCTGTCCATTCTGCGATGACAACCAACCACGTCGCCTGTCTCTGTCCATTCAGTGATGACAACCTACCACGTCGCCTGTCTCTGCCCATTCAGCGACGACAACCACATCGTCTATCTTTGTCCATTCAGCGATGAAAACCAACCACATCACCTGTCTCTGTCCAGTCAGCGATGACAACCAACCATATCGTCTGTGATCGCCCCGATCAACAACAATCAGGATATCGTACGATGGTCCGCCCATTCGCAACTAGTTGTTCCCTAGGAGAGTCTGCCTCGGCCTGCCCCAAACGACTACCTCTACTTCAGTCTAGCTTCATGCGCATCTTCCAGCAGGCTTATTGCTCTGTCTCGGATGGTCTTTGATAAAGAGATTGGCTCTAATTTCCAACAGATGGAATTCAACCTGCCTGACACGACCTACCCGTGTTTGTTGGAATACTTTGTGCCGAGGATAGCTTGATCCCCAGTAACGACGGCCTATCCCGTCCAAATCTGCAACGACAGCCTGTCCTGTCCAAATTCGATCAACAAGCGGCAATTCGCTCGTCCACTTCTACTTCCATCCCCGGCAATGGACAGTCAGTCCATTCCACCGATCAGGTTCCTTAAGTTTACTTATCTACTTTGCTAGTATGCTTTGCTCTGGATTGCCTTGAGGGGTGTCTAGAATTCTTTGACGTTACTTGTACCAAGTCGATGGTGCTTTAAGTGCCGTCAAAGAAGGGCTACTATAGACACCCCAATCTGGGCTTCCAAATTAGTTTACTTACGGTTTTTGATTCCCCGATAATGAAATGGATCAAGAACACCCTGGGAATGATAGCGTGTTTGAGCTTTGAGTGTTTGCAAAACCCTTGAACCTAACCTAGCCTAAGCCACTTCAAAAACCAAAATCCCTATTGATGCGCGCCAGGGCGCAACCATCCCGCACCGGGGTGCAACCATCGGGCGCCGGGGCACACCATCGCGCGCCTGACTCACTCCATCGCGTGACAGAGCGCTAGGGCGTACCATCGCGCGACAGACTGACTCCGTCGCGCGACGGTCCAACCTACCACCAACCTTTTTGAAGGAGGATAGTTGGCCACCAATGCAACCTCAGCCAGGCCTCATGGACTGGTTGAACTCCTCTGTTTCCAACCAGATTCACCCCCATCTCCTCCTATAAATACCCTCCATTTGTTCTATTTCAAAGGGTTAACAAAAATTGGCATTCAAAGGTTTACACCCTAAGCATTATAAAGAGGATAGCTTGTTCTTCTTCAACTCAAACACCTCAAACAACCTCAACCTCAATTCAAAGCTCAAACATCTTTCAAAACTCAAGAACCGAAGGTATAGCTTACCTTTGTTCTACTCTCTGTTCTGATCCCTGAGGGGGGTTGGCAGGGCCAAGGCTGGTAATCAATACCAGTCATGGTCCTAAAGCTGGCAAGGTTTCAAAAACTGTCGAGGTAGGAACCCAACGCGCGACGGTCCCACTCTCGCGCGCGATGGACCGCGTGGGGATTGGTGTCCTACTGTTTTGTATTTTATTTACATATAGATCGCTGTTAAGCATGTTAAAAATCAGTTTACTGCTTTCCTTTGTTAGAAACTGCTAGTATGTAGTTAATTTGTATTTTTGCTGTTTTGGAGTACCCCTGGGATCATTCTGGACCTGTTCCAGAGCCCAGAAATGTGTAAACCAAGCACTGATCTGGTTGCACCAGGGCGCGACCTTCCCGCGCCAGGGCGCACCATCGCGCGCCAGACTGGCTCCATCGCGCGACAGAGCGCCAGGGCGCACCATCTCGCGCCAGACTGGCTCCGTCGCGCAATAGACTGCCTCTGACCAGTGAATGGCCTTGCACGGGTAGCTCGGCCTTAGGCCATTATTTTGTCCCCACACTGTTTATGGGGTGTTTTATTAATTTGTAGGGCTTTACAGCCTTTAAACTGTATATTATGCTGCTTATAACTGCGTGGTTTATCCTGGGTGTGCACTGGTCCTTCCAGAGCCCAGAGGGTTTGAGAATAAGAGCTGTGGGTTTGAGTTTACCGGCGCGCTTGTCTTGGAATTGTGTGCGCGCAGGAGTAAGCAGCATGCAGTGACTTGTTCAGTGCATGCTGGTTTCTTCCTGCGCACGTCATTCCAAAACAGGGGCTTCCTAGTTTGTTTAAACTCCCACAAGAGTCTGTTCTCATCCTATACAAACTGTTCATTCATGCTATCTATCACATCTTGCATACTGTTACAGTTTTAATCCCCTTAAACTGTTCCCCGCCCTAAATGGCTAAAGAATTGATTAATCAAACAGAATCGCAAACAAATATTTTCGCAAATGCCTAAGTAGAGACCGATCTCTGGATTGGGCGAGAGGGGTGCCATAAAATCCTTCCCCTCTAGTAACCTGGCTCCCGAACCCAGATATGGTTATGACGGACTGGTTCCTTAACTTTTTCAAATCAAACAGCGCGACAAGTGCTGTCGGACCTTCAAAACCCGAGTGGCGACTCTGTATTTTGCGAGCGCTTCCTTCCCCGCTCGCGCTCCCTCGATCTGGGCCCTTGCATTTTGGAATCTGGAAATTCCAAGGGCATGCTGCCCACAGCATCTTGGTGACACTTGCAAGGCTGACATTTCTTTCATTCCTAAACTTAACATACAATCAACTCATTGGAATGATCCCAAGAGGCCCCCAACTTCAAACATTTCCAGGAACTTCATATGAAGGAAACAAAGGATTATGGGGACCTCCTTTGACCGCTTGTCGCAAGGAAGCAGGACCGGCACCGCCAACATTGAATGGTACACAATCATATACTGAAGAGGATGAGATTAACTGGGTCTACATAACCGCCATGTTGGGGTATACTATGGGGTTTGGAGTTCAGGAATACCCCAACGTAGCAGTTATATAGATCCAGTAAATCTCATCCTCTTCAATATATGATTGCGTACCATTCAATGTTGGCGGTGCCGGTCCTACTTCCTTGCAACAAGCGGTCAAAGAAGGTCCCCATAATCCTTTGTTTCCTTCATATGAAGTTCCTGGAAATGTTTGAAGTTTGGGGCCTCTTGGGATCATTCCAACGAGTTGATTGTACGATAAGTTCAGGAATGAAAGAAATGTCAGCCTTGCAAGTGTTATCGGGATGCTTCCACCGATCTTGTTTTGAGAGAGGTCTAGTGATCCGAGCTGTGTCAAGTTTCCAAGTGATGATGGGATTGAACCTGTGAGGGCATTGTGTGATAGGTTGAGAACATATAGGGATTTCAGATCTCCAACTGTATCTGGTATTTTTCCCTTGAACCTGTTGTTCGTACTAGACAGATCAAGCTTCACAATCCTCGTCAAGCGTGAAAGTTCCATTGGAATCTGCCCAACAATACCACTGTTTGACAAATTCAGATATGTTAGACTTGTGAGGTTTCCAAAACTGGATGGAATTTGTGTGAAGTAGCCAAAATCGTTGTAAGCCAAGTTCAGCTTTTTTAGAAATTTAAGGGTGAAAAGACTACTTGAGTGGTTTAAACCTCCGGAGATTGATTCTGTGTTCAGGTCGAGATTGATAACATGGCCAGACTGTTCACAAGTCGCACCATTCCATTGACAACAATCCTTGCTTTGAGTTCAATTCACCAACTTGATAGAGGAATCTGGATTGAACTGGAGGTTGTTCTTCGATTGAAGTAACAAAGATTTTTGATCCTCCAGGCATTGGCTGTGTACTGAAATGGTGATAGAGCAGAAGATTGTGAGTGTGGCGATTGAGAAAAACCAGGTAATGAAAAACCAGGCAAATTGAAAATGGGAATTGAAATGCTGAAATGGGGAAGGTGACTTTTATATATCCTTCCGTCACAACTTGTTTGTTCCTCGTTAAGTGAGTTTCAATTGAAATTTAACACGGATGATTGAATTTGTTTTGAAAGTTGATGAAAGAATCATGTTTGTATATATAGGAGTGTAATTTCTAGAAGAAAAGAAACTGTAGATCAGCGTGGATAATAGGAAAGTGAACCTGTTTTCTGGAGGAGAGAGCAAGCAACACCGCTCCCGTCGCCCCTGATCACCTGTATAATGCAAAACAGGCCATATTTGTTTCTAAGGTTAGAAAACATAGAAATTAACACGAGGGAAGATGGAAACAAAGAACAGAAAGAGTTTAATGGTGAAGGAGAGAAAATTCTCACGATTTCATTATCAGCTTCAACAAGATAGAAGATGAGAAGAGAAACGAGAAGTGAAGCAATCACAGCCTTAGAGATGGCCATGAGTACACTCTAGAATATAGAGATTTGCAATGCCAAGGCTTTTCTACCGAATAATTAAACTACTGTAATATATATAGGCAACTCTTTCGAAATTAGTATTTGTTGTGAAATGAGAGAAAGTATATGGTGTATTTATAGAGAGGGGGAGGAGGGGTTATACATCTCTCTCATTGTCCTCATAGACGGATGATCTTGGGCCCTCGATCTCCTTTTACCACAGCTTGTCTTTCATTCTTGCTTTTTGTTGGAACCGTGTCAAACTAATTGATGGAAACCCACTACTTCAAGTCTTCAACTGATATAGAGTATCATCTTAATTACTGGCCTGGATTAATTACTGCACTTGACCGTTGTTGTCCTCAAAGAGATAGCAAGACTTTGGAAGTCATCTTGGTCCGGCCTCCTTTTGATTGAAGACTTGTGAATCTCCATACCACATCACGGTCAAGGTCTTTGTCCCTGGTGTTATAGCTTTATATCTTGCTTTGCTGGTGTCCAAAACTATGGGAATATATTCATGGATTTTTGTGTTTCTGTACTTATTATGTGATGGTTCTGTGGTATGTGTGATAATTAGTTTCTACCGAAATCCCACACATATATTATCTGTGTGTGAGATCCGTCTTCAAAGACCAAGAGACTGTTTGTTCCCAAAAAGTAAAAATTGGCCTAGGAAAACAGCGAGTAGTGCAGTTCTAGGCCTGATGCGGGCATGGCAGGACTGGATTGCCGTTCAACTTCGTGTTAAGGCCTGAATGCCTCAAATCTGACTTCTTCTAGAGTGATTGCGTACGACCTAAGGGGTGAGGCCGTATATAATTCGTGGTTTGCCTTGTCGGGATTAGGACTTAGTATTTCCCAACCGTTGTTGAAAATGGAAAGAAAAAGAAACAAGGTGCGATGAAATTAAAAGAACTTTATTAACGGTTTAACGAAGTTGGTACAAGAAAATAAAACATCAACTATGCATGGCTAGTGTAATGAAAGATAAAGACATTTGCTGAAAATGTAAAGATAATTGAAATGTAAATTGGATAAGCCGTGGGCTTGATTGATCGGGGACCTTTGCTAAGGCCTTCAATTCTGGTAGTTAACGGGAGGAAGCAGGAACAATACTGGCTATTGCTTCAAGACTTCGACTGCTAGCTGTACCACAAGTTTAGGGTCCTTGGCCCTAGTCTTTCTTCATTCTCTTTTAAATTTGATCTGATAGTCTTTCATTCTGACCACAGTTTCGGTGCAAAATTTATTTCCGTGATCGAACTGCAATTTGAATAAGCTCAAACAATCGAGGAAATTAAACAAGGCCTAGCTAAGCCAGCAGTATCGATCCATAATATTCTAAAAGGAATCCTCCATCTGATGGCAAGCAGCCTGTTAGAGTCACTCTTCTTGACGCACCTCCAAGAGAACATATATACAAGCCCTAACGTCCTCCTTAATTTTGATTGATCAATCCTCCAACATGCCTGCTTTGATTCTGGAAAATCAGAAGATTCCCTCTCCCTCCAAATCCAGTACAGAGAGGCAGTCAAAGACAACAAAGCCCAAGTTCTCTCCCCAGCTAGCTGGGCCAAGCACATTCCTTGCAACATTCTAGCTTACCCAGGAATTAATCCCGAACTTGACAAGAAAATGGACAAGCAAAAAACAGATGCTAATTCATGGGACTCCACTTAGCCATTACAAAGACATCATGCCATATCAAGCCTCAACTTCCCAGCATGTCCTAAGCAGATAATCTGCCCCAGAAAATGAGCTATTCCATGAATACCCGTCTAGGGACATGATGGGCGAACGAGACAATTTTTTCCCCAAGAAATGGTAGGCTGGACCTCCCTCTAAGCATTCCAGTTGGTCCTGAATTAAATTATTGAAACAAAATTTTGAAATAAAACATGAAAGCATTATTGAAAGTGATATGATCTAGAAGCTTTCTACTTATAGCCGAAAGTGACATCATCTACTTGTCCAACACTCAAAGCCTTGCCTATAAATAAGAGGTGATACCACAAGGTAAAAACATCTAATCTCTCTCATTCTTACAAACTTCACTCAAAGCATATTTTCCTCTACCTCTCGGGCTCTTACTAACTTGCTCGTTGGAGGAGGTACACCCCCCTTCGGTTCTCAGTTCACCGTTCAACCCTTTCACCGCACAACAGTAAGGTGGAAGAGGTTCAAGGATTTTTTCAGCCCCCACAGAATGGTAATAAAGCAGAAGATTGTGAGTGTGCTGATTGAGAAAAACCAAGTAACTGGTTGAATTTTCATTTTTTTTTGGTGGTTGTGAAGCAAATTGGTGAAGAATGTGAGTGAGGGCCCAAAGAAATATACTACTATACATATTCATTTGTCTTAACAAGTGACTTCGGAAGTCGTCTTGGGTCCCCCCTTTAGCTTGCAGTTAATGGTATAGGAAGACTTTGGAAGTCGTCTTGGTCCCCGTTTGGTAAAGACTTTGAATCTCCATACCACATCAAGGTCAAGGTCTTTGTCCCTAGTGTTACTGTTATATCTTGCTTTTGGTGCCCAAAATTATGGGAAATTCATGTACGGTGTATTTTTTGTTTTTGTTTTTTGTTTCTGTTATTATGTGATGGTGTTGTTCGATTTTTGTCAATAGGCAAAGGTGCACTGAGAGTTGGATGAGTCCGGGCGACCGCCCTACCCACGAGATTTCTAGTTTTTATTCAAAATATTTAGTTGTTTCTCAAAATAATATTTAATGGTATAGAAGTTCGTCTACTCAACATGATTTTGAACAATCCAAGATGACCTTCTCAACCAAGAATTTTTGAATAAATAATGCTATTCTAGTAGTACATTTATCTTTTATGATATTATTTTGCTTTTCAAAATGGATAGCGATGCACAAAATTGTATGCAATTATATGTAAAGATGACCAACCATATCTTAGTAATTAAATAGAATGCACAGAAACATATATTCCAGTTTTTTTCATTAATGGGAAATTTCTTATTAACTGAAGTCACTGATGTTCTTAGGTATATCTTTTAAGATCAAGTGTTCAGGTTGAAAGAGGGTCCATTGTTTGCCGGGTTTGGTCGTTACAAATAGTTTTAGACCCCCACCCTGATCCAAGTGGTGGGTAGGATGCGGTGTTCTCCCATCACAGACGCCATGAGAGGTTGCTAGGACCATGCGAAGAAGACGTTGGATTTGTGAGGAGGCAAATTGTAGTATTCAAGTTCTGGTAGAATTGAGTGCTAGCTTAGTCCCACATTAGTTGGAAGCAAGAGCCTCACTTAATATATTAACACCCACCAAATGCTACATGGTTCCTTCTTAGGTATACCTTTAAGGCTGAATTTATAGGCTAAAAGAGGATATCCCTGGTTGGTTGGGTTTGGTCCTTACATTTTTTCCATAAGAGATATTATATATTCGCTCAATGATTTCTCCATATTTGACAAGTCTATTTTGATAGCTACATATTTGGAAGGGAGGGATCTGTCCTTATTGTTCGATACTTGTTATGGAGTTTGAGAGCTATATGTTGTAAACTTTGCAAATGGTGGCCGGCTCATGTGGTAGTAATTTTGTGGCCCTTAGCAGTTAGCATTGGTGTAGGTCCAAATCTCACCCCTTCCCAGAGGCAAACCGTGTTGAGAAATTGGGGCGCGTGCCACCCATCCGTGTTTCAAACAAAAGAAAATTTATTTTACATATGTAATTCGATTAGACACTTACAACTAACCGTATAATTTGTTTTTGTAAAAAAGGGATTTGAAAAGTGAACGAGTTTGAAAATCACAAGAGAGTTGTACCAAGCCTTGATTATTTTTTCAACAAAAAGACAAAATTAACCAGTAAAACTCAGTCACATGTCTTGACACTAAAACTTTCTCTTCACACTTTAATTTTCGTAAAACACGTAACAACACAAATGGAGCCACCTCGATCTAAAGCATAGCTCTACCCCTATCCCATTCGCCCTCCCCTACACTAGAATTAATATAACCCCTTGAAATAAATCTTGTAAACATTTTCATTCTCACTGAAAAACTGAGTAATATTAACGTACTCTTCAAACTCTTCGTAAACTTTTTTTATGAAACTCCCTCTGTGAAAATTCTGTGTCCGCCGCCGGGTATTTAGGGATTGTAGTTTCTCAACTCAATAAGAAGACATCTCTTCCACGTCGTACTCTCTTCTACTTTCGATCTATTGCTCAGTTTACTTTCAGCAAACTACTCCGACAAAATCTTTTATCTCTTTTACTGAAGCTGAACATAGATCAATTCCCTCCATTTGAAATCAGCAGACACGCAAATGGACCGTAGATATATAACCTATGCCCGTGACAGTGCCTAAGCCGGCAGCAGTATCGATCCATAATATTCTAAAAGGAATCCTCCATCTGATGGCAAGCAGCCTGTTAGAGTCACTCATCTTGACGCACCTCGAAGAGAACATATATACAAGCCTTAACATCCTCCTTAATTTTGATTGATCAATCCTCCAACATGCCTGCTTTGATTCTGGAAAATCAGAAGATTCCCTCTCCCTCCAAATCCAGTACAGAGAGGCAGTCAAAGACAACAAAGCCCAAGTTCTCTCCCAAGCTAGGCCAAGCACATTCCTTGCAACATTCTTACCCAGGAATTAACCCCGAACTTGACAAGAAAATGGACAAGCAAAAAACAAATATTAATTCTTGGGACTCCACTTAGCCATTACAAATACATCGTGCCATATCAAGCCTCAACTTTCCAGCATGTCCTAAGCAGATAATCTTCCGCAGAAAATGAACCATTCAATGAATACCACCATCTAGGGACATGATGGGCGAACGAGACAATTTTTTCCCGAAGAAATGGTAGGCTGGACCTCCCTCTAAGCATTCCAGTTGGTCCTGAATTAAGTAATTGAAACAATATTTTGAAATAAAACACGAAAGCATTATTGAAAATATCCATCAAAGCTTCTATTTATTGAACACTCACAGATAAATAGTACACTCTCAGTTTATCACAAATCATCGGGTTGCTAAGGCCAACTAGAAAAGCAAAAAATAATCAAGTAACATGTCATGCCATATTATAACATGCTCGCAATTCTTTTTTTTTTTTCCCAGTCAATAGAATAGATCATTTACATCATATATTATAACACACTCGCAATTCAAGTAAATGTACTTACTACATGGCATAAAACACAGATAGCCAACTTAGTGCCAAATGCTAAATCTTGTTCCCTCCAAGTGATCGCCTGAAAAGGGATAAATCAGTCCAACTGAGAATTTAGAATACCAAAGTTACAAGTTTACCATTGAAATTAACAACAATTGAATCAAATTCTATAATCGTAGAAATAACATGTGAACTAAAATAGGCCCGAAGCCATAGAACAATATTGTATATATACAATATGAAATCTATGATGCTCATCAACGGCACAGTAAACATGCGGTCGGGAGCTAGCTACCCCACTAGTGAAATGATCAAATCACAACATCGCCACCCATATATTGTCTATCCCCCTAGTTCTGCACCGTCCTCTAGTGTACAGGATGCAACAATATCCAAAATTAATAGCTAATTCACATAAATTATATGTTCTTATTTCCATGGCATTATTTGTTTAGAAGCTGCACAAAAACGTCTTTGGCCGGTTCTTTCCACACAAAATTTTACACAATTTTTGACACTCCATCTCTGTCATTGAAATCGTCATAAATTAAAACTTAACACACCTTCTCTCTCCTCCCACTAAGGCGAACTTTCTCGACTTAGCCAAAACTCCTTCGTATTTATATTTTTTGAGCTCAAGGACAAACACTTTTTCCAATCAAACATAAAGACAAATGTGCCTACGAAAGTGCTTAAAATTCTAGGGTATCCTATGAAAGCGCCTAAAACCCTAAGGTACCATATATATGAAAGTGCGTAAACCACTAAGGTACCCTATGAAAGTGCTTAAATCACTAAAATCCTATAATAAGAAAATACACCCTAAAACCCTATGAAAGCGTCTAAACATCTTTTGGCCTTATGGCTAAAAAATTCAAAAAGTTGAAGGATCTGTGCTAAAAACTATTTTGTTGGCGTCATTCGCCTTAATGAAAACTATTTTACCTTTGGTATGGCTAATTTTCCCTTTTTAAATAAATAACGCCGTTCTTTTCCTCACCTCTGTTCTCTCTCCCTTCCTCACGCATGTTCTTCTTCGTCCTCGCGTCACCGCCGCCGCCGTCCGATGAGGTTCTTGCTTCTCCGCACCCGCCCTCTTCTCCGGCTGTAATCTTTCTCACTCCCAATCCAAGCCCTAATTCTCGGGGGTCCATCATTCTCTTCACCAAATGCCGCCTTCAATTTCCACCGCAATTGATGTCGTCGTTGTGATTCTCTCCATCTCTAATGATGCGGGCTTAAGAATTAGTGTTTTTTTTTTTTTTTTCAAACGGGAAGATGAGTACTGGAAGGTGAATGATTTTTCTCTTCCTATCCTTGTTTATTTCAGAGATTTTCTGAATGAGATGCATGACATTGTTGCCAGAGATTTCCTTTAACTTCCACCGACTGGGACTTGTACATTTGGCCGAAAAATCATTCCAGAAACTTAATGTTTAACTTGATCTGTCTGGCGGAGGAGCAAGCACCTCGTCGGATGGCGGCAATGAGGCAGGACGAAGAAGAACAGTCGCGAGGGAGCAGGACTGGTCCTTATATTTGGGTTGCCCAAGTCCAATCTCAAGTTTGGTTGCCCAAGTACTACTAAGGTCATCCACAGTGGTATAATCAAATGTTAATTGTTTTTAAAGTTAACAATATTTGTGCAAAAAATGGCTCACAATGGTATAATCAAACTTAGCAACATCCTTAAAAATAATCAAATTTTAGGTTTTGGATAATCAAATTTTAGGTTTTGGATAACCAAAACTAGCAACATTTTTCAATAATCAAAAGCATTTTTAAGCTTTGGATAACCAATTTTAGGCTGTGGACCCCTTATTTTGGTTATGAACTAGAAGCGACCATTGTGAACCTCAACATTGGTAAGCTTAACAACCTCTTAAATGAATAATCAAAAGCTGATGTGTCAACTTTTGGTTATTCATTTTTGATTATACCATTGTGAATGGCCTAAGTCATAAAAAATAGAAGGAGATACAAGTAAAAAAAAAACAACGTTACATTGTGTTTTTAGTATTAGCTTGAATTACATCAACAAATGAAAATAGAAATGTAACTCCAGTTATATTACTTTATGATTATCATGATCCGATTTAAAGAAAATACTGTAGCAGTTTATCCATATACTCATTTTCAATTGAAATCATTGGCAATCCACTTAATCTCTCATGTGACGTAATAGTCCGAAGATAAATTTACATGCAACTTGAACTAAGAAAAACTACTCTCCGCTAAAACAACTATTTTTACAAAAAAAAATTATCAAAAAAGCCTACCATGTAAGATTAAAATTAAGTGAGTATTGATATTTACCAATATAGACTTTTTAACGTCTATATTAGTTATTATAATCAAAAGGAATATGAAAGTAAATTAGTTTAACCAAAATAAAAAGAAATATGTTACAACGATGTTTATTTACCAAATAAACCCTTTAAGTTTTAATTCATGAAAAAATAAAACGAAATGAAGTAATAATAGGAGGCTTAAGCAAATTATAAATAAAAGAGAGAGAGAGAGAGAGAGAGAGAGAGAGAGAGAGAGAGAGAGAGAGAGAGAGAGATTTTTATGGAGACACAAAGAGGAAGGGAGGCTCCCTTGGAAGGATTAAAAAATGAAAAAGGGGACTCTTGAACCTGGGCAAGTTTTGTGGAACACACCTTCTCCACTGGGCCAAAGTAGCTAACTAAAATTATAGCACTAACTTAAATATTTATTACTTAGTTGATGGATAATTTTTTTCGGTTGCCCCATGCATGGCGGGACCGTGGGGGTTGCCCCCGGAAGCTTCTTGTGCTTATCTTAGGGTCGGCCCTATGAGGGAGGAAGAGAGAACAACGGTGAGGTAAAGAGCGGCGTTAATTTTTTTTACCAGGAGAGAGAAAGTTCACGATAGTTGGAGGAACCAGCCCGAACATCTTTAGACTTGCTGAAAAGAACATCTTTATAAACTTACCTAAGTCTTATGAACATTTATAAATTCACACATTTATGTTTTGAAAATGTATTATTGAAACGGTACATAATTTGCGCTATTTTCTATCACTTATAATAATTTAGATTTTCTGACCATAGTTTTGTTGACTACTTACTTAAAAGTCTTAAATTAAGTTGTGATATTGTGAAAAAAAAGATAAGGATTCTCCTACTCAAACAAACTCGTCCCTCAACAAAATAAATCGAGGGTGATATGCCTGCACAAATTTCAAGTCAGTGGAACTTCTATCTTGCCACCTGATGGACACAAACCCTTATCTGGTTTTACTTAGTTGAAACAAGTTGAGCTAATTAAGTTAAAAATAAAAAATAAAAAATTACACTATGCTTCGAGAACTTACCTTCAGTGGTGTTGGCATCTCCGAAGCTGGTTTATGTTGTTTCTTCTTCGTTGATTCCTTGCTCGCTGCTCTCGGTGATGGAGGATCCTCACAATAACTCTATCGAGTGGTTTGTAGTAGTATTGTCTCCATATTTTGGAATATAAAAGTGGCCCAACAATAACTCCAAACCCCAAAGTATATCCCACCGTAGCAATTATGTAGACCCAGTTAATCTCATCCTCCTTAGCATATGATTGCGTACCATTCAACGTTGGCGGTGCCGGTTCTTCTTCCTTAGTGGTCAAAGGAGGTCCCCATAATCCTTTGTTTCCTTCGTACGAAGTTTCTGGAAATAATTGAAGTTGGGGGCCACTTGGGATCATTCCAACGAGTTGATTGTATGATAAGTTCAGGAATGAAAGAAATGTGAGACTTGCAAGTGTCACTGGGATGCTTCCACGGAGCTTGTTCAACGAGAGGTCTAGTGATTCAAGCTTTGACAAGTTTCCAAGTGAAGACGGGATTGAACCAGTGAGGGCATTGTGTGATAGGTTGAGAACATAGAGGGATTTCAAATCCCCCAATGTATCTGGTATGTTTCCTTTGAAACTGTTGTCTGAGAAATCGATGGCGGTAAATATAGTTAAGATCTTCACTAGCTCCATCGTTAAACCTTTGTTGATAACTATCACTGAATCCTCATAGTAGTCACCACTAGTCGTCTTAAAACGCAAGTGATTGAGATCTGGTTGTGCATTACCCCCATCCATCATTGCCTTCCTCCTTGAAAAGAATTTTGCCGGCAGAATGCCACTGAAGTTGTTAAAAGCTAGGTCAATAATTTGAAGCTTTGGCCACATATTATTATGGATCCCTTTGCAGTGAATATTTCCATGGAGCTTGTTGGATCGCAAAACCAAGACGTGCAAGCTGGATAAGTTCGCCAAGAAGCAAGGGAAGTAACCATTTAATTTGTTGGTACCGAGATTTAAAACCTCGGCATTTGCACAATTGGCCAGCGATTTTGGAACCTGCCCTTCCAAGCAATTTCCATTCAAATCAAGGGTCCTCAAAGCGCAACCATATGGGAATGTCCCTATTATTTTACCAGTAAGTTGGTTATTCTGCAAGTTTAGTACGCCGAGGGTCGCAGTACCTTTATCTATCAGACATTGGGGTATAGTGCCAGTGAATCTATTGTTGGACAAATCAAGAATCTCAAGGTAGCTCCCATTGCATATTGATGGAGGGATGGGTCCAGAAAGCTTGTTATGTGAAAGAGAGAAGAAAGAAGCAGAGGCAATGCCGTTGCCAATTTCAGCAGAGAGAGAAGAGCTGAAGTTATTCCTTGAGCAGTCAAAAAAGATTGTTGATTTCGGTGGTATTGGCATTTCACCGCAGAGCTGATTTGAATGAAGGTCAAGGGTACGAAGACTAGCCGGAATAACATATTCCGGTTGGAAACCCACAAGGAGATTACAAGAAAGATTCAGACTAACTAGAAATCCATCACCAACATTCCAAATCCAATTGGGTATTAATCCAGAAATTTGGTTGTCAGAAAGGTCTAAAAGTAACAAGCTTGATTGGTTCATTATAGGAGGGAACTTTCGCAGCTTGCAAGAAACCAATTTTAAATCGCCGAGTTGGGGAAAGGATGGTAAGATAGAGTCATTGATACTTGTATTGACTGACAAGTTATTGTGTGAAAGGTCAAGAAAATTGAGATTTTGAAGCCTATGGAAACTTTCTAGCTGTATGGTGCCACTGAAGTTATTGGAAGCAAGATAGAGTCTTCGGAGACTTTGGAAATAAAAGAAGTACGACGGGATAGGCCCTTGTATTTTGTTATTTTCCAAATCTAGTATATGCAAAGCAGACAAGGATTTGTTTGGAAGAAACTCAGAAACTTCACTAAATTGGTTATTGGGAAGCCAAATTTGCTGCAAAGATGGAAGGGAGAACAGAGAAGAAGGAATACTCCCATTGAATGAGTTTTCCCCGAGAGACAACTCTACAAGATTTGAAAGGCCTTCAAAGTAAATGGAAGGAACTGGACCTGTTAGAGCATTATTAGAGAGGTCTATGAAAGTGAGATTTTTGGATCCGTGAAATGAAGGTATTGGGCCTGTAAAATTGTTGTCTGCCAAATCCAAGGAAACAAGCTGACTAAGATTTGCCAGTGAATTTGGAATCGGTCCACTGAAATGACACTGGGAAAGTGTTATACTTCTTAGCTCCATCAAATTTCCGATAGACTCCGGTAAATTCCCAGAAAAATTTGTGCCGCCAAGCAACAGATTTCGAAGGGGCAGATTTCGTGGAAAATCAGGTAAAGAACCATTGAGTAGTTTATTACCTGACAAATCCAGAGTCTCTAGTGTTTGAACTTGCTGAAATATGAAGTCCGGAAACGTTCCATATAATTCCGAAAAACTGAGAATCAAAACTGTCAAATTCGGGAAATTCGCAAAGAAACCCGGGACCGGAGACAAGAGATTGTTCTGAGCCAGATTAATTTCTGAAAGGTACTGAAGGTTTTGAAGGGAAGAATCAATAGGGCCTGAAAGTAAACAATCACTCAAGCTCAAAACTCGCAGGTTAGGCAGTGAAGATGAAATGGCCTGACCCCATTCATACCCATTTGTTGATATATTTACCCCGTCCAAATAAAGCTCTGTAAGCCCCCCAAGGTTACGAAAAAGTGTGAATAAATTTGGGTTATCAATTCGGATTCCATTGGAATTGAAAGCATAGTGATTAGACAAATCAAGCTTCACCAACCTCGTCAAGCGCGAGAATTCCATCGGAATCTGCCCGACAAATTGAGTGTTCGACAAATTCAGATATTTTAGATTGGTGAGGACTCCAAAACTGGATGGAATTTCTGCGAAGTTGAAGCTGTTGTTAGCCATGTTTATCTTCTCTAGAAACTTGAGCCCGAAAAGACTGCTTGAGTCATTTAAACCTCCGGAGATTGATTCCGTGTTCAGGTCGAGACCTATAACACGGCCGAAATGGTCACAAGTCACACCATTCCATTGACAACAATCGTTGCTTTGAGCCCAAGTCACCAACTTGACAGAGAAATCTAGATCGAACTGGAGGTTGTTCTTCAATTGAAGCAACAAAGACTTTTGATCCTTCAGACATTTGCCGTGTACTGGAATGGTGATAGAGCAGAAGATAGTGAATGTGGTGATTGAGAAAAACCAGGTAACTGGTTGAATTTTCATTTTTTTTGTTGGTTGTGAAGCAAATTGGTGAAGATTGTGAGTGAGGTCTCAAAGAAATATATTATACATATTCATTTGTCTTAACAAGTGACTTTGGAAGTCATCTTGGGTCCCCCCCTTTTGCTTTCCAATTGCAGTCTAGTTAATGGTATAGGAAGACTTTGGAAGTCGTCTTGGTCCCCCTTTTGCTTTCCAATTGCAGTTAATGGTATAGGAAGACTTTGGAAGTCGTACGTCTTGGTCCCCCTTTGGATTAAAGACTTTGAATCTCCATACCACATCAAGGTCAAGGTCTTTGTCCCTAGTGTTACTGTTATATCTTGCTTTGTTGGTGTCCAAAATAATGGGAAATTCATGTACGGAGTAATTTTTTTTTTTTCCTGTTATTATGTGATGGTGTTGTTCGATTTTTGTCAATAGGCAAGGGCGCACCGAGGGTTGGATGAGTCCGGGCGACTGCCCTACTCATGAGATTCGTAGTTTTTATTCAAAATATTGTAGTTGTTTCTCAAAACAATATTTAATGGTATAGAAGTTCGCCTGCTCAACATGTTATTAGGTATACCTTTTAAGATCAAGTGTTCAGGTCAAAAGAGGGCCCATTGTTTGCTGAGTTTGGTCATTACAAATAGTTTTAGACCCCCACCCTGATCCAAGTGGTGGGTAGGATGCGGTGTTCTCCCACCACAGACACCAAGAGAGGTTGTTGAGACCATGCGACGAAGACGTTGGATTCGTGAGGAGGCAAATTGTAGTATTCAAGTTCTAGTAGAAGTGAGTGCTAGCTTAGTCCCACATTAGTTGGAAGCAAGAGCCTCACTTAATATATTAACACCCACCAAATGCTACATGGTTCCTTCTTAGGTATACCTTTAAGGCCGAATTTATAGGCTAAAAGAGGATCCATAGTTAGTTGGGTCTGGTCCTTACATTTTTTCCACAAGAGATATTATATATTGGGAAATGATTTTGCCACTTCCTTTTTTGTTAACGTCACTCTCATGCAAGTGTATTTTTACACAAAAAATACACTTGCAAGGAAGTGGCGTTAACAAAAAAGAAAATAGCAAAATCAGCAGCCTATATATTCGCTCAAGTGATTTCTCCATATTTGACAAGTCTATTTTGATAGCAACAGATTTGGAATGGAGGGATCTGTCCTTATTGTTCGATAAGAAATAGCTCAACTTTACATGTGAGAGTTTTAGATAGTACTTGTTATGGAGTTTGAGAGCTATATGTTGTAAACTTTGCAAATGGTGGCCAGCTCACGTGGTAGTAATTTTGTGGCCCTTAGCAGTTACCATTGGTGCAGGTCCAAATCTCACCCCTTTCCAAACTGTGTTGAGAAATTGGGGCACGTGCCACCCCATCCGTGTTTCAATCAAAAGAAAAATTATTTTACATATGTAATTCGATTAGACACTTACCACTATCCGTATAATTTGTTTTTGTAAAAAAGGGATTTGAAAAGTGAACGAGTTTGAAAATCACAAGAGAGTTGTACCAAGCCTTGATTCTTTTTTCGACAAAAGACAAAATTAACCAGTAAATTAAACTCAGTCACATGTCTTGACACTAAAACTTTCTCTTCACACTTTAATTTGCGTAAAACACGTAACAACACAAATGGAGCCACGTACCTCAATCTAAATCATCGCTCTACCCCTATCCCCTCCGCCTTCCCCTACACTAGAATTAATATAACCCCTTGAAATAAATCTTGTAAACATTTTCATTCTCACTGAAAAACTGAGTAATATATTAACTCTTCAAACTCTTGGTAAACTTTTTTTACGAGACTCCCTCTGTGAAAATTATGTGTCCGCCGCCGGGTATTTAGGGATTGTAGTTTCTCAACTCAATAAAAAGACATCTCTTCCACGTCGTACTCTCTTCTACTTTCGATCTATCGTTCAGTTTACTTTCAGCAAACTACTCCGACAAAACCTTTGATCTCTTTTACTGAAGCTGAACATAGATCAATTCCCTCCATTTGAAATCAGCAGAGACACGCAAATGGACCCTAGATATATACCCTATGCCCGTGACAGTGCAATTTTTTTTTTTTGGCTAAACAGGAAACCATGCAATACAAAATAAAATTACGGGTACAGAGTTTGGGGATAAGAATCACCCTTTCGCCTTGCGAAAGTTGGATCTCAATGCAATTAGGAATATGAGGATTAACTTAGAAAAGAAAAAACAGTGCATTTCAGCGTCTTGTTCTTAATTGAAGGTTGGCGACTCGGCGCACTTGTTTCTTTCCCCAATGATGTGCTTAATCGGTGGCTTGCCCAGCTGTTGTAGTAGGCACATGCAATCAGGAATTCGATTGTATAGGTGGTGACCGCGCGCCGTCATCCGAATTGAGGAGGGGCTGACTAAATTTGCTGCATCTATTTCAATTTCCAGTCCTATTTAGTTTTGTTGTTTCAGAATGTTAAGACCATGGTGGATACCAAAGACGCCACTCCCAAGTCCCAAGTACCTGGCTGACTGTGAGAGAATCTACTGGAATAGGAAGGATGTTACGTACATAGCTCTTCTTTTTCAGATTTTTCACAAACCCAAACCCGGGGGTCTACGAATCTATGACCGGCAATTTCTACCAGCTAAGAGACTATCAATAAAATAAAATGGGAAAGCATTATTGAATATATCCACCACCAGATCTTTTATTTATAGAACACTGACAAATAAATAGTACAAGCTCAATTTATTTCAAATCATTGGGTTTGCTAAACCCAACTAGAAAAGCAGAAAATAGAGAAGTAAACATGCCATGCCATATTATAACATAATCCAATTCAAGTCACCGAAATTACTAGATGACATAAAACAAGGATAGCCAACTTAGTACCCAATGCTAAGTCGATCTTGTCCCCTCCACGTGATCGCCTGAAAAGGGATAAACGAGTCCAGCTGAGAATT
The DNA here is from genome assembly GCF_030253575.1 of Rhododendron vialii. Lineage (NCBI taxonomy): Eukaryota > Viridiplantae > Streptophyta > Magnoliopsida > Ericales > Ericaceae > Rhododendron > Rhododendron vialii. The sequence goes on along the minus strand of NC_080561.1, from coordinate 34,332,586 downwards.
TAAAATACCAAAGTTCAAGTTTACCATGGGAATTAACAACTATTGAATCAACTTGTATAATCGTAGAAATAACCTGTGAACTAAAATAGGCCCGAAGCCAAACAACAACATCGTATACGTAGCAAACATGTGGTGGGGAGCTACCCCACTAGTGAAATTATCGAATCACAACATCGGCACCCTCATATTGCATATCCCACTAGTTCCGCATCGTCCTCTAGTGTACAGGACGACGGTTCGGATGCGTCAATTAATAACCAAAGTTAATAGATAATTCATACAAATTATATGTTCTTATTTCCGTGGCATTTGATGAACGCAAATAATTGACTTGTAGAGGTCCCGATAACATATGTTGTTAGTTTTTATATACACATAATTACTTATACTGCGGTTCCGGGGACCCCTAAACAAATCTCTAAAAAAATCCCCCAAAGTTTCCGATCGAATTTTGATGATCCGAGCCGCTAAATGTAATTAGAACGTGATTTTAAAGGTACCTACGAGAAATCAGCAAAAAAATGACCAAGAAGGGCTTCATTCGAACAGTTTTTTAGTGAACTTTATTGAACGGTTCAATAAAAAACTGCTCAAATCAAACCCTTCCCGGTTATTTTTTTGCCAATTTCTCGCGGGCACCCTTAAAATCACGGTTATTTTTATTGCCAATTTTTCGCGAGCATCCTTAAAATCACATTCTAAACACATTGAGCGGCTCGGATCATCAAAATTTGATCGGGAACTATGAGATTAAGATTTGGGGGATTTTTTTAGAGGTTTCTTTAGGGATCCCCGGAACCGCCCCGTGTGTGTATATATATCACATTATTGCATATCTAAGTATAGATTTTTTGACTACTTACTTAAAAGACTTAAATAAGTTGTAAGCAGGTTTGGTGTAGCTTTTTATAGGCTTGAATAGAAGTTCTGTTTGATTAAATAAGTGATAAAGTAGCTTATTATCGGTATATATATTGGAAAGCTAGGTTTGCGGTTTGCCACAATTTCCGCTAGCTTGCGGACAATTAATCTTTTGTTTTCATATTTTCCGTAGTGTTTTCCATAAGCATACTTTTCTTTACATTTTCTAATTAAAGATTTTAAATAACTAAACCCTTACCTGATTTTACTCAATTGAACCCTCCAGTTGTGCTGGCCTGGCGTCTCCGAAGCTGGTTTGTGTTGTTTCTTCCTCTTTGATGTCTTGCTCGCTGCTCTCGATGATGGAGAATCCTCACAATAACTCTATCGAGAGGTTTGTAGTAGCGTTGTCTCCATCTTTTTGAATATAAAAGTGGCACAACAACAACTCCAAACCCTGCAGTATATCCCAACGTAGCAATTATGTAGACCCAGTTAATCTCATCCTCCTCAAAATATGACTGTGTACCATTCAATGTTGGCGGTGCCAATTCTGCTTCTTTAGCAGTCAAAGGAGGTCCCCATAATCCTTTGTTTCCTTGGTACGATGTATTTGGAAATAATTGAAGTTGGGGGCCAGTTGGGATTATTCCAACGAGTTGATTGTATGATAGATTCAGGAATGCAAGAAATGTCAGATGTGCAAGTGTCACCGGGATCCTTCCGCCGAGCTTGTTCCACGAGAGGTCAAGTGATCCAAGCTGTGTTAAGTTTCCAATTGATGATGGGATTGAACCAGTGAGGGCGTTGTGTGATAGGTTGAGAACATAGAGGGATTTTAGATCCCCAACCGAGTTTGGTATTTTTCCTTTGAAACTGTTGTTAGAGAAATCGATGATTGTAAATATAGTTAAGATCTTCACCAGTTTCATCTCTGACCCTTTGTTGATAACTGTCACTGAATCTACATAGTAGATCTTTTGAGAAAAATCAAAACGCAAGTGAGTGGCATTTGGTTGTCGATTACCCCCATCCATCATTGCCTTCCTCTGCGAAAAGAAATTTGACGGCAGAATACCGCTGAAGTTGTTCAAAGCTAGGTCAATGATTTGAAGCTTTGGCCAGAGGTAATTATGAATTCCTCGGCAGCCGATATTTCCATGGAACTTGTTGGATCGTAAAACCAAGATGCGCAATTCTGATAAGTTCACCAAAAAACAAGGGAATTTACCATTTATATTGTTGGTACCGAGATTTAAAACATCCACATTTGCACAATTTGCTAGGGAATTTGGAACCTCCCCTTCGAAATTATTTCCATTCAACTCAAGGGTCCTCAAAGTGCAACCTTTCGGGAATGTGCCCATTATGTTACCAGTAAGATTGTTATTCTGCAAATTCAATACGCTGAGGGTTGAAGTCCCTTTATCTATCAGACATTGAGGTATAGTGCCACTGAATCTATTGTTGGACAAATTAAGAATCTCAAGGCGACTCCCATTGCATAATGTTGGAGGGATGGGTCCAGAAAGCATGTTATAAGAAAGAGAGAAGAACCAAGCATTGGGAAGGCGGTTGCCAATTTCAGCAGGGATAGAAGAGCTGAAATTATTCCTTGAGTAATCCACATAGGCTCCTTCTGTTGGTATTGGGATTTCACCGTGGAGCTGATTGGAATGAAGGTCAAGGTAACCAACAATAGGAATAATGAAACCCTGTTGAAAACCCACTAGGAGATTAAAAGAAAGATTTAGATATCCATTACTAATATTCCAAATCCAATTAGGTATGACGCCAGAAATTTGGTTGTCAGAAAGGTCTAAACCCAACAAGCTCGACTGGTTCATTAGAGGAGGGATCTTTTGCAGCTTGCAAGAAGCCAATGCTAAATCTACGAATTGGGGAAACGATGATAAGCTAGACTCGCTAATACTTGCATTGACAGACAAGCTATTGTATGAAAGCTCAAGCACTTCAAGATTTTGAAGCCTATGGAAACTTTCAAGCTGTAGAGTGCCACTCAAGTTGTTGGAAGAAATAAAGAGGGAATTCAGACTTTGAAAATCAAAGAAGTACGAGGGGAAAGGCCCTTGTATTTTGTTACTACTCAAATCTAGTATAACCAAAGGAGACAAGGAACCATTGGGAAGAGACCCCGAAATTTCAACGAATTGATTGTTGGAAAGGTCAATTTCTAGCATTGATGGAAGGGAAAACAGAGAAGAAGGAATACTCCCATGGAAGGAATTGAATGCGAGATTAATATTTAAAAGATTTGAAAGGCCTTCAAAGTAAATGGAAGGAACTGGACCTGTTAGAGCATTACGAGAGAGGTCTATGGAAGTGAGATTCTTGGATCCCTGAAACGAAGGTATTGAACCACTAAAATTGTTGTTTGAAAAATCTAAGTAAACAAGCAGACTAAGGTTTGCAAGTGAACTCGGAATTGGTCCGCTGAAATAACAGCCGTGAATCTCTATCCTTCTTAGCTCCCTTAAATTCTCGATAGATTCTGGTAAATTCCCTGAGAAACTGGTGTCGCTGAGCACCAGATTCCAAAGGGATCCATTCTCTGGGAAATCAGGTAAAGAACCATTGAGTAGTTTATTACCTGACAAATCCAGAGTCTTTAGTGTTTGTACCCGCTGAAATATGATGTCTGGAAACGTTCCATACAATTCCGCAGCCCTGAGAATCAAAACTGTCAAGTTCTGAAAATTCGCAAAGAAATCCGGGACCGGAGACGAGAGATTGTTCTGAGCCAGATTGATTACTGAAAGATACTGAAGGTTTTGAAGGGAAGAATCGATAGGGCCTAAATGTAAACAATCACTCATGCTCAAAACTCGCAGGTTAGGCAGTGAAGATGAAATGGCCTGACCCCATTCATACCCATTTGCTGATATATTTACCCCGTCCAAATAAAGCTCTGTAAGCCCACCAAGGTTACGAAAAAGTGTGAATAAATTTGGGTTATCAATTCGGATTCCATAGGAATTGAAAACATCGTGATTAGACAAATCAAGCTTCACCAACCTCGTCAAGCGCGAGAATTCCACCGGAATCTGCCCGACAAATTGAGTGTCCGACAAATTCAGATATTTTAGATTGGTGAGGACTCCAAAACTGGATGGAATTTCTGCGAAGTTGAAGCTGTTGTTAGCCAAGTTCAGCTTCTCTAGAAACTTGAGCCCGAAAAGACTGCTTGAGTCATTTAAACCTCCGGAGATTGATTCCGTGTTCAGGTCGAGACCTATAACACGGCCGGAATGGTCACAAGTCACACCATTCCATTGACAACAATCGTTGGTTCCAGCCCAATTCACTAACTTGACAGAGGAATCTGGATCGAACTGGAGGCTATTCTTCAATTGAAGCAACAAAGATTTTTGATCCTCCAGGCATTGGCTGTGTACTAGAATGGTGATAGAGCAGAAGATTGTGAGGGTGGTGATTGAGAAAAACCAGGTAATGAATTCCATTCTCATTTTTCTAACTTCAGTTGTTGTGAAGCAAACTGGTGAAAATGGTATGTATGGGGAATGTGGCTATTCCTAGTCCTTCATCCTTGCTTTGTTGAAACCCACTACTCCACTAATTGATGGGAAACCCACTACCCATTACCGCACTCGAGCTTTTTTGTGTTCCCCACTTTCCATTTCATCTGTGGGATGGGACTCAATTCTGATGTTGTGTTGACGGCACCAATGGTTAGTTTAGCTAGCAACTGAATGTCATGACATTGTATATAGCAAATTTGCTGGATTCCTGTTCATTTTATTATGTGAGAATTCCATAAACTCCGGTTCTTCAATTCATTGTGCTTAGGATGGTTAGAAAAATTTGTGAGCTCAAATGTTTTTTTCACTGCTTTCTTTTGTGTGTGTGTGAAATCAATTCTTATATCACACGGAGAACAAAGGCGTTCTGCTTATTAGCGAGACAAGGCCGGAGTAACTGAGCCAACCCGATCAACTTTTTCCCATAAAGTTAAAATGGTATGCCAACAACCAGGCAGTCCAAAACCAACAACACACCAACCAAGTCCTGGAGGAGAAAACAACCAACTGAGCCTCAAGTATATATGCATTTGTCTTGAAACAAGACTTAGTAAGTGACTTAGGAAGTTGTCTTGGGTCACCCCTTCTGCTTTCCAATTGCAGTGGGAAGACTTAGTGAGTGACTTTGGAAGAATTAGGAAGTGATGACCTTCGGAAGTCGTCTTTCATTCTTGCTTAGTTGAAACCGCGTCAAACCAGTTGAATTGGAAAGTTGGAAACCCACTGCACCACCAATTTTGTCAATGGTTACGGCAGTACCGCTAACTCCGAGACAGGCAACCGCGTCTATCCCGCCATTCATTACATCGAGTACTAGATCTTGTTAGTATGCTTAATTGGCTTGAATAATTTAACTATAAACATATTGTGTTCCCAAGTACCATTCCATCTGTTGATAAAAAAATTCAACTTGTTGCTAGTTGGATATATAAGGCTCAATTGTGGTGTTTTATGACGGTGCCAGGCAGCGCCTGAATGTTATGTTCTACACCCTAACTCAGGTGCAAATATCGTGTGGGTGTGTATCTAGATATCGGATGTCTCAAACCTGAAGATAGAGGGCAAGTAATCCAAATTTGGGTGATAGGAGGATACATATATGACATAATTATCTTTTATTATGTTTTCGTATCTAAACAATTGAAAAAGATGCCACAATATTAATGTTCTTATAATACAAGAGATATGGACTCAATACTAATACTTTCTTCTTTTCATCACATTTATACAAAGAAAAGCTAGAAGTTTCACAACCACATCCTCTTCGAAACAGCCGTATCTGATCCCTATCCCACACCCGTGTCGTGTCGGCACGGGTACTTAGTCCAAAATGATGGATCCATATAACTATGGTTATGTTACTACTCCGTAACTCCAAAAGTACTATAGAGAAATTTGCTAGATTCTTGTTCCTGTTATTATGTGACGTTTTATTAAATTTGGTTGTTTCATTGTGCTTGGGATGGCTAGAAAAGTTTATCAAATTAAGTTTCTTTTCATTGCTTTTTGCAGTTATCCATCCACTACACGAAAAGACTTGAATTTGGACTTGTGGACTCCGGCATCAAGAGGATCATTGGTGGAAGACTTCGAATATCTATACCACAAGCATATCAAGGTCCTTAGTGGGGGTTTCTCCATTTTCTTCCATCTCTTGCTTTGTTCAAGTAGTTACAAAGAAGCCACCAATGCTAGATCAAAAGACATGTGAAAATACAGGACATCTCTTCTTCTTCTTCTTTTTTTTTTTGGTCAATCGATAGGACTTAGGAGAGATCATTAGATCATGTATGAATTACAAAGTACAAACCATGAGACACTACATCAATTGTGTGAGAATCGGCAAGAAATCTCAACCACTACAAATCCAACATAACTGCAAGCAGGTGGATAGACTCGAACTCCTGACCTCCTCGTGAAATGTAGAAGTCCTGCAGGCCAACTGAGCTAGCCCCGGTTGGTTGAAAATGCAGAACATTGACACAGAAGGACTAATTACATTAGTACACTGTTTATCTGTTACCAAATTAAACTTGTGTTGCTTAACCAAGCCGTCAGGCTCTATTCTGATGCTATGGGAATGAGAAAATCCCATGCCAATGGTTTGTGCATCTACTCGTGGATGTTCTGTTGGTGTTCTTGTCCATATATACTTTATAGTTTTTTTGACCAATACATATATACTTTATAGTTTATACAGACTGTACACAGTTTTGGTTTGGTTGCCAAGAAAATGGAAGTCAAGAAAAGATATTTGATGGCTTTAAATCCAAAGATGAATACTTACACTTGTTTGGACTTTAAATTTTGGTGCTCTATTTTTCAAATTTCTAGTATATAATTACTGCAGGCTCAAATCCATCCAAACCGAATGGCCCAAACTGCCTCCAAATCAATCCTACCAAACAACACTCACGGACGGGTGGCGGATGGAGAAAATGACAATTCGCCACTAGCAGATCTGATTGGGAACCGATCCGTCCAAAACCAATCCGCGGACAGCCCTAGGGCTTATTACCTTTCTAGATAGGGAGTAAACTTATCTTAACCTCCCGATCGAGTAGTATTTTTATTTTTAAAATCCAGAAAATACTGCTTCCACCAAGATGGATTTGTGTAAAGGAGACTGAAGTTACAGCAGATTTAGTTGGTTCTACCTCAGCTGATTCCAACTCTCATGAAGTTGCAGTAGATTTAGTTAGCAGCTAGTACCAGCTAAATCTGCTGTAACTTCAGTCTCCTTTACAATTTGATATGACTATATACGATGAGTGATCTAAATTCTCTCATGTTGATGTTTGTATTTCTACGATAATCTCAACAAAACAAAAACATCTTTTCTACTCGGACCAAACTCACAAGAAATGTTGAACTGCTTGAATGAGGCTTACGTACCGATCGAGCTATTCTCATGGGCTACAATATTGTTCATGAGATGCGCGTACCTATTTGCAGTACATTGTATAGTCTTTCAATTAGGTGATTGGGATTCCAATTGATAATAGTATTTGGAGGGTACAACTTAAGAGAAGATGCTTAAATCGATGTGGGAGAGATAGGGAGAGAGAGAGAATTTCAATCTTCGTTCGTGTGCTGAGCGTGTGAAGAGAGAAGGAAGAAAGTAGGGACAAGAACTGATCGGTTCGACCTGAGTTTTTGCCAAATCCGTTTCAAACAAAAATTTGCAACCAAAACAAAAAATCAAGCCAAAACCCGACAGGGTTTCTATCACCTAATCTATAACCATACCAGACAGGTATCTATTGGTTCGGTTTTTCCCCGAACCCAGTTTTATGTTTGCTTCGTTGATTGATATGTTTTGAGGAAATGAACAGTGATTTTCCATCCATTTTTGCATAAAATAAAGCGCGTCATTGTATGAATATGCACGATCTTCTATCTCTATCAGAATTTCAGAAGTTGGATTTCTGTTTGCATTGAGTTTTTGCATCATTCACGATTCAGTGTTCTGATATGTCAACAAGAAGAATTGATGCGGCCTATCCCCGATCCCCGAACGTATTTTCTATTTTATGAGTCTTTGAGACACATGGAGCATGATACTATACAAAACTTGATTTAGGAAACTAGAGAGATGATATATGATTCGTATCCCAATTTTGCAACTATGCCTGCACATTTTAGGTCAATGGAACTGCTATCTTGCCACACGATATACACAAGCGTTTACCCGACTTTATTTTATCGAAGCAAGTTAAGATAATTAATTAGAAAACAAAAACACAATTGCACTCTCCTTCGAACACTTGACACAAAAACACAATTACCCCGAACTTGACAAGAAAATGGACGGGCAAAAAAACAAATGTTCATGGGACTCCACTTAGCCATTACAAAGACAGCATGCATGTGCCATATCTACCAGCAAGCCCCAACTTCCCAGCCTGTCCTAATTAGTAGATAATCTGCCCCAGAAAATGAGCCATTCAATGAATGCCCATCTAGGGACATGATGGGCAAACCATACAATTTTTTTCCCAAGAAATGGTAGGCTAGACCTCCCTCTAAGCATTCCAGTTGGTCCATAATTGAATTCTACACAGAATCCCATCCTTTTCAATCCTTAAATGAGCGTTAGCTTATGTTACTGCTTTACATGTTTTCAGGAGCTGAGAACGAGGAGATTTGATTTTCATATCCTGGTGTGAAGACTTGTACTCCCTCCGTCCCTTTTTTTGTGTCCAGTATTTCATTTTGGGCTGTCTCTTAATAAGTGTCCATTTTGTAAAGTTAGGGGGGTAAAAGTTGGTGTATTGTCTATTTTGTCCCTAAAAGTAGATTTTATTTTGAAAAGTTAGTGAGTAAAAGTGTAATGATGATGAGTAAGTAGGGAAAGTGAAGGAAAAAGTTGATGTGAAATGTGTAATGATGATGTCTTTTTAATAAGTTGGAGTTACGAAGCAGGACACATAAAAAGGGACGGAGGGAGTATTTGCTTTATGTAAAAAAAAATTGGCATGTAATCAGAGCTAGTACTCTTTTATTTGTTTCTGGAATGTTAATATCGTATTGAGCTCCGTTCCGGAACGCGAAATAAATATTTATTTTTTAAGAAGACAATTTCAAGCTAAAAAATAATGGGTTTATTAAAATCTAAAAATATGCAATATAAATCTTGTTTGAAAGATCTCATTGAGATTTTTAATACTGTGCAAAAAAAATTGAAAAATTATTTTTCATTTACATTATTTTTGAGTTTGAAAATGTGAAATAAGTATGTATTTTTTAAGAAGGTATTCTGGAACGGGCTCTGAGTCGTACATATTCCCGCGTCATACATCTTTGAGACCCGTTTGAGTTTCATAAGGATGATTTGAACCATTCATTTTGTTCAAGATAAACATTCAACAACTCGGATCATTTTTGATGTACTCATATTATTTTTTTGTACTCTCTCCGTCTCTTTTTAAGTGTTCCACTTCGTAATTCCAACTTATTAAGAAAACATCATCATCACCCATTTCATATCAATTTTTACCTCAACTTTTTCTACTTATCTTCTATGAAGACATCATTATTACATTTTTACTCACTAACTTTTTAAAATGGAATCCATTTTTAGGGACAAAATGAAAAATATACCAACTTTTACTCATTAATTTTACAAAATAGATGCTTATTAAGGGACAGTCCAAAATGAAATAATGGACTCTAAAAACAGAGGTGCTAGAGGTACAGCAAAAGCCGTACAAACAGCATGCACAGATCCATTTTGGATCCAATTCGGGTCCCACAAAGATGATCGGAGCCGCTCATTTTGTTCAAAATTTGATTTTTAGGGTCTCTGTAAAAAATCATCTCAATCCGATATCAGTAAGGACGTTTATGAATCATTCAACATGGCTTCGTCCTTACTAACATCGGATTGAGATGATTTTTTACAGGAACCCTAAAAAATAAATTTTGAACAAAATGAGCGGCTCAGATCACCTTTGTAAAATCTGCAAGCTGTTTATACAATTTTTGCTGTACTCATATCATTTCTGCTTTAAAAAGCAATTCTGTTACTTGCACAGATAATTTTACACATATCTTGCACATACATTTTTGTGGGGCCTATATCGGGGTGTCACAAAATGATCCGAATCGTTCATCTTTTTTAAAATATTTTTTGAAGGATTCCTGTAAAAAATCAGCTCTAACGGATATCGGTAAGGGCGCTTTCAGAATTCATAGGGCAAAACAGAATGATTCGCTTTACGATTTATGAGAAATCAATATTCGTTGGAGCTGATTTTTTACAAGAATCTTTCAAAAAATATTTTGAAAAAGATGAACAGTTCGGATCATTTTGTGGGACCCCGATATGGATCCCATAAAAATGTATGTGCAAGATATGTGCAAAATTCTCTGTATAAGAATCATTTCTGTTTAAAAAGGAACGGAGGGAGTATAAAGGCGAAAGTACATGAAGACCTCCTCAACTATGCTTTTTTCACGAAGATCTCTTAACATTTAAAGCTGCTCATACAGACCCGCTCAATTATATGAAATGAAAAATTGGCTAACTCTGTTAACGGAATGAGAAAAAATGACGATTCTACCCCTAAAAAGTCATCCACACTAACCCCCTCATCTATAAAAATTGTCCACACTGACCCCTTCATCTTAACGGTGTTTTTGATAGAAGGGTGATAATTAGTTAACGGTTATAGTTGAGGGGGTCTGTATGAATAATTTTAAATGTTAGGGGGTCTCCATAGAAAAATGCATAGTTGAGGGGTCTCTGTGTACTTTCACCGAGTATAAATAGGAACCCAAACCGATCCTATTATACACAGAGCACGAACCCTTTCTCTTTCGTTCAACGCTTCAAGCCCTAAGCCAACCACGAAGACACAAACCCTATCAAAGAACCATCCATGGCGACCGTAAGCAACTCCACTTGTGGAGAATCCGAAAATACCAATCAAACACCTCCATGCCGCGTCCCGACAGAAGATTCTCGGCCATTGCCGAACCTCCCGCGTGACATCATGGTCGAGATACTGGCGAGACTTCCCGTCAAGTACCTGCTGCGATTGAGGTGCGTTTGCAAGCCATGGCGTTCCTTGATTTCAAGTCCCGAATTCGCAAAAGCCCATCTCAGTCTTGCATCTACGAACACTGATTTCGCCCACCACAGACTCTTACTAATCTCTAGGTGTCCCGTTTACGATGTAATGTCATGCTCTCTTTACAATGTCTTGCACAAGCACTCCGATACTGCTGTAGAGCTTGATTGCCTTTTTAAAGTGCCCCATCGTCGGATAAGGAACAAGGGTTGCTGTGATGGTTTAGTCTGCGTCGCTGTAGGAGAAAAAGTATTTCTATGGAACCCGTCCACTAGGAAATTCGTGACATTGCCGGACTCTGAAATGCCATACCATTACAGCGAGATGAAAGGGTTTGGTTATGATGATTCTATAGATGATTACAAGGTGGTGAGATTCTTTTCAAGTACTGGATGTCATGAGGTTCAAGTGAAGGTATATACATTAAGGTCTGATTCGTGGAGGAGGATCAGAGACTTTCCTCATCGTGGTTTTCTGGAGGGTTTAGGGACATTTGTGAACGGCTCCCTCCACTGGATTGTGGTTAGTGAGTCCTATAATATTGTTTCTCTTGATTTAGCGAAGGAAACATATGGAGAGGTTTTGCAACCGGAGTATGGAGATGATTATTTGCATGATATCACGTTGGATATTTTAAACGGATGCCTATGTATAGTCCTTTACCGCGATTCTTGTGTTGATGTATGGGTAATGAAGGAATATGGTATTAGAGAGTCTTGGACAAAGTTGGGTGCCGTACCTTGCGTTTCACATCCAATTGATAGATTGTGGATTTTGAGGAATGGTGAAGTTTTACTGCGTACCCAGGACCGTTTAGTTCGGTACAGCCCCAAAGACGGCACATTTAGTCATCTTACGGTCCATAATTGTCCATGGTTATTTGGCCAATATCCTTACGTTGAGAGCCTAGTCTCGCCTCAAGTTGATGCTGATAGTGGGGTTAAGTGGCAACACCAATACTAAAGGGAGTAAAAGGTAAAATTAGATGTTTGATTCTGTCTTTCCCTCCTTTCCCAACTTTTTTTTAATGCACAATGTGTCTACATGTTTCCTTTGTATCTTTTTAATCTCTTAGTACTCATTAGTTATGTACTCAATATCGATGTTAAAACCGAAAAAAGGAGAGGTTCCTTTGCTCATTTGTAAATACGGTTTCACATCACTATATCTTTGGCATTGCTTAATTATCGAGAGGATGGGACTTGATTCTTTTATAACATTTCCAGAAACTTGAAGGAACAGGTGGAGGATAATTCGGAAACTTCCAAACCATGCATTACGAGCAACACTTTAGCCGACTGCCAATCTTAGGATATATGTGTCTTACATATAGATCCAATTTTCTTTGTATGCCTTGTGGTCTTGAAAAGGAATTTGTTATTGGTGTTTCTTTTTTCAGAAACAGGTAGCGGAAATTACAGTATTAGTTGTTATCTCTGTGCTCATTTTGTGCGCTTCTAACTTAGCAGTGCCGGTTCTGCTTTAAAAAAAAAAAAAAAAAAACGTATTACTGTCGGTTCAGTAAGTCAAGTCAGATATCAACTAGGCTCTACCAATGCAACATTTCTAGCATAGAGTACATCAAGTTTTGGGGAGAAAAAAAAAACGGAAAAAAAAAGAGGAACATCAATGTTCTATCTTTTTTGGGAGTGAGAGGAACAATATGTTTCCTTCTTTTGTGAGGTCCATTGCTTCAATTGTGTTTCCTAATTTCCTTGGGGGCATTTGAGTTTTTCAGCTTGAATTTTTCAAACCTAATGTCTTGGATGTTCGTACTTAGACTTGCACTTGCTCTATGTCACAAATTTGGCATGTAATTGGAGCTGATACTCTTCTACTTGTTTTTGTAGTACTGTGAATGTCGTGTCTCCGGTCTTCCCCCGCCCATACCTCCAATGATTGGGGACTACATGGATTCTGTTGTTGTTGTTGTTGTAATGTCATGTGGACACTAGCTAGCTAGTACTTGCATAACTCTGGAGGGTACCTAATACCTACAGCCTGGGATGACACTTGCCAAAAAAAAGAAAAGATGTTCCCTTAATTGCTAAGGTCCACTGCTTCAACTTTTCTTTAATTGCCTTGAGGACATTGGACTGTTGACCTTTTAACAGTTGGACTTAGCGCTCCTTAACTAGTTACACGATTCGTTAAGGCTGAAGCATTTTTCTTGCTTGGAACCCCAAATAGATCCAATCAAGAAGCGAAAACTAGACGAGAACTAACGGCCATGCATGTTTATTCATACTTAATCCACTTGTTTTAGTAGTTTTCATGTCTTCTCATTTAGTTTACTTGTAAGTATGAGTTTGGAAGCCATTGATAAGTTTTTGAGCTTGAATCCTTCAAACCTTAGTAAGTCTTGCATGTTCATATTTGCAATATTTTGGGCATTGATTTGAGGAGTTGGATACTCCATTGTGATGAATTCGTGGCTAAAATTGAGATCGTGGGCCTTTTTTTGTGTTGAATTGTAGAAATCTCTCTTGACAAGGGTTGCGTTGGTGTTGGATGCAAATTAGTGCCACAGTTTGTTTTGGGCGATCAATTGTGGATTAGGCACGAGATAGGCGCCACTCTTTTGTTGCACGGTCCACCAACTTCAAACAACTATTATATCTCCACCATGTGGACTCGGATTGAGTCAAGTTTTATGTCTAATTGAAGCCTCGAAAGTTTACTTCCATTGAATAGTTTGAGGTGGTCCCATCACCTGGTTCTAGTTAGAGAAATTCAGAGAAGATTATGGCTTTAATGCCATCGACTAGTCTTAGGATTCCAAGTCGATCTTTTGGGTTTTGTTGTGTTGACTTCATTGCTCTTTTTGGGAACACCACAGTTGACCTTGGACCATACCTTGGAGTGTCCTTTGAGCATTGGTGAGATGAGTTTCACTTTGTTAGTCAATTGCGTATTCCCACGGAAATTGATTTGGACACTTCACTTTTAGCCATTGGCACTTCACTTTTAGCCATTGGCACTTCACTTTTAGTCTTTTTCCTATTTGAAATTACAACAGTACCCTTTAAAGTAAATTAACACTAACAAAATAAAGGATAATTTGATAATTTCACATAGGATAAAGACAAAAAGTGGAGTGTCAATGGCTAAATGTGGAGTGCCCAAATCACTAATTGCACGTTTTCACAGTTGATTATGCAGGATTATTCGATCCTGCTATGAATTTAGGTGAGTATTTCATACCTTGTTTATCCCGTATTGATTCCATGTTTGTTAGTTCCGTGCTTCACGAGATTATATTCTATGGGTGTCAAATGTTTGGCCCCGATCCCGAAATGGAAATAAATACTTATTTTTTAAGAAGACAATTTCAAGCTCAAAAATTATGTGCTTACGGAAATAATTTTTTTATCAGTATGGATCTTGTTTGATAGATCTCAAAAAAAAATTGAAATTTTTTTTTTTAGTTTGAAAATGTGAAATAAGTACTTATTTTTTAAGGTGTTCTAGAACGGGCTATCTATTAATGGCACTGCAGATTAGTTCTTGTTCAGTAGGACAATAAGCATGCTAGCATTTACTGGATTTTGTGTTCCGTTGTCGATCGGTCGTATTTCATGTGACCTTAGGTTGGTCGTGCACCAAAATAATAATGGTTCTTTATTGAATTGCTTATTGAGAAGCTTATAGATCGACCGGTCTTATGAACTCCTTGTTACATGAATTGTTTACTCGTCCATGGCACATTATAACGTCTACTTGGAATATCGCATATGAGCGTTAACTTGTGTTATTGCTTTACATATTTTCAAGAGCTGAGAACGAGGAGATGTGATTTCCAGAATCGAATAGCTTATATTGTAGTCGTCCTAGTGTGAAGACTTGTGTTCTGCTTTATGTAAAAAAAAATTGGCATGTAATTAGAGCTAGTACCCTTTTATTTGTTTTTAAAATGTTAATATCGTATTGACATAACCTAGTACTCGCTCTCAATCCCAATTCTCGTTCCGCTCTCAATCTCAATCTCAATCGTATTGTTCTTGTATTTCAATTTCAATAGCCCATATTCAGTACTCCCTCCGTTCCTTTTTTTGTGTCCAGTATTTCATTTTGAGTTGTCCCTTAATAAGTGTTCATTTTGTAAAGTTAGAGGGGTAAAAGTTGGTGTATTGTCTATTTTGTCCCTAAAAGTAGATTTTATTTTGAAAAATTAGTGAGTAAAAGTGTAATGATGATGGGTAAATAGAGAAAATGGAGAAAAAAATTGATGTGAAAGGTGTAATGATGATGTCTTTTTAATAAGTTGGAGTTACGAAGCAGGACACTTAAAAAAGAACGGAGGGAGTATTTTATTTCGAGATTTACCTAGGTTTGGCAAGAGTATCCTCTCTTCCTCTTTCATAGCCCACAAAATACGGATGTACAATCTGAGGCTAAAATGAAAGGAACACTGTGTTGGAGAAAGAAAGCTAAAATTTGGCATTTCTTATATTGATTGTGTTCTTTTCTTTAGACCTCGTTTATTTTTCTAGCGCGCCTCCGCTGCAATTTCTAACGGCTCGTACTCTTTGTCGATCCGCTCATTGTTACTGTTTATCATTTCAATTTCAATTTCTTCTAACCTTTATCTTCATCATTCCTTTCTGGTCGTTGCTCTTCGGCCAAGGGTGAACTAAACTCAATAATCGAAACCGCCACTTCTCCACATGCAAGACGGTCACCATCACCACTCCATCACCACCACTATCAACTCGTTCCGCGAAGTCACCACTTTTATGCACCCACTATCTCCACCAATACCATCCTTCTGGTGTTGTCACCATGTTGCCCATGTAATACATAAATTAAGGAAGAAAAGCGAAAATTGTTAGATTTCTATTTTTCATTTCTAGTTATGGACTGATTTTTTTTAATGCAGCACTAAATTTAATTTTTCAGCTGAAGAGATTCAACGGTAAACAACGCTTGCTCAACAGTTTCCTTGTGGAGACTGACAAGGGGAATATAGTATACAATTAGTCCTTTGTGGGCCCATGCCTATACACTACAATAGAAAATGCAAGCAGAATAACAATTATACACAGGTGGAGACATTTGAACGCTCGACAAATGTGAAATTACCATAACCGCAATACAGAGGGCGGGAAGGAAAAATTGGACAGCTGATCAGAAGTGTAAAGGGAAAAAAGAAAAAGGACTGAAGTGTAGTTTATGTCCTCAAACTGATTTGGCATTTTTTTTTAATAGAAAAATACAAAGTGTACAACAAATTAATCCGGAGTAGTACAAAATACAAAGAGTGCATTTCCCCTAAATTAAATGGTCTATGTTTTGGCCGTTCATATTTTTACGAATTTTCTAGGCAGATTATTTTTCTCAACGAAAACAACTAAAATATTGCATGTAAGTTGTAATGCATTTAGTTTAGTCGAAAAGCACTCTGTACGATCCAAATTGGGAGAATTCCGGGGGCACCTCTATGGAAATTCATTAAGTTTATAGTCATTGCACAAGTCCACCGCACTCCTATCTGGGGCTCGTTTCAGACTCCATAAAATACAAAAAAAAATAGCATAAGTTTTAAAATATTTTTTATGGGATTTCATAAAAAATCAGCTCAATTAAATATCGATAAGTATATTTTTTGAATTTAAAAAGACGAAACTCCTCATTTTTTTGTAGAGTCCGGAGTGGACCTCAGGTAGGCGTGCGGTGGACAGTGACCGTAACACCTTTGCTAGAATTTTTTCAAATGGAGTACGTACGTGAAGCCTATTTCAGGCCTCACAAAAATATAGAAAAATAAGCATAAATTTTAAAATATTTTTATCAGATTCTATAAAAAAAAAATTAGCTTAGATAGCAGTATGTATGTTTTCTAAAGGGCGCTATTATTCGCAGCCCCGTATTTTCTCCCTTAGCCCACTGCATTTCGGTAAATAGTTGTTGAAATTCATACATAACATTTCAGCAAATAGCTATTGAAAACAAGATTATATTTCGGTAATTACATGTCGAAAATATGTTCAACCTTCGGTAAACAACTGCCGAACATACATTTTCGGTAAATAGCTGTTGAAAAAAATATTATATTTCAGTAATTGGATGCTGAAAATGTATCTCAATTTCGGTAACTAACTATCGAATATATTTGAAAATTATTAACGGATTATGGAAGAAAATACCGGGCTGCGAATAGCAACGCCATTTCTAAAATCGAAGAGGCGTTATCGTTCATTTTTCTATATTTTTGTAAGGTTCGGAGCGTACGTGACCTAGAAACTTTACAACGAAGAACGTTCGTCTTCAAATACTCTCCGGAGTTCCGACTCCATTCGTATGGCGATCGAATCTGACTCCATTCGTCGGAAAAACGTTTGGGTCGAAGATTCGCAGCCACTGCCACATCTCCCGCTCGAAACCATCGCGGAAATACTCTCCAGAGTTCCCGTCAAGCCTCTGCTGCGATTCAGGTGCGTTTCCAAATCATGGCGCTATTTGATTTCCGATCCGAAATTCGCGAAAGCCCATCTTAGTTTAGCATCTGCCAGCACTGATTATACCCACCACAGACTACTCCTTATAACTAGTGGTGGTCCGAATCCATATCTCAAGTCATGTTCCGTTAGTTCTATTATGCATGAGCAATCTGATACTACTGCTGTTGACCACGATTATCCTTTCGACAAACCTCGCCAAAGAGTTTGGATTGGCTTTAACGGTTCCTGTAACGGATTGGTGTGCATCATGGTTCCAGGATATATAATGTATCTATGGAAGCCGGCCACTAGGAAATCCATGGAACTGCCCCTTATTAAAATGCGAAATAATGTCTGCAGCTATACATGTGGTATTGGTTACGAGGACTCTATTGACGATTACAAGGTGGTGGTCTTCCTTCGTGTCAATGTTGTTATGTTTATTCCGGAAAGAGTGGAGGTGTATACGTTGAGGACTCATTCTTGGGGGAGGATTGGAGACTGTCCTCATTCTCTTGACGCGGCTGATTCGGGGAAATTTGTGAGTGGGGCACTCCATTGGCCTTCGCTTGATTCTTATTGGAATACTATTGTTTCTCTTGATTTGGCAAAGGAGACATATGGGGAGGTTTTGCAACCTGATTATGATAGAGATTGTTGTTTGGACTACGCATTAGGTGTTTTAAGTGGATGCCTATGTGTATTGAGCCAATATGCTGATTGTGCTGATGTATGGGTGATGAAGGACTATGGTATCAAAGAGTCTTGGACCAAGTTGATTGTGATACCTTATTTAACTCCTTCGGATGTCACCCATTCCGCACCTTTGTGCATTTTGAAGAACAATGAAGTTTTAGTGGGTAATAGGATGCATTTAGTGTGGTACTATCCAAATGATGCCAAATTTAGTTATCCTACGATTCAAAATAGTATTAAACCTTTTAGGGCATATCCCTACGTTGAGAGCCTTGTCTCACTTAACTCTGACGGTGGGATTCAGCAACAACAACAGTATTAAAGGAAGTAAGGTCAGATGTCTTATAATGTCTTACTCGCATTTCCCAACTCTCTTCAATGCACAAGGTGTTTTTTTTTTTCACCTATTCTTTCGTATATTTTTATCTCTCCCGTGATGTACTCAATGTTGATGTTGAAACCAAAGTCAAATCTTCCATTGCTCAGATTTATTCCAAGCTTAACAAAAATAAAACCACCTGTTAATTATGAAAGAAAATCATGTTGATCTAGTTTCATATTATCGTATCTGCGACATTGCTTGATGAGACGATGGGGTGTTGAGGTGGCTGTTGATTTTTTGTATAACGTTCCGGATACTTGAAGGGACACGTTGAGGAAAGTTTGAAAATTTTCCAAACATGCAAGACGGATGACACTTAACCAATTGCCAATCCAGTAGGATATACGTTAGGTATGGGCAGATCCTCCATTTTTTTTTATGTCTTATGGTCTTGAAAAGGAATTTGTTGTTACTGTTTCTAAAATGGGTAGTGGAAATTGTATTTGTTAACTGCGTTTTCATTTTGACACAAAAGATTTTTATCCTTTGGGAAGTGGAAATTATGGGGGTTAACTCCGTGTTCGTTTATTTTTACCCTGCATTTATTTTGTGCTTCTTTTGGAAGTAAGAAGAATAAAACATTCCCTTCATTCGGGAGGTCCGTTGCTTTCACCTTTTTTTAGGTGCATTCGTGTCAAGTCCTATTATAGCGAAACTTTAGGGTTAAATTTAGAAGGACACGCCCTCATCTATTCACTTTTCTCATACACCCCCCTCAACTTTAAAATCCCAAAGGTGGGGTTAAAATCCTAGAATCTGGGCACTTGCCTCGAAGCGTAACAAATCGGCGAGAAAGAATATGCTTATTAGGGAAGTTAAGGAGGAAGTCACTCCTACAGTAGCCAAAGCCAAATAAGAAGCGAAAATTCGACGAAAACTGAAAGCCATGCATGTTTAATTCATACTTAATCCACTTGTTTTAGTAGTTTTCAGGTCTTCACTTAGTTTACTTGTAAGTATGAGTTTGGAAGCCATTGATGAGTTTTTGAGCTTGAATCCTTCAATCCTTAGCAAGTCTTGCATGTTTATACTTGCAATATTTTGGGCATTGATTTGAGGAGTTGGATACTCCATTATGATGAATTCATGGCTGAAATTGAGATCGTGGACGTTTTTTCTTCTTCTTTTTTTTTTTTTTGTCAAATTTTTGACATCTCTCTCAACAAGGATTGCTTTGGCGTTGGGCTCAAATTAGAGCCACATTTTGTTTTTGGCGCTCGATTGTGGATTCGAGTTAGGCACCAGTCTTTTGTTGCACAGTCCACCAACTTCAAACAACTCTATCTCCACCATCTGGACTCAGATTGAGTCGAGTTTCATGTCTAGTTGAGGCCTCAAAAGTTAACTTTACATGGAATTTGAGGTGGTCCCCATCACCTAATTCTAGTTAGAGAAATTCAGAGAAGATTATGGATTTAATGCCATCGAATAGTCTTAGGCTCCGTTCTGGAACCAAAAAAAAAAATTTATTTTTTAAGAAGGCAATTTCAAGCTCAAAAAATTATGGACTTATTGAAATCTAAAAATATGCAGTATGGATTTTGTTTGTAAGATCTCGATGAGATCTTTTATACGATGCAAAAAAAATTAAAAATTTATTTTTCATTTATTTTATTTTTGAGTTTGAAAATGTAAAATAAACTGCTTATTTTTTAAGAAAATTTCTGTAACAGGGCCATAGGATTCCATGTCGATCTTTTGGGTTTTGTTGCGTTGACTTTCATAATTGCTCTTTTGGGAACTCCACAGTCAAAGCACGCCCGGACCGTAAGATTATGGCTTTACTGGATTGTGTGTTCCGTTGTCGATCTGTCGTATTTGATGTGACCTTTGGTTGGTGGTGCACAAAAATAATAATGGTTCTTTATTGAATTGCTTATTGAGGAACTTATAGATCAACTAGTTTTACAAACTCCTTGTTACATGAATTGTTTACGGGAAATGATATCGGCACTTTAAAAATCGATGCAGACACTTTAAAAGCAGTGTAATTCCAAAGCCATTTTCTTTTGTTTTTGGAGTGTCTGCATCAATTTTTGGAGTGTCAATATCATTTCCCATTATTTACTCAATTACTCGTCCATGGCACATTATAACTTCTATTTGGAATATTGCATATAAGCGTTAACTTGTGTTATTGCTTTACATGTTTTCAGGAGCTGAGAACGAGGAGATTTGATTTCTAGAATCGGCATAGGTTACATTTTAGTCGTCCTGGTGTGAAGACTTGTACTTGCTTTATGTAAAAAAAAAATTGGCTTGGAATCAGAGCTAGTACTCTTTTATTTGTTTTTGAAATGTTAATATCATATTGACATAACCTAGTACTCGCAATCCCAATCCTCGTTTCGCTCCCGCTCTCAATGTTATTGTTCTTGTATTTCAGTTTCAATAGGCCATTTTTGGCATTTTATTTCGAGATGGATTTACCTAGGTTTGGCAAGAGTATCCTCTCTTCCTCTTTCATAGCCCACAAATACGAATGTACAATCTGAGGCTAAAATGTTGGAGAAAGAAAGCTAGAATTTGGCATTTCTTATATTGATTGTGTTCTCAAGACCTCGTCTATTTTCCGCGCGCACCTCCATTGCAATTTTGAATGGCGTATACTCTGTCTGTCCGCTCATTGTTGCTGTTATCATTTTAATTTCGCTTTCTTCTAACCTTTATCTTCATCATTCCTTTCCGGTCGTTGCTACAATTATTTTCTTTAGCCAAGGGTGAACGTACTCGATAAATGAAACTGCCACTTCTCTCCATGAATGATGGTTGCCACTTCTCCACATGCATGACGGTTACCATCACCACTCCATCACTGCCACTATCAACTTCCGCGAAGTCACTACTTTTATGCCCCCACTATCTCCACCAACACCATTCTTCCGGTGTTGCCACCATGTTGCCCATGTAATACATAAATTAAGAAAGAAGAACGAAAATTGTTAGATTTCCATTTTTCATTTCTTTAGTATGGAATACTTCTTTTTTTAAAATGCAACACGTCATTTAACTTTTCAGCTCTAGTGATTCAATGCTGAACAACGCTTCTCGACAGTTCCCTTATGGTTATTGACAAGGGGACTACACTGTATAATTGGACCTTTGTGGGCCCATGCCTGATACACTATAATAAAAAATGTAAGGGGGAATAACACTTAGGCTCCGTTCCAGAAACCTTCTTAAAAAATAAGTACTTATTTTGAAACTTCTCAAAGAAAAATAAGAAGGGTTGTTTCAGAAAACTCAAATAAGCAGCTTATTTCATATTTTCAAACTCAAAAATAACATAAATGAAAAATAATTTCTCAATTTTTTTTGCACCGTATTAAAAGTCTCAATGAGATTTATCAAATAAGATGTATATTGATAGGAAAATTATTTGCGTAAACACATGATTTTTAAGCTTAAAGTTGCCTTAACCAAAAAATAAGTACTTACTTCTTATTTTGTGGAACAAACCTTATTATTGAAAAAAAATAAGAACTTATTCAAGTTCTGAAACGGGGCCTTATACACAATAGGGACATCTGAATTCTTGACAATGTGACATTACTATAGCCACAATACAGAGGGCGGGAAGAGAAAACTGATACAGGGGATCAGAAGTGTAATTATTATTATTACTATTATTTTTATAAAAAGAAAAATTGACTGAAGTGTAGGGTTATGTCCTCAAATCAAACTGATTTGGCTTTTTATTAGAAAAAAAAAAAATACAAGTATGCAACAACTTAATGGTAGAACTCAAGCATGTTTTTACAGATTTTTAGACAAATTATTTTTTTTAGATACTTCTACTAAAATATTATTTAGCAAAAACAACTTGAATATTGCACGCATGCAATTCATGTAGTTTAGCCGAAAAGCACCATGTACAATCCAAATTGGGAGAATTCCAACCGGGCCGCCTTTCTAGAAACTTTACGAGATCAATGCTAGAAATATAGAAAATATATTCCGAAAAGATAAATTAAGGGTATAGATTCACTTCAGAAGATAAATCAGCAGTATAGATTCATTTTAAAAGATAAATAAACGGTACCTAGAATTTTGATTTTACAACCAGTAGGTCTTTGAGGTCCCGTTTTAGAATGCAAAAAAAGTCCTTATTTTTTAATAAGGCAATTTCAAACTAAAAAATTATGAACTTATTAAAATCTAAAAATATGCAATATAGATCGAGATCTTTTATATAATGCAAAAAAAATTGAAAATTTATTTTTATTTACATTATTTTTAAGTTTAAAAATATGAAATAAACTACTATTTTTTTTAAGAGGTTTCTGGAATGGGGTCGGACTCTGCCTTCTCCATCGCTTTTTATAGAGTCTGGAGTGGACCTCAAGTAGGCGTGCGGTGGTCAGTGACCGTAACACCTTTGCTAAATTTTTTTTTTTTTCCAAATGGAGTACGTACGTAAGGCCTATTTCAGGCCCCACAAAAATAAAAAAAAATAAGCATAAATTTTAAAATATTTTTATGAGGTTCTATAAAAAAAAGTTAGCTTACATAGCGGTACGTATGTTTTCTAAAATCGAAAAGGCATTATTGTTTATTTTTCTGTATTTTTGTAGAGTTCGGAGCGCAAGTCACCTAGAAACTTTACAACGAAGAACGTTCGTCTTGAATATCAAAAAAATATATAAAGTACGTTCGTCTTTGACTCTGTCTTCTCCATCGCCTTTTTATCTCCGTCCCGAACCCCGAAAATACCCCCACCATACCAGCACCATCTATGGCGATCGAATCCGACTCCATTCGTCGGAAAAACGTTTGGGTCGAAGATTCGCGGCCACTGCCATATCTCCCGCTCGAAACCATCGCGGAAATACTCTCCAGAGTTCCCGTCAAGCCTCTGCTGCGATTCAGGTGCGTTTCCAAATCATGGCGCTGTTTGATTTCCGATCCGAAATTCGCGAAAGCCCATCTTAGTTTAGCATCTGCCAGCACTGATTATACCCACCACAGACTACTCCTTATAACTAGTGGTGGTCCGAATCCATATATCAAGTCATGTTCCGTTAGTTCTATTATGCATGAGCAATCTGATACTACTGCTGTTGACCACGATTATCCTTTCGAAAAACCTCGCAAAAGAGTTTGGATTGGCTTTAACGGTTCCTGTAACGGATTGGTTTGCATCATGGTTCCAGGATATATAATGTATCTATGGAACCCGGCCACTAGGAAATCCATGGAACTGCCCCTTATTAAAATGCGAAATAATGTCTTCAGCCATACATGCGGTATTGGTTACGACGATTCTATTGACGATTACAAGGTGGTGGTCATCCTTAGTGCCCATGTTGATAGGGCTATTCAGAAAAGAGTGGAGGTTTATACTTTAAGGACTGATTCTTGGAGGAGGATTCGGGACTGTCCTCATTCTCTTGAATGGACTGATTCGGGGATATTTGTGAGTGGGGCGCTTCATTGGACTTCGTGGGATTCTAATTGGATTATTGTTTCTCTTGATTTGGCAAAGGAGACATATGGGGAGGTTTTGCAACCTGATTATGATAGAGATTGTTGTTTGGACTATGTATTAGGTGTTTTAAGTGGATGCCTATGTGTATTGAGCCAATATGCTGATTGTGCTGATGTATGGGTGATGAAGGACTATGGTATCAGAGTCTTGGACCGAGTTGATTGTGATACCCTATTCAACTCCAACAGATGTCGCCTATTCCGCACCTTTGTGCATTTTGAAGAACAATGAAGTTTTAGTGGGTAATAGGATGCATTTAGTGTGGTACTATCCAAATGATGCCAAATTTAGTTATCCTACGATTCAAAATAGTATTGAACCTTATAGAGCATATCCCTATGTTGAGAGCCTTGTCTCGCTTGACTCTGACAATGGGATTCAGCGACAACAACAGTATTAAAGGAAGTAAGGTCAGATGTCTTATAATGTCTTACTCTCCTTTCCCAACTCTTTTCAATGCACAAGGTGTTTTTTTTTTCACCTATTCTTTTGTATCTTTTTATCTCTCTTCGTGACGTACTCAATGTTGATTTGAAACCAAAGTCAAATCTTCCATTGCTCAGATTTATTCCAAGCTTAACAAAAATAAAACCAACTGTTAATTGTGAAAGAAAATAATGTAGATCTAGTTTCATATTATCATATCTGTGACATTGCTTGATGAGACGATGGGGAGTTGAGGTGGCTGTTGATTTTTTGTATAACATTCCGGATAGTTGAAGGGACATGTTGAGGAAAGTTTGAAAATTTTCCAAACATGCAAGACGGATGACACTTAACCAATTGCCAATCCAGTAGGATATACGTTAGGTATGTGCAGATCCTCCTCTCTTTTTTTATGGCTTATGGTCTTGAAAAGGAATTTGTTGTTAGTGTTTCTAAAATGGGTAGTGGAAATTGTATTTGTTAACTGCGTTTTCATTTTGCGTGCTTCTAACTCAAAAGCACACAAAAGATTTTTATCCTCTGGGAAGTGGAAATTATGGGGGTTAACTCTGTGTTCATTTTGCATGCTTCCGACCCTGCATTTATTTTTGTGCTTCTTTTGGAAGGAAGAAGAATAAAACGTTCCCTTCATTCGGGAGGTCCGTTGCTTTCACCTTTTTTTAGGTGCATTCGTGTCAAGTCCTATTAGAGCAAAACTTTAGGGTTAAATTTAGAAGGACACCCCCTCATCTATTCACTTTTCTCATACACCCCCCTCAACTTTAAAATCGCAAAGGTGGGGTTAAAATCCTAGAATCTGGGCACTTGCCTCGAAGCGTAACAAATCCGCGAGAAAGAATATGCTTATTAGGGAAGTTAAGGAGGAAGTCACTCGACTCACTCCTACGGTAGCCAAAGCCAAATAAGAAGCGAAAATTCGACGAGAATTGAAAGCCATGCATGTTTAATTCATACTTAATCCACTTGTTTTAGTAGTTTTCAGGTCTTCACTTAGTTTACTTGTAAGTATGAGTTTGGTAACCATTGATGAGTTTTTGAGCTTGAATCCTTCAATTCTTAGCAAGTCTTGCATGTTCATACTTGCAATATTTTGGGCATTGATATGTGGAGTTGGATACTCCATTATGATGACTGAAATTGAGATCGTGGGCGTTTTTTCTTCTTTTTTTTCTTTGTGTCGAATTGTAGAAATCTCTCTCAACAAGGGTTGCATTGGCATTGGGCGCAAATTAGAGCCACATTTTGTTTTTGGCGCTCGATTGTGGATTAGGCACGAGTTAGGCACCAGGCACCAGTCTTTTGTTGCACGGTCCACCAACTTCAAACAACTATATCTCCACCATCTGGACTCGGATTGAGTTGAGTTTCATGTCTAGTTGAGGCCTCAAAAGTTTACTTTCCATGGAATTTGAGGTGGTCCCATCACCTAATTCTAGTTAGAGAAATTCAGAGAAGATTATGGCTTTAATGCCATCGAATAGTCTTAGGATTCCATGTCGATCTTTTGGGTTTTGTTGCGTTGACTTTCATAATTGCTCTTTTGGGAACTCACAGTCAGAGCAGGCCCGGACCGTAAGATTATGGCTTTATTAGATTGTGTGTTCCGTTGTCGATCGGTCGTATTTCAAGTGACCTTTGGTTGGTCGTGCACAAAAATAATAATGGTTCTTTATTGAATTGCTTATTGAGGAACTTATAGATCAACCGGTTTTACAAATTCCTTGTTACATGAATTGTTTACTCAATTACTCGTCCATGGCACATTATAACTTCTATTTGGAATATCGCATATAAGCGTTAACTTATGTTATTGCTTTACATGTTTTCAGGAGCTGAGAACGAGGAGATTTGATTTCTAGAATCGGCTTAGGTTACATTGTAGTTGTCATGATGTGAAGACTTGTACTTGCTTTATGTTAAAAAAATTGGCTGGTAATCAGAGCTAGTACTCTTTTATTTGTTTTTGAAATGTTAATATCATATTGACATAACCTAGTACTTGCAATCCCAATCCTCGTTTCGCTCCCGCTCTCAATCCTATTGTTCTTGTATTTCAGTTTCAATAAGCCATAGTTGGCATTTTATTTCGAGATGGATTTACCTAGGTTTGGCAAGAGTATCCTCTCTTCCTCTTTCATAGCCCACAAAATAAGAATGTACAATCTGAGGCTAAAACGAAAGGAACACTATGTTGGGGAAAGAAAGCTAGAATTTGGCATTTCTTATATTGATTGTGTTCTCAAGACCCTCGTGGCCTCGTCTATTTTTCGCAAGCGCCTCCGCTGCAATTTCGAATGGCTTATACTCTCTGTCGGTCCACTCATTGTTGTTGTTATCATTTTAATTTCGCTTTCTTCTGTCCTTTATCTTCATCATTCCTTTACGGTCGTTGCTACAACCATTTTCTTCAGTCAAGGGTGAACGTACTCGATAAACGAAACCGCCACTTCTCCACATGCATGATGGTTACCATCACCACTCCATCACTACCACTATCAACTCGTTCCATAAAGTCTCCACTTTTATGCCTCCACTATCTCCACCAACACCATCTTTCCGGTGTTGCCACCATGTCGCCCATGTAATACATAAATTAAGAAAGAAGAACGAAAATTGTTAGATTTCCAATTTTCATTTGTAGTATGGAATACTCTCTTTTTTAAATGCAACACGTCATTTAACTTTCTAGCTCTAAAGATTCAACACTGAACAACGCTTCTCGACAGTTCAGACATCTGAACTCTTGACAATGTGACATTACTATAGCCGCAATACAGAGGGCGGAAAGAGAAAATTGATACAGGAGATCGGAAGTGTAATTATTATTATTACTATTATTTTTATAGAAAGAAAAATTGACCGAAGTGTAGGTTTAAGTCCTCAAATCAAACTGATTTGGCTTTTTATTAGAAAAAATATATATACAAGTATGCAACAACAACTTAATGTTAGAACTCAAGCATGTTTTTAAGGATATTTAGACTGATCAATTTTCCCAGATACATCTACTAAAATATTATTTATCAAAAACAATTTGAATATTGCACGCAATTCATGTAGTTTAGACGAAAAGTATCATGTACGATTCAAATTGAGAGAATTTCAACGGGGCACCTCTCTAAAAATTTTACAAAATCAATGCTAAGAACAGAAAAAATATATCCCGAAAAGATAAAATAACGGTATAGATTCACATCAAAAACAAATCAGCGAAACAGATAAAGATTCACTTTACTCGTTACAACATAAATCAACGGTACCTAGAATTATTTGATTCTACAACCAGTAGGTCTTCGACTCTGTGTCTTCTCCATGCCTTTTTATGATTTTATCTACGTCCCGAACCCAGAAAAAACCCCCACCATACCAGCACCATCTATGGCGATCGAATCCTACTCCATTCGTCGGGAAAACGTTTGGTTCGAAGATTCACGGCGACTGCCACATCTCCCGCTCGAAACCATCGGGGAAATACTCTCCAGAGTTCCCGTCAAGCCTCTACTGCGATTCAGGTGCGTTTCCAAATCATGGCGCTCTTTGATTTCCGATCCGAAATTCGCGAGAGCCCATCTTAATGTAGCATCTGCCAGCACTGATTATACCCACCACAGACTGCTCCTAACTAGTGGTTTTCTGAATCCAAGAATCAAGTCCTGTTCCGTTAGTTCTATTATGCATGAGCAGTCTGATACTACTGCTGTTGACCTCGACTATCCTTTCGAAAAACCTCGCGAAAGAGTTTGGATTGAGTTTAACGGTTCCGGTAACGGGTTGATGTACATCACTGTTCCAGATTATATGATGTATCTATGGAACCCGGCCACTAGGAAATCCACGAAACTGCCCGATATTAAAATGCCAAATATTCTCTTCATCAATACATGCGGTATCGGTTACGACAACTGTACTGACGATTACAAGGTGGTGGTCTTCCTTGGTGTCGATGTCGATATGTTTATTCAGGAAAGAGTGGAGGTGTATACGTTGAGGACTCATTCTTGGAGGAGGATTGGAGACTGTCCTCATTCTCTTGACACGACTGATTCGGGGAAATTTGTGAGTGGGGCACTCCATTTGTGAGTGGGGCACTCCATTGGCCTTCGCTTGATTCTTATTGGAATATTATTGTTTCTCTTGATTTGGCAAAGGAGACATATGGGGAGGTTTTGCAACCTGATTATGATAGAGACTATTGTTTGGTCTCCACAGTAGGTGTTTTAAGTGGATGCCTATGTGTGTTGCGTCAATATAATGATTGTGCTGATGTATGGGTGATGAAGGACTATGGTATCAGAGAGTCTTGGACCAAGTTGATTGCGATACCTTATTTAACTCCAACAGATGATGCCTATTCCGTACCTTTGTGTATTTTGAAGAACAATGAAGTTTTAGTGGGTACTGGGATGCATTTAGTGAGGTACTGTCCAAAAGATGCCAAATTTAGTAATCCTAAGATTCAAAATTGTTTTGCATCTTTTAGTGCATATCCCTACGTTGAGAGCCTTGTCTCGCCCAACTCTAACGATGGGATTCAGCAGCAACAACAGTATTGAAGGAAGTAAAGGTCAGATGTAATGTCTTACTCACCTTTCCCAACCCTTTTCATTACACAAGGTGTTTTTTTTCTACCTGTTCTTTTGTATCTTTTTATCTCTCCGTGTGATGCACTCAATGTTGCTGTTGAAACCAAAGATCAAATCTTCCGTTGCTCAGATTTATCCCAAGTTTTAACAAAAATAAAACCAACTGTTAATTGTGAAAGAAAATTGTGTAGATCTAGTTTCGTATTATCATATCTGTGACATTGCTTGATGAGACGATGGGGTGTTGAGGTGGCATTTGATTTTTTGTATAACGTTCTGGATACTTAAAGGGACATGTTGAGGAAAGTTAGAAAATTTTCCAAACATGCAAGACGGATGACATTAACCAATTGCCAATCAAATAGGATATACGTTTCTTATGTGCAGATCCTCCTTTTTTATGTCTTATGGTCTTGAAATGGAATTCGTTGTTGGTGTTTCTGAAATGGGTAGTGATTTTGTTAACTATGCTTTCATTTTGTGTGCTTCCAACTCAAAAGCACACAAAAGATTTTATCCTTCTCATTTTTTGGGAATTGGAAATAATGGGGGTTAACTCCGTGTTCATTTTGCATGCTTCTGACTCTACATTTATTTTTGTGCTTCTTTTGGAAGTAAGAAGAATAAAATGTTTACTTCATTCGTGAGGCCCGTTGCTTTTCACCATTTATTTTTGTGCTTCTTTTGGAAGTTAGAAGAATAAAATGTTTCCTTCATTCGTGAGGTCCGTTGCTTTTCACCCGGGGCATTCGTGTCAAGTCCCATTATAGCAAAAGTTTAGGGTTAATTTCTATGGACACCCCCTCATCTATTCACTTTTCTCATACACACCCCCTCAACTTTAAAAACGCAAAGGTGGGGTTAAAAGCCCAGAATTGGGCACTCATCTCGGAGCATAACGAATCCGCAAGAAAGAATATGCTTATTAGGGAAGTTGAGGAGGAAGTCACTCCTACCGTTGCCAAAGCCTTTCTGACTTGGCCTAGCCCAATCGCCCTACGCGACTGGCGCTTCAAAAGGCAAAACGCTTGTCGTAGTTTGGCGACAGTAGGGGTCGCGAGAGAGCAGAGCGTGCTGCCCTGCCATAGTCCCGAGTCAGGCCTGCCCAAGGAAGAAATCACAACCGGGCTATATTCACTTCTATCTTAGGGTAGCCTCCTCACTAAAAACAAGTAAGAACTAGCTTGCATTGAGAATGAGGAGCCCTCCGAAGGACTCGTTTTTAGCTCCTTACATAAAACCAAAGTAACCCATGTCTATACAAAGTTAACTCAGAATCCTCCCCCGTCAATGGGAGTCTGTTGAGGTGTCATGTACCCCAGTAGCATGTATATAGTGGTGTTCAAGGGCATTTTTATCCAAAAAGTACCCAAACCCGTGATATTTGCCCTGGCAACAAATGGTCATGTAATAGAAGGGTTCCAGTCGGGTAACATTTATAGACGAGGGATCAGTTTGGGAACTTTTAAAGTTAGGAGGGTGCGTGTGAGAAAAGTGAATAGATGAGAGGCTGTTCGTGGAATTTAACCCTTTGGAGATAAATCCTCCTAGTTTTCGTCTACCCTTGGAGCTCCTAAGTTAGGAATATGTCCGAGTTTTCCTTATTAATGGTACAATTCATATTAATCATACCAATGTGGGCAACAACTGTGGTGCTTCCAAGCGGTTTGGGAGCACCATACTCCCCTTGTTCCTGAATCGTTGGATCTGATTGGTTTCATCTCAACCATTGGTAGAGCCTTGTAAGATAGTAAGTGTTGTCATACTCTATGGTAAGTTTAGCCTTATAAGATAGTAAGTGTTGCCTTAGTTGATGGTATATAACATCTGTTTCTGTAGTTAGTAAATCCTACATTTTTTTGGTCAAAAGTTTTAAAAAACATCTCGTTTTTAACAAAACCACTCTACTTTTTGTTGATTGTTTGATCCAAGGACTGTGATTTACCTTTTTAAGATAGTAAGTGTTGTCATATTCTATAGTAAGTTTAGCTTTATAAGTTAGTAAGTGTTGCCTTAGTCAATGGTATATAACACCTATTTCTGTGGAAAGGTTATTGGGAGTATGGTTCTCCCATACCACTAGGGAGCACCATAGAAGTTTTGGAGAGGCCTTGCCATGGGGTGGTTCCTACATCATTAAAAACTAAAATCTCTCTAAATCAGTGAAAAAGAAGTAATACTGGACTTCATGTATTCCAACCTACTTCCCATCATGCAATAAAAGAGGGAATGATAAGTTTACCAAGCAAATGATAATTTAAAAGGTAAAATGGTAAATTTACTAAGCATTTCAAATCTACAAGACATTAACTTGATCATTATAATGACTAATGGTAAATTTTAGCAAGATTGAAATTTGTCACTGAATTATACTATTGAGAAATTGTGGTTTCACGTCCTTGTATCTGTGACAATGTTGGAAAACGATGGGGTGTTGAGGTGGCCCTTGATTCTTTTATAACTTTCGGAAAGTTGAAGGAATAGGTTGATAAGAATTTGGAACTTTTCGGAACATGCATGAGAGATGACCTTCTACTTAAGCCAACTCCTGGTATGTATTTTCTGTTTAAGTTCCATATAGATCGATGCCCTTTACTTTTCTATGTCTTATCGCCTTGAAAAAGAATTTCCGTTCAGTTTTTGTTGTTGGGGAAATGTGTATTGGAAACTGAAGTGGTTAAACTAACTCCGTGTTGATTTTGCATGCTTCTAATTTAGAGGAACATCAATATTGTTTTGGCCGAAGTGGGAAGATAAAAAATCTTCAGAATGGTTGTGTACCTGGCTTTACCCTTTTTTTTTTTTTGCCTTGAAGTCATTTGACTGTCCATGTTTTCATTATTGGATTGTTTTTCTCGTGCGTTTAACTATTTTTGCGATTAGGTGTGGGCTGATCATCGAACCAACTCAACATGGAGGATGCAAGACAATTGAAGCCTTTACTCGCAAACAGTTCCTCGAGATCATCCAAAGAGCTGCTGTTTGGCAACCCAACCCAACGGTATCGTTTCTGTTTAATCCATTGTTGACCGCAATCGCCTGCAGCACAAGCTCTTCATCCACTTTCCAGGATGGAGAGGCTTCCCGGCCTATGGTACCTATTGTCTCATTTGGGATTGGCAATGTTTGTTGTGATGAATATGACATTAGATACTTCGTTTCGGTTAGAAGAGGCTCAAGTCCTTGACATTGTGTTGTTTCGGCCTTATATGGAAGAAGTATAGAAAACTCTTAATTGATAAATAAATAAATAAACAATCAACATTTAAACTATCATTTCTGCAGTTTGTTGAAATTTAGAGTACTTAAAAATGAACAACGAATCATTTCAATGAACTAGTGCAGAATTATCACAATGCCAAGGTCTCCTGTTCCCAAATAGCTTCAAGTTCTTCAATGGTTAACTCATTCACATCGTCACTCATTAGAAAATTCTGATCTTGCACAAATTGTTGATCTTTTGAGAAGGGAACAACTTCTGTATCCGGTGTCGCAGTAATATCACAGTACTCCATCTTCTTTTCTTGCATAACCTCAGGTCTAACACGTCTAACACGCTTTGCGGATTTCGGAACTACAAGGTCATTATCAATAGTGGCAGCCTCAACAATCTTTCTTTTTCTCGGAGAAATCTTGGTGTACTTTGAGTCGAATCTTTTTATCCTGCAAAGAACATATTTGCCTTTACTTTTATCAGTATTGCCATTACAGAGAGAGTACTCTTGCATGATCCAGTGGCCTTTTTCCACAGGCCCGTCCATTGCAATAGGTTCGTCGGCGGCAATCTCAAAGTACAACGTTGTCTTGTACCCTATTGCACATTT
The DNA here is from genome assembly GCF_030253575.1 of Rhododendron vialii. Lineage (NCBI taxonomy): Eukaryota > Viridiplantae > Streptophyta > Magnoliopsida > Ericales > Ericaceae > Rhododendron > Rhododendron vialii. The sequence continues at coordinate 34,299,730 of NC_080561.1, read as the reverse complement.
ACCGTTCTTAACTTCTTCACGAGCCGTCTCTCCATGCCATGAGCCACAACCGGCTTTTCTGGCAATCCTGTTTTGGCTGGCCTTGATCAAGGTCGTGAAAACGTAGATTGTACCTTCTGTCTTCCATAAATCTGTCTTCTTGTCTTTGGTTTTGGATATCTCCCATGGGTCTTCGTCCGTAAAAATCTGCCACGGGGCTTTGTCGCCATAAATCTCACGATCGACAACCACGTCACAAGGCAGGGCTTCGTTCGTACACTTCTTGTCGAGATATTTTAGAAGGAGTTCTTGATCTGTAGGCGTAAAGTGATAGCCTTTTGGTACAGTCATGTTCCTGTTCCTCTCTCTCTCTCTCTCTCTCTCTGTGACTGTGTGATACTACGTTCGAAAATTGACAAAGGAGGTTATAGGGATATATATACGCGACAGAAGCTAGGGCGGCTGGACTTAATTGAGTGGGAAAATTATTGAGTGCACCAAGTTTACACCCGTGGGACGCACATCGAGGTTCTACACAATTGATCCGACCAATTCAATTTGTCCAAAATATTATTTTAAGGGTCCTAAGTCGATTTTTGGTTTCTGAATTTACAGGAGTCAAAAGTTAAAAAAATTGATAAGATCTTACCGGTACTCAATTTGAACTAAATTTTTTTTACAACAACATCCTAAAAGCTATTTTAATAAAAGGGAAATTTTCACCTTGACCCCTCATGGTTTGCGCCGGGTGCGGATACACCCCTCCTCCTTTGAATATCAGCACATAACACCTTCTGGTTTCTGGACTAATGTGCACAGTGAGCATTTCCATCCACAGTAACAGATCGTGGTGTACACGCTCTTCTTCGGCAATTGGATCAACTTTGTCCTACCATGGATGACCAAAATGCCCTTAATTAGTATCAAATAACAAATATAAGAACAAAACCCTATCAATCCATTTGGTACTTCTCCCATACGTCTCTCCTATTCCTCTTTCCTTCTTCGTTCATCATCTTCTGCAACCCAGCCATGGCTTCCTCATCCACAACCAACTCTAAGGGTTGCGATGCTCTAGACTTAAGGTACGTACCAAAGAAGTGTCGATGTGGGAAGAGAGCTGCAATTCGAGTGGTGGAGTCTGAGAAGCCATCGAAGGGGAAGCTCTATTACGTCTGTGATTCTGAACCAAGGGGTTGTGATACCTGGGCTTGGTGTAAACCTGTTCAAATCAGTAATGTAGGAGACGAGAAGGTTGAAGAGAGCCCAATGGTGGAAGAGAGGCCAAGGGTGGAAGAGAGCCCTAGGGTGGTTCATGAAGACCCACATTTGATGGCTAGACTGATGATGGTGGAAGCAAATGTGGAAGCATTCAAGACGATGATGAAGTGGATCTGGTGGACCTCTGCATTGTGTGTGCTTTGCACAATTTTGTTGATAATGAAATGAAGCTGGGCAGTAAGTAGGGTTTGGAAGGGAAGCTGGGCAGTAAGTAGGGTTTGGAAGGGGATTAGGTTTTTTTTTTTTTTTTTGGTTTTTTTTGTTGGGTTCCTCTTCCAGTAGCTGGGGAAGTGGTTAGGGAGTGGGAGTGTTTTGGTGTAATGCAAAATTGAAAGCCAATGTTCTAACTTTGTGTTGAACTTATGTGATTGAATCGTAATAGTGCAGCTTGTGATTCCAATGTTTTGCATTACAGTTCTAGCATACAAACTCACATTCCACATCACAGTTCAAACATGAAAAAATATGGGTAGAATATAGTTCAAACATACAGTTCTAACTTAATAAAATAATACGCTTAGCTGTTCCATTGCAAATAGACATTCCATTGCCAATAATAACTGGAATTCCATTGCCAAAAAGACTGCATAGCAGCAACCAACATTAGTTCACAGTTCCTAATACCAAAAAGACTGCAGAGCAGGCACACAAACAGTTCCTAATGAAGTAGCAGCCTGCCGAGCAAGCACACAAACAATCCTAATGTCAAAAAGACTGCATAGCAGCCACATAATTCAGTTTCAACATAATTAACCATTGGCAACTACACCACCAATGTCAAAAAGATTGCATAGCAGCAACCAACATTACTTAACAGTTACCATAAGTATCAGAAACCCAAAAAAAAACACAAACACATAGTAAAGCCCTAAGCCACTACATCCCAGTGACTGTAGCTTGCTTTTTTGCCCTTATGTTCTGAAGCACTGTTGCCAAAGAAGGTCCTCCAACTGGTCCTGATGATGAAGCTTTGCCACCTCTTCCAACACTTATTCTAGTCACACCTCTTCCAGTACCTCTTCCAATTGGTTGTGATGATGAACCAGTTGGAGGTTGTGTAGATCCAACCCCCTTTCCCCTTCCAGTCACACCTCTTCCGGTACTTCTTCCAACTGGTTGTGATGATGAACCAATTGGAGGTTGTGAAGATCCAGCCCCCCTTGCCCTTCCCCTTCCAGTTCCAACAGTTGTGACACCCCTTCCAGTTGCTCCCCTTCCAATTGAAGTTGTCATTCCCCTTCCATTTGCTCCTCTTCCAGCTCTAGTTCTTGTGCCCTAAAAAGTCATGCAAGAGTAGCAAGTCAAATACAATATGAAATTGTCTAATACATGAAATGATAAACAACATGAAATGATTCTGAATATTACTATTATGGGAGGTACATCAGTATGTGTTCCCATTGGTTGAGATGTTGCATTGGATGTCTGACCATTCTGGCATAAACAAATACACGTCATTAAATAAAATGAAAACATGAGTGCAATATATGGAGATGACTAAGTGACATAAATTTACCTTGACTAACTTGGACTTAGGATGGATCCTGTTCTTGCATGATCTTTTGTTGTGCCCAACTTGCATACATTTGGCACATGTAACATTCAACCCTCTTCTTGTAACTTTGTTTGGATCTCTAGGTTCATCTGTAGTCCTTCTTCTCAGTTTCTTGGATCTACCACTTCCCCTTTTAGAATTTGGTGGGTTTAGAGGTTGAAAACCTGTTTCTACAAAGTCAAGCATATCTGGAACTGGGTGGATCATGTAGGAATATGCAGCGAGGTACCCAGACTTCGTGAAATAAGGATGGACGTAAGTCTCCACATGTTCTTTGTTCTTCTGAATGGCTGCAATAGCATGGCAGCATGGTATACCTGTTAGTTGCCATCTGCAGCAACTGCAAATTTTGGTTCTCAAATCCACTATATAAGTCCTGTCATAGTAATCAACCTCAAACTCTAACTCACCACACCAAGCTGCAACACAGATCCTGCTCTCTACCTTCAACTTCTCTATCTTTTCATGTATATTAGGACATAAATGACCAAAATATTTCTGCATCCCAGCCTTTTTAACCTGAATTCTTTGCATCACTCTCTTCCTGATCCATTCAAACATTGAGATAATTGGCAGTTCCCTGGCCTCCAAGATGTAAGAATTGAAAGACTCAGATATGTTGTTAACTACCACATCACATTTGCTTCTTGTACTGAAGTGAGACCTTGCCCACAGTGAAGGGGTAATAGCCCTTAACCACTCTACAGCTGTCTGCCTCCTTTCATCTAACTTGGGGTCAGCTTCTTCAATTGTTTTCATCCAATAATTGAACCCACTTACACTGCATGTGGAGGCTGCTTTCCAGAATAAATCCTTCAAAAAAGCACCAGGAAATTTCACCTTAAAGTTGCTATACATATGCCTAAGACAATACCTGTGATCACACCCTGGCAACAGCTCATTAAATGTCTCAATCAATCCCTTCTGTCTATCTGAAATAAATGTCCAACCCATCTCTTCATAACTGCCAATGTCCTCTTGCAAAACCTGTAGAAACCACGTCCAAGAATCCTTTGATTCAAGCTCCACCAATGCCACAGCAATAGGGAACATGTTATCATTCCCATCTCTCCCAACAGCAGTCAACAACTGCCCTCCATAAATACCTTTCAAGTGACATCCATCAAGTCCTATGATAGGTCTACACCCTGCCAAGAATCCATCTTTCATTGCTGACACTCTGAAATACATCCTCTGTAAGGTAGGTTCAACTGTATCTGGATCAGTTTTGATAATGATATGGCTCCCTGGGTTGTGTTTCCTAACTGTCTCAGCATAATCCCAAATCCTTAGGTATTGTTCTTTGATATCACCAGCAATCAGTTCTGTTGCTTTCCTCTTTGCCCTGTAAACTTGGTACCTACTAGCATCCACCATAATCTTCCTCCTTATCTTGTTCTTCAAACTAGTTATGTTAATGGCAGGGTTGTCCTTGATTTCATCCAACAACTTCTTCCCTATGTAGCTGGAATTGGCCTGCCTATTATCATACTGCCTTCCACACTCATGTTCCCCTGTTATTGACTTTATTTGGAAAGTTGTGGTCCTCATTATAGGAGAAGCATGAATCCTCCAAGTGCAGCCATACCTACAAACAGCTGTAATCCTAGTAGATTCATTTTTCTTGTACTCTATGTCATACCCATTGACCACATTCCACTCTTTAAGAAACTCCCTAAATTGTCTTGCTCCAGTAAACTTCATTCCTTCTACCAATATAGGGTTGGCCATGTGGATCTTCTCTTTGAATTCTGGGTGTCCATCCCCCTCTTCATCTGATGATCCCTTTAGACTAAGATTTTCTTCATCCTCTGGGTCAGAGTACCATTTCTCATCAGTATTAACATCTGCATTGGTTGGTTGTGGTTGAGGTTGTTCAGGTACCCTCCTATGGGAATTAACTTCAAAAATGTCATCATCTGGACCTTCTAAATCCTCATACATCCAACTAGCATCATCACTAACTTCATCATCATCACTAACTTCGTCATTATCTTCCTCACTAGCAACATAATCTAAGTCCTCAGAATCTGCATCACTAAGATCACACTCCATTCTAGCCTCTTCTTCATCCCCAATGTCCCCAACCTCAGTTAAATTTTCATCCCCAATGTCCTCAACCTCAGTTTCAGTTACAGTTTCAGCCCCAAAGTCCTTAACCCCTGTGCCCTCATCATTATCAGATAGGTCAATGACAAGTCCATTTGGCATTACTGGAGAACTTGATAAAATCTCACCATTGGATGACATAACTAGGAGGGGGTCCATTAACTTATCCACATATATTATAATGACAGTCAAACCCTTGTACATCTCTAACATCTTTAGCACATCACCATCACAATTTATCATTGCTAAACCTGTATCAAGTGTATACCCAGGCCACCTGTAATACAGGTCAATTGCACCTGTACCACCTAACATCTTGTAGTACACATCCCTAATTTCAAATAATGACAACCTAGCAGGGTCAAATTCACCTACATAATCTACCTTACCACCCATATAGGCCACTTGTGGATTCCAAACAAATTGTCCCCCATGGTGTACTTCAAAGCTGAAGTATTGGTCCCCCATTTCTGTCAAAAGCATAGCAAAGCAACAAAAAATGCACTATTTAATTCATTGACCAAAACCCCACCAACCCACACAACCGACACCCACTAGCTTTAAATAAAAGTGAAAAGTGCACAACTAGTAAAAAAATCGATTCTTACGCACACATTTTAAAAAATAGAGCAAACATGGGGGGACCACATCCCAACTACCATTTCGAAGGCTATATAAATACACATACAGTTCAAAAATCAAGCAAATCGACAGAAAAATAGTCATAGTTTAAATAATTTGGTCTGACCCAGTTATGGTTCAAGGGTTTGAGATGATACCTTCTCTGCATACGCTAAATAAAGGCTACTTTGACGAACACGCAGAAGATCCTTCAACGTCTTCACTGTCGCGACCAAGCATTCAACCTCGATCGATCGTTGTGAATTGAATCGCAGCTCCAGAAAGAAACCCTAGGTGTTGGTCTCTTTCTTATCTCCTCTCTCTCTCTTCGTGAAATGGGATTTGGAGGGAAAGGGGTATAAGTATATAAGAAAGGGCAAAATGGTATTTTAATTGTTTCCGTTAACATCGTCACTGTGCACATTAGTCCAGAAACCAGAAGGTGTTATGTGCTGATATTCAAAGGAGGAGGGGTGTATCCGCACCCGGCGCAAACCATGAGGGGTCAAGGTGAAAATTTCCCTTAATAAAATGCAAGGTTCAAATCATTTGTATGGAAGTCCGAGATGGATCCCACTCAACTCAGTGTACATTTGATCCCACACAATCCGTTTTGGACCTATCACGAGTCTTAAAAAATGATCAGGGTCGCTCATTTTGTTTAAAATATTTTGACAAGCTTTATATAAAAGATTAGCTTAGTCGGAGATCGGTAAGACTGTTTACAATACATTCAACTTTGCAAGTCCATACCTGAATTTTGAGTCAAAGTTGGATGCTACGTAAACGTCGTTATTGATATTTGACTAAGCTTATATTTTACGGGAATCCTAAAAAAAATATTTTAAATTAAATGAACGGTTCCACTTACCCGACAAAAAATGAACGGGTCCGGTCATCTTTAGAGGGTCCGAAACGTATATGTAGGGTCATAGGATTGATGGGAATCTAACAAAGAGTTTTAAATGAATACATACAAATATTACTTTTTCGATTCCTCTTTTTAAGATAAATGAATACAACCTCGAACCCAAGTGGTTCATTCATCAACCCTTGTTATGACAAGATTTTCATTTTATTCTATGCCTGCATGAAAATATGGAATTCAAGCTAACTTTGGCTCTTTTTAGTGTTTTCAACAATGTAGAATGATTCACATATATTCCAGTAAGCACTGAATTAAATTGGTGACGAAAATCCGGTGTTGTAAAGCTTTTCAAATTTGAGATAAAATTTGAAAACATATGCAGAAAGTCCACCTCACAGCTCGAGATAAAATTTGAGAAGCTAAGAAGCATGGGGAGTTAGACATTAGACATGGCTAGCTTGAATACAGGCTATGGAGTCCTCTAAACAAAACTTGGCGAGTTGATTCTGTTCGTGTAAATACCCTTAACTCCTGGGGAGTGGCTAGGGGCCTTGTGATAGGATCCTTTTGTTTCGGTAATGTTTATCGTTATTTTGCCTCATGTAAATACCCTTATCGTTGTTTCTTGTAAATACCCTTGTGATAGGATCCTTTTGTTGCAGCTATGGTATCTGTTTTGTGTTCCGATCTTAAATTCATGACACGGGTTCAGTAAAAGGCGAAAATAATTCGCTCTTTGGTCACCGCATGGCTGCGTTTCAGCTTTGGTGCTTTAGCAAAGACTCATTCTACTATTGGAATATAGCATTCCATGTTCAGTAACTAATTCCCTGTTTTGTTGGGTTGACATTCCAGTAAGGTTTCCTTCTTTTAGTCCCTCGATCGGCAGTTTGTTTCGTACCCCTGAACTTGTCATATGATAGAGAACAAGTTTGTTCCTAAAGCTTTCCTCGAACGGTATCCATTGGCTAAAAAATGTACGCTTGGCTATAAAACTGATTTCGGGAAACAAAGAGGATAGCATTGTATGTGCACGACGCATGATTTTGAACTTGTCATTGTATCGGCAATGATGGCACTTAGCAGTATGAAAATGTATTTCCTTTGCACGCGATGCTTCTTGTCAGGTATTCAACACTTCTGGATTTGAAATCTCCTGCATGATAATACGATGTGTGATCGAGTGTGGTAGCAGTTGTTGGGTCACCATTACGACTTACAATCCATTCTGATTCACAGTTGATTTTCCTCCGTTCTCACCTGGTCGATCTCCAGATTGTCCATGGTAGCACATCCTTGACTTAAAACTAGCAAATTCAATTTGCCCCAAGTATGAAGCATCCCCACTAAAATTAAGAACAAATTGTTCTTCTCCAAACTAAGGAGGGCAAACAAAGAAAAATCCCCAAACTTTACGCACACATACACCGATGGAATCGCCATGGATTGTTCTTCTCTCTCTCTCTCTGCACAAACGGATCCAGAGGCCGTACGTCCAGACTTTTCTTTCTTTATTTTGGGCGTCAAATACTCTTTCAGCTAGGGACTTTTGTAAATCTGAAATGGAGATTTTCTCAGTTATGAGATTTCGTAATTATCATTCTCCTGTTCTTCGTTGTAATGATTTGCTCTTGTGAGTGTAGGTTTCCTCCTGTGTGTGAATACGCGTGGGTGAGTGGAGTCAAGGGCGGACCTACACTTCAAGTCACCTCCACATGTACCTGTTAATTTGGCAAAAGAATTTGACTCCACAATTCTAATAAATTTGCCCCAAGTATGAAGCATCTAGGCGTTGGATCACCTCCTAGCGCCTAGGCGGCCGACTTTTAGAATTCTAGCCTTCGTATACAAGTAAATGATAATGTAGTAGGTCGTGCATTCACAAAGTTTTTAAAAAAAAAAAGAATTGTTCAAGTCCGAAAACAACCTCTCTGCTTGCAGAGGTAAGGTTGCCGACATCAACCCTTCCCCAGACCCAGTAATGGCGGGAGTCTCCTGCACTGGTTTTGCTCTTTATTGTTCATCAGAAGGTGTTGCACGCATGGAAGGTGTTGAAACGGGTCATGAAAATAACCACTTTTTCACCAACGTCCATAACAGTTTCGCGCCCGTTCTAACTAACTTGGAGTAGTTTTTTTTCCCGCTAAAAATTAATAAAGCTATCATCTCTCTCTCTCTCTCTCTCTCTCTCTCTCTCTCTTCAAGACCCCTCTTTTCATGTTCTAATTGGTTTATCACATGATTTGTTAATGTTTTGAATTCCAAATGCTCTGTTTTCATCTGTTCTTGAAGACCCCTCTCAGCATTTAAATCGTTTCTTTCGGTTCCCTCCATAAATTACTCGACCCAAACACAGCCTTAAACAAGAAAGATAGTAAATTCGAAAGAGAGAAATGGTTGGAGATACTAACTGGTGGCGAAATGTCATCGTGCTTGTGCTCGCGGAGAAACTGCATCATCAGGAGGATGAACGACGTCGTGATCTCCTCGTTTCTTGTTGAATCGCCTCATCGTAGACCTGGTAATTGTTTCCACAGAAAAATGCTTCCCTTAAACATTAGAAGTCAAAAACACCTTTTTCCCTTGTTCAAGATTCTTCGGAATGTATCGAAATTGACGGATTATGTGTGGAAAACTCAGAAGTCAGAACACATGATTAGTGGAAAAGTGAGCGGCTATAGGAATGAAGTGGCCTTTTAAGATGTAGTTTGGTCTGAAATTTAAAGATGTTGATGCGGATAGTCTACACCCAACGCTTATTTCCACCGCTCCACCCACTGCTCGCCTACATGGCGTTGGGCCTCACCTATTTTAAATAAAAATATACTCCAAGAAAAAGGCAGAAAAGGGAAGAACGAAATCCTCCCAATGTGAGGCGGAATGCTGTTGGTGCCTACCTTATACTCTCATGCATATAGGCAGAGTTCAATTCCCATAAGCACCCAACCCTTCTCCAAGTCTCTAGTGGTTGGATCTAGACACTAGTTTTTGCGACTGTTTGTCATTGCCCCTTTGTCACCTTTTTTCTTGTTTTTCTTTCGGTGATGGTTTGCTATAGGTTCTCTTTCTCTGTTCTAGGATGGATTCGCTATTTTAGCCTATTTTGGTTGTTTTGAAATGGGTTTTGGATCAAAAAAAAAATTCATTTGACCAGCCATCGTGTCGTTTCGACACCAAGTAAACTTCAACTTTGCCTCTTTTTTCTACAACATCATCCAAATACCTATAACACAAAAATCAAGCATCAGACCCCGAGTAAAGATATAAATGAACCTAGCGGGAATAAATTAGGGGCATTTATGTGAATATTTACGCAACCATGAGAGCTAGGGGTCCAAACCACCACCATCATCTGCACCTCCCAGATATCAAGGGGGTTGGTATCCCCTCAGGTCCGTTTCTCAATTTTCGGCCATTTTCTGATCACATTTTGATGATCTGCTCCATTCATTTTGTAGAGTTCGGTGAAAACCTTATTCGTACCAAAAATTCTATTCATCGGACTTTATTTGATATGATCGGCACATATGAAAATTGCAAAAAACCCAAAATTGGGTTCCGATTTAGTGTATTTTTTACCAAGTTTTGGTTTTCTTCAATTTTCATGTGTGCCGATCATATACCTACTAAAATTCGATAAACACATTTTTTGGTATGATTAACGTTGTCACCGAACTCTACAAAATAAATGGAGCCGATCATCCAAATGTGATCGGAAAATGCATGGCCAGAAAATGCAAAACGGACCGGAGGGGATATCAACGTCCTTGGTATCCCCAGTATACATAAAAGTTTCTCTCGTATTGGATCCTCCAAAGATGACCGGATCCGTTCAATTTTTTTTTAGGTAAGTCAACCCATTCATTTTATGTTTAAAATATTTTGTTTAGACTTTCCGTAAAAAATCAGCTCATTTGAATATCAATAAGGACGTTTACGTAACATCCAACTTTATCTTTGAGAAGCAAAGTTGGATGTATCGTAAAAACTATTACCGACATCCGAATGAGGCTAATCTTTTATATGAAGCCTGAACAAAACATTTTAAACAAAATGAGCGGCCTTGGTCATTTTTTGAGTCTCGGGATAGATTCAAAACGGATTTTGAGGGATCAAATGTACACCGGGTTATGTGGGATCTACCTCGGGCTCTCATACAAATGATTTGAGCCCTTAAATTTTATTAAAATAGCTTGTAGGATGTTGCCCTTAAAAAAAATTAGTTCAAATTGAGCATTGGTAACATCTTATCACTTCATTTAACTTTTGGTTCATGTGAATTCAGAAACCAAAAATCAAATTAGGACCCTTAAAATAATACTCCTATTTACATAAAATTGAATTGATCGACTGTGTGGGACCTCGATGCACATCGATCCCACTTAACCGGTTGTAAACTTGGTGCACACATTTTGGCATACCCATGGTACTTTAGATAAATTTTAGGGCAAATTTTCATAGTTGTCCCTCTAGTTTTACGGTTATCTCAATTTCGTCAATCTAGTTTCAATTGCTACCAAATAAACCCTGTAGTTTGTTTTACGTTCCGAATTGGTAAAATCGTTAACACTGTTTAGGAAACTAATGGAAAAATATGATTAAAAAATTAAGTGCTCAAATTTTCAATTCGGTTGAACCGGTGTGAAGATCTTATTTTTTTGATCATTTTATCCTAAATGGTCGTAATAAATTTTTGGCTTTAAGGCCTTTCAACGAGCACCCAAAGACTACTTATTTAGTTTTAGGGCTCTTTTAGGGTGCTCATTGAAAGATCTTATAGTTAAAAATTCATTATGACTATTTAAGATAAAATAATCAAAAAAATAAGATCTTCGCACCGGTTCAAACAGATTAAAAATTGGAACACTTAATTTTTTAACTATATTTTTTAATATATAAACAGTGTAAAAAATAAGTGTTCCAATTTTCAATCCATTTGAACCGGTGCGAAGATCTTATTTTTCAGATCATTTTATCTTAGATGATCATAATGGATTTTTGGCTCTAAAGCCTTTCAATGAGTACCCTAAGAGAGTCCTAAAACTAAATAAGGAGTCTTCGGGTGAAAGGCCTTAGAGCAAAAAATTCATAACGACCATTCATAACGACCATCTAGGATAAAATGATCAAAAAATAAGATCTTCGCACCGGCTCAACCGAATTGAAAATTAGAGCACTTAATTTTTTAATCATATTTTTTTGTTAGTTTCATTAACGGTGTTAACGATTTTACCAATTAGGAGCGTAAAACAAACTACACGGTTTATTTGATAGCAATTGAAAGTAGATGGACGAAATTGAGACAACCGTAAAACTAGAGGGATGACTACGAAAATTTGTCCTAAATTTTAATTTGTTATCATCTTATGATGTAAATCCTTTAGTCCGATATTTAATTTCTCAACAAACTCTGAGTGAGTTAAGAGTCCAAGACTTTCCCGTCACTCCATGATTTTTCTCACTCAATTAAGTCCCGCCACCCTTCTCTTGTGTATATATATCCTTATAACCCCTTTGACATTCACAGAAAGAGTTGAGAGAATAGCAGTACTTAGTAATAGAGTAGATAATTGAAGAGAGAGAGAGAAGCAACATGAGTACTCTGCCACCAGGATATCGCTTTAGGCCTACAAATAAAGAACTTTTAGACTTTCTTAAAAAGAAGTCTATGGACCAAACCCTGCCTTGTGACGTGTTTATCGAGTGTGAGATTTATGGGGCTAACGACAAAGCCCCATGGCAGATTTTTACCGACGAAGATCCGTGGGAGATATGCAGAACCAAAGACGAGAAGGCAAATTTATGGAAGACAAAAGGTACAATCTATGTTTTCACGAGCTTGATCAAGGGCAGCGGAAAAAAGAGACCTAGAACAGCCGGTTGTGGCTCATGGCACGGAGAGAGCGCTCTTGAACAAGTGTTGGAAATTGACAAGGATAATATCAGTTTGATAGGGTACAAGAGGATTTTGTGCTTTAAGATTTCAAACGAAATGGGTGCAATCGACAGGAGTGTGACAAAAGGCCACTGGATCATGCATGAGTACTCTCTACCTGATGGTGGCGAATGTGTTCTTTGTAGGATAAAAAGAGACGACTCAAAGGACACCAAGATATCACCAAGGAAAAGAAAGAATGTAGATCAGGCTACTACAACTATGATGACCTTAGAGTTCCAAAACCTGCAAAGCATATTCGAACGAATTTGGGGAAGAAAAGAATATGGATTGCCATATTGTTGTGGCACCAAAAACACAAACAAAAGTAGCTCCTTTCTTGGAAGAACTACTTGTGCAAGAACAGAGTTTTGCGATGAGTAATGATCCAAATGAGCTTACAGTTGAAGAATTTGAAGCCATTTGGGAGGAACAGGAGAATGCAAAAACCTGGTTGAGTGCGGAGCTTCTTCCAAGCAATCACGAGAGTGAAGGGTTCTTGTCTCCAAACTCCATGTTTCATGCCACAGCGGAACCATCATCGATATTCTCTTTTTCCAATGATTTGTTTTTGGATCAACAGAAAAATAACATGTCAGAACATCTACCCTCAATATGGTGGTGAGATTGATCATTCCTGAAGAACGAAGAATGGAGCTAGCAACATCAAGAGCAAGAGAGTGCACATTATGGTATGTTTGTTGTGTGTCCGTCCGAGGGGGAATGAAGAACGAAAGAAACTGGATTTGTAAATGATAGCTTAATTAGTAGTTCATTTAGCCCATTCATCATTTGCTTGTAAGTAATCAAAATTTCAACAAGCTGCAGATATTAGAGATTAAAGACAGTATGTTTTTTTATCAGTTTTATGATTATTCTAGGCAGTTTTATGATTATTCTAGGCTGTGGAATGTGGATCTGATTCTATTTGCCTAATGGTTTGCTTCTGCTATTTGCCTATTGGTTTGCTTCTCCTATTTGCCTATTGGTTTGCTTCTTTTGTATGACACGTAGCCCAAAATCGCTACATACCAAAGGGATAGGAAGCAGTCACTGTTTTATTTATTTCACTCTTTGTAGTTTATGACAACAAGTTTTTGTTATATGCCCGTAAAAAATAAAATTTAATTCGATCCGGTGGCAACGTGATGAATGGAATAAGGCTGTTGAGTGGGCGAAAACAACGTTTGAATAGATGTTGATTCTAGATTAAATAGCTGACTAGTCCCACCTAGGCGCTAGGCGCACCTTTTCCACCCGATTCGCGCCTAGCGATTTTTAGAACATTGACTAACAGGATTCACTCACTACTGATTTGACTAACTGTGAACTTATAACACGTAAACTCAAGAAGGATAAAGTCCCTAACAGCTTCAGTCTTTAGAAATCCATCCTTCTCAATATGGGTTGATACTCAATTTTTTTGGGGTCTCATCTTTCAATCAAGAACCTCATATCCCTCATTAATTGATTGGTTTCCTCTTGTTACCTTTTCCAAAAAAACATAAGTTGTTGTCAAGAGAATCTCAAATCCGGATTGAAATCCATCAGCATATGTTGATTTAGAATCTCTAACCTTTTCCAGTTGGATTGTTCTTTATGGGACACGGACAAAGGCAAAGGTTTGATCAGAAATGTAGCAATATATCAAACTCAAACATCACAAATAGGAATTAAATTTTTGTGCAATGGCAATATGTTGAATGGCATGATATTTCTGGATATTCCATATGGAAACTTGTTATGGGGAAAAGAAAGTTCAGTAAGCATGGAACCTACTGTCATCGAAATTTTCAATTAATGCTGCCTATAAGAGTTTTAATTCTCCAATGAAACATGGAGCTGCTGATTATGTGCAGTTTTAGAAGTTTTTTTGCAGGTTTCCATTGCTCTGTGATCGACATGATTGTTTCACTTGGAATACTTTAGCCAATTGCCATGGGAAAGACACCAGAGAGAAGCAATAAGCATCATGTTGGACTTCTAGTCACGCGATCCAAGCAACCAAGATTTTGTCAACTTGAAACCGAACACTACTCAGCCAAGTTCTTTTTCAAGTTACTAATAGTACTTAGGAAGATATCTGAAGACCAATAGACAATACAAGAGAAATGACATTAAACACTAATAACATCCCAAAAAAGCACAACAGAGCAAAGAAAAACGGCCAAGCCAAAAAGACGAGGATACTCTTCAGACAAATGAACCTATAAAATTCGTTAGACTATCAAAAAGAAGCATCTATCTCACAGAAATCAAACTATACAGCATTACCAAAAAAATAACTTCTCAATTTGCGCACCAACAATTCTATCCCTGCAAAAGTCCCTCTGTCGCGTTACTTTTCACTAAGGAGGTGAGAGTAGCCAAGCCTTTCTTCTAGCCTAATACACTCTTCCAAATAAAACATCAGCCCATATTCTCCGGTAACACCAAACTCACCCCAAAACAAGCAAGAATCAGAACAAAGATCCCTTGACAATTCACAATGCACGACAGAGTGCAAGACTAATCTCCCCCCTCCCCGCGACTCATGCAACACCAATTGACAACCCGCCTCCTTGTAATCAGATCGTCTTCCATAAGAAGACTAGCTGATTAGCGGTCCTAAAATAGAATGCAGCAGGAGACGGGCCCCCCACCTTCCAAATACCTTTCCATGGGAATCCATTCTCCCTACTTCCCAACGGAGTCCCCTAAAAGACTTCACATGAAAACTACCACTACTTACTCAGCAAAGCCTCTATTCCATAGCTCGTGGATTGGTTTACTACGAAGTACATGCCGTCAAAATCTAGAGTGTAAGGTTATTCATTCCACAAACTCAAGTATTGTGCCTATTTCTGAACCAAGGCCAGGCCTATAACCCGCATCTTTCATCTTTAAGGCTAATTGTTCTAATGTTTCATATATTTCATCACACTGAGGATGCTTTTGATTTTTAGACACAAAAGAGTTAACACAACCCACATTAACCCAACGGTAGCCAACATCCTTTGTCAAACCCTTTTCCCGCATCCCTTTTCTCACTCTCAATGTCTGAGCATCTGTGTTCCAAACATTTTCCTTATTTAATTACCTACTTTTGTGATTAGCTATTTAATTACCTGCTTAACAAGCCCCAAGTTGAGAATGCCCCAAGAAGTCCGAGGCCATGGCCTCTCTTTGGCTTTCATGAGGACTCTATCCCAAGCAATCCACAACCTTCCCATGACATTCTCTTGTCCCAAGGGCTGCCCCACTCTAAGTTTCTAACAGTGTCACCCTTACACAGCTTCCCTCTCTCCTTTCTCAAACCCAGCACTACGATTGATAGCTACCCAATACATATCCCTAGAAACCATGCTGCCCTTCAAAAAAAAACAAAAACATTTGGATCATGTTCATACTAATGAGAGCATGGACACAAGCACAAAACATATTACTTATTCATTCGGATAAGTACATAGCTAATCATAATTCTCCCGTACCCTAATTTTAGCCCTTTCTAAAAATATTCATGCCAGTTTTCGAATAAGAAAATCAAACACTTCTGTGCATTAACCTTTTTTCATTCCAATTTAAAAATCACAATTAATTTTTAAATTGATGAAAAATAATGACAAACAAACTATACACAAAAGCGCTTTATGTTTTGATCCAATAAATGACACAGTTCATTTTTAAAAACGACAATGACAAATTATAGAAAGGATTGAGCTTTTTTCTTCTTTTTTTCAGCAAATGTATGAACATCATTGATATAAGGTAAAGTATATTCCTTCTAAAGTCTTTCCTATTGTTCTTCTTCTTTCCACTTATGGGACTTGAGCAATAATGATGTTTAATCTTTGAGATAAAGGGAATTGGGGGTACCATTTCTTTTGATAGTTCTCAGTCACGGGGTAAAATGCACTACCAAGTTCTGAGATAGGCCCAGAACAAGTACGAATACAAAGTTCTGTTCATTAAGTATTAACGAAACTTGAGCTGTAAGTACTTCCTAATTTCCAAAAACTTCACTCCCACGTGCCATCTGATTTCTTCTTAGTATATAACTACTTTCAAGCATATATATATCTAAGAATCCCACATATTTTACCAAGATTTCTCATTTGTCACAAAACCGAAAAAACCGAACCTTTCCTTTCGCTTGGTTGTGCTTCAAAAGATCTGTGCACAATCTGTCATTTGGTTGTGCTTCTCTTACTGTCAAATTTTCTTTTCTTTTTTTCCCATTTGGAAAGCAAAGTTTTCATTTGGAATTGAGCTAAAAGGTTATTTCGTGACAAAAAAGTTCGTAGTTTGCTGATGCTGCTCTTTTGATTCAGTACTAATGATAGACCTTGACTATGATCATTCTCTGTACCTATCTGTATATTTATTTTATACAGTGACTTGAGCTTGTCCATAACACCAACAGCAAATAAACCCTTCAGCAGATCAGATGATAGTAACGATTGTTGTTTCCGAACTTGTCCATAACTAAAAGTGTTGAACGCTAGGCATATATCCGTATTAGAGAACAATGTCTAACCATATGAGGAGAAAACATAACGGGCATACCAGAATTCATGCCTAGCAGTATAAATAACTGGTATAGGAAAGGGCATAATGAAGTATGGAGCCAATTCCCTCCAATACCGGAGGCATTCTTAACTAGATGGGGAGCTACCCAATCACATTTGAGGCACAACTGAATACTCACTTACTAACATTTCAAAGCCTCTATTTCAATATCCTCGATCAAAATATGTTCCATTTACCAGAGCCAAACTAATGAAATTGCTACCGACAGCTTGTTGGAAGCTCATGTAATATATGACATGTATATACAACTAATCAACTATTAGAAGGGACAGAGTGGTTTCTATGTTGGAAATATACCTGATAAGGCTTTGAACTTTCACCTAAAGAAGCTTCACTGTGTCTCCGAATCTGTCCTCCGTGATTAGGAGGAGAGACGAGGGTCTCGAGGTACAGGTCCCCAATATAAAAATCAGTTGGAATGCCAGAAACAACTATGATCCTCAGTGTTTCTTTTTTCCGAATTGTATAGAACCAGTTTGTTTCCCACAGACTCATCCACTATCTCTTTGTAAAAATAAAATATCTTTCCCCTTATTGCCAACACAAATTTGTCTTCAGCTGATAAACACGACACATAGAATATTCCCGACCAACGATTAGAAATCGTAAATTTGGTCCACGAGTCTCTTACTCCGTACTTCTTCATCATCCAAACTTCAACTCCGTAGTCATGACTCGGCCACAACAACAAAGAGAGAGAACCCCCAATAACCGCCATTTGATGATCAGTGAACTCACCAAAATACCTATACTTATCAAAAGAAGCAGGCAGCTTGATTTCCCTTAAAATCTCACCCGACATATCAAAACCAGCAACAGTCATAGGGGTACCCACAGTAAGCCAATGGAGACGTTCATTAAAATAAAATCCGTCCGGAACCTCTGGATACTTGTAATCTGTAACTTGACTTACCCCCCAAGCATCAGATTTCAATGAATACACAGCACGTAGAAGGTAAAGGAGCACCACAACCTTGTAATTATCTGTCGACGAGTCATAACCCACTCCAAATAGAATAAATTGTATAGTAAACAAATTCCAAGAGATTGGGTATTTGGGCAGTTTCTTACATTCTCTAGTGAAGGGATTCCACAAGAAGTTGGAATCGTTACCTGGGCCGGAAACCAGAACCAAGCCATGGCAAGATCCCAAAACCTTGGGCCACTCGGCGGAAGGAAAATCAAGCTTCTCCGCGGTGGGATTCGCGGCGGCGAGATCGACGGAGTAGAGCGCGAGAGGAGGGGGGAGAGGAGGGGGGAACGAGAATGATTTTTTGGGGTTTGTTGGTGGTATGGTTGGTTAAGTGAAGTGGGTTTGGCCGTTTGGGCGAATTGTGGGGAAGAGAAATACAAGATTCATTTCTTGGCTATAACTAATTTTTTGGGTGTGGCAGTTATTATTGTGATTTTACTGGTTTGCCCCTACAATTTTTGTAAATACTCCTATATTGAAAGAGAGAAACTTATTCATGGAGCGGCGCAATCCCAGCCATCCATTCGCGCAATCAATGGCTGAGATTCGTTTTCAATTTTGACCGATCACAATTCAATTCAATCCGGATCGTCAAAAATACTTTGGAAATACGTGATTGGCTATATAAAGCGTTCTTTACGGAATGGTCTGCAAATAAGATTTTTGGATTATGAAAATCAGTTTCTATATACAAGGCAATTTCTAAAGAGGAGAAAAGTACATTCAACTTCATTATGGAACAAAATCTATTAGAGCATCCGTAATGGAATAATCAAAATGAAATGGATGAGAGCATCCGCAGTGGAATAATCAAAAGTTGTACATCATCCTTTGGTTATTCATATAAGGGTTGCTAAGGTTAGCAATATAGAGGTCTACAATAGTACAATTAAAATTGAATAACCAAAACTTGACACAACACTTTTTCAATTTATAAAAATCTAAAAATTGTGATATAGAAAACAAACTTTTTAAAATAGTTTTCTAACTAATAAAAACAGGTTATTAGAAAAAGAGAAAATAATTTTTTAAAAACTTTCATTTCTAAAAAAGGTTTTTGGGAAAAAGATTTTGAAAAAAAAAAGAACAGTTTATGAAAATAAAAATGTTTTAATTAAAAAATTATTTTGAAATAAACTATTTTTGCAAAAAAAAAAAAAGTTTTTGGGAAAAACAGTTTTAATAAAAAAAAGTTTTCACAAAAAAAAAAAACAGTTTTGAAAAAAAAACAAGTTTTTGCAAAAAAATAAAAAAGTATTTTTAAAAGTATTTTTCTTAGAAACATGTTGAAAATAGAAGAGAGAAGATTTTTGTATTCTATGAACCTGTTCTCGGTGAGCTGGTTGTTTTCCTACCCATTTACCAATTCACCCATTTTTTTCAATCCTCATATTTCAGGGCCAAGAAGTAATCGATCATGAACAACTTGATTTTTACATAAATTAACCCAAATTAAAAACCAAAACAAAAGGAAAGGGGAAAAAAATTATTATCAATCAATGGTGTTGTTTTGGCATACCTTTAGAATGTGGGAGAAGGAGATTTAGCTTTTAGCGATGGAGAAGCAGCGATAGGAATCCATGACGGAGAAGGAGGAACGGTTTAGGAGACCTTTGGTGATAGAGGATTGATCAGAGGTAGAAGGAATTGAAGATGGAGAAGCACCCGAAGTCCATAAGGGAGGAGGAGGAACGATTTTGGCGGGAGAAATAGGAGTCGATGAAGGGTTTATTGTCCCAAAAATCTGAAACGGGAATAAAGGGGCAGCACCAAACAGAGTATTCTACGTGGCTTCGTGGTGGCGCGTGGTGATCTAGTGTTGTGCATAGGGATTTTGAAGATGTTCTATGCACTGGAAAGAGTTCTTAGTTTAATAATTTTGATACCAATTGCAATATTGATTTCGGAATAAATATTGATTTTGGACTGATATGAGTACATGTTCTTTATACATTATTTAATGGTGAACAAAGGTGTGTAATTTAAAGGGGTAGCAGGTGGTGTCATGGTATTGTTCTTGGAAAATAAAGAAATCCTTGGAGTTTCCGTGGATGGATTTTGGTGGCTGCTATGGGTATAGTTAATTAGGGTTTTGGGTTCTTAGTTGTCTAGCGACTTGGGTAATTAATCTAGGTTAGTTAAATATTCTTCTAGACAGTCCTTCATTGTTATAGCAATATTATACATGATACAGTTAGTGATAATATTGTTAAATGATTCTTTGTTCAGGTTAGGCTTGTTCTGCATTATTCGATTGCATTAGCTTTGGACCCAGGTGAGTGGTTAAGCATGTTATGTACTTGCGAACTTCCCCGTATCCCTTAAATTATTGTTTTAGAAAATTAATTATTGAAATTGGAAACATGTATTTGTTTTATTTGGTTCTTGAAATTGGCATACAGATTGGTGAAACTATTTATTGTTCGGATAATCTTTTGGTGAGAACTTTGTGGATATTATTGGGAACATATTTTGGAAGTCCAGGGAAATTAATCCTCTGTGTGCGGGTGACTCTGGCCATTAGGGAAAAGACCGGATTAGGCCGGTGACCTTAATGCTCAACGGTTGTTATTGACCGGATCATTCTTAGGAAAAAGTTCTACGGGCTGCCTACTCGTGGTAACTCTAAGTTTCGATATTTGATCCAATTTAGAGATATTTATTCACTGGCACTTGGTACTATTGATTTTGGTTGTGGTTCTGGTTGTGGTTTCCCATTGTTGTTGGAGATTGGATTGATAACACCATTAAAACTTATCGAATGAATCGTTAATTGGATTAATGGATTATTTTGTTGTTCACTGCATATGCCAAATTATGTTGACATGGTAAATTATTTATATCCCTGTTTCAGAACATTATTCTAATATACATGCTTTGTTACTCACTGAACTCGACAGCTGACGGATTTATTCCAACTTTTTTTTAGGCAAGTTGGGCCATTAGGAAGACTCTGGTGGTATCTCAAGGTGTTCTGTTGTTTGACCTCCTTAGGGTGTCTCATCATAATTTAGTATTTTATTTATCGCTTCCGCAATTGAAATATTTTGTCAGATGTTTGGATCTTTTTGAGATTGTTTGGTTCATGAGATGTTTGTACCTCATGCTTATGATTGGAATCTATTTAATGACAAAAAAATATTTATTGATCAATGACTTATTTTATTTTAGGCTGCGTGTTCCATGAGCTGGCCTTATGGTTCACGGCTGGTCACTTCTCATTTTGGGGTGTGGCAAGGCCGTCATGGGCTAACATGCAGCTTGTATCCTCCCCAGCCCCAAAACGACGTTGTTTTGGGGCACAACACGGAAGACAACGCGTTTGGGGCTGCACCTCCCCTGAGTCCTCTTTCCATCAACCCCCCCTCACAAATGTTTAGCCATGTTTCCTCTACTGCTTGACATTAATGTTAGAGGAAAATCCGTATTAGAGACACAAGGTAGGTTATAATCCTTATTGATATTAATGAATTTCTAATGTGTTTTCAAAAAAAAAAAAAGAAAGAAAATTATTTGTGTTTCGGGAGCAATGCTTCTTCTTCTCACAAAAGTGTTTGGCGCATGGATTTCACATACTTTTGTGTGGAAGAGGATCATTGCTCCTGGAATACAGAATAATCTTTTGTAAAAGTACCCCTCTTATACATGAATTAAAAGAACGGACCGTCTTGGTAGGGCTCTTTGTGATATCTTTTCGTGTCTGTTTTGATTATCAGAAATTTTTATTCTTAAAGCTCAATTCGAGTTCGACAAAAATCATGCCTATTTGATAGTTGAAAAATATGATTTCTGTGGAACAAAGTTAGAGTATCTTGTAAAACAATATGGGGTCTCAAGAGTTATGTGTTGAGATTTATTAGACCGACATGATTTTTTGGCGTTAGTCATTTTCCCTTCTATTAACGAAATGAAGTAATGAACCCGACACAGGCTGAAGGAGTCCAATACGATGGGTTTAATTCAACGTGGCCAAACCAATTTTTACAAAGTTAAATTCATCTCGATTAACATAATTTTTTGTAAACCCAAAAAACGACGCTGTTTTTTTTTTTTTAAAAACCGTCTTCTGTTTTTTTTTTTGCCCTTTCCTGCTCCCACTTCCCACCAAAAGCAGAGAAAGAATTTCAAAGAGATCTCACGAATCCGAATGGCTCGAAGCTAATCAAAATCCCAACAGGTCCCCTCTCTCTCTCTCTCTCTCTCTCTCTCTCTCTCTCTCTCTCAAGATCTATAATTACTTAATTAGGGTTTTTTTCTTCATAATTTCTGCAAAATTTCGTACTACCAATTCTTATCTAACCGACGCGATACAGATTTGTCTACTATTTTTCCTTTTGGATGAGCTTGAGGGCAAAGTCATTCATTGATCTCGTGTCTTGCTTTGCATTTATAAATGTGCTAAATGGGTTGGTTTCAAAATTCAGCCTTCCATATCAGTAATATCGCTTTTCATCTTTAAAGCCATTGCAAACTAGTTTGGCTTGAATCCAAGGGGTTGGCCTAGTGGTCAAACCCAGGACTTAGGGTTTGCTCTCCTAAGGTGCCATCAACTCCTTTGGGGTGAGTCCATACGGAGTTTTGCCTTGGTTTTAACTGGCTCCTGCTAGCAGCCAGTGGGATTTAATTGGCCCCCGCTAATAGACGGTGGGATTGGTCCATAGGATTAGTTGAAGTATGCTTAAGCTGGCTCAAACACCTGAGCTGTCAAAAAAAGAAAAGTTGTTTGGCTTCAAAATCAGGGTAGTTATCCTTGTTAATTTTAGCATGTATTAATTCCCTTTTTGGACTGGGAGATCGTACTCGTTAATTTTATGCGCTGCTGTTGTTGCTGTGCTCCAAACACCTGAAAGTTTGTGACATTCAACCAAGCACTCAAAGATGATGGGATGTTTATTCAATTGCACTTTTGATATCTTTCACGTGGAAATAACTTCCACGTAAAACCTCAACAATCATGTACTGAGAAGAATATGCAGTTGTTCAATTTTAGTCAACCAGTTGGTCATTGTAGATAATATGCATATGTGTATGTATGACCAGATAAAACGATAAAGGGCCCAATTACGTGACAAGAAAACGTCACTTGCTATAGAAGTTGGGGAGAACACACGGAGGTTGAGTTTCAAGGCCATGGGGTCTCGCTTACAGATTCAAGGGGACGAGTCAGTTCTTTTACGCATTACACATTCCAACCTCAAGAGCTTCTCTACTGATTTTCGCTTTTCTCTTCAGGTACTGAACATAACCGATTTTCAATGTTGAAATGTGCATTGTTCTTCAAGTCCACTGGCTTTAGTTTGCTAGGTTGCATTTTGCTCATATGCTGCATTAACTTGTAGTGTTTTCATAGTGTATTTGGCATTTAGCAATTTGTTTGAATATGCTCTTTGATTTACTTTTGAGGGGGGGTTTTGTTTGACACACGAAACTAGCTTACTTGCTCTACTTGCAATGTGTTCTGTGACCAAGTTTTGTTACTTCTCTGACAGTTGACAGTCGAAGCCGTGAAGGAAAAGATGTGGAAAAAATGTGGTTCTTCTGTTAATTCAATGGGACTTGAGCTATATGATGACATGGGTGTCAAAATTTCAGAATTAAGTGATAACTCGAGGCCTCTTGGTTTTTATTCTCCACAGGACGGGTTAGTTGACTATGCTTTTGTAGTGTTCTTTTGATCTGTAATAGAAGCATTATGTTGTGAGAAGTGACTCTGCATAT
The DNA here is from genome assembly GCF_030253575.1 of Rhododendron vialii. Classification (NCBI taxonomy): domain Eukaryota; kingdom Viridiplantae; phylum Streptophyta; class Magnoliopsida; order Ericales; family Ericaceae; genus Rhododendron; species Rhododendron vialii. Next base: position 34,276,122 of record NC_080561.1, on the reverse strand, counting down.
TTTGATTTATGCAGTGCTAGTTGCTTTGCTCTATTACTGTTATGAGGCACTTATGGATGTTCTATGTTGTTAACATCAGTAGGAAGTTTGCATTCCAGCATCTACAACGATATGGGACTTATTAAATGCCAACCCTATGCGATGCTCGTTTCGTTAAATATGCAGGAAGTTTGTGGAACCTCCGATTTGCCCTAATTTAATTTTGCAGTATTCGAACCAGTTCTCTCTATTGTTGTCTTAGTTTGGTTTGCGCATTCTACGTGATCTTTAGATTTGTGTTCATAGGTTTCACATATAGACATAGATATGCAGAAAAGATGATAGGCATTTTGGATTTATGGATACACTCATATAAATGTACATACGTATGGATATATATGATATTTATATATATGATATTTATATATATTTAGAGAGAGAGAGAGAGAGAGAGAGAGAGAGAGAGAGAGAGAGAGAGAGAGGAGTGTGAAAATCATTTCCAAAAATGAAAATCCATTTAAGGAATATATCTTTAAATGCTCTCGCGTTCATTTTTCCTGTTTCTTTTCAAAGCTGTTTTCCCCAGCTTTTTTGTTGATCGGCTGTTTTCCCCTGCTTTCCTCGCTGTGTCAAGCTGTTTTTTATGCTGCTTGGATAAATTCTTGACGCTGAAGTTGTGTTATACCCAATACATGGGTGGACTAGTTTTATTTTCATTGAAGAGTTTGTTCCTTGTTTACTATCGTTGCTTAAGGTGCATTACAATGAAATATTAGGTCGTGCCTTGAAATGTGTTGTGTTAACCAATAGCACTCATTACTTTGTGTTGCATTATTTGATTTCTTTCTTTCTTCTTTGTTTTTTTGTTGTTTTCTTAGAAGTATACTTGTGGCAAATCGTATGCAAATAGGTCCATGGTTTCGTTAGATAACTGGCTTATCTCTATTATGCTATAGGTATCGATTGCATGTTATTGATTTCGATCCATCATCAGTTACCTCTGGCGGCTGGCTAGAAGACACGTCACTTGTAGAGAAATACAAAATATCTGAAGAAGCGTACGATAAACTTGATGGCAAGTATTTATAAACTCTATTTTGCATGGTCAAAGACTGAAACTTGTGTACACATATCTCCTTTTGGCTCATCAAGATGCAGAATGCAATATTTTGGAGATTGCTTGGTTTCGAGCCAAGCCCAACATGGGGTTAGGAACAAAAGTGGGGATTTGCTTTTTAGTTATTCGGTTGTAGGCTGTAGGAGTAGCCTGTCAGTTGTCATGCAAGTCATCTATTGGGATTCATGTTCGAGGTCGTAGATAGAGTTGCAACTTGTGAGTCAAAACTTCACTATCCAAATAGGAAATCAAAGTTCTATTTGGACTTCCAATTATCTTTAGTCGGTATAATATCATTTCATTATCCACATTGTTTGAGCAGTGATGTGGCAGATCAAATAGACATTAGTTAATTGATTGCAGGTGTGCATCATTAGCCACGTGGCATGTGAATCGTGATAATTGCCTGACTGAATTGCTCTGTTAACCTTGTTTAGCTTAGTAGAAGAAATTATCAGTTCTTGTGAGATTGAACAGATGGCAGATGGCAACATTTGTTGGTACAGGATTTACCTAATTATACTAAGTTGAACACCAAAAGACCTTTCTCTGGTAACTGAAAAGAAAGTTGAATCTCAATAGCAATGAAAGGCATGACAACCTAATTTTGTCACATAGGTTGTTCGTGTTTTCACAGGTGTAAATGAATGATGACACAATTTCTTGGCCAAGCACACTAGCTGGCAATTTTAGGCTTTTGTGGATTGCAAGGAGTTCCAACAGCCAAGCTGTTTAGTTTTTTCAACTGGTTAATTTAAAATGTATTACCACCTGCTGAATTAAAAGAAAAGGGAATTATATGAGCATTTTTTTTTTATCTTACTGAATAGATTCTGTGCAAGCGAGGATCATCGTTAGGTTACCTTGTTACCATTAGCTTGGTATTAGAGGCTACGATGGACATGGACTATATGTGGACATTTAGATAGGTTGCAGTTTATCCAGAATTCTCTGTCTGAGGTAAAGGTTCTTCTTGTTATTGTTTGTGTGGACTTCATGATTGTAGTGGCGACGTTTTGGAGATGAATGAATTCACAGAAAGCTGTTTGCGGAGATGATTTGGAACTTAGCTAAAGAGTATGACAACAAAAGTGCAGATGCATATAATGTTCACACTAACTGTTGAGGTCTGTAGACGGAAGAACCATGTCCCCCATTTATTAGGATTGTCTTTGATCTATCCCTTTGGTAGTCATTATGCCTTTGATCTCATAGGAGAACTTGACACATTGGCCTATAAATCTTATAAAGTTCTGTTAACTCAATGTTGTGTAAAGTGAAGACGGAGTCCAACTGTTTTGAAAAGGTCTATTAGTTGGCGGTGGATGGTAGATTCCCTAACCTGTAATGAACTTCATGACTGATCTGTTTGTGCAAGTTAATCAGTGATCCATTCTCCTTAAGGATTTGCTAGCCTTAGGCTACAAACAGAGCTTTACGAACTCATCTTCACTAGTTGAGGAAATTCTGTTTGGTAAATAAGTGAAGCCTTCTAATCATAAGCAAAAAATGCCTTGTAACAATGTGCCTACTTTAGTCTCTCTCTCTCTCTCTCTCTCTCTCTCTCTCTCTCTCTCTCTCTCTCTCTCTCTCTCTCTCTCTCTCTCTATATATATATATATATATATATATATATATATATATATATATATATATATATATATACGGGGTGGTTCCGGGGACACCTAAAAAAACACTTCATAGTTCCTGATCAAATTTTTATGATCCGAGCCGCTCAATGTGATCAGAACGTGATTTTAAGGGTACTCGTGAGATTTCAGCAAAAAAAATGATCGGTAAGGGCTTGATCCAAACAGTTTCGAACAGTTTTTTATTGAACGGTTTAAATAAAAACTGCTCAAATGAAGCCTTTCCCGGTCATTTTGTTTGCTAATTTCACGCGGGCACCCTTAAAATCACATTCTGCACACATTGAACGGTTCGGATCATAAAAATTTGATCGGAAACTATGAGATTGAGATTTGGGGTGTTTTTTTAGGTGTTTTTTTGGGTGTCTCTTGAACCGTCCCGATATATATATATACACACACACACATATATATATATTCACACAAAAACATGCATATGAATCTTGTTGTAGGCACGTGTTTTCATCTTAGGTTCAGCTGCACAATACTTGGTATGGGTTTCCGTAATTGAATATTGGAGTTAGAGCTGGCCTATGAAGCACCGACACACCTACGAGTCTCCATATCTGTATCGGACAGTTTGGGATCACGCAACACACTAGGGAGAAGCCAAAATACTTTTTTAATTTTAATTTTCTTTATGGTGGAACAAGCTTGAGACATGGGGTGACATGGCGGGGACACATATGGGGACACGGCAGGGTAGCTTTTGTAAATTTTAAAGCTTTTCCGTGAGTACCTATTAGAACTTCAAAAGTGTGTTATTGTTACTTTTAAAGCTATTGTTATTTTGAACATCGTTAGTTTCATTAGAGCTTGTATAGAATCTGACACAAGGCTTTATCTTATGAGGAAAATAGGAGAATTTGGGAGCCTTAGCGAAACATCTACCAAGTTTCTGCTTTAGCTGTGGTGTTTTTGATATGTGTATGTGGTGAACCGTCAAGAATCCTGGCTGCAAATGCTGTAGGTTTGATATCTATTTTTGTCGTCACGGGTCTATTTTTGTCTTGCTTGTTACTTGGTTTTGAGGAGCATTTAGAAAAAAATTTGCAGCCCCTATTAGTGAAATATTTGGCTTCAAGCTGCAATTTTTCTTCTTGTTAATACGGACCAGCATCTACACATACATTGTTGCTGCCGCCCTCTCAACAGCCTCATTCCATTTATGTCATGATTGCCGCCAAATTCATCTGTAGCCACATCTTGTTGGCATAAACTACCGTGAAGAATTAAATTACATAGTGACTCCTTCCTATCCCTTTGCATCATCTGAACGTAAGTCAAAGATGTTCAACCTGAAATTGTGTCCAAGAATAAACTGACAGTGAACATTTCAGAAAGAGAAATTCAGTGGCTATTTTAAAATGTTGAATGCATGCCTCTATGCAGCGATTGTGTACCACATACCGTACAAAAGAAGCAAACCATCAAGCAAATAGAAGCAGCTCTACATTCCAAAGCATTGAAAAACATAACTGCTAAAAAAATCGCATTATTCGAATTATCATATCAGCAGTTACTTGAAATTCTGATTAATTACAAATGAAATAGTGAATGGGCAAAATGAACTACTAATAAACTAACATCTATACCTCCAATTTCTTTTGTTTTTCATTCCCCCTCCCAAAACACACACACAAGCCAAATGATCACCGAGATAAAGAGCGGGAATTCAGTCCCAAGGGGTCTACGTACAGGCTTTACAGGTGGGTGTCATCGATCAACTCTCAGCTTATGTTATGCAGAAAACAATAGATTCATAAGGCTGTAGCATTCATTTCTTAGAGGAAAAAGACGAACACAAACAGAATATCCTCCTCATATCCCGAGATAAGATCTGTGAACCTAAGAGTAATGTGTGATGGGCATTAGACATGGATGGCTTGAATACAAGCTATAAAGTCTTCTTAACATAACTGGGTTGGCAACTTGTGCAGAAAAATGAGTCTATGGGTCTTTAGACGCAAGTACAAGGGGAGGGGCAGAACATCTAGGAAATAAATGCTTCTAAGGTGTGTTTTTCATGGAGAAAGGGTCGAGAGAGGCCAGGAGCTACTACGAAGAGGACCTCGTTGGCAAGCTGGTGATGGGTTTTCTACTAAATTCTGGCTGCACCCATGTTGGCATAAACCACAATGGTAAATATAAATGACACAGTGACCTCTTTGTATCATCTCATCTTAAGTTAAAATACCTTTACATATCACTAACCACAAGCTGAAATTATGTCCAGCAATAGCTTTATGAACCATACTTTCCAAACTAAATAGATGGCAAACATTTAACAAGGAGAAAATCAGTTGTTATTTCAAATGTTGAATGCGTGCCTCCATGCAGAGATTGTGTAGTACACGACGTACAACAGAAGCAAACCAATAGGCTGATGGAAGAGGCCCTTACATTCAAAAAGTATAGAAAACTCTTAATTGATATATAAATAAAAAAACAATCAACATTTAAACTATCATTTCTGCAGTAGGCTGATGGAAGAGGCCCTTACATTCAAAAAGTATAGAAAACTCTTAATTGATATATAAATAAAAAAACAATCAACATTTAAACTATCATTTCTGCAGTTTGTTGAAATTTAGAGTACTTAAAAAACAACGAATCGTTTCAATGAACTAGTGTAGAATTATCACAATGCCAAGGTGAATAATTTTCTTGCTCCTCCTGTTCCCAAATAGCTTCAAGTTCTTCAACGGTTAACTCATTCGCATCGTCATTCATTATCTGATCTTGCACAAATTGTTGATCTTTTGAGAAGGGAACAACTTCTGTATCCGGTATCGAAGTAATATCATACTCCATCTTCTTTTCTTGAATAACCTCAGTTCTAACACGCTTTGCGGGTTTCGAAACTACAAGGTCATCATTGGCAGCCTCAACATTCTTTCTTTTTCTCGGAGATACCTTTGTGTACTTTGAGTCGAATCTTTTTATCCTGCAAAGAACATATTTGCTTGTACTTTTATCAGTATTGCCATCACGGAGAGAGTACTCTTGCATGATCCAGTGGCCTTTTTCCACAGGCCCGTCCATTGCAATAGGTTCGTCGGCGGCAATCTCAAAGTACAACGTCGTCTTGTACCCTATTGCACATTTACCGTTCTTAACTTCTTCACGAGCCGTCTCTCCGTGCCATGAGCCACAACCGGCTTTTCTGGCAATCCTGTTTTGGCTGGCCTTGATCAAAGTCGTGAAAACGTAGATTGTACCTTCTGTCTTCCATAAATCTGTCTTCTTGTCTTTGGTTTTGGATATCTCCCATGGGTCTTCGTCCGTAAAAATCTGCCACGGGGCTTTGTCACCATAAATCTCACGATCGATAACGACGTCACAAGGCAGGGCTTCGTTCGTACACTTCTTGTCGAGATATTTTATAAGGAGTTCTTGATCTGTAGGCGTAAAGTGATAGCCTTTTGGTACAGTCATGTTGCTGTTCCTCTCTCTCTCTCTCTCTCTCTCTCTCTCTCTCTCTCTGTGACTGTGTGATACTACGTTCGAAAATTGACAAAGGAGGTTATAGGGATATATATACGCAACAGAAACTAGGGCGGCGGGACTTAATTGAGTGGGAAAATCATTGAGTGCACCAAGTTTACACCCGTGGGACGCGCATCGAGGTTCTACACAATTGATCCGAGCAATTCAATTTGTCCAAAATATTATTTTAAGGGTCCTAAGTCGATTTTTGGTTTCTGAATTTACAGGAGTCAAAAGTTAAAAAAATTGATAAGATCTTACCGGTACTCAATTTGAACTAAATTTTTTTTACAACAACATCCTAAAAGCTATTTTAATAAAATGCAAAGGTTCGAATCATTTGTATGAAAATCCGAGGTGGATCCCACTCAACTCAGTGTACATTTGATCTCACACAACCGTTTTGGACCTATCACGAGTCTTAAAAAATGATCAGGGTCGCTCATTTTGTTTAAAATCTTTTGACAAGCTTTATATAAAAGATTAGCTTAGTCGGATATCGGTAAGACTGTTTACAATACATTCAACTTTGCAAGTTCAGACCTGAATTTTGAGTCAAAGTTGGATGCTACGTAAACGTCGTTATTGATATTTGACTAAGCTGATATTTTACGGGAATTCTAAAAAAAATATTTTAAATTAAATGAACGGCTCCACTTACCTGACAAAAAATGAACGGGTCCGGTCATCTTTAGAGGGTCCGAAACATATATGTAGGGTCATAGGATTGATGGGAATCTAACAAAGAGTTTTAAATGAATACATACAAATATTACTTTTTCGATTCCTCTTTTTAAGATAAATGAATACAACCTCGATCCCAAGTGGTTCGTTCATCAACCCTTGTTATGACAAGATTTTCATTTTATTCTATGCCTGCATGAAAATATGGAATTCACGCTAACTTTGGCTCTTTTTAGTGTTTTCAACAATGTAGAATGATTCACATATATTCCAGTAAGCACTGAATTAAATTGGTGACGAAAATCCGGTGTTGTAAAGCTTTTCAAATTTGAGATAAAATTTGAAAACATATGCAGAAAGTCCACCTCACAGCTCGAGATAAAATTTGAGAAGCTAAGAAGCATGGGGAGTTAGACATTAGACATGGATAGCTTGAATACAGGCTATGGAGTCCTCTAAACAAAACTTGGCGACTTGATTCTGTTCTTGTAAATACCCTGTGGATGCCAACATTACCTGCCTCATGTAAATACCCTTAACTCCTGGGGAGTGGCTAGGGGCCTTGTGATAGGATCCTTTTGTTTCGGTAATGTTTATCGTTATTTTGGCCAAGTGGAAGTGTTTTGGATATTATGAACTCCATAAATCAAGGTCCATAACTTGATTCTGTTCTTGTTTGATGGTTAATTTGGTGTGAAAATATAAGTACGGTACAGACTGCATAATTTATCTAATTAGTGAATTATCATTGATCCAAAAGGTTTGTCTTATTTTGTTGCAGCTATGGTATCTGTTTTGTGTTCCGATCTTAAATTCATGACACGGGTTCAGTAAAAGGCGAAAATAATTCGCTCTTTGGTCCCCGCATGGCTGCGTTGCAGCTTTGGTGCTTTAGCAAAGACTCATTCTACTATTGGAGCATAGCATTACATGTTCAGTAACTAATTCCCTGTTTAGTTGGGTTGACATTCCAGTAAGGTTTCCTTCTTTTAGTCCCTCGATCGGCAGTTTGTTTCCTTCATTATTTTTATCGTCGAGTGCTGGAAATGTTTTGAATTGCCTACTTATCTCTTGAGTTTGGAAAGTTACATGGTTGTGTTGCCCATTGAAGAGGATTATAGGCCATCTTTGCTATTTTGAGCAGGTTCGTTTATTCCTTTCATAGATTTATTCCTTGTGAGCCTATTTGAGCCTCTTGCATAATAACCATTCTCTTGTTGAGCTCCGCCATCTATATTGTGTCTTGAAAAGGGCTGGTTAATGATGTGAAGGTGAGTTATTGAGAAAAAAAGGAGATGAGTGGAGTTGAGAATTATGCTTGACTGGTGGTGATCTTTCCCATTCAAAAATAAAAAAAAAAAAACAACAAAAGAATGGGCTTGTAAGGAATAAAAAAAAAAAAAGGGAAGACACCAACTTATTGTGAAAATGAGAAACACTTGTTCTTAATGTGGGATTGTGTTAAAGGTAGGAAAGAGAGATGTGGTGGAGTTGATAAGAAGCAAAAAAATTAAAGAAAAAAAGAGGGCACGCATCATTATATTTGCCCTATGTGAGCAGTTGTTGGCCTATTCTCGGACACTTGAATATTTTACCCTAACCTTGAAATACTTTCCCTTACCTAACGTTATCACCAGAATTGAAGTCCTATTTGATCCTAGGGGCAATGGGCTGTGAATTGGTGGATAGAGAGTTTTCAACACTTGGTATTCCTTTCATGAGATCGTGTATCCACTTTATAGAGCGTTCTTTTTGTGTCATTATGTGCAGAAGTATTTTGCTTTCATTTATATAACGTCTGCCTGCACATATTGAGTGTAATATGCACTTTGTTTCGAGTGATTTCATTTGTTGAGTGCATGACACGGTGAGATTTTAAGTCGAGACTCGGTCCAGAGAGAACTTTTGGTTATTTTTCACTTGTGTATAGGTGTCGTGACTCATTTTTATGACTTGATAGTATCTAGAACTGCTTATGTCGTTATCTCTTTGCGATTGCTTCATATTCTTTGCTTGAGATATCATTGAGCTGTCTTACATGTTTTCGGGTTTCATGTGAAGAGGATTCACGATGTTTTGTTGGTGATCACTGCTGAAAACCCTCACGAGACTTCACTCGTCCTACCGGGGCCGCCTGGGGGTTTAAAAGAACTATCGATTTTTGTTTGTGTTCTTTAGTTGCATTTTATTTTCTTTGCTCAGGACTAGCAAAGTGTAAGTTGAGGGGTGTGATAGGCGCGTAAATGTTCACATACGCACCCTCTAATTTATCATTGTTACGTCTATTTATATTATTATTTAGAGTTTTATGGGTTTATTTTGTGTTGTAGGTATTTGGAGGGTTATCATTGTAATGGGCGTTACTATGGCAAAATTGGCATATGAGTTGGCAGATTGGTACGTGGAGTTCCAGCATGGCCAATGATACTAATTTAATTGAGGGGTCCATTCATATTTTATGGATTTAACTCCCTTGGGAATAAATCGGTTATGTCTTGGCCAAGCCAATGGAACTTGCAACATGTACTGCTGAAGTAAAAAGGGAATTAGGTCAAGCCCCAATTGGGTAGAAATTAGTTGCCCAGTTATTGAAGGAATTGAATGGGCCTAAGTTAATGATGTCGGCTACATGGCTTATAAATTAAAAGGGGACTTCGGCAGCTTTTAAAAAAAGGGGTTTTTTTTTTTCCACAGTAGAAACAAAGAACGGGGCTGCCGCGAGATTCAATATTGTTTAGTTTTAAGTTTTGTTCAATTACTTACACTCTGGTAACTCGTTTTAATTTCAGTTCTTTATAAAAGTTATTCATTGATATTTAATTAGTTGATATTTCTTGTTTATTTTTCATCTCGCGTAATAGAAGCATGTCTCTAATTATGGTTTCTTTTGCTTCTTATTTAATAATGAGTGAGTAGACGTCGGGGTAAGGTTGCGGGGTGATTAGCACACCGTGACTAGGTCGGACACGTTCTGCTCCTGTTTTCTGACATAAAAATTGAAAGGGCAATTTTAGGTTAATTAAGAACATTCGTAAGACGAACCTGGGCATTGTTGGAACCCATGTGAACGGAAGAATGAGGGTCCAAAACTCATTCTCCGTTGCTAATGGGTAAACGGCGACCATAAGGGTTCGCTTCTTGCAGGGTATCTTTTTCAGTCTAAAATCAAACGTTTTAAAGAACACTGAATGGAGCAGGTTAATCCGGACTAGTTACGAGTGCTATGACCCCTACGACCGTACGTACCTCCTTTAAATTATTCAAAGAGAACAATCAATTTCTTAGGTTTTAGTTAATCTCAATCAAATTGATAAGAGATGGCTACCTAAGAGCCCGTTTCTAATAGTAATAGCCCGAGTTTTTAACGAACACACATCACCGTCTCTATGGATTCGACTCCGGACTCACCGGATATTATGCTACGTCGGTCTCAGCTCTACGCTTGGGATAACCATTTAATTTAGGACTAGGAAATCGTTAACCAGCAACCGCCCAATAAGTGTGAGATCATCTCTGTGATCTCGTGGTAGAGCTGGCCTTGCATCTGATCTCCTTCGGTGGTTGAGATGGGATTGATTGATTCCAGAAGACTGTATAGGCTTCACAAGCAACCTGGGTAAAGCATCACAATTATCTATGGCCAGAAGAGCTACTATGGTCCTATCTATACAAGTAACTATATAGAAGCCTGATCAGAGCAAATTCCACAGGCTTCGGTAGTGTAAAAGGCAAAAATAATTCGCTCCTTGGTCACCGCATGGCTGCGTTTCAGCTTTGGTGCTTTAGCAAAGACTCATTCTAATTTGATAGAGAACAAGTTTTGGTGCTTTAGCAAAGACTCATTCCATGTTCAATAACTAATTCCCTGTTATGTTGGGTTGACATTCCAGTAAGGTTTCCTTCTTTTAGTCCCTCGATCGGCAGTTTGTTTCGTACCCCTGAACTTGTCATATGATAGAGAACAAGTTTGTTCCTAAAGCTTTCCTCGAACGGTATCCATTGGCTCAAAAACATACGCTTGGCTATAAAACTGATTTCGGGAAGAAAGAGGATAGCATTGTATGTGCACGACACATGATTTTGAACTTGTCATTGTATCGGCAATGATGGCACTAAGCAGTATGAAAATGTATTTCCTTTCCACTCAATGCTTCTTGTCAGGTATTCAACACTTCTGGATTCGAAATTTCCTGCATGATAATATGATGTGTGATCGAGTGTAGTAGCAGTTGTTGGGTCACCATTACGACTTACAATCCATTCTGATTCACAGTCGATTTTCCTCCGTTCTCACCTGGTCGATCTCCAGATTGTCCATGGTAGCACATCCTTGACTTAAAACCAGCAAATTCAATTTGCCCCAAGTATGAAGCATCCCCACTAAAATTAAGAACAAATTGTTCTTCTCCAAACTAAGGAGGGCAAACAAAGAAAAATCCCCAAACTTTACGCACACATACACCGATTGTTCTTCTCGCTCTGCACAAAGATGGAATCGCCATGGATTGTTCTTCTCTCTCTCTCTGCACAAACGGATCCAGAGGCCGTACGTCCAGACTTTTCTTTCTTTATTTTGGGCTTCAAATACTCTTCTAGCTAGGGACTTTTGTAAATCTGAAATGGAGATTTCTCAGTTATGAGATTTCGTAATTATCATTCTCCTGTTCTTCGTTGTAATGATTTGCTCTTGTGAGTGTAGGTTTCCTCCTGTGTGTGAATACGCGTGGGTGAGTGGAGTCAAGGGCGGACCTACACTTCAAGTCACCTCCACATGTACCTGTTAATTTGGCAAAAGAATTTGACTCCACAATTCTAATAAATTTGCCCCAAGTATGAAGCATCTAGGCGTTGGATCACCTCCCAGCGCCTAGGCGGCCGACTTTTAGAATTCTAGCCTTCGTATACATGTAAATGATAATGTAGTAGGTCGTGCATTCACAAAGTTTTTTTAAAAAAAAAAAAGAATTGTTCAAGTCCGAAAACAACCTCTCTGCTTGCAAAGGTAAGGTTGCCTACATCAACCCTTCCCCAGACCCAGTAATGGCGGGAGTCTCCTGCACTGGTTTTGCTCTTTATTGTTCATCAGAAGGTGTTGCACGCATGGAAGGTGTTGAAACGGGTCATGAAAATAACCACTTTTTCACCAACGTCCATAACAGTTTCGCGCCCGTTCTAACTAACTTGGAGTAGTTTTTTTTCCGTTAAAAATTAATAAAGCTATCATATCTTTCTCTCTCTCTCTCTCTCTCTCTCTCTCTCTCTCTCTAAGACCCCTCTTTTCATGTTCTATTTGGTTTATCACATGATTTGTTAATGTTTTGAATTCCAAATGCTCTGTTTTCATCTGTTCTTGAAGACCCCTCTCAGCATTTAAATCGTTTCTTTCGGTTCCCTCCATAAATTACTCGACCCAAACACAGCCTTAAACAAGAAAGATAGTTAATTCGAAAGAGAGAAATGGTCGGAGATACTAACTGGTGGCGAAATGTCATCGTGCTTGTGCTCGCGGAGAAACTGCATCATCAGGAGGATGAACGACGTCGTGATCTCCTCGTTTCTTGTTGAATCGCCTCATAGTAGACCTGGTAATTGTTTCCACAGAAAAATGCTTCCCTTAAACATTAGAAGTCAAAAACACCTTTTTCCCTTGTTCAAGATTCTTCGGAATGTATCGAAATTGACGGATTATGTGTGGAAAACTCAGAAGTCAGAACACATGATTAAAAGTTAGGGTGTGACAAATATATATAGCTAATTCTACACACGTTTAGCGGAAAAGTGAGTGGCTATAGGAATGAAGTGGCCTTTTAAGATGCAGTTTGGTCTGAAATTTAAAGATGTTGATGCGGATAGTCTACCCCCAACGCTTATTTCCACTGCTCGCCTACATGGCGTTGGGCCTCACCTATTTTAAATAAAAATATACTCCAAGAAAAAGGCAGAAAAGGGAAGAACCAAATCCTCCCAATTGCAAGTGAGGCGGAATGCTGTTGGTGCCTACCTTATACTCTCATGCATATGGGCAGAGTTCAATTCCCATAAGCACTCAAGCCTTTCCCAAGTCTCTAGTGGTTGGATCTAGACACTAGTTATTGCGACTGTTTGCCATTGCCCCTTTGTCACCTTTTTTCTTGTTTTTCTTTCTGTGATGGTTTGCTATAGGTTCTCTTTCTCTGTTCTAGGATGGATTTGCTGTTTTAGCCACTTTGGTTGTTTTGAAATGGGTTTTGGATAAAAAAAAAATTCATTTGACCGGCCATCGTGTCGTTTCGACACCAAGTAAACTTCAACTTTGCCTCTTTTTCTACAACATCATCCAAATACCTATAACACAGAAATCAAGCATCAGACCCCGAGTAACGATATAAATGAACCTAGCGGGAATAAATTAGGGGGCGTTTATGTGAATATTTACGCAACCATCAGAGCTAGGGGTCCAAACCACCACCATCATCTGCACCTCCCAGATATCAAGGGGGTTGGTATCCCCTCAGGTCCGTTTCTCAATTTTCGGCCATTTTCTGATCACATTTTGATGATCAGCTCCATTCATTTTGTAGAGTTCGGTGAAAACCTTATTGATACCAAAAATTCTATTCATCAGACTTTATTTGATATGATCGGCACATATGAAAATTGCAAAAAATCCAAAATTGGGTTCCGATTTAGTGTATTTTTTACCAAGTTTTGGTTTTCTTCAATTTTCATGTGTGCCGATCATATACCTACTAAAATTCGATAAACACATTTTTTGGTATGATTAAGGTTGTCACCGAACTCTACAAAATAAATGGAGCCGATCATCCAAATGTGATCGGAAAATGCATGGCCAGAAAATGCAAAACGAACCGGAGGGGATATCAACGTCCTTGGTATCCCCAATATACATAAAAGTTTCTCTCGTATTGGATCCTCCAAAGATGACCGGATCCGTTCAATTTTTTTTTAGGTAAGTCAACCCATTCATTTTATGTTTAAAATATTTTGTTTAGACTTTCCGTAAAAAATCAGCTCATTTGAATATCAATAAGGACGTTTACGTAACATCCAACTTTATCTCTGAGAAGCAAAGTTGGATATATCGTAAAAACTATTACCGACATCGGAATGAGGCTAATCTTTTATATGAAGCCTGAACAAACCATTTTAAACAAAATGAGCGGCCTTGGTCATTTTTTGAGTCTCGGGATAGATTCAAAACGGATTTTGAGGGATCAAATGTACACCGGGTTATGTGGGATCTACCTCGGGCTCTCATACAAATGATTTGAGCCCTTAAATTTTATTAAAATAGCTTGTAGGATGTTGCCGTTAAAAAAAATTAGTTCAAATTGAGCATTGGTAACATCTTATCACTTCATTTAACTTTTGGTTCATGTGAATTCAGAAACCAAAAATCAAATTAGGACCCTTAAAATAATACTCCTATTTACATAAAATTGAATTGATCGACTGTGTGGGACCTCGATGCACATCGATCCCACTTAACCGGTTGTAAACTTGGTGCACACATTTTGGCATACCCATGGTACTTTAGATAAATTTTAGGGCAAATTTTCAGAGTCGTGCCTCTAGTTTTACGGTTATCTCAATTTCGTCAATCTAGTTTCAATTGCTACCAAATAAACCCTGTAGTTTGTTTTACATTCCGAATTGGTAAAATCGTTAACACTGTTTATGAAACTAATGGAAAAATATGATTAAAAAATTAAGTGCTCAAATTTTCAATTCGGTTGAACCGGTGTGAAAATCTTATTTTTTTAATCATTTTATCCTAAATGGTCGTAATAAATTTTTGGCTTTAAGGCCTTTCAACAAGCACCCGAAGACTACTTATTTAGTTTTAGGACTCTTATAGGGTGCTCATTGAAAGGTCTTATAGTTAAAAATTCATTATAACTATTTAAGCTAAAATAATCAGAAAAATAAGATCTTCGCACCGGTTCAAACAGATTAAAATTGAAACACTTAATTTTTTAACTATATTTTTTAATATATAAACGGTGTAAAAAATAAGTGTTCCAATTTTCAATCCCTTTGAACCGGTGCGAAGATCTTATTTTTCTGATCATTTTATCTTAGATGATCATAATGGATTTTTGGCTCTAAAGCCTTTCAATGAGTACCCTAAGAGAGCCCTAAAACTAAATAAGGAGTTTTCGGTTGAAAGGCCTTAGAGCAAAAAATTCATAACGACCATCTAGGATAAAATGATCAAAAAATAAGATCTTCGCACCGGTTCAACCGAATTGAAAATTGGAGCACTTAATTTTTTAAACATATTTTTCTGTTAGTTTCATTAACGGTGTTAACGATTTTACCAATTGGGAACGTAAAACAAACTACACGGTTTATTTGATAGCAATTGAAAGTAGATGGACGAAATTGAGACAACCGTAAAACTAGAGGGATGACTACGAAAATTTGTCCTAAATTTTAATTTGTTATCATCTTATGATGTAAATCCTTTAGTCCGATATTTAATTTCTCAACAAACTCTGAGTGAGTTAAGAGTCCAAGACTTTCCTGTCACTCCATGATTTTTCTCACTCAATTAAGTCCCGCCACCCTTCTCTTGTGTATATATATCCCTATAACCCCTTTGACATTCACAGAAAGAGTTGAGAGAATAGCAGTACTTAGTAATAGAGTAGATAGTTGGAGAGAGAGAGAGAGAGAAGCAACATGAGTACTCTGCCACCAGGATATCGCTTTAGGCCTACAAATAAAGAACTTTTAGACTTTCTTAAAAAGAAGTCTATGGACCAAACCCTGCCTTGTGACGTGTTTATCGAGTGTGAGATTTATGGGGCTAACGACAAAGCCCCATGGCAGATTTTTACCGACGAAGATCCGTGGGAGATATGCAGAACCAAAGACGAGAAGACAAATTTATGGAAGACAGAAGGTACAATCTATGTTTTCACGAGCTTGATCAAGGGCAGAGGAAAAAAGAGACCAAGAACAGCCGATTGTGGCTCATGGCACGGAGAGACCGCTCTTGAACAAGTGTTGGAAATTGACAAGGATAATATCAGTTTGATAGGGTACAAGAGGATTTTGTGCTTTAAGATTTCAAACGAAATGGGTGCAATCGATAGGAGTGTGACAAAAGGCCACTGGATCATGCATGAGTACTCTCTACCCGATGGTGGCGAATGTGTTCTTTGTAGGATAAAAAGAGACGACTCAAAGGACACCAAGATATCACCAAGGAAAGGAAAGAATGTAGATCAGGCTGCTACAACTGATGATGACCTTAGAGTTCCGAAACCTGCAAAGCGTATTCGAACGAATTTGGGGGAAGAAAAGAATATGGATTGCCATATTGTTGTGGCACCAAACACACAAACAAAAGTCGCTCCTTTCTTGGAAGAACTACTTGTGCAAGAACAGAGTTTTGCGATGAGTAATGATCCAAATGAGCTTACAGTTGAAGAATTTGAAGCCATTTGGGAGGAACAGGAGAATGCAAAAACCTAGTTGAGTGTGAAGCTTCTTCCAAGCAATCGCGAGAGTGAACGGTTCTTGTCTCCAAACTCCATGTTTCATGCCCAGGGCCAGCCCAATGTATTTGGATGCCTTAGGCCAAGTGATAGAATAGTGCCCTACATAAATTTTCTAATTTAAAAATAATAAATAAAAATACTTTTCTATATATAATTTTCATTCATATTATTTAACATGGTAAATAGTTTGGCCTTAATGGCTTGTACGGTTGCAATAATATTCAGTAGACTCAAGTTTGAATCACAGCAGCCCCAATTTGTGTGATAGGAGGAAATTTTTTTTGGCAAAAAGACACTACAAAAAAATACCTTACCAGGATTTGAACCTAGGCAACTTATGTAAAGGAGCCAACACTTTACCATTGAACCATCAAAGGAAATTGAATTATAATTACACACAGAAAATATATATACTTATCTAGGAAGGGGGTGCCCCATTTTTGGCCCAAAATGTGGAGGCCCTAGGCGGCGGCCTCTTGGGCCTCCCCATTGTGCCGGCCCTGTTCATGCCACAGCGGAACCATCATCGATATTCTCTTTTTCCAATGATTTGTTTTTGGATCAACAGAAAAATAACATGTAAGAACATCTTCCCTCAATATGGTGGTGAGATTGATCATTCCTGAAGAACGAAGAATGGAGCTAGCAACATCAAGAGCAAGAGAGTGCACATTATGGTATGTTTGTTGTGTGTCCGTCCGAGGGGGAATGAAGAACGAAAGAAACTGGATCTGTAGATGATAGCTTAATTAGTAGTTCATTGAGCCCATTCATCATTTGCTTGTAAGTAATCAAAATTTCAACAAGCTGCAGATATTAGAGATTAAAAACAGTATGTTTTTTTGTCAGTTTTATGATTATTCTAGGCAGTTTTATGATTATTCTAGGCTGTGGAATGTGGATCTGATTCTATTTGCCTAATGGTTTGCTTCTGCTATTTGCCTATTGGTTTGCTTCTCCTATTTGCCTATTGGTTTGCTTCTTTTGTATGACACGTAGCCCAAAATCGCTACATACCAAAGGGATAGGAAGCAGTCACTGTTTTATTTATTTCACTCTTTGTAGTTTATGACAACAAGTTTTTGTTATATGCCCGGTAAAAAATAAAATTTAATTCGATCCAGTGGCAATGTGATGAATGGAATAAGGCTGTTGAGTGGGCGAAAACAACATTTGAATAGATGTTGATTCTAGATTAAACAGCTGACTAGTCCCACCTAGGCGCTAGGCGCACCTTTTCCACCCGATTCGCGCCTAGCGATTTTTAGAACATTGACTAACAGGATTCACTCACTACTGATTTGACTAACTGTGAACTTATAACACGTAAACTCAAGAAGGATAAAGTCCCTAACAGCTTCAGTCTTTAGAAATCCATCCTTCTCAATATGGGCTTGATACTCAATTTTTTTGGGGTCTCATCTTTCAATCAAGAACCTCATATCCCTCATTAATTGATTGGTTTCCTCTTGTTACCTTTTCCAAAAAAACATAAGTTGTTGTCAAGAGAATCTCAAATCCGGATTGAAATCCATCAGCATATGTTGATTTAGAATCTCTAACCTTTTCCAGTTGGATTGTTCTTTATGGGACACAGACAAAGGCAAGGGTTTGATCAGAAATGTTCCAATATATCAAACCCAAACATCACAAATAGGAACTAAATTTTTGTGCAGTGGCAATATGTTGAATGGCATGATATTTCTGGATATTCCATATGGAAACTTGTTATGGGGAAAAGAAAGTTCAGTAAGCATGGAACCTACTGTCATCGAAATTTTCAATTAATGCTGCCTATAAGAGTTTTAATTCTCCAATGAAACGTGGAGCTGCTGATTATGTGCAGTTTTAGAAGTTTTTTTGCAGGTTTCCATTGCTCTGTGATCGACATGACTGTTTCGCTTGGAATACTTTAGCCAATTGCCATGGGAAAGACACCAGAGAGAAGCAATAAGCATCATGTTGGACTTCTAGTCACGCGATCCAAGCAACCAAGATTTTGTCAACTTGAAACCGAACGCTACTCAGCCAAGTTCTTTTTCAAGTTACTAATAGTACTTAGGAAGATATCTGAAGACCAATAGACAATACAAGAGAAAGGACATTAAACACTTA
This sequence comes from Rhododendron vialii, assembly GCF_030253575.1. Taxonomy (NCBI): domain Eukaryota; kingdom Viridiplantae; phylum Streptophyta; class Magnoliopsida; order Ericales; family Ericaceae; genus Rhododendron; species Rhododendron vialii. The sequence goes on along the minus strand of NC_080561.1, from coordinate 34,257,580 downwards.
TAACATCCCAAAAAAGCACAACAGAGCAAAGAAAAACGGTCAAGCCAAAAAGACAAGGATACTCTTCAGACAAATGAATCTATAAAATTCGTTAGACTATCAAAAAGAAGCATCTATCTCACAAAAATCGAACTATACAGCATTACCAAAAAAATAACTTCTCAATCTGCGCACCCACAATTCTATCCCTGCAAAAGTCCCTTTGTCGCGTTACTTTTCACTAAGGAGGTGAGAGTAGCCAAGCCTTTCTTCTAGCCTAATACACTCTTCCAAATAAAACATCAGCCCATATTCTTCGGTAACACCAAACTCACCCCAAAACAAGCAAGAATCAGAACAAAGATCCCTTGACAATTCACAATGCACGACAGAGTGCAAGACTAATCTCCCCCCTCCCCGCGACTCATGCAACACCAATTGACAACCCTCCTCCTTGTAATCAGATCGTCTTCCATAAGAAGACTAGCTGATTAGCGGTCCTAAAATAGAATGCAGCGAGAGACGGGGGCCCCCACCTTCCAGATACCTTTCCATGGGAATCCATTCTCCCTACTTCCCAACGGAGTCCCCTAAAAGACTTCACATGAAAACTGCCACTACTTACTCAACAAAGCCTCTATTCCATAGCTCGTGGATTGGTTTACTACGAAGTACATGCCGTCAAAATCTAGAGTGTAAGGTTATTCATTCCACAAACTCAGGTATCGTGCCTATTTCTGAACCAAGGCCATGCCTATAACCCGCATCTTTCATCTTTAAGGCTAATTGTTCTAATGTTTCATATATTTCATCACACTGAGGATGCTTTTGATTTTTAGACACAAAAGAGTTAACACAACCCACATTAACCCAACGGTAGCCAACATCCTTTGTCAAACCCTTTTCCCGCATCCCTTTTCTCACTCTCAATGTCTGAGCGTCTGTGTTCCAAACATTTTCCTTATTTAATTACCTACTTTTGGGATTAGCTATTTAATTACCTGCTTAACAAGCCCCAAGGTGAGAATGCCCCAAGAAGTCTGAGGCCATGGCCTCTCTTTGGCTTTCATGAGGACTCTATCCCAAGCAATCCACAACCTTCCCATGACATTCTCTTGTCCCAAGGGCTGCCCCACTCTAAGTTTCTAACAGTGTCACCCTTACACAGCTTCCCTCTCTCCTTTCTCAAACCCAGCACTACAATTGATAGCTACCCAATACATATCCCTAGAAACCATGCTGCCCTTCAAAAAAAAACAAAAAACATTTGGATCATGTTCATACTAATGAGAGCATGGACACAAGCACAAAACATATTACTTATTCATTCGGATAAGTACATAGCTAATCATAATTCTCCCGTACCCTAATTTTAGCCCTTTATAAAAATATTCATGCCAGTTTTTTAATAAGAAAATAAAACACTTCTGTGCATTAACCTTTTTTCATTCCAATTTAAAAATCACAATTAATTTTTAAATTGATGAAAAATAATGACAAACTAACTATACACAAAAGCGCTTTATGTTTTGATCCAATAAATGACACAGTTCATTTTTAAAAACGACAATGACAAATTATAGAAAGGATTGAGCTTTTTTCTTATTTTTTTCAACAAATGTATGAACATCATTGATATAAGGTAAAGTATATTCCTTCTAAAGTCTTTCCTATTGTTCTTCTTCTTTCCACTTATGGGACTTGAGCAATAATGATGTTTAATCTTTGAGATAAAGGGAATTGGGGGTACCATTTCTTTTGATTTTTCTCAGTCACGGGGTAAAATGCACTACCAAGTTCTCAGATAGGCCCAGAACAAGTACGAATACCAAGTTCTGTTCATTAAGTATTAACGAAACTTGAGCTATAAGTACTTCCTAATTTCCAAAAACTTCACTCCCAAGTGCCATCTGATTTCTTCTTACTATATAACTACTTTCAAGCATATATATATCTAAGAATCCCACATATTTTACCAAGATTTCTCATTTGTCACAAAACCAAAAAAACCGAACCTTTCCTTTCGCTTGGTTGTGCTTCAAAAGATCTGTGCACAATCTGTCATTTGGTTGTGCTTCTCTTACTGTCAAATCTTGTTTTCTTTTTTTCCCTTTTGGAAAGCAAAGTTTTCATTTGGAATTGAGCTAAAAGGTTATTTCGTGACAAAAAAATTCGTAGTTTGCTGATGCTACTCTTTTGATTCAGAACTAATGATAGACCTTGACTATGATCATTCTCTGTACCTATCTGTATATTTATTTTATACAGTGACTTGAGCTTGTCCATAACACCAACAGCAAATAAACCCTTCAGCAGATCAGATGATAGTAACGATTGTTGTTTCCAAACTTGTCCATAACTAAAAGTGTTGAACACTAGGCATATATCCGTATTAGAGAACAATCTCTAACCATATGAGGAGAAAACATAACGGGCATACCAGAATCCATGCCTAGCAGTATAAATAACTGGTATAGGAAAGGGCATAATGAAGTATGGAGCCAATTCCCTCCAATACCGGAGGCATTCTTAACTAGATGGGGGAGCTACCCAATCACATTTGAGGCACAACTGAATACTCGCTTACTAACATTTCAAAGCCTCTATTTCAATATCCTCGATCAAAATATGTTCCATTTACCAGAGCCAAACTAATGAAATTGCTACCGACAGCTTGTTGGAAGCTCATGTAATATATGACATGTATATACAACTAATCAATTATTAGAAGGGACAGAGTGGTTTCTATGTTGGAAATATACCTGATAAGGCTTTGAACTTTCACCTAAAGAAGCTTCACTGTGTCTCCGAATCTGTCCTCCATAATTAGGAGAGACGAGGGTCTCGAGGTACAGGTCCCCAATATAAAAATCAGTTGGAATGCCAGAAACAACTATGATCCTCAGTGTTTTTTTTTTCGGAATTGTATAGAACCAGTTTGTTTCCCACAGACTCATCCGCTATCTCTTTGTAAAAATAAAATATCTTTCCCCTTATTGCCAACACAAATTTGTCTTCAGCTGATAAATACGACACATAGAATATTCCCGACCAAGGATTAGAAATCGTAAATTTGGTCCACGAGTCTCTTACTCCGTACTTCTTCATCATCCAAACTTCAACTCCGTAGTCAAGACTCGGCCACAACAACAAAGAGAAAGAACCCCCAATAACCGCCATTTGATGATCAGTGAACTCACCAAAATACCTATACTTATCAAAAGAAGCAGGCAGCTTGATTTCCCTTAAAATCTCACCCGACATATCAAAACCAGCAACAGTCATAGGGGTACCCACAGTAAGCCAATGGAGACGTTCATTAAAATAAAATCCGTCCGGAACCTCTGGATACTTGTAATCTGTAACTTGACTTACCCCCAAGCATCAGATTTCAATGAATACACAGCACGTAGAAGGTAAAGGAGCACCACAACCTTGTAATCATCTGTCGACGAGTCATAACCCACTCCAAATAGAATAAATTGTATAGTAAACAGATTCCAAGAGATTGGGTATTTGGGTAGTTTCTTACATTCTTTAGTGAAGGGATTCCACAAGAAGTTGGAATCGTTACTTGGGCCGGAAACCAGAACCAAGCCATGGCAAGATCCCCAAACCTTGGGCCACTCGGCGGAAGGAAAATCAAGCTTCTCCACGGTGGGATTCGTGGCGGCGAGATCGACCGAGTAGAGCGCGAGAGGAAGGGGAAACGAGAATGATTTTTGGGGGTTTGTTGGTGGTATGGTTGAAGGTGGGTTTGGCCGTTTGGGCGAATTGTGGGGAAGAGAAATACAAGATTCATTTCTTGGCTATAACTAATTTTTTGGGTGTGGCAGTTATTATTGTGATTTTACTGTTTTGCCCCTACAATTTTTGCAAATACTCCTATATTGAATTATTGATAGAGAGAAACTTATTCACGGAGCGGCGCAATCCTAGCCATCCATTCGCGCAATCAATGGCTAAGATTCGTTTTCAATTTTGACCGGTCACAATTCAATTTCAATCCGAACCGTCAAAAATACTTTGGCAATACATGATTGGCTATATAAAGCGTTCTTTACGGAATGGTCTGCAAATAAGATTTTTTGATTATGAAAATCAGTTTCTATATACAAGGCAATTTCTAAAGAGGAGAAAAGTACATTCAACTTCATTATGGAACAAAATCTATTAGAGCATCCGTAATGGAATAATCAAAATGAAATGGATGAGAGCATCCGCAATGGAATAATCAAAAGTTGTACATCATCCTTTGGTTATTCATATAAGAGTTGCTAAGGTTAGCAATGTAGAGGTCTACAATAGTACAATTAAAATTGAATAACCAAAACTTGACACAATACTTTTTCAACTTATAAAAATCTAAAAATTGTGATATAGAAAACAAACTTTTTAAAATAGTTTTCTAACTAATAAAAACAAGTTATTAGAAAAAGAGAAAATAATTTTTTAAAAACTTTCATTTCTAAAAAAGGTTTTTGGGAAAAAGATTTTGAAAATAAAAAAAGAACAGTTTATGAAAATAAAAATGTTTTAATTAAAAAATTATTTTGAAATATACTATTTTTGCAAAAAAAAAAAAAAAAAGTTTTTGGGAAAAACAGTTTTAATAAAAAAAAGTTTTCACAAAAAAAAAAAACAGTTTTGAAAAAAAAACAAGTTTTTGCAAAAAAATAAAAAAGTATTTTTAAAAGTATTTTTCTTAGAAACATATTGAAAATAGAAGAGAGAGTTTTTGTATTCTATGAACCTGTTCTCGGTGAGCTAGTTGTTTTCCTACCCATTTACCAATTCACCCATTTTTTTCAATCCTCATATTTCAGGGCCAAGAAGTAATCGATCATGAACAACTTGATTTTTACATAAATTAACCCAAATTAAAAACCAAAACAAAAGGAAAGGGGAAAAAAATTATTATCAATCAATGGTGTTGTTTTGGCATACCTTTAGAATGTGGGAGAAGGAGATTTAGCTTTCAGCGATGGAGAAGTGGAGAAGCACCCGAAGTCCATAAGGGAGGAGGAGGAACGATTTTGGCGGGAGAAATAGGAGTCGATGAAGGGTTTATTGTCCCAAAAATCTGAAACGGGAATAAAGGGGCAGCACCAAACAGAGTGTTCTACGTGGCTTTGTGGTGGCGCGTGGTGATCTAGTGTTGTGCATAGGGATTTTGAAGATGTTCTACGCACTGGAAAGAGTTCTTAGTTTAATAATTTTGATACCAATTGCACTATTGATTTCGGAATAAATATTGATTTTGGACTGATATGAGTACATGTTCTTTATACATGATTTAATGGTGAACAAAGGTGAGTAATTTAAAGGGGTAGCAGGTGGTGTCATGGTATTGTTCTTGGAAAACAAAGAAATCCTTGGAGTTTCCGTGGATGGATTTTGGTGGCTACTATGGGTATAGTTAATTAGGGTTTTGGGTTCTTAGTTGTCTAGCGACTTGGGTAATTAATCTAGGTTAGTTAAATATTCTTCTAGACAGTCCTTCATTGTTATAGACAATATTATACACGATACAGTTAGTGATAATATTGTTAAATGATTCTTTGTTCAGGTTAGGCTTGTTCCGCATTATTCGATTGCATTAGCTTTGGACCCAAGTGAGTGGTTAAGCATGTTATGTACTTGCGAACTTCCCCGTATCCCTTAAATTATTGTTTTAGAAAATTAATGATTGAAATTGGAAACATGTATTTGTTTTATTTGGTTCTTGAAATTGGCATACAGATTGGTGAAACTATTTATTGTTCGGATAATCTTTTGGTGAGAACTTTGTGGATATTATTGGGAACATATTTTGGAAGTCCAGAGAAATTAATCATCTGTGTGCGGGGGTGACTCTGGCCATTAGGGAAGAGACCGGATTAGGCCGGTGACCCTAATGCTCAATGGTTGTTATTGACTGGATCATTCTTAGGGAAAAATTCTACGGGCTGCCTACTCGTGGTGACTCTAAGTTTCGATATTGGATCCAATTTAGAGATATTTATTCACTGGCACTTGGTACTATTGATTTTGGTTGTGGTTCTGGTTGTGGTTTCCCATTGTTATTGGAGATTGGATTGATAACACCATTAAGACTTATCGAATGAATCGTTAATTGGATTAATGGATTATTTTGTTGTTCACTGCATATGCCAAATTATGTTGACTGGTAAATTATTTAAATCCCTGTTTCAGAACATTATTCTAATATACATGCTTTGCTACTCACTGAACTCGTCAGCTGACGGATTTATTCCAACTTTTTTTCAGGCAAGTTGGGCCATTAGGAAGACTGGTGGTATCTCAGGGTGTTCTGTTGTTTGACCTCCTTAGGGTGTCTCATCATAATTTAGTATTTTATTTATCGCTTCCGCAATTGAAATATTTTGTCAGATGTTTGGATCTTTTTGAGATTGTTTGGTTCATGGGATGTGTTGAAAAATGTATGCATTATAATTTGTGAAAATTTATATGCATCTCTATTAATTATTTTGATGATTAATTCAATGATATTTTTATTCGGCAAATACAAAATTATCGAAAAGTCGATTCCCGAATTAAATATTTTCGTGACCTTGAAATATAGCATAAAGTCTCTTGGATTCATGATTTATATTTACAAAGACTCTATTGAGCTCAATACATGCTTTAACGGTTTAGATGAAATTGTGAGCCACAGGTTGACGAACCGGCTGACAAGCCGGCTGTCTGAACAGAAAGCTGTGACAACCGGACGACCACCCGGATGACCACTCTATCAAACGGCTAGTTTCCAACGGCTAGTTTCAAACGGCTAGTTTCCAACGGCTAGTTTCAAACGGCTAGTTTCCAACGGCTAGTTCCAACGGCTAGTTTCCAACGGCTAGGAAGCATATGGATGGCTATATAAGGCATCAAGAACTCATTAATGAACACATACACAAGCTACAACATTCCATATTATTGCAAGAGCAAATTCTCAAAAGATCAAAGCCAAAAATTCTCATTGTTCTTCCACTTTCATATTATTCTTGAGAGAAAATTTGTACAAGTCGTGAGCGATAATTTTCATACCTTCTTCACATACTTGTATTTCCTAAGTGAGTGTTTGAGTCAAACACTTGAAAGCTTAGAAGACCAAATTCGGGTTGGAATTTGGGTGTTATTGTTTTTGAGAAGTTTTCGGAGAAAATTCTTGCGGTTGTGCTAGCTCCTCGGGAAAGCTAGAGGCATTCGGTTCTTGTAAGCACCCGCAAGACTTACAAGTTGTAATCTTTTAAAGATTAGTCTAACCTTCAAGTAATTGCTTGAGGAGAAGTGGAGTAGGGCCGGACCGTGGACAAATCCGGACCGAACCACTATAAACGGGTTCTATCTCTCTATCTCTCTATTTTGATTGCATACTTATTGTTTGCATATATTGTTAGAGATAAATTTTTATTGGTAATTATTACTAGCAATCCTATTCACCCCCCCTCTAGGTTGCATAATTTGGGTAACAATTGGTATCAGAGCCTCGGCTCTTGTTTGTAGATTTAACCATCTAAGAGTTAAGATCCATGGCAACCACTAGTAATGTTTCTTGTATCGAAGGTCAATCGTCCAATAGACCTCCCTTGTTCACCGGAGAAAATTACTCTCATTGGAAAAATAGAATGATGATCTTTATTCAATCCACGGATTATGATCTATGGAAAATTATCAAAAATGGTCCCATTATTCCTACTACGAAAGTTGGAGAAGAGACTATGCCTAAACCAGATTATGAGTGGAGTCATTTGGAAAAGGCTTCAATAGAAAAGAACTATAGAGCTATGAATCTTCTTTTTTGTGCTATTACTCCCAATGAATATGATTGTGTTTCCGCATGTGAATCGGCTAAAGAAATATGGGATAAGTTAGAAATGTCACATGAAGGAGATAGTCAAGTTAAGGAGTCCAAAATTGATATTCTTGTGCATAGCTATGAGCTCTTCAAAATGAAACCGGATGAATCTATATCTCAAATGTTTGCTAGATTTGCTAGTATTACTAACGGTTTAAAAGCTCTTGGAAAGATTTACAGTCAATCCGAAATGACAAGGAAGGTGCTCCGTTCCATGCCAACCAATTGGGACACTACCACCTCCATCATCCTACAATCCAAAGATTTCTCAACATACACGATGGACAAGCTCATGGGATCTCTCATGACGGAGGAAATGCATCACAACCTCAAGGGTGAAAAAGAGAAGAAAGATAAGGATCTTGCCTTCAAAAGTACAACAAGCAAATCAAAAAGCAAGGAGGATTCAAGCAACGAAAGTGAGGATGATGAAATGGCGCTCATCACAAAAACGTTCAAGAAACTCCTCAAAAATAGAGCATCTCGCAAAGGTAGAGGATTTTCAAGAAAAGATGGAGGCAAAGAAGAAAGTAGCAAAAAGGATCCAATCATTTGCTATGAGTGCAAGAAGCCCGGCCACATCAAAAGTGAATGTCCATATGCCAAAAAATATTCAAAGAAGGACAAAAGGAGAGCTATGATGGCCACATGGGACAATAGTGACGATAGTAGCTCCGATGAGGACGATGAGCAACAAGAGGTCGCTAACTTGTGTTTCATGGCCATCGAAGAAAATGAGGTAGATCTCGACTCATCTTATTCCTTTGATGAATTGTTTATTGCCTATAAAGAGTTGAAAGTAGAATTTGAAAAGGTTGTTTCTAAAAACAAATTTCTTAAAAAGGTTGCTAAAGATCTCTCACTAGAAATGGATGATTTAATTGAAGAGAAAGATATTTTGGAGGAAGAAAATGAAAGTTTAAGAACCTCTTTGGCAAAAGAAAAAGAGTATTTGAAGGATACTTCCAAAAACGAATCTTTAGAAAAACAAATTGATGAATTAACTAATTCTCTTTCAAAACTCACTAATGGAAAAGAAAGTTTAGACATTCTTCTTGGAAAACAAATGGTTTCTTTTCACAAGGCCGGAATTGGTTATAATCCCACTCAACACAAAAATCTTTTTGGAAAAGATGTTCCTCCTTCTAGCCATTCTAAATTGACATGTCATTATTGTGGTAAAATTGGTCATATTTCTCCTACTTGTCCTATGAAAGGATACTCATCTTCTAATGCAAAAAAGGTCTGGGTTCCTAAGAACCGTATCAATGCTAACCTTCGAGGACCCAAGATGATTTGGGTACCAAAAGTCAAGAATTGATGTGCTATTGTAGGTATGCTTCAAAAGTTCTCTCAAGGAAGGAAGTTGGCACCTTGATAGTGGATGTTCAAGACACATGACCGGTGACAAGAGGGCTTTCAATTCTCTTTCGCCTAAAGATGGTGGACATGTCACATTTGGAGACAACAACAAAGGCAAAATCATAGGAATCGGTGATATAGGTAATTCTCCTATTATTGAAGATGTTTTACTTGTTAGTGGTTTAAAACACAATCTTCTTAGCATAAGTCAATTATGTGATAGAGGAAATCATGTTATCTTTGAAAAATTCAAATGTATCATTGAAAATGTCAAAAGCAACAAGACACTCTTCGTTGGACAAAGACTTGAAAATGTATATGTTTTTAATCTCAATGATTTAAGTAATTGTGATATAAAATGTTTTTCCGCTTTGAGTGAAAATAGTTGACTTTGGCATAGGCGCCTAGGACATGCAAGTATGGATGCTATTTCAAAACTCTCTAGAAAAAATTTGGTAAAAGGTCTTCCTAAAATCAAATTTGAAAAAGATAGACTTTGTGGTCCTTGCCAACAAGGAAAACAAACCAAGGTTTCTTTTAAGTCCAAAAATGTTGTTTCAACTACTAGACATTTGCAATTACTTCATATGGATTTGTTTGGACCAACTCGCTCTCCAAGTCTTTGTGGAAACTATTATTGTCTTGTTGTTGTTGATGATTTCTCTAGATATACATGGGTGATGTTCCTAGCTCATAAGAATGAGGCTTATCCTAATTTCACTAAACTTTGTAGAAGAGTTCAAAATGAAAAAGGATTTGTTATTTCTAACATTCGTACGGATCATGGAAAAGAACTTGACAATTCTTTATATGAAAAGTTTTGTGATGAACATGGTATTGGTCATAACTTTTCTGTACCTCGTACTCCTCAACAAAATGGAGTAGTTGAGAGAAAGAATCGTACTTTGGAAGAAATGGCCCGCACTATGCTTTGTGAAAACTCTTTGCCAAAATATTTTTGGGCGGAAGCCGTTAATACCTCATGCTATATTTTGAATCGAGTTTTAATTAGGCCTATCCTCAAGAAAACTCCTTATGAGCTTTGGAATGGTAGAATACCCAACATTAATTACTTTCATGCCTTCGGTTGTAAATGTTATGTATTAAACAATGGAAAAGATAACTTGGGTAAATTTGATTCAAAATCGGATGAAGGCATCTTTATCGGTTACTCTCTTACTAGCAAAGCATATAGAATTTATAATAAGCGCACTAATCTTGTTGAAGAATCTATTCACGTTTCCTTTGATGAATCTAATCCTTGTGCTACTAAGGATGTTGTTGATAATGATGACTTAGAAATTACACATGAGATTCATGACTTGAAAATTCAAGAAAAAGTTGATGGTGATACTCAAGTAGAAAGCTCTCAAATCAAAGAAGATGAAGTAATTAATCAACCTCAAGATGCCATGGGAGACAACCAAGATCTTTCCAAGGATTGGAGATTCGTGCAAAACCATCCAAAGGACTTGATTCTTGGAGAAGTTTCGAAAGGGGTAACCACTCGCTCGTCTCATAGAAATTTTTGTGAAAATCAAGCTTTTGTTTCTCAAATTGAGCCTAAAAACTTTCCGGAAGCTCAAGATGATGAAAATTGGATTTTGGCCATGCAAGATGAGTTAAATCAATTTGAAAGGAATAAAGTTTGGGCATTAGTACCTAAGCCTCTTGATCACACTATTATAGGTACTAAATGGGTTTTTCGTAACAAGCTAGATGAATCCGGAAATATTGTTAGGAATAAAGCTAGACTTGTTGCTCAAGGTTATAATCAAGAAGAAGGTATTGATTTTGAAGAAACTTTTGCACCGGTAGCTAGATTAGAGGCTATTCGCATATTACTTGCCTTTGCATCTTTCAAAAATTTCAAGCTTTATCAAATGGATGTGAAAAGTGCATTTTTGAATGGGTTCATAAATGAGGAAGTTTATGTCAAACAACCTCCCGGCTTTGAAGATCATGTATACCCCGATCATGTTTTTAAACTCTCAAAAGCTTTATATGGTTTGAAGCAAGCACCACGTGCATGGTATGATAGACTTAGTTCATTCTTGCTTGACAATGGCTTTACTCGTGGAAAAATTGATACTACTCTTTTCATTAAAGCCAAAGGTAAAGATATGCTCATTATTCAAATATATGTTGATGATATTGTCTTTGGTGCCACTAATGATAATATGTGCAAAGAGTTTGCTAAGTGTATGCAAGGTGAGTTTGAAATGAGTATGATGGGGGAGCTTAACTTCTTCCTCGGACTTCAAATCAAGCAAACTAATGAGGGGATCCTAATCAACCAAGCCAAGTATGCGAAAGAACTTATTAAGAAGTTTGGCATGGAAGGATCAAAGCCAACGAGCACACCAATGAGCACATCAACTAAGCTAGACAAAGATGAGAATGGTAAGGCCGTCAATGAAAAGATGTATCGAGGTATGATCGGCTCATTACTTTATCTCACGGCAAGTAGACCGGATATAATGTTTAGTGTTTGCATGTGTGCTAGATTTCAATCATGTCCTAAAGAATCGCATTTAAAAGCTATTAAACGTATTTTTAAATATGTTGCCGGTTCTCATGACTTAGGATTGTTTTATCCACGTGGAGCTGCATTTGATTTAATTGGTTATTCGGATGCGGATTTTGGAGGTTTCAAAGTTGATCGTAAAAGTACAAGTGGGACTTGCCAATTTCTAGGGCACTCTCTAGTGTCTTGGCATAGCAAGAAACAAAATTCCGTAGCTCTATCTACCGCCGAGGCGGAATATGTAGCGGCCGGAAGTTGTTGTGCCCAAATATTGTGGATCAAACAACAAATGGAGGATTTCAATTTGCAATATGATCATATTCCTATTAAATGTGATAATACTAGTGCAATTAGCTTAACCAAGAATCCAATTCAACATTCTCGAACAAAACATATTGAGATTAGACATCATTTTATAAGAGATCATGTTCAAAAAGGGGATATTGAACTTAACTTTATTAGTACCGACAAGCAATTGGCGGACATTTTCACAAAACCCCTTGGTGAAGAACAATTTTGTTTCATTCGACGAGAACTCGGCATGTCTAATCATTTATGAAAAAGTTGTGTTCTTGATGTCAAAAGTTTTTTTTGGATTCAATGTTGAGTTGATTGAATTCGTAAATATCATACTTGATGGAGAGTACAAATGATCTTGATAAAGAAATCACCCTCCAAACATTTTATCATATGTTTCATTTTCCTGTGTTTGGTATGAAGAAAATCAGTTTTATGGTCTTTAATGTTACTCCTCTTAAACGATTTCTGGACTTAACCTGCATTTGTCAGTCGGATGTCCAAGCGGATGTCCAACCGGACAACCGTGAGGTTGAGACTTATTCAAGCTTTTGCGTTGCTAACTCTGATTTATTAAGTCTGTTACACTTAGTTTGTATGAACTTCATGGCTTAGTGCTTAAATTGTCTCTTATATACTTCGCCGATATGAATTTCTTGTCTCTAAGCTTGCAGGGATAATCATTCTCGGTAATACCCCTCGCATTCTTTAAAAAGCTCTCTTTTAGGGGGAGCATGTATTAAGGGGACACAACAATAAACACCCGAACACAATTTTCTTCCCCTATTCTTGTTCTTTTCGGCGCCACCCCTATCCTATCTCTATTCGGCGCCACCCCTATCTCTATCTCTTTCGGCGCCGCATCTCTACCGCATCCCCTATCCTATCTCTATCTCTTCATCTATCTCTCTTTCGGCGCAGCATTTCAAACAATTCGGCAATCTCATACTCTATAAATTCAACAACACAATCTCTATCTCTTCATCTATCTATCTTTCCTTCTCTCTCGGCCTAAATCTCTCATCAAGCAATGGCAAACATACCGCAAGGGTTACCGTTTGAGTTTTACGAAAGAGATGCCGAACGAGCAGAGTTCAGGTTGTTTATCCAAACCATTTGGATGCAACTCTTTATCTTCATTCTGCTGTGTGCGTTACTTACAATAAGAATACCACCATGGTTCGGGTGGAATGTAAATGTGGATACTCTGTGGTATTGGATTGGCATTATAGCTGCCGTTGTAGCAGCCATTATTCGAGAATACGAAAATCAAGGACGCCAAGCTCTCAATGAACGAAGATAGAGTGCTACAGGGCAAGAGCGGCATGGTGCTGGAACCATGGCCCTATTGTTTTTCTCTTTTTAGTTTTTTTTATGATGTCACAGGGGGAGAAAAAGCCAAGTTTTAATTGATCTATCTTGCCATTTTGGGCAAATTTAAAAAATTGCTTGCTATGATCTGATGATTATTGCTATTACTCGTTGATCATAGATAACTGCTTTGGTGCATGTATTAAGGGGGAGATTGGCATAACTCCTACTTGAATAAAAACTATCATTTTGTGTCATCATCAAAAAGGGGGAGATTGTTGAAAAATGTATGCATTATAATTTGTGAAAATTTATATGCATCTCTATTAATTATTTTGATGATTAATTCAATGATATTTTTATTCGGCAAATACAAAATTATCGAAAAGTCGATTCCCGAATTAAATATTTTCGTGACCTTGAAATATAGCATAAAGTCTCTTGGATTCATGATTTATATTTACAAAGACTCTATTGAGCTCAATACATGCTTTAACGGTTTAGATGAAATTGTGAGCCACAGGTTGACGAACCGGCTGACAAGCCGGCTGTCTGAACAGAAAGCTGTGACAACCGGACGACCACCCGGATGACCACTCTATCAAACGGCTAGTTTCCAACGGCTAGTTTCAAACGGCTAGTTTCCAACGGCTAGTTTCAAACGGCTAGTTTCCAACGGCTAGTTCCAACGGCTAGTTTCCAACGGCTAGGAAGCATATGGATGGCTATATAAGGCATCAAGAACTCATTAATGAACACATACACAAGCTACAACATTCCATATTATTGCAAGAGCAAATTCTCAAAAGATCAAAGCCAAAAATTCTCATTGTTCTTCCACTTTCATATTATTCTTGAGAGAAAATTTGTACAAGTCGTGAGCGATAATTTTCATACCTTCTTCACATACTTGTATTTCCTAAGTGAGTGTTTGAGTCAAACACTTGAAAGCTTAGAAGACCAAATTCGGGTTGGAATTTGGGTGTTATTGTTTTTGAGAAGTTTTCGGAGAAAATTCTTGCGGTTGTGCTAGCTCCTCGGGAAAGCTAGAGGCATTCGGTTCTTGTAAGCACCCGCAAGACTTACAAGTTGTAATCTTTTAAAGATTAGTCTAACCTTCAAGTAATTGCTTGAGGAGAAGTGGAGTAGGGCCGGACCGTGGACAAATCCGGACCGAACCACTATAAACGGGTTCTATCTCTCTATCTCTCTATTTTGATTGCATACTTATTGTTTGCATATATTGTTAGAGATAAATTTTTATTGGTAATTATTACTAGCAATCCTATTCACCCCCCCTCTAGGTTGCATAATTTGGGTAACAGGATGTTTGTGCCCCATGCTTATGATTGGAATTTATTTAATGACAAAAAAATATTTATTGATCAACGACTTATTTTATTTTAGGCTGCGTGTTTCATGAGCTGGCCTTGTGGTTCACGGCCGGTCACTTCTCATTTTGGGGTGTGACAAGGCCGTCATGGGCTAACATGCAGCTTGTATCCTCCCAGCCCCAAAAACGACGTTGTTTTGGGGCACAACACGGAAGACAACGCGCTTGGGGCAGCACCTCCCCTGAGTCCTCTTTCCATCAACCCCCCATCACAAATGTTTAGCCATGTTTCCTCTACTGCTTGACATTAATGTTAGAGGAAAATCCGTATTAGAGACACAAGGTAGGTTATAATCCTTATTGATATTAATAAATTTCTAATGTGTTTTGAAAAAAAAAAAAAGAAAGAAAATTATTTGTGTTTCGGGAGCAATGCTTCTTCTTCTCACAAAAGTGTTTGGCGCATGGACTTCACATACTTTTGTGTGGAAGAGGATCATTGCTCCTGAAATACAGAATAATCTCTTGTAAAAGTACCCCTCTTATACATGAATTAAAAGAACGAACCGTCTTGGTAGGGCTCTTTGTGATATCTTTTCGTGTCTGTTTTGATTATCAGAAATTTTTATTCTTAAAGCTCGATTCGAGTTCGACAAAAATCATGCCTATTTGATAGTTGAAAAATATGATTTCTGTGGAACAAAGTTAGAATATCTTGTAAAACAATATGGGGTCTCAAGAGTTATGTGTTGAGATTTATTAGACCGACATGATTTTTTGGCGTGCTTAAAGTCATTTTCCCTTCTATTAACGAAATGAAGTAATGAACCCGACATAGGCTCAAGGAGTCCAATACGGTGGGTTTAATTCAACGTGGCCAAACCAATTTTTACGAAGTTAAATTCACCTCGATGAGATACTAGTTGGTATCCGATTAACATAATTTTTTGTAAAATCAAAATTTTCTACCCGTTCTAAAAAATGAACAGATCCGATTATTCTAGGCCCTAAAAACGTCCGTACATTCCCCAGGGGTTCTTAAACCCAAAAAACGACGCTGTTTTTTAAAAAAAAAAAACCGTCTTTTTTTTTTCTTTTTTCTTTTTTTCCCTTTCCTGCTCCCACTTCCCACCAAAAGCAGGGAAAGAATTTCAAAGAGATCTCACGAATCCGAATGGCTCGAAGCTAATCAAAATCCCAACAGGTCCCCTCTCTCTCTCTCTCAAGATCTATAATTACTTAATTAGGCTTTTTTTCTTCATAATTTCTGCAAAAATTTCGGATATTTGTTTGGCATTTTATTAATCATTCAGTTGCTTTCCTTCTACCTTTGTACTACCAATTCTCATCTAACCGACGCGATACAGATTTGTCTACTATTTTTTCCTTTTGGATGAGCTTGAGGGCAAAGTCATTCATTGATCTCGTGTCTTGCTTTGCATTTATAAATGTGCTAAATGGGTTGGTTTCAAAATTCAGCCTTCCATATCAGTAATATCGCTTTTCATCTTTAAAGCCATTGCAAACTAGTTTGGCTTGAATCCAAGGGGTTGGCCTAGTGGTCAAACCCAGGACTTAGGGTTTGCTCTCCTAAGGTGCCATCAACTCCTTTGGGGTGAGTCCATACGGAGTTGTGCCTTGGTTTTAACTGGCTCCTGCTAGCAGCCAGTGGGATTTAATTGGCCCCCGCTAATAGACGGTGGGATTGGTCCATAGGATTAGTTGAAGTATGCTTAAGCTGGCTCGAACACCTGAGCTGTCAAAAAAAGAAAAGTTGTTTGGCTTCAAAATCAGGGTAGTTATCCTTGTTAATTTTAGCTTGTATTAATTCCCTTTTTGGACTGGGAGATCGTACTCGTTAATTTTATGCGCTGCTGTTGTTGCTGTGCTCCAAACACCTGAAAGTTTGTGACATTCAACCAAGCACTAAAAGATGATGCGATGTTTATTCAATTGCACTTTTGATATCTTTCACGTGGAAATAACTTCCACGTAAAACCTCAACAATCATGTACTGAGAAGAATATGCAGTTGTTCAATTTTAGTCAACCAGTTAGTCATTGTAGATAATATGCATATGTGTATGTATGACCAGATAAAACGATAAAGGGCCCAATTACGTGACAAGAAAACGTCACTTGCTATAGAAGTTGGGGAGAACACACGGAGGTTGAGTTTCAAGGCCATGGGGTCTCGCTTACAGATTCAAGGGGACGAGTCAGTTCTTTTACGCATTACACATTCCAACCTCAAGAGCTTCTCTACTGATGTTCGCTTTTCTCTTCAGGTACTGAACATAACCGATTTTCAATGTTGAAATGTGCATTGTTCTTCAAGTCCACTGGCTTTAGTTTGCTAGGTTGCATTTTGCTCATATGCTGCATTAACTTGTAGTGTTTTCATAGTGTATTTGGCATTTAGCAATTTGTTTGAATATGCTCTTTGATTTACTTTTGAGGGGGGGTTTTGTTTGACACACGAAACTAGCTTACTTGCTCTACTTGCAATGTGTTCTGTGACCAAGTTTTGTTACTTCTCTGACAGTTGACAGTCAAAGCCGTGAAGGAAAAGATGTGGAAAAAATGTGGTACTTCTGTTAATTCAATGGGACTTGAGCTATATGATGACATGGGTGCCAAAATTTCAGAATTAAGTGATAACTCGAGGCCTCTTGGTTTTTATTCTCCACAGGACGGGTTAGTTGACTATGCTTTTGTAGTGTTCTTTTGATCTGTAATAGAAGCATTATGTTGTGAGAAGTGACTCTGCATATTTTGATTTATGCAGTGCTAGTTGCTTTGCTCTATTACTGTTATGAGGCACTTATGGATGTTCTATGTTGTTAACATCAGTAGGAAGTTTGCATTCCAGCATCTACAACGATATGGGACTTATTAAATGCCAACCCTATGCGATGCTCGTTTCGTTAAATATGCAGGAAGTTTGTGGAACCTCCGATTTGCCCTAATTTAATTTTGCAGTATTCGAACCAGTTCTCTCTATTGTTGTCTTAGTTTGGTTTACGCATTCTACGTGATCTTTAGATTTGTGTTCATAGGTTTCACATATAGACATAGATATGCAGAAAAGATGATAGGCATTTTGGATTTATGGATACACTCATATAAATGTACATACGTATGGATATATATGATATTTATATATATTTAGAGAGAGAGAGAGAGAGAGAGAGAAGAGTGTGAAAATCATTTCCAAAAATGAAAATCCATTTAAGGAATATATCTTTAAATGCTCTCGCGTTCATTTTTCCTGTTTCTTTTCAAAGCTGTTTTCCCCAGCTTTTTTGTTGATCGGCTGTTTTCCCCTGCTTTCCTCGCTGTGTCAAGCTGTTTTTTATGCTGCTTGGATAAATTCTCGACGCTGAAGTTGTGATATACCCAATACATGGGTGGACTAGTTTTATTTTCATTGAAGAGTTTGTTCCTTGTTTACTATCGTTGCTTAAGGTGCATTACAATGAAATATTAGGTCGTGCCTTGAAATGTGTTGTGTTAACCAATAGCACTCATTACTTTGTGTTGCATTATTTGATTTCTTTCTTTCTTCTTTGTTTTTTTGTTGTTTTCTTAGAAGTATACTTTTGGCAAATCGTATGCAAATAGGTCCATGGTTTCGTTAGATAACTGGCTTATCTCTATTATGCTATAGGTATCGATTGCATGTTATTGATTTCGATCCATCATCAGTTACCTCTGGCGGCTGGCTAGAAGACACGTCACTTGTAGAGAAATACAAAATATCTGAAGAAGCCTACGATAAACTTGATGGCAAGTATTTATAAACTCTATTTTGCATGGTCAAAGACTGAAACTTTTGTACACATATCTCCTTTTGGCTCATCAAGATGCAGAATGCAATATTTTGGAGATTGCTTGGTTTCGAGCCAAGCCCAATATGGGGTTAGGAACAAAAGTGGGGATTTGCTTTTTAGTTATTCGGTTGTAGGCTGTAGGAGTAGCCCGTCAGTTGTCATGCAAGTCATCTATTGGGATTTATGTTCGAGGTCGTAGATAGAGTTGCAACTTGTGAGTCAAAACTTCACTATCCAAATAGGAAATCAAAGTTCTATTTGGACTTCCAATTATCTTTAGTCGGTATAATATCATTTCATTATCCACATTGTTTGAGCAGTGATGTGGCAGATCAAATAGACATTAGTCAATTGATTGCAGGTGTGCATCATTAGCCACGTGGCATGTGAATCGTGATAATTGCCTGACTGAATTGCTCTGTTAACCTTGTTTAGCTTAGTAGAAGAAATTATCAGTTCTTGTGAGATTGAACAGATGGCAGATGGCAACATTTGTTGGTACAGGATTTACCTAATTATACTAAGTTGAACACCAAAAGACCTTTCTCTGGTAACTGAAAAGAAAGTTGAATCTCAATAGCAATGAAAGGCATGACAACCTAATTTGTCACATAGGTTGTCCGTGTTTTCACAAGTGTAAATGAATGATGACACAATTTCTTGGCCAAGCACACTAGCTGGCAATTTTAGGTTTCTGTGGATTGCAAGGAGTTCCAACAGCCAAGCTGTTTAGTTTTTTCAACTGGTTAATTTAAAATGTATTACCACCTGCTGAATTAAAAGAAAAGGGAATTATATGAGCATTTTTTTTTTTTATCTTACTGAATAGATTCTGTGCAAGCGAGGATCATCGTTAGGTTACCTTGTTACCATTAACTTGGTATTAGGGGCTACGATGGACATGGACTATATGTGGACATTTAGATAGGTTGCAGTTTATCCAGAATTCTCAGTCTGAGGTAAAGGTTCTTCTTGTTATTGTTTGTGTGGACTTCATGATTGTAGTGGCGATGTTTTGGAGATGAATGAATTCTCAGAAAGCTGTGTGCGGAGATGATTTGGAACTTAGCTAAAGAGTATGAAAACAAAAGTGCAGATGCATATAATGTTCACACTAACTGTTGAGGTCTGTAGACGGAAGAACCATGTCCCCCATTTATTAGGATTGTCTTTGATCTATCCCTTTGGTAGTAGTTATGCCTTTGATCTCATAGGAGAACTTGACACATTGGCCTATAAATCTTATAAAGTTCTGTTAACTCAATGTTGTGTAAAGTGAAGATGGAGTCCAACTGTTTTGAAAAGGTCTATTAGTTGGCGGTGGATGGTAGATTCCCTAACCTGTAATGAACTTCCTGACTAATCTGTTTGTGCAAGTTAATCAGTGATCCATTCTCCTTAAGGATTTGCTAGCCTTAGGCTACAAACAGAGCTTTACGAACTCATCTTCACTAGTTGAGGAAATTCTGTTTGGTAAATAAGTGAAGCCTTCTAATCATAAGCAAAAAATGCCTTCTAACAATGTGCCTACTTTAGTCTCTCTCTCTCTCTCTCTCTCTCTCTCTCTCTCTCTCTCTCTCTCTCTCTCTCTCTCTCTCTCTCTCTCTCTCTCTCTATATTTATATATATATATATATATATATTTATATATATATATATCTATATATATATATATATACACACACACACACACACGCGCACACACATATATTCACACAAAAACATGCATATAAATCTTGTTGTAGGCACGTGTTTTCATCTTAGGTTCAGCTGCACGATACTTGGTATGGGTTTCTGTAATTGAATATTGGAGTTAGAGCTGGCCTATGAAGCACCGACACACCTACGAGTCTCCATATCTGTATCGGACAGTTTGGGATCACGCAACACACTAGGGAGAAGCCAAAATACTTTTTTAATTTTAATTTTCTTTATGGTGGAACAAGCTTGAGACATGGGGACACGGCGGGGACACATATGGGGACACGGCGGGGTAGCTTTCGTAAATTTTAAAGCTTTTCCGTGAATACCTATTAGAACTTCAAAAGTGTGTTATTGTTACTTTTAAAGCTATTGTTATTTTGAACATCGTTAGTTTCATTAGAGCTTGTATAGAATCTGACACAAGGTTTTATCTTATGAGGAAAATAGGAGAATTTGGGAGCCTTTGCGAAACATCTACCAAGTTTCTGCTTTAGCTGTGGTGTTTTTGATATGTGTATGTGGTGAACCGTCAAGAATCCTGGCTGCAAATGCTGTAGGTTTGATATCTGTTTTTGTCGTCACGGGTCTATTTTTGTCTTGCTTGTTACTTGGTTTTGAGGAGCATTTAGGAAAAATTTTGCAGCCCCTAATAGTGAAATATTTGGCTTCAAGCTGCAATCTTTCTTCTTGTTAATACGGACCAGCATCTACGCATACATTGTTGCTGCTGCCCTCTCAACAGCCTCATTCCATTTATGTCATGATTGCCACCAAATTCATCTGTAACCACATCTTGTTGGCATAAACTACCATGAAGAATTAAATTACACAGTGACTCCTTCCTATCCCTTTGCATCATCTGAACGTAAGTCAAAGATGTTCAACCTGAAATTGTGTCCAAGAATAAACTGACAGTGAACATTTCAGAAAGAGAAATTCAGTGGCTATTTTAAAATGTTGAATGCATGCCTCTATGCAGCGATTGTGTACCACATACCGTACAAAAGAAGCAAACCATCAAGCAAATAGAAGCAGCTCTACATTCCAAAGCAAAAACATAACTTCTAAAAAAATCGCATTATTCGAATTATCATATCAGCAGTTACTTGAAATTCTGATTAATTACAAATGAAATAGTGAATGGGCAAAATGAACTACTAATAAACTAACATCTATAGCTCCAATTTCTTTTGTTTTTCATTCCCCCTCCCAAAACACACACGCAAGCCAAATGGTCACCGAGATAAAGAGCGGGAATTCAGTCCCAAGGGGTCTACGTACAGGCTTCACAGGTGGGTGTCATCGATCAACTCTTAGCTTATGTTATGCAGAAAACAATAGATTCATAAGGCTGTAGCATTCATTTCTTAGAGGAAAAAGACGAACGCAAGCAGAATATCCTCCTCATATCCTGAGATGAGATCTGTGAACCTAAGAGTAATGTGTGATGGGCATTAGACATGGATGGCTTGAATACAAGCTATAAAGTCTTCTTAACATAACTGGGTTGGCAACTTGTGCAAGAAAATGAGTTTGTGGGTCTTTAGACGCAAGTACAAGGGGAGGGGCAGAACATCTAGGAAATAAATGCTTCTAAGGTGTGTTTTTCGTGGAGAAAGGGTCGAGAGAGGCCAGGAGCTACTACGAAGAGGAACTCGTTGGCAAGCTGGTGATGGGTTTTCTACTAAATTCTAGCTGCACCCATGTTGGCATAAACCACAATGGTAAATATAAATGACACAGTGACCTCTTTGTATCATCTCATCTTAAGTTAAAATACCTTTACATTTCACTAACCACAAGCTGAAATTATGTCCCGCAATAGCTTTATGAACCATACTTTCCAAACTAAATAGATGGCAAACATTTAACAAGGAGAAAATCAGTTGATATTTCAAATGTCGAATGCGTGCCTCCATGGAGAGATTGTGTAGTACACGACGTACAACAGAAGCAAACCAATAGGCTGATGGAAGAGGCCCTTACATTCAAAGGTATAGAAAACTCTTAATTGATAAATAAATAAAAAAACAATCAACATTTAAACTATCATTTCTGCAGTTTGTTGAAATTTAGAGTACTTAAAAATGAACAACGAATCGTTTCAATGAACTAGTGCAGAATTATCACAATGCCACTTGCTCCTCCTGTTCCCAAATAGCTTCAAGTTCTTCAATGGTTAACTCATTCGCATCATCACTCATTAGAAAATTCTGATCTTGCACAAATTGTTGATCTTTTGAGAAGGGAACAACTTCTGTATCCGGTGTCGCAGTAATAACACACTCCATCTTCTTTTCTTGCATAACCTCAGGTCTAACACGCTTTGCAGATTTCGGACGCTTTGCGGATTTCGGAACTACAAGGTCATTATCAGTAGTGGCAGCCTCAACAATCTTTCTTTTTTTCGGAGAAATCTTGGTGTACTTTGTGTCGAATCTTTTTATCCTGCAAAGAACATATTTGCCTTTACTTTTATCAGTATTGCTATCATGGAGAGAGTACTCTTGCATGATCCAATGGCCTTTTTTCACAGGCCCGTCCATTGCAATAGGTTCGTCGGCGGCAATCTCAAAGTACAACGTTGTCTTGTACCCTATTGCACATTTACCGTTCTTAACTTCTTCACGAGCCGTCTCTCCATGCCATGAGCCACAACCGGCTTTTCTGGCAATCCTGTTTTGGCTGGCCTTGATCAAGGTCGTGAAAACGTAGATTGTACCTTCTGTCTTCCATAAATCTGTCTTCTTGTCTTTGGTTTTGGATATCTCCCATGGGTCTTCTTCTTCGTCCGTAAAAATCTGCCACGGGGCTTTGTCGCCATAAATCTCACGATCGATAACGACGTCACAAGGCAGGGCTTCGTTGGAACACTTCTTGTCGAGATATTTTAGAAGGAGTTCTTGATCTGTAGGCGCAAAGTGATAGCCTTTTGGTACAGTCATGTTGCTCTCTCTCTCTCTCTCTCTCTCTCTCTCTCTCTCTCTCTCTCTCTCTCTCTCTCTCTCTCTCTCTCTCTGACTGTGTGATACTACGTTCGAAAATTGACAAAGGAGGTTATAGGGATATATATATATACGCAACAGAAGCTAGGGCGGCGGGACTTAATTGAGTGGGAAAATCATTGAGTGCACCAAGTTTACACCGGCGGGACGTGCATCGAGGTTTTACACAATTGATCCGAGCAATTCAATTTGTCCAAAATATTATTTTAAGGGTCCTAAGTCGATTTTTGGTTTCTGAATTTACAGGAGTCAAAAGTTAAAAAAATTGATAAGATCTTACCGGTACTCAATTTGAACTAAATTTTTTTTACAACAACATTCTAAAAGCTATTTTAATAAAATGCAAGGTTCAAATCATTTGTATAGAAGTCCGAGGTGGATCCCACTCAACTCAGTGTACATTTGATCCCACACAATCCGTTTTGGACCTATCACGAGTCTTAAAAAATGATCAGGATCGCTCATTTTGTTTAAAATATTTTGACAAGCTTTATATAAAAGATTAGCTTAGTCGGATATCGGTAAGACTGTTTACAATACATTCAACTTTGCAAGTCCAGACCTGAATTTTGAGTCAAAGTTGGGTGCTACGTAAACGTCGTTATTGATATTTGACTAAGCTGATATTTTACGGGAATCCTAAAAAAAATATTTTAAACTAAATGAACGGCTCCACTTACCCGACAAAAAATGAACGCGTCCGGTCATCTTTAGAGGGTCCGAAACGTATATGTAGGGTCATAGGATTGATGGGAATCTAAAAAAGAGTTTTAAATGAATACATACAAATATTACTTTTTCGATTCCTCTTTTTAAGATAAATGAATACAACCTCGAACCCAAGTGGTTCGTTCATCAACCCTTGTTATGACAAGATTTTCATTTTATTCTATGCCTGCATGAAAATATGGAATTCACGCTAACTTTGGCTCTTTTTAGTGTTTTCAACAATGTAGAATGATTCACATATATTCCAGTAAGCACTGAATTAAATTGGTGACGAAAATCCGGTGTTGTAAAGCTTTTCAAATTTGAGATAAAATTTGAAAACATATGCAGAAAGTCCACCTCACAGCTCGAGATAAAATTTGAGAAGCTAAGAAGCATGGAGAGTTAGACATTAGACATGGATAGCTTGAATACAGGCTATGGAGTCCTCTAAACAAAACTTGGCGACTTGATTCTGTTCTTGTAAATACCCTGTGGATGCCAACATTACCTGCCTCATGTAAATACCCTTAACTCCTGGGGACTGGCAAGGGGCCTTGTGATAGGATCCTTTTGTTTCGGTAATGTTTATCGTTATTTTGGCCAAGTGGAAGTGTTTTGGATATTATAAACTCCATAAATCAAGGTCCTTAACTTGATTCTGTTCTTGTTTGATGGTTAATTTAGTGTGAAAATACAAGTACGGTACAGACTGCATAAATTTATCTAATTAGTGAATTATCATTGATCCAAAAGGTTTGTCTTATTTTGTTGCAGCTATGGTATCTGTTTTGTGTTCCGATCTTAAATTCATGACACGGGTTCAGTAAAAGGCGAAAAAGTAGTTCCCTGTTTAGTTGGGTTGACATTCCAGTAAGGTTTCCTTCTTTTAGTCCCTCGATCGGCAGTTTGTTTCCTTCATTATTTTTGTCGTCGAGTGCTGGAAATGTTTTGAATTGCCTACTTATCTCTTGAGTTTGGAAAGTTGCATGGTTGTGTTGCCCATTGAAGAGGATTATAGGCCATCTTTGCTATTTTGAGCAGGTTAGTTTATTCCTTTCATACATTTATCCCTTGTAAGCCTATTTGAGCCTCTTGCATAATAACCATTCTCTTGTTGAGCTCCGCCATCTATATTGTGTCTTGAAAACGGCTAGTTAATGATGTGAAGGTGAGTTATTGAGAAAAAAAGGAGATGAGTGGAGTTGAGAATTATGCTTGACTGGTGGTGATCTTTCCCATTCAAAAATAGAAAAAAAAAAAAAAAACAACAACAAAAGAATGGGCTTGTAAGGAATTAAAAAAAAAAACAAAAAGGGAAGACACCAACTTATTGTTAAAATGAGATACACTTGTTCTTAATGTGGGATTGTGTTAAAGGTAGGAAAGAGAGATGTGGTGGAGTTGATAAGAAGGAAAAAAAATTAAAGAAAAAAAGAGGGCACGCATTGTTATATTTGCCCTATGTGAGCAGTTGTTGGCCTATTCTCGGACACTTGAATATTTTACCCTAACCTTGAAATACTTTCCCTTACCTAACGTTATCACCAAAATTGAAGTCCTATTTGATCCTAGGGGCAATGGGCTATGAATTGGTGGATAGAGAGAGTTTTCAACACTTGGTATTCCTTTCATGAGATCGTGTGTCCACTTTATAGAGCGTTCTTTTTGTGTCATTATGTGCAGAAGTATTTTGCTTTCATTTATATAACGTCTGCCTGCACATATTGAGTGTAATATGCACTTTGTTTCGAGTGATTTCATTTGTTGAGTGCATGACACGGTGAGATTTTAAGTCGAGACTCGGTCCGAAGAGAACTTTTGGTTATTTTTCACTTGTGTATAGGTGTCATGACTCATTTTTATGACTTGATAGTATCTAGAACTGCTTATGTCCTTATCTCTTTGCGATGGCTTCATATTCTTTGCTTGAGCTATCATTGAGCTGTCTTACATGTTTTCGGGTTTCATGTGAAGAGGATTCACGATGTTTTGTGGGTGATCACTGTTGAAAACCCTCACGAGACTTCACTCATCCTACCGGGGCCGCCTGGGGGTTTAAAAGAACTATCGATTTTTGTTTGTGTTCTTTAGTTGCATTTTATTTTCTTTGCTCAGGACTAGCAAAATGTAAGTTGAGGGGTGTGATAGGCGCGTAAATATTTACATACGCGCCCTCTAATTTATCATTGTTACGTCTATTTATATTATTATTTAGAGTTTTATGGGTTTATTTTGTGTTGTAGGTATTTGGAGGGTTATCATTGTAATGGGCGTTACTATGGCAAAATTGGCATATGAGTTGGCAGATTGGTACGTGGAGTTCCAGCATGGCCAATGATACTAATTTAATTGAGGGGTCCATTCATATTTTAGGGAGAATTTTTCATAAGTCCATTATAGCACTTTCCAAACCCATCTAGTCCACTTCTAAATTCTGTAACCTCCTAAGTCCACTAACCTATTAGTAAAGATATAATAACCCTGATTAGTCTAATATACCCCTCCTTTCAAAAAAAAAAATTGCCCCGTTTTTTTCTCAATCTCCGTATTTTCCTCCATGTCAAATATATCCATTTACTCCCATTACAAAACCCGTCCACCCTCCCCCCCTCCCCCCATTTCCAAAATGAACCAGAGAGAGGAAAAAAAAAAAGCCATTGACCCAACGAACCAGACTGAGAGTCCTTCATCGTCGTCGGGCTTCTTCGTCGCCGGTCCTTCTTCGTCATCATCAGCCCTCCTTCATCGTCGCCCTCCTTCGTCAATCGCGATCGTTCACCAACGATCGCACTTGTTCACCCATG
Source organism: Rhododendron vialii (assembly GCF_030253575.1). Taxonomy (NCBI): domain Eukaryota; kingdom Viridiplantae; phylum Streptophyta; class Magnoliopsida; order Ericales; family Ericaceae; genus Rhododendron; species Rhododendron vialii. The sequence continues at coordinate 34,230,851 of NC_080561.1, read as the reverse complement.
TTCGTCTCCGTTGCGCTAGTCGCCTTTGATTCGCCCTCGTTTCAGTCGGACGCCGTTCTTCGCCTTTGTCAAATCTAGTCGCCTTCATTTCAGTGATAGTCGCCGTTCTTCGCCTTCGTTTCTCCATCGCCTTCGTCAGATCCTACAACGCAATCGATACACTAGGTATGTTTCTCTTCGTATATAAACCTAAGTTATTTGCCCTGTGATTGAGGGTTTTGTACACAGCATCCTGGGGAAAATTTATGATTGGTATTCGTCGACTCTGAGACCCTGTTCTGAGTAGATTATGTTTCTCATCGTATATATGGTTATATAAATGGTTTGGCTCAGTTAAATTAGGGTTTTGATTGCGAGTAGATATAGTTATATCAAACTCTAATCGGTTAGGTATTGGTTAAGTTAAGATAGGGTGTTGATTGTGAGTATATATGGTTATATCAATCTTTGATCTGGTATGGTATAGTTGAATTAAGTTAGGGATTCGATTGATAGTATATATGGTTATATCAATGTTGGTAACTGAGTACAGTTCAAGGTATATATAGGAACTCATTAGTAAAGCACAATTGGACAGTTAATAATATATAACATTATATGTGACTATTTTATAAGTTTATATATGGTTATATATTCAGGTCTATAAACCGCTGCGCGGACCAATTCAATAACGTAAATATATATGGTTATATATGATATACCGTATCATTTTCATTGTATTGCAACAACATACAAATATTACATGTTCCATATTAGTTTTGATAAAATATTATATATGATCAGTAGACTTGCGGAAGGTTATATATCATGTTTTCACCTTAAATATATATGGTTATATATATGACATAATGTTACGTGTTTTATTAATGTCTTGCTGGCTTTGGATTGTTTTTGTTCTGAATCTACTTTATTACCATGCTAGTGTTTAGGTTATATATATTTGCATATGTTTAACTCTGTGTATTTTTGCAGGAATGAGAAAACCAAATCAGAAAGATAAAAAGTTGGTACCTGTGGAACGAACATATAATGTCCCGCCAATAGCAAGGATAGATCCTCCAGCACGGATGAACTGATGAGATGGTGATAGAGAATGACTGAGATGGTGTCATTGGGACAATTTTTATTTTTATTTTTTATTTTTTGTGGGGGTTTGAACAAACTTTGTCTTCGATGGTTCGAACATTAATGATGTTTCATTTTGAACAAGTTTTGACTTGCCCACTGACTTAGGTCGTACATTTTGGATAAATTGAAATTGATGGCATGTTAAGGTTTATACTGCATTGTATATAATGTTAAAATGCGAGCTGATGAATGAGTATATAACGTAAAATGTAAGTATCTCACAATAACTGTGAACTGATGAACGAGTATATAATGTTATATAACGTTATATATGTACAATAACGTTATATTGACATTATATAAGGTTAAACCTAAACAACCAAAAATCATTTTAGGTTTGCATCATTAATATCGTTATATGTGGTTTTCTGTCATGAGTGAATGAGTACATAACGTTAAATGCGAGCTGATGAATGAGTATATAACGTAAAATGTAAGTATCTCATGTTAAATGTGAACTGACAAACAAGTATATTACGTTCAGATGTAAACGTAAGTATCTCATGTTATATGTTCTTGTAAGGCATAAAGTCCACTACGTTATATATAGTGTATCAGAAAAAAAGAATCTTCGACTGTTATATAACGTTATATAAGTACAACAACGTTACATACGAATCTATATCAAGATCAGTATATCCGTGATTGACGTGATCAACATTCCAAATAGAGAGAGACGAGAGAGAGAGAGAGATACCCATGATTGGCATGATTTGCAAAACTAGAAGGGATAATGAGAGGATAATGGGCTAAATTGATGGGATTTTGATTTCAAAACTAGAAGAGATAAAGGGAGGATAATAGGCTAAATTGATGGGATTTGAATGGAAGGGTAATTCTGTTAGGCAATAATTCTCTTTTTAAATGTAGTGGACTTTATGCCTTACCAAATACATATTAGTGGACTTAGTGGGTTAGAAACTTGATCAGTGGACTAAGTGGGTTAGAAACATGCTATAGTGGACCCTAGGCTAATTTTTTACATATTTTATGGGTTATGTCTAAGCCAAGCCAACGGAACTTGCAACGTGTACTGCTGAAGTAAAAAGGGAATTGGGTCGAGCCCGAATTGGGTAGAAATTAGTTGGTAGTTGCCCAGTTATTGAAGGAATTGAATGGGCCTAAGTTAATACAATGTGTGATCGAGCGTGGTAGCAGTTGTTGGGCCTAAGTTAATACAATGTGTGATCGAGTGTGGTAACAATCCATTCTGATTCACAGTCGATCTCCAGATTGTCCATGGTAGCACATCCTTGACTTAAAACCAGCAAATTCAATTTGCCCCAATTATGAAGCATCCCCTCTAAAATTTACGCACGCATACACCGATCTCCCTCTGTACAAAGATGGAATCGCCATGGATTGTTCTTCTCTCTCTCTCTGCACAAACGAATCCAGAGGCCGTACGTCCAAACTTTTTTTTCTTTATTTTGGGCTTCAAATACTCTTTTAGCTAGGGACTTTTGTAAATCTGAAATGGAGATTTCTCAGTTATGAGATTTCGTAATTATCATTCTCCTGTTCTTCGTTGTAATGATTTGCTCTTGTGAGTGAAGGTTTCCTCCTGTGTGTGAATACGCGTGGGTAAGTGGAGTCAAGGGCGGACCTACACGTCAAGTCACCTCCACATTAACCTGTTAATTTGGCAAAAGAATTTGACTCCACAATTCTAATAAAATTGCCCCAAGTATGAAGCATCTAGGCGTTGGATCACCTCCTAGTGCCTAGGCGGCCGACTTTTAGAATTCTAGCCTTCGTATACAAGTAAATGATAATGTAGTAGGTTGTGCATTCACAAAGTTTATTTTAAAAAAAAAAAAAGAATTGTTCAAGTCCGAAAACAACCTCTCTGCTTGCAGAGGTAAGGTTGCCTACATCAACCCTTCCCCAGACCCAGTAATGACGGGAGTCTCCTGCACTGGTTTTGCTCTTTATTGTTCATCAGAAAGTGTTGCACGCATGGAAGGTGTTGAAACGGGTCATGAAAATAACCACTTTTTCACCAACGTCCATAACAGTTTCGCGCCCGTTCTAACTAACTTGGAGTAGTTTTTTTTCCCGTTAAAAATTAATAAAGCTATCATATACATATATATATATATATATATATATATATATATATATATATATATATATATATATATATATATATATATATATATATCTCTCTCACTCTTCTAGACCCCTCTTTTCATGTTCTAATTGGTTTATCACATGATTTGTTAATGTTTTGAATTCCAAATGCTCTGTTTTCATCTGTTCTTGAAGACCCCTCTCAGCATTTAAATCGTTTCTTTCGGTTCCCTCCATAAATTACTCGACCTAAACACAGCCTTAAACAAGAAAGATAGTAAATTCGAAAGAGAGAAATGGTTGGAGATACTAACTGGTGGCGAAATGTCATCGTGCTTGTGCTCGCGGAGAAACTGCATCATCAGGAGGATGAACGACGTCGTGATCTCCTCGTTTCTTGTTGATCTCCTCGTTTCTTGTTAAAGATGTTGATGCGGATAGTCTACCCCAATCGCTTATTTCCACCACTCCACCTACTGTTCGCCTACATGGCGTTGGGCCTCACCTATTTTAAATAAAAATATACTCCAAGAAAAAGGCAGAAAAGGGAAGAACGAAATCCTCCCATTTGCAAGTGAGGCGGAATGCTGTTGGTGCCTACCTTATACTCTCATGCATTTGGGCAGAGTTCAATTCCCATAAGCACCCAACCCTTCCCCAAGTCTCTAGTGGTTGGATCTAGACACTAGTTTTTGCGACTGTTTGTCATTGCCCCTTTGTCACCTTTTTTCTTGTTTTTCTTTCGGTGATGGTTTGCTCTAGGTTCTCTTTCTCTGTTCTAGGATGGATTCGCTGTTTTAGCCTATTTTGGTTGTTTTGAAATGGGTTTTGGATCAAAAAAAAAATTCATTTGACCGGCCATCGTGTCGTTTCGACACCAAGTAAACTTCAACTTTGCCTCTTTTTTCTACAACATCATCCAAATACCTATAACACAAAAATCAAGCATCAGACCCCGAGTAACGATATAAATGAACCTAGCGGGAATAAATTAGGGGGGCGTTTATGTGAATATTTACGCAACCATCAGAGCTAGGGTCCAAACCACCACCATCATCTGCACCTCCCAGATATCAAGGGGGTTGGTATCCCCTCAGGTCCGTTTCTCAATTTTCGGCCATTTTCTGATCACATTTTGATGATCGGCTTCCTTCATTTTGTAGAGTTCGGTGAGAACTTTATTCATTCCAAAAATTCTATTCATCGGACTTGATTTGATATGATCGGCACATATGAAAATTGCAAAAAACCCAAAATTGGGTTCCGATTTAGTGTATTTTTTACCAAGTTTTGGTTTTCTTCAATTTTCTTGTGTGCCGATCATATACCTACTAAAATTCGATAAACACGTTTTTTGGTATGATTAAGGTTGTCACTGAAATCTACAAAATAAATGGAGCCGATCATCCAAATGTGATCAGAAAATGCAAAACGAACCGAAGGGGATATCAACGTCCTTGGTATCCCCAGTATACATAAAAGTTTCTCTCGTATTGGATCCTCCAAAGATGACCGGATCCGTTCAATTTTTTTTTAGGTAAGTCAACCCATTCATTTTATGCTTAAAATATTTTGTTTAGACTTTCCGTAAAAAATCAGCTCATTTGAATATCAATAAGGATGTTTACGTAACATCCAACTTTATCTCTGAGAAGCAAAGTCGGATGTATCGTAAAAACTATTACCGACATCCGAATGAGGCTAATCTTTTATATGAAGCCTGAACAAAACATTTTAAACAAAATGAGCGGCCCTGGTCATTTTTTGAGTCTCGGGATAGATTCAAAACGGATTTTGAGGGATCAAATGTACACCGGGTTATGTGAGATCTACCTCGGGCTCTCATACAAATGATTTGAGCCCTTAAATTTTATTAAAATAGCTTGTAGGATGTTGCCGTTAAAAAAAATTAGTTCAAATTGAGCATTGGTAACATCTTATCACTTCATTTAACTTTTGGTTCATGTGAATTCAGAAACCAAAAATCAAATTAGGACCCTTAAAATAATACTCCTATTTACATAAAATTGAATTGATCGGATCAACTGTGTGGGACCTCGATGCACATTGATCCCACTTAACCGGTTGTAAACTTGGTGCACACATTTTGGCATACCCATGGTACTTTAGATAAATTTTAGGGCAAATTTTCATAGTCGTCCCTCTAGTTTTACGGTTATCTCAATTTCGTCAATCTAGTTTCAATTGCTACCAAATAAACCCTGTAGTTTGTTTTACGTTCCGAATTGGTAAAATCGTTAACACTGTTTATGAAACTAATGGAAAAATATGATTAAAAAATTAAGTGCTCAAATTTTCAATTCGGTTGAACCGGTGTGAAGATCGTATTTTTTTGATCATTTTATCCTAAATGGTCGTAATAAATTTTTGGCTTTAAGGCCTTTCAACGAGCACCCAAAGACTACTTATTTAGTTTTAGGGCTCTTTTAGGGTGCTCATTGAAAGGTCTTATAGCTAAAAATTCATTATAACCATTTAAGATAAAATAATCAGAAAAATAAGATCTTTGCACCGGTTCAAACAGATTAAAAATTGGAACACTTAATTTTTTAACTATATTTTTTAATATATAAACGGTGTAAAAAATAAGTGTTCCAATTTTCAATCCATTTGAACCGGTGCGAAGATCTTATTTTTCTTATCATTTTATCTTAGATTATCATAATGGATTTTTGGCTCTAAAGCCTTTCAATGAGTACCCTAAGAGAGTCCTAAAACTCAATAAGGAGTCTTCGGGTGAAAGGCCTTAGAGCAAAAAATTCATAACGACCATCTAGGATAAAATGATCAAAAAATAAGATCTTCGCACCGGTTCAACCGAATTGAAAATTGGAGCACTTAATTTTTTAATCATATTTTTCTGTTAGTTTCATTAACGGTGTTAACGATTTTACCAATTTGGAACGTAAAACAAACTACACGGTTTATTTGATAGCAATTGAAAGTAGATGGACGAAATTGAGACAACCGTAAAACTAGATGGATGACTACGAAAATTTGTCCTAAATTTTAATTTGTTATCATCTTATGATGTAAATCCTTTAGTCCGATATTTAATTTCTCAACAAACTCTGAGTGAGTTAAGAGTCCAAGACTTTCCCGTCACTCCATGATTTGTCTCACTCAATTAAGTCCCGCCACCCTTCTCTTGTGTATATATATCCCTATAACCCCTTTGACATTCACAGAGAGAGTTGAGAGAATAGCAGTACTTAGTAATAGAGTAGATAGTTGGAGAGAGAGAGAGAGAGAAGCAACATGAGTACTCTGCCATCAGGATATCGCTTTAGGCCTACAAATAAAGAACTTTAGACTTTCTTAAAAAGAAGTCTATGGACCAAACCCTGCCTTGTGACGAGTTTATCGAGGTGAGATTTATGGGGCTAACGACAAAGCCCCATGGCAGATTTTTACCGACGAAGATCTGTGGGAGATATGCAGAACCAAAGACGAGAAGACAAATTTATGGAAGACAAAAGGCACAATCTATGTTTTCACGAGCTTGATCAAGGGCAGCGGAAAAAAGAGACCTAGAACTGCCGGTTGTGGCTCATGGCATGGAGAGACCGCTCTTGAACAAGTGTTGGAAATTGACAAGGATAATATCAGTTTGATAGGGTACAAGAGGATTTTGTGCTTTAAGATTTCAAACGAAATGGGTGCAATCGACAGGAGTGTGACAAAAGGCCACTGGATCATGCATGAGTACTCTCTACCCGATGGTGCCGAATGTGTTCTTTGTAGGATAAAAAGAGACTACTCAAAGGACACCAAGATATCACCAAGGAAAGGAAAGAATGTAGATTAGGTTGCTACAACTGATGATGACCTTAGAGTTCCGAAACCGGCAAAGCGTATTCAAACGAATTTGGGGGAAGAAAAGAATATGGATTGCCATATTGTTGTGGCACCAGAAACACAAACAGAAGTCGCTCCTTTCTTGGAAGAACTACTTGTGCAAGAACAGAGTTTTGCGATGAGTAATGATCCAAATGAGCTTACGGTTGAAGAATTTGAAGCCATTTGGGAGGAACAGGAGAATGCAAAAACCTGGTTGAGTGCGGAGCTTCTTCCAAGCAATCACGAGAGTGAAGGGTTCTTGTCTCCAAACTCCATGTTACATGCCACAGCGGAACCATTATCGATATTCTCTTTTTCCAATGATTTGTTTTTGGATCAACAGAAAAATAACATGTCAGAACATCTTCCCTCAATATGGTGGTGAGATTGATCATTCCTGAAGAACGGAGAATGGAGCTAGCAACATCAAGAGCAAGAGAGTGCACATTATGGTATGTTTGTTGTGTGTCCGTCCGAGGGGGAATGAAGAACGAAAGAAACTGGATATGTAGATGATAGCTTAATTAGTAGTTCATTGAGCCCATTCATCATTTGCTTGTAAGTAATCAAAATTTCAACAAGCTGCAGATATTAGAGATTAAAGACAGTATGTTTTTTTATCAGTTTTATGATTATTCTAGGTAGTTTTATGATTATTCTAGGCTGTGGAATGTGGATCTTATTCTATTTGCCTAATGGTTTGCTTCTGCTATTTGCCTATTGGTTTGCTTCTCCTATTTGCCTATTGGTTTGCTTCTTTTGTATGACACGTAGCCCAAAATCACTACATACCAAAGGGATAGGGAGCAGTCACTGTTTTATTTATTTCACTCTTTGTAGTTTATGACAACAAGTTTTTGTTATATGCCCGTAAAAAATAAAATTTAATTCGATCCGGTGGCAATGTGATGAATGGAATAAGGCTGTTGAGTGGGCGAAAACAATGTTTGAATAGATGTTGATTCTAGATTAAACAGGTGACTAGTCCCACCTAGGCGCTAAGCGCACCTTTTCCACCCGATTCGCGCCTAGCGATTTTTAGAACATTGACTAACAGGATTCACTCACTACTGATTTGACTAACTGTGAACTTATAACACGTAAACTCAAGAAGGATAAAGTCCCTAACAGCTTCAGTCTTTAGAAATCCATCCTTCTCAATATGGGCTTGATACTCAATTTTTTTGGGGTCTCATCTTTCAATCAAGAACCTCATATCCCTCATTAATTGATTGGTTTCCTCTTGTTACCTTTTCCAAAAAAACATAAGTTGTTGTTAAGAGAATCTCAAATCCATATTGAAATCCATCAACATATGTTGATTTAGAATCTCTAACCTTTTCCAGTTGGATTGTTCTTTATGGGACACGGACAAAGGCAAAGGTTTGATCAGAAATGTAACAATATATCAAACTCAAACATCACAAATAGGAACTAAATTTTTGTGCAGTGGATGATATTTCTGAATATTCCATATGGAAACTTGTTATGGGGAAAAGAAAGTTCAGTAAGCATGGAACCTACTGTCATCGAAATTTTCAATTAATGCTACCTATAAGAGTTTTAATTCTCCAATGAAACATGGAGCTGCTAATTATGTGCAGTTTTAGAAGTTTTTTTGCAGTTTTCCATTGCTCTGTGATCGACATGATTGTTTCGCTTGGAATACTTTAGCCAATTGCCATGGGAAAGACACCAGAGAGAAGCAATAAGCATCATGTTGGACTTCTAATCACGCGATCCACGCAACCAAGATTTTGTCAACTTGAAACCGAACGCTACTCAGCCAAGTTCTTTTTTAAGTTACTAATAGTACTTAGGAAGATATCTGAAGACCAATAGACAATACAAGAGAAAGGACATTAAACACTAATAACATCCCAAAAAAGCACAACAGAGCAAAGAAAACCGGTCAAGCCAAAAAGACGAGGATACTCTTCAGACAAATGAATCTATAAAATTCGTTAGACTATCAAAAAGAAGCATCTGTCTCACAGAAATCAAACTATGCAGCATTACCAAAAAAATAACTTCTCAATCTGCCACCAACAATTCTATCCCTGCAAAAGTCCCTAGCTCTGTCGCGTTACTTTTCACTTAGGAGGTGAGAGTAGCCAAGCCTTTCTTCTAGCCTAATACACTCTTACAAATAAAACATCAGCCCATATTCTCCGGTAACACCAAACTCACCCTAAAACAAGCAAGAATCAGAACAAAGATCCCTTGACAATTCACAATGCACGACAGAGTGCAAGACAAATCTCCCCCCTCCCCCCGACACATGCAACACCAATTGACAACCCTCCTCCTTGTAATCAGATCGTCTTCCATAAGAAGACTAGCTGATTAGCGGTCCTAAAATATAATGCAGCAGGAGACGGCCCCCCCCCACCTTCCAGATACCTTTCCATGGGAATCCATTCTCCCTAATTCCCAACGGAGTCCCCTAAAAGACTTCACATGAAAACTGCCACTACTTACTCAGCAAAGCCTCTATTCCACAGCTCGTGGATTGGTTTACTACGAAGTACATGTCACGCCTGCGATTTTCAACTAAAATAATAATATATTTTCCACAACAAAAGTCTTCCTCTCAAACTATATTTACCCTTAACTGTCATACCAATCCAAATAAAGAATCAAAGTCTCTTCTTCTTCTCTCTAAATATTTTTTTTTTTTTTACATAAAGTCTCCCAAACGTTTACAATTAAATGAGTTCCATAATGATCAAGGAGAGGAATTTACACATAGCTTTACATATATTCTAATCAAAAGGTACAACTTTCCATTGCGAGTAAAGTACACAACATGAATTAGACTAGATGATAAACACTTCCTTTATGATACCAATGAAGCTCTCAAGAGACGTCTCAATGTGCACTCCATGCAATCCAAGCTAAGTGCCATGGCGAGTACCTGAAAGGATAGGGTGAGCTACACTAGCTCGTAGAGATATCCATACCTAAATTACATGCAGAAGTGAAGAAAGATCACAAGGGAAAACATTTTCCAAAAGCATACTTGTTTTGTCAAAAGTGAAGCTCAAAATGTCATACTCACGCTGGAAAATATTTAACTCCATTTCTCAAACACCAACCCTCTCACCCACACACACCAACATTCTTAAAAATCTCAGCTTACCGTTACGGCGTTATCCAAATCAATCCTTGCTTTTTCATTTCCATTTCAATGACCTAAAGATTAATCTTAGTTCTTTAACAAAATGTTTTCACTTTCTTTTCTCATACAACTAGCCAACCTCACCCCAAAATATACACGCTAGGCATGTAGAGTTAGAACATAAGGTAAGCAATGACAAGTCAAACAATATCGCACCTCAACAACAAAGAAACTCACCCGTCAACCCCAAATCAATCTTCAAATCTCAAGTTGAACATCTAGCAAAACTCCTCCACATTAAGATTCCCCTTATAAGTCTGACAAACAAATACCATATATGAAACTCTCACAATGCATCACACCACGAGGTACCAATTATACATTCACACAGAACAAGATGCCCATCACACACCAGGAGGACAAGCCACAATGATTTGGAGGTCTAAAGGGAAGAATAAAAGAAAACATGTATTAACACATTAGACGATCCAAGTTAACAACTCAAACTGACATTTTCAATCTTAGTATGATAATAAATAATAACAAGATTCTCCGTTTTCACCATGTCACGCGTTTCGATTTTATTTCCGGGCATTAAGGACCCCGTGCATCCTATGTTCATTCCGACATCACACCTTTCGGTAGATCCGTGGCTTTCTTGTGCACTTCCGGGTATTTGGGATCCCGTTCATTCCCTGCCGGTCATCACACCAATAGGCGGACCCGTTCATTCACTACCGGTCATCGCACCAATAGGTGGACCCGTTCATTCACTACCGATCATCGCACCAATAGGTGGACCCGTTCATTCCGGGTATTTAGGACCCCGTTCATCCCCTGCCGGTCACCACGCCAATTGACGGGCCCGTTCAAGTTTCCTTCAGCCATTTCATTACTCATGTCATCGATTCTTATTAAATCACCAAGTCACAAAGTTCACAACTTGCATTCAGTGTTCGTGTGCTCCATTTCAATCATATTCCTCACATAGTGTCTCAAGTTCTTGGTTCGGCATTTGACAATCGTATACATCAAGCTACCGTCATACTTTCCGTTAAATGTAAATTAACATCCTTGAACTCATAAAGATACATACCATTATTTATGAAAACGAACCACGACATTAGAATGTGAGATCAAGGGTTTTTTACAAAAATCTGCAGTGGCTACGGGTAGGACCAAAAACGGACTACGTGTAGCGGAACAAATGTTCAGTTTCTGATCAGTGGCTACGGGTAGGACCAAAAACGGACTATGAGTAGCGCCTGGAAATTTCAGCGCGATACACAGATTTCAAGGGCCAACAATACACTTCAAAACAACAATCAGACACGAGATTTAGGTACAAATTCAACTCATCAACGCATAGAACAAGTAAGAAATCCCTACATATCAAATTGGCGAAATTAATCATTTACATTTGACCATATCCAATTAAACAACATGAATTCCAAGGCGACACTTAAACCATTGAAAAATGGACTTCTTCTTCTTTGAATCCATAGGTCATACATCAACAACAGAGTTCGGGTAACCTAACTACGGCCTTGCGATTATAGCTTCAACATAACAGTAAAAACTGGTGCAAAGGCAGAATTTAGGTCAACTTTGGATGCAAATCTGTTATCGCTCGGACATACCCATGGTGCATGGGATGTATCGTTGGAAAGCTCTATGTGTCTAGTTTCTAACAAAACAAACGGTGCGTCATTTCGAGTCCCGAGCTAGGAGTTATGGCCATTACACCAAAGTCCGTCGGTGTTGTCAGATTCTACGCGGGAATAAGTAAAATTGATTGAAAAATCATAACTCTTTCATCTTAAACCCAAAAACATTGAAACCAACGCCAAAGGTTGCACCACTACAAGCCCTACACTCAGTAAAAATTCCAGGTTCAGAAACGAGAGGAGGTTAACCCAACAATCAAAAGAAAAACTGATTCGCAACCATTTTCGCACCAGTCAACCAACCCTGCTTTAGAAATTCACCAAAAATTGTATACTTAACCAAATTATTTGATTCCAACGCCAATCTCTTCTTAACTTAAATATGCAACTCCTGTAAAAGACCCAAAGCCACCCAAAATGTTCATCATGCCCAGAAAATTAAAAGAAGACTGCCACGCACAGATTCGCGTATCCAGGAAACAGCCGGTATTCAAAAATTCATAACTAATTGTGTGATTATCCGTTTTTCATGATCTTGGTACCGAAATCTTTGTATTGAAACGTACTTTAACTGTTATGAAGGCACCAAAAATTGATTCCTAGCAGAAGGGCTCCCAAAAGACAGATTTCCAAAACCCACGAAATTTTCAGCATATACCAGATTTGTTCAAGACTCAAAATAAATGATCAAACTCGATTCTCGTACATTAAACCAACACTTAAACATGTAAAGAAGGCAAGAGATCCCTACCTCGAGGGTTAGAAGCAAGCCCGAACATGGAGGAAACTTCGAAGTGCTCCGATCGTGAATTTTTTTCGATGGATAGGAAGCTCTCGTCGCGTAGAACAACTTTAGTACTTGGGATTTTTCAAAAGTCTCACTCGTGGTCGATGAAATCGAAGAGAGAAGGTGAGAAAGGTGAGAGCGAGAGAGACGCCGGAGAAGAAGAAAAGAAAGGAAAGGAAAAGAGAACAAAAAATAATCTCCTGCTCCCTTCTTTTTTTTGGGCGCGGTTATTCGCATTCGTTTATTTTCTCTCGTAACCCATTACATTTCGGTAAATGGTTGTTGAAAATCATAAATAACATTTCGGTAAATTGCTGTTGAAAACAAGTTTATATTTCGGTAACTATATGTCGAAAATATGTTCAACTTTCGGTAAACAACTGCCGAACATGCATTTTCGGTAAATATCTGTTGAAAAAAATATTATATTTCGGTAATTGGATGCTGAAAATATATCTCAATTTCGGTAACTAACTGTCGAGTATAATTGGAAATTTTTAACGGGCTATGAGAGTAAATAGAGGGCTGCGAATAGGAGCGCCCTTTTTTTTTTACTTATATAGCACAAATAACACTTTCACCCTTTCACTCCTATTGTATCACGTCAACTCCCACAACTTACAAGTCATCTCACATTGACCCAACTCATATCCACATTGTTATACACACTTTGATAATCCAAATACATATTAAACATTTAAAATTTGAGAAAATAATTATGGGTCTCTAAAGTACATGCCGTCAAAATCTAGAGTGTAAGGTTATTCATTCCACAAACTCAGGTATTGTGCCTATTTCTGAACCAAGGCCAGGCCTATAACCCGCATCTTTCATCTTTAAGGCTAATTGTTCTAATGTTTCATAGATTTCATCACATTGAGGATGCTTTTGATTTTTAGACACAAAAGAGTTAACACAACCCACATTAACCCAACGGCAGCCAACATCCTTTGTCAAACCCTTTTCCCGCATCCCTTTTCTCACTCTCAATGTCTGAGCGTCTGTGTTCCAAACATTTTCCTTATTTAATTACCTACTTTTGTGATTAGCTATTTAACTACCTGCTTAACAAGCCCCAAGTTGAGAATGCCCCAGGAAGTCCGAGGCCATGGCCTCTCTTTGGCTTTCATGAGGACTCTATCCCAAGCAATCCACAACCTTCCCATGACATTCTCTTGTCCCAAGGGCTGCCCCACTCTAAGTTTCTAACAGTGTCACCCATACACAGCTTCCCTCTCTCCTTTCTCAAACCCAGCACTACAATTGATAGCTACCCAATACATATCCCTAGAAACCATGCTGCCCTTCAAAAAAAACAAAAAACATTTGGATCATGTTCATACTAATGAGAGCATGGACACAAGCACAAAACATATTACTTATTCATTCGGATAAGTACATAACTAATCATAATTCTCCCGTACCCTAATTTTAGCCCTTCATAAAAATATTCATGCCAGTTTTCGAATAAGAAAATAAAACAATTCTGTGCATTAACCTTTTTTCATTCCAATTTAAAAATCACAATTAATTTTTAAATTGATGAAAAATAATTACAAACAAACTATACACAAAAGCGCTTTATGTTTTTATCCAATAAACGACACAGTTCATTTTTAAAAACGACAATGACAAATTATAGAAAGGATTGAGCTTTTTTCTTCTTTTTTTCAACAAATGTAAGAACATCATTGATATAAGGTAAAGTATATTCCTTCTAAAGTCTTTCCTATTGTTCTTCTTCTTTCCACTTATGGGACTTGAGCAATAATGATGTTTAATCTTTGAGATAAAGGGAATTGGGGGTACCATTTCTTTTGATATTTCTCAGTCACGGGGTAAAATGCACTACCAAGTTCTGAGATAGGCCCAGAACAAGTACGAATACCAAGTTTTGTTCATTAAGTATTAACGAAACTTGAGCTGTAAGTACTTCCTAATTTCCAAAAATTTCACTCCCAAGTGCCATCTGATTTCTTCTTACTATATAACTACTTTCAAGCATATATATATCTAAGAATCCCACATATTTTACCAAGATTTCTCATTTGTCACAAAACCGAAAAAACCGAACCTTTCCTTTCGCTTGGTTGTGCTTCAAAAGATCTGTGCACAATCTGTCATTTGGTTGTGCTTCTCTTACTGTCAAATCTTGTTTTCTTTTTTTCCCTTTTGGAAAGCAAAGTTTTCATTTGGAATTGAGCTAAAAGGTTATTTCGTGACAAAAAAGTTTGTAGTTTGCTGATGCTGCTCTTTTGATTCAGATTCAGTACTAATGATAGACCTTGACCATGATCATTCTCTGTACCTATCTGTATATTTATTTTATACAGTGACTTGAGCTTATCCATAACACCAACAGCAAATAAACCCTTCAACAGATCAGATGATAGTAACGATTGTTGTTTCCGAAGTTGTCCATAACTAAAAGTGTTGAACACTAGGCATATATCCGTATTAGAGAACAATGTCTAACCATATGAGAAGAAAACATAACGGGCATCAGAATCCATGCCTAGCAGTATAAATAACTGGTATAGGAAAGGGCATAATGAAGTATGGAGCCAATTCCCTCCAATACCGGAGGCATTCTTAACTAGATGGGGGAGCTACCCAATCACATTTGAGGCACAACTGAATACTCGCTTACTAACATTTCAAAGCCTCTATTTCAATATCCTCGATCAAAATATGTTCCATTTACCAGAGCCAAACTAATGAAATTGCTACTGACAGCTTGTTGGAAGCTCATGTAATATATGACATGTATATACAACTAATCAATTATTAGAAGGGACGGAGTGGTTTTTATGTTGGAAATATACCTGATAAGGCTTTGAACTTTCACCTAAAGAAGCTTCACTGCGTCTCCGAATCTGTCCTCCGTGATTAGGAGAGACGAGGGTCTCGAGGTACAGGTCCCCAATATAAAAATCAGTTGGAATGCCAGAAACAACTATGATCCTCAGTGTTTTTTTTTTCCGAATTGTATAGAACCAGTTTGTTTCCCACAGACTCATCCACTATCTCTTTGTAAAAATCAAAATATCTTTGCCCTTATTGCCAACACAAATTCGTCTTCAACTGACAAACACGACACATAGAATATTCCCGACCGAGGATTAGAAATCGTAAATTTGGTCCACGAGTCTCTTACCCCGTACTTCTTCATCATCCAAACTACTTCTTCATCATCCAAACTTCAACTCCGTAGTCATGACTCGGCCACAACAACAAAGAGAGAGAACCCCCAATAACCGCCATTTGATGATCAGTGAACTCACCAAAATACCTATACTTATCAAAAGAAGCAGGCAACTTGATTTCCCTTAAAATCTCACCCGACATATCAAAAGCAGCAACAGTCATAGGGGTACCCACAGTAAGCTAATGGAGACGTTCATTAAAAGAAAATCCGTCCGGAACCTCTGGATACTTGTAATCTGTAACTTTACTTACCCTCCAAGCATCAGATTTCAATGAATACACAGCACGTAGACGGTAAAGGAGCACCACAACCTTGTAATCATCTGTCGACGAGTCATAACCCACTCCAAATAGAATAAATTGTATAGTAAACAGATTCCAAGAGATTGGGTATTTGGGTAGTTTCTTACATTCTTTAGTGAAGGGATTCCACAAGAAGTTGGAATCGTTACTTGGGCCGGAAACCAGAACCAAGCCATGGCAAGATCCCCAAACCTTGGGCCACTCGGCGGAAGGAAAATCAAGCTTCTCCACGGTGGGATTCGTGGCGGCGAGATCGACCGAGTAGAGCGCGAGAGGAAGGGGAAACGAGAATGATTTTTGGGGGTTTGTTGGTGGTATGGTTGAAGGTGGGTTTGGCCGTTTGGGCGAATTGTGGGGAAGAGAAATACAAGATTCATTTCTTGGCTATAACTAATTTTTTGGGTGTGGCAGTTATTATTGTGATTTTACTGTTTTGCCCCTACAATTTTTGCAAATACTCCTATATTGAATTATTGATAGAGAGAAACTTATTCACGGAGCGGCGCAATCCTAGCCATCCATTCGCGCAATCAATGGCTAAGATTCGTTTTCAATTTTGACCGGTCACAATTCAATTTCAATCCGAACCGTCAAAAATACTTTGGCAATACATGATTGGCTATATAAAGCGTTCTTTACGGAATGGTCTGCAAATAAGATTTTTTGATTATGAAAATCAGTTTCTATATATAAGGCAATTTCTGAAGAGGAGAAAAGTACATTCAACTTCATTGTGGAACAAAATCTATTAGAGCATCCGTAATGGAATAATCAAAATGAAATGGGTGAGAGCATCCGTAGTGGAATAATCAAAAGTTGTACATCATCCTTTGGTTATTCATTGCTAAGGTTAGCAATGTAGAGGTCTACAATAGTACAATTAAAATTGAATAACCAAAACTTGACACAACACTTTTTCAACTTATAAAAATCTTAAAATTGTGATATAGAAAACAAACTTTTTAAAATAGTTTTCTAACTAATAAAAACAGGTTATTAGAAAAAGAGAAAATAATTTTTTGAAAACTTTCATTTTAAAAAAAGTTTTCAAGAAAAAGATTTTGAAAAAAAAAAGAACAGTTTATGAAAAAAAATGTTTTAATTAAAAAAATGTTTTGAAATAAACTATTTTTGCAAAAAAAAAAAAAAAAGTTTTTGGGAAAAACGGTTTTAATAAAAAATAGTTTTCACAAAAAAAAAAAACAAGTTTTTGCAAAAAAATAAAAAACTATTTTTAAAAGTATTTTTCTTAGAAACATGTTGAAAATTGAAGAGAGAGAAGGTTTTTGTATTCTATGAACCTGTTCTAGGTGAGCTGGTTGTTTTCCTACCATTTACCAATTCACCCATTTTTTCAATCCTCATATTTCAGGGCCAAGAAGTAATCGATCATGAACAACTTGATTTTTACATAAATTAACCCAAATTAAAAACCAAAACAAAAGAAAAGGGGAAAAAAATTATTATCAATCAATGGTGTTGTTTTGGCATACCTTTAGAATGCGGGAGAAGGAGATTTAGCTTTCAGCGGTGGAGAAGCAACGATAGGAATCCATGACGGAGAAGGAGGAACGGTTTTGGAGACCTTTGGTGATAGAGGATTGATCAGAGGTGGAAGGAATTGAAGATGGAGAAGCAACCGAAGTCCATAAGGGAGGAGGAGGAACGATTTTGGCGGGAGAAATAGGAGTCGATGAAGGGTTTATTATCCCAAAAATCTGAAATGGGAATAAAGGGGCAGCACCAAACAGAGCCGTCATGGGCTAACATGCAGCTTGTATCCTCCCCAGCCCCAAAACGACGTTGTTTTGGGGCACAACACGAAAGACAACGCGCTTGGGGCAGCACCTCCCCCGAGTCCTCTTTGCATCAACTGCCCCATCACAAATGTTTAGCCATGTTTCCTCTACTGCTTGACATTAATGTCAGAGGAAAATCCGTATTAGAGACACAAGGTGGGTTATAATCCTTATTGATATTAATGAATTTCTAATGTGTTTAAAAAAAAAGAAAATTATTTGTGTTTCGGGAGCAATGCTTCTTCCTCTCACAAAAGTGTTTGGCGCATGTACTTCACATACTTTTATGTGGAAGAGGATCATTGCTTCTGGAATACAGAATAATCTCTTGTAAAAATACCCCTTTTATACATGAATTAAAAGAACCGGACCGTCTTGATAGGGCTCTTTGTGATATCTTTTCGTGTCTATTTTGATTATCAAAAATTTTTATTCTTAAAGCTCGATTCGAGTTCGACAAAAATCATGCCTATTTGATAGTTGAAAAATATGATTTCTGTGGAACAAAGTTAGAGTATCTTGTAAAACAATATGGTGTCTCAAGAGTTATGTGTTGAGATTTATTAGACCGACATGATTTTTTGGCGTGCTTAAAGTCATTTTCCCTTCTATTAACGAAATGAAGTAATGAACCCGACATAGGCTCAAGGAGTCCAATACGGTGGGTTTAATTCAACGTGGCCAAACCAATTTTTACGAAGTTAAATTCACCTCGATGAGATACTAGTTGGTGTCCGATTAACATAATTTTTTGTAAAATCAAAATTTTCTACCCGTTCTAAAAAATGAACAGATCCGATTATTCTAGGCCCTAAAAACGTCCGTACATTCCCCAGGGGTTCTTAAACCCAAAAAACGACGCTGTTTTTTTTTTAAAAAAAACCGTCTTTTTTTTTTTCTTTTTTCTTTTTTTCCCTTTCCTGCTCCCACTTCCCACCAAAAGCAGGGAAAGAATTTCAAAAAGAGATCTCACGAATCCGAATGGCTCGAAGCTAATCAAAATCCCAACAGGTCCCCTCTCTCTCTCTCTCTCTCTCTCTCTCTCTCTCTCAAGATCTATAATTACTTAATTAGGGTTTTTTTCTTCATAATTTCTGCAAAATTTCGTGATATTTGTTTGGCATTTTATTAATCATTCATTTTGCTTTCCTTCTACCTTTGTACTACCAATTCTCATCTAACCGACGCGATACAGATTTGTCTACTATTTTTCCTTTTGGATGAGCTTGAGGGCAAAGTCATTCATTGATCTCGTGTCTTGCTTTGCATTTATAAATGTGCTAAATGGGTTGGTTTCAAAATTCAGCCTTCCATATCAGTAATATCGCTTTTCATCTTTAAAGCCATTGCAAACTAGTTTGGCTTGAATCCAAGGGGTTGGCCTAGTGGTCAAACCCAGGACTTAGGGTTTGCTCTCCTAAGGTGCCATCAACTCCTTTGGGGTGAGTCCACACGGAGTTGTGCCTTGGTTTTAACTGGCTCCTGCTAGCAGCCAGTGGGATTTAATTGGCCCCCGCTAATAGACGGTGGGATTGGTCCATAGGATTAGTTGAAGTATGCTTAAGCTGGCTCGAACACCTGAGCTGTCAAAAAAAGAAAAGTTGTTTGGCTTCAAAATCAGGTTAGTTATCCTTGTTAATTTTAGCTTGTATTAATTCCCTTTTTGGACTGGGAGATCGTACTCGTTAATTTTATGTGCTGCTGTTGTTGCTGTGCTCCAAACACCTGAAAGTTTGTGACATTCAACCAAGCACTAAAAGATGATGGGATGTTTATTCAATTGCACTTTTGATATCTTTCACGTGGAAATAACTTCCACGTAAAACCTCAACAATCATGTACTGAGAAGAATATGCAGTTGTTCAATTTTAGTCAACCAGTTAGTCATTGTAGATAATATGCATATGTGTATGTATGACCAGATAAAACGATAAAGGGCCCAATTACGTGACAAGAAAACGTCACTTGCTATAGAAGTTGGGGAGAACACACGGAGGTTGAGTTTCAAGGCCATGGGGTCTCGCTTACAGATTCAAGGGGACGAGTCAGTTCTTTTACGCATTACACATTCCAACCTCAAGAGCTTCTCTACTGATGTTCGCTTTTCTCTTCAGGTACTGAACATAACCGATTTTCAATGTTGAAATGTGCATTGTTCTTCAAGTCCACTGGCTTTAGTTTGCTAGGTTGCATTTTGCTCATATGCTGCATTAACTTGTAGTGTTTTCATAGTGTATTTGGCATTTAGCAATTTGTTTGAATATGCTCTTTGATTTACTTTTGAGGGGGGGTTTTGTTTGACACACGAAACTAGCTTACTTGCTCTACTTGCAATGTGTTCTGTGACCAAGTTTTGTTACTTCTCTGACAGTTGACAGTCAAAGCCGTGAAGGAAAAGATGTGGAAAAAATGTGGTACTTCTGTTAATTCAATGGGACTTGAGCTATATGATGACATGGGTGCCAAAATTTCAGAATTAAGTGATAACTCGAGGCCTCTTGGTTTTTATTCTCCACAGGACGGGTTAGTTGACTATGCTTTTGTAGTGTTCTTTTGATCTGTAATAGAAGCATTATGTTGTGAGAAGTGACTCTGCATATTTTGATTTATGCAGTGCTAGTTGCTTTGCTCTATTACTGTTATGAGGCACTTATGGATGTTCTATGTTGTTAACATCAGTAGGAAGTTTGCATTCCAGCATCTACAATGATATGGGACTTATTAAATGCCAACCCTATGCGATGCTCGTTTCGTTAAATATGCAGGAAGTTTGTGGAACCTCCGATTTGCCCTAATTTAATTTTGCAGTATTCGAACCAGTTCTCTCTATTGTTGTCTTAGTTTGGTTTACGCATTCTACGTGATCTTTAGATTTGTGTTCATAGGTTTCACATATAGACATAGATATGCAGAAAAGATGATAGGCATTTTGGATTTATGGATACACTCATATAAATGTACATACGTATGGATATATATGATATTTATATATATTTAGAGAGAGAGAGAGAGAGAGAGAGAGAGAGAGAGAGAGAGAGAGAGAAGAGTGTGAAAATCATTTCCAAAAATGAAAATCCATTTAAGGAATATATCTTTAAATGCTCTCGCGTTCATTTTTCCTGTTTCTTTTCAAAGCTGTTTTCCCCAGCTTTTTGGTTGATCGGCTGTTTTCCCCTGCTTTCCTCGCTGTGTCAAGCTGTTTTTTATGCTGCTTGGATAAATTCTCGACGCTGAAGTTGTGATATACCCAATACATGGGTGGACTAGTTTTATTTTCATTGAAGAGTTTGTTCCTTGTTTACTATCGTTGCTTAAGGTGCATTACAATGAAATATTAGGTCGTGCCTTGAAATGTGTTGTGTTAACCAATAGCACTCATTACTTTGTGTTGCATTATTTGATTTCTTTCTTTCTTCTTTGTTTTTTTGTTGTTTTCTTAGAAGTATACTTGTGGCAGATCGTATGCAAATAGGTCCATGGTTTCGTTAGATAACTGGCTTATCTCTATTATGCTATAGGTATCGATTGCATGTTATTGATTTCGATCCATCATCAGTTACCTCTGGCGGCTGGCTAGAAGACACGTCACTTGTAGAGAAATACAAAATATCTGAAGAAGCCTACGATAAACTTGATGGCAAGTATTTATAAACTCTATTTTGCATGGTCAAAGACTGAAACTTGTGTACACATATCTCCTTTTGGCTCATCAAGATGCAGAATGCAATATTTTGGAGATTGCTTGGTTTCGAGCCAAGCCCAACATGGGGTTAGGAACAAAAGTGGGGATTTGCTTTTTAGTTATTCGGTTGTAGGCTGTAGGAGTAGCCCGTCAGTTGTCATGCAAGTCGTCTATTGGGATTTATGTTCGAGGTCGTAGATAGAGTTGCAACTTGTGAGTCAAAACTTCACTATCCAAATAGGAAATCAAAGTTCTATTTGGACTTCCAATTATCTTTAGTCGGTATAATATCATTTCATTATCCACATTGTTTGAGCAGTGATGTGGCAGATCAAATAGACATTAGTCAATTGATTGCAGGTGTGCATCATTAGCCACGTGGCATGTGAATCGTGATAATTGCCTGACTGAATTGCTCTGTTAACCTTGTTTAGCTTAGTAGAAGAAATTATCAGTTCTTGTGAGATTGAACAGATGGCAGATGGCAACATTTGTTGGTACAGGATTTACCTAATTATACTAAGTTGAACACCAAAAGACCTTTCTCTGGTAACTGAAAAGAAAGTTGAATCTCAATAGCAATGAAAGGCATGACAACCTAATTTGTCACATAGGTTGTCCGTGTTTTCACAGGTGTAAATGAATGATGACACAATTTCTTGGCCAAGCACACTAGCTGGCAATTTTAGGTTTCTGTCGATTGCAAGGAGTTCCAACAGCCAAGCTGTTTAGTTTTTTCAATTGGTTAATTTAAAATGTATTACCACCTGCTGAATTAAAAGAAAAGGGAATTATATGAGCATTTTTTTTTTATCTTACTGAATAGATTCTGTGCAAGCGAGGATCATCGTTAGGTTACCTTGTTACCATTAACTTGGTATTAGAGGCTACAATGGACATGGACTATATGTGGACATTTAGATAGGTTGCAGTTTATCCAGAATTCTCAGTCTGAGGTAAAGGTTCTTCTTGTTATTGTTTGTGTGGACTTCATGATTGTAGTGGCGATGTTTTGGAGATGAATGAATTCTCAGAAAGCTGTTTGCGGAGATGATTTGGAACTTAGCTAAAGAGTATGAAAACAAAAGTGCAGATGCATATAATGTTCACACTAACTGTTGAGGTCTGTAGACGGAAGAACCATGTCCCCCATTTATTAGGATTGTCTTTGATCTATCCCTTTGGTAGTAGTTATGCCTTTGATCTCATAGGAGAACTTGACACATTGGCCTATAAATCTTATAAAGTTCTGTTAACTCAATGTTGTGTAAAGTGAAGATGGAGTCCAACTGTTTTGAAAAGGTCTATTAGTTGGCGGTGGATGGTAGATTCCCTAACCTGTAATGAACTTCATGACTAATCTGTTTGTGCAAGTTAATCAGTGATCCATTCTCCTTAAGGATTTGCTAGCCTTAGGCTACAAACAGAGCTTTACGAACTCATCTTCACTAGTTGAGGAAATTCTGTTTGGTAAATAAGTGAAGCCTTCTAATCATAAGCAAAAAATGCCTTGTAACAATGTGCCTACTTTAGTCTCTCTCTCTCTCTCTCTCTCTCTCTCTCTCTATATATATATATATATATATATATATACACACACACACACACACATATATTCACACAAAAACATGCATATAAATCTTGTTGTAGGCACGTGTTTTCATCTTAGGTTCAGCTGCACGATACTTGGTATGGGTTTCTGTAATTGAATATTGGAGTTAGAGCTGGCCTATGAAGCACCGACACACCTACGAGTCTCCATATCTGTATCGGACAGTTTGGGATCACGCAACACACTAGGGAGAAGCCAAAATACTTTTTTAATTTTAATTTTCTTTATGGTGGAACAATCTTGAGACATGGGGACACGGCGGGGTAGCTTTCGTAAATTTTAAAGCTTTTCCGGGAATACCTATTAGAACTTCAAAAGTGTGTTATTGTTACTTTTAAAGCTATTGTTATTTTGAACATCGTTAGTTTCATTAGAGCTTGTATAGAATCTGACACAAGGTTTTATCTTATGAGGAAAATAGGAGAATTTGGAAGCCTTTTCGAAACATCTACCAAGTTTCTGCTTTAGCTGTGGTGTTTTTGATATGTGTATGTGGTGAACCGTCAAGAATCCTGGCTGCAAATGCTGTAGGTTTGATATCTGTTTTTGTCGTCACGGGTCTATTTTTGTCTTGCTTGTTACTTGGTTTTGAGGAGCATTTAGGAAAAATTTTCCAGCCCCTATTAGTGAAATATTTGGCTTCAAGCTGCAATCTTTCTTCTTGTTAATACGGACCAGCATCTACGCATACATTGTTGCTGCCGCCCTCTCAACAGCCTCATTCCATTTATGTCATGATTGCCGCCAAATTCATCTGTAACCACATCTTGTTGGCATAAACTACCATGAAGAATTAACAGAAATCCTATTGGTACCGACGGTACCCATAGGGAAAATGCACCGACGGCCACCGGACGGCCGTCTCCGGTCACCGGACGGCCGATCCGAGCCGTCCAAAAATTTTAAAAAATAAAACCGAGTGGCCTTACGCGAGAATCAATGGCATCCGAGGTGTGTAGGGTACTTGATCCGAGTACCCCTTTTTCGTGTATATACACGTATATACAAATATACACGAAAAATGGGTGCTCGGATCAAGTACCCTACACACCTCGGATGCCATTGATTCTCGCGTAAGGCCACTCGGTTTTATTTTTTAAAATTTTTGGACGGCTCGGATCGGCCGTCCGGTGACCGGAGACGGCCGTCCGGTGGCCGTCGGTGCATTTTCCCTATGGGTACCGTCGGTACCCATAGCAGTACTCAAGAATTAAATTACACAGTGACTCCTTCCTATCCCTTTGCATCATCTGAACGTAAGTCAAAGATGTTCAACCTGAAATTGTGTCCAAGAATAAACTGACAGTGAACATTTCAGAAAGAGAAATTCAGTGGCTATTTTAAAATGTTGAATGCATGCCTCTATGCAGCGATTGTGTACCACATACCGTACAAAAGAAGCAAACCATCAAGCAAATAGAAGCAGCTCTACATTCCAAAGCAAAAACATAACTTCTAAAAAAATCGCATTATTCGAATTATCATATCAGCAGTTACTTGAAATTCTGATTAATTACAAATGAAATAGTGAATGGGCAAAATGAACTACTAATAAACTAACATCTATAGCTCCAATTTCTTTTGTTTTTCATTCCCCCTCCCAAAACACACGCAAGCCAAATGATCACCGAGATAAAGAGCGGGAATTCAGTCCCAAGGGGTCTACGTACAGGCTTCACAGGTGGGTGTCATCGATCAACTCTTAGCTTATGTTATGCAGAAAACAATAGATTCATAAGGCTGTAGCATTCATTTCTTAGAGGAAAAAGACGAACGCAAGCAGAATATCCTCATATCCTGAGATGAGATCTGTGAACGTAAGAGTAATGTGTGATGGGCATTAGACATGGATGGCTTGAATACAGGCTATAAAGTCTTCTTAACATAACTGGGTTGGCAACTTGTGCAGGAAAATGAGTTTGTGGGTCTTTAGACGCAAGTACAAGGAGAGGGGCAGAACATCTAGGAAATAAATGCTTCTAAGGTGTGTTTTTCGTGGAGAAAGGGTCGAGAGAGGCCAGGAGCTACTACGAAGAGGAACCCGTTGGCAAGCTGGTGATGGGTTCTCTACTAAATTCTAGGTGCACCCATGTTGGCATAAACCACAATGGTAAATATAAATGACACAGTGACCTCTTTGTATCATCTCATCTTAAGTTAAAATACCTTTACATTTCACTAACCTAAAGCTGAAATTATGTCCAGCAATAGCTTTATGAACCATACTTTCCAAACTAAATAGATGGCAAACATTTAACAAGGAGAAAATCAGTTGATATTTCAAATGTCGAATGCGTGCCTCCATGGAGAGATTGTGTAGTACACGACGTACAACAGAAGCAAACCAATAGGCTGATGGAAGAGGCCCTTACATTCAAAGGTATAGAAAACTCTTAATTGATAAATAAATAAAAAAACAATCAACATTTAAACTATCATTTCTGCAGTTTGTTGAAATTTAGAGTACTTAAAAATGAACAACGAATCGTTTCAATGAACTAGTGCAGAATTATCACAATGCCAAGGTGAACAACTTTCTTGCTCCTCCTGTTCCCAAATAGCTTCAAGTTCTTCAATGGTTAACTCATTCGCATCATCACTCATTAGAAAATTCTGATCTTGCACAAATTGTTGATCTTTTGAGAAGGGAACAACTTCTGTATCCGGTGTCGCAGTAATAACACACTCCATCTTCTTTTCTTGCATAACCTCAGGTCTAACACGCTTTGCAGATTTCGGACGCTTTGCGGATTTCGGAACTACAAGGTCATTATCAGTAGTGGCAGCCTCAACAATCTTTCTTTTTCTCGGAGAAATCTTGGTGTACTTTGCATCAAATCTTTTTATCCTGCAAAGAACATATTTGCCTTTACTTTTATCAGTATTGCTATCACGGAGAGAATACTCTTGCATGATCCAGTGGCCTTTTTTCACAGGCCCGTCCATTGCAATAGGTTCGTCGGCGGCAATCTCAAAGTACAACGTTGTCTTGTACCCTATTGCACATTTACCGTTCTTAACTTCTTCACGAGCCGTCTCTCCGTGCCATGAGCCACAACCGGCTTTTCTGGCAATCCTGTTTTGGCTGGCCTTGATCAAGGTCGTGAAAACGTAGATTGTACCTTCTGTCTTCCATAAATCTGTCTTCTTGTCTTTGGTTTTGGATATCTCCCATGGGTCTTCTTCTTCGTCCATAAAAATCTGCCACGGGGCTTTGTCGCCGTAAATCTCACGATCGATAACGACGTCACAAGGCAGGGCTTCGTTCGTACACTTCTTGTCGAGATATTTTAGAAGGAGTTCTTGATCTGTAGGCGTAAAGTGATAGCCTTTTGGTACAGTCATGTTGCTGTTCCTCTCTCTCTCTCTCTCTCTCTCTCTCTCTCTCTCTCTCTCTCTCTCTCTCTCTCTCTCTCTCTCTCTCTCTCTCTGTGACTGTGTGATACTACGTTCGAAAATTGACAAAGGAGGTTATAGGGATATATATATGCGCAACAGAAGCTAGGGCGGCGGGACTTAATTGAATGGGAAAATCATTGAATGCACCAAGTTTACACAGGTGGGACGCGCATCGAGATTCTACACAATTGATCCGAGCAATTCAATTTGTCCAAAATATTATTTTAAGGGTTCTAAGTCGATTTTTGGTTTCTGAATTTACAGGAGTCAAAAGTTAAAAAAATTGATAAGATCTTACCGGTACTCAATTTGAACTAAATTTTTTTTACAACAACATCCTAAAAGCTATTTTAATAAAATGCAAGGTTCAAATCATTGGTATGGAAGTCCGAGGTGGATCCCACTCAACTCAGTGTACATTTGATCCCACACAATCTGTTTTGGACCTATCACGAGTCTTCAAAAATGATCAGGGTCGCTCATTTTGTTTAAAATATTTTGACAAGCTTTATATAAAAGATTAGCTTAGTCGGATATCGGTAAGACTGTTTACAATCCATTCAACTTTGCAAGTCCAGACCTGAATTTTGAGTCAAAGTTGGATGCTGCGTAAACGTCGTTATTGATATTTGACTAAGCTGATATTTTACGGGAATCCTAAAAAAAATATTTTAAATTAAATGAACGGCTCCACTTACCCGACAAAAAATGAACGGGTCCGGTCATCTTTAGAGGGTCCGAAACGTATATGTAGGGTCATAGGATTGATGGGAATCTAACAAAGAGTTTTAAATGAATACATACAAATATTACTTTTTCGATTCCTCTTTTTAAGATAAATGAATACAACCTCGAACCCAAGTGGTTCGTTCATCAACCCTTGTTATGACAAGATTTTCATTTTATTCTATGCCGGCTTGAAAATATGGAATTCACGCTAACTTTGGCTCTTTTTAGTGTTTTCAACAATGTAGAATGATTCACATATATTCCAGTAAGCACTGAATTAAATTGGTGACGAAAATCCGGTGTTGTAAAGCTTTTCAAATTTGAGATAAAATTTGAAAACATATGCAGAAAGTCCACCTCACAGCTCGAGATAAAATTTGAGAAGCTAAGAAGCATGGGGAGTTAGACATTAGACATGGATAGCTTGAATACAGGCTATGGAGTCCTCTAAACAAAACTTGGCGACTTGATTCTGTTCTTGTAAATACCCTGTGGATGCCAACATTACCTGCCTCATGTAAATACCCTTAACTCCTGGGGAGTGGCTAGGGGCCTTGTGATAGGATCCTTTTGTTTCGGTAATGTTTATCGTTATTTTGCCTCATGTAAATACCCTTAAATACCCTTATCGTTGTTTCTTGTAAATACCCTTGTGATAGGATCCTTTTGTTGCAGCTATGGTATCTGTTTTGTGTTCCGATCTTAAATTCATGACGCGGGTTCAGTAAAAGGCGAAAATAATTCGCTCTTTGGTCACCGCATGGCTGCGTTGCAGCTTTGGTGCTTTAGCAAAGACTCATTCTACTATTGGAGCATAGCATTACATGTTCAGTAACTCATTCTACTATTGGAGCATAGCATTACAAGTTGGGTTGACATTCCAGTAAGGTTTCCTTCTTTTAGTCCCTCGATCGGCAGTTTGTTTCCTTCATTATTTTTATCGTCGAGTGTTGGAAATGTTTTGAATTGCCTACTTATCTCTTGAGTTTGGAAAGTTGCATGGTTGTGTTGCCCATTGGAGAGGATTATAGGCCATCTTTGCTATTTTGAGCAGGTTCGTTTATTCCTTTCATACATTTATCCCTTGTAAGCCTCTTTAAGCCTCTTGCATAATAACCATTCTCTTGTTGAGCTCCGCCATCCATATTGTGTCTTGAAAAGGGCTAGTTAATGATGTGAAGGTGAGTTATTGAGAAAAAAAGGAGATGAGTGGAGTTGAGAATTATGCTTGACTAGTGGTGATCTTTCCCATTCAAAAATAGAAAGAAAAAAAAACAACAAAAGAATGGGCTTGTAAGGAATAAAAACAAAACTAAAAGGGAAGACACCAATTTATTGTGAAAATGAGAAACACTTGTTCTTAATGTGGGATTGTGTTAAAGGTAGAAAAGAGAGATGTGGTGGAGTTGATAAGAAGGAAAAAAATTAAAGAAAAAAAGAGGGCACGCATCGTTATATTTGCCCTATATGAGCAGTTGTTGGCCTATTCTCGGACACTTGAATATTTTACCCTAACCTTGAAATACTTTCCCTTACCTAACGTTATCACCAGAATTGAAGTCCTATTTGATCCTGGGGGCAATGGGCTGTGAATTGGTGGATCGAGAGAGTTTTCAACACTTGATATTCCTTTCATGAGATCGTGTGTCCACTTTATAGAGCGTTCTTTTTGTGTCATTATGTGCAGAAGTATTTTGCTTTCATTTATATAACGTCTGCCCGCACATATTGAGTGTAATATGAACTTTGTTTCGAGTGATTTCATTTGTTGAGTGCATGACACGGTGAGATTTTAAGTCGAGACTCGGTCCGGAGAGAATTTTTGGTTATTTTTCACTTGTGTATAGGTGTCGTGACTCATTTTTATGACTTGATAGTTTCTAGAACTGCTTATGTCGTTATCTCTTTGCGATGGCTTCATATTCTTTGCTTGAGATATCATTGAGTTGTCTTACATGTTTTCAAATTTCATGTGAAGAGGATTCACGATGTTTTGTGAGTGATCACTGTTGAAAACCCTCACGAGACTTTACTCGTCCTACCGGGGCCGCCTGGGGGTTTAAAAGAACTATCGATTTTTGTTTGTGTTCTTTAGTTGCATTTTATTTTCTGTGCTCAGGACTAGCAAAGTGTAAGTTGAGGGGTGTGATAGGCACGTAAATGTTCACATACGCGCCCTCTAATTTATCATTGTTACGTTTATTTATATTGTTATTTGGAGTTTTATGGGTTTATTTTGTGTTATAGGTATTTGGAGGGTTATCATTGTAATGGGCGTTACTATGGCAAAATTGACATATGAGTTGGCAGATTGGTACGTGGAGTTTCAGCATGGCCAATGATACTAATTTAATTGAGGGGTCTATTCATATTTTATGGGTTTAACTCCCTTGGGAATAAATCGGTTATGTCTTGGCAAGCCAATGGAACTTGCAACATGTACTGCTGAAGTAAAGAGGGAATTGGGTCAAGCCCCAATTGGGTAGAAATTAGTTGCCCAGTTATTGAAGGAATTGAATGGGATGATGTCGGCTACATGGCTTATAAAAGGGGACTTCGGCGGGCTTTTAAAAAAGGGGGGTTTTTTTTTTCCACAGTAGAAACGAAGAACGGGGCTGCCGCGAGATTCAATATTGTTTAGTTTTCAAATTTTGTTTCATTACTTACACTTTGGTAACTCGTTTTAATTTCAGTTTTTTATAAAAGTTATTCATTGATATTTAATTAGTTGATATTTCTTGTTTATTTTTCATCTCGCGTAATAGAAGCATGTCTCTAATTAGGGTTTCTTTTGCTTCTTATTTAATAATGAGTGAGTAGACGTCGAGGTGAGGTTGCGGGGTGATTAGCACACCGTGACTAGGTCGGACACGTTCTGCTCCTGTTTTCTGACATAAAAATTGAAAGATCAATTTTAGGTTAATTAAGAACATTCGTAAGACGAACCTGGACATTGTTGGAGCCCATGTGAACGGGAGAATGAGGGTCCAAAACTCATTCTCCGTTGCTAATGGGTAAACGGGGACCATAAGGCCGGGTTCACATCTTGCGGGGTATCTTTTTCAATCTAAAATCAAACGTTTTAAAGAACACTGAACGGAGCAGGTTAATCCGGACTGGTTACGAGTGCTATGACCCCTACGACCGTACGCACCTCCTTTAAATTATTCAAAGAGAACAATCAATTTCTTAGGTTTTAGTTAATCTCAATCAAATTGATAAGAGATGGCTACCTAAGAGCCCGTTTCTAATAGTAATAGCCCGAGTTTTTAAGGAACACACATCACCGTCTCTATGGATTCGACTCCGGACTCACCGGATATTATGCTACGTCGGTCTCAGCCCTACGCTTGGGATAACCCATTAATTTAGGACTAGGAAATCGTTAACCAGCAACCGCTCAATAAGCGTGAGATCATCTCTGTGATCTTGTGGTAGAGCTGGCCTTGCGTCTGATCTCCTTCGGTGGTTGAGATGGGATTGATTGATTCCAGAAGACTGTATAGGCTTCACAAGCAACCTGGGTAAAGCATCACAATTATCTATGGCCAGAAGAGCTACTATGGTCCTATCTATACAAGTAACTATATAGAAGCCTATGTATGCAGATCAGAGCAAATTCCGCAGGCTTCAGTGGTGTAAAAGGCAAAAATAATTCGCTCCTTGGTGCAAATTCCGCATGGCTGCGTTTCAGCTTTGGTGCTTTAGCAAAGACTCATTCTACTATTGGAGTATAGCATTCCATGTTCAGTAACTAATTCCCTGTTATGTTGGGTTGACATTCCAGTAAGGTTTCCTTCTTTTAGTCCCTCGATCGGCAGTTTGTTTTGTACCCCTGAACTTGTCATATGATAGAGAACAAGTTTGTTCCTAAAGCTTTCCTCCAACGGTATCCTTTGGCTAAAAAATGTACGCTTGGCTATAAAACTGATTTCGGGAAAGAAAGAGGATAGCATTGTATGTGCACGACACATGATTTTGAACTTGTCATTGTATCGGCAATGATGGCACTAAGCAGTATGAAAATGTATTTCCTTTGCACGCGTTGCTTCTTGTCAGGTATTCAACACTTCTGGATTCGAAATCTCCTGCATGATAATACGATGTGTGATCGAGTGTGGTAGCAGTTGTTGGGTCACCATTACGACTTACAATCCATTCTGATTCACAGTCGATTTTCCTCCGTTCTCACCTGGTCGATCTCCAGATTGTCCATGGTAGCACATCCTTGACTTAAAACTAGCAAATTCAATTTGCCCCAAGTATGAAGCATCCCCACTAAAATTAAGAACAAATTGTTCTTCTCCAAACTAAGGAGGGCAAACAAAGAAAAATCCCCAAACTTTAAGCACGCATACACCGATTGTTCTTCTCGCTCTGCACCAAGATGGAATCGCCATGGATTGTTCTTCTCTCTCTCTCTCTCTGCACAAATGGATCCAGAGGCCGTACGTCCAGACTTTTCTTTCTTTATTTTTGGCTTCAAATACTCTTTTAGCTAGGGACTTTTGTAAATCTGAAATGGAGATTTCAGTTATGAGATTTCGTAATTATCATTCTCCTGTTCTTCGTTGAAATGATTTGCTCTTGTGAGTGTAGGTTTCCTCCTGTGTGTGAATATGCGTGGGTGAGTGGAGTCGAGGGCGGACCTACACTTCAAGTCACCTCCACATGTACCTGTTAATTTGGCAAAAGAATTTGACTCCACAATTCTAATAAATTTGCCCCAAGTATGAAGCATCTAGGCGTTAGATCACCTCCTAGCGCCTAGGCGGCCAACTTTTAGAATTCTAGCCTTCGTATACAAGTAAATGATAATGTAGTGGGTCGTGCATTCACAAAGTTTTTTTTTTTAAAAAAAAACGAATTGTTCAAGTCTGAAAACAACCTCTCTGCTTGTAGAGGTAAGGTTGCCTACATCAACCATTCCCCAGACCCAGTAATGGCAGGAGTCTCATGCACTGGTTTTGCTCTTTATTGTTCATCAGAAGGTGTTGCACGCATGGAAGGTGTTGAAACGGGTCATGAAAATAACCACTTTTTCACCAACGTCCGTAACAGTTTCGCGCCCGTTCTAACTAACTTGGAGTAGTTTTTTTTCCCGTTAAAAATTAATAAAGCTATCATATCTCTCTCTCGTCAAGACCCCTCTTTTCATGTTCTAATTGGTTTATCACATGATTTGTTAATGTTTTGAATTCCAAATGCTCTGTTTTCATCTGTTCTTGAAGACCCCTCTCAGCATTTAAATTGTTTCTTTCGGTTCCCTCCATAAATTACTCGACCCAAACACAGCCTTAAACAAGAAAGATAGTAAATTCGAAAGAGAGAAATGGTTGGAGATACTAACTGGTGGCGAAATGTCATCGTGCTTGTGCTCGCGGAGAAACTGCATCATCAGGAGGATGAACGACGTCGTGATCTCCTCGTTTCTTGTTGAATCGCCTCATCGTAGACCTGGTAATTGTTTCCACAGAAAAATGCTTCCCTTAAACATTAGAAGTCAAAAACACCTTTTTCCGTTGTTCAAGATTCTTCGGAATGTATCGAAATTGACGGATTATGTGTGGAAAACTCAGAAGTCAGAACACATGATTAAAAGTTAGGGTGTGACAAATATATATAGCTAATTCTACACACGTTTAGCGGAAAAGTGAGTGGCTATAGGAATGAAGTGGCCTTTTAAGATGTAGTTTGGTCTGAAATTTAAAGATGTTGATGCGGATAGTCTACCCCCAATGCTTATTTCCACCGCTCCACCCACTGCTCGCCTACATGGCGTTGGGCCTCTCCTATTTTAAATAAAAATACTCCAAGAAAAAGGCAGAAAAGGGAAGAACGAAATCCTCCCAATTGCAAGTGAGGCGGAATGCAGTTGGTGCCTACTTTATACTCTCATGCATATGGGCAGAGTTCAATTCCCATAAACACCCAACCCTTCCCCAAGTCTCTAGTGGTTGGATCTAGACACTAGTTTTTGCGACTGTTTGTCATTGCCCCTTTGTCACCTTTTTTCTTGTTTTTCTTTCGGTGATGGTTTGCTATAGGTTCTCTTTCTCTGTTCTAGGATGGATTCGCTGTTTTAGCCTATTTTGGTTGTTATGAAATGGGTTTTGGATCAAAAAAAAAAATTTCATTTGACCGGCCATCGTGTCGTTTCAACACCAAGTAAACTTCAACTTTGCCTCTTTTTTCTACAACATCATCCAAATACCTATAACACAAAAATCAAGCATCAGACCCCGAGTAACGATATAAATGAACCTAGCGGGAATAAATTACGGGGCATTTTTGTGAATATTTACGCAACCATCAGAGCTAGGGGTCCAAACCACCACCATCATCAGCACCTCCCAGATATCAAGGGGGTTGGTATCCCCTCGGGTCCGTTTCTCATTTTTTGGCCATTTTCTGATCACATTTTGATGATCGGCTCCATTCATTTTGTAGAGTTCGGTGAGAACCATATTCATACCAAAAATTCTATTCATCGGACTTTATTTGATATATGATCGGCACATATGAAAATTGCAAAAAAACCAAAATTGGGTTTCTATTTAGTGTATTTTTTGACCAAGTTTTGGTTTTCTTCAATTTTCATGTGTGCCGATCATATACCTACTAAAATTCGATAAGCACATTTTTTGGTATGATTAAGGTTATCACTGAACTCTACAAAATAAACGGAGCCGATCATCCAAATGTGATCGGAAAATGCATGGCCAGAAAATGCAAAACGGACCGGAGGGGATATCAATGTCCTTGGTATCCCCGGTATACATAAAAGTTTCTCTCGTATTGAATCCTCCAAAGATGACCGGATCCGTTCAATTTTTTTTTTGGGGTAAGTCGACCCATTCGTTTTATGTTTAAAATATTTTGTTTAGACTTTCCGTAAAAAATCAGCTCATTTGAATATCAACAAGGACGTTTACGTAACATCCAACTTTATCTCTGAGAAGCAAAGTTGGATGTATCGTAAACAATATTACCGACATCCGAATGAGGCTAATCTTTTATATGAAGCCTGAACAAAATATTTTAAACAAAATGAGCGGCCCTTGTCATTTTTTGAGTCTCAGGATAGATTCAAAACGGATTTTGAGGGATCAAATGTACACCGGGTTATGTGGGATCTACCTCGGGCTCTCATACAAATGATTTGAGCCCTTAAATTTTATTAAAATAGCTTCTAGGATGTTGCCGTAAAAAAAAATTAGTTCCAATTGAGCATTGGTAACATCTTATCACTTCATTTAACTTTTGGTTCATGTGAATTCAGAAACCAAAAATCAAATTAGGACCCTTAAAATAATACTCCTATTTACACAAATTGAATTGATCGGATCAACTGTGTGGGACCTCAATGCACATCGATCCCACTTAACCGGTTGCAAACTTGGTGCACACATTTTGGCGTACCCATGGTACTTTAGATAAATTTTAGGGCAAATTTTCATAGTCGTCCCTCTAGTTTTACAGTTATCTCAATTTCGTCCATCTAGTTTCAATTGCTACCAAATAAACCCTGTAGTTTGTTTTCTATTCCGAATTGGTAAAATCGTTAACACCGTTTATGAAACTAATGGAAAAATATGATTAAAAAATTATGTGCTCAAATTTTCAATTCAGTTGAACCAGTGTGAAGATCTTATTTTTTTGATCATTTTATCCTAAATGGTCGTAATGAATTTTTGGCTTTAAGGCCTTTCAATGAGCACCCGAAGACTACTTATTTAGTTTTAGGGCTCTTTTAGGGTGCTCATTGAAAGGTCTTATAGCTAAAAATTCATTATAACCATTTAAGATAAAATAATCAGAAAAATAAGATCTTCGCACCGTTTCAAACAGATTAAAAATTGGAACACTTAATTTTTTAACTATATTTTTTACTCCCTCCGTCCCTTTTTAAGTGTCCTACTTCGTAACTCCAACTTATTAAAAAGATATCATCATTATACCTTTCACATCAACTTTTTCCTCCACTTTCCCTACTTACCCATCATCATTACACTTTTACTCACTAACTTTTCAAAATGGAATCTACTTTTAGGGCAAAATGAAAAATTCACCAACTTTTACCCACTTACTTTACAAAATGGACACTTATTAAGGGACAGCCCAAAATGGAATACTGGACTCTAAAATAGGGACGGAGGGAGTAATATATAAATGGTATAAAAAATAAGTGTTCCAATTTTCAATCCGTTTGAACCGGTGTGAAGATCTTATTTTTCTGATCATTTTATCTTAGATGATCATAATGAATTTTTGGCTCTAAAGCCTTTCAATTAGTACCCTAAGAGAGCCCTGAAACTAAATAAGGAGTCTTCGGGTGAAAGGCCTTAGAGCCAAAAATTCATTACGACCATCTACGATAAAATGATCAAAAAATAAGATCTTCGCACCGGTTCAACCGAATTGAAAATTGGAGCACTTAATTTTTTAATCATATTTTTCTGTTAATTTCATTAACAGTGTTAACGATTTACCAATTTAGAACGTAAAACAAACTACACAGTTTATTTGGTAGCAATTGAAAGAAGATGGACGAAATTAAGACAACCATAAAACTAGAGGGACGACTACGAAAATTTGCCCTAAATTTTAATTTCTTATCATCTTATGATGTAAATCCTTTAGTCCGACATTTTGTCAACAAACAAGGAGTGAGTTAAGAGTCCAAGACTTTTAACTCAAAGGACACCAAGATATCACCGAGGAAAGCAAAGAATGTAGATCAGGCTGTTACAACTGATGATGACCTTAGAGTTCCGAAACCTGCAAAGCATATTCGAACGAATTTGATGGAAGAAAAGAATATGGATTGCCATATTGTTGTGGCACCAGAAACACAAACAGAAGTCGCTCCTTTCTTGGAAGAACTACTTGTGCAAGAACAGAGTTTTGTGATGAGTAATGATCCAAATGAGCTTACAGTTGAAGAATTTGAAGCCATTTGGGAGGAACAAGAGAATGCAAAAACTTGGTTGAGTGCGGAGCTTCTTCCAAGCGATCACGAGAGTGAAGGCTTCTTGTCTCCAAACTTCATGTTTCATGCCACAGTGGAACCATCATCGATATTCTCTTTTTCCAATGATTTGTTTTTGGATTAACAGAAAAATAACATGTCAGAACATCTTCCCTCAATATGGTGGTGAGATTGATCATTCCTGAAGAACGAGAAATGGAGCTAGCAACATCAAGAGCAAGAGAGTGCACATTATGGTATGTTTGTTGTGTGTCCGTCCAAGGGGGAATGAAGAACGAAAGAAAATGGATCCGTAGATGATAGCTTAATTAGTAGTTCATGGAGCCCATTCATCATTTGGTTGTAAGTAATCAAAATTTCCACAAGCTGCAGATATTATAGATTAAAGATAGTATGTTTTTTTATCAGTTTTATGATTATTCTAGGTTGTGGAATGTGAATCTTATTCTATTTGCCTAATGGTTTGTTTCTCCTATTTGCCTATTGGTTTGCTTCTTTTGTATGACACGTAGCCCAAAATAGCTACATACCAAAGGGATAGGAAGCAGTCACTGTTTTATTTATTTCACTCTTTGTAGTTTATGACAACAAGTTTTTGTTATATGCCCGTAAAAAATAAAATTTAATTCGATCAGGTGGCAGTGTGATGAATGGAATAAGGTTGTTGAGTGGGCGAAAACAACGTTTGCATAGATGTTGATTCTAGATTAAACAGCTGACTAGTCCCACCTAGGTGCTAGGCGCACCTGTTCCGCCCGATTCGCGCCTAGCGATTTTTAGAACATTGACTAACAGGATTCACTCACTACTGATTTGACTAACTGTGAACTTATAACACGTAAACTCAAGAAGGATAAAGTCCCTAACAGCTTCAGTCTTTAGAAATCCATCCTTCTCAATATGGGCTTGATACTCAATTTTTTTGGGTCTCATCTTTCAATCAAGAACCTCATATCCCTCATTAATTGATTGGTTGCCTCTTGTTACCTTTTCCAAAAAAACATAAGTTGTTGTCAAGAGAATCTCAAATCCGGATTGAAATCCATCAGCATATGTTGATTTAGAATCTCTAACCTTTTCCAGTTGGATTGTTCTTTACGGGACACGGACAAAGGCAAAGGTTTGATCAGAAATGTAGCAATATATCAAACTCAAACATCACAAATAGGAACCAAATTTTTGTGCAGTGGCAATATGTTGAATGGCATGATATTTCTGGATATTCCATATGGAAACTTGTTATGGGGAAAAGAAAGTTCAGTAAGCATGGAACCTACTGTCATTGAAATTTTCAATTAATGCTGCCTATAAGAGTTTTAATTCTCCAATGAAACATGGAGCTGCTGATTATGTGCAGTTTTAGAAGTTTTTTTGCAGGTTTCCATTGCTCTGTGATCGACATGATTGTTTCGCTTGGAATACTTTAGCCAATTGCCATGGGAAAGACACCAGAGAGAAGCAATAAGCATCATGTTGGACTTCTAGTCACGCGATCCAAGCAACCAAGATTTTGTCAACTTGAAACTAAACGCTACTCAGCCAAGTTCTTTTTCATGTTACTAATAGTACTTAGGAAGATATCTGAAGACCAATAGACAATACAAGAGAAAGGACATTAAACACTAATAACATCCCAAAAAAGTACAACAGAGCAAAGAAAAACGGTTACGCCAAAAGGACGAGGATACTCTTCAGACAAATGAATCTATAAAATTCGTTAGACTATCAAAAAGAAGCATCTATCTCACATAAATCGCACTATACAGCATTACCAAAAAAATAACTTCTCAATCTGCTCACCAACAATTCTATCCCTGTAAAAGTCCCTCTGTCGCGTTACTTTTCACTAAGGAGGTGAGAGTAGCTTAGCCTTTCTTCTAGCCTAATACACTCTTCCAAATAAAACATCAGCCCATATTCTCCGGTAACACCAAACTCACCCCAAAACAAGCAAGAATCAGAACAAAGATCCCTTGACAATTCACAATGCACGATAGAGTGCAAGACTACTCTCCCCCCTCCCCCCGACACATGCAACACCAATTGACAACCCTCCTCCTTGTAATCAAATCGTCTTCCATAAGAAGACTAGCTAATTAGCGGTCCTAAAATAGAATGCAGCAGGATACGGGCCCCCCACCTTCCAGATACCTTTCCATGGGAATCCATTCTCCCTACTTCCCAACGGAGTCCCCTAAAAGACTTCACATGAAAACTGCCACTACTTACTTAGCAAAGCCTCTATTCCACAGCTCGTGGATTGGTTTACTACGAAGTACATGCCGTCAAAATCTAGAGTGTAAGGTTATTCATTCCACAAACTCAGGTATCGTGCCTATTTCTGAACCAATGCCAGGCCTATAACCCGCATCTTTCATCTTTAAGGCTAATTGTTCTAATGTTTCATATATTTCATCACACTGAGGATGCTTTTGATTTTTTAGACACAAAAGAGTTAACACAACCCACATTAACCCAACGGCAGCCAACATCCTTTGTCAAACCCTTTTCCCGCATCCCTTTTCTCACTTTCAATGTCTGAGCGTCTGTGTTCCAAACATTTTCCTTATTTAATTACCTACTTTTGTGATTAGCTATATAATTACCTGCTTAACAAGCCCCAAGTTGAGAATGCCCCAAGAAGTCCGAGGCCATGGCCTCTCTTTGGCTTTCATGAGGACTCTATCCCAAGCAATCCACAACCTTCCCATGACATTCTCTTGTCCCAAGGGCTGCCCCACTCTAAGTTTCTAACAGTGTCACCCTTACACAGCTTCCCTCTCTCCTTTCTCAAACCCAGCACTACAATTGATAGCTACCCAATACATATCCCTAGAAACCATGCTGCCCTTCAAAAAAAACAAAAAACATTTGGATCATGTCCATACTAATGAGAGCATGGGCACAAGCACAAAACATATTACTTATTCATTCGGATAAGTACATAGCTAATCATAATTCTCCCGTACCCTAATTTTAGCCCTTTATAAAAATATTCATGCCAGTTTTCGAATAAGAAAATAAAACACTTCTGTGCATTAACCTTTTTTCATTCCAATTTAAAAATCACAATTAATTTTTAAATTGATGAAAAATAATGACAAACAAACTATACACAAAAGTGCTTTATGTTTTGATCCAATAAATAACACAGTTCATTTTTAAAAACGACAATGACAAATTATAGAAAGGATTGAGCTTTTTTCTTCTTTTTTTCAACAAATGTATGAACATCATTGATATAAGGTAAAGTATATTCCTTCTAAAGTCTTTCCTATTGTTCTTCTTCTTTCCACTTATGGGACTTGAGCAATAATGATGTTTAATCTTTGAGATAAAGGGAATTGGGGGTACCATTTCTTTTGATATTTCTCAGTCATGGGGTAAAATGCACTACCAAGTTCTGAGATAGGCCCAGAACAAGTACGAATACCAAGTTCTGTTCATTAAGTATTAACGAAATTTGAGCTGTAAGTACTTCCTAATTTCCAAAAACTTCATTCCCAAGTGCCATCTGATTTCTTCTTACTATATAACTACTTTCAAGCATATATATATCTAAGAATCCCACATATTTTACCAAGATTTCTCATTGGTCACAAAACCGAAAAAACCGAACCTTTCCTTTCGCTTGTTTGTGCTTCAAAAGATCTGTGCACAATCTGTCATTTGGTTGTGCTTCTCTTACTGTCAAATCTTGTATTCTTTTTTTCCCTTTTGGAAAGCAAAGTTTTCATTTGGAATTGAGCTAAAAGGTTATTTCGTGACAAAAAAGTTTGTATTTTGCTGATGCTGCTCTTTTGATTCAGTACTAATGATAGACCTTGACTATGATCATTCTCTGTACCTATCTGTATATTTATTTTATACAATGACTTGAGCTTGTCCATAACACCAACAGCAAATAAACCCTTCAGCAGATCAGATGATAGTAACGATTGTTGTTTCTGAACTTGTCCATAACTAAAAGTGTTGAACACTAGGCATATATCTGTATTAGAGAACAATGTCTAACCATATGAGGAGAAAACATAACGGGCATACCAGAAACCATGCCTAGCAGTATAAATAACTGGTATAGGAAAGGGCATAATGAAGTATGGAGCCAATTCCCTCCAATACCGGAGGCATTCTTAACTAGATAGGGGAGCTACCCAATCACATTTGAGGCACAACTGAATACTCACTTCCTAACATTTCAAAGCCTCTATTTCAATATCCTCGATCAAAATATGTTCCATTTACCAGAGCCAAACTAATGAAATTGCTACCGACAGCTTGTTGGAAGCTCATGTAATATATGACATGTATATACAACTAATCAATTATTAGAAGGGACAGAGTGGTTTCTATGTTGAAAATATACCTGATAAGGCTTTGAACTTTCACCTAAAGAAGCTTCACTGTGTCTCCGAATCTGTCCTCCGTAATTAGGAGAGACGAGGGTCTCGAGGTACAGGTCCCCAATATAAAAATCAGTTGGAATGCCAGAAACAACTATGATCCTCAGTGTTTTTTTTTTCCGAATTGTATAGAACCAGTTTGTTTCCCACAGACTCATCCGCTATCTCTTTGTAAAAATAAAATATCTTTCCCCTTATTGCCAACACAAATTTGTCTTCAGCTGATAAATACGACACATAGAATATTCCCGACCAAGGATTAGAAATCGTAAATTTGGTCCACGAGTCTCTTACTCCGTACTTCTTCATCATCCAAACTTCAACTCCGTAGTCATGACTCGGCCACAACAACAAAGAGAAAGAACCCCCAATAACCGCCATTTGATGATCAGTGAACTCACCAAAATACCTATACTTATCAAAAGAAGCAGGCAGCTTGATTTCCCTTAAAATCTCACCCGACATATCAAAACCAGCAACAGTCATAGGGGTACCCACAGTAAGCCAATGGAGACGTTC
This sequence comes from Rhododendron vialii, assembly GCF_030253575.1. Taxonomy (NCBI): domain Eukaryota; kingdom Viridiplantae; phylum Streptophyta; class Magnoliopsida; order Ericales; family Ericaceae; genus Rhododendron; species Rhododendron vialii. Next base: position 34,189,569 of record NC_080561.1, on the reverse strand, counting down.
ATTAAAATAAAATCCGTCCGGAACCTCTGGATACTTGTAATCTGTAACTTGACTTACCCCCAAGCATCAGATTTCAATGAATACACAGCACGTAGAAGGTAAAGGAGCACCACAACCTTGTAATCATCTGTCGACGAGTCATAACCCACTCCAAATAGAATAAATTGTATAGTAAACAGATTCCAAGAGATTGGGTATTTGGTCAGGGATTCCACAAGAAGTTGGAATCGTTACCTGGGCCGGAAACCAGAACCAAGCCATGGCAAGATCCCAAAACCTTGGGCCACTCGGTGAAAGGAAAATCAAGCTTCTCCGCGGTGGGATTCGCGGCGGCGAGATCGACGGAGTAGAGCGCGAGAGGAGGGGGGAACGAGAATGATTTTTTGGGGTTTGTTGGTGGTATGGTTGGTTAAGTGAAGTGGGTTTGGCCGTTTGGGCCAATTGTGGGGAAGAGAAATACAAGATTCATTTCTTGGCTATAACTAATTTTTTGGGTGAGGCAGTTATTATTGTGATTTTACTGTTTTGCCCCTACAATTTTTGCAAATACTCCTATATTGAAAGAGAGAAACTTATTCATGGAGCGGCGCAATCCCAACCATCCATTCGAGCAATCAATGGCTGAGATTCGTTTTCAATTTTGACCAATCACAATTCAATTCAATCCGGATCGTCAAAAATACTTTGGAAATACGTGATTGGCTATATAAAGCGTTCTTTACGGAATGGTCTGCAAATAAGATTTTTGGATTATGAAAATCAGTTTCTATATACAAGGCAATTTCTAAAGAGGAGAAAAGTACATTCAACTTCATTATGGAACAAAATCTATTAGAGCATCCGTAATGGAATAATCAAAATGAAATGGATGAGAGCATCCGCAGTGGAATAATCAAAAGTTGTACATCATCCTTTGGTTATTCATATAAGGGTTGCTAAGGTTAGCAATGTAGAGGTCTACAATAATACAATTAAAATTGAATAACCAAAACTTGACACAATACTTTTTCAACTTATAAAAATCTAAAAATTGTGATATAGAAAACAAACTTTTTAAAATAGTTTTCTAACTAATAAAAACAGGTTATTAGAAAAAGAGAAAATAATTTTTTAAAAACTTTCATTTCTAAAAAAGGTTTTTGGGAAAAAGATTTTGAAAAAAAAAAAAGAACAGTTTATGAAAATAAAAATGTTTTAATTAAAAAATTATTTTGAAATAAACTATTTTTGCAAAAAAAAAAAAAAAAGTTTTTGGGAAAAACGGTTTTAATAAAAAAAAGTTTTCACAAAAAAAAAACAGTTTTGAAAAAAAAACAAGTTTTTGCAAAAAAATAAAAAAGTATTTTTAAAAGTATTTTTCTTAGAAACATGTTGAAAATAGAAGAGAGAGTTTTTGTATTCTATGAACCTTTCTCGGTGAGCTAGTTGTTTTGCTACCCATTTACCAATTCACCCATTTTTTTCAATCCTCATATTTCAGGGCCAAGAAGTAATCGATCATGAACAACTTGATTTTTACATAAATTAACCCAAATTAAAAACCAAAACAAAAGGAAAGGGGAAAAAAATTATTATCAATCAATGGTGTTGTTTTGGCATACCTTTAGAATGTGGGAGAAGGAGATTTAGCTTTCAGCGATGGAGAAGTGGAGAAGCACCCGAAGTCCATAAGGGAGGAGGAGGAACGATTTTGGCGGGAGAAATAGGAGTCGATGAAGGGTTTATTGTCCCAAAAATCTGAAACGGGAATAAAGGGGCAGCACCAAGGATTGGGAGATGCTGCCAAGCAGAGGTGCTTGGCAGCGGTGCCGAGCGCATCTCGGCCGTCCAAAAGTGTTTTGGATGGCCCGGATGTAAAGGTACCGAACGGATTTAAAAAAAAAGAAAAAGAAAAGGAAAAAGATGTTTCGATTCGGGCCGTTGATTCCGAGATGAACGGCCGGATTGGCCGCTCGGCACCCGCTCGGCAGGGGTGCCGCTCGGCAGGGTCCCCGGGTCCGCAGCACCAAACAGAGTGTTCTACGTGGCTTTGTGGTGGCGCGTGGTGATCTAGTGTTGTGCATAGGGATTTTGAAGATGTTCTACGCACTGGAAAGAGTTCTTAGTTTAATAATTTTGATACCAATTGCAATATTGATTTCGGAATAAATATTGATTTTGGACTGATATGAGTACATGTTCTTTATACATGATTTAATGGTGAACAAAGGTGAGTAATTTAAAGGGGTAGCAGGTGGTGTCATGGTATTGTTCTTGGAAAACAAAGAAATCCTTGGAGTTTCCGTGGATGGATTTTGGTGGCTGCTATGGGTATAGTTAATTAGGGTTTTGGGTTCTTAGTTGTCTAGCGACTTGGGTAATTAATCTAGGTTAGTTAAATATTCTTCTAGACAGTCCTTCATTGTTATAGACAATATTATACACGATACAGTTAGTGATAATATTGTTAAATGATTCTTTGTTCAGGTTAGGCTTGTTCCGCATTATTCGATTGCATTAGCTTTGGACCCAAGTGAGTAGTTAAGCATGTTATGTACTTGCGAACTTCCCCGTATCCCTTAAATTATTGTTTTAGAAAATTAATGATTGAAATTGGAAACATGTATTTGTTTTATTTGGTTCTTGAAATTGGCATACAGATTGGTGAAACTATTTATTGTTCGGATAATCTTTTGGTGAGAACTTTGTGGATATTTGATAGGCGCGCGGAATTCATGAATTTAAGCGCCTAAGTAAGAGAAATTAGCGCGTTAGACGTGCTATTAATTCTCATTTTCCATTTAATACGTGCACATGGTTGGATTTTGTGTTTGAGCTTGATTTGCAGGAAATTGAGATGTTTTGGCGCTAATGAGAAGTATTCGGAAAGACCATGATGGAGTTAGAGCGCTAGGAAGGCTTTGGAGACTAAGTGTTGAAGTAGAACTCGAGAGGAAGTGATCAGAATCTCCGTGAGCTCTACAGGGGAATGAGTTCAGCGCTCAGAAGTGGCATAGCGTGTTGCACAAAGTGATCAGAGAGTTGGCTAGCGCTACACCCTTTTTGGTGTAGCGCTACCTAAAGGTTAAGAGAGAACAACAGCCAAAGCTAGGTCAACGGAGTCAACGCCTCAAACAAGTTCGCGAGCGCTATACCATTTGTTGTATAGCGCTACCGAGGGGCTTAAAAAGGGCCTAAAACGTTGACGTTTTGGGTTAAGCCGGTTCCAATTCCGATTAATTTTAGGATTTTTATTGTTTTTAACGGGGATTAATATAAATACCTCGTTTTAAGTTAGTTTTAGGGTAGATTTTTCATTCCAGACTTTTACGTAGCAGCTTTTTCACTAACGTTGTTTTGTTTTCTCTCAGTTCTTAAGTTTTCTGCACTATTTCTTTCAATCGCTTGGATTCTGGTAACGTTTGTCGAATTTCTTCGTTAATTAAAGTTGTTCGTTATTATCTATTCTACGTGGATCTTTCTTTTATTTTTTTTCCGTCTCTTCTGCAATAGATGATCATGTTTCGATCTAGGGTTTTATTTTCTGTTATTTCAAGCATGCGTGAGTAGTTCCCCAGGGTGCAGCCACGGGACGAAGGCGTCCTGTGACTAGTTTAATCAATGTTTTACCTCGGGTACGAATTAATTCGTTTTTCCAACAGTTTTGGGATATGAAAGAAAATCCCTTTCTAATAAACAAAACCCAGGCATCATCAGATTTTAAATGCGCATGAGAGCTGGTGACAAGTGGTGGGCATTTATTAGGAACCCCTTTTTTTCTTATTCTAAAATCAGTGAATTGAATAATTGTGTCCCGAGTAAATATTGGTTAGGCTAGTTGCAGACGCTGGGTTCCCACGGCTGTACTCTCCTTTAAATTTATAGTTAATTAAATCAATTCAGTGATTTAGGTAGTAAATCAATCAATCAAACAAAGGGTGGCTACCTAAGAGCCAGATTAAACTAAAGTTCATCACAATTGAGTCAACACCGTCCGTCCGTCTCTGTGGTTCGACTCCGGTACTTCCGGAATTATTGTGCTACATTGGTCGAGAGTCCTACGCTTGGGACGCGTTTTTAGTCTTTATTTATTAACACCCGGTCGGTCAAGCAATATTATTGGAAACATATTTTGGAAGTCCAGAGAAATTAATCATCTGTGTGCATGTGACTCTGGCCATTAGGGAAGAGACCGGATTAGGCCGGTGACCCTAATGCTCAACGGTTGTTATTGACCGGATCATTCTTAGGGAAAAATTCTACGAGCTGCCTACTCGTGGTGACTCTAAGTTTCGATATTGGATCCAATTTAGAGATATTTATTCACTGGCACTTGGTACTATTGATTTTGGTTGTGGTTTCCCATTGTTGTTGGAGATTGGATTGATAACACCATTAAGACTTATCGAATGAATCGTTAATTGGATTAATGGATTATTTTGTTGTTCACTGCATATGCCAAATTATGTTGACTGGTAAATTATTTAAATCCCTGTTTCAGAACATTATTCTAATATACATGCTTTGCTACTCACTGAACTCGTCAGCTGACGGATTTATTCCAACTTTTTTTCAGGCAAGTTGGGCCATTAGGAAGACTCTGGTGGTATCTCAGGGTGTTCTGTTGTTTGGCCTCCTTAGGGTGTCTCATCATAATTTAGTATTTTATTTATCGCTTCCGCAATTGAAATATTTTGTCAGATGTTTGGATCTTTTTGAGATTGTTTGGTTCATGGGATGTTTGTGCCCCATGCTTATGATTGGAATTTATTTAATGACAAAAAAATATTTATTGATCAACGACTTATTTTATTTTAGGCTGCGTGTTTCATGAGCTGGCCTTGTGGTTCACGGCCGGTCACTTCTCATTTTGGGGTGTGACAAGGCCGTCATGGGCTAACATGCAGCTTGTATCCTCCCAGCCCCAAAAACGACGTTGTTTTGGAGCACAACACGGAAGACAACGCGCTTGGGGCAGCACCTCCCCCGAGTCCTCTTTCCATCAACCCCCCATCACAAATGTTTAGCCATGTTTCCTCTACTGCTTGCCATTAATGTTAGAGGAAAATCCGTATTAGAGACACAAGGTAGGTTATAATCCTTATTGATATTAATGAATTTCTAATGTGTTTTGAAAAAAAAAAAAAAGAAAGAAAATTATTTGTGTTTCGGGAGCAATGCTTCTTCTTCTCACAAAAGTGTTTGGCGCATGGACTTCACATACTTTTGTGTGGAAGAGGATCATTGCTCCTGGAATACAGAATAATCTCTTGTAAAAGTACCCCTCTTATACATGAATTAAAAGAACGAACCGTCTTGGTAGGGCTCTTTGTGATATCTTTTCGTGTCTGTTTTGATTATCAGAAATTTTTATTCTTAAAGCTCGATTCGAGTTCGACAAAAATCATGCCTATTTGATAGTTGAAAAATATGATTTCTGTGGAACAAAGTTAGAGTATCTTGTAAAACAATATGGGGTCTCAAGAGTTATGTGTTGAGATTTATTAGACCGACATGATTTTTTGGCGTGCTTAAAGTCATTTTCCCTTCTATTAACGAAATGAAGTAATGAACCCGACATAATTTTTGGCGTGCTCAAGGAGTCCAAAACGGTGGGTTTAATTCAACGTGGCCAAACCAATTTTTACGAAGTTAAATTCACCTCGATGAGATATTATTTGGTATCCGATTAACATAATTTTTTGTAAAATCAAAAATTTCTACCCGTTCTAAAAAATGAACAGATCCGATTATGCTAGGCCCTAAAAACGTCCGTACATTCCCCAGGGGTTCTTAAACCCAAAAAACGACGCTGTTTTTTTTTAAAAAAAAACCGTCTTTTTTTTTTCTTTTTTCTTTTTTTCCCTTTCCTGCTCCCACTTCCCACCAAAAGCAGGGAAAGAATTTCAAAGAGATCTCACGAATCCGAATGGCTCGAAGCTAATCAAAATCCCAACAGGTCCCCTCTCTCTCTCTCTCTCTCTCTCTCTCTCTCTCTCTCAAGATCTATAATTACTTAATTAGGGTTTTTTTCTTCATAATTTCTGCAAAATTTCGTGATATTTGTTTGGCATTTTATTAATCATTCATTTTGCTTTCCTTCTACCTTTGTACTACCAATTCTCATCTAACCGACGCGATACAGATTTGTCTACTATTTTTCCTTTTGGATGAGCTTGAGGGCAAAGTCATTCATTGATCTCGTGTCTTGCTTTGCATTTATAAATGTGCTAAATGGGTTGGTTTCAAAATTCAGCCTTCCATATCAGTAATATCGCTTTTCATCTTTAAAGCCATTGCAAACTAGTTTGGCTTGAATCCAAGGGGTTGGCCTAGTGGTCAAACCCAGGACTTAGGGTTTGCTCTCCTAAGGTGCCATCAACTCCTTTGGGGTGAGTCCACACGGAGTTGTGCCTTGGTTTTAACTGGCTCCTGCTAGCAGCCAGTGGGATTTAATTGGCCCCCGCTAATAGACGGTGGGATTGGTCCATAGGATTAGTTGAAGTATGCTTAAGCTGGCTCGAACACCTGAGCTGTCAAAAAAAGAAAAGTTGTTTGGCTTCAAAATCAGGTTAGTTATCCTTGTTAATTTTAGCTTGTATTAATTCCCTTTTTGGACTGGGAGATCGTACTCGTTAATTTTATGTGCTGCTGTTGTTGCTGTGCTCCAAACACCTGAAAGTTTGTGACATTCAACCAAGCACTAAAAGATGATGGGATGTTTATTCAATTGCACTTTTGATATCTTTCACGTGGAAATAACTTCCACGTAAAACCTCAACAATCATGTACTGAGAAGAATATGCAGTTGTTCAATTTTAGTCAACCAGTTAGTCATTGTAGATAATATGCATATGTGTATGTATGACCAGATAAAACGATAAAGGGCCCAATTACGTGACAAGAAAACGTCACTTGCTATAGAAGTTGGGGAGAACACACGGAGGTTGAGTTTCAAGGCCATGGGGTCTCGCTTACAGATTCAAGGGGACGAGTCAGTTCTTTTACGCATTACACATTCCAACCTCAAGAGCTTCTCTACTGATGTTCGCTTTTCTCTTCAGGTACTGAACATAACCGATTTTCAATGTTGAAATGTGCATTGTTCTTCAAGTCCACTGGCTTTAGTTTGCTAGGTTGCATTTTGCTCATATGCTGCATTAACTTGTAGTGTTTTCATAGTGTATTTGGCATTTAGCAATTTGTTTGAATATGCTCTTTGATTTACTTTTGAGGGGGGGTTTTGTTTGACACACGAAACTAGCTTACTTGCTCTACTTGCAATGTGTTCTGTGACCAAGTTTTGTTACTTCTCTGACAGTTGACAGTCAAAGCCGTGAAGGAAAAGATGTGGAAAAAATGTGGTACTTCTGTTAATTCAATGGGACTTGAGCTATATGATGACATGGGTGCCAAAATTTCAGAATTAAGTGATAACTCGAGGCCTCTTGGTTTTTATTCTCCACAGGACGGGTTAGTTGACTATGCTTTTGTAGTGTTCTTTTGATCTGTAATAGAAGCATTATGTTGTGAGAAGTGACTCTGCATATTTTGATTTATGCAGTGCTAGTTGCTTTGCTCTATTACTGTTATGAGGCACTTATGGATGTTCTATGTTGTTAACATCAGTAGGAAGTTTGCATTCCAGCATCTACAACGATATGGGACTTATTAAATGCCAACCCTATGCGATGCTCGTTTCGTTAAATATGCAGGAAGTTTATGGAACCTCCGATTTGCCCTAATTTAATTTTGCAGTATTCGAACCAGTTCTCTCTATTGTTGTCTTCGTTTGGTTTACGCATTCTACGTGATCTTTAGATTTGTGTTCACAGGTTTCACATATAGACATAGATATGCAGAAAAGATGATAGGCATTTTGGATTTATGGATACACTCATATAAATGTACATACGTATGGATATATATATGTATATTTATATATATTTAGAGAGAGAGAGAGAGAGAGAGAGAGAGAGAGAGAGAGAGAGAGAGAGAAATTGAGGGGAGTGTGAAAATCATTTCCAAAATTGAAAATCCATTTAAGGAATATATCTTTAATTGCTCTTGCGTTCATTTTTCCTGTTTCTTTTCAAAGCTGTTTTCCCCAGCTTTTTTGTTGATCGGCTGTTTTCCCCTGCTTTCCTCGCTGTGTCAAGCTGTTTTTTATGCTGCTTGGATAAATTCTCAACGCTGAAGTTGTGATATGCCCAACACACGGGTGGAATAGTTTTATTTTCATTGAAGTGTGTGTTCCTTGTTTACTATCGTTGCTTAAGTTGCATTACAATGAAATATTAGGTCGTGCCTTGAAATTTGTTGTGTTAACCAATAGCACTCATTACTTTGTGTTGCATTATTTGATTTCTTTCTTTCTTCTTTGTTTTTTTGTTGTTTTCTTAGAAGTATACTTGTGGCAGATCGTATGCAAATAGGTCCATGGTTTCATTAGATAACTGGCTTATCTCTATTATGCTATAGGTATCGATTGCATGTTATTGATTTCGATCCATCATCAGTTACCTCTGGCGGCTGGCTAGAAGACACGTCGCTTGTAGAGAAATACAAAATATCTGAAGAAGCCTACGATAAACTTGATGGCAAGTATTGATAAACTCTATTTTGCATGGTCAAAGACTGAAACTTGTGTACACATATCTCCTTTTGGCTCATCAAGATGCAGAATGCAATATTTTGGAGATTGCTTGGTTTCGAGCCAAGCCCAACATGGGGTTAGGAACAAAAGTGGGGATTTGCTTTTTAGTTATTCGGTTGTAGGCTGTAGGAGTAGCCCGTCAGTTGTCATGCAAGTCATCTATTGGGATTTATGTTCGAGGTCGTAGATAGAGTTGCGACTTGTGAGTCAAAACTTCACTATCCAAATAGGAAATCAAAGTTCTATTTGGACTTCCAATTATCTACATTGTTTGAGCAGTGATGTGGCAGATCAAATAGACATTAGTCAATTGATTGCAGGTGTGCATCATTAGCCACGTGGCATGTGAATCGTGATAATTGCCTGACTGAATTGCTCTGTTAACCTTGTTTAGCTTAGTAGAAAAAATTATCAGTTCTTGTGAGATTGAACAGATGGCAGATGGCAACATTTGTTGGTACAGGATTTACCTAATTATACTAAGTTGAACACCAAAAGACCTTTCTCTGGTAACTGAAAAGGAAGTTGAATCTCAATAGCAATGAAAGGCATGACAACCTAATTTTGTCACATAGGTTGTCCGTGTTTTCACAGGTGTAAATGAATGATGACACAATTTCTTGGCCAAGCACACTAGCTGGCAATTTTAGGTTTCTGTGGATTGCAAGGAGTTCCAACAGCCAAGCTGTTTAGTTTTTCAACTGGTTAATTTAAAATGTATTACCACCTGCTGAATTAAAAGAAAATGGAATTATATGAGCATTTTTTTTTTTATCTTACTGAATAGATTCTTTGCAAGCGAGGACCATCGTTAGGTTACCTTGTTACCATTGGCTTGGTATTAGAGGCTACGATGGACATGGACTATATGTGGACATTTAGATAGGTTGCAGTTTATCCAGAATTCTCAGTCTGAGGTAAAGGTTCTTCTTGTTATTGTTTGTGTGGACTTCGTGATTGTAGTGGCGACGTTTTGGAGATGAATGAATTCTCAGAAAGCTGTTTGCGGAGATGATTTGGAACTTAGCTAAAGAGAGTGAAAACAAAAGTGCAGATGCATATAACGTTCACACTAACTGTTGAGGTCTGTAGATGGAAGAACCATGTCCCCCATTTATTAGGATTGTCTTTGATCTATCCCTTTGGTAGTCGTTATGCCTTTGATCTCATAGGAGAACTTGACACATTGGCCTATAAATCTTATAAAGTTCTGTTAACTCAATGTTGTGTAAAGTGAAGATGGAGTCCAACTGTTTTGAAAAGGTCTATTAGTTGGCGGTGGATGGTAGATTCCCTAACCTGTAATGAACTTCATGACTGATCTGTTTGTGCAAGTTAATCAGTGATCCATTCTCCTTAAGGATTTGCTAGCCTTAGGCTACAAACAGAGCTTTACGAACTCATCTTCACTAGTTGAGGAAATTCTGCTTGGTAAATAAGTGAAGCCTTCTAATCATAAGCAAAAAATGCCTTGTAACAATGTGCGTACTTTAGTCTCTCTCTCTCTCTCTCTCTCTCTCTCTCTCTCTCTCTCTCTCTCTCTCTCTCTCTCTCTCTCTCTCTCTCTCTCTATATATATATATATATATATATATATATATATATATATATATATATATATATATATATATAGACACACACACACACACACATTCACACAAAAACATGCATATAAATCTTGTTGTAGGCAGGTGTTTTCATCTTAGGTTCAGCTGCACGATACTTGGTATGGGTTTCTGTAATTGAATATTGGAGTTAGAGCTGACCTATGAAGCACCGACACACCTACGAGTCTCCATATCTGTATTGGACAGTTTGGGATCACACAACACACTAGGGAGAAGCCAAAATACTTATTTAATTTTAATTTTCTTTATGGTGGAACAAGCTTGAGACACGGGGTGACATGGCGGGGACACATATGGAGACACGGCGGGGTAGCTTTCGTAAATTTTAAAGCTTTTCCGCAAGTACATATTAGAACTTCAAAAGTGTAGGGCCAAAAGTGTAATGCATGATGTACTTCAACGTATATGGGCATACACCGTCGGTTGATAATGCATGCGATAGGAGCCCTAACGTAATAACTTAAAAATTATATAAAAAAGAATTGACATGTCTCTGTCGTGTCTGTGTCCCCTTTTTTTTGAGAATTGCGGTGTTGGTGTCCGCATCTGTGCTAAATAGGACCTGGTGATAAATGACTTACCTTCAACTGACGAGAAAGGCAACTTGCTTGTTATTTTGGAGTAATTATTGATAGGCTTTGGTTGGTTGGGCCTTGTGCATTTCAGATTCGGTCCTGCTCTATTTCTAGATGGACAATGCAGCATGTGTTGATTTCTCGATTTGTAAAACACTGCAACTATTCATATGCTTAGAACACACTTGAGAAAGTTTATCAGGATTACTCTTATTTTACGAATAGCAGCAGAATTTACATCTGTATCATGTCAGTGGTTACTGGTTGGTGAAGCAGAGGAAACCGTGCATTAATCAAAAACTCATTATTCTTGCAGGCACTTTTAGGAGGTTTAAGGGTAAATTGGCTCATCAAAATCCTTCTGCTCATGAGACCAAAGTAAGCTTTTGATGTTATACTATCTTTAAGTTGAGAATGCTGTCTGTTATGTTTAGATTATCTCCAAAACTCCTTTGTTCACCTACCTTTAAGAAACTGGTATTTTATTTGTATGCCAAAATACATGTATACATTGTTTTGTGTCCTTGATTTGTTCAACTTGGCCTACTTCTACTTGATTAAGTTATTTGGACATCTATTGCTGTCTATAGTCTTTGTTTGAGTTGTTCTATCTGTGTGGAAATGAGCTTACTTTCTAATTTCTATTTCCTCCGTAGATACCAGACAATTACGTGGAGGAACTCTGTGCAAAAATCAAGGTTAGTTGAGCTTAATGGTTTGTTTTCTTGATCCTTGTCATTTCTGTTAAATTTCTGCAGCAGTTGAAATTGCAATTTGGTGTCATAGACGAGAAAAGAAGAGGAAAAACAATAAATCAACAGAAAAAAAATGACAAATGATAAACACGGTACAAAATTACTTTTTGTTGCTTGTCAGCATAGTATTATGCGAGAAACTCGGGAATGCCTTTGCAAAGGAACGAATTTCACAGGTTCAGGCACTTACTGAAACAAATCCCTCTCTTTGGTTGTCATGTTGCTGAGTAAGAACACTACGTTAGTACTTAAGCAGGACTTTTGCAGTCTTCAATATGATTGGTGTATTTGAGCAATCATGTAAAACTGCATGAGACTCAGGAACAGCGCTATCCTATTTGATGGCTACATAAAAGCAGATTTAAAAATCTTAGGGATTAGTTTTTCATATATTTGAAGTGCGCGCATGGTCCACCTCAAATAAGAAATTGGCTTGCATTTGTAGGGTGTGAAGAAATAAGTGGTCAGTGGTCAGATCCTTGGACAGATCAACCATGTGGTTATGGTGATATTTATTGAGTGGCCTTGTGCGGCGAAAGTACTTGTGGCACCAATGCCCAACATGGCCCACAATTGCATGGATACCAAAACTGAAAGTGACCATACCTAAAGTGTTCATATGGAACCAGACAAATGAGTTTCTTTCATGCCCTTTACATGTCTAAAACTTTAAAGGAGAGCAAGTTTTTTTATTTTGCAGTTGCCCGATATATTTCCTCTTTTTCCAGAGTAAGTGTTTTTTATTTTTACTTCCTTTATCCTGTGTGTATAATCTCTTCTGAAAGAGTTATGTGCGCCAGTATTAGTGATTATTACTGTGTTTTTACACTCTCTTTTTTCTTGTTGGCTATCAAGGTAGGAGATAGATGTCAGGTTGAACCAGGAGAGAAGAGGGGTGTTGTCAAGTTTGTTGGCCAAGCAGAAACTCTAGGACCTGGTTTCTGGATTGGTGTCCAATATGATGAACCACTGGGAAAACATGACGGAATGTATGTCAACTCTTTACTTTCGTTTCCTAGCGAAATTCATTTTATTAAGGTTTTCAGTTCCTCATCTGTTGTTTTGGCAAATTTCCCCCTTAGGGTTTGGTAATTGCCATCTTATTACGCAATTACATCAAGGGATGAGAACGAAATGTCTGGGTGGGGGACAAATGTACAGAGCTATTCTAAAGTGTTTGAAAAGCTTAAACGACTAACGTAACACAGTCTCTTCTCAGATCATTCGTTTAGCCACTGGTTGGAAATTTTACAGCTTGTTCTCAATTATAGGCCAAAAGCATGTCCAGCATTAGTGAACAGCCTTCATGTTCTCTGTTAATTTTTTCCTAGTAACAGGAAGGCTCATCGAGCTGTAGTAAAGCTCATTTTTTGGGTAGCCTAGGTACTTTTAACTCACTTCCTGTCGCTTAAGTGCATTCATTTTCATTCCATGTTTATAGAGAGGAATTTGTATGTACCTTGATTAAATATCTATAAATAGCAGAAAAATCATGATATGATCATTCTCTATACAACATAGCAAACTTTTCACAATAAGTTATTCTTATTTTACATTTTCACTTTCGGCTATTGACATTTTCAGTTTTAGGAAGGGCTAATAATGGCTCTAGTTGAGTAGAGCAGCGAGAATCGTTGTACTTGCTAGTAGGTGTTGGGCAGAAGAAGTTGAAAACCTGCCAGACATCTAAACCAGGGAATGAGAAGTCCATAGAAGACATACCTGCCAGATTTTTTTGAGGTAGTTGATGTTGGTTTAGGTCATCAATGGCAAGTAACCTATCAAAGATTACATCAACAGAAAAAGTAATATGATAATAAGAACGTGATTACAAGCTCCAGAATGCTGAGAAAACAAGTCAAATTGACATCAGCAAAAGTGAGTGGAAAAGTCGGAAAAATTGTTGGATTTCAGCCTTTTTTTTAAGAGAGAGAGAGAGAGAGAGAGAGAGAGAGATGCCATGGGGAAGAGATGGGTCCTTTTGGTTTTTTTTTTTTTTTTTTTTTTTGGGGGGTGGGGGTGGGCGTGGTCAGAGAGAGAGAGAGGTTTGCTATACAAGTGGGTGCTGTCAGCATAGGTTCATGACAAAAGCTAGAAAACTAGTTGGATCTTGTAAAACGTAATGTGGCGGTCAAGGATAACACCCATGGATGCAATGTTAGAGTAGAATTGGAGTTTGATAAATGGATGGCATGATGGAAATTGGGTAGGCTCAGGGATAACCGAGGTTTGCTGTAGAGTGGTGATTGTGTGTGTACCCGATAGTGGCAATACAGGACTTTACGGTGGTTGTTGGGTGTGGAGGTGGAGTGGATAGTGATGGTGGGTGTAGGTGGTGGTGGTGTTTGGTTTTTTTTTTTTTTTTTTGCTGGTGAGGTGGGTGTATGGTGACAGAAGATTTTTCGATTATTTGTGGTGCTTATGGCAACTTCATGAAGAACAACGATGGTCACTTAGTTGTGGTGATGATAGAAAAGAGTAAGTGAAAAATCCAGGGAGAGAAATAAATTGCGAGGGAGGGAGGGAGGGGGAGAGAGAGAGACTTTTAAGTCAATCTCCACATATGCCCTCCATTCCATAATTTCTGTCCCGCTTGGAATTCCATGGTTTTTCTAAATGCAAAAGAGATGTATTTCCATCAATAACTTCTTTTTTACACTGTTAAAAAATTTCTCGATGAGATCTTCTATCAGTTCTGTGCGGTTGAAAAAAAATTGGAAAATTATTCCAGGAAGGAATACATTTGTTGGGGTTGAAAATGGAACGAAATCCCAGGTGGGACGAAAATTATGGGTTGGCATGAGTAATTATTGAAGGCTCAAAGTTGCATGTAGCTAGTAGTATGTATCTAGTGCAACTACATATTTGATTCATGCATTATGGGGTTGCTATAATGATAAATCTAATGTAACTACATGGTATTTGATTCCTGCCTTACGGGTTTGCTATAATGTAACCGGACAGGGACATCCCTCATTTGTGACTGACATGTATTGACCTGACAGGTCCTTTCATATTTCCCAAACTAGGGTGATCCCTGACCTAGTTCCCTGATTACAAAACCTCAAAGGGTCCTGCAATTTTTCGTTTTTTATTTTTTTGCTTTTGGACTTTTTGGGTACTTACAAGTTTGCACTCATATTCTTTTTTATCAACTCGAATTTGGTGGACGGTCTTGACCATGCATCACTGAGCTGTCTTATTGATCGAGTCATTTTCACCAAAGCTCCTCTAATATCTACATCTGTAGATTCTGTACCATACATAAAAGTCTATACATTCCTTACAGCAGTTTCCCTTTTCTTAGATGTTGGTTAAATTGCTTTCTTCTCTTATGCGTCATCGTTATAAGTTGTCCATCACTACAGATTTTCCTTTGATCACAACTGCAGGGTGAAAGGAACACGCTTCTTTGATTGCCCGCTGCTTCATGGTGCAATGGTGAGACCAGACAAAGTACAGGTATGTTTGCAACATTATACATCATACGAACTCATACTCACCTACTGAGATTTGGAGGATTTCAGACATTGATGGCCTCTGCATTTATAAGGGCACAAACTCAAGTAGCCACTTAGATGATGCACTACATTGATGCAGTTTGCTATTTGTTTGAAACTAAAAGGATGATGGGTGGGTATTGGGTACATATTGGTCAACTACAACGGCTATTTTTGTATTCATTATATTAAATTGTGTTGTAACTGGTGATGGAAGGGTATTGGCACGAAGTTAAGAAAGAACTCTTGCTCTAGAATGTGTAGAAATGGACGTTATGAATAAAATGTTGAAGGCTAGAACAATAGACAGAGGCTGGATGGTTGGATCACTGACGAGGATGTTAGTAGTTTTTCATCCATCTTCAACCTGACACAATAACCACTAAATCTTCGTGAAGGATAAGTTATCTTCCACTTGATCATAGCCTTTGTCCAAGGAGCACAACCAAGTCAGATCCGCACATCACCTTTTACGAGATAGCGGCTTTATTTGGCAACCTTTAACTTTCTGTTAAGACTCAAGAACTTGCCCAAAAATTCAAATTCCTAGTTGCATTTCTGGGGTAGGATTGTCGAGGCCCGGATGATGTGCTGAGAGCCTTAGACCAACTTGATGGCGATAGTATTTTGAGGTTGCTGTTTTAATATCATGGGATGTTATGGTGTTTTAGTCAAACTCTGACATGAATTCAAACTACATGTAGCTCGTTTCCTTCTGACAAAATCTTTCAATATTAATTTTTACATTGATGCTGCTTTTTTGTTATGCACTGGCACTAAAATCCACTTTTCATTTGTTGCTGTGATATTTGCTGATCTCAACTTGCGTTGTGTCAGGAGAAAGTAAAAAAAAATTCTGGCAGTAGAGAAACTTGGAAATGTGAGAATATACTGATAGGTCTAACTCATCTGAGTGCCGAAACTTTTGGCTACAGGGAAAAATTAGCGGTCCTTATTATCAGATATGCTTCTGTAGACTTGCTTTATTGTTTTCTCTGGTACCGCAAAGAGTAAAAAACTTTGTGTGTACGCGTGCGACTTCCTTTGATTGTGGCAAGTTAAGAATAGCCTTTGAAGCGCAAAAGAAATTGTTGGCCTCTTAGACCTTTTATTTGTGAACACCATGTTGTGGCTCTTCAACGCCCAAGTGATTGGTGCTAACATGCTACATGGCCTCCTATTTCTAAGGGCTTTGGGTGGTTTACAATCTTTATTTTTCCCAGGTTGGTGACTACCCAGAACGAGATCTGTTCGAGGAAGAGGAAATATGAGAAACGATGAAGAGGATATTTGGTACTCTCTGTTCCAGATAGCTACTCGTATTGTTGGAAGATCTGGAGTGAATGATACCACCATTTGTCATAATTCTCTACATATCACATTTGAAGCCTTCGAATTATATTCCCAGTCGTGTTGTTTGATTATGAGATAGTTCGACAAGCAGCTCATATTCGTTCATCTGTTTTTGCTGTGAAAAAAATTGAGAGAATGATTGGATGGTGTCTGTTTATTAGATCATTTCTTTACCATAAGATTTAGACAGTCCCTTTGGATTTTTCTTTTTATCAGCTGGAAGAGTGTTTTTTTGGCATCAGCTAGAAGAGTTTATTAATCTTTGGTAAACTGCTTCAAGATGTAAAATATCATTGCCCAAAAGCTTACTATTGCAGCCAACAGAAAAGTTTAGTCTCTATATACCTAGAAATGCACTTGTATGGGACTTGGGGATCATGTTGCGCGGTGATGCTTTACAGGGATGTCGAGAGGAAAATCAAAAAAACATATGGGAGACAAAAAAATGAACACTTAAAATGGATATTTAGAGGATTTCATTGGCGTTGAGAAGCCGGTCCAGTGCTCTTCAAAAGAGCACCAAAACCACGCATCTTTTCTGCATGTTATCCCAGTAGAGCACTACAGTAACTATGATTAGGGTTGTAGATGAACTGAGTAGCTTGCAAGCTCGGTCCGACTCGTTAACTCTCGGCTCGGCACTAAACAAACCAAGCTCGAGCTCGAGTTTTCAACTTGTTTAGTAAACGAGGCAAGGGTAACTCAGCTCGTTCGACAAAAGCTCGGCTCGATAAAAGTTCATTTAGTAAATGAGTAAACTTGGCTAGTTGAGGGCTTGGTTTGTTTAGTAAATGACTAAGTTTGGTTCATTAAGGTTCGAACCGAGCTCGAGCTTAAGTTTTTGACTTGTTTAGCAAACGAGCCGAGCTCGACAAAGCTCAACTTGGCTTGTTTGCTGCCCTACTTCTATGATTTAAGTTGCACCAAAATCTGGTAGCAAAAAATTGAAAATCAATTTTCTTAATGCTTAAAATCTAAAATCTGGTCTGACAAGGACCCCAAACCCATCTTCTCTAAAAAAAAAAATTAGACCCATCTTATCTACAAAAAAAAAATTTAGACCTTTTTCAGCTTCTAAGAATCC
This sequence comes from Rhododendron vialii, assembly GCF_030253575.1. NCBI lineage: Eukaryota > Viridiplantae > Streptophyta > Magnoliopsida > Ericales > Ericaceae > Rhododendron > Rhododendron vialii. The sequence goes on along the minus strand of NC_080561.1, from coordinate 34,172,039 downwards.
TTCGAACCCCAAAAATTTGTTGGTAAGAATTTTGTACGCACCAAAAATTTGTTGACAAAAGACGGCATCACTCATTCACCCCTTAGTTTTTGACCAACCAAACAGGCTTTATGGTAACCCTTACCAGTGCAAGAATCAACACATCCATAATTGAGTAATTTGAATACGAACCATACGGTATTCCTACATACCGGATTCGAATCTGGGCTAAACATAGGACATAAAAAAAAAAAATTCCGACGGAAATTAAGCAGCATGTAACATTTCCTTTTGGTTCACCAGCACATCCTAATTAACTTAGAGCAAGAATTAGTAGTACAAATCAAATAATCACACTCCTATAATGTTCGGTAATAGAGGATTGACAGGCCTGGCTTGCTCCCTACAAGTAACTAGAAATGCAGTGGTAAAGAACCTGATGGCATCGAGGTGAGCACACTCAAGAACCCAAAAATCTGTTGCGGGAATTTCCAGTTTTCGTGGCTGATACTGCTATAGCACTCAAATTGGAAGAAACATGACAAGGTCGATGTGCAAAACCCATAACAAGAATGTCATTGAGCTAAATCAACAGCTAAACTGGCCATCATATATACCAAATTTTGCATCTAAGCATTGTTGTACATCGTCAACGCTCAGATAAATTCATATTTCCAATCTATGTCGGACAGACCAGATTATTCACTGTTAATAAGACTCGGTACAGTTGAGGCTCGTATAACTGCCAGACAAAAATAAAAAAATGGGACCTATTTTTTTTTACCGCCTCTGCCAAAAGAATGTGGACAAGAAAAACAAAAAAAAAGTACAAAAACCGGACTATCCACCATTAAGTTTCCAGCTTCTCCACCAAAAGAGTGGGTTCAAAAATTCAGAGTAACTAAAGTTTGCACCCGCAAAATATTACTTTGCCCCTTCAATTTTCCCAGCTCTTATCCTTGTACGAGAGAAGTTTTGTTCTATATGTGATCCAATTTCTAATTGTCATCCAGTTCTCTAATGGAAAAGGCCTTGACGCACTGACTCGAGCCAAAGTGGGACAACTGGGTCAAAATACGAAAATGCATGTCCATCGAAGGGTCAACATGGGAAATGTTTCAGCACCCATATGGCATTTTCTGTCAGAGAACTGAACAACGCGTACCAATTGGACCACACTGATAATTTGAGTAAGACTCAATTGAGAACACATAGTTCAAGCGTCAAGGTGAGCATTGGGTAATATTTTGAGGGCATGAAGTTTAATTTACCCTAATTATTTGCGAACCAGGCAACAGAGAAAAAAATGTGTTGACCTTGAGCTGGGATGTCAGCATTTACGAATTTATGGCAAGTCCGGTGACACCGGCACATGAGCCTGGAAATGGCATCATCTGGGGCGCTTGTGAATCTCTTGGTTAAGAAGCTGGGTCACTAGGCCTTGATCTGTGGCGGGCCGGTTATCAGTCAGAATGCCATACAAGGTGTGTAGTTCTTCCCGATTTGCCTTCTTGAATAGGCCACAGAGTATTGTGTCCACTCCATGAGGCTCATTCGCTATGTCAGTTTGCGGTAAGTGATTCCCACTCTTAACTTCAGATTGAGGAATCTGCATGAGGGGACGGGATTTCCAGTACTCTGTACTAACTTGATTTCGGTCCATCGCCTGAATAACCTGTGAATGCAGTCAAAAAGATAAGTTTCTTATGAGTTATTCAGAACAATAGTTAACATAGGAATCAAATTCTTTTTGTAAGAACACTTCAACATAAGATAAATGCATGTGAACACACACACACACACACAAAGTACTAAAAGTAAAATCTTTAGAAGGTTATTAATTACTAAGTGACAAAATATAAAAGATCTAGAGGTCTGGGATTCAAACAAGAGTCGCTCTACTCCATATCAATATTAGAGGTGTACACACACCATCTTCAGAAAAAGGAAAAGTAGCTTCAGCACCAAGTTTACCTGGACAATTGCTGGGGTAGAAAAGCCAAACATTTCCATGCCATCAAGACTCCCTGGAGGCTGTAGAGGGGGAAGATTCATCCTTCCCAATTTATGCTGCTTCGTGATCTCTTGATTCACTCTCTCCCTCACCATTTCCCAGCATTTTGCAGCTGAAACATGAACAAATACCTCACTTGGACAATGCTCCAAGGAAACCTGAAAAATATCAGAATTCAAATCTTAAAAGCAGCGCCATTGTATCTGCTCTTCTTTGACAGCAGTTCATGTTAACAAGATCATAACAATAAATCTACAAAATATAATCTGAGCCCCGACCATTTCAGTCAGAATTATTTTCCTTTCTTTTCTTGTACGTTTTGTTGTCTTTTGGTAGAAACTGAACTCTTATCACGCACTCAAAACATTGTTACAAGTAAACAAAAGGGCACAATAACTCTGGCATTTGAAATTCTTGTAGGACTACCATGCTTGACATTCCGGCACATATCCTATCTTGAAGAATCTAAAGTTTCACAATCAAAACTATTTGTTTTAAAACACATACACGTCTTGAAATGCCGGATAGGCGGATATACATTTTATGCAACAATAAGCTATGACCAAATTCTAATATTCGAATTTACCACAATAAGCCAATTTAAAGTCTAAAGCTATGCCCTCATTCAGGCATATGCACCTAGTACTTCCATATATTTCTAGGAAATAAAAGCTTGATCTGATTTACGTTTAGCAGCTTATATACAACTAGAAGGGAGTTCCAAAAATACAGAGTGAAGCTACATCTACAACATTCTGCATCTATGATTGAATCTCATTGACACTATTGGAGCACAAAGCAACTTGCTTGAATCAACATATATAAACAAGAAGACAAGAGAATTTCGAGACGACCTCTTTGGTCACTATGATATTCTTCTAGGAGTCAACACTATGCATGCGGTTCGGAACTAATATGAATAGAAGGATAGTGAGAATTATCATAATTGGGTGTAATCAAGACAGCATCACAAATGAATCATCAAAATTAAAGTGCTATTTTGTGAGGGTTCGATGGGATTAGGAAAAGAGGATTATAAAACAGAAAGAAGAAACCAGTGCAGGGAAGACAGAGACCGTGGTCCATAAAGTGGCATTACATCAAATATTTTAATCCAAAGCGAAGTTCACATTACCATAAAAAGAGGTCCATCACGTCCGGCATCCAGAATTTCGGAAACATAGCAACACATATTTGCTGGATCTAAAACACTTATGTACCTTACACGGCTTCTGAAGCCTGCACAACGAAAAAGAAAAGATTAAGAGAAAATTAGAAACATGCTTTAGCTAATATGTATGACTAAGGAACGGTGATCAATGTGGACTGTAGACATAACACATACCCTTGGGAAAAATGGCCCGACTATCACACCATAACTTCTCGGAACGCACAATGCCATAGTCCACAGGCTCAACATTGCAGTTGATTCTTCTCACTACCTTTGCAATTCGAGGACCCTTCTGGCGAAAATATCTATCCAGATTATTTTGACTGCTAGATGGGCTTCCTGATGCACTTTGCACATCACCACCCAACCTCATGTTGGCATTCATTCCCATCTTATTACTACCCTCAGTGGTACGTATTTCATTGTTACTCCCCAAAATACTCATCTTGCAATCACCATTCCCCACTGCATTTGACGAGTCCCGAACATTTTGATTAACATCTGGCCCGGAAGAATCTCCACCTTTTGCAAAGTCTGATGAGTGAATTCCTTTTGTTACCCCATCAGGTAACAATTTTGCATCCATTTCACACATCACTGCTGCACTCGTCACACGGTGGGTCAATATTGGATCTTTACTATGATTACTGCCACTTGCTGTACTAGTACTGGACAGCCTCTGAGAATGTTCTGTAGGTATGGCAGAACTTTTCTTCACTCTTTCTGGAAGTGGCGCATTTGATTCCTCTCCCTCATCATCGCTAAGAACTATAACATTACCACTGCCTGAAAATGAAGGCTTCCTTACTTCAAGTTTCTCTTCAGCCAAGTTGTCAGCGAATGAGGTATCTTCTTGAGAAAGCTGACAGACTGGAGTCCTTAAATTAGGAAATGCCCCTTCTTTCTTGATTTGAGAACCTTTATTTGAGACCTTCACTTCATGTAATGACTTTGGCAACTTAGATGACGCTTTTACAGCTTCCAACCCCAATACAGCCTGAAATGGCATTTCTCTTTTAAGTATGCATGTCCCACCACTGATCCCAGCCAAATTCGGTTTTTCATCTATCGTTTCCTCCCCTTTTATCTCTTTAACAGATGTCACGAAGGGTTGAATATTCATTTCCCTCTTTACTGTTCCTTCTAGCGAATGAGATAAATTACTACCAAGCCCAGGGACATGTGTACTGTCTTTTGAGACAGAAGAACTCAAAGCCAGACCAAGATCAAGTTTTGCCCATCTGTACACTGCACTCAATTTTCCCTCCACAGCTTCAACCAGAATGTTTAGTTCATTGATGTCGTAGCGAAAGAGGAAAAATTTGGCACTCCATGAGCATAAACACAATTGCTTTGTATGATTCAGGCATGTGTATCTATCCGGCGAACATCTGCATCCAGCGGCAGACAAGTGTAAATCAAAAAGGCATACACTGCATTCCCTCTCACTCGTGGCATCAAAATTGCTCTCCATCTTCACTGCATGAGAAGAATTGCAGAGAAATTCCCTCCTCACCCGCTCCATATCAACACGAGTCTGGGCATAAGATGCGCAAAAACAAGTCAGCATCGTACAATAATTGCACCCCTAAAACATGCAAATTAAGCTCTAAGCTCAAATCTTACTGCACTAAGTATTTATGCTAGCACTATGAGTTCACGACAATAGATCCCAACTTCCAATCCACTCTCATTTTGTATTACAAGTAAAAACTGACTGACTACATATATTTTGATTTTCGTAATTTGATCATATAGACAATTATAACATCTGATTGTAATTCAGGATTTTCTTTTGTGGATACCAAAAATTATTTACTGGTGTTCTCATCCTCTCATTTCTTATACCCTTATTCAAGATTGCAAAGTAGCAATTCCTCCCAAAAATATTGGCAAAATATGTCACCATCTTAACTTCCAATCAAACCAGATCCAGATTAGGAATAAGTACTGCATCAAATAGACTTTAAATTAAGTATTCACGTTAGCAAAAAGACATCATCAGAAGGAGCAATATTTGAGAGCATTACCTTGAGTGCTTTTAATAATATTCCATCCTTCCCACATACATCCTTCCATCTTAAGTTATCTGCATTATTTTTCCTCAGTAAACTAATTTCCCAATGAGCTTTGACTGCATCTCTTGCTGCCCCAAGCAAGAGTTTATCATGGGAAATCGAAGTTTTTCTACATTGCTCTCGATAGAGCTCAATAGCATTCTGCCCATGAGGCAACCAGTCAACAGGAGCTCCGTTTACTGCTTCGGCACAGTTGAAGCCACAGTTGAACCCAGAGTGATATGCTCTAGGTAAGGTCAGAACAAACTCTCCAGGGTTTTGAACACACCGATAGACACGTACTCCCTCAGCCTTTAGTACAGAGGGAGAAAGTTGTGTGACCTGCACAAGGAAAACGAGTTCAGGGATATAAAGCAACATAATAAATTATATCAATAAGGGTAAGAAACGGATTCGGTAGTTGATCCAGAAAACTTATGGCTTTCAATCACGATTCACTCCACAGATCAATTCAGGGATACTACGAGATCTTGCAAAGGCACAGATGAGGAACCAAGAAATAATTCAGAGAAATAACTTGAGTTTTCAAGTTTTGGTTACGGAGAACTAGTGATCAAGGACCTGACTCCAGCTTTACTTTGTAAATTCCTCTTCAAAAGTACCTGACAATTTTTCATTTATGGCAAATTTGCCCATTTAATATTTGATCATCACATTCTCTTTCTTTGGAGTATATTCCAAGATCACAAGAAAGCAACTTCTTTCATTTACTCATTGATAGAAAGAGAAAGGCATCAATCTATGACACAAATTTAGCTTATGGAAGTTCCAACATTCAAGGACCTGACTTAAGTAGTCAAATCACAAACCAGGCACTTATATTGGATAACAATTTATAGGCGCTAAAAGAAAGCGGAAATACGTTATTTCTCATCCATCAGTTATCACTACAGAAATGAGGACACAAAGGTCCACCATTATTGACAGTTACTTACAAGCCCTGAATAATTGGCAACAACAGAGTGGGGATCGGTTGTATCAGGATGATAAAATGATCAAAATAAGGAAAAAATCTAGTGACAGATCATCAAATTCGAACAAACTTTGGGCGATATTTAGATCAATCAATACCAGCTAATGGTGGACTTCAACACCTAAAAGTAAATTTACTAGTTCTTAGTAGACAAACCAAAGTAGTTGCAATTGCTTCTTTTCTGGGCCCAAAGCTGTGAGCCTGACCAGAGGATGTACCTGATCAGGCGAATCGAATGGCTATTAAAGCTGCGACTGTTATAATCGTAGACTCTTAGTATGTAAAGATCAGATGAGTATAAAAACTTCACATAGTCGACCGTTCTTATGGTACTAAGGTCATGAATATACTAGAGCTACATAATGAGTTGCTAATAGTGATTCAAACTTATGTTTTTTCACCAGAACTAAGCGATGAATGTAGTTTTCTAGCTGCAGCTACGAACTGGGAGCAGAATTTGAGGTTTGTCTTGTTGTACAATCCACCATGCCCACAAAAATGGATGGAAAGAAAATGTCACAAGATTACCAAAACATATAAAGCTACATTTCAACAAAAGCATGAATGGGTGTACCAGCTTATGAAGCAAGTCGGGTTGTTCTTCAAAAAGGTCTGGCAAATGCTTTCTCATAGCTGCTTCCAACTTAGCTGCATCTTCCCCTGGCACACCGTACCATATTTTTGGAGCTCCCCAGTGTGCGTAATTCAATGAATACAAGTGATGATCTTCAACGTGCTGTCCCCAAAATTTAAAAGGAAAAAATGAAGCAATACAATCAGACAACATAAAAAAACAACAATATCCCAGTATATGTGATAGAAAGCATCACCAGTAACATTGTTTTACCACTTTTCTTTCTTTCTTACACTTGGTAATGTGTGCGCATGCGGGTGTGAGGGAGAGCAAGGGAGAGAAGAGAGAGGAGAGAGGAGAGAGGCAGAATAAGCAATCAGCAATGCCTCTCCCAAGCTGTAGATGCTATCTGGTATATACAGCATTGCTCATGCAATCGTGTAACTTTATAAAGAGACACCTAAAATTTCCTTGAGTGTTCATGTTCGGATATATTCAGTTGCTCGTAAATAGATTCAGCCTAAATTTTGAGTTCTCAGACTCCATGCCAAGAGTGTAACCAGGGAACTCATGACCAGAACCCAGAACCATGAACATAAACTATGTAATCATTAGTTAAAATCCATCCAGAAATGTATGTCCTCTAGATGATCAAAATTTATGAACATGAAATAAATTGTCATGACTCGGTCTTTTATGGCATTCCGCAATACTCATATTACTATTTCCTTTATGGATTGTCGACTTCGCAGCTCTTAAAATTGCTTTCACAAAAGGCATGCCCATAAGGTCATTCTTCAAAAGCAAGCCAAATGACCACGGACACAAGCATACCGGCCCTTATTGCACATGCATTTACATATTATAACACGCATCCACAATAATTTGCCTATTTAAAATGATGTGAAGGCAACAAAGGTACAATAATAAATCTGGAACACCAGGAAAAGAGCCATTTGGTCATACCCAACAAAATGAGGAAAAGCACATTCCTACATACAACCATGGCACCAGAACACCGGATATATCGCTGCTTTCATATGCAAGGACAGAACCTGAAAGCCTAGGGAAGTTATTCAAGTTCCAGCCTGATTTCACATACTTCTCATCTGAAACAGAGTCATGTTGGCTGGACAGTTTAGGGAACCCGCTGCCAAAAACCCCAGTTTCCAAATCAGCGCCGTAAAGCACCTAGAATAGAATACACAAAGCCATTAAAGTTGAACGGCAATGAGTTGAGCCACCTCAGAAGAGAATAAAATATTCATAAACTCCTCAAGAACTCATATCCTACCTCAATTTCTTCAGTGGGTTTCTCTACCATCCGCCAATATTCACCCTCAATGTCCTCCAACGTAGGCTCCCACTGCTCTTGGAGTTTGGTAATGTTACTTCTTGAATCTGCAGCACTTCCATTCTTCCTAAAGTATTGCACCTTAAAATCATTTGCATATTTTTGAAAAGCATCTAGAGTGAACTCAGGCCCAGGTTCAAACCCAAAAGTCTCCTCCAAAATTCCAGCTTCACCACAACCCACAATATTTCCGGTACCAGTACCAGAGCCATAATTCACCCCATTTTTCATGCATCTTCTCTTTTTCCTCTTATCATTATGTGTCTTCAACATTCTTTTCCTCGAATTCCGATTCTGAAGTTTGTCAATTCTCTGGATGCGAGTAGGAAATTTAGATTTATCCCATATAGTTTTATCCATAATAGGGCAAGGAGGTTTCCATGAAGGAGGAGGTACGATACGACAAATTCCATATTTTTCGGCCCTATGGCGTACAGTTTCCATATATTTTAGAGTGTCTTTGAACTCCTGGACAAGAAAACATCAACTCTCAGCATTCAGAATTGTCCAACCAGGAAACAACTAATGTAAATGTAGGAACAAAAAAAGAAGAGAAGAAATATCACACTCCAAATAACATGGGTAACAACAAGGGCAGAGTTAAATGTGGGACAGAATAAATCTAGTCAAAATAATGAAAATATGTACCTCTTCATTTGGGTAGAAGACAGGAACCTCTTCAAGATCAGGCCTGCAAGCTTCTTCAGGACGCCATCTCGCAATTACCTGTTCCAAGAAGTCACAACCAAGTAAAACGTATTAAAAAGCAAAAGACATGAACAATATAGTCAATATATTAGGCTTATATTCTGCAGAAATTGATTAAACTACTTCAGATTGTGACAATCACTAGCCTGATTACTACCAAAATGCACAAAAGGCCTCTAGTTATTTCCAAAAAAATGATACTTGCTTCAGTATTCTCTGGCATCCAGTGCTGTAATGCACTTAATTATAAGTTTTGTGAATGCAACACCATCAAAATAAAGCAAGTCAAGAAGCCATTTCTGATCGGACCATTCCAGCAGTAAAGCTGTAAAGGGTATCCTAGAGAGAGAACTCAGTTGAAAGTTTACCTTTTGGCAGTTCATACACTCCATACACCCACGAATAACCCCTTTTGGAAGGCAGGCTCTATGAGAGGTTTTCTGAAAGTGCAAACAGAATGTAAGATAAGGTGTTCATATAAAAGTACAGGTCTAATCGAGGTATAAACTTCTATAATAAAACTAGGCCAAACTCAAAAACGAAAAGGCCAGAGGAAAAGAAAATTTGATCAACCTGCTCAGAGTCAGACTCATCTCCAGAACTGTCGTCCAATCGGCTGTAATTTATCCAAGGCCTACGCCTGAGGGACCTTGAAACGGTTGCATCATCACTACACTCGAACTCAGTTTCCATGTGTACTGTCTGCAATTCAGAAGCACTTGCAGAGGTAGAGCAACTACTCGCTACTTCTTTATCTTCAACCCTCTTGAGAGTGAAGGATGTACATGACTCGAAACCAGGTGGAACTGCTGGAATTTCCATATTCTCTTCTTTGAGACAAGGTCTAACGAGTTCTGTTCCCATCATTACTGTGAGTGAAAAGAAAAATTACTCCTGGGATTTTATCGAGTACTAAATCCTATTAGTCCTTCTAAACAGTAATGTCACCTGAAGCCCTACAATTTTCAGCAGAAGAGAAGATAAAATTAAGGATGCAAAACTTAGAGGAAGTGTCTAGGAAACTGATACTTTATAGTTCATCCCACAACCAACAGAGTCAAAGACCAAGTCTGTAAACACAACTGTAGATGCTTATGATCTATGTAGCACCGATACGGGGGCACATGGACACGGATATGGGACAAGGAAAATCTCAAAAAATAAGGACACGGCAATGGCTTTTTCAATAATTCTTGTAGTTATGCATACTAGATTGCAACAACTCCATATTTAGGTTTGGACTCCGACGAATAAATTATCAATCGATGGTGTACGCCTATAAAAACACACATGTTTCATATTACACTTTAACCCAATACTTTTGAACACACGTTTCATATTACACTTTCGCCCAATACTTTTGAGGTTATAAATATTTATCCCGGGAAAAGTTCTTTGATATTTACACAGCCACCTCTAGGGCTCTTGGTGCTTCAACGTATGGATCTGATATTATAAAATGGCAAGGGCAGAAGACAAAAGGGTTAAATGACATCCCCCAAGTTACTCCGTTATCTTCAGAATTCAAGTACCAACATGACAACTTCATAAACACAAACAAACTTATTAATCTTTAAACCAGTAGTAAGATGAGTGATTAAGGAGATATGATACAACAGTGATGCCTGCACTTTTCCCAGGTAACTTACTTTCAGAAAGTCACATGTAAAAGCAGATCTAGAATTAGGCTCCTGCTACAACTCAGGTTCATTGATAACCACATAATTACAATAACAAATGATAAAAAAAAATTAAAATTCATTTGTTAAATGACTTCAAATGGACCAGGTCCGACCATATACTTGTGTACTCGGACCCTTGAAGCCCACAGTTGACCAATTCGAGTTTTATTCTTTCCTCTAAAAAGCAAACACATCAATTGACAAATCTTTAACCATGAGGAAAAACTAGACAAACATTCATCAATTGCAGCAACTTAACAATTACCAGATTAATTCAAATTTACCAGATTAATTGAAAACAACTTTTTAAGTTCTAAAATAGAAGCTAATCCCAACCCCATAAATATTTCAAGCTGTTGCAGCCAAATTCTTAATCAAGAAAACAAAAAAAAAAACTGACAAAATACTTAAATAGTATATAAACTCACAAATTCTTGATCCACTAATCTGAGATGTCAATTGACCAAAAGCAGCTCAAAACTCCATCGACCACATCCTGATGGTGAAGAAATGAACAGTTTCAGTCAACACAGAACAGAAACCCTAGAAAAGACCAGATTTGTTATTCACAATAGATGGTAAAGAATTAGATATAATAAAATCAGATTCATCAGATCTACCCCTAAACCCAGATGACTACCTTGTACCCACAGCCAAACGGACAACAATCCACCAATCTTGTGGCTCCCAGAACTACTTTTCACTATAAAGCAAGTAACCCTCGAATTGAGGAGAAAATTAGGGCAAAGTAAAAACCCAGAAACTCATCACAAGAACTTCTGATAACAAGGGGTACTGCATTAAAATTACTGGATTTCAACAGGTAGTATATCTGATTATTTAAAAAAATAACACAAATCCAGAATTAGATATTGAAAAAAAAAAACCCTAACCCTACCAGATATACATGTATAAGTACAAAGGTAACCCTTCAATTTATGGCAGAAAATCACACACCTTTTTCTCTCCAAAACCATGTGCCCAATTTGTTGTAGTACTTGTTTGTGTTGCTCTCGGTCTATATCCTATAGTTTAATAAAGCCTTTTAATGCACAATCAAAGTTTTGTTTAGAAATTTTATTTTTCTTGGACCACCATCTATCCTTTTTCCCGACGGCCAGGATCGTCTAAACCAACTTACCCGCACCTCAACTTGCAAACACACCTCAATCTGCCTCTTTTCGGTTCGGTCAAAAACATGTCATCCGCGCCAGGACAACCATCTTTTTGGTCTGCAGTGTATAAAGAAATCAATAGTATGCAACTAAGGAGTATATGGACCAATAGGAAGAGAAGATTAACCTTACAGGATAAAGTGTTAGTGATAAAAATAATCTATACTGCTTACCCAAAAAAATATCTATAATTAGGAAAGAGAAATTGGGAAGGAAAGGTACGCGAGAAATTGGGGATATTTTGAACGGTTCTTCTTACCATTCTACCCGCTTTGCGAGAGAGAGAGAGAGAGGGGTTGGGGAAGTCGCCCGCATGTAAAATTTTTATGATTTTAAAATGCTTTCTTTACAACAAAACTATGGGTACACCATTAGGTATACACCTTCTACGGTAGGATCCACTTTGGAGCTTCACACAAATAAACGGAGTCGTTTAATTTTTTTAAAATACTTTTTTAAAGGTCTCAACAAAAAATTAGCTGATTCTAATATCGGTAAGGGTTTGATCGATTTTACGCTTAGGCTACGTTCTGCTAAGGTTGATGTATTGTGAGAGAATGACATGTCTTGTAAAACGAGAAAAATAAGTACTTAAAAAATAAGAATCTTGGCAAAACGGGGACTCAATTTGCTGACACGATATTAGCAAATAATTGATCAAGCTCTTAATGAGATCTGACTAAGCTTATTTTTTACAAGGGCCCTTTAAGAAACATTTTTAGAATATTGAGCTGCTCCGAATTATTTATGTGAGATCCTGCAGTGGATCATACCGGCAGAGACAGAGCCAAGAATTTCACTACACAAGAACGATCATGTATACAAGCAAAGAATTTCCTATATATTGTCATAGAATTTTTTTTTATATAATACTAGTAGAGGTTTTTTTTTTTCTTACAAGAGCGACGACCGCCCCTCTCTAGTGTCATCCTTGCCTATCGGACACGGTGTACACCATTTATCCATAGCAGGGCTCCTTTCTTTGTTACTAGTATTATTTAAGACTAGAGTTTGCCCGAAGGTACGGCGCAACGCGTTTTGAACATAACTAAAATGAATTGCGAAACTATTGACCCCCCTAGCCAACAAAACTAATTTATACATGAAAATTTTTTCTTAAATTAGGATCAAACAGATTTTTTTTTCTTACCCTTTTGTAGTTTCCAAAAAAAAAATACACATTAAAAAAATTAAAATTGATCAACCGATAAACAAAAATATTTATTACCCTTTTGTCTAGTTTACGATCTACCTTGCACTAATTTGTACATGAAATTTTATTACTTTCTATCTTCCCATAACAAAGGAGGGTAGGGATAGGAAAAGTTAGAGAAGATTTCGCCTTGTTTCGGAGAGAGAGAGTGCTAAAGGTTTCAAAAATTATTTTCCTTTTTTATTTCAAAATCTGGCTCTTTTTTTGGCAATGAAATTTTATTGTTTTCTATCTTTCCATAACAAAAGAGAGCTGGGATAAAAAAAAGTTAGAGAAGATTTTGCATTGCTTCGGAGAGAGAGAGAGTGCTAAGGTCTCAAAAATTACTTCCCTTTTCTTATTTCAAAATTCGGCTCTTTTTTTAGCAATGAAATTTTATTGCTTTCTATCTTTCCATAACAAAAGAGAGTTGGAATAGAAAAAGTTAGAGAATATTGAAAATAAGATTTTCCAGCCCTAAGACTCTTTTCAGTCATAGGATTTATGAGGGATAAGTTTGAGCGTTAAATTTATATACATATGATTTAAATACTGAACTATTTTATTATCGGGACGGTTCTGCGGACAACCAATTAAACACCTAAAAAAACACTCCAAATCTCAATCTCATAGGTCCCGATCAAATTTTTATGATCCGAACAGTTCAATGTTTGCAGAATGTGATTTTAATGGTACCCGCGAGAAATTAGCAAAAGAAATGACCGGTAAAGGCTTGGTTTGAGCAATTTTTATCTGAACCGTTCAATAAAATACTGTTCAGAACTGTTCGGATCAAACCCTTCCCGGTCATTTTTTTTGCTGATTTTTCGCAGGTACCCTTAAAATCACGTTTTGATCACATTGAGCAGCTCGGATCATTAAAATTTGATCGAAAACTATAAGGTGTTTTTTTAGGTGTCTAATTAGTTGTCCATGGAACCGCCCCGTTTTATTATATATAGATATAGATATGTTGGAGTAGTTTTGATGTGTGGGTGAGTCTCACGGTTGTTATCATGAGCGTAGTTTTAATTGGTTCGCCTGGGAAAAAAAAGTAAGATGAGCGGTGGGGTTTTTTTGTTTTTGATCCGCACGGTGGGGTTTGATGCACGGGAGTTTTGCTGTGAAAAAAGTGCTCCTTTATCAACATAATTTTGTTCACCCTCTATATTTGGAGAAGATATTCAAGTTCCGTTTTTACTAACAAAAAATACTAAAAACCTAACATATTTTATCATCTCATTTTTACTAATAAAAAATTTTCAGTATTTTATCATCTTGTTTCCACCAACAAAAAAGTTGCCAGCAAAAACAGCTATAGTAATTCTACTCACAAATCTATCAACAACTTATTCACCGCCGGAAACAACTTAAATATTTTTTAACAACTTATTCACCATCAGAAACACCTAACAATTTCTCAACCACAAATAAAAATTTACAAATTTTTCATTACCAAAAACACCCCCTCAATGCTCGGGGCAATGTTGAGCATGAATTTGGACCACACATTGGCGCGAATCCACCCACCAATGTCTATCCTCAATTATGGTGGATGGATCCGCGCCAATGTAATGTGCGGTCCAAATTCGTGGCATACAATAATTTCTCCTATATTTTGGGTTCCTTCAAGGTAGTACCATGTAGTGTCCTCAATTATGAGCCCTCTAGAATCTCCATGTATGATTTGAATCATTTATATTTTTTTGAGAAAGTTGAGCATATCATATTTTTAAAAAAATCATATTAACCAGATATTGTACAAATGATTGAGACACATTTGTCTTACAATTGATTCTCTAATCATATGGGTCATTCACTTTTGTAAAACAAAATGGTATCCAACTATACGACTACTAATATCCAATCATTTTTGAGTTTTTCATAAATGATCCACTCACCATTTCTGACAAATTAAATGGCTCAGATCACAACTAAAAATTATAAAGGACCCACAATTGAAAAAAAGTGCAAAACAAATATGTGGTACTCCCAAAAAAAAGGGCCCACAACTACAATTGATTGAGCTCAATTAGTTTTTTTTTTGGATCAATCGATAGAGATCATTTTATATCAAATGACTCGAACTCCTGACCTCATAATGAGATGCAAGAGTTCTAGCCAACTGAACTCAATTAGTTCTATTAGACGTTTTTCAAGATCACATAAAACACTATACATTACGAGATATAAGCTATTAAAAAGTGGAACGAACTCTAAAAAAAAGATTGTTAAATGAGGACGAAGGAGTACTATTTTAAAAATTCATACAAACCGAGATACAAATGCGAAGGTCCTAAAAAATATCGAGAAATGAAGTCTTATTGGCTTTAGTTTAAAATGCCACCAGCCTGGCTAAACAATTCGATGCAGAGCTCGAGATACAATAGCACCGAGGCAATCTGGTCCCCAAATGACAAGTATTAATAGAATTTTCTGGAGAGCTTGAACCTATTTTCACAAGGCTAAACATTGGTATTCTAAAAGCCATTTCTGAACTCACCAAAAATAGAGATTCTTTGGAAACCTTGCTTAACAAATCACAATGATAGAAACCCACTTCTTTTTTTCTTCCATCATACTACCATAGAATGTAATCCGTGATTCGGTGCTACACCGATTAATCGCCAATTACTACTTGATATGCGCTAATTAATCGCCGATTACTAATTGATATAGGTCGATTAATCGCCGATTACTAGTTGATATAGGCCGATTACTAGGCCTCAAAGCTTGAAAATGGCCGACTATCCGACTAGCGCCTAGCAACTTTTAGAACATTGAACAAGGTAATACAACATAACATATACTTTCATACCAACAACAATTACCAAAATAAAAGTTCCTTTCTTGATACGCCAAAAGAAACATCAACTTGTCGCTAAGAGTATCATTACATGCCAATGAATCAAAATTTACATGCTAAACAAAGATGGCATACTAGGCCTAACAGAAAAATACGAAGAAAGGAGGCGTCTAAATACAAAAGTTAGTTCCACAACCGAGTCCATCAAAGTTTGTCCTTGCCATTAGAACCCGTAAGGTAGGGGCGAGCAAGACTGCTGACATATAATCTACTTAGAAACTAAAATATGAAAGTAAAAATGGTTTGAGATGTACACAAATTCTATGGACTCAAAAGTTAGATCAATTCAACAGAATTACTAATAAATCAAGTCCTTAAACCATTACACAAGTCAAATCCTCAAACTCAAATAGCTGAAAATAAAACCGAGGGTCCAAGTTTGACTCGGTCCAGTCTAACTCATCTGTGCACCAATCCTCTCGAGTCCCTAAATCATCCAAATTTATGAGTGACTAACCCAAGGCTTATGTGATGCTTATCCCGCGCGCATTACGGGCTATACACCGAAGCACAACTTATTATATACTATATGTTTCTGGTCACACAACCCACGCAAAGTAGCCAAGGCACTTAGGCACCCTTCAATAGTAGCCCAAATACTAGTATCAATTCAAAATCAATCCAAGTAATCCCACCATGTAACTAATGTATCGAATTTCAAATTCTAACCCCTACTTTAGAAATCAAGAAAACCCAAATATAAAAATCCAAATTTCTAGACTTCACATGTAATTCCCTTTCCTACCCCCCCCCCCCCCCCCCCCCCCCCCCAAAATCAACTTTTCAACTGCTTACCACATCAGAGATAAACCTGTTAGATTTCTTGGAGGGTTTCAACCTAAAACCAATTGGCAATAAGTGGAGTAGCCTTAAGATTATATTAAACAAGATTGGGTGACTTAGGTAAGCGATGTGGAATAAAGTCTAACACTACCCCTCGGGTGCAGCCGGATTGCACGTGGAGGTATGTATTGACGAGGTGAGGAATTGAATCAGGCGGAAACTCAACCACTTGAGCTAAGGCCACCCAAGACCTAGCTCTCAACGGGATAGCAATGTGGATAAAGTCTAACATGCCCTCCACTAGGCATTAGATGCCTCCCATTTTCTTGATTTGAGGGTACACTGCCATTTTTTCTCAGGCATAGTCTATATAAAGAGCTACATTGGTGATAATTAGTTTATCATGATTTTGTTTTTGGGACAACCTCCGAATTTTTTCCTTTGTACTTATCATCATTGTAATTTGTAACAGCATTCAAATACCAATTATAACATTTCAGAAAGAATCAAAACAACAAATTCAAACCTTTCTCAACAACCAAGCAAGTGAATCCGGATCCTTCGCCACCTTCTCTTTCACATTCAACTATGATCAGATAGATCAAATATAGTTTTGCAGTGAAAGAGCAATTATAGTAAGCATAAAAGGGCCTGCAAAGGGAGGTGCTATTGTTGACAAATGGTGAAATGTCATTCAAATTACTCAAGTGACATAATAGGGCCGTGAAGATTTTAAACAATATGCGAGTTTTACAACCAATTGAACCCAGAAGTCTAAAGATGTGGTAATCTTATCATGGTATGAAATTTATTTGCAACTAGGGAGGCTATGATCAATCACTTGCTTGAAATCTCACCAGCAGTGAGAAGGAGAACTCCTTGCCTCTTAATACAAGCTTAAAAGACCTGCTTTCCACTCCAATCTTCTCCAACCATGCATCAAAAATCGAATATAAGAGAGGTAAAAGCAATTCATTTGGAATGGAAATAGTGTAGGAAAGCTTACCGGTTTTTTTTAGTTTCCTGCATCCAAAAACAACCATAGTATTCCAAAGTGGGGGCTGCGGCCTAGAGCTCAAAAACTTAAGTAACGCAGTAATGTCAGAACAACAGAATAGCTTTACCTAACAGAATGAGAAACAAGTTGGATGGGCATTGTAGTCCACAAGGTTATGAAAGCTAGGGAAGGCCTACAACTTCTTTGAGCTTCCCTCTGATGATTTGTATATCCGGAATGCGGCGATGCACATGGTGGCGTTTCCTATTACTGTCAATGCTGCTTGGAGAGCCACCAGTATCTACAATCCCACCAAAACCAGGGCCATTTACGATGTCAACTTAGAAACAACAAGAGCATCTCCAACGGGAAACTTCAAATCCCACGTGGCAAAGCAACAACCATTTTTGAAGCCAACAACGACTCCAAGCCTCCAACTCAACTGCCAGTTGAAAGGCCAAATCGCACGTGGATTTGGCATGACCTTCACTCAGGCCATTTTTAAGGCAATGTCAAATCTCTTTTTGCTAGAAAAGTTGACCATTTAAGAACAAAACCTCTAAAAAAATATTGAAAACCCTAAATTTGAAGCTAAGGTTGGAGAGGGAGGACTTTGTTGATGTCAAATTTGGAGATGTCAATATGCCACACAAGCCTTCAAAATAATTGACACAACTAGAAGCCAAGGTTGGAGATGCTCTAACAGCACAGAGTGCCAAACAATCTTCAATAGATGCACAAGCATAGAAACATAATCACACAATTAACCAGAAACCCCATTGAAGCTACTGAATTGTGAATGGAGTTTCTTTTGGGATCCCACCTAAACGGTCCATAATTTAAGTGTTCAGATAACATAGGTGGCTAATGCACAAATATTTAAGTTTTTTAAGGGAAGGAAATTGCCGAGACGGCATGCACACCTACTTCAAAATCATTAACATGGAGGGTTTCACAGGGGTTGGGCCAAAGGGAATCATAACATATGCCTATTCCAACTTGAATTTGAGCACCAAGCCTCACACGATCTGTCCACGAAATGGAAATTCATGCAACTTGAGGAAATGGTTCCTCAAGCCCAAAATTAATGTTTTCGTATAGGTCTATTGAACTTGTCTCTTTTGCTACAGAAGTTGAGGATAAGACATATATGGATTGGAACCAAAATGTTTTCATATAGGCATTAAACTTGTGTCATTTAAGAACTGCCTTTGATTGGTTGAAATATTTCGGATTGAGATTGCAAAAGGACTTGATGTACTATCAAACTACTAGGAATGTGGACCGGATTGATTCTAATTGAAGGATGAACATAGCATGGGTCATAGGTACTCCAGGTGAATTTCAAAAAATATATAAATAACAATGGGGAAGAAAATTGACCAAGTCAATGAAGAAGAGAAAAGAAGTGAAATGCTATACTTTTTGCAAATTTACTGACTCTCTAATGAATGAAAACACGAACCCCCATCTTTCTAAGAAGAATATGAAACTTGTTCAAGGTTGAAGTAGGCCAAAATGCTTTTGTTTCTTGCCATGTATTCCAGAACTCTGACAGGTTGACTCCCACGGTCGCAGGAGTTCCTCAAAATCCTTCTATCTTCCATGCTGTACCATTTTTTTTTGGACTGGATTGTGTTTAAGATTGCTGGATGTGGTGACTGGGTTGTAGGTTTGTGGCTTGGGCCTAGTTTCACTAATACTCATCGGGCCTGCTGTGAAGGGTTCCAGGTTGTGGGCTGGGTTAATAAGGGTGTGGCTTGGGCTTTTCATTTTCCGGGCTAGTTGTTGGTTAGGAATTTGGGGCTTTGATATTTTCTTGGGGTTTTTGTTGTGGCAGGATTGAATGGGTTGGAGGTTAACTGGGCTGAGCTAAGAAGCACGGATATGGACACGTGAACATGTCATTTCTTAAAAATTAGTATGCAGAAAAGTTGTGGACACATCAAACAAAAAATCTTTATTTGTAATGAGCACAGAACCTGAATCGGGTCTCTCCTGCCATCTCTGATGCTTGCTAGCATTAATTTGGGGGCATGGTACCATGGCATGAAGTCCCTTGTGTTCCTCCAATTTCGGAGGTACAGGGGGTCCGCCCTTTCATTGGTAAAACTTGCTAAGAGTACCAATTTGTGCATAGATTGCCAAATCTTATGACTGTCTCCAGCCCTCCACCGCCCGTACCCCCATCGTTTGCGGATGTTATTACCGCATATAAACCCAGGTGCTTATTTTTCAAGTAAATTTGTCTGCCAAAGGTTTGAAAGGAACATAGATGTCTAAATTGGCTTTGTTACCAAATGACAACGTAAACATGTTCTAATAATCCAGCAACCACGATGGAGACTTTGTACCTGAAGAGCCTCGGAGTTATAAAAGAAATGCCATGTGCATGCACAAAATGCTCCGCCAAGCAATGGTACCTGAATCAATGAACCAAACATAAGAAATGAGCTTTCGATCAAGATGGACTTAATGAAAGCCTTTGATTCAGTGGATTGGGAGTTTCTGCTGGAAATGATGAGGGTTATGGAATTTCCTAGTCAGTTCATTCAGTGGTTTCATACTTGCATTACATGTCCTATTTCTCAGTGGTAATCAAAGGGGAGCTAGTGGTGATTTTCGAGGGGAAAGAGCACTGAGGTAGGGGGACCCTCTGTCTCCATACCTTTTCGTGTTAGTCATGGAGGGGATTCCCTCCCTTCTCCAGCACACTAGTGGTCAGAATGAGGACTTTGTTTTACATCCCAACTTCAGAAGTTTGAATATCACCCATTTGATTTTTGCATATGGCTTGTTTGTTCTGTCTGGGGGTGAGTTTAAATCCTCTCAGTTAATTGCAGATGCCTTATCTGACTTCCATTTGTTTTATGGCCTAAAGCCTAACATACAGAAAAGCTCCATCTTCTTCTCAAGGGTTGATGATGCTACTAAAGTTTGTCTAGGAAGCACTCTGCCAACTCCTGAAGGAAGCCTTCTAGTGAAATATCTAGGGGTACCTCTAATCTCATCTATACTCAAAGCTGCAGACTGTTATCAAGAGACAGAGAAGATTCTGGGTAGGATTCAGTCTTAGTCTAATAAGACCCTATCTAATGGGGCAGAGCTTAACTAGTGAGGTCAATACTCTTTAGTATTCAGGTCTACTGTTCCACCATTTTCATTCTGCCTCAAAGAGTTATCCACGATATTGAAAAGTTGATATTTGATAAGGTCTTTCCTCTGGAATGGTCCCGATCTCAAGACTTCTAGTGCTAAAGTGGCTTGGCAGTTTGCGTGTGCTCCCGAGAGAGAAGGTGTCCATCAGTTATTAAATATATATGAGTTAAAAAAAAAACCCATTACATATCCTCTGTAAGGATGACAAAGAAACCTCTATTATATTGAACCGAAATGAAGTTTTAATAATAATTCTCCAAATAATATGACACTACCTTAATGCATGTTTGGGTTTAAAAAAGAAGAAGATTCATAGTTTCAATGTAATTTCGATGAATTTTATTATTTTTCTTGTTTATCACACTTAAATTAATATGATATGCAAATACTAGTAAGCTATTAGGTGGAGAAACTTCATATAGTATGTGTAGAAAGTTTATATCCAAATCAAAAGCTTGCGTAATTAGGTGGAGAAGTCCCAACATTAGAATAACTATTAAGTGAACACCCATTCCTTCCCCAAGCAATGTGGGATTGTATTCCTTAACATCCCCCTAATGTACAACCGCATTTGAGGTCTGTCACGTGTAGCCTCATTTTGGATCTTTCATTGTGCAGCCTTTTTGTTGGGTCTATCATCATAGAGAGTGGATTATAAAGCTTTTTAAAATGAGGAGCGAAATAGGCCCTGCTCTAATACCATGTAGAAATTTTATATCCAACCCACAAGATTAAGCTATTAGGTGGAGAGGTAAAACATTATATTAAGTGATTATCCATTCCATACCCAGGCAATCTAAGATTGCATTAACAATATGGCTCTAAATTCCTCTTATGGCTACGATTTACTCACACACAAAAAACCCTTTCCAAATAAGTTTGCCTGATACAACTAATACAACCATGAATGAACAAATTAAAACAACCAAAACGAATCAGAAACATGATCACGAAATAAATTGAACGAAGAGGCAATTAACTCACCATACCCCAAGATAGCCCCTTCCACGATTCATTCCCAGATTTCTCCCCATATTGCCACACCAATGCCATTGCCGTAATCCTTTTCAAGTAGAAAAAAATTAGTAACTACAGATCAATTTAAAAAACACACCGGATTTGTGTGAGTGTGTGTCCTGTGTGGGACTGCAAACGAGCCAAGCCGAGATTTAGAAAGTTCAGGTTTGTATGTTAATATCTTCACGAACTTGAGCTTGATATCGAGCCCAAGTAGAATTTGACAAGCCAAGCTTACCTAGTTTGAATCGAGCTCGAGCTTGTTCACAAGCCTTGACTAGCCAATAATATCGGATATTTATACTCACATACAAATCTAGAACATCAAATAATTTTTTTTTTACATTCATATCAACAATTACAAAAATATACTCTACATATACATATGTGCGTTTATGGTACTTGTAAGTGTTTACACACGGAAAAGTTAAAAAATTTACATTATTCACATATATGAATGTATACATATACAAGTTATCTAAGTTAATATACGAACTTTTAATGATATACATATATATGCTAAAAGTTCGTGAGCTTAATCGATTCCAGTCGCAGGAACAGGGAACACTGATGCAGGACCGAATACTGTCAGGTTCTGCCTCGGCTCAATCTGTCACTTTCATTAGCAGATTCATTTTCTTTGGTTTTCCTGATCAGTTACCAAAGAACCATGCATAGCACTGAATAGGGAGCCACCTAATACACCAGCTACACCTAACATGATGTGAAATGGGTGTGTAAGGATGTTGTGCTCAGCCTGGAATACAATCATTATTAAACAAGCTTAATTGAAGCTCATGTTCAGTTCATTTAATAGACGAATCAAACTCAAACCAACCATTACCAAATCGGGCCTCTAACAGTTCAAGAACCACTAAGTTCATTTGCACCCTAAGAGTGTGTGTGTGTGTGTGTGTGTGTGTGAGAGAGAGAGAGAGAGAGACGGCAGAGTCACCATTCGACGACACTGGAGACATGGATGGCCCAGGTGGGAAGCGAAAGGGCGTTTGATGGTTCGTTGAGCAGTTGCAAAGAAGAAGAACCCAACAACAACGGAAGGTCGGCGGCGGCGGCGGATGCCGGTCCCACGAAGGCAATGGCAAAAAACCCGGCTCCCAAAAGAGCCGCCATCGTGGCTTTTCCCTTGTTACTCCGAAATATGCTGCAAAAATTGATGGGTTTCAACAGCGACCGGGGTGCTACCGCTCGAACCGCCGAGGAGGAGGACGAGGGGGGTGAAGCAACGGGTGGTCGGTTTTGTGCGGGTTTCCGTGGAGAAATTGTTGTCGAAGGAGGACAGAGTAAGGTTGGAATCGACGCCATGGTCGAGACGTCCAAAGACGATAGGGGTATGAAAGCTCAGCTGTTGGGTACTTGGGTGAGAGATTCTACAAACAAACGTGCTGCCTGTAATTTCCGCAGTCTGTGCACACCCTTTGGAAAATAACTCATCAGAATAATCAGATCCGTTCCTTTCTTTCTTAACCTTTTTTTTTTAAAAATTTCAAATTTAAATATAATTTCAAATGAGAAATAATTTTTAAATTTTTTTCAATGAGATCTAGTATCAAATAAGATCTATATTGGTATAAAAATTATTTACGTAAATACATAATTTTTGAGCTTAAAATTATCCCTTTTTTCAAAAAATACTTTTTTTTAGGCAGTGGAACACCCCCTCAGGAAATATAAATCCGGCATTGTTCGTTTGGGGGTCTTAAAATCCCTGGACTATCCATCTCAAAATCAATTGGCAATGAGTGGAGAGATCCCAGATGTTATTAAGTGATCACTCATTCCACTCCCAAGCAATGTGGGTTTCATTTCCTTAACATCCCCCTCACTTGCAGTCGCATTTGAGGTCTGTCACGTGTGGCCACTTTTGAGTTCTATCATCGTGCAGCCTTTTTGCTGGTCTGCCATCGTAGGGTGTGGATTATGAATTTTATAAAATGTGGGATGAAACAGGCCCCACTCTAATACCATGTAAAAAATTTATATCCATTTCAAAATCAATTGACAATGAGTGGAGAGGTCCCAAATGTTATTAAATGATCTTGTATTTAGAACCATTCTGGATCCATATGCATCAAATGATTTTTGGACATAGTTGTGTCTAAAATTGTGTTTTAAAATTGTGTGTAGCATGCTTTTATTTCCATTGGGAGAGGGGACGGATTCTCTGCGGTACTGAACCGCGGTGCACAGTTCTACATTCCAAAATTTTGTTTCCCAATTTCATAATCCCATTTATCAATTTCTAATTGACCTTTGGATATGCAGATCCAAAAAAAAAATTTGACCTTTGGATAGAAAATCAGGAGAATCTATGTTTTTTTTCACTTCAGTCATTGAGAGGTAAAAGGTTTAATCCTTTCAAGAAATATAAAGTTTATGATCAGAATATGAATTAAACCAAAAAGACCCTTTAACTATTATATGGGGTTAATAGAACGAATCACATTTTAAACCACTAAATTATACCCACTACAATATCAAAGTTTCTTAATAGATGATTCGATCTATCCATCTTGTAGGGCTCAAATAGAATGTTTACGCAAATCTCTAGTAGATGATTCGGTTTGTCCATCTTGTAGGGCTCGTCGAATAAAATGTTTACCCAAAAAATCAATTTCATCGGACACTTGTAACTTCATTTAAATACTTTAGTCATGCAAATTATGATTTGACTCGTCCAATTTTCTGACAATAAGTGTTCTAATGGGGTGTTCGACCAATTAAAATATTTTTGTGTACATTCTATTCGACTAGTCCATATGAACGGATCAAATTATCAAGCACATAATTGGGCATGATCAACTGCGCGTTGCAGCCCAAAATGGAACTGCGGAGAAGCTGTGTCTCTGCAATTCGCCTTGCTCAGACAAAAATTTCTCAGAACCCATCACAAAATTAAACTCATTTTTTTGAAAACAGGCAATCAATTTATTTCACAATACCTGAAGGTAAAAGCCCGAAGGCTACAACTTATTCTAACACCACCATAACACCCCAAATCAACATCTCCAGTACCAATTTTGATGTATGAAATGTAACACACAAATACGTATACAGGTATGTAGATATATGCACAAATTATATATTCAACTATATGGGATACATATTACTTAATTTTTTAATAGATTCATATCATTTCAAACACCCGAAGGCAATACAAATTTCATTACAAGATACAGGAATGAACCAAAACTATCAAAACTTTGACGCAAGCACATGCAACAGAGACTCACAGGCTCAAAGGCACCTACTGCAGGGGGAAAAAAGAAAAGAAAAGAAAAGGAAGAGAGTCAAGCATACAACAGCAATTATTGGATCTTCAGTGAAATGTAACCTGTTCATCTGTAACCACCACCCTCCCAATCTCCATGCAAGTTTCTTGTCAAGTCTTTTTACACTTGGACAGCAGACGGAAAGAATATATACTCCTCCCGAATTACTTGCAGATCTTCCATTTTCACCACCCCTATTGATTCTTTTTCTTATTCCACAGCATGACAAGAGAAAAGCCCATTAAGGACATGATTACAACCTACAAATATCGGAAACAATGGTAAGTCACGTTTATACCAGAGATTTGGAAAGCCAGTTCTCAAATTAATGATTTCAAGCAACAGTTATATCTGCAATAGTACACCATCATTTTCTATCAGATAGCATTACAGATTGTGTTCCAAATAATAAAAAGATGTTGTACCTAACTACATAAT
The DNA here is from genome assembly GCF_030253575.1 of Rhododendron vialii. Classification (NCBI taxonomy): domain Eukaryota; kingdom Viridiplantae; phylum Streptophyta; class Magnoliopsida; order Ericales; family Ericaceae; genus Rhododendron; species Rhododendron vialii. The sequence goes on along the minus strand of NC_080561.1, from coordinate 34,146,589 downwards.
GGAGTAGTTTCTTATTTTTTTGGGCAACATTACCATTTCAAGTACAGTTGCTGATTATAAAAAAACACTTGAATTCCAGGATGAAAGAAGCATAAGGATTAGGGACTAATCTTAAAACAACAACCCCCCTCCCTTTAAGCATGAGGGTTATGCATATGCTTCTCATTCAACCTATGCATGGATTTCTCTTAAGCTTTATTTTCACTAGCAGCATTGTGCACATTATCAATTTCCCAAATCAACTTTAGGAAACTAATGTGAGAGCCTTTCTACCTCAGTAACACCACTCCACGAAAACAGCATTTATCTTCGAAGCCTAGCACCATTTATTTACATAATTCAGCATATCTATTCAGTACCATAACTCAACCTATGCATTGAATAGATTTAGCAGATGCTAAAAGAACTATCTATAGTATGTTCTCAAAAAAACCAACAGAAATAGATTAGTCCCAATCCCTACAACAACTAGACTCATTATGCCCAAGTATCTATGACCTCTCGTATCAAAAGAAAAAGTCCTTATGACCTCCCTTTAAAAGAAGGTGGTGATTCTGGTGAAAAAAGAAACAAGAAAATAAAATAATATGGAGGAAAATAATTAATATGTCAACTGGCTGCAATAGCTAGATTGCGAGTCACCATATGGTATATTGTATTAACGAACATTTTGATGCCAAGTTGCCAACCACTGCTTTCCTTGGACGAAAGGCGACTAGTTTCTAAAAAATAATTCTGAAGCAATAATAGCGGGGAATTCCTGTAGTGCCATTTACTTACAGAGATTGCAGGAGGCACACCCACAAGTGGATCTTGGAAAAACCTATTTGCAAGTGCAAGGGCCAGAAGACTGCTTTGCATTCCTGTGCGAGAGAGGGGGTAATCAATGAGTCGAATATTAATATACTGTTCCTAATACCATACAGGGAACATCACACAACTGTGAGACCTGTCTCATAGGATAGTGTTCTTTGCAGTGCTTTCACATCAGGTGCGTTTTGGAAGACAAGTCCTGTTAGGGAATAACCAGCTATAAATGCTGATAGATGAAATGCAATGACGAGCAACAGGACTGAAGCTCCAAAAGGGGACATAACAGAATTTATGTTAATAGCAAGTGGTGCTCCAACACAGAGAGCAGTAACAAATACTGATAGTGGTGGCAAAAGTGGCCGAATTGCATTACATATCCGCGGAAAGAACCTGTAAGGACAAGAAACTATGAGACGAGGAAGAAGTCAATGATCAAATGTTAAATATATACAAACAGAACTTTCATAGCAGAATGATGTGGCAGAGTGTGAGCCTTCAACTTTGAAACAAAGCTACCATTAAGATGGGATTTGTTTACCAAAATGCCATCGCCACATCCATCTGCTAAAGATTTCCATATAAATTTTCTGTAAGAATATTACTTTCCAATAAGATCTGGTTAAAGCAGCTCATGACCTATTCAGAAGCAATCCAGCAGCAATGGGTGTGACTACAATCTGCATAATACTGGACACCATTCCTTTTACATCCACGGGTAACCTTTTTCCAATAAGCAAGAGTGATAAGATTGGGGTGACCAAAACAGCAGAAGCAGTGGAAAATGATGTCATCACAATGCTTAGAGGCGCCATTGAGGGGTCAGTCAGAAAAGTAGCATAATTTGAGAGCTGGGCCCCACTAACACAAGAAGTCAACATGATCCCAGCACCTGTTTCCTAACATTGCCAATATTAGCATGCGCTTGCAATTTTCTGTGCTATAAGACAGATTGACGGTTACCTAAAGAAGTTGGGAGACCAAATATTGTCATGGCAATGGTGCCAAAAGCACATCCCAGGAGAGGCTTCACAATGAACTGGCCTACATAACCAGCCAAAATTGCAGCTGGTCTGTTGAATGCTTCAAGAAAGTCTTTTTCACTTGAATTAACCCCAACGGCAAACATCAAAAACCCTAGCGCTGGAGCATAGTATCTGAAAATTGTTAAAAAGAGTATGAAGATCATGCAATGGTCTAAGTGGAACATAATTTGAAGAACCCTTACACGGTTGACTTAATCTCGCATGAAGCTATAAGCTATTCAATTAACAAAGTCACCTGTAGCTTAACCAGTCAGCAACATTCAATACTTCATTGTTGCACAGTGCTATTCTAAAGCAGTCAAAGATAGTTGCACTATTCCATAAATCTTGACCGACCCTTTTCGAAGATCTAGAGTCGACCACTTCTATCTTCTGTATTTAACATATGTTTTCTTTCCTTTTCTGTAAGCATGATGGAGACTTGTCATACAGCATTTTTATGTTTTTAGATTTTTGCCTTGATGTTTACCAGCTGTGACAAACCATATGTTCTGATACCGAAAATAGTGCATAGTTTCAAAAGTTCCATAGACATATTCTTTGCCTCCAACACTGATGACCGGCAACCAACTCATGGTATTATGAAGCTTTCAATTAAAGAAATCTCACAAGTATATAAGTTTCACCAAGAGGTAACAAGACCAAAATCTGAATTGATTTGTTTAAAGTGCACTTCAAAACAATACTTTATGTATTTTCGGGTTTAATTGTTGTTTCCGTTTATCCTAAAGATACATTGACAATTATGAAACACACGTTATTTATGACCAAGACAAGTTTGAGCGGAAATAATCCAAATTCCTAGCCATCTACCACATGGGTTTCTTTCACCCTTAAAAGATGTCATTTTGCAGATCCCATGAGAAGCAGGTGGCTCCAGCACTAAAAGGCATCCCCTTAGAAATGACATCCAGGCAATGCACTTAATGGTTCATAGCTCACTAAGTCATACAAAGAATGAAAAAAAACCTGCTAGTAAACCATGTGAAAGAAGGTGGATAGACAAGGGCCAAAATTGTACTAGCAAGGACAACTTGAGGCAGAATTGAATTTGCTCCCTTCAAAATATCTACAAAAGACATCTCCTTTTTGTCAAGAATCTGAAAAATGATTAAGATAAAAAGTTAGCAACCTGGAAGCCTTTGATCGGATACCTTGAAAGACCTTTTATGGCAATGAAAATAAGATCTGCAATTGCTGCAGTAAATATAAAAAAGAAATCAATAAAGGTGCATATTGCACCAAGGAAATGTCACTACTGATCCATTTACATGAGCTACTGGAACTCTTAACATCCAAAAAAAGAAGCATACACTCTTGTATTTGAGTTGCTATACTTTACAAGCAAATAAGTATGCAATGAAGAGTCAGAAGTAAAAAGAGTGACCCTGGAGATGCAAACCCGCCTTGGTTTTACTTCATGGCTATGTTAAGCATAGGGAATTCAGAATTATATATAGCTCTGTGTGTGTACAATGGAAAGATGGCAATACTATCACTTAAAAGGATTCCAAGGTAGCTTTTAATCTCCATATCAACCCCAACCAACCTTCCTTAGAGGAAGCTCCCCACAACAGAACAAGGTGAGTCAGTTGACTTCCATGTCTAAAGAATCGGGACAGAAATTTAATGGGCAAGGAGCAAAGACATGACTTTATCCAAAAGGCAATGTGAGATAGGCTTCGGTGTCTAGGAGATACCAAGAAACAAATGAACAAGAAGGGGCACCACTTGAAGGATAGGACATTCAGCATCATGGAGTATTTAATCTCCGTCCACTTTATTTTAAAAACGCACCCCAGTCAAAAGTATGAACTCAACCAAAGTTGCTCCCTTTTCTTAATTAGAACGTATAGATGTATGTCCATAGCCAAAGAATGTCTAGATGTCGAGGCATATTATCATCAGGGCAGTTTCGGGGACACCCAAAAAAACACCTACAAAAACACCTCGTAGTTTCCGATCAAATTTTGATAATCCGAGCCGCTCAATGTGATCAGAACGTGAGAAATCAAACCTTTCCCGATCATTTTTTTTGCTAATTTCTCGCTGGCACACTTAAAATCACATTCTGCACACATTGAACGGTTCGGATCATCAAAATTCAATCGGGAACTATGAGATTGAGATTTGGGGTGTTTTTTGAACGATTCGGATCATCAAAATTCAATCGGGAACTATGAGATTGAGATTTGGGGTGTTTTTTTGGGTGTCCCTTGAACCGTCCCGTATTATCATATGCTGAAGTTATCTTTTATTTTCTGAGAAGATAAATTTAAGTTAGTATATTGTTGCAAAAAGAAGATGAACGACTATGTGATTTCTATTATACAATGTGTAAGAACAATGATTACATTCTCTGAGCTCATTACTAGTTCCCCGAACATAAGTCGCCCCATAAGGAACACTCTACACATGTATGAACTCTATTGAAATGAGAAAAATTGACAACAGACAAATGCTTATCGACACCTTTTCGCCATTAATTATGTATAAAGGGCCACTTAGACCTCTCTCTTTTTGGGAACAGTCTTAAACCTGTTATAAATTGAAGTTAATGATATACGTACCGACCGTTTGTAGGGAAACCGTACCGACCGGCCGCGTCAGGCCGTCTCCGGCCACCGGACGGCCGATCCGAGCCGTCCAAAAATTTTATAAAAAAAAACCGAGGGGCCTGCGCGGGAATCAACGGCATCCGATGTGTGTATGGTGCTTGATCTAAACACCCTTTTTTCATGTATATGATTCCCGCGCAGGCCCCTCGGTTTTTTTAAAAAAAAATTTGGGACGGTTCGGATCGGCCGTCCGGTGGCCGGAGACGACCCGGCTCGGCCGGTCGGTACGGTTTCCCTACAAACCTGTCAGTACAGGTAGCATGACTCCTATCAAATTGACCAGTCTGACTGCGCAAAAGAGAATAGACAACAAAAAGAAGCATTTCAATCTCATGGTCTCCATCTAACCCGTTTTCAAAAAAAGGGAGTGACCTGAGTTGCTTCAGGTTCTGCATTTGGTGTTTGATTCAGCTCGAATTCTGTGAACAACTTCTCCGGTACACATCTACTGAGTGGGAATCTTGAAGTCCGGACTACAATTGATCCAAAAACAGACGTAAAATAACAGCCAGTAATGAGATAATACTACATAATAGGGGTGCAAACACTCGTCTACTAAATGAGCCTAAAACTCAGAGCTTGAACTCGGCTGATTTATTTACCGAACGAGCGACTATAAATGAGACGAGCTTTTTCGAGGCAAGCCGAGCTTTAGAGCCTTGAGCTTGGCTCAACTAAACCAAGCCCGAACAGCTCGATTCGTTTGCAGCCCTCTGTACAGAAATCCAAGAATCACCTGTGGCATCGAAATACGGAATGGACAACAAATTACCTGGGGAAACCGAGTCGATTGGTACTGGAAACCCTGACCAACTCAGTTCTGCAAAGAAATGAAACAATCACTAAACTGTAAAGCAACAACCCAAAAACACACTTATCAGAAAGAAAGAAAAAAAACCCAACAACGAACACACACACACAGAGACCTGGGACTGAGAGCCATTTTTGGCGGAGAACAAGAAGTGAAGTTTCTGGTTTGTGGGATAGTGAGGGTTGATGGATCTGGAAGCATTGTTGCGGAAGAAAGAGGGCTGTGGGAGTCATTTGCCAAACAGAAAACACTTGTAAATTGTCCTCCTTTGAGTTTGAATTTGATCGAAGTCAATGATGTGGTGTGGTGTGGTGTGGTGTGGGGCGGAAGAAGAAGGCTTGATTTATACATTTGGTAACGTTTCCGATTTTGTGTAATGGAGTAATGAAAAACTAGGGAAAATGACAGTTAAGTACGTGTTTTGATAATTAATACCCGTCAAAAACATTTTCAGTATTAACAAATGTTCTTAGTTTGTCCTTGGCGGGTATTAATCATCAAAACACGTTATGGGCCGTCATGTTCCTGAAAATCTAAGGAGAGCTGCCAACCAATGTCTATCCGAATCATTGCTGTAATAAATGGCTAGGATTCATTCAAATTTTTTTCTAAAAATGTTTCCTCCCGACAAATGCTGTACAAACAGCTCGTACAAATCGATTTGGACTCTTCTCGGGTCCCCGAAAAATTATCGGAGCTGATCATTCTGTTTAAATTATTTTGTTTAGAGTTCTCATAAAAAATCAGCTCAACCCAAAGGCTTCTACGATACATCGAACTTTGCTTCAGAATTTAGCCAAAATTCTGAAGCAAAGTTGGATATTTTGTGAATGCATTTACCGAAAATGGATTGAGCTAATTTTTTATACGGACCCTAAACAAAATATTTTTAACAAAAAGAATATCTTTTTGACACCCGTGACAGATCCAAAATTGATCCGTACGGCCCACTCATGTTCTTTCCGAAAACTAAAGGCTCTGTTTGAAACTTATAGAAAAGAAAAGAAAAGAAAGGAAAGGAAAGAAAAAGAAAAAAGGAGGAAAATGAGAGGAAAATAAAAGGGAAAATTTACTATTTACTGAACTTAAAACTTTTATTTTCTTCCCTCTTTTTCTCCCAATCAAACAATGGAAAGGAAAAAATTTTAATTTTCTTTTCCTTTCTTTTCCTTTCCAAAAGTTCCAAACAGAGCCTAAGCAACAGATAAACTGAACTTGATCAGGCAAGAAATCCATCGAAGGTCAGATAGATGGGAGTAACAAAATAGAGCAAAGATTCTGGAGAGTTGGTTTTGATCTGTATTTGGATCATGACCAGAAGAAGGGAACATTTCTGTCATGCTCTCAAATGGTATGGGAGTATGATGCTACCATTAAATATGGACCCTTAGATTAAAAAAAATATGTAAATCACGGCCGTTATATCAAAACCACCCTCAAAAAGTAAATGTGAATTCGCTAAAAATGAGATGGTTTCACTATTTTTCCCTTAATTTTTTCAATTTTGTTCCATGGGTCCTTCCCAATCCAAACACGACCTTACGGCATGGAAATTAGAGATGGGAGCACATCCGGTTATAACCCATCGATCAGAAAGTTTGGAACAAGCCCGCGCGCAGCGCGCTGCCTTTCACTACTAATTAGGTGCATAAATGAACAACTCGGTATATCCATGCTCGCTTGCCTAAAGGAGATCTGGCTCCTCTAGGATATGTAAACGACGACCATTTTTTGTGTTGTCTTCTCCCAAAAATACCCTCTTATGTCTTTCTTTAGTGGGCATTTTGGTAGCTTCCATGTTTGACTGTGAAGTGGGAGTTTAGGTAGTTACATAGCCTATCAATGGTGGCTCCCACAAAACTGTGCATGCCCTTTAGAGTTTTTTTTTCCTGCTTTGCTTTAATAGGTACTTAGAGGCTGAAGCACACGCGATGCATGTGCAAGTTGGATTTGTCAAAATTTTCCCAATAGCTTACTGTTTGATATTTGATCGAATTTTCACAAATTTTGACAAAATCTGATTTGCACACTCATCGCGTGTGGCCCGTTATTTGATTGAATTTTCACAAATTTTGATAAAATCTGATTTGCGTGTGCCCCGGCCTCTAATTAACCTATCGTTAAAGATAAACAACAATTAAATAAGCATCACACCAATGAATTGCTTATATATTATGATATCATTTGTATGATATCAATCTTGCACATAATTTTTCTTATTTTGTATTTATCCCTCTTAGATAACAAACTGAAAGTGCTTTAACATGCATAAAGTTAATTAACATGATAAGCATGTGCAAGTTGAAAAATAATCCGGAAAAAGTCATACTATATACTTCAACCTCTCTCATCGGTTCTTGGTCTCTTCTTTTCTAACAATATGTACCAAACAAATAGAAATATATGTAACATTCTATATGTTACATTTAAAGCAATTCCATGGTTTAAAATCAGATAAGTACAAATTGAACTTATTACTCTCGCAAACAAAACAAAATGCGTTGGTAAAAGGATTAAACAAATGAAGTCCACTTGTAAAAGTAGAGAATACAAAACCTATTTGTCTTGCTTGTTCTCATCTCTGTATCAATGGCCAACACCAATGCTGGATGCAACAGGAAAGCGTCCATTTTTGTGCAGAGTATATAGAGGAAGATGGGTAGTTTTTGTGATAGGAGTAGAAGTTATGGTGGGAGGGGAACTGACGTGGGGGTGGGTAGTTATTGGGTTTGGTGGTTATTGATGTTGGTTTTGTCTATTATGTCCTTACAATTAAGTCCTCGATGAATTCAATTGTGCTTGAATCTTTTTTTCCTTGGGTGTACAATTTTGGAAATGAAAAAACATGACAAAAAAAGGGAGACACCAAAGTGGTGCTCTCCCTTTATATATTAGAATAGATATTAGAATAGATTCCAACTTTTCAAAATTTTCCTCCATATCTTTTTTTTCCTTCATTGTTTCTTCCGTTATCGTCGTTTGCGCGGGGTTCGTTTGCTAAAATCATATCTGGCCTTTGTTCTCCTTCCCCAAACACTATCTGTTTCTCTCAGGAGAATCCTTACCAAATCTACCAAAATCAAAATTAGAATCTCGTCAAGATTCCCGTCTCTTCCCCGACCTGTTCCGCGTCATAGGTGTAGTCCTTACAAAATCTAGAGAGAGAAGATTCAGAATCCTGAATTTTCATCACAGCCTCGCTCTTCCTCAATCTCCAAATTATCGAGTAAGTTGTTTTTTAGTTTCCAGCTCTTAGTCTTCTATTGTTCTGTGTTACTCTCCGTAATATCTTTGTTTTCAGTGGTTTTTAAAAATATTAATGCATAAAATGTAACAACAATGTAACAAAATTGATTATATCCAACTTCCTACTTCAACAAATTGGTTTTGCTTGTACAAGCAGTCGAGATTGATCATGAATGGGAACCCAAGATTTGGAGAGAGAGAGAGAGAGAGAGCTTGGAAATTATTTTATTCTGATTTAAGAAGATCTTCTCGTTGAATGTGGGAGTGGCTGTGAGATCTTGTGAGAGAGAGAGAATGGAAATATTTTTATTCTGATTTAGGCAGATCTTCTCAGTGAATGTGGGAGTGGCTGTGAGATCTTGTGAGAGAAAGAGAATGGCTTAGATTTTGTGCGATCTCTGCATCCGAAAATCTTGCATTAATTCAGCACTAAGGAGAGATAATCAAATAAAGATTTGATTCTGGTTCTTCGCCCCACATGCAAAATTCAAACTAACACACACGCAGAGAGAGAGAGAGAGAGAGAGAGAGAGAGAGAGAGTAGTAAGCATTAAAGAGAGATAGAGTGCAATTTTGTTCACCCTTCTTAAAAGAGAGTGAACATTACCATTTCTCTTATTGGTTAAAATGGTTTGGATTCCACCACAAAATAATATCATGCTTACCATGCAATATAATTTTTGATAAGTATGACATCACTTTGTGGTAGAATCCACACCATTTCAACCAATATGAAAGAATATAGTGTTCACCCTCTTAAGTGGAGGGTGAACAAAACTCAACTCGAGATAGAGACAGAGAAAGTGAATCAACGAAAGATTTGGTTATGATTCGGAGGCTTTGATTCTTATTCTAGTTCAATGAGCAATACAAAGAACAATGAGCACAGAACAAGTCGCACCTTTCGCTAGTTATTGAAGCAAGCCACGACAATGTCTTTTATTACAATGGTATGTTATGGAATTGTGAAAGACCAAATGATAGTACTACATAAAAATACGATCCAATACATAAAAGGTAACCCACCAAAACCAATTTAAAATAGGTGAATTTAGTCCGACTCCGCCTCTACTGTTGGGAACTTATGCCTCTACTGTTGAAAACATTCGCCTCAGTAAGTTCCCAACATCATACGAAAAAGGGCAAAATTAGGACCACATCACAACCGAGTCAGCACCACCATTACACTTCTTACGGCGACAAGAACGCTATTTGAAAATCTGTTCTCAGACTTTCCATGGGTTCAAGAACCTTGAAATTTGCTTTTTTTCCGACTAATCACAGGGAATGCCTGAAAAAACCGCGGCATTCCTGTGATAACAAAAAGATTATCCTATAAAAAATGTACAGGAAGACATGAACAAGAAAACAAAAAAGACAATCTCCCTCGGCAAATCCATGTAGAGTGTCTTCTCAAATCACATTGTCCGCAAAAATCCACGAACTTCAGTAAGGAAATTGAACAGATTCTTTCTGAATTTCTGGTAATTTGTTCGGTCAAGTGTAGAAGACAGGTTGTTCGAACTAGTGAGAGACTGCAATGCATTCACCAACCTTGATCTGAATGTTGGATTTGGCTGTTTTTCTATTAACTCATTACCCAACCTCTGTAAGAAATAGTAGAGGCTATATCAGCACTAAGAATATAGGCATTGTAAAGGAGAAGATGTATCACAGTGGTAAGTATGTCATTGTCGTTCCATGAGAAAATGATGATGGTATATAGCATCTAAAACCATCTGTAAAATGTCTATTAAGGAATAGTTTACCATAAAGTGTTTGTTCCATAGTTCACCACTGTAAGGAAAAAGAGTGAACTAAATACGAGGGCACCCTCACTATGGTCAACACTATTTTAAATTGTTATTTCCAATCAAGTACCTAAACTCCGAGTTGTCAATTCAACTATATGCAGGTGGATAAGAAATTGTGCTGAATGGATGGAAGTGTCTTGATTTTGTTATGCCTTTCCTTACTCATTATTACTATATAAAATAATTAGCGTTGATTGATCAAAAGAACAGAAAAAAACCCAGTTCAGAAATTGTACAGTAACTACAGAATTAGTTTCAATAGAAATACCTGGTAAAGACCATGTTCACAGAGGATCAGAGGAAGGAGAGCATCTGCTGAAGCGCTAATGAGATCAGTACTGCACCGCAAACAAAAGGGACTGAAAATCAGTTAAAATAAAGCAACAGATTTGCAGTAAACAAAACCCAGTAAACTATTAAGGAAAGGGGTGACCGAATGAGTTTATCGACCATTGCCTGCAAAATCAACTTATTCTTTCCTTTTTTTTAAAAATAATACCTATTCCATACACTGAAATAGTTTAACTTGTTAAAATTTGGTTATTCAAAGCAGTATGTCTCAGCTATATATAAATTCAACATATCCCTGCAGTGCACCTGACATCCTCGAAGAGGAGTAATTGCAGCAACAGCCGGAGAAATCGGCTTAAAATGCCATCTTGCAATTTCCCATCAGCGTCTTTGTAAATTGTGGCTTGCGAGCCTAAACCAACTTTACCAGCACCTGTCTCCTTATAGTGATAGGAAGCTAGTGCTTTCAGAGCTCTCAGACACATGTCAACTACTTCTGTGTCCTGTTCACCAACAATCAGAGAAGAGGAAAAGTCAAGGAAAGGAAGAAGGAAAGACAGAAAAGGAAAAAAAGAAGAAAAGAGGGGAACTATTGTGAATGCGCGGAGATCGATCCAGTGAGCAGGTTGAAGATCTCAAGACACTATTTCTTTCATTACCATTGGCAAGTTCCGCTATTTTCACACATCAATCCTACCCTTCACTTTGATGGTACACAAAGAACTCTTCTGCTCGATAAAGACAAACTGAACTGATTGCCTCGAATGTCAGAAAACAAGCTGCTTTAGTGATAAAAAGGCTAGACAGTTTTTTTTTTTTATAATAAGAGAAGCACCAAATGCACCACAAGTTATTTAGCCATGTATGTCCCAAAAGGCTACAGTTGTATTCATAAAAGAACATGAAGCACAAATGCCTTTAAGAACATGCACAACCAGAGATGTTGATGCAAACCAAATCAAGGTGTAGATTTCATACGAGAGAGAGAGAGAGAGAGAGAGAGAGAGAGAGAGAGAGAGAGAGAGAGAATCCCACAAAGTGGTACAAAGAGACTAAGCTCTCAATATTCTTTAATCAATACATCAAAAACTACCTAATGAGGACACTAGACACCTATTTATAGACTCAAAACCTTACACACGCTAGAGGACACCAAAATGACAAAAAGACCCTCAATCTTACTGCATCAAATTTATCTTCAAGAACATGGTCTGAAATGGATAATAGATCCAGTGAAGTGGTTAGAGAACACTTGTCTTACCTGGTGATGAAGACCAAAATCAAGAGTTCCCAATACATGACCAAAGGCTTCAGCATTTAATTGTGGAACCATTTCAGGATAAACCTCCAGCATATGCGATAGAAGCGAAAAATACTGCAGGAAATAGAAAAAAGTGTTATCTTCATGACTCGGACACCAATACATGCATGCTCTCTTACGCTGAAAAAGAAAGCTTACATCATAACAAAGCTTTGGGTATTTTAGCAGGTCCAAAGAAATAAGAGGCGTAACTATGTGAAGACCTAGAAAAACCACCTGCAAGAGCATGTGTAGGTAAAAGTTCAACAAACTATTAAGCAAACAGATCGCAGAATGGTACCTGAGAAATGTTTGTTCCCTGTGTCTCACTAGAATCTGATGAGAAGTCAACCTGCAGATTATGTTGTCCATCAATTGTGCTAATAAAATGTACAGCACAAATATAAATCATGTTTCTTTCTTAGTAGGGAAAAGTATTTAGAGCAATACAAGATCCTTTGAGCAGAGATTAGAAAGGAGTTGCAGAAGAGCACGTAAATCTTTATATTTCTCTGCTTCTGCCTCACTCAGTAGGCTGCTTGAGAGGCTAAGCGATATCTAGAAAGCAGTGAAACAACATTAGGCAGCAGGGAAAACAACATAGCAAGACATTAATAATCATAGCAACAACTTCATGTCCAGTATCCTCAGAAAACTAAACATGCTACGTAGCGACATTAATTTCGGTCATGAATACAACAGAAAACAAACATGCTACATGGTAATTCTAGAAAAAGGCAAAACACAGACATGAGAACATGAGAAGAAAATGCATGTATTATACTCCTTGTGAAATTAACAACAAAACAGTTTTCTATGCTCATATATGGATAGAAATCAGAACCCCCCATTCACTAGTAACATGGATATCACTTGTTGTTTCACACATATGCAACAACCATGTTGAGAAGTACAAAAATATGCCAATTCAAAGAATTTGAAAATATTATTCCATACCAAATCTACTATGAATTCCAGTGGAAGAAAGAGTACCATGCTCCATCTGGACAAAAGGACTACAACAAAATCTGGAGAAAGGACTGACAAAAGAAAAGGTAATTTCAAGCCACCTCAGATTTTTTATTTTTATTTTTATCTGAGCCACCTCAGCTCAGTAGACTAAAATTGTCTCACCATATAGCTCAACTGGTTTTTGGTTAATGTCTTCTTCTGCTCTTCCAGTTCTCTCTCAAAGAGAATACAGTAGAAGGGCTACTGTCAATCAGATTCTCTCCCTCTTTAAAATCCAAATTTTACTCTCGCAAAAATTACTCCACTATTATCCCCCAACAACAAATCCAATCCCAAATTTTAAAGTAACATCTTAAACCCTAAACTTGGGCATATTATGCCATTGTCAAACATCCTTGTAACTTTGTTACTCAGTCCTAGGACTCCTAACCCAGGGTGCGGGAAAATTCCAATCGAAATCAATCAATATGTAATCAAACAAAGATACAGTGTCATTTTGAGAGTTCGTATATCATTGGCAATAATACATAAATACAGATATAAATATATATAGAGTGAGTTGTGGGTATTGAAGTGATAAAAAGATCTGGGGGTGCAGAAGATGGTTGTGGAAGATAAGGGATCTGACAGCTGGCCGGAGATGAATGGCATATTATTTAACATGCCCAATCGAGATGGCCAAGGTGGTGTTACAGGCCCAGAAAAGTAACATAGCCACTGGCACCAGAGAGCAAGAGCAGCAAAATAATTTAAGGCAGTTATTTAAGGAATCCAAAATTATATCCATGCACCAGAGAAGTAACATAGCCACTGGCACCAGAGAGCAAGAGCAGCGAAATAATTTAAGGCAGTTATTTAAGGAATCCAAAATTAAATCCATGCACCAGAGAAGTAACATAGCCACTGGCACCAGAGAGCAAGAGCAGCAAAATAATGGAAGGCAGTTATTTAAGGAATCCAAAATTATATCCATGCTAATTTCATCTACAGTCTACAGAGAAACCAAGTGAAGTGATTGTGAAGCTGCTCCCACTTTTTGATCCGAGTGAATTCAAGCATAACAACAAGCCCAATGAGGCTGAGTTAAAGCGGAGAAATGGGTTTTTACAATGACAATCAAACTAGACTACATCCACAACTTTTTTCTTGTGGATTTTTCAAAGCCATAGAGGTTAAAAGGCTGTGCAAAAGGAAAGACTAGTGTGGTCAGGGAGGTTTGCATGACTCGTGTGATGTGGCTGATATAGCTTTACACCATTAGTGTAGTCCACAAAGGAATTTTTTTAATTTAGAGAGTGAAAAGAGTGTGTAATGAAACCTCTCTCAAAATAATAGTATTATATCCACAAACCAGTGTCGGATAATGAACTAGATACGTCTACTTCATTGAACACCTATGAAGCACGGGTACTCCGGAAATGTCGCCGTACGCGTACCGGGTACGGATACGGGTACGGCGTGGGTACGGCAAAAATGTACCGGGTACGGCAAAATTGTATCGGGTAATTTTGGGTACGGCACGGGTACGACACGGGTACAGCAAGGGTACGTTTTAGCCCAAAATGAAATTTTTTTCAAAATTTCTGGGATTTTTTGTAAATAATTATAAAATGTGGGCTTATTGTGTAATTTATTTGTCATTTATAAACACAATATTACACGGCAGAGATCTTGGAGATCGATCTAGGGCTCCAAATCAGAAAAAAAAAATGTAAGTTTTTTTTTTTGGTAACTAAAAAATGTAAGTTCTCTCTCTCTCCTCTCTCGTTCTCTCTCTTCGTCTGTCTCTCTCCTCTCCGTCTCTCTCTCTCTCTATATATATTTTTTATCGATTGAATTAATCTCTTTTTGCATATATGTACGAATATATGCATGTGTAATGTATATGTATACATGTATCTAAAATTTTGAATACTAATAGATATGCAGTAGATATGTATATTTGTACTGATTTTGCTTTTTCTTGGTAAAATAAGTTTCTATTTCATTTTATGCAATAAAAAATAGAAAATAATTATATATATATTCGCCGTACCCGTACCCTACTTTTTTGGGATTTTGCCGTTTCCCGTACCCGTACCCGTGCTCCATAGTTGAACACATATGCAAAAGATCTTATGATTACGAATCACTGTTCCTTATCCAGGAGTGATCTTCAAGTTGTGCTGGCCCTGAAATGCAGTTAGTTAGGCTCTTAATTTTGATTTTACCCACTGAGCGCAAGCCACATGCATATCCATTCATGTTACGGACTCAAACACAACAATTATAGGGAAAAGAAATCATTGATGCGCTTAGCATGCCATTAAAGAGGTTCAATGGTGAAAATCAGGAGACATTAAATGACAGAGAAAGAAAACGATACCTTGCCAATGTTGTGAGAAGAGTAAAGCTGAAGCAAACGCATACAAAAGTTAATAACAACAGCAGTTTCTTGAGCCTCCAGGTAGATAATTTGTCCCTCCACCCAGTCAACGACAAATTTAAGTAGAAGATAGACAACTGCAGACTAAATTATACGTCAGGATCAGCATCTAATAATGAACCCTTTAGACATAGCTGATTAAAGGACCTATGCAACTCTAAGTTAAAGTTCAGGAAGATTAACATGGTACAGACAGAAGTTGGGAGATAGTGTTAATTGTGCTCAACAGAATGAAAAGGAACCAGCAGATGAAGGTTTCCTACAGAACAAAAAATTGCTGTTTACCAACAACAATAATGATCACCAAATGGCAACCATACAATCTTTCCTGTAGAACTAATATCCCACACACAATGATGCAAAGATGTAAACAATGATGTAGTCACTTTTACTTTGTCCTTAGCGTTTGAGTACGTGTCCTTAGTCCCATGATGTAGTATGTAATAGGGGTACTATTGTCTTTATGTTCTTTTAGTGCTTTAAGTGTTTGTACCCAGCTAGCCATATATATTGGCCTAGGTTTTCCTTCCTTAGTAGTTTTATCATTTCAAAAAATAGAATTATCAAGAGCCATTTTGGGAGTTTCTCTCTTTAGAATTCTCAACGGAACATTTGGTATGCATTAAACAAGGAGCTGGCCTATGAGGCTACGAGATTTACTGATGCAAAAAGAAGCAAGTAATAAAGCTTATTCCACAAGTACTTTAGATTAGACAACTTGAAGTGAGAATGAAATGCAATTTCAAACATGGAAAAGCAGGAATATGAACTTTGAGATGTCATGTAAGACAATACATGTAGTTTGTTACATACATGAACTACATACAATACTGAATGTCATATACAAAAACATCTAAAAATTTATAACTTGTCCTCTGCTTGTCATGTCTTGCAATTTTGAAAATCCGAGTCAGTTTGTTCGTGCCGTGTCGCATGTTCACGTCCATGCTACATAGCTCAAAACTCAAGCTTCCAATGCTTCAAACCCCAAGCTGGCATAGACCAGTAGCACAAACTGAATTTATTCCCCCAAAATCTGTCTTATCCACAGATTTTCCACGTTTTATAGAAATGAAAAGATTTTCTCAGAAGCCATCAGAACACTTGCTCAACCCTCCAATCTTAAAGAAAATACAATAAAGCAAAATAATTTCTGAACAACACAAAATTTTAAGTTTGACATGTAAATGACATAACAGAAAACAAACAGCCAATACACTCTCCTGAACCAAACTAGGAATCAAAACCCAAAATGACAACTCATATAAAGAAAGAAATTAACTCTAAGGGTAATGATTTCCACACTCCCTTTTTTGACAAATACACTCCATTTTTTGTCATGTAGTGAAACTTTTGTGTATTTTTTCACTAAAAGACAAGAAGTGGAGTGCATTTATCAGAAAACTCTGAGTTATTGTTCACTATTCATACATGTGTACCTTTATCTTGGATAGGAGGCGTATTGTGGTGTTGGATATTTGTGCATCTTTATAAAGGTTCGAACACATGAATCAGTAAGGACTTTGACATTTTGGAGTCCCAAGCCTCCTGAAGTAGAGACAATCGGTAGCTATATATACACCCTTTCTATTCAATAGACTAGGGACTTCCTAGTAGTGCTGGAAGCATTTGTTTTTGCATCCTGAAGTAGAGACAATCGGTAGCTATATATACACCCTTTCTATTCAATAGACTAGGGACTTCCAAGTAGTGCTTGAAGCATTTGTTTTTGCATGATTGGGTGACACAAACCTAAGCCTCCAAAGATGCCTAAAGGAATATTCTTCATTTTTTTTTTCATGATTTTTATCATTAATGTCAAAACATCCAACTCAAAACGAATTGGCAATGAGTGGAGAGGCCGCCTAGAGGTTATATTTAGCCAATATGGGACAAGCTCTCGTGAAAGTATTATGCATCATGATCTTACCATGTGACAACATATGGGAGAGAGAACGGATATGTGTTACTGAATATTGAGAGTAAATGATTCCAATGCTAACACAAACTTAAATAGAGAAAAGCCTAGAAATCTATACCTAAAATAGAAGATTACAAAGAGTTATGATTACGATAATATCACGATACGATTCTATGCCTAAAATACAAGATACGACGAGATCACGATGCATAATACTTTCACACCCTCCCTCAAACTCATGATGAGAGCCCGGAGAGCATCGTGAGTTTGCCAAGGAAGTAACAAAACCGAGTGCCAAAACCTGCAAAACTGAGATTGTGCAGCTGTAAAGGAAGCAGACAGAACAGAACGAAGAAATCCAGATTTCTGAAGTCACGAGCAAACTTCATTGCCAAATTCAGATAGGTCGCGACAACTCAGAGGTCCTGACAATAGATTGAGATATAGAGTCAGACGCTTGATACACATCAAGCCAGATGCTCAACCTCAATTGAGCAAGCAGCCCCGGAGGCGCATGCAGAAGGCAGACAGAATACAGGTCCTCAAACAAAAGGTAGAAATATAGGTCGTCAGACAAACAGATAATTCAGAAAGAAGAACAGATTAGGATAGCAGACAGAAGAACAGATGTAGACACACAGAAGAGCCGGATACAGAGGAGAGAGCTAGAATAGATACTGAAAGGGTAACCAAACAAACCAGAACAGAGGAGGGAGCCAAAAGAGAGCCATAACAAAGCCAGAAAATCAGATGTAGAGAAACAAAGTAAGAGTCAGAGGAAGGGAGACAGAGATGCAACCAAAGTGAGTTACGAACACCCCCATGGTTCACCGATGGCCAAAAAGAGCAGAGAAACTGAGCACAGGAGGCTGATGTAGCTCCTGCGAGGGTCGCCGGAGGCTGAAAGAGCGTGGCGAGTGCTGATGGAGGTCGAAGAAGGCTGTTTTTAGAGGTTTCGAGCACCTATGCAGCAGATCTGAGGATTACGAGCTCCGACAAGGGTTGCCAGAGCTGTTACAGAGGTCGGAAAGCTGTTGGAGCAGAAATAAAGGTCTGTGGAGGGCTGGCGGAGGTGCGTTGGAGGTCGGGAGGACTTGCCGGAAGTGCAACAGTGGTTGCCGGAGGTGCTACAGTCCAACAACGTCAGAAACAGAGCTATTGGTGTCGGGCAACGTCAGAAACAGAGGCAAAACAGATTGATGCAGAGACTGAAATGCTTCCAACAGTTGTAGAAGAAGAAGGATTGTGACAAAACAGATAAGTGTCCAGCGGACGGCGGCGAGGCATAAGCCGCCCGCCGGAAAGCAAATATCCCATAGGCCTAGATCTTAGGCTCTGATACCATGTGACAACATATGGGAGAGAGAACAGATATGTGTTACTGAATATTGAGAGTAAATGATTCCAATGCTAACACAAACTTAAATAGAGAAAAGCCTAGAAATCTATACCTAAAATAGAAGATTACAAAGAGATATGATTACGATAATATCACGATATGATTCTATGCCTAAAATACAAGATACGACGAGATCACGATGCATAATACTTTCACAGCTCTAACACTCCCCTGCACGTGCGACCCCTGCCTCGTACGTGGTGGGGTAAACAAATGATTCAACACATACGACAACAATCAACTATAAACGACAAACAAAGGGGGAACCAACCATCGACAACAAAGAGTCTTGTCCAAAAGACTCCGAAAACCTAGCTATGATACTATGTTAAAGCATCCAACTCAAAACCAATTGGCAATGAGTGGAGAGGCTTGAGGTTATATTTAACCAATATGGGACAAGCTCTAACAATAACCAACTGGTTGTCTTTACTGAATTAATTGTTCTACATCCCTGTTTCTGGGACTTCTTTGCGACATATGATTTCATGATCTTTCTTGTCTTAGACAATTTCGTCCCAGTAATTTCCTTATTCCATACTGATCGAGATCTATCAAAACAAGATCCATCTTGTATATGTTGTACAAATCTCTCATGTTTCAAATGTGAGATTTGATTTTGTGATGTGTGTAACTATTTATTTGTGTTTGATAGATTTTCCCCGGCGAGAAATTTCCCATTCTTTAACAATCCTAGGAGATTATGGGTACTAGTTTATTAGTGCTTGACAAATTTAACACTCAGAAATTTCTCAGCCCTAAAACAATCCTAGCAAATTATTAGATATATGTATATGTCACTGATGTGTGCATATGCATAACTCACTTGTAAATCCGTACGTATGGTTACAGATACTGATGTATTTTTTTACCGTTTACACCGCTCGACGTCCTTCAGGAAGATCTTAGAGCACAAGATTTTTCATTACTTCCTTTGTACTGTCTTTTTCCACCTCTAAATCCATACATGGCCGGGACAAAGCTATCATCAAGAAAGTTAGATGACGGTAAGACACTAAGGTAGCAGCTGCACGATGAAGATGCTAAGATATCAGCGCTAAGGATATGGGGGTGAGGCAGCGCACTAGTTCAGGTGAGGGTGGTGGCAAAGAGGGAGATCTGGTAGAACAGGAGGATCACGGAGCTGCTGTTCAACGATGGACAGTCGAACATGAGGAGAAGATCTTGACGGAAGAGAATATTGGCTATTTGATGATGGGGATTAGTGTAGCCAATCAACCACGACTGATTGGGAGACATGATTGGGTGATAAGAGAAGAACTGCGATAGTGAAAGGTATGGGAGCTTTTGGGATGAAATGCTATATGATGGGAGATAGCCCCATTACAAAGGTGGAGTTGAAGCCTCTACTTTATTCATCTCAAAATCCTCATTTCTTAACCCTAGGCCTCCTTGTAGCTTTTATGCATCTACTATAAAACTTCATTCTGTTATTAGCTGCGGTCAAGCGATTCCACCAACGCAATGACAGCCATTTTCTTGTTTATTGGCATCTACATTTGCATTAGCTCCGGAGATGTACCAGTTTTCTGGCTTTTTTGACCCCTTCCGATTGAGAAACCAACTACCTTTTGGCACTTCTTAACACCATATTCTCAAAAGATGTCCATTTATTTGTCCCACCAAACAATGTGCAGGAACATTATTCTTACATCTTCAGCGC
Organism: Rhododendron vialii; assembly: GCF_030253575.1. NCBI lineage: Eukaryota > Viridiplantae > Streptophyta > Magnoliopsida > Ericales > Ericaceae > Rhododendron > Rhododendron vialii. The sequence goes on along the minus strand of NC_080561.1, from coordinate 34,126,252 downwards.
TATCCTATGTCAGTCAGACAATCTCAATTGAAGGGTACGGTCCAAACTTAGAATAGAAATGTCATGCATCCACATGCGTAACATAATGCTCTACCAAGTCCCACATATCCAAATATAATGATTTCTCCATGCAAAGAAACCAGAAACTACTCGAACAAAAAAATTACTGTTAGTCCTACTCCAGGTTGAAGTAAAAACATAAGGTTGAAAAGGCCCATCCAATGAAGGAATTCATGTAAGTCACTGAATCATCAGGACCCCATTCGTTTAAGGGTTTTGGATTTTGGATTCTAATCATTATCCTATATCTCCCCAATCATTACTCTCAATTTTCTCTATCTCTCTCCAATCATTACCCCTATTTCCAATCATTACTCTATTTCTCTCTACACTCATTACCTACAAATCCAAATCCAATATCCCAAAACGAACGGGGTCAAGGAAATCAAACACAAGTTTTGACAACACTGTGCTAACTTTATACTTCACATAAGCATATAATAGCTTGAAGTTTTTTTTTGATCGGCTATAATAGCTTGAAGTTCAAGGAGGTTAATATTATGCAGGTTCTTTATGACATAGAATCTTCAGACACTGAGTACTTAATAGTTAATACCTCATGTTTGTAAACTTCCAGCAAAATCAGAATAGGGTTCATTACAGAGGATCCCATCTCATAGATTGCCTTCTGTGTTCGAGGTTCTGAGGCACTGGCAGCACCACGTAGCCGCTCCAATAAGCAGCTTACCTATAGGATGTCCATAAAAGTCAAAAGCTGTTCTTGAAGAGTAACTTTTGCATATAAATGAGCATGATTTTATAATGCTGAAATTATGTCCTCACCGACAGCATAACATCTGGCTGCTGGGCAACATTTTTTATATCATTTTTCCCAGACATTTCCACAAGATAAGACGTCATATATCTCATGAGGTCTCGTACATACCTTCCAAAAATTGCAACGGGGCATCAGACTGATTCAGACCTAGCAGCACGTTAATCTACTTTTCCGCAAAGAAAACAAAAAATTAGACTCACTGATTTGACGCCTCTGGGTTTCTCATGCCGGAAGCTGAAAGAGTGAGGGTTTGAGCCACAGAACGCTACAAGAAATAAAGGACAACTTTGTAGTTACTCCATAGTTCCATGGAACATAACATCAAATGTAAGTAACTTTACTCTGTACCTGGTGAGCAGCATTTAATGAAAACAAAGTTCTTTCATTTGCAAAAGCATTTGCTAAGTCATGCCACGAGCCCTGCAGAATAAATGGAGGCAAAAGGTGTAAGCAAATCTGTGTCCAAAGTTACGCGATCGATTCAATCTATGAGTAACAAACACTGTTTCCAGAGGGAATTTCGGTAATCTATTTCAAGATTTAGAGGCCTGAAACAAATCTGTAGCTGGGGCTGGGGCTGGGCGCCATTTGTTGCTGGCATTTATTCTTCAAGGCAGGCTCTGTGCCAAGTTCACCAGATTTCCCTTTAAACTCTCATTTGTAATGCTACTTTAAAATTTTAGATCCGGAAAAGTGCATATATCAACTAAAGGATTATCTGTACTTTGTTTCTTAAAGAAACCCAAATCCTCAAACCAATCCTGTGTGTAATAGGAAATACATTAGTTGCTACAAGACACATATTCTAGGGCATTGAGAGTCGTCCTGGGGGAAGGGAAAAAACAACAAAGCATACGACTATTTGAACTAAAAGATCAGGGGACGTAACCCTCACCAATCCAACCAGGTGTACGGAAATGCTCTTTCTTCGAACCAGTCCATGAAGTAGCTGGTAACAAGTAAGTGCCTGTCAAATGCAAAAGGAAGAGTGCATCACCTGCAAATATTTTGCTTTTGTGAAAGGATGTTTGAGGTCATTTTACAGACAAACTCCTTTGGATATACTGAAACATGAAACCTGTTGGCAAACTTTATTGTGAACTTCAGAAAGGCAGTTCATTGCGCAAGCTTAAGAGCATAATCCCATATCCGAGCCAGCAGAAACAAATCAAGAGAGAGAGATCGGTGATGCAGATGGTCAAATTTTCAGTAAATTAGAAGTCATGGGGGCCATTCCATGAAGTTAAGGAAAGATAAAAACATTGGAGTAAATGCAACATTGTTTGTCAATTAAAGTCAACTCTATTTAAAACAGGTGAGGTGGGTCAAGTTAATAAAACGTCAAAACATTACTGATCTACATTTTGCCTCAGCCTAAAGTGGACGACATTTCTTTAAGGGCCCTCCCTCTTTACTCGTGTGTGACGAAAGCCTGATGAATGCGAACTACGTAGAAGGAAAATGTGAATGAATAGGGCACGGAAACATTGATTACTCAACTTTCAGATATCTAGTAAAAATAGTTGTGTACAATTTTGCATGTTGCATGAAAACAGAAAATTATACCAAGATGGCAAGATAGGCACGTATATAGAACTCACAGCATTCACAAGGAGCAGAACTTTCAATGTCACATAAAAAACATGTTTCTACGTAGGATACAAGATGTAAGTGTATATCAAATACCTGCAAATCCTTCTCCCCAGGGTACGATACAAGCGTTGCCTTGGAGATTTGAACAATGATGTCAAGCACGAGTTTACCCTGATTATGTTCTCCAAAAAAGGTAAGCCAAGCTTTGCTGGAGTTTTGAGGCTGAAGATAGGGCGTATGATCACCACAACTGGTCGTTTCTTCAGGGGGCATTAGATAAGTACGAGACCATCTCGCAATGAACCATATAACTGCCTGTCCAGAACAATGACTCGAATAAGTAAACTAAGATGATATCACTAAATTTAATTGGTCGAGAACAATTTAACTAAAATATCCTAATACTATTATTGCTTTTAAAAGGTAGATGCTTATTGAGAGCATAACTTGTGCAACCCAATAGCTGTTTCAGTCCATGGTTGTCAAAATCCTACAATACGGGATACGTATCCTACAATTTGTATCGTTTCCGTCCAAAAACAACACGTATCTCACCCCATATCCTTTTTGTATAGAAATCCTATGATACGATGACCTATCTAACGATACAATAGCGTATCCCGAGTTGGAATGTATCCTACAATTTCATATTGAGAAAATCATACCATATTTTAAGAATTGGAACACAAACGCATTCTGAATCGTTTGATTTAATTATGACGGCATCCAAACCATTTAGAGAAAACAAAACTCAAAGCTCGAATAGAAGAAAGAACATATTTCGATCATACTTTGCATGACTCAGGCACCAGAAAGCCTCACTGTGATAGACCCTACTTCGGAGACTTGAGATTTTCATCCTAAAAGCCTATTTTTCATACATTAAACACTTGTTAACATATGGTACACGATACGTATCCCGATACGATTCATAAAATGAAATAAACGATACACGATACGTATCCCGATTTGAAAACACTCACGTACTTAGGGTAGCAATTAAGTTTGGATAAAATAAAAAAAAACCTAGGGGTATCCAACAGAAACTGTTATCATAGAAATCTTGATGGCATAAAGATGTTAATGTTGACCGCAACAGAAGAACAAAAACCAGCTCAAGCAATATTTGATTGCATTCTGTGACTTTTTTCCAACTTAAAATAAGATGTTATGCAACTTAACTTACTATGAAAAGCTCTAATATGACCTGTTTATATGCCTAATAAAAAAGGTAATAATGCCGTTCAACCACTAGGCCAAGGTCCCACCCATGGGTCACATGAAAAGAGCAATAGAGGGACTTTGAAGAGTTAAGTTACCAATTGTCCAAAAGCTTAAGCTGTAAGGAAATGGGCTCAATAATACATATCAAACTATTCATTAAACTCCCTCATGTGCAACCTCGTCTTGCACGCGGAGATGCATTTATTCAGAGATAATTCGAAACAAAATTCAAACAGGAGAAGCAAAATGCAAATGGGGAACCAATGCAAACGGGAAGATTTGAATCCAAGACATCTCCCTACTTGAGCACTGATACCATGTAAAGTTATCAATTGTTCCAAAAGCTTAAGCCGTTAGGAAATGGTCCCAACAATGTACATCAGGTGTCCCAACAATGTATATCAAGCTTTCAACATGATTACCAAGTTACATAACCGAAAAGAAAATGAATTTGATAGATCACCTCCATAAGTCGAGGACTAAAAACTGATGCTCTCATCTCTGGATCTAAACTCTCCTCAGCGAATCTTATAATTGAGCTGGAACAACCAAGAGCGCATATAAGTGAAAAGGAAAGGCTAGCAAAATTTATTAGAGCTTATTGTATGTCATGAGTGTAGACCACGGGTAAAGCAAAATATATTAATGAACAAGTGAATAACACAACTGATTTTCTGGATAATGAGTGCTTATTGAATGTCATTTTTTCAATTTATGTTTGGATGAAAAATGGCAAGACGCAGACATGTGTTACTACATTTACAAGGTTCACATCATAATGGTTAACAATTAGTACCTTTATCCCTGCATTATATATGTTTTGTCCACTTGTATTATGAATACATCTCCAATAAGCTAGTTTTAATAATGCATGTTTCAAGGACACTAACTAAATCATCTGACATATAGATCATGATTTTCTTACTTCACCAAGGATTCTCAATGAATTCTCAGCAAGAGAACATTTTCCTATCAGTCAGGAAAGAAGAAAGACACAAAAAAGCATCCTGGTGACCAAATTATGGAAAGCTCCTGGCGTTCCGACGACTTTTATACACAGAGAAAAGAATCCACTTTCAGTGATGTGATTTTTTGGTTTCAAATCACAGCTTTAACTGGGAGGAGTGGGAACGGGCCAACATAAATCAAGTGCCACACCGAACTCGGAAAATCACTGCTTCCAACAAAAAAATCGACAAACGTTGATTTAACTGTCTACAAGTGAAAACTTTTCACGGCTTGAAATGATAGGGTTGTCTGAAAGTACATGTGCATACTTTACATTATGTGAAGACCGAAGTTTGGTGGGATTGTAACCCTGTCACATTAGCATTTACCAAAAAGCCAACTGCTAACAAAAAAACTGTACTTCCAGAATCGCTGAAGCATAAAACTTTCAGTAAGAGGCCCTTTATAAGGATTTTGATGGGGTAATTGTTGGGAAGCTATGCCCACCCCATGTAAAGCCAGGCAGGAGTCCTACCTATGCTCTATAACTACCTAGCTCATATTTGAAAGCCCTTCTCCCATTCTTCCTGCGAATTAAAGCTTCTTTCCGGACACCTCTTCTTAATTCCGGACACATCTTTCCCATACCTTGAGGTTGTGTCTCGATCTCAAATGTGCGAAATATAAGAGACTACCTCTTGTGGAGATTCCCCTTGGTCTAATTTCACGCCTTATGACAAAAGGGGACTGACGTGGCGTAAAGTGAAGATTGGGTGACATCAACTAGTTGACCGATCTTTCTATGGTGTGTTGGTCTTGGCAGGAAGAATGGGAGCTGAAGAAGTGATTGAAACCATGGAAAAAGCCCAATTTCTAGTGAGGGATTATAGCCCCTTATGCAAAAGGATTGATTCCAGGATCAATAGTAGTAATAATATCTAATCAATGGATCAACTCGAGCTCTTGAGAATCATTCAATGACTTTCTTATTGCTTTGAAAATGACTTCAAGGATGTCCTTCTATGATAGAGAAAGGAGATGGTCAGTAGTTAATGTTGACGGCCAAAAATCGAATTTGCTTCCGCTTATCCCTCCTCTCCAAGGTTTTTTCCCTCTTTTTATGTGGAATACTTAAATCTGAGTCTTTTTCGAAATTTCTTTGCTAAGTCCGTTGTCTCACCCTCTCTCTCCAACTCTTTCTTTCAAATCTATAACATGTCTTCAACATGCTGGTTCAAGGTTCTTTATTAATTTCGGTTAGCTATCTTGATAGAAGTAGTATTGGTTTTGTCCTTTTTGTGCGCTAAACTTTAAGGTTGGATTTAGTATTTGGAGATTCTTAAATGCTTGAGCCTTGTTAAATTTGCTAGACTCTGCAGCTCAGCTAAGAAAGCATGCAACCTCATGTTGTCTGTGCACTCAAAACATATACTAAATGATTTACTTGCTAATCCACCACTGTGGCTAATGGGATAGTTGAAACAATGGACAAAATTTGGGAACATATGACTAAGTTGCTACATATCACATGAAGCTGGTTTTTTGCTTGTCTTCAGTACAACTGTGGCCAGAACAAGTTCAAGTTGGTAACCTACTCCAAATATCAGATCTATTTTTCCAGTAATAAGATAAAAATTCAACATAAAAGATCTTCCAAACCTTACCTAGAAAGTACAATGACAGGAAATTTGTCTATTTCCATGGAGTCCACAAAATGAGTCTGGATGGCGTTTGGAACCTGAATATCACACAATTTCATCAAAAATGAGAGTTGTTTCTGTAAAGCAACAAATGCGCACAATGGCCTTACATTACCAATTCACAACCAGAATATACTTCAGCATCTCCAATGTGATGGCCAAATTTGGCTCCTTTACTGTGTTATGTGACAGAAAGTGATGATATTGGTACCTATTTTTGTAAAAAGGATTTGTAATCATTTGGTAATGGAGTAGCAAAAGTGTGTTAGAAATGTATAAATGCATACATAATACATATAGAATCTACAAAGTGAAGGTATCCCTACCCTCTCTTACACTCTCCCTCTCTCTTTCTTTCCAGTCCTAAATATATGGCTGGTGTAACCCAATCTTTGGCAGCCAAAATTTGGACGCCATGCTTCAGAGCTTGTTTGAAGAGCCCATGCAGACCAAATTGAAAAATAAATGCGGACTATTCATGTCATATGGAATCCTCACTTAGGAGTCATTTCAGGAGCCCAGGTATTAGATTGATAACAACAGTATAAGATGAGTTATCAGAAGAGAAAAAAACTAAAAACCAGAATTAGACGCAGCATTGACGTTTGACACTCATAGATAAGTAGGGAGATACAAAGACATCACAATCGATAAACAAAATAACTAAATCAACAAGAATAACTGCATACAAGAGCCTATTGATTCATCTTAGGTGGTCAAGCATCTGCGACTGCAGGGTGCAGCACATAACCCTTGCAAGTTTTACAACATTCATACCCATTTGTGAGGGATACTTCTGAAAAAAAATAAAGATTTTCGGTTGTGAATTTTTAAGAGGGCTAACAATTTGCGACATCCCAAAATGGGAAGATGGATCAAGAATTTGGGACGGACTAAGTAAACGTTGACATAGCCAATATGTTGTACTGGTGCGTTAGTAGCTACCAGTGAACTTGTAATATACATATGACATAGCCAATATGGTTCGACTTTTTGAAGCATATGCTAAATTCCAAATACCACAAAGTATAAATCTGCAATTGCCAAACCAGAATGTCATGGACATTGAATGTGAAAAACCTGAGATAAGCACTATCTTGTTAGAGCTTGTCTAACATAGATTATTTATTACCTGTATAACTAGTATATGAGCTTGGACGGCCTCTCCACTCATTTCCAATATATTTGAGTTGGTTGCTTTATCATAGAATCGGAGCTAGGCCTTTGGATGCTTTTGAAAAAAACTCTGTTCATTGATTGTCCCCTGGTTTGTGCATTAAGTGCACCTTGTTCCTTTGTGACCCTATGTTACGGATCTTTTGTTTTACCTCTCCATATTTGAGACGGGTCAAACATAAGGACTGATGGATCATGTCTCTCAAGGATTATTTAATACCTCCAAAACTAGACTATGAGCCTAGGCGACGTCTCTATTCATTGCCAATTGGATTGGAGTTGAATGTTGTAAGATATTTAAATTTCACAACAGATAGATAAGTGGAATTACCCAACACGGTTTCTAAGAGGAAAATCGCGATGGCAATAGTAGCAAGATGGGAAAAATAAATCAATACCAAAGGCATTTCTCCCTCCCCTTCATCTGCAAGAATGTGGCCAGTTAGCAGTAACAGTGAGTAAAGCTCTTCCAGAGTTTCTGTGGGATCTTTTGTGCCTCTTCCCTGCAAAAACAGTAGAAATAAAGATCAGACCCGCCTTAAAGGCCACCTAATATTAAACAAGAAAAGTGCAAAACATGGGACATGGATATCATTATGAAGCAGTCTGAAAGATACTTACTAAGAAAGCCTACAGCCACCAATTCATTTATGATTTTAATTTGTATACGCAACAATTTTCTAAATTATGAACGAGAAAAAGCACATTTGGTGCACAAAAGAGTACACGAAATCCTCCCAAAAAGAATGAAAATATGGAAAAAAAACAAAACAAAACAAAACTAAATTACATCTCACACACTGCCTTCCAATCCTTATTAATAAAGGACAAGGGTATCCCCTTGCAAGAAGGTGGAAAACAAGCATTAAATCTTATCCCATGAACCTTCTAAATCTTAAACCTCCCAAATCTTGGACCTCATATTCTCAAAAACTCTTGCATTCTCTGCAAGAGTTGCACAATCCCAAAAAAAATCCACCCTTACACAATAGTGCCATTGAGGACGTACAAAATAACTCATCATATCCACCAACAAGCACCAGATTTAACTAAGATTTCTTATCTTTGGTAGAGGAAACAAGAAAGTACCTCATGAAGCCTCGCAAAACGCTCAGAGAATAATCTCGTGATTAAAGGAATGGTGGCATCAATTGCTGCTCGGGCAATAAGACCATAAGAACTTAACCTTTCATCCATGCCTGCAAAGAAAACAGATCAATTATTGAAACAAAGATGGTAACTGCAAAAACATGACTGATGACTATGGAAGCGAGAAAGGTGGTAGAAAAGAAATTCAATACACCATAAAAATGGCGTAGTGGCATACCAGTTACAGAAGCCTGTAGGTATTCCGATTCACTCTCATCAATGAAGGCCGATGCTGAAGCCACTATAACATCAGATCATGTTATAAGCCGATTAATTAACTGAAAACTTGCCAACTGAGCAACAGAAAAGCAACATGATGTGAAGATATCAGAATTACCCTTTAATTCAGACTCTACAATCAAGGCGAAAAGATTGGCTGCAGCATTGACCCCTTCTGGTGGAAGCTTCGGACCGGTGTTATCCGCTGGCTGTTAATGTATGGAACAAGTTCTCCAGTTCAGTAGCTGGAACATCACATAACAATCCTCGAAGAAAGGCATATTTCAGAAGTATCTCAATGCACTCAAACCTCAGCATGTGCATAAAAAAGTCTTAATGATTACGAAAATTTACAGACCCCAGAAATGGTGGTGACAAAGAATGAGGGCCAAACCATAGAAACAATATGCTAAGATCTAGGACTGTCACAAGTACACGGGAAAAAAAAAAAAGGACAGACAAGTGACCTCCTGCACGTGTGAAATCATATCCACTCCATATTAGAAGTCGACAGAAACTCATACCGTGAGAACTGCAGTCCAAGTATCTAATAAGATATCCCGTGCCACCCAACTCCATGTCTCCTCTACGGTAAAATTAGCCATAAAGACTTTAACAACTTCACACGTCAAGGCAGACATCAGGCTAAGAGTACCAAATGGGCTGAACATCAAGGGCAAAAAAAGTAAGCTTTTGAGAGCCGCAAGCAAAAAAAGCATTTGTCAGGTACTAAATATAATTTTGACCGTCATTTAACATAACATACTCTCAATAATCATGAAGAACACAATGGATATCATATAACTAACCTTATGGAATTCAACAATTGGTCAAACGCAAGAGGCGTTGTTACAGTTGCTATGGCTAAGAGTGCACGGCAACCATCAAGCATCTCACTGAACACAGCCAAATAACAGATGAGGCATCAAACAATGCATAAAAAGCCCAAAAGAGAGAGAGAGAGAGAGAGTGATGGTACATAAGCAACTGCAGGAATAGAACCTTTCGCTTTTTCCACATTCAATAGCGTTTGCAATGGCATCAGGTGGACTGACCCATTGTATAATTCCAGAGAGCAGTTGCAACAGGTGCTTGTCTTGCATTTGTCCATTATCTAAAATTGAACAAGTCATTAACGAGTGAGGACACACGCAGTAGCCACTGCTCTATCAACAAGATAGAAAGCTCAAAAGCAAAAAGAAAATAAATTTACTGATCATTTAAGTAGTGTAACAATGGGCAAAAATGTAATATAAATATGACAATTACTTCTGCATTCAATTTTCTTGGGTAGACATTTAAAATTATTAGATAGCTTGATATACATTGTTGGGCCCATTTCCTAACAGCTTATGCTTTTTCGGACTACTGGTAAGTGGTAACTTAACATGGTATCATAGCTCTGGTTTGGAGAGGGGTTCAAGTCTCTTTGCTAGCATTTGTTCCCCGTTTGCATTCTGTTTCTCCCCTTCATATTCTGTTTCGCTCTATCTATGAAAAATTTGCATCTCCACAAGCAAGACAGGGTTGCACGTGCGGGAGGGTGTTAAATGGCTTGATGTACATTGGTGGGCCTGTTTCCCAAGAGCTTAAGCTTTTGGGACAACTGGCAACTTAACAGGAACATAATGCTAGCCAGAGAACTAAAACTACATATTCCTCACTATCCAATCTAATACGGGGGGCTCTTCAATTTTAGAGGAGGGAAATGGCCCCCATCAGTGCCCCATCCTTGCAGTACTGCTCAAAGACCACCTCTCACTTCCCTTCTGTTTCGGTAACAAGGTTGGAGCATTGAAATTTCAAATATTTTCCTGATGTCAAAAATAGGCACAAACAAAATTTAAAAGAGGATCATAGCCCGGTTAGAACTTTCCCCATTCATGATCTGAGCCCGTAAAAACTTGGAAACGGCATAAGTATCACTCAAACAACTTCTTAAATAATACTTCTTTGCTGCAATTTATGTAGATAAAGCTCGAGTATAGTTAATCAGTATACTTGTACCTAGGTTGCCATATGATGACTATTTCCCTACTCGACAATTCACAGCTGTACAAAACGAAAATTCAGCTTGTATTAGTTCAAGGAAAATCATATGTATAGCTTATGATGAGCCATTGACTAACTCGATAACTTTGGACTGTATAAGCCTAAACAAGTTTAGCTTATACAGCTCTAAGGGAACTGACATATATAACTTGCCCCGGTTGAGAGAGAGAGAGAGAGAGATGTTGCAAGATGCATTCAAGATACATCTTGACTTCCCATAGCACTGGATGAGGCACATGAATGTAAAAAATTCATTCACCAAGGTTAATTTCTGTGTAACAACCAACAGTGTTACAAACTTACAACCGAGATAATTCCCATGTCTACAAGTCAAAGGTCTTCTTATAGGAAGTCTAGGATTTCAGGGATGGCAACATAGACAACCTAAAATACAAACCTGTTCCCCAGTTCCATTAAAATGATATCAGGATATAGTCCTCTGACAGCAAAAATTATACATCTAATGCAAGTAGTCATTTTCAACTAAATAACATATGTGAGAAAGCAAAAGCAAAACTAACTATTGAGGGGAAAGTGGAAGAAAAGGTTTATACCAGATGGAAATATAGTCCCCGTCAAGGAGCAGAACTGTACAATAAGTTTCCGCGCAGAGACTGCAATAGGACAATCAAGCCAATAACCTTCACACAAGAACTTCTTTCTAAGCGCACCGTACAAACTCAAAAGCCACCCAATGTGACAACTTGTTATCAAAACATCACGCCAAGAAGGGCCAGGCTACAAGACGTTCCAGCAAAGGGTCAGAGAGGTAAATTGGCCAAGGTTAATAAATCAGATGTGATTAAATTCTATCAGTGACATCTTCCACGTAATCAGAAATTGTTGAAAGCAGAATTTCAATAGTTCAACTTAGTTGCAGCCCTAGAGAAGGTTGATTTCTTACTGGAATATAATATGTCAAATTGTCTTTAACAAACTGCCAAGAAAGTAAAACGATGGAGAATGGTGCAATGTGTATCCTGACAGCCACAACTTTTCACACATTCTGTCCATTTGTTACCTGCACTAGGACGCAATCAGACCTCTTTGCACCTTCATATCTAACTTCGGCTGAATATACATCTATGGCACCTTTTCCACCCGTAACTGCATTTGTGCCGTACCGGAAGTCCCAATTCAGAATCTGAAGCATAAGTCGCATCGCTGCTGCACATACGTTGACCTCAGGTACAGCAGAATCAGATTCCATTATTTTGTTGGTGACACTAAGAGCAGCATCTTGCGCCCAACAGTAGAAAGTCTGGCAATTAAAAAGGTTGAACTAATTTTACAAGCGGTCATGCTAGAGGGCGGTGAATAGTATAATCACAATGCCGAAAAGATTAGAATTTCACCATTTCCCATATTTATTTACACATTCAAGGATTTCTCCACTCTTTCCAACATACGTTTTACTCATTAACCACCGCCCCAAGGATGGTGGTTAACATTGGTCGGGCAAGCAAGCATGAAAAAATGATTGGTGTTGTAGAGCAGCCACTCTGCTTAGGGAATAGAAAGCTAAGGTCTACATACGAAAACCTTGATTAACAGTGTCTAACACTGGTTATGTCCTTTTTCCAAGAGTAAGTGATAATTAAGTACCTAGAAGACAAAGCCAACTAAAATCAGCCAGTCAGCCCATACTACAAAAAAGAAGTGCAAGCAAAAAGTCAAATGCAACTAGAGGAATCAAAAATCAACAAAACAGAAAAAAGGACATTGGGAGACCTTCAAATAGTCCTTCTCAAGGGAAGCCCGGCACTGCTCGTGAAACTCCCTGGGAAGACTCATGGCAGTTGATGTAGATGGTGAAAATTCAGATACCTGCAAACGAATTCTTAGTCAAAAAACGGGTGTTACAATGCCGAAACTAAAGCAAAGCCCGCCAAGAATAGTAATTCAATGAAAAGGAACAATTTTTCAGTGCAATACATACCAAAGATTCCAGGACATTAATCCCACGGTACTGTACATCCAGGCCGTGGCTTCCAATGACAGCCTGTTTTACCTGTTAGCATAGGCCTGTTAGACATCCAAAGATACTTAAAGTAGAAACTGACAATGAGAACTGCAGTAATAAGTTGAACTACAAGAAGTCAATATGAAGGTCACCATATATCGTTAAAAGTTATATTCTCATGACAACAAAAGAATATTGTAAAGTATCCAGGCTCTTTTCACTTACACGAAAGAGTAAATAAGTACAGCGCCATTAACTAGATGGCAGAGCTCTATGAGACGTATAATTCCCTAAACCAACAGAAACTAATGCTCCATCTAAACATCAAAGTTCATCTGTCTTAGTGCAATTGGCACTCTCTTAAGGATCCATAAGAGAGTCTTGTCCTAATCCTCTGAAAGCATAGCTCCAATACCATGTTAAAACATCCAACTCAAAACCAATTGGCAATGAATGGATAGGCCGCCCAGGCTCAAATGGTTGTTTTTGATGTTAAAAGTAATAAATGTGGGATGAGTTCTAACAAATACCAGTAACCATAACAAGATTTCCATGCTCCCTTGCATAGCACGGGTACCTCGCCCAGTTTTCCTTGGCAGTACCGTGCTTGTTACTATACACAATCATGTTTTGTATTCATTGCCGGAAAGGACATTTCACACCGTAGAATAAAGTTATCGTCGCAGCCATCTTGAAGAACCTTTCCTTTAGTTTTCAAGACTCGAGAACTCCACAAGGAAAACACCACTTCAAGAGCATCTTTTCCTTTCATTTGTCATGTCCTCCTTTGTCTTCAAACTTTCAATATAAATTTGATCAACATAGCCTAATGATCACTCTTAAGTCCATCATCATTATAGAATTCTGAGCCTCTGGCTCACCTTTGCCATACTCAATCCTGTATTTTCTAGTATATTTTTCAGGCTGTCTCCACTCTAGTTTTTTTAATCAACAGCAAAAAAATTCTATTGCCATAAAAGAAACACAAGAAACTACAAACAAAAGCGAAGAGGACGAGAAGACAACCAATACACACAATAAATGTACGACATTAAAACTAATTACAGAAAGTTTTCCATCTCTAGAAATAATAAGCTTTCCAAAGGGGGACCTTCAATGGGGTTGACACAGAAGTCCAAAAAGAAGACGAACAACAATTGTTACCCATGTCTTCTCCTTCTTCAAACATGTCTTACAACACTGTCGCATTTCTTTCAGTCCAAACGACCAAAAGTATGACACAAATGACTCGATTCGAAAGGACTGTCACCTTCTTGTTGCCATGTTGGAGCCAAAAGCTCTATAGTAAACAAGAAGCATCTGGATATGTGGTGTTGGAATTAACAAATCAGCCAATGCCATGTAAAAGAAATGCTCCAACGCCACTGTATGATGCTAAAAATAGATGGTCTATACTTTGCACATTTCCTCCACATAATACACCATAGTGGAAGGAAACTGTAAGTCCGTAATTATGCCTCCTTTTTTGAACATGTCATGGGTGTTGAGTTGACATGGGCCATAGAATATGCAAAATTTGAACTTTAAGGACACACATGCTATCCTTATCAACTCATTTGAACAAAAGAATGTTTGGATCACCAATTATCTCATCCCAACCACTGAAAAAGTACAAGCAAAACTGAATATATGAAATTTACTTTCTGCACTTACTACTAAGACCAGTAGAGGGAATATTAAACCAAGAAATACCAAAGAATCAGCAATTTCGTTACCAAAATCAATAAAATACTCAAGGATAGAAAGGTTAAAGATGATGTGAACCATGAAATCAAAGTCGGTTGGCTCAAGCAGAGAGGTGCTTCTTGAATACTATGCAATTGGTAGAAACCACCACAATTGGAAGAAAATTTTCATCCAACCACTATAAGGCTCCGGGTGTTTAGCTGGACAGGATGTTTAGCAGCAAAGTAATATGGATGAGGATTTACAATAAACAATTTCCTTCCAAACCTTAACTTACAATTCTACCTATCACAGGTGTTGCTTGACACTCACTTGTTCGCATTAACTGTAGAGGGTCTTCCCAAACAGGAAGAATAATGACCAACCATGTGGTATACGGGTGAGAATACTTGGGACACCACGTGAGGATGCGTCGCAGAGAGTAACCCCGACCACGTATGAGACACATGGCCAGGACGGCGGCACCACGAGAAGGTGCATTGGGCCGAACAAGTACTTGGTTGGCGACAATACAAAAGGATGAGCAGCATTGTAGCCAAGCAAATGGCACGAGTACAGAAACAAACCCTAGCAAGACCGACCTACGAATGAGTGCAGTTAGGTTATTCTAGAATATTCTAGAAAGAGCATCCAACGAGATAGGAATGGATCCCATGAATAAGGGAAAAGAGATCGTGCTGCTATGAAAGGCAGAGATTGTATTGCTATATGTAACGAATTCCATATAGGGAAGGATTCCTAACGTAAAAGGTTTCCTAACCCATGAGGGACGCTTCAATAGCAAGTCAAGCCGAAAGCTATAAAGTGGTAAAACCTAAAGAAAAAGGTACACAAGTCTTTGGCTTTTACTTTTACATGTGTCAATTAGGGTTTTCGGAGGGCCTTTGCCAACAAGAGGCAAAGGTGCGCTCACCGTGCCGTGTTTTGCAGGCATTAGGGTTCCGGTGACGAGCACGAGCGTTTGATCTCGAGGAGTGTATTCCAGCACTACGCGGATTTATTCCCCATTCATTAATAAGACCAGTGTAAAGTGTAAAGAAGATAAGAATGCTTGAATGCATGTTAGGTAAGAGACGAAAGAGAAAAGAGACAGGAAGCAGCAATGCTAAGAAAGAATGATAGGATCATTGTTAAGTAAATGTTAGGGTGAGGGGAAGGCCTAATTGTCATGGATTGATGAATCCAAATGCTATATCATACGCTTTGTTTACCCTAGGGCCTAGCATATGGCCGTTGACAGAATGAAACGGCGAAAAGGGATTCACGCTATTGACCCAATTGATAGGACACAAGGCCTGCTTTGGTTCACTTGGTTTTTTATAAAACATTGTTGGTTAAGTTCCTGTATACTTTAATAAGAAAGTGAGCTGTGAACGTTCATCGAGGGGCCAATTTCGCTAACATGACTTTAGGATCCGGCAAAATTCGAAAACAAGTAATAATAAAACGAAATTTTGAATCATACATTTCTATTAGCGCTTATACTAATCTACTAGCACACATGCTACACGCAACCCATGCTATAAATATAGTTGGGGTTCAGAATAATTATAAGAAAAAAGAGAAGACGAGACAACAAAAGCGCAAATAGAGAGAGGGGAACAGATCCTGCTCTCAAAGAAAGATCTGGAGGTAATAGAGTGATACATTATTGATGGAACTAACAGATAAAAATCTTTGGCATAACTACCGAAAGAAATATTCAAAACATATACCAAAAAACAAAGTTGAAGTTAAACTACAAAACAATATTCCTAGTAAAAACAGTAAACAAGTCAAAAGCTGCACAAGAATCAGTCGCACAAAATATAAGATAACTCAACTGAATGGGGAACAAGCTGTTACCTGAGACAAGAAACCCTCCTTCTCAACAGCCGCAAAGTCTAGCCTACACATAGAACAGACATAAGCTGATGAAAATACAAAGTTTCCAACTTCTCTACAATGGATAACAAGGAGTTTAATGATGAGTTAGCTTACGATGAGCAGGAGAAAAAATGTTACTCATTCAATTTAATAGTTGAAAAAGAAAAGAACAAGATAAAGTCTCTCAACATGACAATTGTTTGATAGCTAGCTATGTAGTATTCACTCTATTTCCGAACTGTTTAAGTTTTGGTTCCTGGAGGTCTTAGGTTTAAGTCTCTCAGTTAGCAATTATTCCCGTTGGTTTATGCTTCTTCCATTGAATCCATTCCCCTATGGAGCATATGGATGTTTGCATATAGAAGCAGCATTGTGGCTAAGGTACAGTTTCAGCTTACAGTTGCACATCTATGCCTTATTATGAGGTCAGAATCAAATGTATGAGCAACATACCAGCCCCTTTTCATCAATTGAGCAGCCACTGAAGACACCTTTACTTGTACATATCCCTCGGGTGAATTAGCATGTTGCATAACAAAGCACAAACAAAAACTGCAACAAAATGTGTCAATTTTTACGTGAGCACCACATAAAGTATCAAATAATATATGTACACTGCATGGCACTAGAACAGCAGTGAAGTGCTATCTAATAATTTTGAGAGGTACCACGAGCAGGCAGCCTAGTGGTGCTATCTAAATAAAGGGGCTATGAATACAACCGATGGATTAATCCTTGGATGCAGTACTCCACCTTCCTTAATATTGCTCTCATTTAGAAGTTCCAACTTCCCAAGGGCACATGCATGGTGCATTAATGCAGGTCTACTTTGAAAGTTAGATTTGATTTCCAGCATTACTCCTCAATTCTTGCTTTTAAACTACTTTCAATGAGGGTTTGTTTTGAAAATATAAAGCCTTTTTCTTTGACTTTTCAAAGAGGACTAATAATTTGGGCATGCCAAACTAAATAGACAACCAACAATAAGAAGAGGAGGGAGTATCCTTGTAACAACCCCATGAGAAAATAAACAACAAAAAACAAGGAGAAGAAATTGAGAAGGAACCAAGCATAATTCGTACAGGAGAAACTCGTCCATCTTTGATAGAAAGGAGACGCACTGACGTGTTATAAGCAATAGGGTCCTATGCTACTACGAATGAATTATATGAAAACTTCCAACTTATAGTTTACCTAATCAAGCTTTTCTTCTCATCATCTGTAAGAAACACCCATTCTCTGATAGCTGCATCTCGAATGGCTGCAGCTGCCTGAAATCTTGCATTTGCCACCTGAGAATTCTCTGCATAAAATCAAGCATTATTAGTGTGTGAATGGATTAAAGACATCCTTTGAATTCTACGTATGAACATTATACACTCAAAAAACTAGCTATGGAATGGTGGTGTGAAGCGAAATCCCACGCTGCCTTAACACCATATCAACTTCCAGTATATTAACGCAAGGGGACCCTCTCAAGAGCTAACTTTTGGGGGTAAGTCCTACTCAAAACTGTAGACCATGGTAGGAGAGTAGAACTACCAAGGATGTGTAGAACGCATGTCCCTGGCCTACACATGGCAATGCTGCCAATCGAGCACATTCTGCGTTAGAGGAGTGAACTGTGAAGAGAATTCCCGCATTGCCTGGCTACAAAAGTAATTGCAGCATATAAGCGAAAGGGCACCGTCACCTCAAGAGCTAGCTTTTGACGTTGATTTCTACTCAAGACAGGGTAATTGAGTGTAACTGATGGTGCTTACAGTTCTTTTCAAGAGATTGATTCAACTACTTTGATAATCCATTACAAAACTCAAGGCATAACTGACGGTTTTGACATAAATAACAATCACAAACATTTGAAGTATATGCACAAGGTTCACACACGCTTGGATGCACACGCCAACTACACTCCAAGGTGCATCAAGAATAGGCAACATAGAACCTCCACATACAAAATAAAAGCACACTCAGCTTAATGCCATCAAAACTTCACCTCACCTCTCGAGAGAAGTATAACCATCTATTGAGCAAAATGCTAGCAAAATTTCATCTACTTAAATTATCTTGATGGTGACACCAGCTCATAAAATTTGTTTACCATGTAAATACACCAATTTAAAACACATCTTTCTTCTTTAACAACCACGTTATTTCTGCTAGAGCTTTCTCACCACCAGTCAGGAACGGCCACGTCAATGGTCTAGGTTCATATTGGGATTTAACCCAAGTGACAGAATTATAGCATCAGTTTGCTAATATGAAGTACTCATGATGTATCAAATGTTCAACTGTATTTACTCCCTAAGATATTTAATGATATACAGAGATTGCTTTCTATTGAAAATTAGAACGAAATGATCAATGACACATACCAGAACAGAAACATACACAACAATGATTATACATATAACATAAAGGAATACATACTCGGTCTCATGTTAATAAATCATTCTGGGAATACTAACTTTTTATTAATTGCATACCAATTCATCTTAGAAGGATTAATTTCCAACCGTGTCCTTTGTTCTTCCTTGAATCCATTCAGAGTTATTTGCAAGGGATATTTGAGAGGACTAACAATTTAGAACATAAAAAAATGGAAAGATGAACCAATAATTCGAGTAGGAGGGCCTATATACTATCCATGTATGTTCCAATTAAAAGGGAAAACTTTTTTTTTTTTTTTTGGTTACAAAAGGGAAAACTTTAATAAATTATGAAAGTGGGGAGACGAGGAGTCTTAGAGCTCATCCCCAACTGGTTTAATATCACCTCGAAAACTAGTAAATGACACAGATATGAGAGAGAAAGAGAGTCAAGTTCACCCAAAGACACAGAAAATTGTTACTTTGATTGGCCAATTAAGGACACATAATACATTTGAATATATGTATAATACTATAATATGAATAAAAGACAAAGCACAAGAAGAGAAGACAAGAATTCCGCCAACAAGAAAACAAAAATGCTGGCGCTATATAAATAGCTCTCCAATCACTAGAAATCAGAACTAACGGCACCTATAACGGGGAAGATACTGATAAACTAAAAGAAGATAGGAAATCCTCTCACTATGGGCAAAGTTCTCCTCAAATCTCTAAACTATTTTTCAATGCTTACAAGGAGGAATTACCCACTGTACCCCCCCACTTGCCAAACTCTCCGCCATAAATATAATGTTAACAAACCATGTCCCATAAGGATACAAGATAAGAATTTGTCCCCAAAGATCCTTGCACTGGGCTCAAACCAAATAACCCACAGGAGTTGGAAGAAAATTCCATTCCACAAAGTTTTGGCTATCTTGTTAATCCACAACACTAAAACTAATCAAAAGCATTTGAGCACAAGCCAGCGCCCCCAAACTAATATCTAGCACCCCAGCTAATATATATCATTTGGAGAAGCCGACGCTAACCATAAGCATTGTTCCATTTGTAGACAAACTTCTTCACAGTGTGCTCCATTTAATCTTAAAAGCTTCACAATTTAATGACAAACGACAAACCAAAATCCTTTAGGTTGAAATAGGAAATAAATGATTTATAAAAAGCTTAAGAAGCTAGAAAGCATGTGACAGGTACTTGAATACGGGTATATCGATATAAAAAAACTTAAAACAAAAAAGCAAGGCACGGCTGGGATGCGCTTATAACAAATGTATTTTTATGGTTCAGAGGATGTATTCCATGTAATAAATGCACATAAAACTAAGGGTATAGTTAAATGAATTACGTGATTAAGAATACAACTTAAAAATCCCATTTAGCGCCAAACTTAAGGTACAAACCAGATTACAATTACATTAAACTATGCTTGAAATGCTCAAGAAAGTAAGCATGTTCAATTTCCTTTCCTAACCCTACTTATTTCCCGAAATCCACATGCAGCCTCAATGACAAAATGCTTACTATCATTTTTCTCCCTCGTCTAACTTAAGTCATCATTCAGGAACTCTTTTCCGTCGGCATTATTCAGCAAAAATGTCAAAGTGATAAGAAAAACTTCTACCCAATTTCTCCTCCCCACCCTCTCTCTTTGACCATCTTCATTCCATCCTTATCTATTGCTAACCTTGTACACAACTAAAGTCCAATAAAGCCATTTATTGCACTATATTCAAAAAAGAAATATAACTTGCCATGTCAGAACACCAGAACCGCATGGCCTATGGCATTGCAATATAATGTCTACTCTTGTGACCGTAAAGGAAGATAAGCTTAATTCATAAACGGATTCCATCAAATGATAATGTTCAAGGCTGAATAGGATGCCAAATGGATCGTGTAATTTACTGAAAGCTAATAATTTATCAAAACAGCTTGCAGTGAATAACACCATGTACTGAAACCTGATTTCACACATTTTCCCTCTATGTTCAATGCCATTCAGATGTGAAGGATTAACCAAGAATTATAATTCAAAGCTGATAGAATAAACTTGGCTCATTGGGTTTCAGATCCTTGGCAAATATCCAAGAGAAGGTCATAGAGCCAAATAGTCAAAGTGATCAACTTCCAGCTAGAGCAAGGCACAATGTAAAGTCATGCAATCAAAACTAATAGTATGAACTTACCAAGAATGAATTGGCATGCCTGGTACGGCCGAGGAGACTGACATAGTGATAGAATAGTTGCCTCAGCTGCTGCCGGATTGACATGAATCTGCTCAAAGATTAACCAGTAGGTCTGTATGGGCTTGTGCATATCCATAGCTTCATGTCGAGAGACATATACATTTATGTTTGTGCGTCTTGTGTGCAATTGAGTGTCAATACAGCAAATGAACATTATATATGCATGGAAATTATTACTTTGCAAATACCACGAAGGCTAAACAACTTAAAATCTTATAATTAAAAAAAAGGTGCATTCAAACAACTAGTTTGAAGAAAATGCAAATCCTGTTAATGAGATTATTTACATATAATTTTGCATTTGGCCATGGGATTCAACAGTCTCATATGCATTATCTGGCTTTGATCTCAACGTATCACAAAGAATGGTACCAAGGTGCATATAAAGCAGCCCAATGTTATACAGATACAGAAATTTTAACTTTTTATGGCCACATAAGTGTGAATTACCACTTTTAGCTACCAAGTACAGTCGAATTGCCTGTTTATGAAGTAAGATGGGACAGATGGTAAAACGTCATAAGAAACACAATACTCCAGAACAGGAAGAGCGTTGCAGGGGATTAGAAGAAGAAATTTGCAAGACCAAAAGGACTAGATTTTGTGGAATCATATCAGTATTTCACTATGCATTCCTGACCATGCTAAACAACCAAATGGTTTAGCAAGGTACGGAATCATGAGTTATACACCTATAATTTGAGTACACATGGGTACACAAGTGCATGGCATCGACATGAGGAAATGCTACAGTCCTACACCTTAATTCAAAAACTCTAAAGCAAATCTTGATCGGGAACTGTTGACAGGTCCTCGCATTGTCCATGCAATACGTTATTTGTTCTCATATATTCACTTACACGTGTACACACTGTAAAAGCAGCGTTGAATGGGCTCTTTAATTATTCTTATGGTGCTTGTCCATTGAATATGACATGGGGAATGGTGTGAGATATGCATCTAACACCCTTACCCAATAGATCTTCAAATCCATTATATATCTAAATAAAAAGAAGCTTCAATTACCTAGAACACAAATATTTCTAGTATTTTGAGTTGATAGAAGATAGAAATTGTTGAATAGCTTGGTATACATTGTTGAGCCCATTTCCTAAACAGCTTCAGCTTCTGAGATTATTAGTAACTTAAAATTGACATGGTATCAGAGAGCTCTCAGTCTTGGATTCAAGTCTCTTTGTGTACATTTGTTCCCTATTTACATTCTACTTCTCCTCTTTTTATATTGTTTCGCTCTATCTATAAAAAAAATTGAATCTCCACGTACAAGACAGGGTTGGAAGTGAGGGACGATATTGAATAGCTTGATACCCATTGTTGGGCCCATTTCGTAATAGCTTGAGCTTTTGGGATTACTAGTAACTTAACATATCCTCTTACTAAAGTTAGGAAGGCCTGAGAGTTTGGCATGCACCCGAAACTCCTACCGATATATGGAAAAAGGGAAGCCTAAATTTTGTATTTAACGAACTACATGATGTAACTCAGGTGCCAATGATATCAAGATTCAAGACACGTCCTCAGATAAACTCCTATCATCTATTGCACAGTTCATTGGGACTCGCTAAACTCTTGATTCATCATGTCAGGGGCGGATGCTAGAAGGGACCCGCCCTGGATTTCTTATATTTTCACTACCAACCCTAGTATTATACTCTCTTTCAAGTATCTCTTTAAAAACACATTAGTCTTCCCCCTAAATGTGTCTAAGTTTCCTAATGATCTTCAAATATTACACTTTCATGCGTAGATAATTTGATTTCGAAAATGGTTTAAGTTTGATATTATTCGCTTGTGCTCTACCCATGAGCAATTTTCTCAAGATCATGATTGAAAACTGCCCCACGTCGATTTTCTCGTTCCGCCACTTCTCTTCTTGAAATATTTCAGACTCATTACACATACACTCGAGGAAAGAAGAGAAACAAAAAGAAGTGATACCTGAATGGAACTGCAAGCCATTTCAATGGCATTCATGACGGCTTGGAGCTGACCCAAATCGGGCGGATACCCTTGATGCATCTTCCTCCTTCGCCCTAACTACATTCGCGTACGAATACACACAGAAACATTAGATAGAGAGAGACGTGATGAGTCGAGTACAGGTAAAGTGATAAAATCGGTGATGTCGAGTGGATTTGTATAGCAAAAAACTCACTTGGTTCTGATTTTAAATGGGTAGAAGAAGAAGTGCTGTAGAATCGAACGCCGTGAACGAATCACTTGTGCTGCAAGTTCAGAAGACTGGAAATCTTCCGTGCGGGGAAAAGAAGACTGATGACGATGAGAAACCCTGAAAGGGTTTTCCGTTGGATTAAATAGTCCTTTATAACTCACTATAATTTTTTCGACTTTTTTTTTTTTCCCCGTTGGAGAAGTAATTATGTAGTCCGCTCCCCAATTTATCCCACTCGAATGCCCATTATCCTGCCTAATGATATGGAACTCCTATCTTCTTCTTTTTCAATCGAGATAAAAAGATATCATTTACACCGTGAATGAAATACGAAGTATAAATTTGGAACACTATAGTAATTATGAGGGTCCACGAGATAATTAAGGTAACACTGCAATAATTACGAGGGTCCACGAGATAATTAAGGTATTGCCCTCTGAAAAATGAACAACCACACGTAAGTAGAGATATTCAAACTTTGAACTCCTAGCCTCCTACGAAGATGCAAGAATCGTGGTCAATTAAGCTATCTCCAAGTGGTTAATTTTTCTCTTATCTACTTTATACAAAAGATCTGAATCAGATCGATGAACTAATTGCTTATCGACGTGTATTGAAAGAGATATATTTACTCGTACTGATTATCGGTTTCTTCTTTTTATGACTTTCTGGCGATGAGATGATTATCAGTTTTTTCTTGCTTATTACTTTTTTGTGAAGTCAAGAAAATTGAAGTGTTACTACCCTAACAAATAACCACTGCTTATAGGAGGAGTTTGATTATATATAGTACTTTCAAAATAGGACTCCGCTTGGACTACGAGCCAGTAACTTATTCATCAGAAAGTCTACACACATACAATCTGTGCACAAATTGTGCACAGATTTCGTTGTAAGGCTCACCACGAGTCTCACATAAATCATCCGAGCCGTTCATTAAATGTAAAAAAAAAAAAATTCAAGGGTCCCCGAAAAAAATAATCTCAATCCGATATCTATAAGTACTTGATCCAATCATATAACTTTTCATTATCCGAAAAATCTGAATGAAAATTAGATGGTTGGATGAAACACCTATAGATATTGGATTGAGCTTATTTTTTATGGGAACCCTTGAAAAAATGTTTTACATTTAATGAACGGCTCGGATGATTGTGTGGGACCCATGGTGCGCCCCACAACGAAATCTGTGCACAATCCATGCACAGATTGCTCTGTGTGTGGCACAGTTCCTTATTCATTTGGAACAACGGTTGGCATTTAGAGTGCGTGTATGTCTGTAGTGTGCCATATTTTTTACTAGTAAAACATGCATCTATCTTATTAATTTTTAGTAGGATGTAACCCTCTAATATAGTTGCATATATGCTTTTATAATGTTTGTTTCCCCTGTGACTGAATCACCTCTTTTAGTACTGCTCTGCAAGCTATTCTCTAATGTAGAATTTGGCAACCGTTTTAAGGTTTTGTTTATATCAAATTGAAAACGATAATTAGAAATCTCCTAACGTGTATTAAAATGTGTAGGCTGGTTGAAACAAGAAATGGAGCTACCACGGTACGTACCACCAATGACAATGGCAACAACATCAACCCCAACAAAGCTGATTTAGATAGTTCATCCTGCATTGAGTTTTACTATAGAACTCGCTGGCAGAAATTGTTTCCTCAACACATATAGAGCTGAAGAAGACAACTTTGTTTTGCAAAAGAAATCCATGAAATAATTAAACTATGTATTTTGGGATTGTAATGTACCCTGCCTTGCTTGATACTCTGGCTAAATATTCCTCTGTTTGTGGGGAAACATGGCTTTTACTCCTGGGAATGTTACAATCGCGGAAGAGAAAGAAAACAAAATATGGGACTCCAAGGGAACAAATTAACTTACATTTTGTGCATTGCGGTAACATTAGCCAACAGGAACGTATTTAGAGGGACAATTTGTGCCCAAGAATTTTTGTAGGTTTTCAACACTTCCAATGGAAATTCTTCGACCCTTCTGATGTAGGTTCAAGCGGTATGTCAATTTTTATTGTGAAGTAAAGCGGTATCTAGATTTGTTTGGGGAAAGGTAATTAGACAAAATAGTTGAAGAAATGCAAGTGAAAAAGGGTTTTAAACCAAAATTCCCCAAGTCGTATATTCTGAATTTTTGGGATGAAATAGAATTTCTCGAAAGTTTTGTTAGCAGGAATCAAAATTTCAAATTTTGGGTTTTAACGAGGGAGAATTAGTTGGATTTGCTCAACCAACCAAAACAGTCATATAATCGGCAAAATCAACTCATTGTAGCATTTAGAAACCTGGATTGATGCCGTAGCCTACATTGGAATGACATCGTTGTCATAAAATGTTCTCAGACTAAACTCACCAGATTTATCCAAGAGCTTAGTCATTTAAAATTTTACCACTACATACAAGACATTCCAACTTTACGGAGCATCAGACTTTACAACATGTAAAACATTATATTGAAGCTCGTCAGTCGAAGCAATCGACTCATTTTCTCTTTACTGAACAGAAAGGATCTCCTTTGCAAAATCGTAGTCATAGTCATCGTCTTCGTCTTCATCATCTTCGTCTTCATCTATAACCGACTTAGGGAACCCATCACCAGTGTTTTCATTGGCATTAGAATCGGTATGTCCTACTAGTTGCCTAGCTTCCGTTAGTTCTTCCGTTGTTTTTGCCAAAGATAAAAGAACGTTCTTTGCTTTCTTATCAGGAACAACCCCACAAGATTCCATGTCTTTGAACCACACAACAGCACTGTCAAAATCTTTATTCTTCCCATATGCATCCATGATTGTTGTCAAGACAGTTTGATTGGCTTTGATACTAGAAACACGCATTTCTTCGTATTTCTCCATCATCTTCTCAAGATTGTTCGCCTTTGCGTAGCCATTGATCAGTGTCCCATAAGCGACAACATCGGGTTCAAATTCATCTTGTTTTATTCTTCTGAAGAATTTCTCGGCTCCTTCCATGTCAGATGCATTCACATAAGCTAATAACATAGTATTATAAGAGTAGAGATCAGGCGTACATCTGCATTAATTGAGACAGTAGTAGTTACCATCATAGTAAAACAGACAGATTTCATTTACTAACAAAAATATCAGGGATTGAGAAATGATATATCCTAATGCTCAAACAGTCTCAAAACCGAAACACATAATCACCTTTCATAACCTCTTAGAGACAAATAAACCCAAAAAAACATCATAGAAGAAATATCGCACTTTCCAGATTGCAGGGATTTAATTCAGTTGTCTGTAAATCGAAGATGTCAAACATCCTGAGGCTACATGGCAGTCTGCAAATACTGAAGCTCGATAAACACAGGGAAAAAACTGATGGAACACATAAATGGCATTATTGGGAATTTGGGATCGATTCCGCAACATGAACAATTTTGGTGGAAAGAGGACAAAATTCAGGTTTTGGCAAAGTGTGCCTTTACCTGTACTCTGTCTCTTGAGGGTGCAAAATTTCGTTTCAACCACATTTACCTGTACTCTGTTTCTGGTTTTAATCATTGCATTTCACGGGTAAGTGGTGACAACAAGGTTGATAACAGACTACTATCCCAAGATGTGAAAAAACACCCAAACACGAGACATTATTAGGGAGGTTTTCTTTTGTCAGGAGGGGATGAACTAATGGACATCGCCTTCATTGGTTTTTCTCACTACCCAAGTGACATTGATTATGATAAACTCTACCACATGGACATATCTTGGGAACCCAGGTTCTGAAATATAGAGAATGAGATATATGTTTAGACACTAAACTACATGTCTCAATCACCTATATGGATTCTCTCAATCAAGTTAATAGATAGATCTCACTCTGAGGGGAGTAATTTTTGTTCTTTGAATGTATAGTGTTCAAACTTTACACTGGAAACATTGACCATATAAGTTTCCACTGCAAGGTTAAGGAGTAAGCACGGCACTACAAGCATCATGTTTCTGCTTCATTTTGCACTATTGTAGCTACAATTATCCAAACTCATCCACAACTTCTGGTTCCTTCTCCAACATGCTCTTTTAACTCATGCCAAAAAGCCAAGAGAGGCAAATGGTTAAGACCAAAAATAAAATGCCAAAGAGAAAGAACAGCGGAAATACAAAACGGAAAGGTAAATAAGAACAGTAAACTAAAGTAATGATGTCGCAATAGATGAAGAATAGGGTGATGCCCAGGTTAGTGAGGATCTCCTCCTCAGAGAGAAAGAGATTACCTGTCTCTCCGCATGCTCTTGAAAACAATTCGAGCTTGCTCCACCATTCCAGAGAGAGCGAACGCATGAAGCAAGATGTTATAAGCTTTTTGTGTTGGCCTGCAATTGATGCCGAGTATCAAACAAAGGTAAGAAAACGACTTTAGAGCTTTTTAAAAGACCAAACTGATCATCTAGGTTACACAGGGTCACACTTCCACTTTCACTTTAAAAAATTTGGAAATTGTGAACAAAAGTGTGTTGGGAGCTGTTTTTGCTCTTGACAAAATCCTAATAGTTAACCTAGTTTCCAAAATTTATTAAGTAAAAAGAGAATGTTCTCCTAAAACAACTTTCCTATCTCTCCTCCCTCCTCCACCACTTGCTGGCAAGTGCCTCCGGCCACCCTCCCACAAACTCCAGCCATCAAACACTGCCTCCAGCCATACTCAACCCAGCTACAAATGCAGGTATAAATTACTTTTAACAAACTGGCCAATTTATTACCAGGTTGCCCATTCTGCAACCAGTTTGACCAAGTAGTTCATATTTTTGCAAGGTTTAGATCCTAGTAAGATTTCTGCAGGCTAAAAAGAAGTGCCTGCTTCAGTTGGAATGTAGCATCTACCTCTTTGTTACTGATGGAGATATACAAGGATCGTGGTTGACCTGTATCTAGGTGCACATGTTACCGTTTGGAGTTTATGAACCAACACAAAATGTTCTTGTTTGGTTGGAAGATATGTAAATCCCACTACCATATCAATTATAAACTACCCAAAACAATTTGCATTATACGGATACCTCTCTAGATTAAACTAAAGTGGGAGTGGATCAAAAGGGGGCACAGGATCTCCTAAGTAGCATCAAGAAATTAAGAATATGAAACAAAGAATCTTCTCAACAATTGTGAAAGCTGAATTCATCAATTCAATGTTCAGCTGGAGAAAACAGAGAAGGGAGTACATGAGGTGGGGACAGATACACCTACTGGCTATGTAGCACGGATACGGGCAAGGCGTTGGAACACGGATACGGATACAGGACACCGTAATTCCTAACAAGTTGGGGCAGGGAAACAACAGGGGACACAACAAATCTTTCTGAATAAACTTTTTAGTCATGCAAACCTACCTTGCAGCCACAAAATATTTATGTTAGTTGAATACATTATCAACCTATGGTGTATGGCTTTATACATACACATGTTTTCTATAACACATTTTAACCCTGGCATGTCCCACCATCCAAAAGTATTAAAATTAAATGGACACACGGCGTGGCGTGTCCCATACACATTTCGGCATGTCCCTTGTGTGTCGTGTGTCCTCAACGTGTCATACACAGATACGGCAACCTCTAGATTTGTCGGTGCTGCATGGCTTCCTAGGGAGAAATCTAGGTTCACCTTTGCATGTGGCTCCACCCTTGTCCACAATACAATATGTAATGTACTATTGTAATAACATCCAATTGCTCTTATTCACGACATGATGGATCTGGCCACATAAGAATCGTTATGCAAGGTCAAACTAATCCAAGCAAGTTAGGTAACAAAGATTTTTAATATCTGAAGTTCTACAACTTCATTAAGGTAACAAGGCTTTTCTCAATATCTTAAGTTTTGCAACCATGTACTATATATCTCATAACAACACGAGTTGAGTACCAAAGCACCTGACACCTGCATCAAGCATCTCCTCAAAAACAGCCAACGCTTCTTCTTCCCTTCTAGCTTTTCCATAAGCACTGATGAGCAGTGTATAACTCACGACATCGGGTTGAACACCAGCTCTTTGCATCTAAAATAAGCAGTTACTTCAAAAGTCTGATAGCATTACACAAGTAAGCTAAAATATGAAAAACTATTATTGTACACTTATAAGGAGCATCAACAATTATCTTCCACAAAGAATGCTTGTGACTAGGTGATTAACTCATGTATTGGTCCCAAATCCCAATACATCATAAAATAAATTACTGAGTCTCAGCTTCAGCTTCAAGCAAACTAGACTAAATTCTTACACGTGACTTAGGGAAGAAATTTTCGAAAAGTACTAATACAGTAGCCAATTTCAAGGATAGACCATCCCAAAAACCAGAACCTCACCTTTGAATCAATTCCCTAGGTCTATTTGTTAACTTGATATACATTGATGGGTACATTTTCTAACAGGTTTAGGTTTTTTTATTTTTATTTTTTAATCGGCAATCTAGCATAGTATCACAGGAGGTCTTGAGCTAAAGACTTCCTGTTTGCATTTGTTTCCCGATTGGTTTCTACTTCTCTCTTCGTAAGGGCATTTGCATCTTCTCATGCAAGACAAGGTTAGGCTCATCCCTAATCATACATGGGCCACTCCAATCTAGCTTGTCTAGTTCCAGGACAGAGTTTCCCTGCACTCGTCCCACATCAATGGACTTTGCGTTGGTTCTAAGACCAAAAATTGGGAATTTCATCCGGCAAGGGAGTTCCCTCTAAAAGCTCATTCTGTTTAGGGGCAGTCAAATGAAACCTCATTGGAGATAGAGAAAGCAGAAGCTAGACCATCAGGAAAGGGGTCATAGGAAGCTTGCTCTTGACAAAAGCCTTGACCCAAAACCTTATTGATAAAAGTAAACCTGATCGGGATTTTGTCCAAGAAATAATGATGACAAAGACAAATTGATACCTGTAATGCCAAGTCAAAACCCATGGCAGGATGTGCTTCCCAAGACCTAGGGCTCATGAGAACGTTTTAACCCACATATTAAGTACATAAAGCAATAGGGCAATCTCATTGCTTGAGTATTCAAAATGTATGAACCAGGATTGATGGGACATGCTATTTCATGCTCTTCTACACAGTGTTCCTATTTCTTCTCTATTTGAGTGCTTCCACTCCTTAGTCCACCACAGACCTAACAACTTGTGCACATTATTAGATTTCAAATCTCGTGATGCAAATTGCAAACCCTAGAAAATATCAGCATTCCTGCAAACCTAAGAAGCATGGGACACGGATGAGACTTAACTTTTAAAATAGCATTATGACATCCTAATGTGTCCACAGTGTGTCCCCATGTCCATCCAAACACAAAACAGTCTAAAAATAGACACACATCTGATGGTGCCAAGACTACGTCCTTCATGTCGCACACTGGTACATGAGGCTGATGGACCAATTCGCGCTTCTTAGCTACCAGAGACATGAACCGCATTGAATATCATAACCGAATTTCAACAATGTCAAACAAATACAAATTTGCACAAGAAAAAGGTCACAATGGAAGAAATATAACTCCCAAAATGGAAATGGCTAAAACTTCTTCTAGCAAAACTGGAAGGGCATAGAGAAGGAAATATTTTTATAACTGAAAATAAAACCTTTGAAAAGCAATGGCAACATATCCTCATGTTTCATCCTAAACTAGAAGACAAACGAATTAATAATCAAGCTAAGATGAAACTGTAATCAAAGGTGGTTAACTATAACCATGTACTACATTAACTACTCAAACAATCCTTCTATTTTACCTCATCATAGATATTTGAGACCTCCTTGTAACTTCTTTCAAACGACATTAAGCTATTATAAGTAACTGTAGATCTTTGCACTCCCCTCTCAGCCATCAATGCATACATTTTACGAGCTTTCTCATAGTTCCTTGCTTTCCCAAACAAATAAATCATCATATGGAACATCTTTTGATCTGGTCTCAAGGGTGAACTCTTATCATTCAAAAGGGATTCAAATATCTCTTCAGCCGCTTCAAACTTGTTGCCCTGCAAGACAGAATTAACCATAAGCTTCGATAACATACATTGCCATGCGTTGAAGCAAGGTACATCAATATCATAACCCCAAAACGAAATATTTTGAAGACAAAGCTATATGGCCATATATCCACGACCTTTTATACAGAAAAGTAAAGCTATCTGTGATATGTGATACTCGTCTTTCTAGTTTGGATACAACTCAATGTTATTTGTGACGCCCCGCCCCTAAGAGTTCTAGGTAGTAGTCGATCGACCTAAGGGGGGTGGGGACCCGTGCGGGAGCTGTCTGATTGGTGACCAGACAGGTCAGCCGAGGGTGGTCCCACATTGCTTGGTGAAGTGTAAGTTGTGTGCTATAAATAATAAATCGTCATCCTACCTTGTACAAGGCCTTTTAAAGCCGTGAGGGCATCAAAATCCATTGAAACTTCACAGTTAAGCATGCTCGCCTTGGAGTAATCAAAGGAAGGGTCTGATGGGGTTTGGTGTTCAAGGCGGACAATATTGTACAGGGAGGAGCAGGTCATTACATTAATCGGTCATGTACTCGTACGGGAATGGGAATATGGTACACCATATGCTTAACATTTGGTAAAATACAAATACACTTATGCATATTACAATATGAGAGTGCACTTAATTCAGGAAATAAAAATCCATTAAATAGAATATTATTTTGCAAAGTATTCATGTAAAACACATTTATAGGAGCATTGGCACCTGCTCACATTCTCTGTGCATTGTGCAAAAACTCCACTCTTTTTAGACTCTTCATTTAATGTTTTTTTCTTCTAGAAAAAGTATCAATGTAATAATGGAAAAACTTTGGGATCTCTCTAATCGCTAAATTTGCCTTATGCATACTATGAAGCACAAAACACTTTTGTGCGATTTTCAATAAATATAAAAGGCAAAATTGCAAGTTCAAAAATTTCAAACCCTATAAAATCCTTGTCTAAAACTACAATATCAAATTTAGTAAAAGTTGAGAATTGCAAATTAAAACTGGTTTTGGTTGTTTCTGGATAGGAGGTATAATGAATAACAGCTAAACATATGCAAAAACACGTGTGTGTGTGTGTGTGTGTGTGTGTTTTCTTGTGTGTCGTGCCCACTGCTGTACATGTGTCACAATTTTCCAGAAATTTCATTTCGAGTGCACATATATGTGCCCTTGCTTCTTAGTGTGCATGGGTTCTGAAACTGCTATTCAATTCCGGAAATCCAGGCCGCAATTTTATGTTTATCCAAACGAGTACAGCACGCCATCATAGAAATTCAAGTACAAAACAATGCCATTACCTACACTGCTTATAGGAACAAATACACTGATAAGATACATATAACTCTAGCGCAAATCCTTAGATCAAGTTTCATACCAGAGTCAATAGTCTACAAAGCCCAAAGAACTTAATTTTTCAACCTTTAAATTGCATGCCTGGCAATCTTCTACATGCTTCTTGACCACAACATTCATTCTCATGTAGTTTTAGACTTTTAGTAACAAAAATTAAGAGTGAAACTACATAAGTTAGGTTGACAGGGAGTTGGAGTATTTGAAGAGACGGTATAACAAAGGTTAATCACCTCAACAAATATTTTGAGAATAATCTGATACGTTACAGCAGAAGGTTCAGGGCCAGAAGATTGCATCCTCCGGAATGTTGCCTCTGCCTTATTGTATTGGCCTCCTCTTCCATATGCTTCCATAAGGGCAGTGTGGGATATCACAGACGGTGGATAACCCTTCTTGGTCATGAAGTTCAAAACAGTTTCAGTTTTATTAAACTCCCCTTGCTTCCCATAAGCCGTAATAAGCATCAGAAAATCCATCTCACTAAAATCCCAGCAATCTTGAAGCCAAAGCCATTCAAGAATCTATTGCACAATTCAGGCACTAGATGTGATTAGAACAAGAAATTAACCATAAACACAAAAATAGCATTTTCATATATGGAAGACTATTGTTTCTCCATATGTAGAAGACGAGGCAGCTTATAATCCAAAATACACATCAATGTCCAAAATAGCCCAAAGTCTGAATTGTTTCGTGCCCACTATTTTGTTGTCGTCAGGATATTGGTACCTTCAAATGCATAATCATCCCCATTCTTTAACTACTTTCTTTTGTTTAGAATAGAACATTAACTGGGACAGCATTAGAACTATGCGACATTCAAGTCTTAAAGTTTTACATAACTACAGGCATAACCATATGATTCACTTGAACGCTGGTAATGTGGTGATTAAGCATGACTTATAATTAATAGTTTGGCTAGAAATTCTCCAAAATTGATGAAATGTCAAAGCAAAGGTGAAAAACAAGAATGGACATGAAAAAAGAAGAGGTTGGGACTAAGCTCAGAAATCACCTCGCTAACAATGTTCCATTTCTTCAGCTGCTTAAATCTAACCAGCGTGCCCACGACAAGGTCCTTAGGAAGTGAGTGTTTTTCAATCCTTACGCTTCTCAGTACTGAAACTGCAGACCCAGACTCATCAATTTCATTCATCAGTTTCCTCCAGTTTTTCTGATCTGCTTCATCAGCTGCATCTTTGAAAACTTCTACTTTCTTTCTCTTTCGCAAGAACTTTCTTGGGGCCAGCATACCAAAACAAACTACCTCTCCTCTTTTATGTATTTTTAGGTTGCTGTCAAGTAAGCTTCCGCATATCATTGGTTTACTGCAAGAAAGACACAATACATCAGTAACATTACAATCCCAACCAAAGTACATAACTTGGACAGATATTAATTATCCCAAGAATATAATTTTCCAACCCTAATAGAGAAACACAAAGAATGAACCTAACCCAAACACACTGATAAAGAAATGAGAAACAACAATCTGTGGGCAAGTGGACTGGTAGCCCATTGGTAGGCACCATGACTCCCATGCATTAGACAAGGGTTCAAAATCAAATCACACTGACATAAACTAACAAGTAACACTTCTTGCTCTACCCCACACACACACATACAAAAAAAAAAAATTAACAATCCATGGATATAAAACAATGTTAGCAGGTAAAACTGAAGGAAACATGGGATTCTAACAAGCAATGGTTATTAAGAAAACAGTGCTGTCTATTCTTTTGTGAGGGTTCTTTCCACTGATTGTTGGCTTCCTTTTTGTGGCGGAAAACAAAACTCAATTGGTTGACGGTTCTTGGAACTTGTTTTCTAGGGATGCCTACAAATGTTTTCTAAAAGAACACATTTTATACAAAACATCATAGGATGTTTTCTGCTTCAGGCCTTCGTATAAATATAAATCGGGTTCAGGGTCTGACTCAGGCATACCATTAAATGTAAGGGCTATGGTGTAAAGAGGAATAAACTGCTCTTGCAAGGATGAGTGAATTGAAGCAAGCATACCAGCCGGGTGAAAAATGTCGCCTAATCTGTACACTGGGCGAATAAGGCTAAAATGACAGCAAGAGAATGCCAATCCTCAGGATAAGATGTGACCAGAAGTGAGTGTTTTTGTACTCAAAAGGCTTTTGTTTTTGAAATCAGATTCCAAGCACAGCAACAAAAGAGGGCTTTTACTATCCACTCAGTTGGAACCAAGAAAACAGAACAAAACTGAGCCTTGTAATGCAACTACATGGGTATCTAGGAAGAACTTTTCTGACCCTTAAAAACTGGATATAAGAATTTCCCGGCAACAAAACAAGCCAAGCGTGAAGGCTCATTAAACCCATCAGTATGGAACACCAAGTAGTTTTTTTATTGGTAATGCAAGGTGTCCTGACCAAGCTTGCGCGCACCTCGGACTAATCTTACTGCCCCTCGCACAGTCTTTTCACACGCTTATGCGCACCTCGGACTAATCTTACTGCCCCTCACACAGTCTTTTTACACACTTATGCGTGGGATGAGGTGGCTCTAAGAGTTGTTGGCAAGGAAAGTTGAACCTGAGACATTAGGTGGGAGCAAATCCCTAAGTCTTAGGCCAAGGCGACTTGGCCAACCCCTTGGGGTGAACACCAAGTAGCAGAGGCGGCTCTACAGCCAGCCTTCAATGGGCAACTGAACGCCCAAAAAAATAAAATTGCTTAGAATACATGTAAAAACTATAGGCTAGATTTCTTTGAACACCCAATTCTAATAGTCTTGAAACAACTAACCCAAAAATAATTGAACACCCAACCCAAAACCAATTAAACACTCAATCACAACCCAATTACAGCTCATCAATCCAGGTAATTCATATTTGAACACCTAACACGTTACCTCAAATAAAGCACACAATCATAATAAAAAAGAGAAAAAGAAGAATCTATTGGTGTAAGTACTGCTATGCGTTCTCTCTCCATCTTTATTGTCGATGGTCTAAATGTGTTAATTTCGCATTCATAACAATAACTATTTTGTTTTTTTGTTACCTAGTCAGCTTATAGAATTATGGACACAGCTTTAACAAAAATCAACTACATTGCAAAACTCAACTAACTTGTATAATATTTCTTTGAATTTAGTAGATTAATATTAAACATTGTCACAAAATATGAGAATTCGTCTAGGACAGCTGTAAAATTTCATCCCTTCCATTCTCAAAACACTGTCCACTACAAAATTTTATCCCTTCCGTTCTCACAACACTGTCCACTACACAATACGACAACTTTCAAAAAAATTAAATTTTCAGAAAATATAGTATATATTTTTAAGTTCTCATTTCATTTCCCCTCGTAGTTAATTTTTTTTAGAACAGAGGTTATGTTTTTTGACTGCACTATTTATAATAATATATCAGATTTTGTTTACTTGGCTAATAAATCAGCCAGCTATGGTAATTTCTGAACACCCAACTACAAATTCCTGGAGCCGCCACTACTTGATTATGTGAGACTCTATACAAATGCACATTATGTGTTTGTGTATGTAAGTAGATAAGGAGAAACTGAAGATAACGAACCTCCAACTGGTAGTAGTAGTAGTAGTAGGCGGAGAGTAAATGAAAGGCTTGAGGAACCACACTGTTTGAGGCATTTGTTATTCAGCCCTGAGCCTTCTTGCTATTCTCGACCGTCGTTCAACTGTGTAGACAGAGCAGATGAGAGGGGTCACTACAAGAAGTTGTCTGAATAGAGAACTTAATCATGCGAAGTGGTTTTCAGATACACTAGAGTGGGATGGTGCCCGTCAAGAGTCCGCATCCTCTCTCGTGCGACTCAAACGACCGTCCGCCACGGCTTGTTTGGTGAAGGATAAGAGAGGTTATATGAGCCCTTACACGGGGACCGACGGGAAAGGTATCGATGGGTTACCGACTAGTCTTGGCCGGAGATGTCGCCGGAAGTTGGTGAGACTGCCTCTCTCTCTATCCCTCTCTCCACCCGCGAACCCCTCTCTCTCTCCACGTTCATTTCTGTTTTGCTGGTGGAAAACGTAGAAATGATATTGGAGGTCAGGGGCACAAGAGGGGATAAGCAAACGAACCTGTTGAAGGGGTGTTGCTTCTCCCACCAGGATAAGTTATCCAAGATGGCCGGTGCTATCAAACCCAGGATATGGATGGGCCCAGGATATGCTTATCCGGCCTTTTCTGTAACCGGGCTGCTACCTCACGGATAAGATTTTGGGTAAATAAGAAAAATGGTGGATAAAAGGTAAATATGTTAAGAGGAGGATTAGCTTATACTTGGTTTGAATAGTACTTAAACCAAGTGACACGAATTCTAAAAAAAATTAATTAAATTGGAGCGAAGAAAGTGCATTGGAAATACAAAAAAGGTTTGAGAGTCAATTTGATTTTTCTCCCCACCCAAATAAGTTTATCGTAGGGTGAGGACTGAGGAGTGGGATTAGTTAAGACCCCTCCAAGGGCATAAGCTCTCCTCCTCTCTCTTATCCCCTTCGTTCTCCTTCTACCAAACGTTATTTTCTCCCCCATTGTTTGGTTTGGAGAGAAAAAAATAGAAATATCTAGATTTGTGAATAGTATAATTTTTCTCTTATTTTCATCTCATTTTCCCCCATTTTCCTTCATCTCACTTTCTCTCACTTTCCTCAAATTCCAAACAAAGCATAAAAGAAACTTGAGGAAAAGAAAGGAAAAATCATTGCGCTTAATTCTCTATTTTGTTATTTTCGTCTCAGTTTTTTCTCGAACCAAACAAGATAAAATAATTTTTCTTTCATTTCATTTTTTCCACAGGTTCCAAACAAACCATTAATCCTTTATTCCTGTTAGTTTCAGTTCCATAATCAAATAAGGCCCTGGTGTGCGCCTTGTTCTACCCAGTAATGAACTATACCATATTATTTATGTTTCGTAATTCTTATTTTGTTTTCAGAAATTTTTAAATTTAATTAACCGTTCAAGTGAGAGGAATTTAAAAAATATAAGAAGAGTAAAAGTGGCAAATACATTTTGTATAAAGACAAGTACTACTAGACAACACTAAAAACGAAACCAAAACCAAAAGTATGTGTTTCGATCTCTTCTCCGTCTTTAATTTCTAGAGTACTGTATTTATTTATTTCCATTTTTATACATTTTAGGCTTCTATAAGGGAGTTGCAATTTGCAACCCACTTTTTAATCCACTCAGGTCCCGTTCCGGAAACGGAAATAAGTACTTATTTTTTAAGAAGGCAATTTCAAGCTCAAAAATCATGTGTTTACGTAAATAATTTTCCTATCAATATGGATCTTGTTTGATAAATCTCATTGAGATCTTTTATACGTTGAAAAAAAAATTAAAAAATAATTTTTCATTTATATTATTTTTGAGTTTGAAAATGTTAAATAAGTACTTATTTTTTAAGAAGGTGTTCTGGAACAGAGCCTCAATCCAATTCCTTTGTGCAACATACCACCCATTTTTACAAAACATAATTTATTCCACACAACCCAATAAATTTCCCAAAACTTCCCAACACACCCTTCCTCTTAAGTTCCCTCCACCACCAGCATGGCCTCCATAACCATCACAACCACAACATCCTACTCTACCACCATGACATCCTCCTACACCACTATGTTCTCCACGACCTCCACCAACCACCATTAGTATTGTAGTTCCTCATTGGTTTGCTAGGGAGGGGGACGATTTCATCCATGTGGGAAAAACTCTTAATTGCAGCCAAATCAAGAATCTCAGTATGCACCCAAATTGGAACTTAACTTTCAAAAACTGCTACCAAAATTGAAACTTAACTTTCGAAATAATCAAAAGAATTTAGAAGTTGGGTTTTGATTTTAGATACGTTTATCGGGACTTGGTTTATAAAATTATGAAAGTTTGAGTTTTTGAACATTGTTCGGAATTTAAATTCTGAATTATATGGCTGTATTCGGCAATTAACTTTCAAATTATTTGGTGTTGCTTGAGGGTTACCTATCGAAAGTTTCAATTGTTTGTTTTGTTTGTGTTGCTCAAGAAAGAAGATGGGAGACGACAGTGGAGGAAGATCAGACCTTCCATCACTGCCGTCGTTATGAGCCCCCCTACCATCACTGTTGATCTGTGCTTTGCTTCACCGTCGTTTGTGTTTGCCTTTTGTCGATTGAAGAATTGCAAACTGAAACACAAATGGGAAGATGTTGATGGGAGCACCGCCGTCATTCGCCATCGATCTAGGAAGATATTGCTCGAGAGTTACCTACAAAAATGCCGACGATGGTGGTGGGGGTCACAACAATGGCTGTGATGAAGGAGGAAGACGGAGACTACGGAGGAGGAAGG
Source organism: Rhododendron vialii (assembly GCF_030253575.1). Taxonomy (NCBI): domain Eukaryota; kingdom Viridiplantae; phylum Streptophyta; class Magnoliopsida; order Ericales; family Ericaceae; genus Rhododendron; species Rhododendron vialii. The sequence continues at coordinate 34,087,296 of NC_080561.1, read as the reverse complement.
GTAAGGAATAAATTAGTCTTTACACATTATGGTATTTTTGTCCCAAGCATTCCAAATTTCAAAAGGGTTGCACGGAGAAAATAGTGCGTTGTGAATAGTGGCCACCACCTCCAAATTGTTTAAAAAAAAAAAGGATTCTAGATCAAGAAAGACAAAAAATAAACTAAAAGCAATCATTTTTTTATTGAGAAGAACAACATGGCCTAACTACGCTCACAGATGCCTCCTTCGTCTCCATAGTTCCAGGTCCTCGATTCTACATACAACATACATTATACACCCCTGTCTCTCTCTCTCTGAAGGGTACGCACTTCTCGAAACTCTCACTCTCCAACAATCTCCCTCCAATCTCCGCCAAATGCAATTGTATCGTCCCATTCTCTCTCTCCCCACATCTCCCCGAAGATCTGAGCCTTTCCACAGGCAGTCATTTGTTAACTGGATTCGCAAAACGGAGCATTATTAGTCACTGCTTTTCCAATCCGAATGCGAGAGGCGAACGCGGATTTGTCTCATTCAGGATCTGAACGCCGCGCTTGATTAATAACTAGGTTTTTTGTTTTTTGGTCGGATTGAAATGGCGATGGATACTACTACTACTGCTGCTGCGGATTTGAATGGCGACGTGGCGCGTCTCGACGCGGAGCTGCTGCAGCTGCCGGAGGTGTCTCCGCTCGCCCTCAAATCCAACCCTTACGTTATCGAGGGGCTGTTTGACCAATGGCTCTCGCTGCCGGAGACTGCTTCTCAGGTTATCATTTCGTTTTCCCGTCATTTCTATGTGAATTAATTGGTGATACGGAAGTTTCGTTTGAGTAGGGCTGGAAATCGCAAACGAACGAAACCACTCAGAGTTCGAGCTCGCGTTCGCTGGTTAAAGAATTGAGTGAGATCGGTTAGTTGCGTAAACAAACCAGGACTGAACATTTTTCCGAAGCTCGTTTTAAGCTTTTGGAGCAAGCTCGAACAAGCTATAGTTCGGCTCATGATGGTCAAGGTTTTGTATTCCGTACCATACACCCCTAATATGTTCCGGTTCAAATACCAGCCGCCGTAGCAGTACCGGATTAGGTCTTAATTTATCGGACAGTACCGACTAGGTCTTAATATATATTTTTCGTTCCAATACCGGGCTGAGCTCGTCAAATACCGGATGGTACCGAACTACTCATAAGTTTATTTATTTATTAATAAATGAATACTTTATACTGAATTATTTCACGCGGGAAAATAACACTAATAGAATTAAATTCGAAACGCTAACCAGTATCTCACTGTAGGCGGTACGTACCCGTACAGGTAGGAAAACCGGTACTATAACCGGTACGGTATTCAAAACCTTGATGATGGTAAAGAAATTCAAGCTACTTGGGATCGGTTTGTAATTGGCTAGATTAAAGCTCGTTTTAAGTCTTGTTCGTCACGTAAACAAGCCAAGCTTGAACATATTCCCAAGGCGTTTTCAAACCAATTCGTAGATTGGCCCTACATTTTAGTAATCCTATTAGTATATGTTTTGAGTAACGATACGGTTGACATTGTATTTTTTGGATTTGACATTGTAATTTTAAAGTTAGGTAACTATTATCATATCGGCCTACACTGGAGTTTGAGCTCGTGTTCGCTTGTTAAAAAGCGTGTACGAGATCGGTTTTGTTACATAAAGAAACCGAGTTTGAACATTTTTCTGAAGCTCATTTTAAGCTTTTAGAGCGAGCTCAAACAAGCTATTCTTCGGCTTGTTCAACTTATGAATAGTTATGATGGTAAAGGAATTCAAGCGACTTGTGATCGGCTCGATTAAAGCCTGTTTAAGTTTGGTTCCTCCTGTAAACAAGCCAAGCTTGAACGTATTCCCAAAGCTTGTTGTGTTATCAAACCAAACTTGGAACAATCAACTGTTGGGCTCGTATAGTTCGTTTATCGGTCCTACATTTGAGTAATTGAAATAGTATATGTCTTGTGTAACGGTGAGGTTGACATTGTATTTTTTGGATTTGACATTGTAACTTTGTTGTCATATCATAGCACTTGATTGTAGTACATATCTGCATTTGGTTCTTAGGCAATGGTATGTGTCATTTTCTATCCATCCCTTATGGGTCAAAAAATATTAGTTGAAGAGGAAATGATTTGTCCCTGTAGTGGTGTATGTCGACTAGTTGATGTACTGCACTTCCATTGCATGGTTATGGAATTGCAAAATATTCAAAATGCTCGCGTTAGCATCAATGTATGGTTTGGCGTGGAAGTTTTTAGAGTCTCCAGTTCTCCCATCACGCGTACAGTTGTTTTGGGAAACTGGTTGAGAGTGACATGAAATGCTTTATTTTTTTTAAAGAATACCGGGTTAAAGTCTGTAGGGTAGCCGCGCCGACACAATTACGGTGATGATGAGAGGGACAGTTTCGGTTTTCAGTTGTAACTACTTGTTATTGGTGGTAGATGATCATAACTAGGGTGATGGGCAAAGGTTTTTGATTGTTGGCATTTCAGTAAAGATAAGTGGAGTTCTGGATTTGGTGATTGTGATATTTATGTTGACTCATCACAGAAATATGGAAAGGGAAACTTGTGACATTTACTCCGGTTTGGCACTGTTGCTACGTGGGGATTCCCTGAAGCATTAAGGTCTGGCGATGAAGAAATGGGCTAACAGTCTACTAGAAGTTGATCTAAAAGTATTTCCTCATTTGCTTCTCGGTTTAGATTCAGAAGATGCTAGACTAAGGATTTGGTTTGGTATTATACCCGTTGTTTGGAAATGTCTACAAATCAGCCTAACATTTAATTGCACTTGAATATCTTTTTAATTCACAGATTGGGCTGGTTGCTGCGGAAAATTATGAAGCCTGTGGTGTTAATGTTGTTTTTATTGTAGTTACTACTTATATGTACTTTTCAAAAACGGGTTCAGAAGTAGGTCCCAACTCAGCATAGGAGAAATAAATCTGCTAAGTTGTGTCTTGTGATTTCACTTTTTGCTCTAGGAAGGCTTGTATTGTATGTTGTATTTTTTGTCACAAATTTCCGCTTGTGCCCTTTTTCCCTGGCCATATGTCGAAACAAACTATTTCAAAAGTTATATCTTGTGAGTGCAGGTGAAATCCTTGCTTAACAATGCAAAGGCAGGTGTTTCCTTGAATATCAGTGGAACATCTTCTAGCCCTCATGCTGCTTCAAGCAATTCATTGCCCTCGATGTTTCCAGCCGGCAGTGCTCCTCCACTTTCTCCGAGGAGTTCATCCGGCTCTCCTCGTGTCGTGAAACAGAGATTGGGCCCATCTACTCTTGGTTCTCCTCTAAAATTAGTCAGTGAGCCAGTAAAGGAATTGATACCTCAGGTTAGCAAGTCCTGAATCTTCATTCCTTCCTCTCTGCTTGAAAATTTCCTCTAGTTTGTCACTTTTCCTCAATGGTGTTTTGGTTTTTATTCTTGTGATTGGAATACTTGCAACTGTTGCAGTTTTACTTTCAAAATGGCCGTCCACCAGCTAATGAATTGAAAGAACGATGTCTGTTCGGAATCAATCAATTTTTCTACGATCACATTGACGGATTACAAGTTCAGGGTGAGAGATGTTTATGACATATTTGTCTTTGTGATAAGCATGTAACTGTTAATTTTATTTTCCTTTTAATTTTTGGGATATCATGTCATTGATATGTCTGTCTTTCTTTGATGGAGGCCAGAATTTAAATTAGTTACAAAGGAAATCTGCAAGCTCCCCTCATTCTTCTCTACTGCTCTCTTTAAAAAGATTGACATTGATTGCAAAGGGGTTGTAACCAGGTATTTCACATTTCCATCTTGACCTGTTACTTTTTTTTGATGTGATTCATTTTATATCTCTGATTTGTAAATGATTTTTCTCATGTCGATCTTATAAATGTTGTAATGATAGCCTTATAGGAAGCACAAAATAGTACTCCCTCCGTTCCTAATAGCTGGTCCACTATTCCATTTTCCCTCTTACGAAGTTAAAAATCTAAAATTGTAAGTTTCAAAAATTATCCTCATAAATATCAATGGTTATATTGTAAGTGAGTTACAATAACGGGTAATTTCCAAAAATGATTGTAATGATTACATGTACTTTTAAAAAGCTAGAATCCCCAAGGGGGGAATAACAATTAGGAGCGGAGGGAGTAGGACATTCTTGATACTCCAAACATGACTTTTGCAATGGATAATCAAGGGCACGGGTATGGAGGGACACTAAAGAATGTATTATGTATGCATATATTGCCTTTTGGAAATCTTAGACTTAAGAGAAGGTAATGGAGATAATGTAGATTGACTCCTGCAGTTCGTCTCCCTAACAATTTCGAAAATGAAAGTATGTGTACAATGCTTCATTTATATATTTGTTTGGTTGCCCGGAAATTTGCCCTAGATAGGTTTGCATAGGACCCTCTCAGCATTGTAATTTTGGGGGAAACCGAAGGGCATACTTTAGAGGACAAAACTAGAATACACATGCCGCAAAAGGGGCATACCATATGCATATCCCAGTCAATGAAATAAAAAAAGCACCTATGATTGTAGACCATTGGTATTTGAAAATGAAATCTGAGCCTTTGATATGGTTCGTAACCAACGCTTATTGGGGCATAACCATAGACCACCTTGGTCGTAACAAAAGACTACATTGGTCATAACGTGCACTATCATAAGTCCTAACCAAACACTGCTATTCGTTACAACCAAGCTTGATTCATGACCCAATTGATTTGCATTTAGTTGGCTCCTTGGTACTTTAACTTATGACACCACCACATTAGGATTGGGGCATGACGGAAGATCGCTAAGATCATAACCACTACATGCATATCCACCCATAATGGTATGTTCAGTATGGAAGTCTCCGATTTTTTGATAGTGAATTAATACTGGTTGTGGAGGGGTGTGTATCTCTGTATTAGGAAGGAGCTATGTTGAAGGCTGACTTCAACAAATCCGATGATCACATGTATTCGAGCTTTTTTAGTCTGTGTTGGAAAAGAAAGGTTCTGGAGATACCTGTATAGGTGGCAAAAGTGGCTTTATGGCTGTCTCAGGGTTGTCTTCCTTTCTGTGACCTTTTGTTGACGGGCCTGACGGCGAAGGAAAAGCAAGGGTGTGATTTAAAGCGACTCGGGGGCTCAGCAAGGGGGCTTGTTGGGCCACGCCCCTCATCACACACATGCACTTTCCCTTCCAGCCTCTTCAATTTTCCTTGTGGTGAGGTGCATTTCAAACTCCAGTTGGAAGCACAGTACCTCTCCTCTATTTTAACCCCCTCCTTCGAATCTTACTCTACCTTACTGTTGTTGCCTCTCGTTCCATTCACATCTCTTGGAACTTCTCTTTTCCATAAGAACCTGAATGTTTGGGTTGTTGATTGTGCTTTCTTGTCATCTAGCCTCCTGTTATTTCTCCGACTATCAATTTCAGTGATAAGAGGGTTTGATCTATTTTTCATCTGATTTTCCTCATGCAGCTACTGTGTTGAAAAACTTATTGACAGTGGTAGGGGTTCATTGTCAATGTGTCTCTTAAAACCTATGAATCGAAGTATCGCAGTGTCGGGACACGGCGGGGACACGTATGGGACCATAATTTAATTTAATTTTTTTACGGGGACACGGCTGGGGACACGGGAGGGACACTGATGTGGACATAGCAGGGGCCAAATTGTAAATTTTTTAAAATTTCGGGGGCCAAACTGTAATTTTTTTAAAAATTTTGGGGCCAAATTGTAATTTTAAATTTTTTTTGGGTGTCAAACTAAAATTATTTATTTATTTATATAAATAAATATACACATGGTGTGTCTCCTGCCGTGTCCCCATTTTTTTAGAATTCCCGTGTTCGCGTCCGTGTCGGTATCCATGTCCGTGCATCATAGCTTAAAACCAAATATTTTTTACTTTGCTTGGAATATGGCTTGTATAGAGCTAAAAAACTAATGATATATTGGTATGGTTTAGAAAAGGAGGCCACGTAGTAGTTTCCATTACTGTCCATGTGTTTATGTGTAAGATGAATGAAGAGACATGAAAATCAGGGGTTTTTGATTTGTCTTATTGCGTTGGCCTGATGGTTGAGCGTGTTCTTCATGGTGGAGGTAGACTGGGTAATGGCTTGTTCTCATATGCTTTCCATTTATTTCAGGAATTTGGGTCTAACCCCAAAGCTAGGTTGTTTTTTAGGTGCGTGTTTGGTCCAGCGTTTAGGTTATTTGTATTTTGAGACGTACAATGTGATTGAAAACAAATTTGATGACACATGGGATTTATAGGGTAACGAGCTTCTGTGCATTTGGTGGCACTTTTGTTCCAGTAAGTGCCCTTCTTTTAAAGAAAAGTTGGAAGGCCGTGTTGACTTGTAATCATTTTGTATTTGGGTTGGTTTTCTCTTTTCTACTTTTTAGGACTTCTTGTCCTCCAACTCTGTTCCATATTTTCTTATTTATTAGTGAATAATTAATTCTTTGTTGCTCAACAAAAAGGGAACACAAAAGAAAACTGCAGCGATAGATGTCTTAGTTTAGGCTTTCCATATCTGCTTGAACTGCTTGCCTTGTAGTACCTTATTTATGACCGCAAAATTACCAATTTGACAAATTTTAATTCATAAGTGCTGATATGTGTGGTGTTACTCTAATAGTTGGATACTTGGGTTTACTTTTTCTTATTGTTGACATGCCTGCAGGGATGCTTTTGTTGATTATTGGGTGGATAGCCAGATGATGACAAAGGAAACAGCCACCCAAATATTTACAATTTTGAAGCAGCCAGATCTCAAGTACCTCACTCAGGTGTCATTATTTGTTCCCGTTTGAAATCTGTTATGCAGTTAAATCTGTTGTTGGTTCTTTTTCCTGTAGATTAGTGAGATGTGAATGGAGAGTCTTGTCAGAGGTTTTAATGCCATAACAAAAGACGCTCTTGCATGCAATTTTTTTTTGAATTGATGATTGGTGTATACAAAGTTTTAGGTCTGATTCGTCTGAATGATTGATTAACCTTTTATTCCTCATTATTGAATCTGACTGTAGGATGACTTCAAACCTGTGCTTCGAGAACTTTTGGCTAGTCATCCAGGGTTAGAGTTCTTACAAAGCACACCGGAATTTCAAGAAAGATATGGTATGTTGAAATCTTTCAGTTAGTTTAAGTGTTGCTTTAATTTGGTTTTATTTTGTTGGCTTGACTTATTGGTAGTATTATGTTGGTTCCCTGGCTGCTGCTTGATTTCTATGCATGCCGATTGTGAAAGATCTCCATCTTTTTTTTTTTCAACAGAGATCTCTCCATCTTTGATATTTATGTTCTCTGTTCTGGAATCATATGGTTGCACCTATGGACTGCTCTGTGTTCTAATTTCTAAACTAAGAAAATTCAATACTATGCAACAGAAGTACAACCATTAGCTGTTTGCTAAATAGTGTTTCAAATCACAGTTGCTAAATAGTAAGTAGGATATAGCTTGTCAAGTAGTATACATTAGGTAAATTACAGACACCTTCCCTCTGTTTTTTTGACAAATACAGACAGACACCTCCCCTTTGGCTTCTGAATGTACTCTGCTCTCTGTTGTTTGAACTGATGATATACCCTGACCTCTGTTTATTAACTGACCACTATTGTGCAGCATAATTTGTTCACATTGTCCACTTGGAGTTGAAGAATGCCTAAACTACTCGCTTTCTTTACCACCTGAGCCAATAGCCCAAAACTCTCTCTCTCTCTCTCTCTCTACATTTCTGACCACCGATCTTCCAACCATGAGAGAGAGAGAGAGAGAGAGAGAGAGAGAGAGAGAGAGAGAGTTTAACGAGTGTCATCACCATATAAACTACCATCACTTCCTCTGCTCTAGACAAGTAAAAGGAACTCAGTTGATTCACAATCAATTCAACAGAGTAAAAGCAAATAGGCTCATATTCTTTATTTTGCATAGCCATTTCTTTAGTCCTACATTACATGGATTCCCCATTTTTGGGTAGGCACCTGTGTTGATACAGGTGTGGGATTCGTACCTGACACTGCTATATTAATCTGGACACTGCTATATTAATCTGGACACGACTATATTAATCTGGACACGACTGTATAGCTTTTTCTCTTTTTGTCAATGGAAACATAGAGTTAGTTGATGGATCTTACAGTTAGTATTGTTAGCAAGTTGCCAAAAAAGAAGAGTCAGAATCCAAGCTTTTGTGTTGAAAAATGGTTCAGCTTTAAGAGTTGGAGAAGGTTTGTCGTAAAAATCATGGATCTTACTGTCAGTTATGTTAGCAAGTTGCAGAGAAAGAAGTGAGAATCCAAGCCTCTGTTTTGAGAAATGGTTAAGCTTTAAGAGTTGGAGAAGAGTCTTTATCAAAAACCCCAGAGATGAACATCCTCCTCCTTTGCACATTAGCGATTGCAGAACAAATAGAGAGAGACCTGGTGCATTCCAAATCTTTTTTTGGTCGAGGAGAGAGATTGCAGATCACATAGAGAGAGAGAGATTGGTATGCCCCTGTTTGTTTTTGGTTGGGGAGAAGAGATCCTCGTTAAACTGAGAGAGAGAGAGAGAGAGAGAGAGAGAGAGAGAGAGAGAGAGATTTTTTGGGGGTTCGGGAGAATACATCTGTGTTAACTGCTGAGAGAGAGAGAGAGAGAGAGAGAGAGAGAGAGAGAGAGAGAGAGAGAGAGAGAGAGAGAGAGAGAGAGAGAGAGAGAGAGATTTTTTGGGGTTTCGGGAGAATACATCTGTGTTAACTGCTGAGATATCTGTGTTAAACAGTTGTCAGCATAAGACTATCTATTTTCTATGCTGGCATTTGGGGGCATCCAATCCAGGACTGTTTGAGCTGCAGATTGTCCAATGAGTTGTTAGGATTATGTTTTGAGTCTTCCCTTAAGTTGGTAGTATGTTTGGTAGTGTTAGTTTTGTATGGAGTTTACTTTTTGTGAGGCCTATAAAATGGCCTGTGAGGGGAAAGATGAACATCATTGGAGAATGGAGGGAAATATAAATATTTCGAGGATTCTTCTATCCCCCTCTTTGTCTCCACCAATCTCCCTACTCTCTCCCTTATCCTTCCATTTGTTTGTTTCATCATATGTGAAAAAATGACGATCTGCCCATTTGTCTGCCAGCGGGTAACAGTTTGATTGGCTTTTCTATTAAAGCAGTTCTACCTTGAAGAATTTGCACTTGTAGATGATATTATCTGAATTTCTCTTCCAAAGGTGCCTTGAATTCACTTTCGATTATACATTGTCTGCTTCTGTGCCTTTTGATAGTGAAAGTATGTTACATATCTAGCGATTGTAGTTTTTCTGTTGTTTTTGTCCTTTGATTCAGTTGAGTTTCTCGGGTTTGAATTGTCATTGCAATTTGTTGCTTGCATGAGCTAAATGAAGAGTGTTATCTCTGGTCCACAAAGCACATGTGTAGGCTTGACTGGTACCCAGTTCAGAGTTGTTCTCTTATTTACTTGTGCCATTAAAGATGATACATTCTTTTGATACGTTTTTAACATTTAACTTGTGCCAATTTGCCAGCTGAAACCGTAATATACAGAATATTTTACTACGTGAATAGATCGGGTAATGGGCGTCTTACACTCAGGGAACTGAAACGTGGAAACTTAATTGCTGCGATGCAACATGCTGATGAAGAGGAAGACATCAACAAAGTTTTAAGGTAGATAGTCTGAAAGTGCTTGTTCCTGGATGCGATCTAAGATTAGGAGTTTGGCTTTTTTCTGCTTAGTTTATTTCTTATTACTACTCTCGGTTTTCGCTCTTAGGATTCATGGGTTGGTCCGGGGTTTTCTTTCTGAAACTCTTGGTGTGGCTTCGTAGGATGGGCTGACCCAGATGGGAAATATTGTTGATAACCACATAGCTCCGCTGTTATATTACTCACGGCAGTTTAAACACATCCTTCTGGCAAAGTTTCCCCCACCCCCCCCTTCTAGCTTTTCTCTCTTTTTGAAACTTCAGCTTCTTAGAATCTACATATATCATACATTACTGCATTTATTGCATTCTGATACATGCTTGGTTCTTGCCTTCTTGTTTTTAACTTTTCCTATTTTTCTACAGGTTCTTTTCTTATGAACACTTCTATGTAATATACTGCAAGTTTTGGGAGCTGGACACAGATCATGATTTCTTGATAGATAAAGAAAACCTTATCAGATATGGTAACCATGCACTTACCTACAGGATCGTTGATAGAATATTTTCTCAGGTTTGTGTCATTCAGATAATTCTTTCTATTAAACATGCTGTTTGGGCAGAGAGATTATATATGAGAGTGCTTCGCCTATTTCTTCTTCTTATAACTTTTAATGATTCTATGTTTCCTCAGATACCAAGAAAGTTTACTAGTAAGGTTGAGGGCAAGATGGGATATGAAGACTTTGTATATTTCATACTGTCGGAAGAGGATAAATCATCTGAACCTAGTCTTGAGTACTGGTATGTACCTTCATATGTCAAGTGCAAGGACTACGCAGGCACTGTTTCTGGATTTTTTACGAATCATGATCTTTTTGCATCGTGTTTGATTCTTGAGAATTGAGATAAGGTGTAATTAAACTTGACGTAGTCTGAAGAATACAAGTAAGATGCTGGAATAAAACTTGCAGACAAACTCCCAAATTTCCTTATGTATATTGATATTTGGGATGGGTGCAGATGTCATTAGTGTGTGGCTTCAAGGAATTCCTAACTTTTAGCAATCTGAGCATCCTTTTATTCACATTCAGGCTCTTTGGATTATGGATTTGTGGAGGGATTTATCATGGTAAATGACGATGATATGGAAACAGCTTCTTCACCTTGTTGTTTGCTTATCTTTTCCTTTGTCGATATCTTTTCCTCCACAAAGCCCTCCATATATTCATCATCCAATTATAGCCTCGGCCTTCTTCTTCTCGTTTGATGGACCATATTCAACAAGGTGTCATTGCTCAACTTTCATCATAACTATGGACCAATAAGTATTTAGTCCATTTTAACTTTCAACTATTGAGTTGTGGGGTGTTAGGAAAAAGTACATGATTTGGAAGCCGAAACCTTCACAAAATAGGACAATCACAATTCACAAGCCTCCACCATTTGCACCTTTAAAATTGGTGAAAGTACACAAAGACCCCCTCAACTATCACTTTTTTCCACGGAGACTCCTTAACGTTTAAGATCACCCATACAGACCCCCTTAACTATATGAAATGAAAAATTGGCTTCTCTATTAATAGAATGAGGAGAAATGACAATTCTACCCCTAAAACCCTCATTTATAAAAATTGTCCACGCTGACACCCTCATCTTAACGGTCTTTTTGACAGAAGGGTGCTGATTGTTTAACGGTTATAGTTTTTTTTTTTGCTTGGCAAACGAAGATTTTTATTAAGCTCGAAGGGATACATCGAGAAGAAGAGAGAACAGAAGGTGCCTCTCAAAGAAACAAAACGAAAAAACAAGCAAACACCACCATAGCATCCAACCAAAGGTTGGATACAAACACCTCACCAGAAAGTTAACGGTGTTTGTTGAGGGGGTCCGTATGAGAAATTTTAAATGTCAGGGGGTCTGAAAAAAAGTGATAGTTGAGAGGGTCTCCATGTACTTCACCTTTAAAATTTTCCACAACTTGAGGTGAAAATAATAAAAGTGTCACAGGTCGAGCTATAACTTGAGCAACACTCTCTGTTTTTTGTTGATACTTTATAATAGCGGGTCTTGTTTAGGTTTGGGTTTTTGGTAGATTCCATTTGGTGGGAATGGGTCATGGAGGTGGTGTTTTCCCAGTCATATGTCCTGGTTGCGGGTCTGGTTTAGGGATGTTGGTTACTGGTCTACTGAATTTGGGTCGTGGGTCTAGTTTAAGGTTTATGAGTCATCTAAGTTGAGGTGGGTAGGTCAACATATCCGGTTTAGTAATAGAAGAAGAAAGAAGGGGAATAACAAATCTGGTTGTTTTAGAATGATCTTTTTGGTTTTAACTGACAGAAAACAATCCGAAAGTTAGTACTCTTTGTTCTTCTCAGAAACCTTTCTAAGAATCAACCCGGAGTAGAAAAAGGAGCCCTTGTTCAGGAAACAAACACAAGGACACTCATTTTGTTTTCCAGTGAGAGAATCTAATTGCACGTGTCTCGAAAATCTTCAGTGTTACCAGAAAATGTTTTTTGAGAACCATTTGCTGAAATCTACTGCAAAACCAGCTCCGTAGGACCTCAGTTAAATCTTATATACTATCAGGCTGAATTACTGTTATAGTTTCTATTTTGGCCTTATTCTTTGTATCTCTGGTTTTATCTTTAGTCTAGTCTAAGACTACTACCTTGATCGTTGACCTCGTGACAAAATCTGGTCGAGTAGCTGAGGCCTGCGTTCTAAGTTGATATCCTGCCTGTTGCAGTGAGAAATTGCTACTTACGAGTTGCTGCATGTCAGAAGTGTTAGAAACGGAGCGACAGGTTTTTTTACATTCGTCAAAAGTTGGAATGAAACCCTTTTAGTCATTTGCAAACGCTTAGTTCTAAAGTGCCAAGTCGCCAACTCTTTTTTTTTTTTTGCCTTCTAAAATGAGGTTGGGAGTAGGAAATTATATGCATTTTTCACTTCATCATCTATAATTTTTTCTCCTTGCTTTGTTTCCTCATTTTTTGTGATGTTTTTTTCATTCCAATATAACGCAAGATAGATGGCAAGATAGAAGGATTGATAGTCAGAAATCATGCTAAAGCCTTTTTGTTTATCTACTGCACTTGATATTGAATTTTCTTTATCAGGTTCAAGTGCATAGATTTGGATGGAAATGGGATTTTGACAAGGAATGAAATGCAGTTCTTTTACGAGGAACAGTTGCATCGAATGGAATGCATGGCCCAAGAGCCTGTGCTCTTTGAGGATATTTTGTGTCAGATAGTTGACATGATTAGACCGGAGGTTGGATATATTCTCTTTTATTTTTCCTGATTTGGTTCTTTATTTCTTCTGTTCTGGATGTCCTTTTGAAAGAAGTTTTAAATGACTCTAATGGACACTGTAATTGCTTGTGATGACGAAGTTGGCTTACATGGTTTTTAGGGTAATAACTATTTGGTAAGCTTTTTTTTGGTAATCAAACCATTTATTAGAAAACTCAAACAAGAGGAGATCCTCAAGATTTACAAATCACTAAGGCATAACCCTATACAAGAAAAAACCAAAACAACTAGAAAACACAAGGAGGAATATGCCAATTTACTAAACTAGCATCAACACTTTTAGCTGAGTTATATATATAAACACGTATCACATTTAGCTCCTTCATGCCTACTATAACTAGTTATAATAGGTTTTATACAGGCGGCTTCAACTAGAATCCCAGCTCTATTTATTGGTCTGAGCAAGATACGACTCATTCGAAATTAATTGAATGCACAATTCATAAAAATCAATCTTTCTGTGGAATTCCAGGTATTCTAGAGTTCCTTTCCCGCGTCAATTGCCAATTCTTGGTCATTGAGATTCATGGGCGATTTGGATGTTTATTTAGGGAACCCCCTTTTTTTTTGAATCCGCAAGAGGAAAAATGTTGGTAGCTGTTCAATACCACAGTACCTAGTCTTCCCTTGAAACATGTTTTTCTGTGTTGCGGGAGTGGATTTGTTTTATGCCATTGTGATTCTTAATATTCTGTGCAGCAGGATGGCATTGATAAATTCTTCGTTTGACCTTTTTTCCCTCCTGTTGAGGGTGGGGCTATCGCTATCTTTAATATGTGTCTTTCCTAAGTATCCTTAAATGTACTCGTGTTTTTCGTTAGTCATCTATCTTAGTTAGCATTTAGCAAGGGTAGTTTGGCTTGCATGTTTTCTACATTAATAACTATTTGCTAAGCTTGTAATTGCCAGTCACAGCATACCACATTACCTAGTCTTTCCTTTAATTATGTGTTCCTGGAGTGGATTTTTTTAATGTGATTCAGTGATTGTGATTTTTAGTATTGTGGTGCGGCACTTTGCATACGGGGTGACAGATAAATTCCTTGTTTGACTTTTTTTTTGTCTTGTTGAGGGTGGGGCTACGGTATCTTTAATTGTGCACTTCTTACTTGTCCTTAAATGCTATTGAGGGTGGGGCTACGGTATCTTTAATCGTGTACTTCTTACTTGTCCTTGAATGCTGGTGGTTACTTTATTTAGTATGAATACTTTGTTCTTTATGTTCCCTTGGGTTGATTAAGTGTGTGCCTATAACCTCAGTGTTATTCTGGTATTTGGCCAACTCAGAACCAATTGGCAATGAGTAGAGAGGCCGCCCAGGCTCATATGTTAGTTGTGGAGGAGATAATTAACCAATGTGGGATAAACTCCAACACTCTCCAGCAAGTGTGACCCCTGACACGCATGCAGAGAGAGAAACAAACGATCCATAACATATGGATCACCACAAATAAATGTGCACTTATGGCACAAATAAGGGGGAACAAATTCCCCAAAACCCTAGCTCTGTGGCATTTGTTGGCATTTGTTGTGGCATTTGTTGGAGCTTGTTCCACATCGGTTAATTATCTCCTCAAAACTCATCCTACCCTACCCAAAACGACTCATGCATACTATGATAATGACTCAATACACTCTACTAAACAAATAAAACGACCACATGGTCACTACTCAACTACTACGACTTACCATCAAAGCAACCAGAATCCTAATCTTGAATAAATACTCACTCAGCATGTTTGATCTCGACGCCCAATCTGACCCATGCAAAGCCACACTCACAAAAATTGGTTTTGCATAGGTCAGATTTGGTTTACGGTGATAGACGGACGGACGGACATCTACACTGCAGTTGTGCTGGCACTACTGTTCCATCCAACGATAATTTTTACTGTGTATCCAGATGTTGCGGCTATCAACTCATGGATCGCTGGGCTAAATCGATATAAAAAAGAACCTAGATTTGCCATAACGCTTGCTTAAGCTATAAATATGAATTATAAGATAAACGCAGCGCCTGTGATGCACCGGGTAAACATCATCATCCTCACTTTAAAGCTTGATGAGGCCAAGCCGAGCCAGTTGCCAAATGAGATGTTGAACTGGTCAATTGGGACCTCACATTTAGAGAAATAGGGCATGACAATTTCTTCCCAAAATACATGATTGAAAGGTCCCATATGCCTACGAGACAAAACAGGAAATTGATTGATGTATTGGTCAGAAATGCACTGGTTGTCGTTGACTTTCAGATTGTCAGCAACCCGGCAATGCATATGCCAAGGAACGGCTATGAACGATTTGACAGCTCCAACATCGGAGCACATAAATCGAAGGTCACCCACTGCAGACCCAGCTTTGGTGGTAGCTTTATATGAGCAAGGCGAAGGTGTTGCTAACCACTCAGGTTAATGAACCCCTCACAATAGAGATAGGGCTAAGAGCGAGGAATATTCTGCTTGCAAGCAAAGTCTGCATTGCCAATGTAGCTTTTTTGTGTGGCAATCCAGGTTGGTTGTGCAACAAATCAAGTTTTGCAAATTATGGGACTTGATCTTCGGATTATTGATGACCACTTAACCCCGGGTATAGGGTTTGGGGACCAAATTTCAAGCGCGATCTTTACTGCCTCTTATACATTAGGAGGACTTAGGATGCCAATAAGCGCAGTTCTTTTATCAAGTCAACACGGTGAATTCCGCAAGAACAGTGCAAGTGGCAACATGGATAAAAAATGGAATGGTAGCGACTCGAGAGGATGATTGTAGTTTTAGGCTTATTCTATAAGGCTCTTACCGGGGAGATTAAAGAGTTATCGGCAATCAAAAATATGTACGATCTTATTGAAGTAGGGAGCTATGCTGTGTCTGTTCGACCTTAATGCTAGAGAAGACGAAGTTAACTAGCGTTAGGTGTCTGATACATGAACCGAATAGATTGGTTTCAAAATTTTGACGCAGGGGTTTGACAAGATGCCCATGCAATTGTCTTGTGGGTGGAATCCCCACAGTTCGCGTAACACTTGAATTTTTTAACGCGTGGGCGCCGAAAGCTCAAGCAATGGATAATCCCCATTATTTTTTCGGTACTATTTCTGCCAATCTTGTGGATTACCAATTGTTGACGAATTAGCTACTCAGACATTTCAAAAACACAGGTCTGGATAATGTGTTGATTTGCCAACAATTGGTAATACATAAGATTGGTAGTGATAGCATCAAAAAAAATAATGGAGATTATTATCCATTGCTTGAGCAATCGGTGCCCAAGTGTTTAAAAAGCCAAGTGCTGCACCAACCTGTGAGTATTCCACCAGCAGGACAATTGCATGGGCATCTTGCCAAACCTTTGCGTCAAGGTTTTGAGACCAATCGATTCGGTTCATGTATCGGGCACCTGAAGCTAGTCTAACTTTCTCTTCTCTAGCATTAGGGTCGAACAGACGTAGCATAGCTCCCTCCTTCGATAGGATCTTGCATATTTCGATTGCTGGGAACTCTTTAATCTCCCCGGTAAGAGCCTTATAGGATAAGCCTAAAACTACAATCATCCTATCTCGAGTCGCTAACATTCCATTTTTTATCCACGTTGCCACTTACACCGTTCTTGTGGGATATGAGGATCGAGACCCGTAATTTGAACTTGATTTGTCGCACAACCAGTCTGGATTGCCACAGAAAACCACATTGGCAATGCATACTTTGCTTGCAAGCAGGATATTCCTTCCCTCTTGGTCCTATATCTATGGTGAGGGGTTCATTACTCTGAGTGGGAATCACAGCACCTTGGCCCTGGTCGTATAAAGCTACCGCCAAAGCTGGGTCTGCAGTGGGTGACCTTCGACTTATGTGCTTGAATGTTGGAGCCGTCAAATAATTCATAGCCGTTCCTTGGCATACACATCATTGGGTTGCTAAGAATCTGAAAGTCAACCATTGCATTTCTGACCAACACATCAATCAATTTCCTGTTTTGTCTCGTAGGCACATGGGACCTTTCAATCATGTATTTTGGGAAGAAACTGTTATCCCCTATTTCTCCAATGCGAGGTCCCAATTGGCTAGTTCAACATCCCATTTGGCAATTGGCTCGGCTTGGCCTCATCAAGCTCTAAAGTGAGGATCATGATCACGGTGCATCACAGGAGCTGTGTTTATCTTGTAATTCAAATTTACAGTTTGAGCAAGCATTAGGGCAAATTCAAGTTCTTTTTTTATAATGATTTAGCCCAGCGATCCATGAGTTGATAGCCGCAACATCTGGATCACACACGGTAAAAGCTATTGTTGGATGGTACAATGCCAGCACAATTGCGGTGTAGATGCCCTTCCGTTTAGCACCGTAAACCAATATTTTTTTGACGCTTCATAGATCAATTCCCTCAGACTGAATTAAAATAACCTATATTGAAATTTTGGTTCGAATCATTGCTTATTATTAAGATGGGTCACCAGTTTCTCAAGAAAGTTAGCTTCAATAAAAAGACTTTTCTTTTCATTCAAGGTTCCTAAGATACAGGAAAGTACCGACCGAACACAACAACAACACCGGCATATGAACACAGGTGTACCCACATGCACACATAGGCACAAGAATCAAAACATCAGTTTTCCGCCTGACAAGATGCTTAAGGTTTTGAACGCCTTAATTAGTAAGGAAAGCTACCCCGACAGTCGTGGTCCTCGTGGGGGAGGTTACACTTATGTCATTTGCGAAGTCCAGCGTATCCTTGAGAATAATCGAGTTCTCGCTATTATTTTAATATCTACGGGTAAAGGTCCTTTAAAGAAAGGGATGGAAGTGTTAGCAGAAGAAAATACGAAATTGTAGTTCACAATATGTTAATATTGCGCATTTTGTTAGCAAACCTACAAGTATCACTATATTTAAGTTCTAGAACATAATTTTCTCACATCTTATCCAAAATTCGTAAGAGAATAAACCACAGGAGAGGAAAAATGTAGACAATCACCAAATATTCCGCACTCACAAAAACCATGATCTCAAAAAAGTTGTGGAGGAGATAATTAACCAATGTGGGACAAACTCTAACATGCTTTATCGCTTTTGTTTGCAATATGCTTTTACTTTTCTCTTCTCTCTTTTGCATTCTATTACTGAACTCATATCATCCATTTATGGCTGGTTAGCCTGTTACAAAGCATTGTTTCAGTGCAATAGTTTATGATGGTATGCACACCTTCATCAAATATGTTCTGGTTGTGGTAATATGGGGTGAAGACAGGCATTCAACCTCCTGGATTGGTTGAACGAAAGCATTTAATGGCAGAAATGGAATTGAGACACTCCATACTTTCTTCCTTGCAGAATGAGAGCTATTTTACAATACGTGACTTGAAGGGCAATAAACTTTCAGGAAGCATTTTCAATATCCTTTTTAACCTTAACAAGTTCATGGCCTTTGAAACTCGGGATCCATTTTTAATTCGTCAGGTAAGCTAGCCAAGAGTCAGTGATTCTGGGGAATTTTTTGTTGTTTCAAAGCGGCTTAATTAGCTCTCGCAACGACTACCATGTTGTAATGTGAACAGGAGCGTGAGAATCCAAACTTGACGGAATGGGACCGGTTTGCCCACAGAGAATATATTAGGCTTTCAATGGAAGAAGATGCTGAAGATGCGTCCAATGGAAGTGGAGATGTTTGGGATGAATCACTCGAGGCCCCGTTTTGAGATCTGGTTGGTAAGCTATTGAAGTTTGGATTTATGATAAACATGAAAATGAGTTTCAATTCAAACAGCAATTTTGGTTTTGTTTGAGCTATATGCATACCATGTGAAGGTAACCTTTCTGTTTTGTCAGGTATAGTTGGAGGTCTATCTATGTACTTAATTAAATTCCACGATGCACCCATGGCGTAAGATTAGAAATCATAAACCATTGGTAACTGCTTATCTTTACAGTTAAGTGTCAGAAAGAGCTTGACTAGCAGAAAGAGAGGAGGAAAAGTGTGACGGAAAGCGAATAAGTGTCGCATGGTATTGGGATGACCAGATGATTTGAATTATTTGATCACCACAATTTCTTTAGGTGTTGGAAAATTTCTGGAGGGAAGTGTCTGCAAAACAGATGGTGGAAATTATCCAGCCATAATGTTTCACGTTATCCCAGCCTAGATAAGGAAACAAATGGTCCTGGATGTCTTTACAGTGTTCGGTCATCATCTACGTATAGTTAATAGTCCTTAATTCAGGTTTCTCCTCTCTCGGGACTTAATATGCTTTTGTTCAATTTTAAGATGGTTATAATTGTGCATCTCTTTTGTTTTCATACGTTGATTTTATGAATGAGTGGTAAACCCAGTTTGAAATAACTAGATGGGCTTTGAACAATTGACACTATTCACTTTCAAACATGCATAATACGTTTCTGGTTCATTCCTGGAAAAAATTTGCTGCCGAATGGAATCTCCAGCCCAAGGCTACCTGGAAGATGTACGATGTGGTAGACTTGCACTAAGTAGTCGATTAGAATATAAGATACTTCTCGGTAGCTTTCTTCTGTCAATTGGACATCCAGTAAAGCATGTTTATGCTATTAGGATTAGTTGTGAAACATATTTCTTGGAGAAGTAATGTCATTCAACATGTTGTCCAACCAAAACTCAACTACTTAAATTTTACTTCATAATGTATGTTTCCTTTTCTGCCCAGGGAAACCTTTAGGTTGTGTCTGCAGTATGGATTTGTGGAGGGATTTGCTAAGGGAAAGGAGATGAATAAGTTTAGCTTCTTCACTTGATTATGTTCTTATTTTCCCTCAACCTTTTCATTACCGTCCACAGATTGTAAATCCAAGTGCAGTCTGGTGGAAATTAAATGACAAAAAATTATGTTTGTTTTGGATCAATAAATCTACCATTGTGTAATGAAAGTGTTCCATACTTCCATACTTCCATGTTTTGAGACATAAGTTTAGGAGCCCATATGGGTATTCACGCTTTTTGCCAACACATTTACTACTTCTAAATCTTTTTATTTGTCTTAAATTGCAGCTGCTTATGAAGAATCAATGAACCTTTTCGTCAAGCTGCTCCCAACAAGGCGAGCATTTTTGGTGGATTGGTTCAATGGGCTCAGCACGCTTTCAAACCCAGCAAGAAATTTCAAGGTTGACCCATTGAAGTTTCTGTGTGATTTGCCATAGAGCGCCTTCTGGGCAAGAAAACATTTGGAAAATGATGCACTGAGAGGAGCATTATATGATTAGAATACTGCTTCAGACAGGGCAGGCTAATTGGCGATGAGTGGTTGATCAAAAAATAGTTCAGAAACTGTTGGCACTTTCTATTTATTTTAGTTGTAAGATACAGTCATTGTTTTTGTATCATCTTGTAGAGCTGTATTTGGTGGTGTTTGCATTCGAAATGGGGCTCAACACTGAGGGTTTATCTTCTTTTTTTTTCTTTTTCTTTTGGTTACTTGTTTTTGTTCTCGTCATCTTTTTGTTTTTGTTTCCTTTGTTCTTTGCAATTTAGACAAAGGGCGGTTCATAGTAGACTTGTGTTTTTGTTTTTAGTGTATGTTTTTCCGATTCAAATGTTTGTCTATT
Source organism: Rhododendron vialii (assembly GCF_030253575.1). NCBI lineage: Eukaryota > Viridiplantae > Streptophyta > Magnoliopsida > Ericales > Ericaceae > Rhododendron > Rhododendron vialii. The sequence goes on along the minus strand of NC_080561.1, from coordinate 34,066,738 downwards.
TCTCTTTGAGCATCCCGAAGGACGTAAATATAACCAGTGTTAGCTTGAATTTTGGTATATGAAGCATGGTTTCCTGACATCGCAATTTTGGCTATGGTATTGCTCGAGTCTTGGATTAGAGGAGAGATTTGGATACCCATCGTTTTTTCATTTCTTATAGAGCATGCTGAAGGACCACGTATTCTATTCTACTAATATATAAAGAGAGCATAAATTTGGTGCCACACAATAAGTGAAGCTGTATGAACTTTCTCTTATACCCAAATTGCCTTCTTTAAAATCTAATTTTACAAAGCATTCAACTCCCGTGGGCAAACACTGTAGGGGCAAAATAGTAAAATCACAACAATTGCCGTACCCAAGTTTGAATAGGCCCCTTCTGCCTTAAAGTGCTTCGTTCCTTCACCTTTGCCAGAAGTTAACTAAATCGCTTGTGTTTACTAAGAAACCATTCAACTCGAGCACCACAGTCTTGACTTGAATTGAGTTAGTTACATTGCACTGCAAGGGGGTTTTCACGAAGACCGACCAAAATTTGAATAATAGCTGGATCACGTAAAATAAGAAACTAATCTCAGAGTAATGTAAAGCACACATGCCAATTCATTGATCCCTAAAAATTCTCTTGACCTAGTTTCCACCAAGAGTATTTTCACTTGTGAACAAGAAAAGGATCCAGCTAGTTCCATTCCATTGCCCTCCTCACCATCATTCACTTTCTCCAGCTGACAACTATCTGGGGCCCCACCTGAAAAGGGATTCCAAAGGATGCATCAAAATAGAAACTGGCAGAAAGACTCATTTGCAGTAACAAAACAACACATGTTTCGTGTAAAGTGTAAACATGCAGTAGCCACATAATAATAACATAGCAGTTAGACCTGCATTAGGCTCAATCAAATATAACATCTACAGAAGCAAAGCACCCTTTCAGAAAACGTGAGTGAGATTTTACCGTTTACTCCGTAAAACGGAGTGAAATTCTAAAACTTTCTTGATTCAAACAACAAAGGAAAAAACCTGATTCGAAAGACAGTTGCAACCTAATCATTCTTTAGGTTGGAAGTAATTTTTTTTTTTGCTCAGCAAACGAAACATTTTATGTAACTCGAAAGGGGTACATCGAGGGGGAAAGCAGAAAAGCATAAACAAGCTTAACTGCGCAAAAGGAAACATAAACACACATCCAACCAACAATTGGATGAAAAGAAACATCTCAAAGATACATTACACTTTCACCTTTCCAATACCATCTAAATAACCCTTAAAATCCTCCACTGTGTAGATTTTAGGTTGCAAGTACTTGGCCACTCAATACCAAACCCAGATTGAAATTCATGAAGGCCATCGTTGTTCAGCCAGAAAATTAAGATAAACAAAAGTTGAATAACAGCTGGATGATGGATCACATAAACTAAGAAACTATAATTTAAAGCGCACATGCCAATTCATTGACCACTGAAAATTGTCTTTAAATAGGATCCAGAGAGTTAAATTCCTTTACCTTCCTTGACATCATTTGCTCCTTCATTACCTTCTCCAGAACCTTCGTCTCCATTGCCTTCCTCACTGTCCTCAAAACCTGCACCATCTACAGCCAAGAAAGACGATGCCAAATTAAATAATGTGAAGGTGGGGGATTACAGAAGATAACAAAAATTTGAATAACAGCTGGATCACATAAAATAAGAAACTAATCAGAGTAATATAAAGCATACATGCCAATTCAATGAGCGTCTTTTACAATTTGCTTCCGAGTACACTGCAGACTTGCATGGAAACAATATGCTGCAAGAACACCCCAGGCTTAGATTCTTGTTAGAATACTTTCAAAAACAAGCCCCTGATATGACAAAGACCTGTAATTTGATCTTATAAGAACTCTTCAAATGTGAATCTCAGACGGATATGGATGAAACGTTTCACAGACAAAGGGTTGAGAATAGAAAGTCAGCCTTATTCTTGTCGTGTCTATGTTATCAATCGTCACCACATGAGCAGACTCCATTCATGAAGTGTTGTAATCGCTTCACCTCCCTGACAACCATCTCCCATTCCACAATTCCAGACATGAACTTAGTCCCTCCATGAAAGTCCCCACAAACTCTTAGGTTCGTTGTGATCCCTAATCTGGTTCCTAGCGAAGTGCTCAATACCCCGAAAGCAATAGCAAGCATCTCACTGTGATTACACAACATTCTCACTTAGGCTTTCCTCGTCAAGATCATTCAGCACAAACTCAGTACTCGCTAAACAACCCTTGTCACTCATCTCTTGTTCCAACTTCCCCAAAATCCCTGCTATATGTTCATATTCAGCATGGCTCTTATCTTCCATAACAAAAGCGTGGAGCTTACCATTCACTTCCACAACACTGTAACCAGGTGTTTTCACCCCAGTTCGTTTCATGGCCTTTCTCACCCCAGCCACTTCATCCCACCGCCTTGCTGCAGCGAAGAAGTTAGAAACCAAAGCATAAATGCCTGGGTCATCCGGTTCAAACTCAAGAACCTTCTTTGCTGCCATTTCACCAATCAACAGCTTCCTATGATTTCTGCAACCTGATAGAAGAGCAACCCAAACTGCAATCCCTGGTTCATTTGGCATGGAATCTATGAGATCGCAAGCTTCTTCCACTTGCCCTGAACGGGCCAAAAGATCAACCATACCAGCATAATGCTTCTCACTTGGTTGGATCTTGAATTCACTAACCATGCGATTGTACCAGTATCGACCTTCTCTCACTAGACCCGAATGACTTAAGGCTGAGAGAAGAGATGCAAAAGTTGTATGGTCTGGTTTTAAATTTGTTTCCATCATTTGGAAGAACAACGAGAGAGCTTGTTCTCCATGTCCATGGATTCCATAACTAGCAATCATTGCGTTCCAAGAGATTAAGTCCCTAGAACTTATCCGGTCAAATAAGGCTCGTGCACAAGAAAGGGATCCACATTTCGAGTACATGTCAATCACTGCAGTGCCCGAGACTCGGTCAAAATTAAATCTTCTCTCAATATATCCATGAATCGACTTACCCAATTTCAAAAAACCAACTTGAGAACATGCTAGAAGTGCACCCACAAGTGATACTATATCTGGTTTAAATCCAAAAGTTTGCATCTCTATTAACAATTCAAGTGCATTTCCAGCAAAGCCATTTTGAGCGCAGCCAGAAATCAAAGCACTCCAAGAAACGACGTTTCTACAATGCATTACCCTAAAAAGACTGGAAGCAAGACCTAATTGGCCGGTCTTGGCATACATATCCACAAGGCTAGTTTGAACCACTACATCCATAGGAAGATCTCTTCTAATCAAATACCCATGAACAGAAAGACCCATCTTTGTGTCCCCTAGATTTGCACAAGCTTGAATCAATCCTATCATCGCTACCCCATCACCTTCCGGTCCTTCCTTCCGCATCAACCTATAATGGTCTATTGCCTCCTTAGCATGACCACTCTGCACAAACCCTGAAATCATTGTCGTCCAAGAAACGAGATCCCTTCTCGGCATCTTACCAAATACACCCATCGCTTCATCCATCTTCCCACACTTGGCATACAAGTTCAAAAGAGAAGACCCAACAAAAACATCATATTCATACCCACATTCTATTGCCTGGCTTCGAATTGCTTCACCCATTTCCAAATCCAACAAGCTTGCACATGCCTTGAGTGCTACCGTAAAGGTCGAGCTATCGGGTCTAACCCCTTCCAAAACCATCTGGTGATAAAGATCTATTACTTCAACACTGCGACTGTTACGCGAACAAGCGATGATCATAGCGTTCCAAGAATCTATGCCTCTGTGGGGCAATTTGTCAAACACTTCGCGAGCCAATTTAAGGTCACCAATTTTTGCATAAGCCGCTACAATTTGGCCATTAGTATTTCTCTGGTTAAAGATCCCAGATACAATTATGAAAGCGTGAATTTGAGCCACGGATGCTCTATCTTTGCAAGTCAAGAGGGTACTTTTCAGGCCCTTCGGCCATGGGAATAACCGCATGGGATGGCTCAAACTTCATTACCCTGTACCCCTTCAAAATTGCAGGGAAACCACTCCGTATAAAGTTAGCGTTTTGCAACCGCCAAGGGGAGCCTGCCACATCAATTGAGCAAAGTGAGACTGCAGCAATCTACATCACTTGAATAATTTCACATCTACATAAGGTAAAAATGACGGAAAAAAACATCAGTAAGAACTTTTTCCATCGTGTTCTGTGCATCAACGAGTCGACACGTCCTGTTTTATGTTTAGGCAGCAATGGGATGATTATCTCTAAATGTTTGGGAACTGCCTTAATTCTCAACTCTACCAGAGCTGCAACTGATGCACATTTAGTATGTGAAAAGTGCAAGTTCCGAACTAGGCTTAACCGTAAGATTGTCTCTTGGTGGGTCAAATACTCTGAAATTGTTGGCCGTTTTCCTGATGATAAATTTTTTGAACTCAAAGTCTGTGCAATGGGCGGATAAAAAAAAAAGGTCTGTGCAATGGATATTGCGTCAGACTTGGCCTATTCTTGAATTACCTGGAAAAATGGTAAAAGAAAACAATTTTGTCGGCCCCCTATCCACAGATTCTATATTTGTGGGGCAAAAACTCTATTTTACAGGAAATCCAGGCTTCTCATATTGTGTGGCGTCCGCAAGATCTTCTACCGTTAGAATCGCGGCTGAAATCTTTGAACAGCCGTGCGAATCTGTTTTTTCCGACCCTAATAATGTCGATTCCGTTCATAAAATTATGGAAATTGACACATATGCCGCCCCTAAAAAGTTATGATTTTTATTGAATTATTTTTCAAAAATATCCAAAAAAAAACAAAACAAAAAAAAAAACTCAACTTTTTTACAAGTTGGTAAAAATTTTTCACAGAAAAGCTAAGTGCACAGCAGCAGCTGTGCACAGACCCCGTTTTCTCCCGCTTTGGGTCGCGCAAAGATGATCGGAGCCGCTCATTTTGTTCAAAATATGTCGTTTAAGGTCTCTATAAAAATTGAGCTTCGTTCGATATCGTTAGAGGCGTTAACAAAACACCCAAAATCACTTCAGAATTTAGGCTCCGATCATCTTTGCGCGACCCGAGGCGAGAGAAAACGGGGTCTGTGCACAGCTGCTGTGTAGCAGCTGCTGTGCACGTAGCACTGCTCATTTTTTCAAGGAATGTTCCATCACAAGGCCAGAAAGAGCTGTTTCATAGAGAAGGGAGGCACCATTGAAGGTGAAAGGGCAAGGGAGAGCTACAGAGAGAATTGGGGCCAGCGATTGATACTTGCAGATAGTGATAAAGGGCGTTTGGATTTGATCAAATTTCTTAAGACGGTGGTAGAGAAATAGGGGCTAGATACAATTTTCTTGAGTTCAAATAGGATCACCCCTTTTTCTTTTTCTTTTTTCCCTTGAGGTTGGTTTCGGCGTTGAGGGTGCTTTTGTGTTATTTCTTTTGAATTTTATGGGGTGTTTTGTTTGCCATTGTTTATTTGGTTGATTTCGTGGGGTCTTTGTTTTGATTTGTTGTGCTTTGGTTGTTGCCTGCTAGAGCTGTTTGTATGGTTTGTAATTGACTGTTTGTACTGCTATTTGCGATATGGAGTACAATATATCTAGGATGATTTTGTTTGTCAATATATATGGGATGATTTTGTTTGTCAAAAAATAAAAAATAAAAAAAATAAAATCACCCATCTACGCTTTATAGCAATACGAGCATTGTTAGAACCACACTCATTTACACATCTACACTCAAGTATTTGGACTCCACATTGGATGCGTGCAGCATAAATAGGACCCACACACTTGTGGGTGTGAATGTGTAAATGAGTGTGATTCTGACATTTTTGATACAACATAGCAGTCCGTAGGACCGTGGCAAAGAGGTTTTTGTTTTTTTCTTAACCTTGTACTAAGACCAGTTCTTTTTCCTATCCATCCAACTTATTTTAATTGTTTGCACACTTGGTGTCCAGAGACAAATATGGGGTGTATTTAGTAACCCTCTCCCAATTAGTGACCTATCATACCATCTGTTAAATAAATAGGTAAGTATTCTTTTCCATTATGGATAGCAATAATATAACCGATCATTGCGGGTATAATGGTAGATGCCTACGACCAAGTTTTTATTATTTATTTTTCTTCTATATAGATTTTGAATATCTTTTTCTATGGAATTTATATGTTAATATTCCAATTAATATATGATCTAACCTTCCTAACCACAATTTTTTCTTCTAAAAATGGCATTTTAACAATTACTTGTTGACTTGGTTGAATCCAATTCATCAATCAAACAAGGGAAAAAATGTAATTGTTTACCAGATATATCAAATTGAGAATTCTTCGTCTTTCCTTTTTTCTTTTCCAACAGAATATTTTCTAAATTGATACCAGACATGAACGTCCAAAATCCACCAATTAATTGCAAAAGACCATCAATATGGACAGTACACAACAAGGCAACCAGAAAGCACTTTTTCCAGGCGAAGAAAACAAACTCAATCGACCAATTAAGGAGAGTGACTGAAAAGAAAGCAAGTGAAACACAAAGCCAAAAACCAAAGAAACAAAATTGAATGACAATAACAAGTTGGATCTTCACAAGTCTTCGTACATGTTTTTCGATCGCTTTCTAATTTCCAATGGAGCTTTTACAAAACAGCGGCGTTCTCTATTTTGGAGAAGCCGAAGAAGATGATGAATGTTCTATTCAACATCATGAGGAAGGAGGGTTGTCTTGGAAGCATATCAGGAAAATGTTCATGAAGCGGTAGCAACTGAAGAAGACAAATGCTACAAAACACAAAAATAGCCTGGAAAAACTGGAAAATCAACAGGAAGTTTATACATCATGAAATGTTGATATTGAGCAAAAGCGAAGCGGGAACATTCCGTGCAAGCAAAGCTCGTATTTGCTTATCAAGAGGACCTTCAAAATGATATTTGATTTTCGGGTCTGCAACTCTTTTTCATCCTTTTCTGTATATGAACTTAGTTGTATGAGAAAATAAGAACAATTAAGAGAAATACCAATGATTGAAGACCGTTCAAAGTATATAAAAGGGTTGGGTAGTAGACACCAAGTCACTTGATAAGCTAATATGGAACAATGTTTCCCTTTCATTTTTCTCAATATCAACAATCAAGATTTCAATTCATCATAAATAAATTTCTAGCAAAACTTACACTTTTCACTGGTTCTTTTTGTGCATGCGTTCATCTTCTCCTTGAACACACCATGATTTTCTTCAACTTCTTCCTATACCCTTCCTTGTTCCCTCACTTAATCTTGAACAGGCCCTCTGCTCTTTCAAATTCCCCAGTTTCACAAATCTGAGAAGGATTTTTTTGGGCAAATAATTCACAGGTAATCACGTCAACCATAGATGTTGCAGACCTCCCAGCCCCTAAGACAGGAACAAGGGTGAAAATTGGTTCCTCGCTAATCTGAATTCTCTTAGTCATTTCACCAAATTCCTCGAATACAACGGTGAAAATGCGCGACAATGATTCATGAGACATGAGCAGACATGATGGGTAATAGAACCTGAAATTCTACACAAGGAGGAAAGGATATATATATATCGATTAGAGATCAATAAACAGGTAAAAAAAAAAATTTAATATCTAGACAAATCATCAAAATAAAAAATTGAACATAAAACATGACTACAGAACATAAAGCTGGACTCCGGTTGAAAATTTTGAGATTAAATATATTATATGGAGTACTATAAGGTCATTGGCTGCTTCTAGAAACTTTGTTAACATTAGCACATGACAATAAATCAAGCTCACTAATAGTGAAACGTTTAATTCTATCAACAAAATCAACGGTATACCATAATAAGACTATAGAGCTGGATCACATTATATGGCTAATTACTAATACTCGTTTTGAAAAAATAAATCCATCAAGGATCTCTCCCCTCCTTCCCCCCCAACAATCATCCCCCGACGCACATCTCCACCCATCTTCTCCCCCCTCTCTCTCCCCCTCCATCCTGGCTACTTCTCCCTCCATTTCCCTCCTTCCCAGCACTGCGTGCTACATCAAACCCTAAAGATATTGTTTTTCCATTTCATTCTTCTAATATGTGAGTAGAGGCCTCCCACTTGATCTGCTATAAGAGGCCATATAAAATTTGAGCTTAAGCAATAAGTTGACCACTAAACGGATACACTCCCTAGTTCTTTTATTTAAGCAATTTGTGGTAACTGGAGATAAAACAAATAACAAGAGGCCAATCCATCAAAGATTAACTTAAAATGAAGGTTTCTTCCAGGAAAAAAACTAACCATTACATCATCCCAAGAGAAGTGGTTCTCTGAAAGGATTCTGTCAGTAAGGAAAATGCAAAACTTTGCTATTTTGTTCATCTGTCTCTCTGTCAGCGAATTTGGACAAACCCCATCAGCAGGATTTGCACCCGTACACTCTGAGCAGATCTTCACAGAAAGTTCATCCGTAATTGATAGGATAACTGCACATAGTTTTCCAGGAACAATACATTTCTGAAAGCAAAAATCATGCCAGGGTTCATGACCAAAACCCCCAAAACTTTGTCCTGTTTTGCTAGGTAGGACTTCGGCAACAGAACCAGTGCAGGTTTCCGTGTCATCCACAGCATAAAGGATGGGCTTTACTTCTATAGAAGCTCTACAATATTCATCCAAAGAATATTAAATTAACAGTAGTAAGAGAAAAGAATCCTAGAGTTCATGTTTATGGATTCTTAACTTCTTGTCATGTCTACTGGTATAGAGAAAAAAGTGATTAAAAGAATCCCGTTATATTCATGGATAAAAATAACCTTAAGTATAGCGCAGAAAGGTTCTATCCCAATTTCCAATGACAGATACATATTGCCACTAGACCCACCGACAAATGAGTAGAAATAATTACCTTTTTGGCAAATCAGGCACAAGGACATATAAAAATATGGAATCAAGCACTTCAGACTTGTTTTGACTACATGAATGAAGCAACTTCACTTGCTTCAGGAATGTCTCCAGCGTGTCCGGAATAGTGATTCTTTCTGATAAAGGAATACATGCCGAACAGTAAATGACGAAGAGAATGGCAGAGGTCGATATCGAACAGTTAAAGCATTTTGCCACAGCTTCACTATTTTGTAGTGCTTGTTCAAGCTCAGCAGCAGGGCCTCCACTGCATAGCAACATTGTTGGAGGGTCAAGCCCCAATTGCCCGGCCATATGAAGTATCTGTTTATGCAGGGTCGCCTGAAAGAGAACAAAATGTGAACTGATGGGCTCATCAAATGGAGATTGAAAGAATAGGAAAGCCAGACAAGTATTACGTGAACAGATTACATGTAAACATACACAAAGGTGAGTCAATTATTGTTATGTCTAAGGAAATCACTTCAAGTGTTCAATGCTAGCATATAATAGTTGAAAACATGTCACTGACAGCATGGACCAACACCTGATGCTGACCAAGAGGCTCAAGAAAAAGAAATTGAAAGCAGCAGCAATATCTGGAAATTGACCTGATTTCTAGGTGGACATGAAGGAACCATGCCTGCGCAAGTACAAGAGTCATCTTCCCATTTATGGTTACTGCAGGGAAAGTATGGTGCCGTCAATCTTTAATTCTATTTATAAGTCCTAGAGTTCAGGGTTTTGCTAATTAGCACAGTTTCTGCACATGAGAGTTTAGGCCGCCAATTAGCTGTCATATAAGCCAATTGTTGCAAGTCTTATTCTGATTTTAAAAGTCCAATTCCAGTTTCATATATAGGAATCTCACTCCTAGTTTATGTAGGAAGTCCCCTCAGTGTATGCCAAGAAAATATTCCTTCATTCAAGGAGAAATTTTACGAAAATATTTCTGAAGTTTTTCAAGAGCTGTTGTGCATCATGTGTGATGCAATCAAACCACAGAAGTCATGTCTAAGGCTACCAGGAAACATTCCTAGGATTACCTTCTAAATCTATTCCTGCTTCTTGAATGTCTGCATCTTAACCAGATTTCAACTAGTCCCTAATTCACCCCTCAGGCATTAGAGGTACCCGTGTCCTGTTTGCAGCACCCAGAATAGTAATCAAACAGCCTCAAAATCATTTCTCTTTTCCCTCAGGCGTCTACCTTTTTGCTACAGCTAGAAACCTGAAAGGCCGTTATTGTCCTACATCTCTTTAGCCACAAAAGGCTTCAAAATACCTTCCTTCTCATCGCTACACATTCAAGCTAGGCTCAGGCACACTCTTAGTGAAAGATTATCCCCTTATTCAGCATCGACAGAAACCTTTGCAATTCTTTAAAAATTATAACCCGTCTTAAAGATAGTTACTTGAAAATGACGTATTGAGAAGATTAAAACACTGTCCACATGTATAAGAGTTTGGCATGGCAAGATATAGAACAAAAAGGAGATGGAAGAGTAATACTATGATCCCCAGGAATAAAATAAAAAAGAGTGCTGAAAAAAGGTTTCATTTGGTAAGAGGGGATCAAATTAATGAAAAGTTAAAGGCTAAGTAGAATAAGTACCTGGCTATATGGTCCGATGCAACTAGGAGCCCAGCTGGAAATACTTTGCACATGCAAAACTCTTTTGCTTTGATCATTTGCCACTAGGACTTCAACATATGCCCTCCCTAAACCAGTTTGCAACAGGGGAAGTTCAATTGTGCTGCGGGATGGAACACCAAACTGGCACTTCTCCTGTGTAATAAAGGTCACATATGTTTCATTTGCCTTTGCAAACTCACACATATCAGCAATATACAGATGAACATAAAGAACATTCTCCCAAGAGAATCCACTTTCCGCAAGTTGTGATTCAATCTTCATTAGAACAACCCTCAAATCCTCTTGCAAATCTGCCAATCAGACAAAAACTAAACTACCTGAAATTAAAACATAAATACCACCGAAGGCCAGTAAATAGGAACACTAAAATGGGGAAAAAAACATGCAATAAACATGAACAAGAGATAAAGGAAAAAAAATTACAAGGACTGCACGTCAGGCAACTTATTATCTTGCCATTAAAACATTAAACTTACCGGCTGAAGTTTTGCATGAATCTTGCAACCAGCAAGAAATGGAAACGGTAGTATTCATTCCTGTTTTTGAGATGTGGACTTTATGCTCCTTATTCTCGGCTGTGTCACAGCTTTGATCAACAGATTGGCACTCCACCTCACATATTTGTAGGCAGTCGCCAAGGACTTCACAAACGGAATCCATGTTCTCCAAAAATAATCCATTGCTTCTTTCTATATCACTTACGGTATCAGCTGCCAGCTTACTTTCTAAATGGAATGCCAAAGGATGAAGGATCCCAACCGGAGCAATAGAATCTGAGGAGTGCAGTACAATGTCAAATTCGTCTAGAACCAGACAAGCATTCTGGGGCAGAAAAAAAAAAAAGGTTAATAGTTTTGAAAATCAAGATCATTGCCTTGTTAAACACAGAAGCTGTCTAGAAGTTCTGCAACATTAGACTACATCATGCATTGGCTTAGTAAGAAAGTTAAAGTTTTTCCCTAATAGAAATTGTTTTAGTCTCTGTGCCAATGCATTTATGGAGGAAAATTAAATATATGCTATGACACAGAATCAAATAAAACAATTCCTGCAGTTGACTCCTGGCTCCCGCAAATTGGGTAAACACGGGACAAGCAACATATCACTAGATGAAACTTGTGCATTTTTAAAAGTAATAGAACCAAATAAAGGTTAACTTACTGTAAACAGGGGGCAGTCAAGAGTCAATGTTTCATATTCTCCTCCTTCACCACAGACATTTATTCCATACAGCCTGCCAAAAAAAAACACAAACAAAAGATGAAGAAAAGACCCTAGATACTACAACACACTCCATCGCAACGGTTTTCACCAGAAAATGCCTACTCTTTTAGCTTGTGTAGGTAGGACTCCAGGTGCGCAATTTCTTTGCCCAAGTGCCTTCTGGGGTTCAATCCAATGGCTGCAACCTATAGCCATCAAAAGACACAGCTTCACGTCATAATCCACTAGCTGTTGAAGAAAGATACAAGAATTTGCATGGCATTGGAAACTCTGTTAGCTCGTGTGCAGGCCATGGAATGACAAGCAACTTTGTCATGAATAAGTAACCTTGAAGTCCGTTCAATATATCTTCCATGCAAACACTGCATGTCTGTTTGTTTTATTTCGGCAGTACATCATGCCCCAAAAGGTCCACTCAGATGCATATATGATTCAGGAAATCGCAATGGATTGAAAGAGAAGATTGGGAAAGAAGAATCCATAGTAGACAACCTCAAGTGATTCACAAACAGGTTACTGCATCAAGTTCATTGTTTAGAAGATCTGCACCCTAATATGTGTGTAGACAAAAGAGACATAACCGTGAGGCTGGTACCAAACACAGATGTGCACGTGTACAGCGTTGTCAGCTCAAAATAATATTTCATTACTAACTTAAGTTATTTCAGTATAAGTATCTTAATTGCAGACTTGCAGGCCACGCCCCTCACTCCCATCCCGTCCAGACGGAATCACATTTCCAATTGGGATGGGAATTCTAAAACATACAAATTCAAAAAAACATAGAAGAGGGGCTACCAAGCGAGAGAAAATCCAACAGCATCATAATGAAAGTTTGACTTGGGAATATCCTACTACAAGTTACTTTACCTAAATATGATTCATCTTACATACAAAGAAACAATTTGCAACTAGGAACAATTCGCATAGTAATTACAAATTTGTGTTTTAAGCATAAGCGTAACAACAACGCAAAAGAGTTAAAAAAAATATAATGCTCAGAAGTTGTATTTACATAAATACAGTAACATTTATCAACATTTGAATCTTCTCTATGTTATGCCCTCCCTCCCCTACTGGGCCCCACCCTTGCCACTGCCACTGCATCATCTTGTACGAAAAAGAAAAGGTATTTATCTATCACTTGATAAACGATTAAGGCATGAAGATGTTTCTCTTGACTCTCTTATGCCCCTTTAGACGGGGTACCTTCCCTCCACTTCCTCAGTCAGGCTGATATGAAAAAAAAGATGGCCGACCTTAATCCTTTTTCATTAAATGAAACTGCCGAATCTAGTTGTATTTTCCAATGCTGCATCTCTATTCAACATAGATCATTTTGCAGGCCCAATTATATAAGTAGACAGAAACTAGAAAACGATACCTAGACAATCTAGTATATCTTCCAACTGCTTTCTCAATACTTAAAGATTGGGGATAAGTTGGATTTTGCTAGCACATAGCAATTGGATTAGCAGAATATGCAAAGAAAAGATCACCATTGACGCCCCATCAATAATTTTTATCCTTTATCAGCAACCTCAGTCCCAGTATATACTTTTACAGGCAACCTATGTGTTTGCTTCACTGGCCAGTCTAAGTTTTGAAGGGACTTCCCTTAACTATATTCTTGGCCGCACTAAATTTCCCCAACTGTTGGTCCCCTATGTTTTAGATGGACCAAAAGAGAAAAAGGCTCAGCTTCTGACTTGTGTCAGGAATTTGAACCATAAGTAACATTGATCTCAGACCTACAAAACTTCTAGTGTAATCATTAAATTTGTGAGAAGAACGGGTTAGGCGCACCAAGAGACTATGCACATCGATAGTGGATTTGGAGTGGAAGCGTAATGCACGACCAGTAGATACCGGAAAACGAAGAAAAGATGAAAACAAAACCAAGATACACTAGGACACAAACTAGCTAATGGCTGTGCCACAATTATGAGAAGACGAAATGATTACTTTGAAAGAAAAATTAGCAATTATGAGGTCCAGTTCTTTGTTAAACAGCCAAGTGCTTTTAAGTGAGAGAAACGCAACCAGGATTGGGTGTCAATTGTTATAGGCATACAGCAGCAAGAAAAACATACACAAGTATTAATCATACAAGGATATTGCACGAAAGATAGATATCACCATTCACCACCACTAGTCATACCTTTACAATAATGGCCACAATTCCTTTTCTTATCTGGTCGTGACAGAAAAGGAAAACAATCAGTATATGTAAACTGAGGAGGGCAATTGTTATTCTTGCTGATAAACACATCTTACCATTTCTTGGAGGAGCAATGACTGATCTTGCTTCCACAAATATGCCAGAGAAATGAGCCCTAATCTGGAACATACATTTTCTACCCGTAATCTTTGATAGTCGGATGCAATGGCACCTGAAGATACCGCTGAGATGGAGGGCATTTGCCGTTTTACCTCATTTAACAGGATGAACAAATCTTCAACTTCATCGCCAGGAGTCATACTGTAGCTAAGTTTGTGATGCCTATGAAATCCACATAAAATAAATCTAAGTCCAATTATCATTCAAAATAGACAATAATATATCTTGTGCATTGAAAGATATTATCAAATAATAAGTTGTGAATTATCTCAAAATGTACTTGAAATCCAATGGGTTTTTGATTCAATCCGGGCATTCAATCCCGTCACTGAGATGCTCAGTTGACTCCTTAACCTCGATAGGAAGATGACTTATTCAATCATTTGTGGGAACTTAAAACGAATTCATGCGAATGGGTGTAAGCCTTGCTGCTAGGAAACACCCAGTGCTGACCACACTGAGAGAGATGAAAGGACGGGTAACGCCAGTTGGTGAAGTGGCATGAAGAATCTCTAAGAAAAAATAACAAATTTCTATTTTCCTTCAATGTAGCTACTTTTTTTTCTTCATACATCACAATGTCAAGATTGGGCACATGTTTCAAACACATATCCCTCAAATTTAGATCCAAGTAACATAGGTCAGATAAATGAGTACGTTGCTATTCAGTCAAGAGTTTTATGGAGGGTTTTGCATGAAACAACATTGGTAACCCACCCAAGACCAGAATTTCATTCTCTGTCCACTATTATCCTTTAGGATTCATTTGATACTCCCAAACACCGAGCAGCACGAAAGAGGACTAATAGAGATCAATAAGGAAGAATAATTTCTTTTCATAACTCAATTAGCCTGAAGTGTATTGTGAACACAATTAAGGAGGATAAATACAATCAGAAGGAAGATATTTCAGGTAGTCTGATCTGATAAAGCAACATAAACACACAAAATTTGGTTTTGTTAACCATACAAGATTTATGCTAAATTTCTCAATAACGCAATGCAGAGAGACAATCCTAGCATCCCCAAAGTAAGATTCATTGTTTAACTGAACTTCCAGCTTAAACGGCTTGCCTTGTAGATCCTTGTATTCGTCTTCGGAATAACGGTACTCCCATGCAATTTGCAAAGCTGACAACTATCTGGTGCCCCACCTGGTAAGAGATCCAAAGTCAATAGATATTTAAAAAAAGTGAAAATTAGACATCAAAGGGTCCTCAATCACATTAAAGCACGTCGTATACTCAAGACAGTTAGACCCGCATTAGGCTCAATCATATTTAACATCTACAGAAGCAAAGTACCCTTTGAGAGTCATCGCCGAAGCTATTTTCTTACACAATAAAGCTACCCTCAGGAGCACAATTGTACAAGAAAACAAAAATGAGATAGAACGTTGCAACCTGATTCGAAAGACAGTTGCAACCCAATCATTCTTTAATGACAAACTGGGATTGAAATTCATGAGGGCCATTAGTGTTCAGCCAGCAAATTAAGGTTGTCGTATTTCTGGCGAACTAAGAATGTGGGGGAAGAAAGTACTGGATCTTAGTGGAAACGTATGGGAGGAAATGACTAGTATTCCTTACCAAACAGCATAACAAATCCTAAGATAACATCAGAGACATACTTTATATCGGGATATCATAGAGACAGATATATGCATTTGTCTTACAAAATCAACTACGGTAAGGAGCTACCTTATTGTACATGAAAATAGCAATAATGTTTATAGCTGCTCCCCCACAAAGCTCTTAAAATATATTAATATCAATCCCCGGGAGAGGTGGGAGGATTAAGGAGAGCGCCCGGGAAACTCATTTTAACGAGGTATGAAAGTTACAGAAACTACCCTTAAATGTAAGTTATAGAAACTACCCTTAAATGTTCCCCGCGTAGTACAAGTCCTCGAAAATTACAACAAAAACCCTAGACAACTACAAAAATGCCCTCTCTCCTCGGGAGGTAATCCCACGAGAGTCAAACTTGAAAGAAGCAGTACCAGAACTAGGGCTGCAAATGAACCGGGCAGCTCTTGGCTCAGGTCTTTAAGGTTTAGCTCAACTCGTTTAGTAATCGAGCCAAGCTCAAGCTTGAGTTTTGGGCTCGTTTACTAAACAAGCCGAGCTCGACAGTCAAAAGCTGGGCTCAGCTGGGCTCGCAAAAGCTCAGCTCATTCAAAGAGACTCGTTAAGTAAATTAACTAGGCTCTCGAGCACGAGTTTTAGTCTCATTTAGTAAACGAGCCAAGCTCGAACACCACGTTCGCAGCTCGGCTCAGCTTGTTTACACCCCTAACAGGAACAAACAATCGAGGAACTACCAATACCGGAAACCATAAATCCCGTCCATTTTAATACCGGGAATTATCCGAGGCCTTAGAATATCCATTTTAAGGCTGCACAGCTGACAGCTATGAACCCATTTTAGAGTAAGTGAAGCTCACTGTTTGGTACATGTAGCTATCCAGCTCGTCCAACGAGTCATCGGCAGGTAACAAATTAGCCAATGCAACAATCTGAACAAAAAAAAAAAATCAGACATTTTTGTAAGGAAAATCATAGTAACGGCGAAGCGTGGGAAAACCCTAGTAAGTGAAAAAAAACAAGGGAGAGAGACAACACCTCGTGGCCGTAATCGATGCATTTCATCATGGCATAGCAGCTGTCCTTGCCCCCACTGACCAATCCCACCACCTTCATCTCTGATGAGGGTTAGGTTATTGAATCAGTTCGACGGGCTGTTCGTGCCAGGAACGAAGGTACTCCACTGGTATTTAGTAGGGATTATTTCCGAGGCCAGAGAGAAAAAATGGGAGGAGAAAAATTAGTATTCATTAACGCTCCGTTTGTTTGAGTGTAAAATATTTTAGTACTTATTTTTCGGTATTTGTTTGTTTAAAAAATTAAAAAAAAAAATATTAATTGGAAGAAAATGATTTACCTTTAAATATTTCGTAAGTTATTTTTTAAAATGAACCCGCTTGCCTTCTACTGCAATTCTCACAGCTCAGTTTCCTCGATCGTCAGTCCTAACCTACCGTTTAATTTCAATATTCTCATATCTCTCCACCGTTTAAGCTCTCCCCTCTCTCCCTACACTATTTTGTCGATTTCTAAAAATATTTTTCGAGTGCCAACCAAACACTGAAAAATAAAAGCTTAGAGTTTGTTTTATGAAAAAACATTTTACATGAAAAATATTTTACATCGAAACAAACGTAGCCTAAATTTGAAAGTTTTATTTTCCTCCCTCATTCTCTTCCAACTAAACAATAGAAAGGAAAATTTTATTTCCCTTAGTTCCAAACAGATAATATTTTCGACATCTACATGACCTATACTTATTTATTATTCGTTTTGGAGTCTCAAAATTTTTTACCATGACTTTTTAATAATTTTTTTTATCTATCTATTGACTCGTACTCTAAAAAATATTTCTCAAAAACCCAAACCGAATAGGGCTAGCTATTTGGATTGGAACTCATAGATGCAAAGGGAAAGGAAGGAAAAATAATAGTAGTAATAAATTGAAAAATAGTAGTATCAAGTATCAACTCTCATACAACCACCTTTGAAATTTGGTAGAGAAATCCAAAATCTATTGACATAAACACAAACAAAGTGTCCTCTTTTTTTAATCTCAACCATTGCATATTAAGTGTATACCCAGTTTGTCTGGTAAATAAAATTTCACTTTTTTGGCAAGAAAATAGTAAGACCATCTCTTTTTGTGAGTGATTTTCATCTAAAAATTTATCCATTTTTTTTTTTCAATATAAAGATCCATATTAGACCCTGCTAAGAGTACACCAACAACTAAACGAGAAAGTCTGAACATAATAAGCTTATAAAAATAGAAGAAAAAAAGGCTGAACAGAAGTAATGACCAAAAAAGGAATTGATTTTGACACTCAATCTTTTTTTTTTAATGTCACTCCTCTTTTATGTGGTATTAACAAAAATGGTAGTGGCAAAATCGCTCCTCCAAAGAACTATTCCCTCCGTCCCAAATTGAATGTCAATTTTTGATATTTGTGCTAATTTCAATTTTTTATGTATTTCAGTATGGATCTTGTTTCATAATTTTCGATTAATTATATTATATAAATTTTTTAAACTCATAAAAAATATTATAAATTAAAAAATATAAGCAATGCAAAATAACACAAATTTCAATAATTGTCTTCCTTCTTGTTACGGCAGGTAATACTGAACAAACGTAGCCCAACACAAAAGAAAAAAGAACCCCCTGTTTTATTCGCATTTGTTTGAGAGAGAGAGAGGGAGGGAGGGGAGCGTGTGAGCTGAGCTCGGGGCTAGTTGAGGAAAATCCACATAGCAGCTCATCTCTCCAACTACACACTGTCATTCTCATCTTTCGAATCACAATCAGGTGCTCATCTCTCTCTCTCTCTCTCTCTCTCTCTCTCTCCACCTCGAGAATTGGCACACCGCATACGCACATCTGGTTGGTTACGTACGTAGAACCTGGGCAAGGAAATGAATAAATTGTAACCGATATTTAAATGGATTTAGAATGAAGAGAGATTTTCTTCATACAGGCAATCGCATTGATATATATAAGAGCATCCCCAGCCCTAACCCTTTTGAGAAAAAAAAAAAACTCAAACTCAGAATTTGACCATAAACCCTAAAATCCACCTCCACTCCTTTCTTTCTTTTCTGGTGTGCCATACAATAGGATGTTAGGGGTCAGAGGTTAGATGTTACAACGGGAGTCGAGCACCTCCTTCACGAGGACTCGAACTCGGGACCTCTCCCTTAGAAGGGGAGAGTAATGAAACCAACCACATTTCTAAGTTTGGTGTTCACCTCCTTACTTAAACACATACTGAGTTGAGTTTTACTCAAATCGAGCGAGACTAAAATTTTTACACAAATTTTGCGAGGATATTGCAATCATGCCATTAACTAAGTTTTTGCTTAGATTAGGATTTGCCCATTGGAGTGCTATGTACCAAATGACGCTTTTACTCAAATTTGAGTGAAAAAACTGGAGCTGCCCTGTCATGTATGTATGACTGAAGGGGTGTTACCGGGTATTTGGATACTGAAAAATTTCTGTTGATTTCGTTGTAGTAGTTATTTATTGGCTTGACCTTGTTTTTGATTTATTAGGTTTTAGCTCTGGATTAGGCTTCGGACACTGGACTGGAGTTCAGATCGAGTGTAAAGTCTGAATTTTGGAATTTGACCCGCAACGCGTTTTGGTTTCAATTTGTTTGTATTTAATTGAGAGCCACTGAACAATTTCAATTAAGAACACTGAATATTGAACCGGATAATGGTGTAGGGACTTAGAACTCTTTTTTGGCTTCTGGGTTATTTCCAGTGGTTGGAAACTAGAAATAGTTTGAAGTAGCTGGAGGAGATAAAACTTCAAATGAGCTTTCTTATTGAGCTCCCTAGCTCAATAACTGGAAAGGAAAAGAATAGCTTTGTGTAAGTGACTGGAAAGGAAAAGGATTGATGGAAGATTGCTCAAAGTATACCCACAGTCCTGCTCATTTGGCGGTTGTGCAGCGTGACTACGTTACCCTCAAAAAGATTATCTCGACCCTCCCTCGGTTGGCAAAGGCTGGTGAAGTTAACACAGAGGAAGAATCTCTTGCTGCAGAGCTCCAAGCTGATGCTGTATCCGCAGTTATTGATCGGAGAGATGTTATTGGCCGCGAGACCCCTCTGCATCTTGCTGTGCGTCTTAGGGATCCGATCTCCGCTGAGATTTTAATGGCAGCAGGTACCGACTGGAGTCTCCAGAACGAGAATGGCTGGAGTGCTCTGCAAGAAGCGGTTTGCACCAGAGAGGAAAATATTGCTATGATCATTGCTCGCCATTACCAGCCTCTTGCCTGGGCCAAATGGTGCCGTAGACTACCTCGAATTGTTGCTTCGGCTGCTCGAATTCGTGATTTCTATATGGAGATAACCTTCCATTTTGAGAGCTCAGTGATTCCTTTCATTGGTCGCATTGCCCCATCGGATACTTACCGAATTTGGAAGCGTGGTTCTAATCTCCGTGCTGATATGACGCTTGCTGGCTTTGATGGGCTCCGGATTCAACGGTCTGATCAGACATTCCTCTTCCTTGGAGACGGATATTCTTCTGAGGATGGGAACATATCTTTGCCTCCTGGATCTTTGATTGTGCTTGCTCATAAAGAAAAAGAAATAACAAACGCTTTGGAGGGAGCTGGTGCTCAGCCGACAGAAGCTGAAGTTGCACATGAAGTGGCTCTGATGTCTCAGACAAACATGTATAGGCCTGGTATCGATGTTACTCAGGCTGAGCTGGTTTCACATCTAAATTGGAGGCGACAAGAGAGAACTGAGATGGTTGGAAATTGGAAGGCAAAGGTCTACGACATGCTTCATGTAATGGTGAGTGTTAAGTCAAGGCGGGTCCCTGGTGCCATGACTGATGAGGAACTATTTTCTGTGGACGATGATGAGAGACTAGGAAACGGAGGTGATTATGATGATGTATTAACAGCTGAAGAAAGGATGCAGTTAGATTCTGCACTTCAGAAAGGGAATTCAGATGTTCTTAGTGAGGATGAGGAACATGGGGTTCAGGATTCTCACGAAAATGGTGATGGAGGTTCCTTTGACAGTTGTGAACCCAATGTTAGTGTGAAAGAGAAGAAGACTTGGTTTGGCTGGAATAAGAAAAGTTCGAAACATGGAGGTGATGATCGTGAGGATTCAAAAGCACCAAAGAAGTTCTCGAACTTGGCCCCAGAAGGTAGCAACCAGCGAGCCAATGGTGGTCAAAGATCGCCCTCTGAGTTTTCCAGGGAGGATTTAGGGGATGCTAAAAAGAGCAAAGATAAAGGCAGCAAAAAGAAGAAAAAGAAAGGGGTCAGTAGTGAGTCTAAGCATGAGAGTGAGTACAAAAAGGGGTTAAGGCCTGTTTTGTGGTTGACCCCCGATTTCCCTTTGAAGACGGAAGAACTCTTGCCTTTATTCGACATCTTAGCCAACAAAGTGAAAGCTATTAGAAGACTGAGGGAGCTTTTAACTACTAAACTACCTCATGGAACATTTCCCATTAAGGTAACTGGTGAACTTTATTTCTTTTGTATGTTTGATTCTGTTTGTGCTATATATTATTTCATAACCTTTCTTCTCTCTAGTATGGTTCTAATTTCTTGTTTCATCAAGATATTTACTTATGGTGCTTGGTTCCTGTCACTAAGAGGAAGCTCCATATTTGCCAGTTTGAACTTGCTTTATTATATATAATCTCTAGAAGCAAGGAGTGGGACCTACTGAATACGCTTAAGTGTGTCCCTCTATCTTGTGCACACAGAACATGCAATTAGTATATTTGGTTTGGTCACTACTACTTTGTGCTCACTGAATCACCTTACGAACAAAAACAACTTGGTTTGGCTATTTCCACTGATTGATCTGGTCAGATGCTTGCTTTTTCTCAGGTTCTTGTTCTCTTGATATTCTTTTTACAACCATTGAATCAGCTTCCTTGAATCTGGAACATGTAGAATAGCCTCGGGTGCACCTAAGACAAACCCATTTGCTTAGTTTAGGATGCTAATTCCCGAAAGCAACAGGTTTCCTGGACCACTTTGTGAGGCTTTGCAAATTGATCCAGATGAATTGAAGGGGCTGAAGACACAAAATACCGGTCATTTGAAGAAGCCAACGACCCATGGTTGACAAAAGCAAAAGAAAGTATGGTAGAATACCAAATTTTCTGTTGTGTTACATTTTCTTCGTTTAAACTTTAAACCCAGTTTTATTGGTGTTTCAGATTTGAAACTGGGATTGAGTTAGAAATTGAAGAAATGAAGAGATTAGGTATTCTCATCGAATATGTCTTATCAACTCTATGTTGTGACTGAAATGTACGAACTCGGGAGTAGTTGAGAAATTTTTTCAACCAATACAATCTTGTGACTGGGAAGAAGTCGAAAATGGGAACACCGATAATGCAATTAAGAGTTTGGACAGGAATTAGTTGAACTATTTCTTAGTCTTGATTTTCTATTTGGTTTTTTTTTCTTAGTTGACTTACCAGCAACTTTCTTGGCTCACATACCGAAGTATGTCTGCAACTTTCTCACTTCTTGTAGGTTGTGTGAATCGTATATTAATTTCCGAGTCATAGACACCAAAGAAGTGTCGAATACATTGCAAAAGGAGTGTCGGGCACATCCCTGAATTGATATTTTTATTTTCTGATAATGGACACGAATAGGCACATGTCCGAGAGAGTCTGAGGAGTGTTGGTGTCCAACATGTGTCGGTGCTTGGTAGCCTATCATTCCCTCTCATCTTAGCAGAGCCTTTTGCTTGTCTACTCATCACAACTAATTAATTCCAGCCAGAGATGAGTATATGGTAGATAGCGACTGTAGAAGAGTAGTACCCCCACTGCAGCACCAATGAATCGGATCTTAATAAGAAGAGTGGGACAATTGACCATGTAATATTCAAAATTGTACTGCAATTATAGCTAGAGATTATATCTTTTACTTTTTTGAAAATATTATCAGACCAATTATTTCGGAGTTCTAGGAGAGAAACTCAATGTTACTATAAAAAAGAAATTCCATGGTCTGAAATTTTAGTATGGACAAACTTATTTATTTCCATATCACAATTTCTATTACTATGTTTGCTATTTTCTGCTAGCATTCCTGCGAGAACTTTCTTTTCAAGGTCTATCAATAGAATCAGATTATACTCTTGGTGTACAGAGGTTGTGATCTTCTTGGTGTGCTTTTACTATAGTAACAAAAAGAAAATGATGGTTGTTGTTACTCAAAACTACCTTATCTTGAGTTGTCCTTTTCTGGAACTAGTTCTCTTGGCAATTTTGAGGATTCAGATTATTCTCTATAAAGAATTTGTGGTGTGTCCAATGGATTCATTTAGGGCTTTAGGTAGCAGTTGCAGTCCAACTCTTTTTTCTTTTTTTTTTTTGGGGGGGGGAGGGGGTGATTTCTGCTTTGGAGTACACGTTATTTTGTTCAATATGGCCAGATGATCTATGTTGTACTAGCTTTCCCAGGTGGTCATGTGAACTAATTTTGTAGATGGTTAACTTGTTTAATATAGATGTTACTGGTTACTTTGGAAATCACATCTCAGTTCCCGCACCCTTACCAAAAGTGTACTTTACTTGTTTAGAAGAGTCCGTGTCATGAGTCATTAAATCTGGAAGCCTGGAACTTATACCATGTTTTGCAGATTTGGTGGAACTTAAGCAAACTTTATGCCTCTCTTTTGGATGTTAATGAGGAACAGTGTGGCATTCAGTTATTCGAACACATACAATAAGTTAGGTTCTGTATCATTAAAATTGATATTAGGAAGGAATGTTCTGTAATTACAGTATCATGATTCACACAGTTCATCTGTTTATTAATTGTTTACTTTGTTTCCCCATTACTGAATTCTAGCTAACCAACCTGACTTTATTGAGACTCAAGGCTTAGTTTTGTTTGATTTGGTTTGTTGTACTCAAGCTCTGCCTCTTTCACTAGAAAATAATTACTTGCTTCCTCCACTGCAGGTTGCTATCCCTATCGTTCCAACCATTAGGGTCCTTGTCACTTTTACAAAGTTTGAGGAGCTTCAGCCAACGGAAGAGTTCTCAACGCCTCTCTCCAGCCCTGTACATTTTGAAGACGCCAAGTCTAAGGAAACAGAGGCGTCCACGTCATGGATTTCCTGGATAAGAGGGAGCCAAGGCGGGCAATCAAACGACAGTGAAAGCTGTAGCTTCAGGGATGAGACAGACCCGTTCCACATACCATCTGATTACGTGTGGGTTGATGCCAATGAGAAGAAACGCCGTATGAAGGCCAAGAAAGCTAAGAGCAAGAAACATAGGAAGCAAACAGCAGCTAAAAGTGGGGATAGCGGACGTCACATGAGCGAGGATTTGGAAGACTAATGGCATAGGAGATACCTAATGGTTCTCTGTTGCTTCAAAATGCTTTGCAACAGGTAATGGGAGAGCTGAAAGACCATTCCTTGAACGCTGACCTCTATTATTTCCTTTGGATGTGATTGAACAACTCGTGGGATAGAAGTAAGGAGATTTCTTACTAAGAAGATATGTATCTTCTATCATTGTTGTATTGTCATGTGATGAAATTGCTATGGAACAGAATATCCCTCTCTTTAGTAGTTTCCCTTTCTTTCTTTCTTTCTTTCTTTTTTTTTTTCAGTTTCTCTGATTTTTTTTCATGTATCTATATATGTGATTACCTAGTTTACATTTATGATTGGATTTAGTTAGGCCACGATTTCTTCCCGAACTTGAATGACATTTTCTGCTTCGCGCCAGGCTCGCGTAGGTTTATGTGTTGTTATTTGACGGCATGGCATAAATGTGGCAAAACTATTCTCTGATAGAAGTTTTTTTTTTTTTTGATCCTATTCTCTGATAGAAGATTGCTTGAACTTTCGGATTAGCTAACCGATGTGCACAAGAGTGGAAGAAAATACTTGGTGTGAATCGATCCCTTCAAATGCAGATTATGGAATGTATCGACTTTTTCTGTCCGCTTATTTTCATAATCCGAATTGAGTAGCTAGTAAGTTTTTTTTTCTTTCGACATGGGGTTCAAAATTTAGAAGCCATCTCTAGTATGTGTACCTGTCAGTGTGCCAACTCCATGGTCAGAAAAAAAGAATAATGAAAAGTGCCAATTCCTCTTATAGGTCCCAATTTGAACCACTTTTGTTTTTGGCTAAACAGTAGTCTTACATTTGCATTGCATCATCCTTTTTGGAGAATCCATGCCCTCCAACCCATCTCCATTTGGAGTCTCCAAAATGGGAACCGGGGGATGGTGCTGTGCGGGTGGTGCACCGTGCTGTGCACCATTCGAGTTGTCTGTTTGGCAATCCAACGGTCTAAATCTCATTAGCATGCGAGTTGTTCATTGCCGAGATGAGATTTGAACCGTTGGATTGTTGAACGGACAGCTTGGATGGTGCACAACACGATGGTGTGCACCACCCGCACAACACCATCCCCCGTTCCCCAAAATGGAGACTCAATTCTCATTCTCCATATTTGCAAGAATTATATCAATTACATATAACTTTTACCTTGTACATCCTATTTTTATAAAATTGGTATCATTGGAAAGATATCAATAGTACCTTTAAAATGAGTCTAATATTAAACATATATAAATATATTTTGAAATAACATTAAATGTAAATTCAAACCATTTGAACTCCTAATTATTTTTTTTCTCAATTACACTATCCTATCATTCCACTGGTTTGAACTATGAGTTGAAATGAGAAAACATGCAAAAACTTCCTATCTATTCATAACATACCAACCACACCAGTGAACTTTCTATCTATTTATATCGTGCATTACTTTTCCTACCCACCATGGTTTGCAACTACAAGTGTTCCCCTGACTATATATTCATGAGTGTTCCCCTAACTACAAGGAATTTTGGAGCCGTATAAATGAAAGAAGGAAGAATTGGGGAAAGTTCTGGAGGGAAATTTTGAAAGTGAAAAATGGAAAATTGCGGTTGGAGTTGCTGATTCTCTAAAATTGCTTTTTAAATAAAATATATTTTTGAGTCTCCAAAATGAAGAAAGAGTAAGAGATGGGTTAGAGTTGCTCTTAATCTACATATTTGGATAGTGACACTTGATTTACGAGATACCTAACCTGTCAGTATCCTGAGTGTTCCGCAGCTCTATCCCCAGTTATTGCATTATAAGTTCCTGAGCTCAATACTAAAGCTGTCGAACCAAAATACATTAGCTGGGATAACTGAAGAACCACCCTGATTCGTAAAGTCTATTCCGAAACAATTGACATTTATACTGAGCTAAGCGAAACATTGAACACTACTCAGAGTTGCCCAGATGACGTGTAACCCGGCCTTAACATGCCTGCATCAAGTTGTGACTACACTTTTCCATGATCAATACGTATGAGAAATGGAAACATACCGAAAAGACCCATTATCATCTATGGAAATTTGGTGTATATCTACTTTCCTATGTCAGAGCCAGCACCGCTTAGGAAGAAAAGATGAAACAAGCAGAACCTCACAAATATTCCTGCAGAGAGGTGTGTTCACAATTACAAACAAGCAGCATTCTTTGCCAGTTTGGATAGCGAATTTCACAGTTTGGATAGCGAATTTCATCCCTCTATCCTAAAACAGCAGAAAATTGATGAACTTCGTTAGGTGAGTTTCTTATTGCTATAAGCACATGTCAATGTCAATACTTGGAGAATTTTTGCAAAATGTTTAGTTAATGATCACTGTCTCTCATCTCCTCTAGCACGCTTTGTAGGCCGAGGACTAGACCCCCTAGAATCGGGATCAAGATCATTGACAATTATGCTTTCTGGTGCTGTTTTGCTCGTACTTGAATACTGAGAAATTTCATCAAGAGCTTGACTTCCGTTGGCATTGTCCTTGTCCTTGTCCGAGGCTTCTAACTTACTATTGGCATGGGAAGACTCCATCGTACTTGAAATTGGTGTAGGTGGTTCAACTGGATTTGAGGAAGACGATTTCGACCTCTCATCATCTACCTTCTTCTGTTTCTCAAACATCATTTGTAGGTGCCTCCCCTGTTCTTCAATTCGCAATTGGAGGTTTCTCTGAATCTGAAGTAATAAAAGAACGAAGCGCAAAGTCAGAACTAACTGAAATGCATAGCTCTCTAACCTTCTCAACCCACACCCTCAAAATCCTACCAGAAGAAGAAAGGAAAAAATGGATGGTGCAATGACATCTCAATTAAATATTCAGGGTGGATGGCAAAATGGAATAGAGGCACGAATCAAAAAAGCCCTCCTGAGTCCCTGACGGAGAAAACAAAAAAAATCAAAGAGAATATTTACAGAATCCAATACTTCATGTCTAGGAAGATCTATTGATGAAAGGGACACAAAAGAATTGTGTTCTCCCGCAGACATGGCCACTTATAGGTGTTAGGAATTCTATCACATATTCTACATTCAAATATATCTACTATAAAAACGGACAGCTTCAGAATTTCTCTGATGCAGTAACCATCCTAAATTTTCTAGCCAAATAGGACATCTAACTTTTCATCAATCACTCTGTCCTCAACTGAAAGTGTCAACTTCAAGATTTTGTCAGTTATAAAATGTGGCATTCATTCCACTAATTTGCTGTATAATTCACATTTTCCCTTCTATAAAAGGTCTAAACAAGCAGCTAACTATAAACAGAGGATAGTTTGAATTCCACATTTTCCCTTTATCTTCTATAGAGGCATGAATTTTGATGTGTCAGATATTTAATGCAATGAGTGCTGTGGGTGTATGAGGGACTACTAATACCATTCTCTATTCGTCGCTGTCGTGGAACATATATTATAATATTAAGCCTCTACCTTAGATGTACAGTGCATTATCAAATGCCACATGAGATTATTGAATAGTTTGTATATTGATCAAAACATTAATTTGCTCAAAATAAAAAGTCACTCCTCAGCAACGACCTCTTCTTCATCTGTAACAGGGGTTTTTCTTCTTTACTTTTGGTAGTTTGGTTTCATGTTTTCTGCTAACCTTTTGCAGGTCTCCGGTATGGGCTTTTTCTTGGGATTGTCTGGCTTGCAGTGTTGCTTGGGTTTTTGTTTGTTAGCTTCAAAGCTCTCAGAGGATATTCTTTTCATGCTTCTAGTGCTAGTTAGCCTTGATTACCATAGTTGTTCACTTTATGCTTAACTTAGATGCTGTATGATCGGTTTTTGAACTGCATGTATCTTTGTTTATTGGGTTTTGTTAATGTGTGCCCCAAAGGCACATGATAAAGCACTTGATAATGTTCATTAAATGAGGTCAACTAAACCCCACTATTGTAGAAAGTAGTTGCAATATTGGATGAAGAGTAAAATTTGTTTAGGAGACCAAAATACCCCTTAATTTTATCCTCCACTCCATTTCATTTGTGTTCCCTCCTTTTTTATTTTGCTCTTTCACCTCCTTGTCTTTTGGCGTCCAGGTAGCAACATTTTTCCTACAAGTACTAGTCATACACAGTAGCGCCATAGCCCATTAGCAGCAAGTAAAGAGAAACAACGTGGCTAATGAAGAGTGGGTTTGGATTAAAAAGTAGGCAGCAACTCTCTCTATTTTTGTCTTTTTCAATTTTTTTTTTGTATTTGTTAGTTTTGTGTCGAACTTTTGTGACTTATTTGATTCGTCTTGATGAGAGGAGCCGAAAAAGTACAATTTTTTTTAATTGAAACTCTTTTTTTTTAAAAAAGACAAAAAAGAAAAGTCAAAAAGCTCTCTTTTTTTTGTTGTCTTTTTTCTTTTTTTTCTTTTTGTATTTGTTAGTTTTGTGTCGAACTTTTGTGACTTTTTGATTCGTCTTGACGAGAGGAGCCGAAAAAGTACAATTTTTTTTATTATCGAAACTCGTTTTTTTTTTTTTTTTGAGAAAGACCAAAAAAAGAGAGTCAAAAAGCTCTCTTTTTAAGTTTGGTATATAAACAAATTAAACTCATTACAATAAAATGATAGCTATAAGTCAGTAAACAAAAATTGTACACCTTAGTTTGCTGAACATTTAAATGAATGGATAAATATATATACTTTAAAACAGACAAATGAAAAAAAAGGAGTTGGACTACCCCTCGCTTGCTGAAGAATGCCACGTACGAAGGACAAATGTCAAGCCAAAATGCCAAAAGACAAGAAGATGAAAGGGCAAAATAAAAAGGAGGGAACACAAATGAAATGGAGTGGAGGAAAAAATTAAGGGGTATTTTAGTCTCCAAAACAAATTTTACTTTTCATCCAATGTTCCAACTACTTTCACTACTTTCTACAATAGTGGGGTTTAATTGACCTCATTTAATGAACCTTATCAAGTGCTCTATCATGTGCCTTAGGGGCACACATTAACAAAACCCTTGTTTATTTATCATTAATGAAATTCTTTTATTTGCACGAAAGATATCCCAAGAAAGAGAACCAAATAGTTTTGCGCAGTTAGCAAGGCATAGCACTATGCTACTACTTTGGAGGTGTCGTCATCAGGTAACATAACAATACGTGGTACCTAAAAAGGAAAGACACAGTAAAATCTGATACATATTACCCTTTATGCTCCAAATGCAGATTTAACAAAATTTTAAGGGAAAGAATGCAAGTCCATAAGAAGCAAATACCCAATAAATTAATATGGGATCCCCACTCCCCAATAAGGCATACCTCCAGTTGTTCATGCAACCGTTTCTGGACTTCCATCTGCATTCTCAATGCTTCAGTAATCCCCATACTCCTGATATCAGAATTGAAGGAACAGAGTTGAGTTCCAGGTTTAGGCATAAGAATCATATTGTAAGAACTTTAAAACAGAACTTTACACACAAGGAGAGGATTAGAAAATCACAGCCAAGAATGTCTTATCCGCACTATGAAAATTACTTCGATAAATCCAGTTTTTCCATCCAAGCCAAACAAGAAACAATTAACTTGATTTCATCAAGCTATTCCGGGTTATAACAGACAATACCCAAGACAGTACCCATAATTGGTTGACGCAAAAGAATCAAGAACAGTTTTTTTACGAAATTATGTGACAACGTTAAGAAGAAAATTAATAACAACATTTGGCAGGAACATAACAAGACTAGAACTAAGGAAAGCAATTCAAACTTGCAACCCCACAGGAGGGATTTGGTTCCCACTTTTAGGGTTGTTTTGGAAGGAGGGTGTGGTGTGTATCTGGAAAAAAAGGGGGGGGAGGGGGGAACAGAGGGAATGGATTTACACAACAAATCCAAAATTTATGTTAAGGTAGGAGTTAGTCAGATGTGACAGTTTTCCATGTCAGCCTAAGTAACAGTTTCATCCTTGTCATTTTGATCAGCCTGGAAGCATATTATTTGAGAACTGTCATTGTCTGATTTTATGAAACTTAAAATACTAAGAATTCGCGAACAAGAATAACTATAGGCACTTTTATGACACAAGTATGAAAACCTTCATACACCAATAAGCTCCAAGAAGAATTTGGTGAACACCATTTCACAAAATACATATCAACAACAGAAGAAATCGAACATTTCAGGACAAGATCTTAATACAAAGTCATGTATCAGCATGACCGGGCATCCAGATCAGTCATCAAAGTTCAAAACCTACAAAACTTAATGCTGATAGTTTTTTTCCTTGGAAAATGAAAGCTTTAGATGCTTAAATGAAGATGCTGAGTTTTGGGAGCAAAGGTGTCAAAATTTTCGAGACTACTATGTCTCCATATAGCAAAAATGTTAGATTCACAATAGGCCCAAAAGCATAAGTTGTTCGGGAAGTGAACCAAAAAAGTATATAAGGCTATGCAACATCCCTCATGCACAAAGGGCTAACATCCATCCATGTGGAGAACAAAATGCACGTAGGGAACAAATGCAAATGAAGAAACTTAAACCTGGGACACCCCAACCTAAACTCTAATACCATCAGAGATCAGAAATTATCTCAAAAGAGTAAGCAATTAGGGAATGCACCCAAAAAAAAAAAAAATGCAGAAGAAGTCAAAAGAACAACAAAAGCATAAGATGTAGAATAATGGGTACAGTACAACAATGCAGATCAAACTCACCAACCACCATCAGGCGAAACTCACACGCATATTTGTAGACACAAATTCAACAAACTTGTTCCAAAAACACAACAAAACATAATCCATCCAAATAGACTAAGCGAAATCGAATACACAGAGAGAAGCTTGAACCCATGCCTCTAAAAACCAAAGCAACCGCTATACCTAAAAACTGAGCTAGTAACTTCACACGATGTACAACATGAAGCACTTTCCGAAACAAAGCATCTCTTAACATAGAGTTTTACAGTAATATTATCTGAATACTATCTGAAGTAGGGAAAGAATCGAAACACAAATAACAAACTTACGTTTTCAAATCCAAAGACGTAATCTCCTCAATAGAAGTTGACTTTTTCTCTGAAGTTCCTGCACCAAAAACATAACAATTAACACAATTTCCTCACACGCATATTATAGTGTCATAAATTTAGAAATAAATAAACACAATTAACAAACACGCGAAAACTGATAAAATGACAATGAAAATAAGACCACAATCACTGGTACCTTCTGATGACTCGGGTTTGTGCCTGGCCGTTCTAAATTTCTGAAGTATAAGAAAAACACACGCACTGAAGTTTAGCAAGTTCACAATGGTTTTGGAAAAGCTGACAAGAAGAATCCAAATAAAAAAACTATCCATACCTGCAGGTGACTTTTAACGTGAAAGATGGTCAGGCTTTCAACGTTCATGAGCTTCAGGACACCCTTAGGAGTAGCTTCTGAGTAAAACAAATCAGTCATTTCAATGAGAACGCTGTGATTCATAATACCTTGATGAGTTCACAAAATAAAACACTACTGAGGTGGTACGCACTTTCACCACCACCAAGCTTATTGACTGCTTCAACAAAGAGTTCATGAAGTTCTGGTGTCCAGCGCATACGGGCCTTGGTCAGGGCTGCACTGGATAGTGGGCTAGTAACAGGACAAGTTTCTGTAGATGCTATGGAATGATGAAGATCTTGGGGCTGCCGTGCAGATAAATCTGCAGATGGTTCAATCACCTGGCATCCCGATCAAGTAAAATAACAACCACGGAGAGTAAGAAAACTTTAGTGGAGGTTTCCTGATATGTAGAAACAAATAACCAGGAGACAAGGACCAGTTGAAATTTGTCTACTACGGACTCCCTGAAGCACATCAGGAGACAAGGACCAGTTGAAATTTGTCTACTACGGACTCCCTGAAGCACATCATGAAAATGCCAGTGGTAGCGCTGGGTGCTCTGAACCATGTAATGGATGTGATATTTCTTTAAAGACACTCAACCACAAGGATATATTCCTTCTTATAGAAATGGAAAACATGAACTTCCATTTGGATGCACATACAAACATAACAGGAGAGAAAACCATATTCATATTTTCTTAATAAGTACGAATGGAGATTAAATAGCCAGCAGGGGTGTAAAATATATAGAAAAAAACTATAACATAACTCTCCAAGAATAACAAGTGCTCAACACACGAATTAAGCTCACCTGTAAAGTCAACAAAAGAAAAAGAAGATTCACAAATAAGTACTTTACTCCAAAATGGAAAGCTTAATGTTGCTGTAGATTAGTCTTTGACTCTTTGTGTGAGAACAATACAGGTTTTTTTTGTTTGCGTCTAATGGGTGCAGAAAAGAAATAAACCATGGAATGCTTTCTACTTAACGCTTTGACGTTAAAACCTTATTTCTTGCATATTGTGGAGGCACATCATGGACATCAAACACAAGCATGTGTAATTTCAATTCAAGTAAATCTACAAGAAGTTTTAACTTCAAAAATATAATCACAATGAATAAACCAAAAGAAAATAACAGATAGAGAAGGGAATGTATAGTTTCTATATCGCTGTTCCATAGTCAGAACCTTATTTCTTTGAAATAATATATATGTTTCGTGGACATCAAACATGGGACAGGTACATGGACACGAGATGCAATCTATATGCACTTCAATACAAACAGCGAGTGTTCCACACCCATAAATCTAGTCTAAGTTGAGCAACAAACCTTTGGCTTGGGATCCTGCACATTGACATCACCCAGGATATCACTCCAATCTGACACTAGAGCATCATCAACGTCGATTAACTCAAACTCTGCCCATTCCTGCCAATTAATTCTCTTGGCATGGTCTTCAGATGCCATAATGCCAATATTGCTTTCAACCTGACCAGTTTGCATGAGGACATTTTCTGGAAAGTCAAGGAAACTCTGCAGCGAGTCCGTAGTCCAGGACATATCGTTGCTTTCCTTGGGGTAATTTGTCGGCGGTGTGGATTGAACACCAGTATGAGAAGACTGAATTGGTGGAAAAGATGTGCCATCACCAGATGTCTGGGAAATGAATGGAGCATCACTGGGATACCTTGCTTGGGGTGAAACTGAAAAAAAATGAACATCTGAGGGAAGACTAGAAGCTGATGAGAACATGTGGCCAACTGTTCCAGTCTTAGAAGCTAACAGAGTTGACTGAGGGGATATCGAGTGTGTCATCAGTTCGTGTTCTGGGGAAAAATGAAAAGTATCTGGCAATTTTGGATACTTCTCTTCCAAAGGGGTACGAAAAACTGGTAAAGATGAAGACATGGCTCCAGAAACGTCCATGTTACTCAGCTGCTTTTCGCCAGATCTCTGCATAAATAAACCACATCGCATGTCCATTTTTGTCCATATAAACTAACATTGCCAAACAGCATCAGATGCCACCTTCTACAAACATCTTACAGTTTGTCAACACCAAGAAGTTATTAGAACCCAATTTAGCTTTGCTACCTGAGAAGATCAGTTGGGTGCTAGGTTTGTGGCATGCAGCATCTGCCAAGAAATAAGAAACTCCCATGTCAACTAAGTTGAACAATGTAAATTGATGATAAGAAGGGGAAAAGAACAGATTTTTTATTTTATTTTATTTTATTTTATTTATTTATTTTGTGGGGGGGGGGGGGGGGGTGTAAATTGTTTTTTGAACAATTGTTTCAATACAGAATGAAACTTTCTGTACAAGAAAGGCCGAAACAGTTTGATCCTGCTATCCATGATTGACCGATTAAGGGGTGCCCATTGAGAATAATTATACCTGGCCCTGATGCACTTGTACTAGGTTGACCCTTTTACGAGGTCTGAAGCCATATTTTGAGATAGTGCTATCAGAGCAAGTCAGTGTGTCACACCAGTATCAGGCAGGGGAATCAGTATGGGAACTTTGGATAGTCGGCAACCTATGAAGTACCAATACAGGAAGGAATACAGGTACAGTACGTTACAGGTAGGCCGATATGTTTTTTATCTATATTCTCAGAAATAAGGAACATGATCTTTTTCTTTTATGGATGTCCCACCTCTACTTAATGAACTCAAATATTTCGTATACCATTCCAATTTTTTTCGGTGTGTGTAGGTACTCTAAAATAGTTCCTTTGCAAATAAGAAAACATAATAAGAACAAACACAAAAATAAAATTTAGAATTGGAAGGGGGAAAAAAACATCAGTTGTCAATTCAAGCATCTAGAATATACAAATACAATAAAAAAAACTAATGTACTGGAGCCGTACCCAGATATCAAACTTACCCTACATGTTTTTGGCATACCTAGTACATATTTTGTTGTACCTGAGCCGTACTTATGATGTACCAGTACCCTGTACTCATACAGAAACATTTTCGGAGCACCCATGCTTTATAGTCAGCGAATCAGCAACAATGTGACATTCAAACAACAATATTCACAAGTTCGATGGCAAACTGACAAAAGCCACTATCCACTACCAATCCAATCCCAATTAATAGTCACTTCATGTCATTGTTCTAACTTCTTTTCCCTACACCGGTCAAAGACCTAGTTTCCTAGGCCTCTCTCTATCCAGATATTGATATTGGCCATATCCCACTAACCACCATTGTCTTATTCCCTCATCTTCCCCGAGAACAAGAACTTTATTCCCTCAGCCATCAAGAATTCTGTTAAAATGATACAATAACCTCCACAAATTAACTCGTAATTCTGGACCTCTACTACATAGCCGAAAGTTGTGGGCTACCAACCAACATAGCGGAGCTAGCCTTGCCTGATTTCTGACTTTAAAACTATGCAATAAGACATATATTCTTGGTTCCCAATCCCACTAGAAGCATCCAAACCCTATTTTCTACTCAGGTTCCCGTGTTTTTTGTTCTATAGTCTATCAAAGTAGTTTTTTCATCTTGCTTTGATCTCATCACCCCTCACTAATACCCTAAAAATCGTGAAGCATGGAAAAAATTTACAAGAGAAACCCCTGTTTGAATATTCATAGAATCATATTCAAATGGCCAAGATAGGATTATTATGGTCAGTAGAGCCCTTAAATCAAGATTAGCACCAAACAACAGAGTCGGGACAAGCCACCAAAGTCAAAAAAAAAAAAAAAAAAAACGCTTCTGTTAGCCACTCATCCCTTGTAGGTTGTTCTTTTGGAATGATAAATTCATTTCATTGATCCACAAAAAGGGGGGGAGGAGGGGGGGAAACACAAAACCAATGGCTTCAGAAACGAACCATCCAAGATACATATGATTAAATTCAACACGGGCTGAAACAATCTTGAAGAAACCATGACCGGGAACATACCAAAACCACCTATTGCGAAAAAAACTAAAATACGTATTTGAGGAAACCATGGTCACTTTTACCATCAACTGAAATCACAATTCCCACAATAGCGGGGTCCCCAACCAATCACCCAGAACAACTCCAGCCTACAAATTCATATTCAGCTTCAGAAATACATAAAACAACCACCCCAAGGGGTTGGCCTCGTGGTGAGAAATAGGGATTTGCACCTCCTAAAGTCTCCCGTTCGAAACCTAAACCTCTTAGGTGCTATCAACTCTTTTGGGGCCCATCCGCGTGTAAGATGGCCTGGACACCGGTTATAAAAATTAAAAAAAAAAAACAACATAAAACTAAAACATGATTACCCTGAGCAAAAGTTTTCCTTTTCATGATTTCCATGACCAGAAGGAGAGCTTGAAACCCAATCCAATGTCCCAAAAAGGGAAGAAAAAAAAAAAAGTGAAAATCAAAGACAACCGACGTACAATCCAATAAAAAGAAGATTCATGAAAAAAGTAAACATGGAAATAAAGCATGATAACCACAAACGATCACAATAAAATTCGAGATGGGTTCGCTGAATCGAACTGAAAAATTCGGAGGAGAGGTGGGATTGTACCTTAGGAAGAGGAAACCGCGTACCAGGAATTTTTTTTGGTGGCCGAGGAATTATCGAACGCAAGATAGAGAGAGAGAGAGAGAGAGAGAGAGAGAGAGAGAGAGGGGAATATACGAGTAACATTTGCAGTGTGGCGTGACATGATGTGGATAAAGAGGGCTACCAACGAGGGAGAGATTATTCAGTGCCCACGCATCACCCCGTGGTGTCTAGGTCTAGAGGTTCAAACGAGCCGAGCTTCATCGTGTTCGAGCTCGGCTCATATCCTAAACAAGTCTCAAACTCAAGCTCAGCTTGTTTCTAAATGAGTTGACCTGTCTAATTTACTTAACAAGCTTTTTTTACCGACTCGAGTCTATACAAATCCGCCGAACTTTTACGAGCCGAACCAAGCTTTTTAAATATGGAGCTCCACTTCTTTACTAACCAATTCAAGCCAAACTTTAATGAACCAATGTGCAAGTTGCTCGCAAAGAGCTTAGTTTATTTGCAATCCAACCTAAGCCCCTCCTCCACCAAAAAAACACGTGGGGTCCGCATAGTGTTGGAGGGAAGTGAGAAATCACTTGGCAGTGTCCAAATTTTTTTTCCAAACAAGGGGTTGGGGTTGTCCTTGATGGTTAAATAGTGGAAACTCGGATTTGATGAACAAGGAATAACTACGAGTCGGACACGACCTAGATTCGAGTCTCCATGTTCCCAAACATATTCTTAACATTATGAGTGATGAGATTTTAGCTTCGTTCCCGACTTCTTAAGTAGGTAAAGTATAGTGCATTCATACAAATGGTGATATGATATGACGGAAACATACACTTTGTAGAGGTGAGAGGGTACCTGCATTTTAACTTTTTTTCTCCAAAGAAAAGATTACGAATTACTCTCTCGTCCACATTTGTTGGTCCCTTTTGAGAACTCCAACTTAATAAGGGAACACAATCATTCTACGTTGTATCACTTTATTTTTTCATTTCACCCTTCAACCATTATTTTCTAGGAGTATTATTTTGTTCGGTATTGGTAATTTTTATAAAAAGGGTAAAAGAAAATTTCATTAAATATTTGCCCATTTAATTTCGATTTTGGACAATATTTTTTGTGTAGCAAAAAGTGCTAACTGGAGCTACAAATGGAGACGGGGAGAGTACGATAAGAGGATGTCTATTGCTTGCAAAATGATACTGTAACCTGCAAAATATTGAGCAAAGTATTTTTTTTCTTTGATGTTACAAAAGTTTTTTTTTTTATCAATATTGTATATATCAGCGGGGGTTAGCAATAGGGGTGTGCACGGGTCGGGTTTGGCCCCAAACCCGACATGTCGGGTAACATCATTTTTGGCCCCGAACCGAACAAGTAGTAAGAACCGTCCGCGAACCCGAATTTATTTATTTATTTTTTTAATGTCGGGTCGGGTCCGGCCCAACCAAACCCGAATTAATCTATATGAATTGGTCGGGTCTAGTTGGGTAAAAAACACAGCACCCCAAACCCCGAACCGAAATCTGATTTTTAATAGAAAATGAACCCGTACTCGACCGAACCACATGTTTGGCCCTGCCCGAGACCCTTCGGGTCGGGTCGGTTTTACGGGTTTTTTGCTCACCCCTAGTTAGCAAGGTGTTAGTACATTAGCCCACAAACTATCAATTGTCTTGAATCCCAAATGTCCATAATGAAGTTCAAACTCTGACCTCCCATATGAGGAGGACTAGGCTAGAGCGTTGGAGGGATTATTCAATGCCCTTCGGGCACCACATGACAGTGACCCATGCATCTTCAAAAAACCACACATTACAATGAGGTCCACACTTAGTCTCAAGTCCCGCAGAATTTTGTGATTGAGAAAAACTCTGGAGCACCACTTGACAGTGCCGCAGGAGCGATGAATAATTTTTCGCAACGTTGAGCAAAAGTTGACTCATGAGATTTCCTGGACAGAGAGAAAGAGAGAGGCATATATCTAAACAATTCGGGGTCCACTAGAACATAACAAAGATTACTAGGACCCACCCTATGGCTAAGGAGCAGCAAGCCATCCCACCTGAAATACTAATGAATTTTAGGCTGCGTGTATCCGTAATTTTTTAACCTCCCCAACTCCATCCTATCGGATATCCTCTTATAGCATCATTTTATCCTTTGAGTGATTCTATTCCTATTTGAATTCAAACTCTAAGCAATTTCTTTGTTAGTTCTAAATTTCTTTTTCACAACAACTTGAAATACTATAAACTAATGTAACCCCCCCTCCACCCTCAATCCATATCAACAACTTCCGTGAGTTAATTAACGGAATACGGATTGAGACGACACCTCGTTCCATTTAAGGATCTTATTTTTTAAGCACTTATTTTCGTTTACGAGACATGTCATTCTCTTACAATACATCACATTTAATTCAAAAAATAATTACTTATTTTAATTAGTGGAACACACCCTAACGTCGTAAAGTTTAGGTGTCTAGTTATAATTTGTGAAAATGCACGCGGTTATGAGATGAAAGTTTGGAGGTTATTTAAAAATCTTCCCAGCAAAAAAGACCTCAAGACTCAAGTAAGTTCTTGGCAAAACACCAGCAGATGTCACAGTTGAACCAAATAGATCCCCACCATAATCCAATTGGTGAATTCTCGTTCTCTCTTTTTTTCGACAGCTTAGGTGTTCGAACCAATTTACACATACCTCATCTAATCCTGATAAACCAAAATCACCATCCGCTAGTGGATGACACACTTAAAAGCAGGTAATTTCTCTTTTTTAAAGCCTCTTAAATCTCAACGTCTACGACCGAACTCAGCTCGTTTTAAATGAAATCTACTACAGGCTACAGCACCATCTAAATAAGTCAGGTTTGATTGGTTGGACTATGGATGATAAGATTGCTTGAATCCCATAGAAGAAAGGGGAGGATTACCGCTATTATAACATTTCCTAAGGATATGCATATCCATGTTTTGCGGGATTGAATTCCCCATCAAATTTGCAACTCCTTCACAAATAATAGCATCCAAATGCCAAAAATACGGCCACATGAATAATGTAGTAAAATTTCAGGCAACTAACAAGCTGAAAAAAGAAGTTGGACCTAAACATGGAAAAACATCACAGACAAGAACAAATAGTTGGGAGAAGAGGGGAAGGACAGATAGAAAGAGAAGAACAATATAAACAATTTGCGGCGAAAGAGAGAAACTTGTGTACTTTCCATTGCCAAGTAGTGGCTATACTGAATTAGGTCTAAAGTACGATAATTACCCTTTCCGAGGAAGAACATATAGCTTGACAAAAATGCCGAGGGCAATTGGAAGAGTCAACAAAATCACTTATATCTAGGTTTGTTTTTCCCCTGGAAAATTACCAGCATGAATTTATTCACCTGTCAGAAAATCCTCTACGACAATATCCTAAAGAAAACACTATAGTGCAGCTAAACGAATATCTGCAGTAGCAGAAGTACAAAAAATGTCATTAGGAAGGTTTGTACTCCATTTTATGCTTCTCAGCATATCTTGGAACAGGACTTAGTATCTCACCGGTTGGTCATCTGAAAGGCACTTGATTCAGTTCCTGTCAGAGAAGTTAATAGTAATATTTAGGCTGTGTCTCCATCGTGGATTTGCAGAGGGATTTATAGAGGGAAAGGAAACTGTAATGGAAAAGACAAGAAGAGAATGAAGTGACGAATTCATATTTTTGGTTCCCCAACAATTTCCCTTCTCTTTGTAAATCCCTCCACAAAGCCAAAATCAAAACACAGCTTTGGCAGAAACACAAAGGATAAACACAGCCTTATATACAAGCGAAATCAAAATCCTCTCATGTGATGATCATCTCATGTAACGCAAAATAGGACCTACCAAGGTCCAACGTGACGATCCAAGACATTCATTTACATGTCTCCATGTGTTTATCACGCATGTAAAAAATTAGGTCCATCGGACATCGGTAAGGGCTGGTCGAGTGGTATTGGTTATAAGAAAAATAGACGGTCACTGTCGACATTTATGCTTTGCTCAGGTGGGTACTGATATCCAATCAATATGAGTTTTTGCATGGCTGACGAACAAACTGAGGCTGGTATTCCTGTAAAGTGAACGGTACAAGTGAATTGTGGTGAGTTCCATTTTGCATCACATGAGGATCACATGAAAGGATATCACATGATAGGAAGCTACCAAAATTTTGAAGTGGCAAGCAGTAGAAAATTCTTTTCTTCTAAAATCTGAAAGACGATTTCCATGTTCTTATCCAATGGGTATTCCAACAACAGAAATGACATTGCACAAAAGACAACGGATGCCCTGCTTGTGACCGTTGACAACCCTTGGTAATTGCGTCAGAGAAATTCTTCCCTTTTTTTTCAATTCAGTTTGCATTATTGGTTGGACACGCCGACACTTTTTGGACACGTGTCTCACGCTCAAATTGAATGTGTCCTAGTTTTTTTTTTTCCAATTTGTCGTGCAAACACTCTAGTTATACTCTAGAGCACACACGGGACACGTTACAACACCCTCCTGACATTTTATGGACACTAGCGGGACATATTGAGAGTGTCAAATGAAATAGTAGGCTATGGTTAAAGAAAGCTTGGAGAATTCTCAACATTTTATGTGATAAAAGATGTTGGATAGGAAATATTGACCCGTGTGAATGGTCCAACACATTTTGTAGGAAGACTTCCTGTGTATGACTTAATGACATGCGTCAATGAATTGAAGGCATATATGGTATTTTATCAGAATTAGAGCCTTGTTTTGGAATTCTGCAATAGAGTCATTTAAGCAGGGAGCGTGATACGAATGTACAGATATTTAATTATTTATCTAATGTGTCCCCAACGTGCCGTGTCCTCCCTTAAGTTGGAAACTCGTGTTTCGTGTCGTGTCAAGTGTTCGTGTCCGTGGTACTTAGTTCATCAGCCTTAAAAGCCCAAGGCTAGGTCTCTCTCCTAAGCATTAAACCTTGCGTCAAAAGAAGCTAAAACATCTTCTACTCATACTCTACCTATGCCTTTCACAGCCTTTCACAGCATAACTGTATATTTCAATCGAGAGGTTCCTTGGTAAATGAAGATACGAACAGAAGGGCCAATGTAACCGTGTATGAACTGTTTTTGAGGATGGAAAATATATGGAGGGAGAAGGCCCACCATTAGAGCCACCTGTCTTCCCCTCCAAAATGAGGGAGATGTTAAGTGCTTGTTACTATAATATTTTCTAATACCACGTACCGTTCATTCTTATTCTTTAAGGATCAATTGTGAGTGATTCTATATGAAACCAAAGAAGCGCTCTCTACACTTTAAAAGAAATTTAGATTTTTAAATACCTCTCTCTGTCCCCAATAATTTTACTACCATAACCCATAAACAGTAAACCCAGAATCTCTAAAAACTCATCATAGTTTGTTTTTGCTCACACCCTATGTTATAAGGATCCCCCCATTTTTGGGGAGGTACCCGTGTCAACACAACACAACAAAGATCAGGTAAGGGATCGGTGTCGAATACCTAATTTTACTCGAACATGGTTGAGTTATGAGATGATACAAGAGATTAAAGATGAAGAAGAAAAGCTGCAGATTGAAGAAGAAAACAAAGATGAAGAATATACAAGGTATAATACCTATTGCAGAGGATCCAGAAGCGTATCAGCAGATCAACCTCTCTTTTTTTGATCGGCATCAGCAGATCAACCTTGACAAAGACCAATGGGAAAGATGAAGAACCAGGCAACCAGCAGACATCAAAGCCATGGAGAGAGAGAGAGAGAGAGTCTCTCTCTGTGTGTGAGTTGGTGTTTTCATTCAGGTAGGGAGAGAAAAGTCACAAAACTTATAACAATGTGTCTTCCACCTGCCAAACATGCAGATTGATGGGCCTATGGTCTCCAAATGTGGGCGGCTTGATGCATTCTTGATGAGTTGAAAACCTTTTACGTAAGTTAAAAGCATTAAACATGCTGGTGGGCTTTCAACTGTTTATGTTTTACAAAACATATAATCAGATTCACTATAACTAAGTGTTAGTCAAACTTATTGACTTGGTTATTGAAATTGATTATTTTTTCATGAAAATCAAATCTTGCCTATATGCTTCACGTTTCAACAAAAAGAAAAGAGCAAGTTAAAGCAAGGACATACATAAAAAAGAATGGAAGAGAGAGAGCCTTACCGAATGGTGCCTGGCACTGGCGAGGGGTGATTGACGGTCAGTGGGGGGGGGGGGAGAGGTAATTGACTAGTGTATGAGTCGATATATATTACAGTTTGCCTTGGTCAATATATATCAGCCCTAATTCCCTAAGTATTTGTTATGTACCGGGAGTTCTGTTATTGCAATTTTACCCCAACTTCAAAGGTTTGGTTATTAGAATTTCACCCACTTGGACACGTGTCCGGAGCGTATCCGAGTTCAGAAAGTGTTTGACACCGGTATGTGCTTCCAGTGAAGTATCAGTGCCACATAGCTCATATCTTTATCCAAATTTATATCCATGTAAATTTCATATGCTTTTGTCCTTAATCGCATTTATAACTAAGGGATAAAATTGTGATTAAATGTTTCTAAATTTTTGTGGCTAAACAAATGTTTTTTTTTTTTTTGGTTCAAACAGAATCACCAATTAACTATTTAGCTTCTCCACCTCCCTTCAACTTATACTCCGTAACTATTATCAGAGAACACAAGGATAGATACTTCCCCTCCTTCCGTCCTCCTTCCTCTCCAAACATAAACTTCTGTTCATTACCCTACCATGCATCCAAACATAGTTTAAAAAAGTCTTGTCTTGCCAATCCAAGTTAAGCCCATAACTTCCCTTTTCAAATCCATTACTCATGCGAAAGGCAACATCAACTAGCTTCTGACCACAAAACAAAAGATTATCAAACAAGAAAAACTAGGACAAGTTCATATGGGCCTTTTGGGTAGAAGCTCCTATATGCTAAATATACCTCCGAGTAGACTCACAATAAGGAATATGGAAATCAAATTTCATACGATAAGGACAAGGGTTATCAAAAGAATCTACAAGCAGTAAGGCCACAATTGCGAGCATCTTGCAAAAGATAAAAACATACTTACATTTTCCTCACTCCTCGACATAATCCACTTCCACAACAGCATTGAAATGCCTTGATAGGATGATTATGATCATAGAAATCAATCCCGTAGTCCTGCAATTCATACCATATGCAATATAAATAGTTGTAAGGATAAAGTGAAATAGCAATTGATTTGACCAAGCTACATTGCTACTACCACATATTTGCACACATTCACTATGTATTACATGAAATACAACCCATGTTGTTTCAAGAAATACCATTATCAGTGCAAATCTGACAACTCACCCACAGATTCAGACACCCAACCTCCCGTTAGTTATGTTCCTATGATATAACCAAAAGAAGGGAGGAGGAAACGATAACATTTTCAAACCTTTAACAAATAACAAAAGATTCAATTTATAAGCACACGGACACATATAGTTCCACAATGAAGAACGACTTATTTCCCAATCAAGGGAAACTGATGCAACACATAAGAAGCTTATGAAATACTGGAATTAAAGAGAAAAAGATAACAACTAGTTGAAACTGCAGTTCTTTTTAGCAAGGTTTAAATATCCAGGTTACATCACTATTCCTCTCCAATCACCCAAGAGTAACACAAGGAACATATACTTCCTATTTCTTCTGATAGCTACTTTTCACAACCTGCTCTCTCTCTCTCTCTCTCTCTCTCTCTCTCTCTCTCTCTCTCTCTCTCTCCCTGCCCTTTCCAAGTTTTACTGACTCTCCCATACCACGTTCTACTGACCATGCGTAAATACATTTCAATTAACTTCATATCGATCATCCACTTACCCATGTAAGTTCTTCCAGAGCATCCACTTTTCTTTTGGTAAAAAAGGCAAGCTGCATAAAAGGAGCAAGGCCAACTTTAGATGTGGTTCACTAGAGGTAATTTTGTATTAGTAGCCCCAAAACCAATATATGCATGTAACTATGCAATGAAATGTCACACCCTTACATGATAATAATGGCGATCAGGGGTCTCTACTTCGACAGGGATCTCGAGCAAATTTGCATCAGAGCATCTAGAACAGACAAGCAGTTAAAAGAGAAAAAGAAACTAAAACTATATCTTCAAAAGAAATAACCAGTTCAAAAAAAAAAAAACTAATGAAGGTCCCATCACTCTCAGTAAATGTTCCTGTAATTAGCTCATAAACAATCCTAGTTCAAGTAACCATATAAATATGTCTCTCTCACTGCGTGTCCGTGCAGTTCATATTTGTACGACTCTGAGCACTGTTCTCGTAGCTGTATGCAGAATGTGAGCCATTCAAGCTATCTGCCCTTGTAACATGAGAATTAACCAGTGTTGGAATGAAATCGGAGACTCCATTAGGTAGAATAGATAAATGAAACGATAAGCTAC
This sequence comes from Rhododendron vialii, assembly GCF_030253575.1. NCBI lineage: Eukaryota > Viridiplantae > Streptophyta > Magnoliopsida > Ericales > Ericaceae > Rhododendron > Rhododendron vialii. The sequence continues at coordinate 34,022,302 of NC_080561.1, read as the reverse complement.
TCATTAAGCAACCATTGAACAGTACAAGAAAATAACAGTCTTCTATGTCGGTGGAAACAGAAAAATTCCTATGCTTTAAGAGAGAGGTTAAATTTTTGCTATTAAGGAATAAAATGTCAATCTCAGTAGCAACTTTGGGATCAAATGGATTGCAAAAGCTTTTCTCTTGCTCTCCAGCCATTCAATCGAAGGTTAAGTTGAGTTGAGTTTTGTTAGCCTCATTCAATCACATCTGTTATCAGAGTCCTTTTTGCAAGTACCCAAAGACTAATACCCTTTCAAAAGAGACGGACTACAACAAGGAAAAGCACTTGATTTAATTACTTCAAGATATATTAATTTTGCTCACTTGTTTCTATGTTCTACTGCTTTATTTTGTTTTTTTGTTTTTTGATTTTTGATAAGTACACTTCCATTGAAAAGCCCAATTCCTGGCTAAACACAACAGAGCTCCAAAAATAGCTCCAAAAAAAACAATCAAACTCTCTCAACCACTATACAATTGACACAAACAAAACAACAGAGAAGACAAACTTTACAACCTAAATAGCCATCACCTATCCATTGCACCTAAAATTCTTGGTAGTTTTAAGTTTTTTAGGACTCTAAAGATTAATTTTTGTGGTTCCTTTGTTGGAAGTTATGCTGGTGGCATTTTTGTGGTTCCTTTGTTGGAAGTTATGCTGGTGGCACCTTGTCAAACGCCTCTACAAGCATAAGGATTTGAAAGTCAACAAAAAAAAAATATGCCCGCACGCAAGTCAAAATGATTTTGGATGGTTGTGCACTCGAGAAGGGTTAAATTCTTTGCATGGATTAATGGAAGAAGGTTCACAACAAGCTTAATATCATTCACGTGGTTCAGAAAAGAAATAACTGCTACTTGCACCCTTAATAGTGTGTTGTGTGTAGGGTAAGAAAATATAGACTGTTTACCTTTTGCATTGCCCCAGGGTTATAATTTATGGTGAAGACTGCTTCAGTTGTTGAAGGTAGATTGGGAATTCGACTGCAAATGATTTTAGAGGATCTGATGCAGCTGACAAGGCTCGGGATATTGGACATGCATTTCGTGTTCCGCTTTTTGAGTCCACTGAATAGAGAGGAATGACGGAATTTTTTTCTAGGAAAATGTCATGCTAGAAAATTATGAGACTAATTGGGGCAAAAATTGGTTTGTTTCTACTTCAAGGATTTCATCTCTCTTCTTAAGGGGGTACCGTCATTTTTATTTCTAGACATTGCAGAGCTATTTGACAATGTGACCATTCTGTAGTTTTTCATTTTCCTTTTGGACTGTTTGAATCAATGAACTCACTTGAACACTTTCTTTCTTCATTTTGTTCCTTTCAGAAAATTCTCCACTGGATTGTCAAGCAAAAAGTGTATGCCTCATATTAAATCGAAGTCCTTGAGAACTTACTTCCCTCGGCAAAAGAAGAAAGATATACATGTAATCTACTTTTACCACAAGTTGTAGTGTGTGTGTGTGTTGTTTCAAGATATGACTGTACAAATATATAGCAGATAAAATGAGAAGTGAAATCTGAAAATGACTGCAAAAGAAAGATACAAATATTTCCAGATGATAAACCCATAGGTAGTAGAAAATCACAGACAAGTATACTTGCTAAACTACCTGTGATTTATGAATCTCGCCACATTCCCATTAAATGTTGCATCCAAGCAAAGTGCTTCTTCATCCTTCAAAAGTCCCTCAGAAGCCCAATCTGCATCAAGTATCACTGGGTATGTATGTCTCTCACTTCCACTGCTTTGCTGATTCCGCTCATATAATTCCATGTTGGTCAAAATTTCCCCAACATATTCGCAGACAAAAGCACCTTTCGGCAAGTCCTGGAGGCTTCTAAGACCCCAGCCTTTACCTTCATTCGTCAAGAACACCTGAAACATAACTGGAGTAACTTGAAGAGATAATAATGGTGCAGAAAAGAAGAGCTAAGAAGGGAATTCTGAAGAGCCCAGGATATGTACATAAATAACTAATCAGCAGATGGAATCAAGATAAAGCAAAAATGACCAGGAAAAATCAACTTCGATGCCTCCCTTCGATACCAATCAATGGGGGAAGGTGAAGTTGAGAATTGAGCATCATTCCACACAATCAAATATTGCGAAGTTGAAAAAATGACGTAGTGACCTCCAAGAAGCAAGCATAATTATTGTTAATATGGAATGCAACTGGTGGAAACACTAAGCTTATACCACTAGAATATGCGCATGGGTGGGTGGGTGTGTAGTTCGTACATTGAGGCCCAAACTTGAGTCTCTTTGGTGGGGCAATGCCGCAACACTAAGAAGCACTAACACTTTAAAGAAGGTGTGGCCTACCTGTGTCCGAGGGGCGTCTGGCACTCTTTTTTTCGCGTCCATAATTAGAAACAAATAATTTTATTCGGACACATGTCCAACACTTTGTTTGCAACATGTCCAACATTTCTTAGGTGTCTATGACAAAGAAATTAATATGTGCTTTTGACACTTCTTAGACGCTTACTAACATGTGATTACCAGAATTGTAGTTTAGCATATCACTGTGTTAAACTTGTTGGGAAATTTCTTATTTTTATGGCTAATCATATTTAACCTTCAGAACATTCCGAAGTACCAAAAAAAAAATAATTTAAACTTCAGTTAAAATGTCTAGAGAGAAGCAAAGGCTACGTTTAAGGATTTCTTGACTCTTGAGTCTTGTGCCCGTCCAAATATTTCATAATTTATTGTATCCTATCCACTATTCAAATTTGGAGCACAAACTTATGGTCATCTGTATAACTAATACACAGATGAATATATCACATTCAACGTATCCGCAACATGTACAGTGTACACGTCCTACTATTTAAAGAATTAACGTATCGGCGTAGATTTTAGAAGTCCAGCAACATACTAACTATAATGACCACATGCCACTCTCTTCCAAACCTGATTCCGCACTTGTACAGACACCAAAAAAAAAAAAAAGGAATAGCAGATCGTGGCTCACCTGCAACTCACGTGAGATACCTCGCTGCACAACTCGATTTCCACACAGCATGTCACAGCCACATTTCCTCCAACATTCCTTGATGAACTTTCTCACGAGATGGCCCTTGCATTTTGCAGGCATGTGTTCATTCTTAGCCCTTTCTAATGGGCAATCGATGCAATATACTTGATAATGCTCCCTAGGAGCTTCATTCATAGAAATACACTTATTGAGAAATTCTTCTCTCAGCAGGCCTTCGGATGTGTAGGCAAACTCTCCCCCAGTATCACCAGCACATTCACAAGGTACAGGTAATGAAAGACAATCCCCTAAACAACTTGAACAGCAATCAGTATCCGCAATCCGAGCCAACGCGAAATGGATGTAAGCATTCTGATAAACTGTGTTCTCAGGCAAATAATTGAAATTCGGTAACTGCTCCTTGCCACTTTCATCAAGTAATGAAATCCTTACCTTTTCAGTCCCTTTCGTTATGTCAGCATGCATTTTACAAAAAGGCCGTTTCCTATCACGACTCGTAGGTTGTTGCAGAGAAACCCCCAAACTATGTGAACCCTCTGGATTACCTGGAAGAACAAAACAAACCCAGGGTAGTAAGTCAGATCTGAATAAAGGGCCTTGCTAACCGCTGGGCAAGAATATTCCAAAATATGTAGCATATTGACACACTTTCCACTTATCTGAAAGCACTTTTACTACCTATACGCCTTACACTCATATCAAGGATATCCACCACTTCTGGGGAGGTCATATCCCATGAATAAACAATACTCGGTAAATATGTAACAGCAATTGCACGCCCATAGAAGCTAGAGGAATTCTCCATACAAAAAGGAAAAGAGTAAGTCATGGGTGATTGAGGTACGGGTTCGTTGGTTTCTTACTCGATTCAGGTAGCTGAGCATTTACACATCCATCTTTTTGGTCCTTTATTCCATTTGGAGATGTTATAAAATGTACCTCCGTTTTGAGAATGAAAGCAAAAAGTTTGTAACTTTAGATGATTATCCATTGTAAATAGCAATAAATACATTTATAGTGAGAAAAATTGGTGGCAAATTAGGAAATCATGTTTGCGATTTGAATCCAACTACATTAATTGCAATATCCCTTTAAAAAGTTGAAATTCTCATGAAGTACCAAAAATATGGGATGAAGGTAGTTTAATCAGCATCCATAAACATTTAAATGGAAATAATCAGAGAAGTGATAGAGGAGTCAAATCCAAAAGTCTGGCCTCTCTTTTCCAATTACGTAGCCCACTGACGTTGGCTTTGACCAAAAAGCATACAGGAACTAGGAAAAGAATAATACTCCCTCTGTCCCAATTCTTTTGTCCTTTTTGAGTGTTCGTGCCACTTTTCTATTGATTATATCTTGCAATCTATAACTTTTTAGGTGATTTTGAAAACTTTGTTTAAAAGAGCTCATTGAGATCTATCATGTGACATCCCGTCTTTTTCATTAATTATTCTAGCAGATTAAAGGTGAGAATAGGAAATAAATTACAAAGAAAATATAAGCAATATAGAATTTAATGGATTATTGTTGGTGGTGGAGTTATAACCGACTGGTGTTTTAAGCCTTAGGATTTTTAGAGTTTTGTATTGCCATGTGGAGATTCTAGGTAGAGGGAGAGAGAGTGACTCATCACTTTTAGCAAGTGAAGTTTTCGGCTGTGGGTGGCAGTGGCATTTGGCCATAGAATTGATGTAATGTTTCAGACAGTGACCTTTGGCCAAGAACTTTGTATCACATATTTGCCAGACACGATCGTTTTTTAAGGTACCGGATAATGTGCAATACATTCTAGCTAAATCTCTTTGCAAAAAAGAGTGTTCTGTTGATTCTCTCATATTTTGTACTCATTTGACCTCTAAGTTTATTGATTCAGTTATTGTCATTTTTTATATCATGACACAAAGAAACAAATTGGTACATGTGCAAGCCTGCCGGGTCAGAGAAGTATGAGAAATGTATGATTGACTGCCCTACGGGGAGTCCAGAGAAATTATGGGGCCCAAGTGGCCTATACAGATGTTGACCTGTGTGGTACTTGGCATGTTACTGAAATAAGCCGGGTGATAGGCTATAGATGAAATGAAAAACGTTCAGAATGATCTACTTGATTTGCTATCCTCGTTTATTAAGCATATCTTTATTGCTAGCCATGTTAATTGTCCTCGTATTGCATATAATACCCGGGCGTTTTATATTTTTCAGGTGCAGAGCAAGTTAAGTAGGGACCCGAGTTGGAGTATTGGAAGTTTTAGTTATAGACATTATTTTGGAGGATTTTAGGGCCCATCATGTATATTTATTTGGACACTTGTACTTATTGGAGATATTTGTTTTGAGGAATGTAAAAATTCGGGTCGTCACATATCAAACAAGATCCATATTGCATATAAAAAGTATTACCAATTAAAATTTATCATCAATTTGCAATCCGGTTAGGATAGAACGAAGGACAAAAGAATGGGGACAGAGGGAGTAGTATCTAACTTAGTAACTTTAATTTCCGTTTAAACACCAAACGTGCCAAAAAAAATCTTGAGGAATAAGATTGCAAAGTATACGTTTTAACAATTTGCGTTGCACTTCAGTGCAGGTGCAGATCTAGGGGTCATCAAACCATCAGCTTAGTTTGGTTTTTGTGACAGATGGACTCGGATTGGTCTACCGTGTAGGTCTAAGGGTGCGACCATCAAACTTTAATTAAAAGGTATGCAGAATCCAAAAACAAAGATTTTATTTTTTTTCACTTTCTAATCTATTTGGTGGGACAAAATGGTGCTTCATATGATACAGCGTGCTATGAAGGCACCTTACTCATTTTGAAGCAACAATCCAACAGAATAGGCATAAAATCGAAATGAAGATTATAGGCATATAATGGAAATGATGATATAACATGGGAAATACAGTTCCCACATCCATGTCAAGTGCTTAGTATCAAACTCACATAATTCATTCATTCTGAAGAAGCCATGCACGTGATAATAAACATGGATATTAAGGAATTATGGAAATTGCCAACATTGAACATCCTAAGACAACCAAGCACAAAGGTACACATGCACCCAAACAAGCAGAACTATTGCATATGGTAATAACATGTTGGACTGACATAAGTACCTGACTGGACCACAGAAGATGGTAATGCCAAATGTGGTACGTCATGAACAGTTTGCTTTCTTTTAGGCACCACGAAACCATTACCAAGACAATCTTTGTGCTTCTTTTCTCTCAGCATATGGTCAAAACCAATTCCATCACTCCCCTGATTAGAATGAAAGGCAGATGATGCCCTCTCGGAAGATGATTTTGTTACTTGGGTCAAACCAGAGCTAGAAATGGGGTCCTTCCCTTTGTTTCTAAAAGCTGAGTGACGGGAATGAGAACTAGATTCAGTTTTCTTATCTTTCGAATGCGCCTGAGAGGACTCCATCAGTTTTGGAGCAATTGAAGTCAGTGGCATTCCATTAGCTTCTAGAACCAACACGGTATTCCCGCTATTCGCTGTTGACGAAGCCTGATCTTCCTGCGGTTCCAAGTGTATTTTCTTCAATGGAGGTTCTGACGAAGCCTGATCTTCCTGCGGTTCCAAGTGTATTTTCTTCAATGGAGGTTCTGACACATCATACTCCATGGCATCTTTCTCGTTATCTTGCCTTTTCTAAAGAAAGGTAGTGGGATAAAATTTGCAAGGAAATCATAAACAAGAAGAAAAGGAAGGTGATAAGAGAAAGAAGATAATGTAAGGATCGTTGAAAAAAATAGTATTTAGTAAAAGAGTAAACCTTATCATCTGCATACTCAAATATAGCATCAGCAAGAGTACGATAGTTATCCTCCTCAATGAGTTCCCAATTCTTGTTATACAGTTTCAGAAGGTTCTTGAGCACCGGACTGACAGTCTCCGGAGAAATGCCCAAGTTCTTCATTGCTCTGAAGGCCTCCAAAACTCTTGGATTGGGTGCCATCAATTATTCAAAAGTTACGAGGAACCTCAGGATATTTGTAATTCAGTATCTACGAGCACACATCAAATTGGCTTAACGTTTGTCAGTCTCTCAAGAATGACCACGAAAAATAAACAAAAATAGTTCATGCGAATTAAGCAAGTCCAATGTTACAGGAACCTAAAAAGGTAACAGAGCTGTCGATTACTTCCATTCTTTACATCCTAGTGCATTGACCAATAAAGGGTACAAAAGTCATTTCAAAGAAATGCAAAACATGAACAAATGATCTGCAATACATTCCAAATGAACTTCAAATAAGTACTTTGACCAAAACAAACGTACTCTGTCAATAATTTCAACAAGTTCAACAATCTTGGAGAACGTTGAACAATAAAGACATGATAATATGAAGCCTTTCTACAAAGGACAGGAACTAAGAAGCCCAAACTTTGAATTCTAGCTGTGATTTTGTTTATAACACATAACAATCTTGGAGAGAAAGCAAAGGTGATATTAAAGGGAACCCAACAGATCTCATAGGCAGCTCCCCAGTTGGAACATGATACTCTAGCGATTATACTAGACACACATGAAACAAATATAGGGGTCATGGCGGAGCCTGGATTTGGATAGGGGGTTGGCGTTGTTCAGTTGGAGTCCACTAGTAATGTTGGATGTTTTTCCTAAAATACGAAGAGAAAGGTAGGTGTAAAATCATGCTTGGTACTGGGCTTTGTTTTTAGTTTAAAAAAAAATAAAGGCTCAGTTCGACTATCTTGTTGTCTTTAAGCCAAAGCCATTGAGAAATTATATTTATTACTACTCGAAACGCGTATCGTCTAAATTGTTCCTTTTTCATTTTTTGCCTAAAAAAATTCAAGACATTTGGATACCGGTAAGTACCGAATCTGACTTTTGTTTTGTTATAAATTTTGAACTAGGGCTTGCAAGTGCCACACCCTCCACACACCTCCGCCCAGATTTTCGCCAAATTTAAGGGAAATAACTCAACAATCATTGCTCCTAATCCAAAGCTAAGTGAAGTATACCTATAGATCATCTTTAGTTTTGTAAACCCTAAAGCTCTCTTAAACGAATATCAGGCTATTTCATCATCATTAATATTCATTAACAGCGTCAAAAATCACATCCAATAATAAAAGCTTGACCCCACCCCCAACCTAAGGCACATAACTCATGCGTGCATGCGCGAAGAGGAGCGCAAGCGGAACATTAAAGCGTCCGTGGAACACATCCCAAAATACTAAAATCTTTGAGAGCAAAAATGCAAAAATTGACAGCATGAACGCAGTGCGAGAATCGAGAATGGAGCACACAAGGAGATTTTCAAGTATTATGTGACAAAGCCCCGAACAAAAAAAAAAAAAAAACGAATGTAAGCATCACAGAATGAAACTACCAGACAAATTGGTGGAAAAAAACACAAGATAGCTTTTACAAACTTGAAATGATACATCGTAGTTCAACAATTTTGCATTCATAAAAACAATGCTCTGTTTGGTAGCCCGAGAAAAAACAGAGTAGAGAACGAAGGTATAAATATATATTACCGAAAGGTTGCATCTAACACGAAAGCAATGCGTAGTAAAGGCGGCCGGCGCGATCCTCCCTCCCGGTGGTGTTTAGAAGAGAGAGAGAGAGAGAGAGAGAGAGAGAGAGAGAGAGAGAGCGAGTAGGGCGGTTAGAAGCGGAGTGAGAGTACGTACAGCGTGCCCGTTAAGAAAAGCAGCTTTAAGCGTCTGTTTGGAGTACTTTATTTAAAGTTTTTTGAACTGCTGAAAAGAAAAATGGTTGTACTTTCCTCAAACAAGAGTTTGGGGAAATATTTTCCTTATTTTCTTTTCTTTTTCCAAACAAACCCCAAGACTAGGTTTAGATGATAAATCTGGAGGGGGAATGAGAATCAGCTGTGCTACAGTTCCCGACCGAAAGGGATCCCGACGGCACGCCGGGCCCACTTCAGCCACCGGACGGCTGATCCGAGCAATCCAAAAATTCTATAAAAAAATCGAGTGGCTCTACGTGAGAATCAATGGCATCCGATGTGTGTAGGTAGTCGATCCAAACACTCTATTTTTTTTGTATCGGCATCCTACACACATCGGATGCCGTTAATTCTCGCGTGGGCCCACTCGATTTTTAAAAAAAAAATTTGGACGGCTCGGATCAGCCGTCCGATGTCCGAAGTGGGCCCGACACGCCGTCAGGATCTCTTCGGTCGGGGTCCGTAGACTTTCTAAATGAGAATATGATTATGATTATCAGGGATCAAAATTTTAATAATTCAATACTGGAACTAATAATCCTATTTAGTTTCATTTGAGCGTTTTGATTAATTCAATAATCTTATTTGAAAAATTTGCTAGGGTGGACGTTTATTATTTTAAGTATCGAATTTGGAATCTAAGATTTTATCCTATGCAACGAGGCAAAGGGATGAATTGAATTCTCACTTAATCGTGGAATGTGATTTCTTGTTGAATTTGTCATTGGGAATCGCATTCCAATTTCGGTCTGTTACAAATATAAGAATCACGGAGATATAAGATCAAGTTTACATTCTTACTCAAAATTTCTGTTATCAAAATTGAATCTAAGGCTTAGTTTGAGTGACCAGAATCTTCAATAAGAATAAGAATGTAATTATTAGGAATCAAATTTCTAGAAATTTTATTGAGTGGGAATATTAGAAATATGATTACTTGGAATGATATTCTTATAAATACAATACCTGGAGTAATTTCATTCCAGTGTTTGAATTAATTCAGTAATCTTATGCATAAATCAATTATTTTGAAAATTTATCAAAGTCATTATTTCCACTTTTTTTTAATTAATTGAGCATGAAATCTTAGATTCCCATGGGGTAATAGAGGAATTAGATTTCTACTCAATCTGGTAATATGATTTCTGGTCACATGTGTCGTCAGGAATCACAATCATATTCATATTCCTGTCTCTCACAGACAGGAGAATCTTGAAAGTGTGGCATCACATTCATATTCATGTTCTTTCCAAACGTTGAAATCATGAAAATATAGTGTCACATTTTTATTTCTCCTAAAGGTTTCTACCATTCAAATTGAGCCTAAAGATTATAGTCCTATTATCTATCCTAAGCGATTGCGCACATAGGTAAGAGGTGGGTGCGCAGAACAACATTTCATTTGCTCTTGCAAAAAATAAGGATGTAACGTTTCTTATTGGAAAGGAAAGTTATTCAACAAAACCAATAAATAATTAAGGGTTTTTTGAACATAATTAAGGAATTGTTTGATAATCTAAATTCTTAAAGTAAGTTTGATAACCAAATTTTTTTGTTACTTAAAAAAGAATGAACAGCAAATTTTAGTAGATTGAGATGTGTTTCTAATCGAATCCAATGCTTTCATTCAACCTTTTTAACTGCACGCACCTACACATAAGTAACATAATCAATGAGCTGTTAGCCTAGTTGGTACGCGAGTTTTTCGCCGATCTGTGCAAAATTTGGAAATGAATTGTAGAAATGTCCACATCTTGAAACGTTTTGCAAAACAACAATGCTACTCGCAAAACGATCAAACACAACAACTTACGCAATCTCTTACATACATGTGGGGTCCACACATAGTAGTGTGTGTGGAGCTCACATGTATGTGAGAGGTTATGTTTGGTGTTGTGTGAGTTTGGTAGGTGAAATTACTCTCTTGCCCTCCCTTAAAAAAAAAATCATTTTTGTTTGCCTAAATAGCCCCGTACGCACGGCAAAAAATGCGTTATGGTAATCGCGCGCATGCGAAATGCGTTTTACTGATCTTGCATGGCGAGTAAGTCAACGCTAGCAAAAAACCGCATTCACAGCACGCGTCTTTAGTTACACAGCCCGTGTTAAAGAAGCAAACCGAGATCGGAAGGAAACTCACACCCCATCGACGCACACCGTACGTTTCCGACGCAACCACTGCCCTCGTCGTTGCTGCCGTCCCACCGTCACCGCCTGAGCTCTGGTGAGAAAACTCGCAAATCTCCCCCCAATTCGCCTCCTCCTCTCTCTCTCTCTCTTTCTCTTGGGTTGCCACTGGGTTTCTCTCTAAACTGGTATTTCCTCTCCTTTAACATGCCCTAATTTTTAAATGCTCTGAAACCAGTTAATTTATTTGTTTGATCATGTTCTGCAAGTAGGTTGTTGGAGAAATCTAAAAGAGGCATTTGCTTCTTAATTCTAAGGAGGTGGTGGCGGTGGCTCTGGTGGTGATGGGTCGGTGGTTTGGGTGGGAGGAGAGAGCAGTAGAGGTGGGGAGAGAAGAGAGAATTTTCCTTTTCGTTTGTGAATGCGCTATAAGCTGTGCTAAATTTTGTGGCCACACATCCGTAAAACGTATTTCGTATATACGCGATTACCTTGATGCATTTTGAAAGTGCTCGAATGACTGTTTTTACAAAATGTTTTATAACATGCACATTTCTCTAATTTGTTTCCAAATTGGGACAGATCGGCGAAAAACTCGTTAGTACGCCTTCCTCAGTGGAGACATGTTCGAGCCTGTGAGAGTGCACGAAAAACTATTTTTACAAAATGTTTCAAAACATGGGACATTTCTCTAATTCGTTTCCAAATTGGGACAGATCGGCCAAAAACTTGTTGGTTCGCCTCCCTCAATGGAGACATGGTTCGAGTCCTGTGAGGGGTGATTTAAAGTTCAATATTATAGACAGCCTCAACCTCAAAACCTCTTGCGGATTTGCATATGTGAGTGGTAGCGAAAAAGAACGGGAGGCGGGACATTACCATTATTTTGACTATAAGATCCTGAAGCCAAAAATGCTACGTGCTCAGGAAAGAACAACGTTCCACCGCCTGACTTCGCTGTCTGTTTCCTTCCTCCGCTGCCTTTATACTATCATGCACAGCCGCCGCCAAACCATAGCCCGTACATCCAACGCCACATTCTCTGCGCCCAGATTCCTGGAGGGCTCAAACTCTATGGCATCCAAACGGCTGCGGCCAACTCTTGCCACATCTCGAATACAGAACCAAGCTCCACCATGGCCGCCTATGTATAATGGCCTCCCTCACCTTTATACATTAGAGTTGCCATAGTTTATGGGACGTAGATTTGGCTCCTCCGGCAGAGACGCGTGCAATTTTCCTCTCACCTTTTAGGTGGTTAAAAGCATCAGGCCTCACGCAAGGTGTTTGATTTAATGCCCAAGTGAATATCCCCCTTGTTTTATAGCTTTCCCTTTCTGTAATGCAATTGCCAAGTTTTTGCTCCATTCATAATCTCTTACAAGCATCTGCAGGCAAAGTGTTTGCTTAAATGCCCAAGTGATTCACTGCCTTCTTTTTGGATCTTTAACCTCCAATTAGCACTCTCACATGATTCCTACGCGACGACTTCATGCTTCCAAATTATCTCTTCTATGTCGCAGCAAAACCACATACGGAAAGGAATAAGAAACCCACCATCACCCATTAGGCCAATTTATATTATGAGAGGCTGTTAGATACGCGCTATATGTGTACCCGTATTAAAAAAATACTCCAACTTTGCATGATATCTTCTATGTGGTAATATGAAAAATGCATTCACATGATGGCATGTGAGGCCTATGCTATGTGTGTATTTGGCCATGACTGAATACACCTCACGCGATCATGTTTATTTATTGCCTTCCTCTTTTTTATTTTTTATTTTCGTCTTGCAGGCACTGCGATATTGACATCAGGGATTTGGCAACATTCCTGTAAGTTCAAACCAGCAGTCATTTTTGAAGTAAATCGATTGGATTGAACCGAATTTACATAAAGTAGTTGAGGTTCAGGGGATATTCAAGTTGGATCTCTTTGGAGATGCTGATGCAGAAATCATTAACGAGATGGAATTATCATCTGAGTTGGAAACCACGGGAAGCCTTGAGGTGGAATTGTGTAACTCGTTTTTTGGCATGTTTGCATCAGTAAAGAGAACTGTGTAAACCATGCTACTTCAGGTGCTCTCTCTCCATTAAATTTTTATCCATAGTTGTTAAATGCCCGATCTATTAAGTGTTAATATTATTATGAATACCATGGCTCAGGTACTACATGAATGTGGTATATACAACGTATTTCTTCCTAGGAGGGAGGTGCCTGCTGGTTGGTGCAGCTGCAATAAAAGAACGGGGTCCTCTATAACGTTCATTGTGCCTTCACTCCCTAATCTCAAGATTCAAGCCTTGAAGGTATATGTTGTCTTGGCATGTTTCCGTGATTATGACAAGATCTGTTGGGCCATTGACTTCGACTATATCACACTGAACAATGTGACCAAGGGTCTGAAGTGGGCCTACAGCCCATTGTTCAGATGCATTCCCAGATGACGGTATGATGGTATGGTTAAGCCATTGGAAGACTGGGAATCACTTAATATTGGAAGCTGGCGATGAAGTGAATGTGTTAGCGGGCTTACATGAGAACTATTTTTCGGTAAAGGAAATTGGAGTTCATGTTGTGTTTGATGAGTCAGAAGAGAAAGGTAGCCAACGCCATAAAGCCTATTCTCATCATCAAAATGTCACAATGTTGGAGATCTATCAGCATATCAATTGAGACCAGGCTATTACCACCTATGCCATTGGGGTTGCCATAAAATCTACCACCGAGCTGAAAAGATTGTACTTAAGAAAGTGGAAAAGATTATATTTGGGGAATTTGAAGATACTGCAGGTGATTGTACATTTTGATTGGTTAAATATAGTAGAATGAAGTCACTTGTAGCTAAGAAGCACGAAAACTTCCAACAAGGTTGCGTGTTCGTGTCATACATGTGTGGGAGTGGGACACCAACACTCTTTGGCGCTTGTTGACCCATGTCTAATTAGGGGTGGTGCCACATAGACACGAGCAATGTGGGTCGAACCGATGAAAAAAAGTAGATAATTTGCTTATAATATATATAAATTTTGTTTTCAATAGAAATAAAGTAGAGGCACGTGGCAACGGGGTGGGGTGGGTTTGCCATACCTTGACCCCGACCCGAAAATTTAACCCCACACTGAACCTTGAACCCCAACTGGGTATTGTATAGGTACACCCACCCCGCCCTTAACGGATGCCAGGTTTACCTGCCCAACTCCTTTTTTTTCTATTGAGAAAATATGTTATAGACTCCAAAATAAGTGAGCATAAATAATAGAAGACCATAAAATAACTATTACAACTTAACCAAAATCTACTATGTAAAAGCGAAATGGAAGGAATAGTTAATATTTTATGTTGTAAGGGTAAAAATACAAGAATAACAATTATGGATAAAATAATTTTGGGACGGGTACCAAGAAGGGGCAATGTCTACCCAACCCCGACTGGGTTTATTCAATTCTCCCCGACTCAATCCGATCCCGAAAAATTTAACAAAAAACCCGCCCCGATCGGAGCGGGTTGAATTGCCATCTCTAATCACCACTAAAAAAGAGGATTGGACCTTGCTTCTTTTTTTTTGACGAACAAGGTCAATGTATTATAATATTACCAAAAAGGGACACTACCGGTCCCAAAATACAAAAACTAACAAAAAAGAAAAAACAGGAAAATACAACAGTAAACAAAAAAGAAAATCTGTATGGAACCACGACGCCGGAGCCTGATCCATCGAACGCACTCGTGAGGAGGGGTTGGAGAGATCGAAAGTGAGAGGCCAACTCGAACTCGTCTCGCCGCAGACCGGAGGCAGAAGCCGCTGCAGACGCCGCCTTCGTCGCCGGAACGCTGATTCCAAGAAAAATCAGATCTGGATTGCTTGGTCTTTGTTTGATTTGAGGTGATGGTGGTGGACTTGGTGGTTTTGGGTTGAAATGAAATGATCAGAAAAGGCTATTATGTTTTTCTGCACGACATTTTTAACCAATATTTTGGTAATTTGTTGGATAATATTAGCTGATATATTCATACAGACTAGGACCACGTGTGTTATTTATCGGTGTCACCTCTGGAGCTTTGAAGGTTTTATTCATGTAGAATAAAAATGTGTTACCTCCACTTTAGATCGGTGTTGCCTCATGCGTATATTGAAATTTATTTACATCATCCCATAATTTTAGATTACAAAATGCTTAAAAAGTGTTAATGTGTTAACATAACTTTATGAAAATTGATGTGATATGTTTAAATATGGGCCTTAATAAATGGCGTTGTAGTATAGGTGATTAACTTTGATAAGTGTGGAGAAAAAAAATCCTGTAGTTGGTTGTGTAAATGTACCTTTCCAGTTGGTAAATATATATGTGCATACTGCATACAGTAGTATTTAGTAGAAACTAGTCCTACTTGTGTAGCAAAAAAGCGCAAGTGAATAACATATTGTACTTTTTAATTGGAGATTTTGGTAGTCAAGGAATGCTCTCAAAATCCCTAGTTTTATTTTCATAACTTTTTCAATCTGATCTGCAGGGAGAATAGAGTTTACTGATGAAGAGTGTTGTTGATTAATCGATGGAGAATCTGCACGGCTTACTATTCAAGAGTGAGAAAAGAAATACTCCAAAAGGCAAGAATACTTGTGGGATAGAATGGTGGGCCATGGGCGAAACTGCTACGAAAGTACAATAAACAAAAGTTGGGTAAGTCAGCAATACTTGCTCCCGAAGAAATTTATCCAAAAAATGTGAACGAAAGAAAAATCAATGGTTCAAATATATATTGATTTTACTTTCAGGGACCATAAAATTACTGAGGTCAAGTCAACCAATAAGCCCACTTCATTTCACTTTTAGTCCCAAATTGCTAGGTAGCTTCCTCCCCATTCTGCACTCTCCCACTAAATTGCTATATACTGTATACAGCTTCCTCCCCCATTTTCCACCGACAAGTTGTACTATCAGAAACTTTACCTTGCTTCTTTCTCTCCCTTCTGCTTTTTCTTCTACTTCATTCTGTCCTATCTATAGTTGATCTGGGAATTCAAAGCGCCCAGTTCAAATTGTATCAATCTTCAAACATCAAAACAGGTACGCTTTCAACAAGAAATTACCCATCTCCTAATCATCACCTGTCATCTGCATCGACTCAGATTCAGGGGTAAAAATATTTCTACTTTTCGCCTCGTGTGTGATATTTGAATAATATCATGTACAGGTTACTGAATTAGCTAAAACTTAACCAACTGGGACTATCTCACTTATTTTTTCTTTATAAATGCACAAACTTTATAAAGGCTCAAACAAAGAGTACAACCAACACAGAGGCTTCCCATACAAACAGCAGCCAAGGATAACCATCCCAGCAAAAGTACCCAACTATGTCAACAACTGAAAGCAACAGGGAGAAATGAAATACGGGACTGGCCCAGCTGGCCAGGAGTTCGAATCTCCTTGGCTGCGTGTGGGTGTTATTACCTTGTATTTGTTGTGATTATTTCTTCCCTCAATGGGGCTATTAGTTGGTTCGGGCTTATTGCGATTGTGAACTTGTTTATGATTTTAAGTAATTTTGGTACTTGTACTCTCTTACTGCTTGTCATCATAATAAAAAAGACTTAGCTGATACTTGTTTGTCCTTGTCCCTTGCAGCTATAGGAATAACCGAATAAGGCTTCTGTGTAATAGCTTCGATGATTTATCACGTGTTCTTGAGCTTTAGAGGTGAAGACACCGGCAAGACCTTCACCGACCACCTCTATACCGCTTTGTCGGGTGCAGGTTTTCGCACGTTTCGAGGTGATGATGGGATGGAGAGAGGTAAAAATGTTAAGTCAGAACTGGACAAGGCTATAAAAGAAGCAAGGAGTTCAATAGTTGTGCTTTCCAAAGACTATTCTTCTTCCAGATGGTGCCTTGATGAACTCGTGATGATCCTCGAACGCAAGAGGACATCATCGGGGGCTGGGCATGTAGTTTTACCTGTCTTCTATGATGTGGATCCCTCCCAAGTTCGAAAGCAAACAGGGAGCTTCAGAGAGGCATTTTGTAGACACGAAGAGCGATTAAATGAGGAAACCAATGAAAGCAAAAAGGAGTACTTGAGGAAAAAGGTGCAATTATGGAGGGGAGCACTTAGAGAAGTTGCTGATCTAGCAGGGATGGTCTTAAAAAATCAAGCTGACGGGTAATTATCTCGTGAATTCCTCACTTTGACATTATTAGTAAAAATATTCATCATTGATTTCCTTTATGAGAATGTGAAAAAATTTAGGCAATTAACAAAATTTGAAGCAGAAGAGAGAGGTTCGCGAATAAAATAACTGAATCTGTTGATTTCTTGGGCAATTTTGGCATAAAAATAGTGACTTGACTTCAGAATATGGAAATACCAGCATTGTGAATCCGCAATTGTTCTCCTTCCATATACTAGAATAGAAGATAGTTGTCAGCTCGTACAAGCATTAGCATTAGCCATTTAACCTTTGCCCATAAATATCACATTTATGGCTATTTTAGTGGACAGTTGTTTGCGTGGGTAGTTCAAGTTTGATTTTATCTTTGACGAACTGTTCTGCCTTTAACAAATTAAGTCCACAAGGAAATGATTAGTTAAATGCTGTAATGGTTTTTCTTAACAGTCCTTGCTTGGTAGCTAGCCTATTTGTTGGTTATAAATTACATTATGCCACAATCCATTTGTAATCATTTCTTCTTATCAATTTGGACAAGACCATCTGGCATCTCTATTTGCTAAATAGTCTCTTTTTTTTTCTTTTTTTTCTTGTTCAGTATTATTTTCATTCGTGACAAGCTTATTGTGCTTACTCTCCATTAACTTTGTAGGCATGAGTCGAAATTTATCCAGGACATTGTAAGAGTGATTGGGAATAAGGTGAACCGACCAGTTTTACACGTTCCCCACAACCTAATTGGAATTCAATCTCGAGTCAGAAACATCAATTCATGGTTACAGGATGAGTCCAGTGTTGGGATAGCAGTGATTTATGGGATGGGTGGAATAGGCAAGACAACTATTGCCAAATTTGCTTATAATTTAAACATTGAAAGATTTGAAGCTAGTAGCTTTCTTGCAAATATTAGAGAAATTTCAGAAGGACCTGAGGGTTTGGTTCATTTACAAAGGCAATTTCTTTCAGACATTTTAAAAAGAGGGAAGGAAAAAATACGGTGTGTTGATGAAGGAATCAGTAAGATTAAGGATGTCATTTGTTGCAAAAGAGTTCTTGTAGTTCTTGATGATGTGGATGACCGAGCCCAGTTTGACGCCTTAATCGTAATGCGTGATTGGTTTCATCCAGGGAGTAAAATTATCTTAACCACCAGGAACATTCATCTGTTGAAGGCTAATGAAGTTGATGAGACATTTGAGGTGGAGGGATTAGATTCTTATGAATCATTGGAGCTTTTCAGTTGGCATGCCTTTGGACAAGGCCATCCCATTGAGGGTTTCACTGAGCTTTCACAAAGGGTAATACAACACTGTGGAGGGCTTCCTTTAGCCCTTCAAGTTTTGGGTTCTTCTCTATCTGACCATAGCTTAGACATATGGAAAAACACATTGCAGAAACTGGCAGCTATTCCCAATTCAAAAATCCTTAAAAAGTTGCAAATAAGCTATGACTATCTAGATGACTATGACAAGGAATTGTTCCTCCACATTGCTTGTTTCTTTATTGGAAAGGGCAAAGATTTCGTAGTAAGAATTCTAGATGATCTCTACCCAACAGTTGGGATTCAAACTCTCATTGACAGATGTCTGTTAACTATTAATGGACACAACAAGTTGATGATGCACCAACTTCTCCGACGAATGGGAAGGGAAATTGTTCGCCAAGAATCACCCAAGGACCTGGGTAAACGTAGCAGATTGTGGCACTATAAGGATTCCTTCAAAGTATTGAGTGAAAAAATTGTGAGTAACACTCTTCTTGTTTTCCAGCTTTAAGTTTTTTGTGCATGGAGGTTCTATTCTAATCTGAAATGGTTTCTCTTATCAGGGAACAGAAACAATTGAGGGCCTCTACCTTGACATGCATCATGTGTTGGAGGAAGATAGTCATCATGTGCTGGAGACAGATTCTCGGTTAAGGGAAAATTTTGGTTTTAGTAATGTAAAGCGTCCCCGCTTCGAAGAACTTAATCATGAATCATTGTCTTCTGAACAAGGCTATTCACTTAAACGGCGTTGTCTTAGTTTGTTCATTTGGCGCTCAACAAACACTGTCGGAAGAAGTTCAGATCAGGTGGGGTTGAGGACTGATGCATTTACAAGGATGCACAATCTTAAATTGCTCCAGCTCAATAATGTAGAAATCAAGGGAAGATACGCAAATTTCCCAGGAGGATTAAGATGCTTGACTTGGCATGGCTTCCCTTTACCATCCATACCTACTGAGCTTTCTCTAAAGAGACTGGTTTCTCTTGACTTGCGCTATAGCAAATTGGAGCAAGTTTGGAAGGGAGAAATGGTATGATTCAAACCCTCTTCAACACCCCATCCCCTTCTCTCCCCCCCCCCCCCTCCCTTTTCTTTTCTTTTCTTGTACTTATTTTCCCTTTGAGGATCAACATATGAATACTCGAATCATTTTACGTTTTTTTTTTTTGTCTATGTTACGCAGTTTCTGACATCATTGAAAATCCTCAATCTCAGTCATTCCCATGGCCTCAAGAATACCCCCAAATTCACTGGACTCCCTAATCTTGAGAAATTGGTCCTTAAGTATTGCATAAGTTTGGTAGAGGTTCATGAATCGATAGGGGAATTAGAGAGTCTTGTTTTGTTGAATCTCAGAGGCTGCAAAAATCTTAAGAAGCTTCCCAGTGAAATTGGTCGTTTAACATCCCTAGAAAAACTCATTCTCTCTGGTTGTTCAAAGCTTGATGAGTTGCCTGCAGAGCTCGGACAGATGAAATCCTTAACAGTGCTCCATGCAGATGGAATTTCCCGAGACATTGGTGAGGAAGGATCATGGACTTCCCTCGTCTGGTCTTTGGTATTGAAACCGGGAAAAAATCCAAAAACATTGCCGCCTTTACCTGGCTCACTAGTTGAATTAAGTCTTTCAAACTGCAATCTGTCATGTGATGATCTTGCGAAATGCCTTGGGAGCTTATCTGTGTTGAAGGACTTGAATCTGAGCGAGAATCCAATTTCCAGCCTTCCAGTGAGCATCAAAGGTGTTTCTGTGCTCCAATCACTTAACCTAAGATATTGCACGAGACTTCGATCGCTACCGGAACTTCCAATGACTTTACAAAAGTTGGATGTTTTTCACTGTAGATCACTGAAAACGATAACAAATCTTCCTAACTTGTTGAGATCTCTAGATTTGAACATATCCGGTTGTAAAGTAGTTGAAGTTCAGGGGATGTTCAAGTTAGAGCCCATTGGAAATGTTGATGCAGAAATCATTAACGAGATGGGCTTATCATCTGAGTTGGAGGCCATGGGAAGCCTTGAGGTGGAATTGTATAACCCGTTGTATGCCCCGTACAAATCCGTAATGAAGGGTTCAGTTCAGGTGCGCTCTCTCTCTCTCTCTCATTAATTTTGCATCCATAGTTGCTAATGCCCAATGTATTGTTAATATTAACGTCAATATCATGGCTCAGGTACTACATGAATGTGGTATATACAACATATTTCTTCCAAGGAGCGAGGTGCCTGCTGGCTGGTGCAGTGGCTATAAGAGAACGGGGTCCTCGATAACATTCAACGTGCCTTCACTTCCTAATCTCAAGATCCAAGCCTTGAAGATATCTGTTGTCTTTGTATGTTTCCATGATGCTGACACGACCTGTTTGGCCATTAGGTACAACTATATCACACTCAACAATATGACCAAGGGTCTGAAGTGGGCCTACAGCCCATTGTTCAGATGCGTTCATCATGAGAACGGTATGATGGTATGGTTAAGCCATTGGAAGATTGGGAATCAAATAATATTGGAAGCTGGTGATGAAGCGAATGTGTCAGCGGGCTTAGCAGGTGACTATTTGGCAGAGGAAATTGGAGTTCAGATTGTGTATGATGAGCCTGAAGAGAAAGGTAGCCAACACCATAAAGCCTGTACTCCTCATCAAAATGTCACCAATGTTGGAGATCTATCAGAATATCAATTGACACCAGGCTATTACCACCTATGCCATTATGGTCGCCATCAAACCTACCACCGAGATGGTATGGTAGGTAAATCTGGTGGTATGGTAGGTAAACCTGAAAAGGTTTTATTTGGGGAAATCTGAAGATACTGCAGGTGATTTTGTACATTTCTATTGGATCAGTAGAAGCATGAACACATCCAAGAAGTAGCATGTTTGTGTCATTCACAAGCAATGTGAGTCGAACCCAGAAAAAATAAGACAATTTGCTGATAATAAATATAATTTTTGTTTTCAAGAGAAATACTAAAATAGAGGCGTCACCACTAAAACAGAGGTTTGGAGCTTTTGGATTGCTACTTTGATTTGATTGATTTGATGTGATGTGACGGGTGGTGGTTTTTGGTTGAAATGAAATGATCACAAAAGGCTATATTTTTCTGCACAGCATCTTGTACCAATATATTCGTAATTGGTTGGATAGTAGTATTATCTATGTATATATGGACCAGGGCCATGTGTGTTATTTGTGAGCTTTGAAGCTTTTATTCATGTAGAATAAAATTGTGTTACCTCACACTTTAGATCGGTGTTAACACCTCGTGTGTATTCAGAAACGGAGCCAGGAATTTCACTACATAGAGGTGACTATGTATGTGAGCCAAGAATTTTCTATATATTTTCATAGGAATTTTTTTCCCTATATAATAGTAAAGTTTGGCGAGCTGCAAAATCAGAAAAAACACCTATTGGGCAAAGCCCAAATTCCTGGACTTGGCATTGTGTATAAATTTACCTTTTGAATTATTATATACGTGTGTAGTGGAAACAAGTCATACTAGTGCAGGAAAAGAGCATGATAAGCACACGATATTGTATATTATTGTGCTTAATATATCTCATTTTCTATATAATTATATTTATTGTTGAATATTTTAGATTATTGTGCTTAATATATCTCATTTTCTATATAATTATATTTATTGTTGAATATTTTAGATTATTGTGCTTAATATATCTCATTTTCTATATAATTATATTTATTGTTGAATATTTTAGATAATATTGCGTGTAAGGTATGTTTCTCCTAATCTCAAGTAATTTAATATAAAGTGTTGCTGTAGACATCCAATTAGAGGTGTCACCACTAAAATAGAGGTTTGGACCTTTTCCTTTGGATTGCTTGGGGGTAGTTCGACTTGGTGTGATGGCGGCGGTTTTGGGTTGAAATGAAATGGACACGATAGGCTTCTTTTCCCATCTTTGAGAATTTTTTTTTTCCCTCTTCACAGTTCTCAATAACTTTTTCTATTTATCTCTCTCCCCTTATTACATCAAAAATAATTTTTCAAAAATGGGAACCAAACAAATAATTTTTTTGCACAATATTTTCTACCTATATTTTGGTAATTGTTGGATAATATTGTTTTTTTTTGTTGATCCGGTTGGATAATATTGTTTGATATGGCGGATCTCACCTGTACAGTACCTATGGCTTGAGCGGCATAAAGATGCATGTATGAGGTGAAAATCCGTAAATATATATATCCGAGTATCGTTATCTCGTTATAAAATAAACATGGAATGTTGCTACTGGTACAACAGCTTCAGCACTGACAGCGTGTAAAACGTGCGTTTAGGCCCGTCTTGGATCCAACAAAGATTATCAGAGCCGCTCATTTTGTTCAATATATTTTACTTAAGGTCCCTACAAAAAATCAGCTTCATCCGACAACGATAAGAGGATTTGCGAAGCGTCCAAAATTGCTTTAAAATTTTCTAAAGTGATTTGGACGCTTCATAAATGTCCTTATCGATGTCGGATGGAGCTGATTTTTTACAATGACCTTAAGCAAAATATAGTGAGCAACATGAGCGGCTTTGATTATCTTTGTTGGATCCGAGACGGGCCCAAACGTGTGCTGTACAAGTTGTCTGTGCTGAATCTGTTGTACCAGCAGCATTTCTGATAAACATGGGAGGACACTGTTGTTTTAGGGCTCCTAGGTGATATTTTAACAATCTTTTTACCTTGTTTGTAGCTCATCATCCTGTGGTATTTCAAGTTTCGTTATTTATTTTCTAAGTAGTAGATCTTAGAGTTTAATACCCAATTTTGCCCCCACCATTGAGCGTATTTATCTCCGCAGGAGTAAAAAATTTGACTGCTTTTGAGCCTCAATCAGGCACCATTAACAACAGCACATAAAATCAGCCGAGAGCATCACAAAACTCCAGAATAGACGGTGGGAAATAGAATGTTTAAAAATACAAAAAAAAGAAAAGAAAAGAATTTGGTGTAATTGGGGGTGTTTGAAGGTTGTGCGGCTTGACCCTCGTTGTGTGATGGACTTATAGCTTGGGTTTTCATGTGATCTTTTTTTTGAACAACAAAAGAAGATTTTATTAATCACAAGCCCAAAGCATACAAGGATTAATATGAGAAATTAAAGACAAAAGAAAGCCATCACAACGCGAGGCAACATTCCAACTATGTCAACACCCTACCACATGACAATCACACGCCCACAATAGCTAGACCAACAAGTGAGAATCATTTAGTCTTTTCTTTCCTTGTAGAAGTCTTCTTAGGGTATCCACTGGTATTATTAGCAGCTTCAAAACTAGGACTGCACGGTGCTGATTGGGAAATCCAAACACTTCTAGATGATGTGGAAGTTTTTGTTAACAATTGTAGGCTCCGTTCTGCTAAAATTCTTATTTTTTAAGTACTTATTTTTCGCTTTAATAGGTCATTCTCTCAAAATATATCACATTTAATTTAATAAATAAGTGTTTATTCCCTTAACGGAATGAGGCAGTAATGTGTCTTTTTCCTGGTATGAGCGATTTGCTAACCTTTGGGCTCATTTTTCTTGCGGTCCTCCCTAGTGATGTTAATCTGGTCCTTTTAGAGATTCTAAATGAGAATTCCCCATCTTAAAAAAAAAAAAGAAAGTATTTTAATATGGCATATAAAAACAAGAATATAGCAAATTGTTGACTTTATTGGCATGATGTTTAATTATAATTTCCTCAATCCTCATTCAATCACATGAATATTCCTTTTGGCTTAATTTTTCGCTGTGTTTTACATTTTTTTTTCTTTTATCAATGAGGTATGCTACACAACATTTTCTGCAATTATATGCACAATATGCTTAGGTGACAATGTATGTATCATTGGGCAATGAATGAGATGTCATTTTATACTGTCTAATAATACAATACCACCTCATCATGTTGTGCATATTGTTATGCAAAGTGGTGCAAAAATATAAATTTATAAATTTTTAAGTGGATGTTTCCGGCAGTGAAAAATTTATAAATTTTTATTTGTAGTTGAAAAGTTGTTAGGTGTTTACAGTAGTGAATAAGTTGTTGAGAAATGTCAAGTTATTTCCAGTAGTGAAAAAGTTGTTGAGTTGGTAAAAACTTTTTTGTTAGTGCAAACCAGTTGGTAAAAACAGGGCCTTAATTTATTTATTTTTGCAGGAAAAGATAAAAATAAATGCAACCAAAAGAGAGTGAATTAATTATGTGTACAATTTTTGCTTAACAATTGGCTGCTGCTGCTGCTTCTTCTTCTTCTTCTTTTTTTTAATTTTTTTTGATTTTTTTCCGCCTTTGTCAGCCAAAATGGCCTACAAAGAAAAGAAAGAAAAGTAAGAAGGAAACAATTTTATCATATTTAATATTAAAGAGAAAGGATAGAAAATGATATATAATATGAGAAGAAAAAAGAAAAAGAAAAAGAAAAGAAAAAGAAAAAGAAAAAGAAAAGAGTAAGTAAAAGTAATGAAAACTGGTACCAGATTTTTGGGTTAATAATTTTCAGATTTTTTAAATTTATTTTTCCATATTTTATTCAATTAGATGGAGCAATTCTATATAACCATTTTTTTGATTAACATTCTATATAACCATTGGGTATTTTTTATAACCCTTGTTTGTATAAGGGTAAAAATGGAAATGGATACTTTCAATCCAATCCTATCCTATGTAAAACAAACATACAAATAACAATCCTCCCTTCTAATCCCATGCAAAACAAACATGCACATATGATTGACCTTCTCATTAGCAATCCTATTTCATTATCAATCATAATCCTAATTACATCTCATTACCAATACCATCACATTTAACTCACTCATCAAACGAGGCCCGAAAGGGTAAGAATCGTGGTGGTGGGATAGAATAATGGCCATGAGGGTGATTCTTTCGATGGAAGAGTCATGAAATGTTCATTTTATTTTGTTTTCGTATTTGACCCACATTTTTCTAAGGATGCTGAAGTCATATTCAATACGAAGCTTTTGGGGAAATGAATATGCTTGGTTAGCTTATACGCCGAGTCTTCTGAGTGTACGGATTCATTTTGCAGGTGTAAGATTTTGAAAATTACAAGAAAGTCAGATCTCAAACTTCTCTCCTATGTGAGACTCGATCTCGGTTCCACCAACCGGGTATGCTTTTTTTATTATGCACGGACAAAAACCAGAATGATTGAATATATATTTTGTGTCCTGAAGTTTTTTACGGAGCAATGTGCATGTGGAATTGTCCCTAAGGACTGTGATATAGTTTTCCATTTGCTTAATCTGGATTGAATTTTTTTATTTAAAGTGAAAGGATTATGAATTGGTACCGGAAAGAACAATGATCAGTTGCCCAATAATTCAGATAGTGCACATGCCCATGTAAAGAGTTTAATTGCTACATCACAGAACATTCTTCTTTTCTACTAATGGTGGGCATTCGCCAATGGATTTTTCCTGACTGGTTCAATAAGATTAGTGAAACCCGCTAGCGGCTCTCAAAGTTCCATAGGAAAGGGGAATGCTACGTGCAAAGAAAACTTACCCCGAAAGTACCCCGAAAACAGCAATTGCCAAAAAAATTTGTTTTCAAATGATAGCAAACTTACTTTATTCCATTTTCCCATAACACAATGTGCTTTTTGAACTTTCAACAGGTGGACAAAGATTTGACTTATCTTGGGTACCAACAGGACTGATATTAACTCACATTTTTTAAGGAGACTCTTAGTGTTCTCTTTTTCTATTTTGGCTCCTTTTCATTTTCATATTGTTAAAGCCTACACTCAATTGGAGCTCTTCTTTATTTGTCCTTTTTATGTTTCTTATTATTGTTAGAGTTGATGTTTGCAAATGATTGATGAATAGGTTTTGGCAAGGTTGTAGTTATTTCACCACTTAAAGCCTCAATGTTGGAGCTTTGAAGTTAAAGAAACCTTTCTACTAATTAAAGGTGGATGTTTGGATAAAAAATGGAGTTAATTGTAGCTATTGTATTTTTCTTTAATTCGCTTGCGGGTGACTATGATTATCAGGGAAGAATACTTTTTTAGACCGAAATTAAAATATACTGCATCGTGCCTTCACGCATGGGTTGATTAGAAGTAGAGAAGGATAATTCAATTTAATTATGTTCAAAACGCGTTGCGCCGTGCCTTTAGGCACGGGCACAATCCTTAGTTGTTTGATATGGCGGATCTCACCTGTAGAGTACCTATGGCTTGAACTGCAAAAAGATACATGTACGAGGTGAAAATCTGTAAATATATCCGAGTATCGTTATCATTATTACTATAAAATAAGGGCGCTGCTATTCGCAGCCCTCTATTTACTCCCATAGCCCGTTAAAAATTTTCAATTATACTCGACAGTTAGTTACTGAAATTGAGATATATTTTCAGCGTCCAATTACCGAAATATAATATTTTTTTCAACAGATGTTTACCGAAAATGCATGTTCGGCAGTTGTTTACCGAAAGTTGAACATATTTTCGACATGTAGTTACCGAAATATAATCTTGTTTTCAACAGCAATTTACCGAAATGTTATTTATGATTTTCAATAATCATTTACCGAAATTTAGTGGGCTACGGGAGTAAATAGAGGGCTGCGAATAGCGGCGCCCTAAAATAAACATGGAGGACACTGTGTTTTAGCCTTTTAGGTGATATTTTAACAATCTTTTTTACCTTGTTTATAGCTCATCATCCTGTGGTATTTCAAGTTTCGTTATTTATTTTCAAAGTAGACCTTAGGCCCCGTTCCTGGAAGGATGAATAAGTACTTATTTTTTAAGAATGCAATTTCAAGTTCAAAAATTATATACTTACGCAAATAATTTTTCTATCAATATGAATTTTGTTTGATAGATCTCATTGAGATCTTTTAATATGGTGCAAAAAAAATTGAAAAATTATTTTTCATTTATATTATTTTTGAGTTAGAAAATGTGAAATAAGTACTTACTTTTTAATTAGGTGATATGGAACGGGGTCTTAGTGTTAATACCCAATTTTGCCCCACCATTGAGCGTATTTATCTCCGCAAGAGGAGTAAGAAATTTGACTGCTTTTGAGCCTCAATCAGGCAGTATTAACAGCACATAAAATCAGCCGAGAGCATCACAAAACTCCAGAATAGACAGTTGGGAAATAGAATGTTAAAAAAAAAAAAAACAGAATTTGGATGTAATTGGGGGTGTTTGAAGGTTGTGCGGCTTGTGCCTCGTTGTTGTGTCATGGACTTAGCTTGGGTTTTCATGTGATCTTTTTTTTGAACAACAAAAGAAGATTTTATTAATCACAAGCCCAAAGCATACAAGGATTAATACGAGAAAAGACAAAAGAATGCCATCACAACTCGAGGCAACATCCCAACTATATCGACACTCTACCACATAACAATCACACGCCCACAATGCCCCCAAGAGAAAGGAAGAGAAACCATACAGAGTTACCCAGTAGGCAGGCAACCAAACAAAACAAAGGTGAAGTCATTTGATGGAGATCAATGGTGGCCGGAGCATCACATGAATCAATAGCTAGACCAACAAGTGAGAATCATTGAATCTTTTCTTTCCTTGTAGAAGTCTTCTTATATATGTCCACTGGTATTATTAGCAGCTTCAAAACTGGGACCGGTGCTGATTGGGAAATCCAAACACTTCTAGATGATGTGGAAGTTTTTGTTAACAATTGTAGGCTCCGTTCTACTAAAATTCTTATTTTTTAAGTATTTATTTTTCGTTTTAATATGTTATTCTCTCAAAATATCACATTTAATTCAAAAAATAAGTATTTATTCCCTTAGCAGAACGAGACAGTATCGTGTCTTTTTCCTGGTATAAGCGATTTGCTAACCGTTGTGCTCATTTTTCTTGCGGTCCTCCCTAGTGATGTTTATCTGGTCCTTTCAGAGATTCTGAATGAGAATTCCCCTTTTCCAAAAAAAAAAAAAAAAGTATTTTAATATAGCATATAAAAACAAGAATATGGCAAATTGTTGACTTTATTGGCATGATGTTTAATTATAATTTCCTCAATCCTCATTCAATCCCATGAAGATTCCTTTAGGCTTAATTTTTCGCTGTGTTTTACATATTTTTTTTTCTTTTATCAATGAGGTATGCTACTCAACATTTTCTACAATTATATGCACAACATGTTTAGGTGATACTGTATGTATGTATCATTGGGCACTGCAATTCCCCCAAAGGGGAAGGACTTTGCGCGCCAGATCCTTTGCATCGAAAACCTCAGTAGGTGGTGTTCCAAATGAATGCTAAAAAAAACTTTTAGAAAATAAAGGTTTTTGAAACTCACATATAATAAAAATGAAAAATATTTTTTTAATTTTTTTTGCATCGTTTAAAAAATCTCAATAAGATCTATCAAACAAGATTCATATTGATAGAAAAATTATTTACTTAAATACATCATTTTTTAGTTTGAAAAATTTTCTTTTTCTAAAATTTTTTTTTACTATTCATTTGTAACACCACCTGACTATGTGCCGAGGATGGGACTTTGCGCGCCAGATTCTATCGGAAAACCTCTGTGATTATGTGCCAAGGAGTTTCGGCCATTGGAGTGGGTTTTTTTTTTTTCTAAACCCGAAATCCAACAGCCGAGAAACACTCGGCAAAGGAATTTACGGTGGTTTTCCGGTACAGACGATCTGGTTCCACGACTTTGCATAGGAACACACCCAAACACATACCCATATACACACCCGCACACACTAGACATATACACACTCACACACATAAAAGTGTGTGGGTGTGTATATGAGTGTGATGTGTGTGGGTGTGTATGTGTGTGTTTTGGGGGTGGAGGTAGAATTACTCATTCTTATTTGGCCTATTTAGGGCAACAATTGTTCAAGAAAAAGGGGAACCAAGAGAACACCCCTCCTCTGACCCCCAGAAAACTTTCTGAAGCGCTCTCTCTCTCACAATTGAAACAAACACAAAGCCTCCAAAGCCAGACAAGGTGAGCACCATGTAACTCTTAACTCTTATTGGGGGGTTTTACGCCCCTTCAATACAAGCAATTCCATTTTTGCACTTTGGTTCATCGGGACGGTTACGCAGAAAACCAATTAAACACCTAAAAAAACATCCAAAATCATCTTAATCTCATAGTTTCCGATCAAATTTTTATAATCCAAATTGTTCAATGTATGCTGATTTTAAAGATTGCCGCGAGAAATTAGCAAAAATATGACCGGGAAGTGCTTGTTTTGAACAGTTTTTAATTAAACCGTTCATCAAATCTAAACTAAAAACTAATCAAATCAAACCCTTTCCGGTCTTATTTGTTTGCTAATTTTTCGCTGGTATCCTTAAAAAATCACATTTTGATTACATTGAGATTACATTGAGCTGCTAAGATAATTAAAATTTGATCAGAAATTAGAAACTATGAGGTGATTTTTTAGGTGTCTAATTAGTTGTATTCGGAACCGTCCCGTTCATTTATTTATCTCTCAAATATTACCATCGCTACGATGTTCTTTCCATTTTTATTAAGCATGCTGTGAAACCTAAATATACTTGGCGCACCGTTTGTCGATGATGCGTAGTTTTCTTTTTGCTCGGCGAAAGTCAGCATTATTAGATGTAGTCAATGAGGTTTGAACTCCTGTCAAATGCATGTGAGATTTTGAACCCCTATCAAATGCATGTGAGTGCCTACCACTTGGCTATCACTCCATTTGCGTAGATGATATGTAGTTGACATTCGAGTCCTAGGGAAGAAGGATTCCGCATACCTTAAAACCAGAAACAAGGTTTGCATCGCTTGGAGAACCACTTGGCATTTCTTATTTCTGTGTAAATGGGAAGAAAATTGATGTGGTGTATAAGTTGAAAGCATGCTGTGTGAATGAATGGCTTTGTTATCATCGACATGCTATCTCTTTAGATGCATTACATGCATTTCACATTTTGTTTGTTTGCTAAGGACAATTTATTAAAAAGGCTATAAAATTGAGAAGTAATGAATAGACGATGTGGGATGACTGACACCTTCCCAACTTGTAACAGTGAGTCCTGAACCCATGTATGTTTTCGAGTCATTTTCAAGACAAGTCTGAAAGGAGAATTTGCTGAAGCAGGATGAGTTAAAAAGTAATTAAAGCTGTTTTCTTTGATTTAACAGGTGACCTCACACACCTGAACTCATTGTTAGGTGGCGTGGTGACTCCATTTTTCAAATAACAGTTGGAGTCAAAGCAGCAAAACTCAAAATTAACACTTTGTCGCACTTAAAAGTCATGATTTCGAAAGTGTCGTCTCTTTGCCCTAAAAAGTGGGTAGTGATGGCAAGTAAAAATCCAGGCGCGACACTGCATGTAACATATATAATGCTTTCTTAGCAAAATCAAAAGCACATGTAATACTTCTAATTTATGTTACACTTTTTATCTGGAAAAGTCAAGACAGAATTGTGGTAAGTGCAAGGTTTTTCTAAGTCGAGGGTT
Source organism: Rhododendron vialii (assembly GCF_030253575.1). Classification (NCBI taxonomy): domain Eukaryota; kingdom Viridiplantae; phylum Streptophyta; class Magnoliopsida; order Ericales; family Ericaceae; genus Rhododendron; species Rhododendron vialii. The sequence continues at coordinate 33,991,492 of NC_080561.1, read as the reverse complement.
CGAGTTCTTGCACTATTAAAAATAAGGAGATTAAAAAAATCCCCTCTAAGTTGACGTAATTCTATGTAATTCTGATACTTATACTCTCTTACCGCCAATGATAATAATGAAAAAATGAATTAGCTGATACTTGTTTGTCCTTGTCCCTTGCAGCTGAATAAGGCTGCTGTGTAATGGGGTCGATGACTTATCACGTGTTCTTGAGCTTTAGAGGTGAAGACACCCGCAAGACCTTCACCGGCCACCTCTATACCGCTTTGTCAGGTGCAGGTTTTCACACGTTTCGAGATGATGATGGGATTGAGAGAGGTAAAAATGTTAAGTCAGAACTGGACAAGGCTATAAAAGAAGCAAGGAGTTCAATAGTTGTGCTTTCCAAAGACTATTCTTCTTCCGGATGGTGCCTTGATGAACTCATGATGATTCTCGAACGCAAGAGGTCATCAGGGGCCGGGCATGTAGTTCTACCTGTCTTCTATGATGTGGATCCCTCTCAAGTTAGGAAGCAAACAGGGAGCTTCGGAGATGCATTTTGTAGACACGAAGAGCGATTAAATGCGGAAACCAACGAAAGTAAAAAGGAGTACTTGAGGAAAAAGGTGCAATTATGGAGGGGAGCACTTAGAGAAGTTGCTGATCTAGCAGGGATGGTCTTAAAAAATCAAGCTGACGGGTAATTATCTCTTGAATTCCTCTCTTTGACATTATTAGTAAATATATTCATCATTGATTTCCTTTTATGAGAATGTTAAAAAATTTAACCAATTAACAAAATTTGACGCAGAAGAGAGAGGTTCGCGAATAAAATAAATAAAATAACTGAATCTGTTGATTTCTTGAGCAATTTTGGCATAAAAATAGTGACTTGGCTTCAGAATATGGAAATACCAGCATTGTGAATCCGTGATTGATCTCCTTCCATATACTAGAATAGAAGATAGTTGCCAGCTCGTACAAGCATTAGCCTTTGCCCATAAATATCACATTTATGGCTATTTTAGTGGACAGTTGTTTGCGTGGGTAGTTCAAGTTTGATTTTATCTTTGACGAACTGTTCTGCCTTTAACAAATTAAGTCCACAAGGAAATGAGTAGTTAAATGCTGTAATGGTTTTTCTTAACATTCCTTGCTTGGTAGCTAGCCTATTTGTTAGTTATAAATTACATTATATCACAATGCATTTGTAATCATTTCTTCTTATCAATTTGGACAAGACCATCTGGCATCTCTATTTGCTAAATAGTCTCTTTCTTTTTTTTTCTTTCTTGTTCAGTATTATTTTCATTCGTGACAAGCTTATTGTGCTTTACTCTCCATTTAACTTTGTAGGCATGAGTCAAAATTTATCCAGGACATTGTAAGAGTGATTGGGAATAAGTTGAACCGACCAGTTTTACACGTTGCCCACAACCTAATGGGAATTCAATCTCGAGTCAGAAACATCAATTCATGGTTACAGGATGAGTCCAATGTTGGGATAGCAGTGATTTATGGGATGGGTGGAATAGGCAAGACAACTATTGCCAAATTTGCTTATAATTTAAACATTGAAAGATTTGAAGCTAGTAGCTTTCTTGCAAATATTAGAGAAATTTCAGAAGGACCTGAGGGTTTGGTTCATTTACAAAGGCAATTTCTTTCAGACATTTTAAAAAGAGGGAAGGAAAAAATACGGTGTGTTGATGAAGGAATCAATAAGATTAAAGATGTCATTTGTTGTAAAAGAGTTCTTGTAGTTCTTGATGATGTGGATGACCGAGCCCAGTTTGATGCCTTAATTGGAATGCGTGATTGGTTTCATCCAGGGAGTAAAATTATCTTAACCACCAGGAACATTCATCTGTTGAAGGCTAATGAAGTTGATGAGTCATTTGAGGTGGTGGGATTAGATTCTTATGAATCATTGGAGCTTTTCAGTTGGCATGCCTTTGGACAAGGCCATCCCATTGAGGGTTTCACTGAGCTTTCACAAAAGGTAATACAACACTGTGGAGGGCTTCCTTTAGCCCTTCAAGTATTGGGTTCTTCTCTATCTGACCATAGCTTAGACATATGGAAAAACACATTGCAGAAACTGACAGCTATTCCCAATTCAAAAATCCTTAAAAAGTTGCAAATAAGCTATGACTATCTAGATGAAAATGACAAGGAATTGTTCCTCCACATTGCTTGTTTCTTTATTGGAAAGGGCAAAGATTTCGTAGTAAGAATTCTAGATGATCTCTACCCAACAGTTGGGATTCAAACTCTCATTGACAGATGTCTGTTAACTATTAATGGACACAACAAGTTGATGATGCACCAACTTCTCCGACAAATGGGAAGAGAAATTGTTCGCCAAGAATCACCCAAGGAGCCGGGTAAACGTAGCAGATTGTGGCACTATAAGGATTCCTTTAAAGTGTTGAGTGAAAAAATTGTGAGTAACACGCTTCTTGTCTTCCAGTTTTAAGTTTTTTGTGCGTGGAGGTTCTATTCTAATCTGAAATGGTTTCTCTTATCAGGGAACAGAAACAATTGAGGGCCTCTACCTTGACATGCATAATGTGTTGGAGGAAGATGGTCATCATGTGCTGGACGCAAATACTCGGTTAAGGGAATTTTTTTGTTTTAGTAATGTAAAGCGTCCCCGCTTCGAAGAACTTAATCATGAATCATTGTTTTCTGAACAAGGTTATTCACTGAAACGGCATTGTCTTAGTTTGTTCATTTGGCGCTCAGTAAACAATGTGGGAAGAAGTTCAGATCAGGTGGGGTTGAGGACTGATGCATTTACAAGGATGCACAATCTTAAATTGCTCCAGCTCAATAATGTAGAAATCAAGGGAAGATACGCAAATTTCCCTGGAGGATTAAGATGCTTGACTTGGCATGGCTTCCCTTTAACATCCATACCTACTGAGTTTTCTCTAAAGAGACTGGTTTCTCTTGACTTGTGCTGCAGCAAATTGGAGCAAATTTGGAAGGGAGAAATGGTATGATTCAAACCCTCTTCCCCACCACCCGTTTTTTTCTTTCTTTCTTATACTTATTTTCCCTTTGAGGATCAACATATGAATACTTGAATCATTTTACGTTTTTTTTTTTTTTTGGTCTATGTTACACAGTTTCTGACATCATTGAAAATCCTCAATCTCAGTCATTCCCATGGCCTCAAGAATACCCCCAAATTCACTGGACTCCCTAATCTCGAGAAATTGGTCCTTAAGTATTGCATAAGTTTGGTAGAGGTTCATGAATCGATAGGGGAATTAGAGAGTCTTGTTTTGTTGAATCTCAGAGGCTGCAAAAATCTTAAGAAGCTTCCCTGTGAAATTGGTCATTTAACATCCCTAGAAAAACTTATTCTCTCTGGTTGTTCAAAGCTTGATCAGTTACCTGCAGAGCTCGGACAGATGAAATCCATAACAGTGCTCCATGCAGATGGAATTTCCCAAGACATTTGTAAGGATGGATCATGGACTTCCCTCGTCTGGTCTTTGGTATTGAAATCGAGAAAAAGTCCAAAAACATTGCCTTCTTTACCTTGCTCACTTGTAGAATTAAGTCTTTCAAACTGCAGTCTGTCAAGTGATGATCTTGCGAAATGTCTTGGGAGCTTCTCTGTGTTGAAGGATTTGAATCTGAGTGAGAATCCAATTTCCCACTTACCAGAGAGCATCAAAGGTCTTACCGTGCTCCAATCACTTAAGCTAAACTATTGCACAAGACTCCAATCGCTGCCTGAACTTCCAATTACTTTAAAAAGATTGGAGTTATACTACTGTATTTCACTGGAAAGGATCACAAATCTTCCTAACCTGTTGACATCTTTAGATTTTGACATGTATCGTTGTAAAGTAGTTGAGGTTCAGGGGATGTTCAAGTTAGAGCCCATTGGAAATGTTGATGTAGAAATCATTAACGAGATGGGCTTATCATCTGAGTTGGAGGCCATGGAAAGCCTTGAGGTGGAATTGTATAACCCGTTGTATGTCCCATACAGATCCGGAATGAAGGGTTCAATTCAGGTACTCTCTCTGTCTCTCATTAATTTTGTATCCATAGTTGCTAATGCCCAATGTATTGTTGATATTAATGTCAATGCCATGGCTCAGGTACTACATGAATGTGGTATATACAACATATTTCTTCCAAGGAGCGAGGTGCCTGCTGGCTGGTGCAGTAGCTATAAGAGAACGGGGTCCTCGATAACATTCAACGTGCCTTCACTTCCTAATCTCAAGATCCAAGCCTTGAAGATATATGTTGTCTTTGCATGTTTCTGTGATTATTACAAGATCTGTTATGCCAATTTGTTCGACTATATCACGCTCAACAATATGACCAAGGGTCTGAAGTGGGCCTACAGCCCATTGTTCAGATGCATTCCTCCAGATGACTGTATGATGGTATGGTTAAGCCATTGGAAGATTGGGAATCACTTAATATTGGAAGCTGGTGATGAAGTGAATGTGTCAGCAGGCTTACAAGAGGACTATTGTTTGGTAAAGGAAATTGGAGTTAATGTTGTGTATCATGAGCCTGAAGAGAAGGGTTTCCAACACCATAAAGCCTATTCTCATCATCAAAATGTCACCAATGTTGGAGATCTATCAGCATATCAATTGAAAACAGGCTATTACCATCTATGCCATTATGGTAACCATCAAACATACCACCGAAATGGTAGTGTAGGTAAATCTGAAAAGATTATATTTGGGGAATCTGAAGATATTGCAGGTGATTTTACGTTTTGATTGGATAGATATAATCAGTAGAATGAAGTCACATCCAAGAAGGTAGCTAAGAAGCATGAACACTTCTAAGAAGTTATTGTGTTCTTGTCATACTCGTGTGGGGCACCTACACCCTCTGACGCTTGTTGGACATATGTCCAATCTGGGTTGGTGCTTTGTAGACATGATCAATTGAGTCGAACCCACCAAAAAAAGAAGATAATTTGCATAAAATATCTAAATTATTTTTTCAAGAAAAATTAAAATAGAGGCGTTGCCAATAAAAAGAGGTTTGGACCTTGCTTTTGGATTGCTTGGTCTTTGTTTGATTTGATGTGATGGTGGTTGATTTGGGTTGATACAAAATGATATCAAAGGCTATATTTTAAGCACAACACTTTCTACCTTTATTTTGGTTATTGGTTGGACAATGCTACCTGATATACATCCATATGGACTAGGGCCATGTGTGTTATTTGACCTCTGGTGCTTTGAAGGTTTTGTTCATGTAGAATAAAAATGTTTGACCTCACACTTTGGATCTTTGTTGCCTCTTGTGTATACTGAAATTTATTTTACATCGTAATGTTAAGGTGTTAACATAACTTTTTGAAAATTGATGTGATATGTTTAAATAAGGGCAATAAATGGCATTGTGGTGATTAACAAACTATGCGTAAATTAGGTATGGAGAAAAAATCCTGGATTTGGCACTGTGAATAATGTACCTTTCCATTTAGTAAATATATGTGCTTAGTAGAAACAAGTCATCCTAGTGTAATGAAAAAGCACAAGTAAATATCATAAGGTAGTTGTCAATTTGAGCTTTTGGTATTGATGGGATGCTCTCAAAATCTGTTGTTTTATATTGCAAAATTATCTCAATTTGATCTGCAGGGAGATCGTGGTTTACTGATTAAGAACGTGCTTGGTTTATCGATGAAGGATCTGCACGCTTTACTAATGAAGAGTGAGAAAAGAAATAAAAGAGGAAGAAGTATTCGTTGGCAATAGTTGGGACATGTAACAGCAATGATGGACACCCTTTCAATTTGATATGTTTGGGTTGTTGGTATTTTATGGACTGCTTTATAATAACTGATGTTATTGTAGCCTTACATTGTGCTTGAAAATCTTGTATCGATATGTCCTTGCATTGAATACCACAAGACCAGATTTCTCTCCTCAGTCCTCACCAGCAAGGGAGATTCTATTCCTTCTTTTTCTTTTCATTCCAGCTGCGTTCTCAAGAAAACTGATAGGGGAAAGATTGAAAATGAGGGAGTGGACGAAGATGAAGTCCGTAAGTTGATCCAGTGGGCCATTGATGCTGCTCGACTCCATCCTTCTCCTCCCACTGACTCTGAGGATCTTATTGTCCTGAACACTAAAAAATCATATTGTCTTTGAACAATCTAGCATGAAGTACTGCTCTTTCCATGTAAAAAATCATGCTGTAGATATGGTCCTGAAGCTCAACTAAACCACTTTGGTTTGTTTTCATCTCAATTTTTCCTTCAAGAAAAGAAAAATGCTTTCCATCTCCCCTTCTTATCAAACACTACTAATGAAACTAAAGTGCTGCAAGAAGTTTTTCCTGTGTGTTATCTAATTCTATATTTTTTAGTGTTATGAGTGTTTGCTCTCACAGGAATAATTCACATCTGAGATGAAAAAGATCTTCAAACTTGACACGGCACCTCCACTACTGCCAGCCATATTCGCACTTTGTTGGGGAAAGAAATTCACTGGGTAATCTCTTTCTGTCTCTTTTGCAGTTTGATTGATTTTTAAGCTACATAGCTACTAGATTATGGCTACTGAAAATTTCATGTGGTTGGTCCTTTGATGTTTTACATCGGACTTCTAATCTCTTTCAGAATATTTGTGCTCCTTGTTGTTTGATGCCTCGTTTCATCTTGTTTTGATATTTTGCTGGGTCTTATTGTTAGAGCATTGAGAGTTTTTTGGTTAATGGAATCCGTAAAGAAGGGGAAAAAATGGCCAAATTTAGGAAAGAAAGTGCTCCAATCACTAAACCTTAGTGCAATTACAATGTAATCGATTTTTCCCCTGTACCACAACCATGAGTGCAATTACCCTAACATCAAACCAATGACCATGTGGTGACTTGCAACGCACTTGGCCTAAAACTAGTGTTAGTATATTTAAATTACTTCAGAAGGCCAACATCGTTCGATGATCGACTTGAACTTGAAACCTCATCTCATTGGCACAGAACTCATGACCACTTGGCCAACAGCCCAGGTCAAGTGCCTTGGTGCTGCTGGTGCTTGGTTGCGTGTCTTTTCCAAAGCACTCAACTCCACTTCCATCAAGACAAACAACTACCATTTAAACTGGTTTAGTACCCAATGTTACATGGATAGTATTTCTCACGTTTGGTGATAGCTGGTCTACATTGAATTGTTCCTATTATGCTTTGGCAAACTCTGAATTGTGTTTAAGTGTTGCATAATGTTACATTGAATTATTTCTCGCCTATACATAATGTTACTTTAAATTATTTTTTTCCTCCAATATCCTTATTAACATCCAGTTTACTTGGCCTCTCGTGGCCAGGGCCGGCCATGGTCATAAGCCCACAAGACCACCGCCTAATGGCCCCAATTTTGTCCCTATAATAGGGTCCCCAAATAGGTAGATGCATTAATTATTCTATTCTATACATCGCATCTACGTATTGTATACGTGCATGGCACAACCCCATCTAGATCCTTAATGGCATGAGCTCGATTCTTCTCTTTTTTTGTGATCACCAAAAGAGACTTTCAGCTTGTCAAGTTAAAATTGAAGCGTTGCTGGTGTGGTTCTCCCCCAAAACCTAAAGGTTCTCCTTAGCAAGCCTACCACTGCACCAGCACAGTACATGTAGTCATTGGTAATATTATATTGTTAACCACCAACTCATCTGAAAGCTTAAGCTATTAGAGGGAGGGGCAACTTTATTACTTATACCTTCAACACGCCCCCTCACGTGCTCTGTAAGGCTAAACACGTGTAAACATCTTAACATTAGATAGGCGGTGAGGTTCGAACACAGAATCCGTTGCCTGCGCTGATACGATATTAGATTGTTAACTACCAACCCATCTAAAAGCTTAAGCTATTACAGAGAGGGAACTTTATTACTTATACCTTCAACAAGTAACAACTGTGTTTATATAATTACTAACAGTGGGATATAGTTATTGTCTGGTGATTTTTGGTTTGGGTAATTTGGTGTGCCTTCTGGGGCAGTTCTATTTCCTTTTCTGTGGGTAGGGTCTGTTTTCAGGTAGTCAGTCTTTGTCTTTGTTGGTGCAAGATCTGGTCTTGTGGTCGCGGTGTCTTGTGTGCGTTGAGTATACTGCTGGTTCTGTGGTATTATACTGGTTGGTGCTGCAGATGGGGGTGAGTCCTTTTGCCTTGGTACGACACCACTCTCTCAAATACCTTTTGGAATAGCAATGAAGATGTAAACCTGCAATGTTCAATCCTTTTCATTCTGCTGATTTGCTGCTGGAATGCTTGGTTTGGATATCCGGCTTCAATGCTGGAGTGGTGCAGCTAATTACCCATGGTATGCTTTGTGCTTCCTGGATTGGTGCCACTGTAGCTTATTTTGGTCTGATTCTAGTTAACAAGTTCAGATGCTACTCTTGTTTCCTATCATCTGATCATGCATAATCTTGGTAAAGCTTGGTCTTGAGTCTTGATTGTTATATGGCAAATACTGTTTTTTTATTAACGGAGAAGAAGTTTTTGAATATGGCAAATACTGGTGAGTGGAAATACCATAATCGAGCTTGATCTCCTTCCATATAGTAGAATGGAAGATTGTTGTCAGTTAGAAAAAGCATTAGCAGTAGCCTTTGCCCATGAATCTCACATTTATGGCTATTTTAGTGGACAGTAGTTTGTGTGGGTAGTTCAAATTGGATTTTGTCTTTGACAAATTGTTATGCCTTTAACAAAACTAGTAAAAAAAGCATGTGCGATGCACGTGAAAGCTTAGCCAAGTAATATCATAGAATCTCAATATTACAGTATTGTTTTCCTATTACAATGAAAAATTTCTCTTTCAACATTGGTGTGAGAAGACACCTCTTTGATAGTGCCACAGGTGCAACGGTGTTGAGGTTTTAATATTTTTCTAATCTAATAATTCTCTGTTTCCTATCCAATTAACTTTTTCATCTAACAATTGATCTGCTCCAATTAAATAAGATGCTAATGGAAAAACTTTTGATCTATTAGTCAGATTCGGAAACCTACACAAGTAACAAACTGCGTGTAAAAAACTAATTAATTAACCCAATGTGACAAAACAGATTCAGGAGAAAGTAAGTTGATAGGCAAACTACTTAAACAACTAATTTAAGAAATGTGCGAGCAGATTAGAACACGAGTAGTAAACGGAAAATATAACTCACAAATGCCGACACCAAAAAATACGAAGTAGATCGAATGTAGCAATGAATTACAGTGTCCTTAAAGCAGAGACTTGCACGCAAAACTCACTCGGTAGAAAAGAGTAATGGCTTCTTCTTCTACCTTCTCAGCTTAAGGAAAACAAGGAGAGAAAACGGATGATGGGTATATGGGGTATAGGTAAAGGGCGACAGACACAAAAACACACACACATGCACGCATATGCAAAGTGCATGAAATGGCTAGTTACGATCTATTTAAATAGGCAGACAAGTGACTGTCCGAACAGGTACGACTTGGTTCACAAAGGGTCACGCTTGAACGGTTGCACTGGTTCGGAAACCGACTGTTGCAATGGTTCAAAAATCGCATTGGTTCGGTTTGCTTCCAAAAAACCATGCGGAAACTAACTGTTGCAATGGTTCAAAAATCGCATTGGTTCGGTTTGCTTCCGAAAAATCATGCACTGGTTCAGTTTTGGAAGGGAAATGAGGAGGAGGCAATCGTTCGAGTATTCCATTTCTTCGTAGGCTTAGTTTTTCATTAATAAGTTTTTGGGCTTATTGCAATCATGTCCAAGACAATGGGAAAATGAAATTGTAAAAAATGATCTCTCGCTTCTTTTTTGTTCTGGTTTTTAATATGAGAAATGAAACTGTACATTAGTGGTTAGAAACCATCTTCAAACTATCAAACTATATGAAAACAAGTTAGAGGAATAGAAACGTACTTGGCCAATTTCAGGCGTCCGTTAATTAGCAATAGAGGCTAATATTGGTTATATATCCTTAAAGCAATTTCATCCCCAAAACTGATGCTCTTGGAATATTCGAACGATTGCCTCCCTGGGTTACTCAATTATCAACGATCAAAAGTAGCAAGCCAATCTATTCGAGCGTTTTTACTGTCAGGATTCTGAAATGTGGTATGCAGTTGTGAGAAACAAATGTGAATGAAAAGGTAAGGCAGAGCCTTTTTATAGGTAAGAAAGTGACCATACATAAGGAAGCAACTGTACGGAACGGCCCGAAGGTTAATGGCAACTGATGCCATTGGAACAGACACAACTAATTGCATAACATCTTTACCGCTGGAAACAAAATGAAATTAAACTTAACAGGTCCAAACCTTTTTCTTTGTTCCTTTTCCCATAGTATCTCCGGTGAGGTCTGTCCTTCGGGAAGCCAGGGGATCCGTTGGAGTCGTTGTATTGTGTCGTTTGGGGAAGAGGCGTAGGGTGGGATAGGAATTAATCGAAAGTGCTAGGGATATTTGTGGAAAGCAAAAAGTAGGAAACATCTTCATACATTTAAAAGAAGTAGTATATAGATAATTCCACAAGTAAATAAGTTCCACAAGTAAATAAGTATTAGTTAAATACTGTAATGGTTTTACTTAGTAGCAAGCCTATTTGTGAATTATAGATTACATTTTGCAAAAACGCATCTCGAATCGTTTCTTCTTATCAATTTGGACAAGACCATTTGGCTTCTCTATTTGCTAAATACTCTCTCTCTCTCTCTCTCTCTCTCTCTCTCCACTACTACAATAAACCATAAAGATCACGGCTATTGACCTGGATTGTAAATTTTTCATCACGCTCATGCTATCGTGATGGATCTGGGTGTGATTGTAAGTCTCTCTCTCTCTCCACTACTACAATAAACCATAAAGATCACGGCTATTGGCCTGGATTGTAAATTTTTCATCACGCTCCTGCTACCGTGATGGATCTGGGTGTGATTGTAAGTCACTCTCTTTTATCACGGTTATAAACCGTGATTGAAAGAGTACAAATGAGAGAGATTGCATTGTGCTTTTAGTTTGAATTCTATCAAAAATTTAAAATTAAAATGTAATTTTTCTATGGTACACCAAAGTGTTTTGGTGTATGGTATCCCAAAAATGAGTTGTGCTAAATATTTCATATGGGGTGATAAATATTCTAGTGTAATGGTAATTATTCTAGATGTAATATATTTACCACTGTATCACTTTTAAGATACCATACACCAAAATTTTTTGGTGTACTCTTACAACAAATACCCTTTCACTTCATGGACAAATGAGAGAGAGAGAGAGAGAGAGAGAGAGAGAGAGAGATTTAAAAGGAACAGAACCTTAGACAGAGATGGAAAGAGTTAACAAAATTAATTGCAAGTTATTTTCTAATTGTTCCACGTCGTCAACAACACAATTGGCCTGAGCGAAAAAATAAATTCTCGATGCCAGGCACGAAAATTGAACCCTAGCCGGGCGCCTCATCCGTGAAGGAACTTAAGCGCCCCTTGCTAACCAGCAAACCAGTACCATTGTTTATGCTCTCTTGGCGCCGAATTATTAATATATATACACACACACATGGATATTTTTTTTGGTTGCCCTAGCCCAGGGGTTGCCGAAACCCAAGGGCTTGTTGGGCTCCCCCTGGGCCGGCCCTGCTCAGGTACTAACATATTTCTTCCTAGGAGTGAGGTGCCTGCTGGTTGGTGCAGCAACAATAAGAGAATGGGGTCCTCGATAACGTTCATTGTGCCTTCACTCCCTTGTCTCAAGATTCAAGCCTTGAAGGTATATGTTGTCTTGGCGTGTTTCCGTGATTATAACAAGATTTGTTGGGCCATTGACTTCGACTATATCACACTGAAAAATGTGACCAAGGGTCTGAAGTGGGCCTACAGCCCATTGTTCAGATGCATTCCCAGATGACGGTATGATGGTATGGTTAAGCCATTGGAAGACTGGGAATCAATTAATATTGGAAGCTGGTGATGAAGTGAAGGTGTTAGCGGGCTTACATGAGAACTATTTTTGGGTAAAGGAAATTGGAGTTCATGTTGTGTTTGATGAGCCAGAAGAGAAGGGTAGCCAACACCATAAAGCCTATTCTCATCATCAAAAAGTCACCAGTGTTGGAGATCTATCAGCATATCAATTGAGACCAGGCTATTTCCACCTGTGCCATTGGGGTCGCCATAAAATCTACCATCGAGACGAAAAGATTATACTTAAGAAAGTGGAAAAGATTATATTTTGGGGAATTTGAAGATACTGCAGGTGATTGTACATTTCGATTGGTTAAATATAGTAGAATGAAGTCACTAGTAGCTAAGAAGCACGGAAACTTCCAAGAAGGTAGCGTGTACGTGTCATACACGCGTGGGACACCAACACTCTCTGATGCGTGTTGACCCATGTCTAATTAGAGGCGGTGCCACGTAGACACGAGCAATGTGAGTCAAACCGCTGAAAAAAAGAGAGATAATTTGCTTATAATATATATAATTTTTGTTTTCAATAGAAATAAAGTAGAGGCGCGTGGCAAAGGGGCGGGGTGGGTTTGCCATACCCTGACCCCGACCCGAAAATTTAAACCTGTCCCAAACCTCGATTGGGTATTGTATAGGTACACCCACCCCGCCCTTACTGGATGCCAGGTTTACCCGCCTAGCTTCTTCTTCTTTTTTTCTATGGAGAAAATATGTTCTAGACTCCAAAATAAGTGAGCACAAAAAATAAAAGACCATAAAATAACTATTACAACTTAACCAAAATCTACTATGTAAAAGCGAAATGGAAGGAATAGTTAATATTTTATGTTGTATTTTAGTTGTAAGGGTAAAAATACAAGAATAACAATTATGGATAAAATAATTTTGGGGTGGGTACCGGGAAGGGGCAATGTCCACCTGACACTGAATGGGTGTGTTCAATTCTTCCCGACCCGACCCCGAAAAATTTAACAAAAAACCGGCCCAAGTGGGTTGAATTGCCATCTCTAATCACCATTAAAAAAGAGGATTAGACCTTGCTTTCGGATTGCTTGGTCTTTGTTTGATTTGAGGTGATGGCGGTGGACCTGGTGGTTTTGGGTTGAAATGAGATAATCAGAAAAGGCTATTATGTTTTTCTGCACAACATTTTTAACCAATATTTGGGGAATTTGATGGATAATATTAGCTGATATATTCATATGGACTAGGACCATGTGTGTTATTTATCAATGTTACCTCTGGAGCTTTTAAGGTTTTATTCATGTAGAATAAAAATTTGTTACCTCCACTTTAGATCGGTGTTGCCTCATGCGTATATTGAAATTCATTTTACGTCATCCCATAATTTTAGATTACAAAATGCTTAAAAAGTGTTAATGTGTTAACATAACTTCTTGAAAATTGACGTGAGATGTTTAAATATGGGCCTTAATAAATGGCATTGTAGTATAGGTGATTAACTTTGATAAGTGTGGAGAAAAAAAAACCTGGATTTGGTTGTGTAAATGTACCTTTCCAGTTGGTAAAATATATGTGCATACTGCATAGTATTTAGTAGAAACTAGTCCTACGAGTGTAGCAAAAGAGCGCAAGTAAATAACATATTGTACTTTTTAATTAGAGCTTTTGGTAGTCAAGGAATGCTCTCAAAATCCCTAGTTTTATTTTCATAACTTTTTCAATCTGATCTGATCTGGAGGGGAGATCAGGGTTTACTGATGAAGAGTGTTGTTGGTGAATCGATGAAGAATCTGCGCGGCTTACTATTCAAGAGCGAGAAAAGAAATACTCCAAAAGGGAAAGAATACTGGTGGTGGGATAGAGCGGTGGGCATGGGCGAAGCTGCTACGAAAATGCAATAAACAAAAGTTGGGTCAAGTCAGCAGTACTTGCTCCCGAAGAAATTTACCCGAAAATGTTAACGAAAGAAAAATCAATGGTTCAAATATGTATTGATTTTACTTCCAGAGACATTTCTGGAAAAACATTTTTGAGACCATAAAATTACCGAGGTCAAGTCACCCGAAAATGTTAACGAAAGAAAAATCAATTGTTTAAATATGTATTGATTTTACTTTCAGGGACATTTCTGGAAAAACATTTTTGGGACCATAAAATTACTGAGGTCAAGTCAACCAATGAGCCCATTTCATTTCACTTTTAGTCCGAATTTGCTAGGCAGCTTCCTCCCCCATTCTGCAATCTCCCACTAATTGCTATATATACAGCTTCCTCCCCCATTCTCCACCGACAAGTAGTACTTCATTCTGTGACCATAAAATTACTGAGGTCAAGTCAACCAATGAGCCCATTTCATTTCACTTTTAGTCTCAAATTGCTAGGCAGCTTCCTCCCCCATTCTGTACTCTCCCACTAATTGCTATATTATACACCTTCCTCCCCCATTCTCCACCGACAAGTTGTACTATCAGAAACTTTTACCTTGCTTCTCTCTCTCCCTTCTGCTTTTTCTTCTACTTCATTCTGTGACCATAAAATTACTGAGGTCAAGTCAACCAATGAGCCCATTTTATTTCACTTTAAGTCCCAAATTGCTAGGCAGCTTCCTCCCCCATTCTGCACTCTCCCACTAATTGCTATATATACAGCTTCCTCCCCCATTCTCCACCGACAAGTAGTAGTACATTCTGTGACCATAAAATTACTGAGGTCAAGTCAACCAATGAGCCCATTTCATTTCACTTTTAGTCCCAAATTGCTAGGCAGCTTCCTCCCCCATTCTGCACTCTCCCACTAATTGCTCTATAGACACCTTCCTCCCCCATTCTCCACCGACAAGTTGTACTATCAGAAACTTTACCTTGCTTCTCTCTCTCCCTTCTGCTTCTTCTTCTACTTCATTCTGTGACCATAAAATTACTGAGGTCAAGCCAACCAATGAGCCCATTTCATTTCACTTTTAGTCCCAAATTGCTAGGCAGCTTCCTCCCCCATTCTGCACTCTCCCACTAATTGCTATATATACACCTTCCTCCCCCATTCTCCACGGACAAGTTGTACTATCAGAAACTTTACCTTGCTTCTCTCTCTTCCTTCTGCTTTGTCATCTACGTCGTTCTGTCCTATATATAGTTGATCTGGGAATTCAAAGCGCCCACCAAAACAAGTAAGCTTTCAACAAGAAATTACCCATCTCCTAATCATCACCTGTCATCTGCATTGACTCAAATTCAGGGATAAAAATATTTCTACTTTTCACTTTGTGTGTGAGATTTGAATAATATCATGTATAGGTTACTGAATTAGCTAAAACTTAACCAACTGGGACTATCTCACTTTTTTTTTCTTTATAAATGCACAAACTTTATGAAGGCTCAAACAAAGAATACAACCTACATAGAGGCATCCCTCCGGAATACAACCAGCAGCCAAGGATAACCATCCCAGCAAAACTACCCAACTATGTCAACAACTGAAAGAATCAGGGAGAAATGAAATACGGGACTGCCCAGTTGGCCAGGATTCTTGGAGAAAATTAGGAGTTCGAATCTCCTTGGCTGCGTGTGGGTGTTATTACTCTATTATTTGTTGTGATTATTTCTTCCCTTAATGGGGCTATTAATTGGTTTGGGCTTATTGCTATTGTGAACTTGTTTCTGATTTTATGTCATACTGATACGTGTACTCTCTTACCGCTTGGCATAATATAAAAGACTTAGCTGATAATTGTTTGTCCTTGTCCCTTGCAGCAATAGGAATAAGGCTTCTGTGTAGTAGCTTCGATGATTTATCACGTGTTCTTGAGCTTTAGAGGTGAAGACACCCGCAAGACCTTCACCGACCACCTCTATACCGCTTTGTCCGATGCAGGTTTTCGCACGTTTCGAGATGATGATGGGATTGAGAGAGGTAAAAATGTTAAGTCAGAACTGGACAAGGCTATAAAAGAAGCAAGGTGTTCAATAGTTGTGCTTTCCAAAGACTATTCTTCTTCTGGATGGTGCCTTGATGAACTCGTGATGATCCTCAAACGCAAGAGGACATCATCGGGGGCTGGGCATGTAGTTTTACCTGTCTTCTATGATGTGGATCCCTCCGAAGTTAGGAAGCAAACAGGGAGCTTCGGAAAGGCTTTTGGTAGACACGAAGAGCGATTAAATGCGGAAACCAACGAAAGTAAAAAGGAGTACTTGAGGCAAAAGGTGCAATTATGGAGGGGAGCACTTAGAGAAGTTGCTGATCTAGCAGGGATGGTCTTAAAAAATCAAGCTGACGGGTAATTATCTCGTGATTCCTCACTTTGACATTATTAGTAAATATATTCATCATTGATTTCCTTTATGAGAATGTGAAAAAATTTAAGCAAATAACAAAATTTGAAGCAGAAGAGAGAGGTTCGTGAATAAAATAACTGAATCTGTTGATTTCTTGGGCAATTTTGGCATAAAAATAGTGACTTGGCTTCAGAATATGGAAATACCAGCATTGTGAATCCGTGATTGATCTCCTTCCATATACTAGAATAGAAGATAGTTGTCAGCTCGTACAAGCATTAGCATTAGCCTTTGCCCATAAATATCACATTTATGGCTATTTTTGTTTGCGTGGGTAGTTCAAGTTTGATTTTTATCTTTGACGAACTGTTCTGCCTTTAACAAATTAAGTCCACAAGGAAATGAGTAGTTAAATGCTGTAATGGTTTTTCTTAACAATCCGTGCTTGGTGGCTAGCCCATTTGTTAGTTATAAATTACATTATGCCACAATGCATTTGTAATCATTTCTTCTTATCAATTTGGACAAGACCATCTGGCATCTCTATTTGCTACGAAATACGGATACGAAATACGGATACGATATGGACACATGAACATGTGATTTTTTTTCAAAAGATAGGATACGATAAGTTGGAAATACATTGAATATAAAGATAAGTAAAAATAAAATATATATATCCAAAAAAAATATAAAATTCCATTAATTAGGTTGTGAGGATAAGGAAACAGAACTACCAGTATCAGCATTAGGACTAGCAGAATCCATCAGATTTTATTGTTAAAACAAAGGGTAGTCCTATGGTACACACCTCTTATTAGGGGGTGTACCGTACGCATCATAATTTTAAACCATTGGATTTCAAAGTAAATAATTCGAACCACCCATTTATTAAATCAATTTATAAAATAAAAAAAGGGCTTAGCAGGTAACAGGTTGTTCTCTCCTCATTGACTTTCTCGCCCTCTCCCTCATGTGTAAAATGCTAAAAATTATATAACATAACCACAATTGTTATGACAACACAAAAAATTGACACTTTCTTAACACAATGTGTTGTACCAAAAGAAATTGATCAAAAGATACTAGATACAAGACCAAAATATATCGTAGCACAATCAATAATTATTATATCCAAGCAAGATACATGTCTAAAATATCACAAATTAAATATTGTATAACTTAACATCCTAACAGTCCTGATCGATCATTTTAAAAATATACTCACTAACGACATTTAGACTGTATAGTCAATTTATAGTATTTGGTATGAAACCTAGTCTTCTGTTGTAGTTGAATGTAATGTAGCCATGCGACTGTGACACAATAATGATGATCAAATCCGTTGAATTTTTTATGTTTGTTGATTAAGTCATCTACGTAAATTTTTGTCTCAATCAGGTTTAGAAAGCTCCATCATCGGCAGGCAAATTGAATAATAGAATGATATTTTCCATCCAATTAAGTGTCTAGCTATAAGCCATCAACTTCATTCTTGGTACGAATGACCTAATTAATATTATGTAAAAGACAGACGATTCTGATAAAATAAAAAATAAATTTTAAAAACACGTTACGTGGGGCTCAGATGGTGCATTATTATATTTTAATGTTGTATTGAAATTGAACGACGAGATTTGTTGAAGTATAAAACTTTAAGGACTAACTATGTAATTTATCCTAAAAAATAACAACATTCTTTTAAAAAAAAATAAGAACGAAGGGTGTAAGACTTGAACCCCAGATCTTTTAGATAAATGTTCAAATTCCAACACTTTATCACTATGGTACACAATTGAGAATTTATAATTCTAAAGGCTATTAATTATATAATATTTTCTTGTATGTTGAGGCTTTATTTTCAGGCTAAAAATTTGAGAAGACAGAGACCTTAAATGCCTCCGTCCTAGTGTTGGGCCTACACTTGTAGATCATATTATAGCCTATGTCATTGGTGTAAATCAATATGTCGACTATAATATTTTTTTTTGAGAGAAAGTACAATGACAATAAATTTACAAAATTATTTAGATTTTACTTCCACGAGCTAGTTCCAAGGATCACCATTAAATTTTGATTGGTATGCATAGGGTGAAGGTTTGACACCGATCCATGTGTCAAATATATAGTGCCAATTGTTAAGTGCACCGCCCTGAATATTAATAAGATTGGGTATTAATATAATTAATTTCACCAATTACAAAAAGGGGAGTAATTTTCACACTATTTTTTGATATTCACACTTATTTTTTTGTACTCCATTTTAGTGTCGAAAGTATATGCATTTGAGACAATAGGATAATTATTTTTTTAGTGACCTCTCATTTTCCACGAAGGAATTTTGATTTTTTGAATTAAATTTTGTAGAGAAAGAATTTGATTTAGACAATATTTTGAGAGGAAATTGTAGTTGTATTCAAAAATTTGGATATAGTACTTACTTTTTGGTGAATTTCTTGGATGAAAATTTTGTGCGAGAACTTCATTTTTAGTTTAAATTATTGAGGTATTGTGTAGGGACAAATAAGAATTTGAAAAAATAGTATGGAGGGAATCGAAAATTAAGATAATATGGTGAAAATTTTAAAATTTAAAAAAAATAATGTGGCAGGAATTGAAAATAATTAGTGGTATTGTATTTTGCCAATTATAACTATCGTTTACTGAACATTCCGATTGAATTTTTTTTATACGACACGTTGTTAGTATGAAAACGCCAATTTATGGTGTTGTCATAACAAATTTGGTTATATTACTGAATTTGTGGTATAATATTTTGTTAATTATAACTATCGTTAATTGAACATTCTGATTGAATTTTTTTATACGACACGGTTTGGGTATGAAAACGTCAATTTATGGTGTTGTCATAACAAATTTGGTTATATTATTGAATTTGTGGTATTTTAGACATGTGTTATTACGGAATATTTTAATTAATTTCCTTTGGTACAACATATTGTGATAAGAAAACGTCAATTTATGATATTGTCATAATAATTATGGTTTGTTATATAATTTGTGCTATTTAAATATGTTTTCTTTTGATACAACACATTGTGTTAAGAAAATGACAATTTTAGGTGTTGTCATAATAATTGTCGTTATTTTATAAAATTTGTGGCATTTTACAAATATTTTTGGCTTGAGTATAACAATTGTTGATTCTGGTACGATATATTTTGATTTTGTTACGGAATATCATACGAGTCAAAAAAATTTGGTTCGATTCATTGTGGTAAGATAATGCCAATTTATGGTGTTGTTATAACATTTGTGGGTAACATTATTTAATTTTTGATATTGTACACATATATTTGGTTAGGATATAAGTATTATGGATTTCGGTACGAATAATTATGGTTACATAATAACAATATTTTTTAATTATGGGTAACCTGCTAATGACCTATTCAACAGGTAAATTTTAATGTACAAGTCGTAACTAGAATCATAAATATGCATTAAAAAATCAAAAATCAGCATAATGAAAATCACAAATTGTCATAATTTAGACATACGGTATATCTTGTGTACCATAGCTTCCTCCTCAAAGAGACGAGGGAGAGAGAGAAGAGAGAGACTTACAGATCCACGTCTCTTGTTGAGAGATGAGAGGCGAACGAGAGACTTCCAGATCGACTTCTGCCTTTTCCTTCTCTGTAATCGACTTGAATATGTACGTATCAGATCAAAAAATATATGTACACCTAATTGCAGTTTTGACCCTTTAATTTTAAGTAATAACAATTTTAACCCCATGCGTATCCAAAACGTATCAACAACGTATCTAAACGTATCCAAAACATATCGGGATACCAAAAATTAATGTTAAAAAGTAGATACTCTAAAAAATGTATCAGACATGTATCCAGAGAATATCCGTATCCGATATGGGTACGGTACGTGATACATAGGCTAAAATAGAGTATCAGTGCTTCATAGGGTGCAAGTATGGAGGAGAGCACTGAGAGAAGTTGCCGATCTAGTAGGAATGGTCTTAAAAAATCAAGCTGACGGGTAATTATCTCATGAAATCCTCACTTTGAGAAAGTAAAAAATATATATATCCATCAGTGATATCCTTTATGAGAATGTAAAAAATTTAAGCAGTTAACAAAAATGTGAAGCAGGCGAGAGACTTTCAGGAATAAAATAACTGAATCAGTTAATTTCTCGGGCAATTTCGGCATATAAATAGTGACTCGGCTTCAGAATATGGAAATACCATAATCGATATGGAAATACCATAATCGAGCTTGATCTCCTTCCATATAGTAGAATAGAACATAGTTGTCAGCTCAAAAAAGCATTAGCAGTAGCCTTTGCCCATAAATATCACATTTATGGCTATTTTAGTGGACAGTAGTTTGTGTGGGTAGTTCAAATTGGATTTTGTCTTTGACAAATTGTTATGCCTTTAACAAAATAATTCCACAGGTAAATAAGTACTAGTTAAATACTGTAATGGTTTTACTTAGTAGCTAGCCTATTTGTGAATTATAGATTACATTTTGCAAAAACGCATCTCAAATTGTTTCTTCTTATCAATTTGGATAAGACCATTTGTTCTCTCTATTTGCTAAATACTCTCTCTCTCTCTCTCTCTCTCGTTCGTGTGGTGACAAACTTATTGTGCTTACTTTCCATTTACTTTGTAGGCATGAGTCGAAATTTATCCAGAAAATTGTAAGAGTGATTAGAGATCAGTTGAACCAACCAGTTTTACACGTTGCCCACCACCTAATTGGAATTGAATCTCAAGTCAGAGACATCAATTCATGGTTACTGGACGAGTCCAACGTCAGGATAGCAGTGATTTATGGGATGGGTGGAATAGGCAAGACAACTATTGCTACATTTGCTTATAATTTGAACGTTGAAAGATTTCAAGCCAGTAGTTTTCTTGCAAATATTAGAGAAATTTCAGAAGGACGCGAGGGTTTAGTTCATTTACAAACGCAACTTCTTTCCGACATTTTAAAAAGAAAAAATGAAAAAATAAGGAGTGTTGCTGAAGGAATCATTAAGCTCAAAGATGCCATTAGTTGCAAAAGAGTTCTTGTAGTTCTTGATGATGTGGATGACAGAGCCCAGTTTGATGCCTTAATTGGAATGCGTGATTGGTTTCATCCAGGAAGTAAAATTATCTTAACCACCAGGAACATTCGTCTGTTGAAGGCTAATGAAGTTGATGAGTCATTTGAGGTGGTGGGATTAGATTTTGATGAATCATTGGAGCTTTTCAGTTGGCATGCCTTTGGACAAGACCATCCCATTGAGGGTTACACTGAGCTTTCACAAAGGGTGGTACTACACTGTGGAGGGGTTCCTTTGGCCCTTCAAGTTTTGGGTTCGTCTCTATCTGACCATAGCTTAGACGTATGGAAAAACACATTGCAGAAACTGGCAGCTATTCCCAATGCAAAAATCCTTGAAAAGTTGCAAATAAGCTATGACTATCTAGATTACAATGACAAGCAATTGTTCCTCCACATTGCTTGTTTCTTTATTGGAAAGGGCAAAGATTTCGTAGTAAGAATTCTAGATGATCTCTACCCAACAGTTGGGATTCAAACTCTCATTGACAGATGTCTGTTAACTATTAATGGACACAACAAGTTGATGATGCACCAACTTCTCCAGCAAATGGGAAGAGAAATTGTTTGCCAAGAATCACCCAAGGAGCCTGGTAAACGTAGCAGATTGTGGCACTACAAGGATTCCTTTAAAGTATTGAGTGAAGAAATTGTGAGTAACACGCTTCTTGTTTTCCAGTTTTAAGTTTTTTGTGCGTGGAGGTTCTATTCTAATCCAAAATGGTTTCTCTTATCAGGGAACAGACACAATTGAGGGCCTCTACCTTGACATGCATCATGTGTTGGAGGAAGATAGTCATTATGTGCTGCAGACAGATACTCGGTTAAGGGAAAATTTTGGTTTTAGTAATGTAAAATGTCCCTGCTTCGAAGAACTTAATCATGAATCATTGTCTTCTG
Source organism: Rhododendron vialii (assembly GCF_030253575.1). Taxonomy (NCBI): domain Eukaryota; kingdom Viridiplantae; phylum Streptophyta; class Magnoliopsida; order Ericales; family Ericaceae; genus Rhododendron; species Rhododendron vialii. The sequence goes on along the minus strand of NC_080561.1, from coordinate 33,969,332 downwards.
AACAAGGCTATTCACTGATACAGCGTTTTCTTAGTTTGTTCATTTGGTGCTCAAGAAGTTCAGATCAGGTGGGTTTGAGAACTGATGCATTTACAAGGATGCACAATCTTAAATATCTCCAGCTCAATAATGTAGAAATCAAGGGAAGATACACAAATTTCCCTGAAGGATTAAGATGCTTGACTTGGCATGGCTTCCCTTTAACATCCATACCAACTGAATTTTCTCTAAAGAGACTGGTTTCTCTTGACTTGCGCTATAGCAAATTGGAGCAAGTTTGGAAGGGAGAAATGGTATGCTTCAAACCCTCTTCCCCCACTCCACCCCCCGTTTTTTTTTTCTTTCTTGTACTTATTTTTCCTTTGAGAATCGACATATGAATACTTGAATCATTTTACTTTCTTTCTGTTTTTTTGTCTTTGTTACACAGTTTCTGACATCATTGAAAATCCTCAATCTCAGTCATTCCAATGGCCTCAAGAATACCCCCAAATTCACTGGACTCCCTAATCTTGAGAAATTGGTCCTTAAGTATTGCATAAGTTTGGTAGAGGTTCATGAATCGATTGGGGAATTAGAGAGTCTTGTTTTGTTGAATCTCACAGGCTGCGAAAATCTTAAGAAGCTTCCCAGTGAAATTGGTCATTTAACATCCCTAGAAAAACTCATTCTCTCTGGTTGTTCAAAGCTTGATCAGTTGCCTGCAGAGCTCGGACAGATGAAATCTATAACAGTGCTCCATGCAGATGGAATTTCACAAGACATTGGTGAGGAAGGATCACGGACTTCCCTCGTCTGGTCTTTGGTATTGAAACCGGGAAAAAGTCCAAAAACATTGCCTTCTTTACCTGGCTCACTAGTTGAATTAAGTCTTTCAAACTGCAATCTGTCAAGTGATGATCTTGCGAAATGCCTTGGGAGCTTATCTGTGTTGAAGGACTTGGATCTGAGCGGGAATCCAATTTCCAGCCTTCCAGTGAGCATCAAAGGTCTTGCTGGGCTCCAATCACTTAACCTAAGTTATTGCTCGAGACTTCGATCGCTACCGGAACTTCCAATGTCTTTACAAGAGTTGTATGCTTCTGACTGTAGATCACTGAAAACGATAACAAATCTTCCTAACCTGTTGAGATCTCTAAGTTTGGACATTGAGGGTTCTAAAGTAGTTGAGGTTCAGGGGATGTTCAAGTTAGAGCCCATTGGAAATGTCGATGCAGAAATCATTAACGAGATGGGCTTATCATCTGAGTTGGAGGCCATGGGAAGCCTTGAGGTGGAATTCTATAGCCCGTTGCATGCCGGGGAAAGTGTAATGAAGGGTCCACTTCAGGTGTTCTCTCTCTCTCTCTCTCTCTCTCTCATTAATTTTGTATCCATAGTTGCTAATGCCCAATGTATTGTTAATACAGAAAGTCTACACACACAGCAAATTTGTGCACAGATTGTGCTCAGATTTCGTTGTGGGGCCCACTACGAGTTCCACACAATCAACCAAACCGTTCATTAAATGTAAAATATTTTTTCAAGGGTCTCCGTAAAAATTAAGCTCAATCCAATACCTATAGGTGCTCGATCCAACCATATAACTTTTCATTATCCGGAAATTTAAATGAAAAGTTAGATAGTTGGATGAAACACCTATAACTATCGGATTGAGTTTATTTTTTACGGAGATCCTTGAAAAAATGTTTTACATTTAATGAACGGCTAGGATGATTTGTGTGGGACCCGTGGTGGGCCCCAAAAAGAAATCTGTGCACAATTTGTGCACAGATCTGCTGTGTGTGTAGCAGGACTCTTGTTAATATTAACGTCAATACCATGGCTCAGGTACTACATGAATGTGGTATATACAACATATTTCTTCCAAGGAGCGAGGTGCCTGCTGGCTGGTGCAGTAGCTGCTATAAGAGAACGGGGTCCTCGATAACATTCAACGTGTCTTCACTTCCTAATCTCAAGATCCAAGCCTTGAAGATATATGTTGTCTTTGCATGTCTCCATTGCAGGAACTATGGCTATAGGTTCGACAATATCACACTCAACATTCAACGTGTCTTCACTTCCTAATCTTAAGATCCAAGCCTTGAAGATATGTGTTGTCTTTGCATGTCTCCATTTCAGGAACTTTGGCTGTAGTTTCGACAATATCACACTCAACAATGTGACCAAGGGTCTGAAGTGGGCCTACAGCCCATTGTTCAGTCTCATTCAACGCGATAACGGTATGATTGTATGGTTAAGCCATTGGAAGATTGGGAATCAAATAATATTGGAAGCTGGTGATGAAGTGAATGTGTCGGCGGGCTCAGCAAAGGACTGGTGGTTGGTAGAGGAAATTGGAGTTGATATTGTGTATGATGAGCCTGAAGAGAAAGGTAGCCAACACCATAAAGCCTATACTCGTCATCAAAATGTCACCAATGTTGGAGATCTACCAGAATATCAATTGACACCAGGCTATTACCATCTATGCCATTTTGGTAACCATCGAAAATACCACCAGTATGGTAGTGTAAATTTTGGACCTGCGGAAAAGATTATATTTTTTGAGGAATCTGAAGATATTGCAGGTAATTTCACATTTCGATTGGATAGATGTAATCAGTAGAATGAAGTGACATCCAAGAAGGTAGCTAAGAAGCACGAACACTTCCAAGAAGGTAGTGTGTTCATGTCATACACGTGTGGGGCACCTACACCCTCTTACGCTTGTTGGACATATGTCCAATCAGGGTTGGTGCTTTGTAGACATGATCAATTGAGTCGAACCCACCAAAAAAGGAAGATAATTTGCGTAAAATATCTATATTTTTTTCAAGAAAAATTAAAATAGAGGCGTTGCCAATAAAAAAAGAGGTTTGGACCTTGCTTTTGGATTGCTTGGTCTTTGTTTGATTTGATGTGATGGTGGTTGTTTTGGGTTGATACAAAATGATCACAAAAGGCTATATTTTAAGCACAACATTTTCTACCATTATTTTGGTAATTGGTTGGACAATGCTACCTGATATACATCCATATGGGCTAGGGCCGTGTGTGTTATTTGACCTCTGGTGCTTTGAAGGTTTTGTTCATGTAGAATAGAAATGTTTTACCTCACACTTTGGATCTTTGTTGCCTCACGTGTATACTGAAATTTATTTTACATCGTAATGTTAATGTGTTAACATAACTTTTTGAAAATTGATGTGATATTTTTAAATAAGGGCAATAAATGCCATTGTGGTGATTAACAAACTATGCGTAAATTAGGTATGGAGAAAAAATACTGGATTTGGCACTGTGAATAATGTACCTTTCCACTTAGTAAATATATGTGCTTAGTAGAAACAAGTCATACTAGTGTAATGAAAAAGCACAAGTAAATATCATAAGGTAGTTGTCAATTTCAGCTTTTGGTATTGAAGGGATGCTCTCAAAATCTGTTGTTTTATATTGCAAAATTTTCTCAATTTGATTTGCAGTGAGAAGGTGGGTTGCTCATAAAGAACGTGTTCGGTTGACCTTTGAAGATTCTGCAAGCTGTACTGATAAAGGAGAATTGTTTGCTCATATAGAACGTCATCGGCGGATCTATAATAAAGAAAAATATTCAAGCTTTACTAATGAAGAGTTCGATGAAGAATCTGCAAGCTTTACTAAAGAAGAGTTCGATGTAGAATCTGCAAGCTTTAGCTTTACTAATGAAGAGTTTGATGAAGAATCTGCAAGCTTTACTAATGAAGAAGAATCTGCAAGCTTTACTAATGAAGAGTGAGAAAAGAAATGAAAGAGGAAGAAGTATACGTTGGCAATAGTTGGTGTAGGGGTTCGATTTAGGAGGAAGGACCTTCGCCTGAACTTGTACTTCACTTCCGCTGCTCCGTTCCTCCGCCGATGGACCTGCAACAAGTCACTAAGGCTGGAATAGCCCTGTGACCCTCCGACGATCAAGTTAGATGTAAGGAGAGTTGCTTTTAGGTCTAGGGTTAGGGGAAGATGGCATACCTCTCAAAGATGAATATCCCTTTGTATTTATAGACCTAGGTTAACTTGAGCTCCAAGCCAATGCGTGGAGGTCACGCTTAGGTAACCGCCCTTGGTGACATCATAGATGACGCCACGGGATAAGACGGTTACGAAGCACATGGGCAGATGATCCTTTTCGCCACGTATCGCTCATGGTCCCCTCCTGCTATGCTGCATTCTGCCAACAGTCCCAAACGGAATGCTCACCTCGGTAACTAACCGAAGTGTAAACAGGAGACTTGACTCCGAGCGAGTAAACAGAAAGATATACACAGGCCCATGTCAATATGAGGCCTCGGTTAATGGTGGTCCGGTTATATTACCGAGACGATTACCGAAGCCTCTACAATAGCCCCTCAAGTCCCTGGAGCGTTGCACCTCTGCTTCAGGGTCTTGATCCTATCGTATGAGACATCAGGCCTTGATTTTTCTTTTTAGAGAATAACCGAAGGGTGAAGTTGCTTCGGTAGATTTCGTTCAACCCGCGCCAGAGAAAAGCCACGTGTCAACTGTTGCCGAGATCTCAGAATCAAAAAGCTGCCTCGGCACGTGCCATGCCAGTTGATTGGTACGAAACGTCGCTTCGGTGACACGCGTCAACATGCCTAAGGTCTGAATATCCGGCGCCTGTCTTCGGTGCAGAGTCCTTGATACCAGCCGTTCGATGATAACACATGTCGACGATCTAACGGTTCAATGCACGACGCTTCGTTTCCCGCGCAACTTTCCATCTCTACCAATATAAATAGGAGAGACAGAGGTGAGATCGTCACCCTTTCTCCTGCTTCTGAAGTCGAACCGCCGCCGCCGTGTACTTCCAGCTTTCAGTCGAGATTTCGATCGTTTTGGTTGGTAGATCTTGCACAAACTTCAGGTATGTCGACCTCCTTGCTTTATTCTTCATGTTTTGACCATTGTTTTGAGTTTTTCGCCGTTTTCTTGCACTTGTTACGGCTGAGCAACCGCTCGCCACCGTCTGGTTCAAGGCGGCGCTGGGCTTCTTCAGCGTTGTTCACGCTATTACCGAGGTCTAAACTCATCCCGAGACCTAGATTCATCCCGAGGCCAAAACTCATCCCGAGACCTAGACTCACCTTGATCCCAAGGGAAAGGACTTCTGTTTTTAGAAATTCTTCCGAGAGGGAAACGCCTTTATAGGAAACGATTGTCCGAGGACTCCGGGGAGCGATGACCATTCCGCACCGAGCGCTAGACATTGATTTTTTCCCTGAGCACATAGCTAACGGGTTCTTGTATTCCTTTCCTTGGTTAGGCAGAAGCGAATGGTCATCGAGCTCTCTTCGGACAGTTCCGGTAGTTCAGGTTCTTCTCCTGTTGAAATTCCCGAGGACATTCGCCAGACACTTCGGGAGAGGGCATTCTTCCGGACTCCAATCGACTGCGTTGAACCATTTGAACCCTCGAGAGCTCCTCGTGAGGTGACGACGTTTGACTCCCAAGATATGGAAGCCCCAAGTACCTCGAACCAAGGTCCGGGTCCATTCGCCGATGCCCCCGAGGAGGTACGGGGACGCAGGAGGGCGATGAGGCCATGCCCATACCGAAATCAATACTTTGACGGCTCCTCGGCTTCTTATGCCGAATTTAAGAGGGTATACAGCGTTCCTCATGACGTTGACATTCGGATCTTACCGAACAGCGACCCCAAGGACCTTCCACACCGGGAGGGAGCACTCATATTCCCCTTGATGGCTATCACAGAGGGGGGCGTTAGATTCCCCCTTCATCAGTTTGTCCGAAGGGTTCTCCGAGCTCTCTCCCTCACGTCTTCTCAGCTGACGGTGAACTCCTACCGGATCATCACGAGCATTATAGAGCTGAGGAGACAATATAACCTGACGTTCGGACTCGAGGAGCTTTTCGGTGTATACCTCGTTGGAGTTAACCGGGAGAGCGACCGTCACTACCTCTCCTGTAGGACGGGATACGACACCTTCCTTATCGACCATCTTCCTGACTCGGAAGAGTGGGCGAGTATTTATGTGTCGGTCACCGGGAATTTTATGTTTGGACCCGGGGAGAGCGCGGACACAGCCACCACAGTTCAGTTCGAAACCGGGGCTCCTGGTCGGTAGAAACATCTTCTTAGCTTTATTATGTTTGCACATTTTTCTTTCCTCATTGTATACTGATTCTTCCATTCTCTATCTTTCAGCCGAGGGCATCGTTGCAGAGCTTCGGGCAAGAGCTAACCGAGCGCAAATAACAGCGGCCTACGCAATTCCTATCACGAGTCGGTATGCACCCGATCTGCTCGGATACAAACCGACTTACACCGGTTATTTGAAAAAGAAGCCGAGGCAGCAAGGAGTTTCTCGAGGGGGACGAGGACGTGGCCGAGGAAGAGACCAAGGAAGAGGAGAGGGCGGGAGAGGAGGAGCCGGGGCGACAGAAGACGAAGTTGGTGAGTCTGTTCCCCGAGGCGTGATCCGGGAAGAAATCGACCGGGAGACCCCAGAAAGGACGGGACTTAGTGGAGAGATGACCGGTCGTGGAAGGGAAGTGCTCAACCTTCGGCGCCAAAGGCCACGAGGGCGGGGTGCTGGCGTCAGGGTTGGGTCGCCGGGGGCCGAAAACTCGAGGGTGATCCCTGTTTCTCCTCAGGAGCCGCCGGAGAAGAGGGCTCGCACCGAGGAAGAAGGCTTCGGACAAGGGAGGGGCGGGGAGCCGATCTTGATAGATGAAACAGGGGCCCGAGGAGATGAGGGAGATGTGGAGAGCCGGGGGGGAACCGAGACGGGGACTCGCGTTCCGGCGAGGGAGGTCCCCTGGGCCCCCGAGGTTCGTCACTACTCGGGGCGCCTGATTCATCATGCTGATAGCGCGTCTTCTAACATTGGGACGGCGTTTGGGTTGCTTCGGTCGTGTATTCTTCCGAAGGATGCCCGAGCTGTTGAGGGGTGCACCGTGGATCTGACAGGAGAGATAGCGCAGGCACTTCTGAAAGTAAGTTACTTCTGAAAGTTTCTTTTCTTACTCCTTTGATCGTTTTATTGAAATTTTGATCAATTTTAATTGTGTTGGTAGGCCGGCGCTCGGGTGCTCGCTGTGAACGAACAGTGCCAGGCACGGGAGCAGGAGATGGAGCTGCTGAGGAAGACTCTTGCTCAGAGAGAGGACGACCTGAAAGTGGCGAGGGAGACTTGTGACCTCTACCTAGCCGACTTTCAGCGGTGCGACCGGGAGCGGGTTCTTGCCGAAGCGAAAGCCAAAAAAGCTGAGGAGGATGCTGACACATTGAGGGCTGCTGGGGCTCGGGAGGTCGAGTTTGCAAGGAACAAAGGCTACGATGAGGGCTGGGATGCTGCCGGAGTAGAATATAAGAAGCAGGTCCGGGAGATAGAAGCCGAGCTCTTCAGGGATCGGTTCTTGGACGGACTTCGGTACGGCCACGAGGCCTTGATAAGCAAGCTTACTCTGCCAGAGGGTTCGGAGCTTCGAACCGTGCCTGAGCCCCCTCCTGAAGAGCTCGTGCTACCGGAGGAGGAAAACGAGCAGGTGCCGATCCAGGAGCCCCAAGCGACCGAGGAGCCAGCTGACCTTAGTGCCCCTGTTCCCTGATGAAGCATAGGAACTTTATATTTTGTAACTCTGAAAAAGTACTTTAATTTTTGCTTGAATGGTCGGTTTACTGGACGGCTCCGGACATTTGGAGTTTGCCGTTCCAGGGATTGTAATTGTTTGATACTTGAAGCAGTACCCTTTTTGTTTATTGTTCGTGAATGAATGCTCTTCTTTTCTTGAATGTTTTTATCTTTGAAATGCTTGTTTGATTGGTTTGCTCCTTAGGTTATGATGCCCCTGCTTCGGTGGGACTTAAAAAGTTTGTAGAAACAAGTTTAACCGAAGCATTAACCGAATCGTTTTGCCAAGCATAAAAAAGATGTTTAATCAAGAAAAAGTGACTCGTTCCGAAGCCCCAGCTTAGTAGGACCGAATCAGAACCACTCATTGTAATGAACTTTTGACATTGCACGCCCCTGCTGATTAATAGAAATGAGCCTATCGAGCAGAGGCGGGATGGTATTACTGCTAGGGACGTAGGCCGAGGTCACGAAGTGGTACGGCTTTTGCCATAGGTTAGTGACGCAGCGAGTCCGAACAGAGAGAAATTTTTGATGGGTCGGTGTAAGGGGCTCGGAGAAAAAGGCCGAGTATCCTTACAGCGAGTGACCAAAAATTTAGACGACCGAAGAGGCCCGGGCGACTTGGTGGGAATTTTTCTCCGAGGGTATCACCTATGGGAGAACAATATCCCTGAAGTCGGTATAAAATGGTCCGGGCAAGAATAGGCCAAGTATAAGTAATTTAAACAATCAGTGTACGAATAGTGCCAAAGAGCATTCTCATTAAAATTCGGGGTATTGTCAATACATAAGCAGATTGCCTTCAAAACTTTCTCAAAAGAAAATGCAATGTAATAAGGATAAAACGGGCTTCGGTGGCCGAGCACTATCCGTAGAACTTCTTCAAATTGTTGGCGTTCCATGACTTAGCAATGGGGGAACCATCCAGTTTCTCCAATTTGTAATTACCCGAACCGAGGTGCTTGAGAACTCGGTAAGGACCCTCCCAATTGGGCATTAACTTTCGCTTTTTGGACTTCTCCACCACCTTTTTCCAAACTAGATCGTCAGGCTTAAACGACCGGAGGCGCACGCTTCGGTTGTAACCCTTTGCAACCTCCTGTTGGTATGAAGCGAGCTTTATCCTTGCGTTGTCCCGTTCTTCTTCGGCTAAATCGAGGTCCGAAGCAATGGTGGTGTTGTTGACCGACTCATCAAAATTTTCTGTTCTCATTGTTGGGAGTCCGACTTGGAGTGGGATGACCGCCTCCATTCCGAATGCCAAGGAAAAAGGTGTGCGACCGGTTGATCGCCGAGGCGTCGTACGGTAGCCCCAGAGTACCCTGGGCAGCTCTTCGGCCCACTTTCCTCGCCGTGATTCGAGTCGTCGCTTTAGTCCGGATGAAATTGCTTTGTTTGCCGCCTCAGCCTGTCCGTTGCCCTGGGGGTAAGCCGGAGTGGACGTATCCCATTTGATACCGTATTCGTCAAGCAGAGCCCGGTACTTCTGTCCTGTAAACTGCCCTCCATTGTCAGTAATTATGGCGAACGGCACACCGAAGCGTGAGATGATGTTGCGCCACACAAAGCGGATGACGTCTGTTTCTTCGATGGTTACCAGGGGCTCGGCCTCGACCCATTTCGAGAAATAATCAGTTGCGGTTAAAAGGAACTTGAATCCACCCGGAGCGACTGGGAGCTTTCCAACGATATCCATGCCCCATTGGGAGAAGGGCCAGGGGCTGGTGAGAGGGCTCAGGTCCCGGGCCGGCTGATGGATAATGGGAGCGAACATCTGGCACTTTTTGCAACGCTTGACGAACTCTTCAGAGTCCTTCTTCATTGTCGGCCACCAATATCCCTGAGTGAGGGCTCGGTGGGCGAGCGATCGTCCACCGGAGTGACAACCGCTGTCACCGGCATGAAGTTCTTCGATGATGCCCGGAACTTGATGTGGGTGTGCAACCAATAAGTACGGCCCGGTGAATGATCTTCGGTAAAGCTTGCCGTTGGGATTGAGCCAGAAGAGGGCAGCTTTGTTGCGGAGTCGGTGGGCGTCCTTTTTGTCGGTGGGAAGGGAGTCTTCCCTTAGGTAAAGGACGATTTCATCCATCCAGCTCGGACCGAGCTCTATGTTGAGTACTTCCTTCTGTAGGTTTTCGAGTTCAAAACTGGGCTTGTCAATAGAATTGAAGGAAATGGATCGGTGCCCAGTGCATGAGAATGCCGAAGCGAGACCTGCCAGGGCGTCGGCGTGGGCGTTCTGTTCCCTTGAAATATGCTCGACTCTGATTGCTTTAAAGCGTTGAATGAGCTGGACAGCGGCGCTTAGGTAGGTACGCATGCGGTCATCCCGAGCTTCGTATTCTTCCGAGAGTTGGTTAACCACCAACTGGGAGTCGCTGTAAACGACGAGCTCTTCGATGCCAATGGCTTCGGCAGTCTTGAGTCCGGAGATCAACGCCTCATATTCGGCCTCGTTGTTAGAGGCTGGGAAATTGATGGAGAAGGAGCTTTCGTGCAAGACACCGGAGGGTGAGAGAAGAACGACGCCCGCACCTGCGCCTCGGCTGTTGGATGCGCCATCGACGTACATTTTCCATACATCTCCGTGAAAGAGCTGCCAAGCTGTGCTAGGGTTGGCCTGGAGTACTGCTTCGGTGCTCGGTGGGGGTGCCGAAGCAGATACGTTGGGCGGTGTAAGCTCTGCGATGAAGTCAGCCAGAACCTGAGCCTTTATTGCTGTCCGAGGCTGAAAGTGGATTTCGAAATTGGCAATCTCAACGGCCCATTGTGAAATTCGGTTGGAGAGATCGGCCTTTCGGAGAAGAGATTTGAGGGGGAACTCGGTCAGGATGATGATGCGATGAGACTAGAAATATGGGGCAAGCTTTCGGGAGGCTGAGATTAGGGCGAGCACGAGCTTCTCCAGGGGGAGGTAGCGCGTCTCGGCGGGAGTCATGGTTTTGCTGGAGTAGTAGATTGGCTGGTGCTCCCGACCCTCCTGTCGGACGAGCACCGAGCTGACGGCGTGCGGGGAGACAGCTAGATAGAGGAACAGGTCTTCCTGGTCCCTTGGAGTGACGAGGAGTGGAGCCGTGGAAAGATACTCCTTTAATCGCTGGAGGGCTCGGTCACATTCTTCTGTCCAGTTGAAGCTTCGTCGGCTGCCCTTTAGTAGAGCGAAAAATGGCTGACATTTGTCCGAGGAGCGACTTATAAACCGATTCAGAGCAGCAGCCATCCCGGTTAGACGCTGAACATCGCGCTTGTTGTGGGGAGCCGAGAGCTGATCAATTGCTTGAATTTGGAAAGGATCGGCCTCAATACCGCGCCGGGAGACGAGATGGCCGAGAAATTTGCCGGAGCTAACGCCGAAGACGCATTTCTCGGCATTGAGGCGGAGTTTGTGGCGCTTTAGTATCTCGAAGACTTCGGCAAGGTGGGTTAGATGATCACTGGCACGAAGACTTTTAACCACCATGTCGTCAATGTATGCCAGCATAGTGTCGCCCAGTAATTGCTCGAACATCTTGGTTATCATTCGCTGGAAGGTTGCTCCGGCATTTTTCAAACCGAAGGGCATTACGAGGTAACCGAAGATCCCGTGGGGGGTAATGAAGGCGGTGTTCTCGATATCGCCTTCGCTCATGGCGATCTGGTGGTAGCCCCGGTACGCATCCAAAAAGCTGAGTCGCTCGTGGCCAGAGGTGGCGTCGACAAGCTGGTCGATTCGGGGAAGAGGAAAGAAGTCCTTCGGGCAAGCATCGTTAAGGTTGGAGTAGTCGACACAGACACGCCATTTGCCATTTTTCTTCTTGACTACGACGGTGTTAGCCAACCACTTGGGGTACTGGACCTCTCTGATTGCCCCAGCGTTTAGGAGTCGGTTGACTTCTTCAATGACGGCCTCGGAGTGAATGGGAGAGGACCGTCGTGCCTTCTGTACGACCGGTCGCTTGGCTTTGTCGATGTTGAGCTCGTGGCAGATAAAAGAGGGGTCGAGCCCCGGCATCTCGTAGGGAGTCCAGGCGAACACTTCAATGTTTCGGTTGAGAAAAGCTACCGTCTCATTCCGATCAGTGTCACTAAGTGAGGAACTGACAAGGAAGAAGCGGGAGCCGTCCTCGGTGATTGGGATTGTGGCCACATCTTCGACGGTTTTGTCGTCGGGGGATCTGCCGACGTCCTCCAAAACTGGGGCTTCTGGTGCTTCAATGAGATTCACCCGGGGGGTCTGCTTGGTGCTTCGGACAGCGTTGACGTAGCACTGCTTGGCCGCGGTCTGGTCTCCGTACAGGTCTTCCTGGTGCCCGTTAGTGCCGATGAAACGTACCACTTGGTGATAAGTGGAAGCAATCGCTTTAAGCCTATGCAGCCAGGTTCGACCGACAATGGCGTTGTAAGGGCCAGGGACGTCGACCACCACAAAGTCTATTTCAAGCGTTACCGAGCCGGCACGGACAGGAAGAGTGATCATACCGATGGGCCAGACAGGAGCTCCGTTGAAGTCGATAAGGGGAACTTCGGAAGGACGGAGGTCGGTCTCGGGAATCTTCAGATCCTTGAAAAGGGAGTAGTACATGACTTCGGCCGAGCTGCCCTGGTCTACGAGGACGCGACGGACATTGAAATTTCCGATGCGTAGCGTGACCACGAGGGCGTCGTTGTGGGGAAGTTGGACGCGGTCGAGATCCTTCTCGGTAAACGTTATCGTCCATTTGGAGCCGTCGTCGGTTCTTGGGCGCTTCGGTTCGGGGCCAACTAGCATGACCTGCTTGGAGGAGGAGGCTTCATTCAATTCTGCCCGGATGACTCGAGCGGCTTCGGGGTTCAAGGGACCATGTATGACGTTGATTGTCTGTACCTCTTCTTCGGTATGTGATTCGGTCCTCTGTGTTCGAGCCGTCGTCTTCTCGTGATCGATGAAGTTTCCGAGGTGGCCACCAGCAACAAGCTGTTCCAAGTAGGCCTTGAAGGGCTTGCATGCTGTGGTGAAGTGACCTTGCTCGCTATGGTAGCTGCATCGAACGATGGGATTCTTGATTTTCCCATTTTCGGTTCCGAGTTTTTGATTGGGGAAGGAGAAAAAAGGCTGATCCTTCACTTGATCAATGATCCGGTAGATGGGAATGGTGAAGACGGTCTTTTCGGCGTTGAAGTCACTTGGCTTCGGCCCCCTCCTCGGCGACTGCTTGATCGTGTTGACCTGTTTCTTCGAGGTTGAGACAGGTGCGGGGGCCGGTATGGATACCGAAGTGTTCAACGCTTTTGAACTTGTAGGCTTCCCGATGCCTCTCTCTGCCTTGGACTCGATGAGCTGACACCAGTTCTCGATTCGAGTCATAAGGTCCTTCATAGAGTTCGGCTTATGGCGAGCGAGGTCGTCGTAGACTTGCTCGTCCTGGGATGTGAGACCGAGCTTGAATCCTCGGGCAGAGATGACACCGTCGCAACCTTCTATCTCATTGAACAACTCCCAATAGCGGCCGGCGTACTGCCGAAGCGTTTCGTCGTTCCTCTTACGGAGGGCTAAGAGGGAGTCGATCTCCTTCTCGTGCTTGTTGCTCGTTACAAACCGTGCCATGAAGGCGTCACAGAGGGAGTCGAACGAGGAGATTGACCGAGCCGGGAGTTGATTGAACCAGGTGAGGCCCAGGTTGCCGAGGCTTGCTGGAAACACTTTGCACAGGAAAGCATCGTCCGAGGGTTCATTCCGAAGAAATAGAGACATGACGGTTTTATACTGGACCAGATGAGTGTACGCCTCGGTCTTGCCGTCATATTTGGCGAACTTGGGTTGGGAGAATCCTTTGGGGGGGGTAACTGAGTCGATCTCTCTTGTGAATGGAGAGGTCGAGAGTCGTGCAAGTCGCGCATCGCGATGAGGTCGGATCGAACGGTCGGGGCCGTCTGGACGCTCAGTCGCTGTACGTTTCTTGGGGACGAGTTTGTCCAATCGTTCGTGCTCCTTTCTCATTGGATCGATACTAACCGTTTTTCTGGGAAAACGCTCCTGGCGATGATGTCGGTAGCTATCCCGAGCGGAAGCCTCGAGGCGCTCGGTGACCGGGCTCCTGCTGTTTGCGCCGCCGGGGTGCGAGACGATGGGACTTCTGGCTCGGGGGCCCTTCAGGCGCTCCCGGTATCCTCTAGTCTGGATCTCGACAAGGCCGTCATCTCCCCTGGATGCCCTTGTGAGGCTAGGGGTAGATTCCCGGCCTGTCCTGCCCACAAGGACGGAGTGGGTGGAGGAGGCAGAGACGCTTCCAGCACCGAGCCTGTCAAAGGCCGATGGTCTCCTTCGAAGTTGCGCAGGAGAGCGAGAACGGTCCCTGCGCGATGTTTCTTTTGGGGCTCGTGTGTCCACCGGTCTTGGTGACTCAAGACGATCCTTGACTGAAGGACGGGATCTGTGCTCTAGCAGGTGACCGGCTTCGTGACTGCGTGGGGGGGTGCGACGGTTTGTTCTTCCGCCGCGGCTCCCGGAGGAATGAGATGGGGAGATGAGGAGGTGTTTGATCTCTGCCAACTCGTCTCGGACGTGTCTGTCGCGGTCTACAGTCGTCGTGAGATCATCGATTTTGCGCTCGAGATGGCGGATGTAGGAGTGGAGCTCGGAGGATGGGCCTGCGTCTGGAGCTGATGCTCCGGCGCCAACTCCGATGGATATGTGGTTCTTTCCATGGGCCGCCGCTCCTCCAGAAGCCAGGCTGTGGTCCACGAGGGAACCGAGCCCGTGGGCGGTACCACCGTGATGTGCGTCGTCGATCTCCACCATGTTTGATTCTGGACGTTTTAACGGAGCAGATGGGGGGAAGTGAAAGTTGAAAGGATGGCTAGATCCCCAGCGGAGTCGCCAATTGTAGGGGTTCGATTTAGGAGGAAGGACCTTCTCCTGAACTTGTACTTCACTTCCGCTGCTCCGTTCCTCCGCCGATGGACCTGCAACAAGTCACTAAGGCTGGAATAGCCCTGTGACCCTCCGACGATCAAGTTAGATGTAAGGAGAGTTGCTTTTAGGTCTAGGGTTAGGGGAAGATGGCATACCTCTCAAAGATGAATATCCCTTTGTATTTATAGACCTAGGTTAACTTGAGCTCCAAGCCAATGCGTGGAGGTCACGCTTAGGTAACCGCCCTTGGTGACATCATAGATGACGCCACGGGATAAGACGGTTACGAAGCACATGGGCAGATGATCCTTTTCGCCACGTATCGCTCATGGTCCCCTCCTGCTATGCTGCATTCTGCCAACAGTCCCAAACGGAATGCTCACCTCGGTAACTAACCGAAGTGTAAACAGGAGACTTGACTCCGAGCGAGTAAACAGAAAGATATACACAGGCCCATGTCAATATGAGGCCTCGGTTAATGGTGGTCCGGTTATATTACCGAGACGATTACCGAAGCCTCTACAGTTGGGACATGTAACAGCAATGATGGACACCCTTCCGATTTGATATGTTTGGGTTGTTGGTATTTTATGGACTGCTTTATAATAACTGATGTTATTATGGCCTTTCATTGCGCCTGAAAATCTTGTATCGATGTGTCCTTGCATTGAATACCACATGACCAGATTTCTCTCCTCACCAGCAAGGGACATTCCATTCCTTCTTATTCTTCTTTTTCTTTTCATTCCACCTGGGGAAGATTGAAAATGAGGGAGTGGATGAAGATGAAGTCCGTAAGTTGATCCAGTGGGCCATTGATGCTGCTCGACTCCATCCTTCTCCTCCCACTGACTCTGAGGATCACATTGTCCTGAACACTAAAAAATCATATTGTCTTTTTCCATCTCCCCTTCTTATCAAATACTATTAATGTAACTAAAGTGCTGCAAGAAGTTTTTCATGTGTGTTATCTAATTCTATATTTTTAAGTGTTATGAGTGTCTGCTCTCACCAATGTTCTAAAAGTCACTAGGCGCTAGTCGGGCGTTCTGTCATCTTCAAGCAATTAATTGGATTAATCGGTGCATATTAATTACTCCATCCATTCCCTTTTTAAAATCCAGTATTCCGTTTTGGGTTGTCACTTAATAAGTGTCCATTTTGTAAAATTAGTGGGTAAAAATTGGCACATTTTTCATTATGCCTCTAAAAGTATATTCCATTTTGAAAAGTTAGTGAGTAAAAGTGTAATGATATGTTTCCATAGAGGGAAAGTAAGGAAAGTGGAGGTAAAAATTGCTGTGAAAGGTGTAATGATGATGTTTGGTTGCGTGTCTTTTCCAAAGCACTCAACTCCACTTCCATCAAGACAAACAACTACTCCCATTTAAACAGGTTTAGTACACAATGTTACATGGATAGTATTTCTCACCTTTGGTGATAGCTGGTCTACATTGAATTGTTCCTATCATGCTTTGGCAAACTCTGACTTGTGTTTAAGTGTTGCATAATATTACATTTAATTATTTCTCGCCTATACATAATGTTACTTTAAATTACTTTTCTCCTCCAATATCCCTATTAACATTCAGTTTACTTGGCCTCTCGTAGCCAGGGCCGGCCCTGGTCATAAGCCCACAAGGTCACCCCCTAAGGGCCCCAATTTTGTCCCTATAATAGGGTCCCCAAATAGGTAGATGCATTAATTATTCTATTCTATACATCGCATCTATGTATTAGATACGTGCATGGCACAACCCCATCTAGATCCTTAATGGCATGAGCTCGATTCTTCTCCTCTTTTTTTGTGATCACCAAAAGAGACTTTCATCTTGTCAAGTTAAAATTGAAGTGTTGCTGGTGTGGTTCTTCCCCAAAACCTAAAGGTTCGCCTGAGCAAGCCTAACACTGCACCAGCACAGTACATGTAGTCATTGGTAATATTAGATTGTTAACCACCAACTCATCTAAAAGCTTAAGCTATTAGAGGGAGGGGCAACTTTATTACTTATACCTTCAACACACCCCCTCACGTGTAGCCAGCCTCTATTCTGTAAGCGGGCTAAACACGTGTAGACATCTTAACATTAGGTAGGCGGTGAGGTTCAAACAAAGAATCCGTTGCCTGCTCTGATACCATATTAGATTGTTAACCATCAACTCATCTAAAAGCTTAAGCTATTAGAGAGAGAGACAAATTTATTACTTATACCTTCAACAAGTAACAACTGTGTTTATATAATTACTAACAGTGGGATATAGTTATTGTCTGGTGATTTTTGGTTTGGGTAATTTGGTGTGCCTTCTGGGGCAGTTTTATTTCCTTTTCTGTGGGTGGGGTCTGTTTTCAGGTAGTGAGTCTTTGTCTTTGTTGGTGCAAGATCTGGTCTCGTGGTCGCGGCGCCTTGTGTGCGTTGAGTATACTGCTGGTTCTGTGGTATCATACTGGTTGGTGCTGCAGATGGTGGTGAGTCCTTCTGCCTTGGTACGACACCACTCTCTCAAATACCTTTTGGAATAGCAATGAAGATGTAAACCTGCAATGTTCAATCCTTTTCATTCTGCTGATTTGCTTGTGGAATGCTTGGTTTGGATATCCGGCTTCAATGCTGGAGTGGTGCAGCTAATTACCCATGGTATGCTTTGTGCTTCCTGGATTGGTGCCACTGCAGCTTATTTTGGTCTGATTCTAGTTAACAAGTTCAGATGTTACTCTTGTTTCCTATCATCTGATCATGCATAAGCTTGGTAAAAGCTTGGTCTTGAGTCTTCATTGTTATATGGCAAATACTGTTTTTTTATTAATGGAGAAGAAGTTTTTTTTAATATGGCATATACTGGTGAGTGGTGACAGGCTGTCAAGAATGTGCTCTTGGAGCATGGTTCCTGAATTTGTAGCCAGGACGTTGCGGATGGATGGCTCACTCCTCAACCATGGAGGTTGATCATACTATGCAAATGACATAAGATGTTTTCTGCTAACTTTGATGAGATCCTTTTTATGTACTGATTGGTAGCGCGCCAGGGCTCCGGCTATGATGCTTCCAAGTGGTTTGGGAGCATCGTACTCCCAACTGATGCCAACCATTGGATATTTCAATTCGATCTCAACCGTTAAGTGTTAAAGCCCTTTACCCTCTACCAGCGGTAAATATTTTGAAGGGAATCTCTAAGTGGGCCCAAGTGCTTTACTCTTACAAATGCACTTTAGTTGACCGTAATACCCAAAATGCTTGCAACTATTACAATTATTTTTCGTCCAGTTTATCTTTGGTCAATATATATATCTATATATTTTCCGTCCCCTAACCTTTATGATGCTGGCGATAAAGTATTTTTTTTGGTGTTTAGTAATTTTGTTAATTTCTTATAAAAGTGTGGATTAATTAATCCTCTCAACGGAAATGAATAAAAAAATTACAAAATCCTTGATAAAATTCAAAAAACAAATCGAAAAAGCAAAACTCTATTATTCTTTTTCGAGTTTTTGTAATTTTTTTGACTTATGTCAATTTTTTTCAATTTGTAATTTCATCCCATCAAGACTACTGATTAGTTCAGAATAAATTGACGCAAATCTATCAAAAATTTAAATAAGTAACAAAAGGACAATTTGTACTTAATTAAAATCAAACTCGCCTGAAGAAGTATATTACATCAGTATTTGTTTTGTTGTCTCATCACTTTTTCTCTCTGAAGTCGTCTTCCTCAGAGCTAGTATAGTTTCAATGCCAACTCACTTTTCAGTTGGCTCATTTCTCTGTATAATGCCCAAAAAGGGCTGAACTAGACTGGTCCAATTTTTATGCATATTCCCTACTATTTTGATCATCATTGCTAGAGTCGTCGCAAATGTCAATTGCTACACTCTTTTCTTTTCTATTGAACATTGTCATATATCGCTCAAAATCTGGTCCCGACAGATTGGATCCCAATTAGTGATAAAAATTATTATAGATAGTGATGAAAAAAATTCATACAATATGGTAAGCGTAAAATACATTTTCACACAAACTGTATAAACCTAAATTTTACTAAGGATCACAATTGAATACGTGATTTCAATTAGTAGAAATTATTACCCTAAAAACGTGATTAAATTGTTGTGAAAACTTTGTGATTCCGAGCTTGTTGTCTTTGAATAGGTTGTAAGAGTTAATAATCGCTATCAAAATTAACTTTTTATTGTAGAAAACTCACTAGGTTAACTTCTTGAACTTTATTTGGTTTTGAAAGTTAGAGAGCGATCAATATGCATGGGAGAGTGGATAAGTTTGAAGAGTTTGAGGTAGGTATGAATAAATCTAGTACTATTAATGCCACAATTGGTGGTAGATAAGTAAGACAATGATATTAACTTGGTAATAAAATTACTTTTACAATTTATGAAAACAACAGATTAAACGAATGAGACATTTCAATTTAGTGGTTCATTAGTGGTTACTCCTACATTTGCCAAGTAATCAATGTTAACCATCGAGACTGTTACCCCTTCATTTTCCAATTAATCAATGTTAATGCTTGCGACCAAAGATAGTATTCCTGGGTGTCTAGCCCGAAGCGTAGGGCTCTTAAGTCAGTTGCAGAATAACTCGGTAAGACCGAGATCGATCCACAGGGAGCGATTTATTGGAGTGAAATGCTTAATCGGCCTAAGTGGTGGTTTGTAGCTATAGGTAGCCAACCCTTGGATTTTTGGTGATTGTTTTGCTGAATTCTAGTTAAACTAAAATTATGGTTGCAAGTATTTAAATGATAGGCTCGGGCCAAGGGTTTACACCACCTATAACCTAAATAATTCAATATTCTCACTAATTTACACAATCGAGTCCCACTGGTATTTTGTGTGCTCGACCGAAAGATTATGCTAAGTGTGATTGAATTACTCTATTGAGTTGGTCGAACCCTCAAAAGGACAGCAACCCAATCTTATGCGTGCCAGAGTTAACTGTTACCGCATAATCAAAGGCTTAACACTTTTGAGTTTCGAATTGATTTAAGGAGAAATTCAACCACCTATTCACATACAATTGATTTTAACGGTGAGAATTATCGAATTACTTAGGCCATAGGATGGTATTCACCCCAGGGCAGAGCCTATAATGACTACCCCTCCATTGACAAAGGACTTGCCAAGAAAAGGTTAAAAACTACTAAAAACATAATTACTTATTATTTACGTGAATATGAAAGATCAATACTAGTGCGCGCCAAAAATATGTTTATAACGGAGGTAAGCCAAAGACGTTCCGTTCTCAACCTTTAAGGGATTCGCACTAATATTGACCTTAGATTTAAATTTAGTGTGAGAAACAGTCGAGTAGTTTGCGAATACTCACAACCAAACCTCAATCTTTACTTTTTAAAAATTTAAACTAAGAACTAAACAGTCTAACAACTTGGAAGGAAATCGAAAGGAAAATTACAAAACTACAGTCTTATTCTAGGTAACAAATATTACAATGCAAATTACAAGGGCCAGGCCCTAAATGCTTCCAAAGAGTACTGAGAAAACTAAGAGAAAAAGAGAAGTTCTGGCAAAGGAAAAGGTATGCCAGAGTGAGAAGACTCTCGCATTTTTTGGCTTGAGAGAAGAGAGAGAAAGAGAGAACTCCTATTGATTATCTACGTATATACTTTATCATTCACTAGTTGGCTACTTTTATAGGCAACAAACAAAACAAAAAAAGGAGAAGAAAAAGTAAGAAAAGAGGGGCTTGTTGCTGGCAGCCAAGTCAAGGCATATTAATGCCATATACTGCATCATACTATGCAATTCCATTAGGGAATGACTTCGGTGTCCCCGGTTATTTTGGGGACACCGTAATTTTTGGCATAACAAAACCATTATGAGTATAACCAAAACCTATCATGAGCATAATCAAAACTATTATGAGCATAACAGAACCATAGCAAAGCATAACTTGTCTGTTATGCCATGGTTGGGTTTGGTTATGCCTTGGTTGGTTTTTTGGATATTCCTTGGTTATACCTTATTTGGGTTTGGTTATGCTTGTAATGGGTTTTAGTTATGCTCATAATGGTGAAATTATGTCAAAAATTACGGTGTCCCCAAAATGACTGAGGACACCATAGCATCATATATTGCATTATCATGCATAACATATTATAATAATATTTATGATAATATCTATTTGTCTTCATCTAGCCATTCTTTTCCTGGCACATAAAAGTGAAGTTTTCAAAGTTGCACTTCCAATTCCGTACGTGTAGAAGATGAAACAAGAGGCACACGGGACGCGCATTGTTCTGTGATGCTCGTGACTCTTCTTTTTAACGTTATCCGATAGGGATCTAAATACAGTTAAAATTCTTATTTTTATTTGGACTTTATGATGATGATATTGGCGTCATTTTTGCGCGCTTGAGTGGGCGGGCCAACTTGGATGTCAACAGCAACACTTTATCGTAAATTACCCGAAATTAGGAGAAACATACCTTATTTGTAATATCATCTAAAATATTCAACAATAAACATATTTATATAGAAAATGAGATATATTAAGCACAATAATATACAATATTGTGTGCTTATCAGTTAACCGCCGAGTAATCAATTTTGAATTTTGCTAATTGTGTCATTTGAATGATTGAAATAGATAAATCACTAGTTTAACAATTAATCAGTCTACTTTAGTTAATTGTATTAATCTTCACTATCAAAATCTGATCCAGACAAATATGCTTACCACAAATTCTATATTACTTACGGTATGGCAAACAAAATTATATTACCTACGGAGAGTACCTATCATTTCCATAACCATACTTACCACAAATACAAGGTGTTTTACTAAATTCTGGATATGCTTACCACGAATACGGAGAACTTATTCTTCAGATACTTTCTAAATGCGGTTTTCATCCATAGTAAAAATACCATAAAAAGTGGTATGTATAGCCATAAGCAATGGTAAGTATAACCATAAAAAACGTATAAATCTGGGAAGTTTCATTAGATTATTAGACATTTATTTGAGATTCTTCAACTTATGATCTTTCGGTAAGTTGGTGCGAGATAATAATCATAACTAAATTCAGTTTGTTCTTGAAAAAAACTTACTTGGTCAGCTTCTTTAAGTTGTCATGGAGTTTCTTCTTAAATCTTCATTTTTTTTTGGACAAGAGGATAGATGAATGTGAGTTAGAAGAGTTAGAGTGAATAAATTTGCAGGGTTTACGGTAGGTATGGAGAAACATAGTACCACTAATGCCATAATTGGTGGTAAATAAATAAGACAATTGGCAAAACGTGATCAGTTTACGTGGTAAGACTGGTTTAAATATATAGTCGTTTTGCCCTTATTTCATGATAAGTATTGTCAATCACGTGGTAAGTGTTATCAATGAATATTAGTTCATCGTAAAAATTCAGCTTTTGTGGTATCTCTAGCCTTATGCTTTGGTAAGTAAGCATTATTCTATAGTAAGTATGACATTAATGATTGGTAGGTATACATTTATGTATCATCATTAATGTCATAGTACCTACCACATTAAATTTTATTTGGATCTACTTGTATTACTTTTATGATAAATTAAATAAAAATATTTATATAATAAAATTACTTTTAAAAAAGGATCAAATAAATGAGATATTTCAATTTATTGGTTCATTAATGATTACTCCTACATTGGCCAAGTGATCAATGTTAACCACAAAGACTGTTACTCCTTCATTTGCTAAGTGATCATTGTTAACCATCAAATAACCATTTTTGAAATTTTCTAATTGTGTAACTTGAAGGATTGAAATAGATAAGTGTGTGGTTAAGCAATTAAAAAATTAGTCAGCCTACTTTTGCCAATTATATTAATTTTCACTAATCACTATCAATCAACATCATTGTTAACTACCACATCTGTCAAATATGATCTTAATCGATTCAAATCATTTAATCAATTGGCTGAACATATAATCAGATCAATCAATTACAAATGAATCAATTCTCATTGATTGATTGCTGCCAAGTACATTAGTATCAACACTATTAGTTGTTAGATTTCCAAAATATATTATATTGATAACTATAAACTATACTAATGTAATTGAAT
Source organism: Rhododendron vialii (assembly GCF_030253575.1). Lineage (NCBI taxonomy): Eukaryota > Viridiplantae > Streptophyta > Magnoliopsida > Ericales > Ericaceae > Rhododendron > Rhododendron vialii. Next base: position 33,946,763 of record NC_080561.1, on the reverse strand, counting down.
AGCCCAATTTCATTAAATACTACTATAAATTCAATTGAGAATCCTACAAAATTATTAAATAGCTAAATATATTTATCGTTCAATTTTGTTGTAACAATCAACTTATAGTGTTATTTTATAATATATATTAACTAAATTTGTAAGCTATCAAAATATTAAATAAATATCTTGTTTTTTCCATAATATTTAAAACTAAGTTACTTAAATATATCTATAATAAATGATTATTTGAAAATTAATTAATTAAATACATTTATAATGTCATTTGGAAATTATGGAAATATTTTTCAAATTTTTATATTTTCATAACAAATTAAAATTTTAAACTAGATTTATAAACGACCACCATTTTTTAGATAATTCTTCTAATATATAAATCTCTAAAATCTGCAAATTTTTCTGCCAAAAAATAGGGTACTTTTTTTTTTTTACTTAATGGTAACTTGTTACCTGACCAACCGGTTGTAGTAAGTGTTGCCTATTTGTGTGATAAGTGTTATCTTATACAATGGTAAGTGTTGTCTTAGTTGGTGATAAGTGTTGTCTGTTCCTGTGGTAAGTAATTCTCCATTTTTTTGGGTCAAAATCACCTTGTTTTTAACAAAAACACCTTACTTTTAGTTTTTGGTTTTGATTTTGATTCAAGAGCTGTGATTTATCTATTTTCAATCCAAAGGCTGTAATTCATTGGGACTTGGGAGTATGGTGCTCTCGTGCCACTTGGAGCATCACATAAGTTTTGAGCTTGCCAGGGGAGAGTTGTTGGGTTTGAAAACTTTTTGCTTTGGTGTGTCTTTTTTCTTCATTTGCTTCTCTCCTTTCTACTTTTTCTGCTACTTCATTCTATCCTATATATAGTTGATTGCAAATTGAAAGCGCACAATCCAAATTGTATCAATCTTCAATCATCAAAACAGGTACGCTTCCAACAACAAATTAGAACCCATCTTACCCATATCTCCTCATGATCATCACCGGTCATCTGCATCGACTCAGATTCAGGGGGGAAAATATTTCGATTTTATACTTTGTGTGGGAAATTTGAATGATATCATGTATAGGTTACTGAATTAGCTGGTACTTAACCAAATGGGTCTTGCTCAGTTGGAACTCTTAAATCTCATTAAGAGATCAAGAGTTCGAATCACTCTCCCCACCTGCGTGTGGATGTTTATTGGGATTGTTTATCTCCTTAAGGTGGCTATTAGTTGGGTTGAGCTTATTGCGATTGTGAAATTGTTTCGATGTAATTCTGATACTTGCACTCTCCTACTGCATGTAACTGTAATAGGAAAAAAAAAAAGAATTAGCTGATACTTGTTTGTCCTTGTCCCTTGCAGCTATAGGAATAAGGCTTCTGTGTAATAGCTTCGATGATTTATCACGTGTTCTTGAGCTTTAGAGGTGAAGACACCCGCAAGACCTTCACCGACCAACTTTATACCGCTTTGTCGGGTGCAGGTTTTCTCACGTTTCGAGATGATGATGGGATTGAGAGAGGTCAAAATGTTAAGTCAGAACTGGACAAGGCTATAAAAGAAGCAAGGAGTTCAATAGTTGTGCTTTCCAAAGACTATTCTTCTTCCGGATGGTGCCTTGATGAACTCGTGATGATCCTCGAACGCAGGAGGACATCATCGGGGGCCGGGCATGTAGTTTTACCTGTCTTCTATGATGTGGATCCCTCACAAGTTAGAAAGCAAACAGGGAGCTTCGGAGAGGCATTCTGTAGACACGAAGAGCGATTAAATGCGGAAACCAACGAAAGTAAAAAGGAGTACTTGAGGGAAAAGGTGCAATTATGGAGGGGAGCACTTAGAGAAGTTGCTGATCTTGCGGGGATGGTCTTGAAAATTCAAGCTGACGGGTAATTATCTCCTGAATTCCTCACTTTGACATTATTAGTAAATATATTCATCATTGATTTCCTTTATGAGAATGTGAAAAAATTTAAGCAACTAACAAAATTTGAAGCAGAAGAGAGAGGTTTGCAAATAAAATAACTGAATCTGTTGATTTCTTGGGCAATTTTGGCATAAAAATAGTGACTTGGCTTCAGAATATGGAAATACCAGCATTGTGAATCCATAATTGATCTCCTTCCATATACTAGAATAGAAGATAGTTGTCAGCTCATACAAGCATTAGCATTAGCCTTTGCCCATAAATATCACATTTATGGCTATTTAGTGGACAGTTGTTTGCGTGGGTAGTTCAAGTTTGATTTTATCTTTGACGAACTGTTCTGCCTTTAACAAATTAATTCCACAAGGAAATGAGTAGTTAAATGTTGTAATGGTTTTTCATAACAGTCCTTGCTTGGTAGCTAGCCTATTTGTTAGTTATAAATTACATTATGTCACAATGCATTTGTAATCATTTCTTCTTATCAATTTGGACAAGACCATCTGGCATCTCTATTTGCTAAATTGTCTCTTTTTTTTTTCTTGTTCAGTATTATTTTCATTCGTGACAAGCTTATTGTGCTTTACTCTCCATTTAACTTTGTAGGCATGAGTTGAAATTTATCCAGGACATTGTAAGAGTGATTGGGAATAAATTGAACCGACCAGTTTTACACGTTGCCCACAACCTTATTGGAATTCAATCTCGAGTCAGAAACATCAATTCATGGTTACAGGATGAGTCCAATGTTGGGATAGCAGTGATTTATGGGATGGGTGGAATAGGCAAGACAACTATTGCCAAATTTGCTTATAATTTAAACATTGAAAGATTTGAAGCTAGTAGCTTTCTTGCAAATATTAGAGAAATTTCAGAAGGACCTGAGGGTTTGGTTCATTTACAAAGGCAATTTCTTTCAGACATTTTAAAAAGAGGGAAGGAAAAAATACGGTGTGTTGATGAAGGAATCAGTAAGATTAAAGATGTCATTTGTTGTAAAAGAGTTCTTGTAGTTCTTGATGATGTGGATGACCGAGCCCAGTTTGACGCCTTAATCGGAATGCGTGATTGGTTTCATCCAGGGAGTAAAATTATCTTAACCACCAGGAACATTCATCTGTTGAAGGCTAATGAAGTTGATGAGTCATTTGAGGTGGTGGGATTAGATTCTTATGAATCATTGGAGCTTTTCAGTTGGCATGCCTTTGGACAAGGCCATCCCATTGAGGGTTTCACTGAGCTTTCGCAAAGGGTAATACAACACTGTGGAGGGCTTCCTTTAGCCCTTCAAGTTTTGGGTTGTTCTCTATCTGACCATAGCTTAGACATATGGAAAAACACATTGCAGAAACTGGCAGCTATTCCCAATTCAAAAATCCTTAAAAAGTTGCAAATAAGCTATGACTATCTAGATGAAAATGACAAGGAATTGTTCCTCCACATTGCTTGTTTCTTTATTGGAAAGGGCAAAGATTTCATAGTAAGAATTCTGGATGATCTCTACCCAACAGTTGGGATTCAAACTCTCATTGACAGATGTCTGTTAACTATTAATGGACACAACAAGTTGATGATGCACCAACTTCTCCAACAAATGGGAAGAGAAATTGTTTGCCAAGAATCACCCAAGGAGCCGGGTAAACGTAGCAGATTGTGGCACTATAAGGATTCCTTTAAAGTATTGAGTGAAAAAATTGTGAGTAACACGCTTCTTGTTTTCCAGTTTTAAGTTTTTTTGTTCGTGGAGGTTCTATTCTAAGCCTGAATAGTTTCTCTTATCAGGGAACAGAAACAATTGAGGGCCTCTACTTTGACATGCATCATGTGTTGGAGGAAGATCGTCATCATGTGCTGGAGACAGATTCTCGGTTAAGGGAAAATTTTGGTTTTAGTAATGTAAAGCGTCCCCGCTTCGAAGAACTTAATCATGAATCATTGTCTTCTGAACAAGGCTATTCATTGAAACGGCGTTGTCTTAGTTTGTTCATTTGGCGCTCAACAAACAATGTCGGAAGAAGTTCAGATCAGGTGGGGTTGAGGACTGATGCATTTACAAGGATGCACAATCTTAAATTGCTCCAGCTCAATAATGTAGAAATCAAGGGAAGATACGCAAATTTCCCTGGAGGATTAAGATGCTTGACTTGGCATGGCTTCCCTTTAACATCCATACCTACTGAGTTTTCTCTAAAGAGACTGGTTTCTCTTGACTTGCGCTATAGCAAATTGGAGCAAGTTTGGAAGGGAGAAATGGTATGATTCAAACCCTCTTCCCCCACCACACCCCCCGTTTTTTTCTTTCTTTCTTATACTTATTTTCCCTTTGAGGATCAACATATGAATACTTGAATCATTTTATGTTTTTTTTTTTTTTTGTCTATGTTACACAGTTTCTGACATCATTGAAAATCCTCAATCTCAGTCATTCCCATGGCCTCAAGAATACCCCCAAATTCACTGGACTCCCTAATCTCGAGAAATTGGTCCTTAAGTATTGCATAAGTTTGGCAGAGGTTCATGAATCGATAGGGGAATTAGAGAGTCTTGTTTTGTTGAATCTCAGAGGCTGCAAAAATCTTAAGAAGCTTCCCTGTGAAATTGGTCATTTAACATCCCTAGAAAAACTCATTCTCTCTGGTTGTTCAAACCTTGATCAGTTGCCTGCAGAGCTCGGACAGATGAAATCCATAACAGTGCTCCATGCAGATGGAATTTCCCAAGACATTTGTAAGGATGGATCATGGACTTCCCTCGTCTGGTCTTTGGTATTGAAATCGAGAAAAAGTCCAAAAACATTGCCTTCTTTACCTTGCTCACTTGTAGAATTAAGTCTTTCAAACTGCAATCTGTCAAGTGATGATCTTGCGAAATCTCTTGGGAGCTTCTCTGTGTTGAAGGACTTGAATCTGAGTGAGAATCCGATTTCCCACTTACCAGAGAGCATCAAAGGTCTTACTGTGCTCCAATCACTTAAGCTAAACTATTGCACAAGACTCCAATTGCTGCCTGAACTTCCAATGACTTTAAAAAGGTTGGAGTTATACTACTGTATTTCACTGGAAAGGATCACAAATCTTCCTAACCTGTTGACATCTTTAGATTTTGACATGTATCGTTGTAAAGTAGTTTGGGTTCAGGGGATGTTCAAGTTAGAGCCCATTGGAAATGTTGATGCAGAAATCATTAACGAGATGGGCTTATCATCTGAGTTGGAGGCCATGGGAAGCCTTGAGGTTGAATTGTATAACCCGTTGTATGCCCCGTACAGATCCAGAATGAAGGGTTCAATTCAGGTGCTCTCTCTCTCTCTCTCATTAATTTTGTATCCATAGTTGCTAATGCCCAATGTATTGTTAATATTAACGTCAATACCATGGCTCAGGTACTACATGAATGTGGTATATACAACATATTTCTTCCAAGGAGTGAGGTGCCTGCTGGCTGGTGCAGTAGCTATAAGAGAATGGGGTCCTCGATAACATTCAACGTGCCTTCACTTCCTAATCTCAAGATCCAAGCCTTGAAGATATATGTTGTCTCTTCATGTTTCTGTGATTATTACAAGATCTGTTATCCCAATTTGTTCGACTATATCACACTCAACAATATGACCAAGGGTCTGAAGTGGGCCTACAGCCCATTGTTCAGATGCATTCCTTCAGATGACTGTATGATGGTATGGTTAAGCCATTGGAAGATTGGGAATCACTTAATATTGGAAGCTGGTGATGAAGTGAATGTGTCAGCGGGCTTACAAGAGGACTGTTGTTTGGTAAAGGAAATTGGAGTTAATGTTGTGTATGATGAGCCTGAAGAGAAGGGTAGCCAACACCATAAAGCCTATTCTCATCATCAAAATGTCACCAATGTTGGAGATCTATCAGCATATCAATTGAGACCAGGCTATTACCATCTATGCCATTATGGTAACCATCAAACATACCACCGAAATGGTATTGTAGGTAAATCTGAAAAGATTATATTTGGGGAATCTGAAGATATTGCAGGTGATTTTACATTTCGATTGGATAGATATAATCAGTAGAATGAAGTCACATCCAAGAAGGTAGCTAAGAAGCACGAACACTTCTAAGAAGGTAGTGTGTTCGTGTCATACACGTGTGGGGCACCTACACCCTCTGACGCTTGTTGGACATATGTCCAATCAGGGTTGGTGCTTTGCAGACATGATCAATTGAGTCGAACCCACCAAAAAAAGAAGATAATTTGCGTAAAATATCTATATTATTTTTTCAAGAAAAATTAAAATAGAGGCGTTGCCAATAAAAAAAGAGGTTTGGACCTTGCTTTTGGATTGCTTGGTCTTTGTTTGATTTGATGTGATGGTGGTTGTTTTGGGTTGATACAAAATGATCACAAAAGGCTATATTTTAAGCACAACATTTTCTACCATTATTTTGGTAATTGGTTGGACAATGTTACCTGATATACATCCATATGGACTAGGGTCGTGTGTGTTATTTGACCTCTGGTGCTTTGAAGGTTTTGTTCTTGTAGAATAAAAATGTTTGACCTCACACTTTGGATCTTGTTGCCTCTTGTGTATACTGAAATTTATTTTACATCATAATGTTAAGGTGTTAACATAACTTTTTGAAAATTGATGTGATATGTTTAAATAAGGGCAATAAATGGCATTGTGGTGATTAACAAACTATGAGTAAATTAGGTATGGAGAAAAAATCCTGGATTTGGCACTGTGAATAATGTACCTTTCCATGTAGTAAATATATGTGCTTAGTAGAAACAAGTCATACTAGTGTAATGAAAAGGCACAAGTAAATATCATAACGTTGTTGTCAATTTGAGCTTTTGCTATTGAAGGGATGCTCTCAAAATCTGTTGTTTTATATTGCAAAATTTTCTCAATTTGATCTGCAGGGAGATCGTGGTCTACTGATGAAGAACGTGCTTGGTTTATTGATGAAGAATCTGCACGCTTTACTAATGAAGAGTGAGAAAAGAGATAAAAGAGGAAGAAGTATACGTTGGCAATAGTTGGGACACGTAACAGCAATGATGGACACCCTTTCGATTTGATATGTTTGGGTTGTTGGTATTTTATGGACTACTTTATAATTACTGATGTTATTGTAGCCTTACATTGCGCTTGAAAATCTTGTATCGATATGTCCTTGCATTGAATTCCACAAGACCAGATTTCTCTCCTCACCAGCAAGGAGGTTCTATTCCTTCTTTTTCTTCTTTTTCTTTTCGTTCCACCTGCGTTCTCAAGAAAACTGATAGGGGGAAGATTGAAAATGAGGGAGTGGATGAAGATGAAGTCCGTAAGTTGACCCAGTGGGCCATTGATGCTCCTCGACTCCATCCTTCTCCTCCCACTGACTCTGAGGATCATATTGTCCTGAACACTAAAAAAATCATATTGTCTTTGAACAATCTAGCATGAAGTACTGCCCTTTCCATGTTAAAAATCATGCTGTAGATATGGTCCTGAACCTCGACTAAACCACTTTGGTTCGTTTTCATCTCAATTTTGCCTTCAAGAAAAGAAAAACAACAGAGTGCTTTCCATCTCCCCTTCTTATCAAATACTATTAATGAAACTAAAGTGCTGCAAGAAGTTTTTCCTGTGTGTTATCTAATTCTATATTTTTTAGTGTTATGAGTGTTTGCTCTCACAGGAATAATTCACATCTGATATGAAAAAGATTGTCAAACTCGACACGGCACCTCAACTACTGCCAGCCATAGTCGCACTTTGTTGGGGAAAGAAATTCACTGGGTAATCTCTTTCTGTCTCTTTTGCAGTTTGATTGATTTTTAAGCTACATAGCTACTAGATTATGGCTACTGAAAATTTCATGTGGTTGGTCCTTTGATGTTTTACATTGGACTTCTAATCTCTTTCAGAATATCTGTGCTCCTTATTGTTTGATGCCTCGTTTCATCTTGTTTTGATGTTTTGCCGGGTCTTATTGTTAGAGCATTGAGATTTTTTTGGTTAATGGAATCCGTAAAGAAGGGGAAAAATGGCCAAATTTAGGAAAGAAAGTGCTCCAATCACTAAACCTAAGTGAAATTACAATGTAATCGATTTTTCCCCCGTACCACAACCATGAGTGCAATTACCCTAACATCAAACCAATGACCATGTGGCGATGTGCAACGCACTTGGCCTAAAACTAGTGTTAGGATATTTAAATTACTTCGAAAGGCTGACATTGCTCGATGATCGACTTGAACTTGAAACCTCATCTCATTGGCACAGAAGTGTCCACTCATGACCACTTGGCCAACAGCCCAGGTCAAGTGCCTTGGTTGTGTGTCTTTTCCAAAGCACTCAACTCCACTTCCATCAAGACAAACAACTACCATTTAAACAGGTTTAGTACACAATGTTACATGGATAGTATTTCTCACCTTTGGTGATAGCTGGTCTACATTGAATTGTTCCTATTATGCTTTGGCAAACTCTGAATTGTGTTTAAGTGTTGCATATGTTACATTGAATTATTTCTCGCCTATACATAATGTTGCTTTAAATTATTTTTCTCCTCCAATATCCCTATTAACATCCAGTTTACTTGGCCTCTCGTGGCCAGGGCCGGCCCTGGTCATAAGCCCACAAGGCCACCGCCTAAGGGCCCCAATTTTGTCCATATAATAGGGTCCCCAAATAGGTAGATTCATTAATTATTCTATTCTATACATCGCATCTATGTATTTTAGACGTGCATGGCACAACCCCATCTAGATCCTTAATGGCATGGTCTTAAAAAATCAAGGTGACGGGTAATTATCTCATGAATTCCTCACTTTGACATTATTACTAAACATATTCATCATTGATTTCCTTTATGAAAATGTCAAACAATTTAAGCAGTTAACAAAATTTGAAGCAGAAGAGAGAGGTTCGTGAATAAAATAACTGAATCAGTTGATTTCTTGGGCAATTTTGGCATAAAAATAGTGACTTGGCTTCAGAATATGGAAAAACCAGAATCGTGGATCCGTGATTGATCTCCTTCCATGTACTAGAATAGAAGATAGTTGTCAGCCGGTAAAAGCATTAGCATTAGCCTTTGCCCATAAAATATCACATTTGTGGCTATTTTAGTGGACAGTTGTTTGTGTGGGTAGTTCAAGTTTGATTTTATCTTCGATAAACTGTTATGCCTTTAACAAATTAACTCCACTAGTAAATGAGTAGTTAAACGCTGTAATGGTTTTTCTTAACAGTCCTTGCTTGGTTGCTACTATTTGTTAGTTATAATTACATTATGCCACAATGGATTTGTAATCATTTCTTCTAAACAATTTGGACAAGACCATCTGGCATCTCTATTTGTTAAATAGTCTTTTTTTTTTTGTTCAGTATTATTTTCATTCGTGACAAGCTTATTGTACTTCACTCTCCATTTAACTTTGTAGGCATGAGTCGAAATTTATCCAAGAAATTGTAAGAATGATTGGGAATAAGTCAAACCGACCAGTTTTACACGTTGCCCACAACCTTATTGGAATTCAATCTCGAGTCAGAAACATCAATTCAAGGTTACAGGATGAGTCCAATATCGGGATAGCAGTGATTTATGGGATGGGTGGAATATGCAAGACAACTATTGCCAAATTTGCTTATAATTTAAACATTGAAAGATTTGAAGCTAGTAGCTTTCTTGCAAATATTAGAGAAATTTCAGAAGGACCTGAGGTTTGGTTCGTTTACAAGGGCAATTTCTTTCAGACATTTTAAGAAGAGAGAAGGAAAAAATATGGTGTGTTGATGAAGGAATTAGTAAGATTAAAGATGTCATTTGTCGCAAAAGAGTTCTTGTAGTTCTTGATGATGTGAATGACCGAGCCCAGTTTGATGCCTTAATTGGAATGCGTGATTGGTTTCATCCTGGGAGTAAAATTATCTTATCCACCAGGAACATTCATCTGTTGAAGGCTAATGAAGTTGATGAGACATTTGAGGTGATGGGATTAGATTCTTATGAATCATTGGAGCTTTTCAATTGGCATGCCTTTGAACAAGACCATCCCGTTGAGGGTTACACTGAGCTTTCACAAAGGGTGGTACAACACTGTGAAGGGCTTCCTTTGGCCCTTCAAGTGTTGGGTTGTTCTCTATCTGCCCATAGCTTAGACATATAGGAAAACACATTACAGAAACTGGCAGCTATTCCCAACTCAAAAATCCTGAAAAAGTTGCAAATAAGCTATGACTATCTAGATGACCATGACAGGGAATTGTTCCTTCACATTGCTTGTTTCTTTATTGGAAAGGGCAAAGATTTCATAGTAAGTATTCTAGGTGATCTCTACCCAACAGTTGGGATACAAACTCTCATTGACAGATGTCTCTTAACCATTGATGGAGACAACAAGGTGATGATGCACCATCTTCTCCAACAAATGGGAAGAGAAATTGTTCGCCAATAATCACCCAAGGAACCGGGTAAACATAGCAGATTGTGGCACCATAAGGATTGCTTCAAAGTATTGAGTGAAAAAACTGTGAGTAATATGCTTCTTGTTTTCCAGTTTTAAGTCAGCGCGTGGAGGTTCTGTTCTAATCCAAAATGGTTTCTCTTATCAGGGAACAGAAACAATTGAGGGCCTCTACCTTGACATGCATCACGTGTTGGAGGAAGATGGTCATCATGTGCTGGAGAAAGATAGTCGGTTTACGAAAAACTTCCGTGTTAGTAATATAAAGTGTCCCCGCTTCAAATCAGAGGGGGGATTGGGTTTCAAATCTCTGAAAATGTGGAACAAAGCCTCCATGTTAAGGCACCTATGGGCTTTAAGCAAAAAGGAAGATACTTTATGTGTCCAGTGGGTGCATAGCTATATCATCAAACATCACAACATCTGGTACATGCCTATCCCCATCGAATGTTCTTGGACAATTAGGAAACTTATGAAGTTAAGAGATTTGGGTCAGCTCTTTGTTAAACACACTATAGGCAATGGCAAGTCTACCTTCCTTTGGCTGGACAATTGGCACCCAAAAGGCCCTCTGTACAAACTCTTTGATGATAGAACTGTGTCCAGGCTTGGCTCATCCCTTTATGACAAAGTCAGTTCTGTAATTGAGCATGGTGCTTGGCATTGGCCTAGACCACGCAATAGGGTCATTCAGCTGATCCAATCCTCCACCCCTACCTCTCTTCTTCCTCTTGGGGACGGTAAGGATGTGGCCACTTGGACTTGCTCCCCTTCAGGTAGCTATTCAACTAAACATACTTGGGAAGCTATCAGAAACAAGAATCCTAAGGTAACCTGGTCTTCTCTTGTTTGGTTTTCTCAAAATGTTCCTAAATGGGCTTTTATCTTGTGGATTGCTTGCCTTCACAAGCTGCCCACCAGAGATAGACTAAAGTGATGGGGTATGCCTATTGACCCTCATTGTATCTTATGCTTGCAACATGATGAAACTGCCAATCACCTTTTCTCTGAATGCTCCTACTCTAGTCATATTTGGCAGTCTATATTGACCAAGTTTCAAACTATTAGAAGTTCTGGGAACTTTAATATGGAACTGGATTGGATTTTGGCTCACTGCAAAAGTAACTCATTTCAAGCTCTTCTTATCAAGCTGTCCTTTGCTGCAGCAGTGTACCACATTTGGCTTGAGAGAAATTCTAGGGTATTTGGTGGAAGACTGCGGAGCTCTGAAATAGTTTTTGCTTGCTTAGAGGAAAATCTGAGGCTTCGAGTTTCTACCTGGAAACATTTTCCAAACTCAGTGGAAAATGCAAGGCTATGTCAACTTTGGAATCTTCCTATTAGAATTCTGCAAACTCCCCCTCATTAGAGTTTTGATTCTTTCCTGCAGATTGTTGTAGGTTTCCCATGTATTGGTTACCTTTGTTTCTGGGTTTTCCCACTGGTTTTCTTGGTTTTTGGTTATAAAATGCATCAATTGCCAAAAAAAAAAAAAAAATGTGTCCCCGCTTCGAAGAACTTAATCATGAATCATCATTTGCAGAACAAGGCTATTCACTGAAACAGCGTTGTCTTAGTTTGTTCATTTGGCGCCCAACAAACAATCTTGGAAGAAGTGCAGATCAGGTGGAGTTGAGGACTGATGCATTTACAAGGATGCACAATCTTAAATTGCTCCAGCTCAATAATGTGGAAATCATTGGAAGATACACAGACTTCCCGGGAGGATTAAGATGTTTGACTTGGCATGGCTTCCCTTTAACATCCATACCTGCTGAGTTTTCTCTGAAGAGACTGGTTGGTCTTGACTTGCGCTATAGCAAATTGGAGCAAGTTTGGAAGGGAGAAATGGTGTGATTCAAAACACCAACCCCCCCCCCCCCCCCCCCCCCCCACACACACACACACACACACACACCCTTTTTTTTTCCGTCCTTTTACTTATCCTTTCTTTTGAGGATCAACATATGACTATTGGAAACATCTTATGTTTTCTTTTTTTGGTCTATGTTACAGTTTCTGACATCAGTGAAAATCCTCAATCTCAGTCATTCCCATGGCCTCAAGAATACCCCCAAATTCACTGGACTCCCTAATCTCGAGAAATTGGTCCTTAAGTATTGCATAAGTTTGATAGAGGTTCATGAATCGATAGGGGAACTAGATAATCTTGTTTTGTTGAATCTCAGAGGCTGCAAAAATCTTAAGAAGCTTCCCTGTGAAATTGGTCATTTAACATCCCTAGAAAAACTCATTCTCTCTGGTTGTTCAAAGCTTGATCAGTTGCCTGCAGAGCTCGGACAGATGAAATCTTTAACAGTGCTCCATGCAGATGGAATTTCCCAAGACATTTGTAAGGATGGATCATGGACTTCCCTCGTCTGGTCTTTGGTATTGAAACCGAGAAAAAGTCCAAAAACATTGCCTTCTTTACCTGGCTCACTTGTAGAATTAAGTCTTTCAAACTGCAGTCTGTCAAGTGATGATCTTGCGAAATGTCTTGGGAGCTTCTCTGTGTTGAAGGACTTGAATCTGAGTGAGAATCCAATTTCCAGCTTACCAGAGAGCATCAAAGGTCTTGCTGTGCTCCAATCACTTAAGCTAAACTATTGCACGAGACTCCAATCGCTGCCTGAACTTCCAATGACTTTAAAAAGGTTGGAGTTATCTGACTGTATTTCACTGGAAAGGATCACAAATCTTCCTAACCTGTTGGCATCTTTTGATTTTGATATGAATGATTGTAAAGTAGTTGAGGTCAGGGGATGTTCAAGTTAGAGTCCCTTGGAAATACTGATGCAGAAATCATTAACAAGATGGGCTCATCATTTGAGGTGGAATTAAGTAACCTGATGTGTATCACACGCCCATCAGGAAAGAGGAGTGCACTTCTGGTGCGCTCTCTCTCTCTCTCTCCATTAATTTTGTAGCCATAGTTTTTAAGTGCCCAATCTATTGTTAAATATTATTGTGGATACCATGGCTCAGGTACTATATGAATTCGGTATATACGACATATTTCTTCCCAGGAGTGAAGTGCCTGCTGGTTGGTGCAGCAGCAATAAGAGAATCAAAAGTGCTACACACACAATGGTTGTGTAAAACACAACACACAACTAATCTCTAGCCGTCCATTGCTGTAATAAATGGTCAGGATTCGTTCAAATTCTTCCCCATAAAAGTTCAACTTTTTCTTGGAAGGGTTTTTTTAAAATCTAGACCGTCCAAATACATATAGACGGTCAGAATTACGCACACAACCAACACAACGGTTGTGCAAGTAGCATTTTTGTAAGAGAATGGGGTCCTCGATAACATTCAATGTGCCTTCAGTCCCGAATCTCAAGATCCAAGCCTTGAAGATATATATTGTCTTTTCATGTTCCCTTAATTATAACAGTTGGCCCAATGTGTACGACTATATTGCACTCACGAATAGGACCAAGGCCAAGGGTCTAGTGTGGGACTACTTCCCAGATTTCCCGTACATTCCTCCAGATGACAAGATGATGGTATGGTTAAGCTATTGGAAGATTGGGGATCAGATAATATTGGAAGCTGGTGATGAAGTGAATGTGTCAGCAGGCCCGGCACTCTATTTTTCGGGAAAGGAAATTGGAGTTCAGATTGTGTATGATGAGCCTGAAGAGAAAGGTTGCCAACACCCTAAAGCCTATTCTCGTCATCAAAATGTCACCAATGTTGAAGATCTATCAGCATATCATTCCACATCAGGCTATTACCACCTAGGCCATTATGGCATGCTCGGCCTTAGGACAAGCTGCAAGCCGGTTGTAATATACTCCTACAAGCTCCCATTAGGGGCAAAAATAATTTCAACAAAAGAACACTCACATACAGGTGGGAATTAAGATAGTGAGATGCAAGAGTCCTCACCAACTGAGCTAATCCCAGTTGGTTGCCGTAGAGATTTAAACGCTGCTTAAAATGGGTTTATGTAAGTCTATTGCTTGACATTTGTTACAAAAGTAAATAATTTTACTTATACTTTCCAGTTAAAAATGTAATTTTTTTAATCTCAAAAATGCCCAAAAGGACACAAAATTACTTGCTATTCTATTCATTTTTTCTTGATATTTTCTTATATACTTCATCTAAGCGTTTTGGCAAGCCCATATTAGCCAAAATATACACACAAAAAAGAAGAAAGATGCATGCGTGTGTTTATACATTCTTGGTAATTTATTTTTAAATGCCCAAAAGACACAAAATTACTTGCTATTCCATTCATTTTTTCTTGATATTTTCTAATATGCTTCGTCTCAGTATTTTTACGTGCTCAAATTAGCCAAAATACACACACACACAAAAAGATGCATGTGATAGCAAACGGTATCCCTTTTTATGCCATACCACACCCTAAAAACTTACTTGAGTTTTGTAATCAGATTCGGTCGTTCCAATATTCCGCTAGTGACCGGAAAAAAAATTAAATAAATAAACCTTGACAAAACGACGTGAATGACTTCCCTTCATACTTTGTTTTGTTCCGATGCTACTTTTTCTTTCTTTGTTTGATAACTCTTGGGGTGTCCGAGTCAATTGACGCACAACTATAATAGTTCTTAGTTAGGCTCCGTGAGTGGGTTTCTGTGTGTTTGAGAGTTTGTGTGTGTGTGTGTGTGTGTGTGTGTGAGAGAGAGAGAGAGAGAGAGAGAGAGAGAGAGAGAGAGAGAGAGAGAGAGAGAGAGAGAGAGAGAGAGAGAGAGAGAGAGAGAGAGAGAGTGAATTCATTTTAAATGTGGACTCTTCTGAACAACTCCAACAAATCCTCAACAGTTGTTAGACGACCAAAACAAGGACTAGCTTCTTGCAAGTTGCCAATCTGTGCCAATAATACTTCAACTTCTCCTTTACAAATCTGCACCACATTATTAATGCATAATACCTCAGCTTCTGGAGAACAAAGGATCTTATCAAAACACTTTAAAAAAAAAAAGAAATTGCACTTTAGAAAATTGCAGTTCTTCATTACTCATTAGGGCCCCAAGTACTCTTTTTCTCTGGTTTAAAACCTAATCAGTAAAAGAGTAGCGTTTTTTCCTCTGGAGTTAAAGCTGAGGACAAAGCTGCACTTTACAATATTCTAGCTATTCCTGAAGGGGTCCTGCCTGTAAAATACTTGGGGGTGCCCCTCATCACTTCTTGACTTCATTCTCTGGATTGTCAAGTGCTTGTTGACACTACAACAAAATTCAGTTTTCAGGGCATTTGAAAATGCCCCAACAAGTGCTCTGTTGAGGCAGTTCAACTTTCGGGGCGTTTCCATCAAGCGCTGCGTGTATCGGTGTTATATTTTGAAAAAGGTGCAGTCTTGGGCAAACAAGCTGTTATCTCATGGTGGTAGGATGCAGCTTATCCAATCTATTCTCTTCAGCACTCAAGTTTACTTGTGTTGTATTTTTTTGCTCCCTCTCAAGGTCCTCAACAAGATTGAAGGAGTCCTTAGATCCTTTTTTCGGTCTAGTCTGGAGTTGAAAACTGGTGTTCCTAAGTCTGAAGGTGGATTGGGATTTAGGGTAAGATGAGGAGTGGTAGGTACAAAGAAAATGTACCCCGAAAAGGTAAATCAACGGTACAGATGCACTTCAAAGTGAATCTATACCATTGATTTACCTATTTGGGATAATTTTGGTGTACATTTTCTTTGTACTTAGAATTTCTCCACAAATATTGTCTAGGCATTTGTGGGCCATCCCAATGAAGGCAGACACTTTGTGGGTTCGTTGGATCCATTCCCATGTCATTAAGGAGCAATGTCTTTGGCACATGTGTCTCCCTATTTCCTTGTTCAAATTAAGGGGTCTAGTTCAGCCATGGATCAAATATGTCGTTGGTAATGGCGCTTGGACTTCTCTTTGGCTTCACAATTGGCACCCCTTGGGTCCAGTCTACTCTAAGTTTGGGGACATGGTTGTATTCAATACGGGGAGATCCCTTGGGGCTAAGGTAGAGTCAGCGATCAGGAATAACTCGTGGTGCTGGCCCAGGAGGAGGAATGCAGTGACTGAAGAGATCATAGAGCACACTCCCAGCTCTCTTGTTCCTAATTCTACTCAAGAAGATTCTATGGTTTGGACCTTACACCCTCAGGGATTTTCAGCCAAATTTGCTTTGGAAGCTATGAGGAACATTCATCCTGCTGTTGGCTGGTGGCAAGTTGTGTGGTTCAAGTTCCATGTACCTTGATCGGCTATCATCCAGTGGCTTGCTATTAAGGGTCGACTCTCAACCAAGGATAGACTACCAAGTTGGGGTCTGATCATTGATAACCAATGTGTGTGTGGTTTGTGGGTCTGCTACAAAGGGTCATGCTCACCTCTTCTTTTTATGCGGTTTCTCCTCCCTCATTCTGGGGAAATTGTCAAGGAAGAATGGTTTTGCTAGAGGGGCTGTAAGTTTGAACCAGGAGATTATTTGGGCTAGCCAACACGTTAAAGGACATGGGCTCCAACAAACTTTGTATAAACTGATCCTTGCTGCTACTTTGTATCATGTGTGGCCGGAAAGGAATTCCAGGGTGTTTAAGAATGCCCAATCGGTGCTTTCTATGGTGGAATCTGACTTGAGAAGTTATGCGAGTTCTTGGAGGAGGGTTAAACCTAGTGCCAAGAACAAGAAATTGTGTAGCCTGTGGAACATATCCCCTGCAATTTGTTCTCCTTCTTAGCAGTGTTATTTTCTCTCTGTCAACTGTAAAGTCTGTTGTGTAATGTTTGGCTTACTTCTTGTAGTGGGTTGGAATAGTCTGTTTTTGTTTTGATTGTAATGGGTAGTCCGGAGAGGACTTGATGTAAGTGGTGTGTGTGTTTTGGTAGCAATAAAATTTTAACTTACCCCCCAAAAATATTTGCACTTCTTCACTGCGCACCTAAATTTCATTTTGATCCCTTCGATTCAAAATGATAATGTCAACTCTCTACATTTTAGATCACATGTCAATATGGCCCTTCAATAAGAACAAGTCCAATGCTAAATGTAAAATGGCTATAGCCAATGCCATAATCAAATTTTGGCACTGTGCCTCCTGTGGTTGGTATTTTAAAACCAAAGAGTTCCAAATTAATGTTAACTACACTTAACAGTTCATGACCATCCTCTACATGCCATCACCAATATTTTCACTATATCACCAAACTTTAAGACTTCACCAGGAAGTCTAAGTCACAATCCCAAGATTGATAATGGGGCGTAAAGTTTGGTGATTCACTGTAATGACCTTTGTGGTGAAGTCTAACATTCGATGATGCTGTGTAATGTTAAGTGATTCGGTGTAGATACCTTCCTGATGATGTAATAATGATCAGTGACGTCATGTAAAATTTGGTGATGCAGTGTAAAGATTGGAGATGGAGTGTAGAAGGGCATGAACTTTAAAGTTTGGTGATGCACGGAAGAATTGGTGATGGAATGTAATGCTTGATGACGGGGTGTAAAGTTTGGTAGCTTTCTGTGTTGGATTTATGGTTAATTTTAGTTGGATTAGTGATGGGGCAAGGATGGAACCAATTTCGGAACCAAGCCATTTTAGAACCAAACTTGCCTACCCATTGGAGTTCCAAGTTCTATTTTTTGTTCCAAATTGTAGGTATAGCACCCGAAACGGCTATCATTGGTCTTGCTCTAAGAACTAGAAAATCTCATTTTGTGTTTCTTGCATCAATTCATTCGCTTACGTAGCTGAACAACATAACAGAAGGACTTGAAGAAACATGATCTAAAGTACTAGTAATCTAGGGGTGCAAATTACACTGGATTTCGTTGCACTTAAAAGGCGGAATTTATGAAACAGTATGTACTTACCGTCGCTTTTCCTTCTCGAAGATTTGCAGAAGTAGAAGAAAAACAGTGCGAAAGCGACTGCTACTGCTCCTCCGCCAACAATTGCCACAAATTTCCCTGAACCAATGTTTCTTGTTCCAAAAGTACCTTTTAAGACAGAAGACAACAAGACAAACAATATGCAAGTTTGTTACCAAGGTTTTGTGGGGAAAAAGAGTTTTTGGATAGAGTAAGGAAATTTTGTTGATCACCAAGCAACACACACATTGTTTTATATGATGTGGGAACTGAGAAAACTAAAATACTGTTTTCGGCAAATATATTTGGTCAGCACTCAGTAAGGGTGCAAACGAGCCGAGCTTTATAGTGCTCGAGCTTGGCTTGTTTACTAAATGAGCCTAAAACTTGAACTGAGCCCTTAACGAGCCGAGCCTGGTTAATTTACGTAACAATCTTCTTTAAACGAGCCAAGCCTATAAAACGAGCTTAGCTTTTGCAAGCAAACCAAGGGTTTTGAGTGTTGAGCTCGGCTCTTTAGTAAACGATCCTAAAACTTGAGCTCGGGTTCAGCTTGATCACTAAACAAGTGGAGCCGAGCTTTAACGAGCCGAGCCACGAGCTGCTCACGAGCAGCTCAGTTCATTTGCAATTGCAGCTCTAGCACTCATTCAGACATTTTGGAATATTTCAAACCAATTCAAGTTTGATCCGTAATTAAACTGCTTCACATTTCACAGAACAAGTTAATCTTGAATCAATTTAACTACTATTATAGACAAAATCTTGGAGGCAAACATGTTTCATTCATGTCTTTATCAATGGCCGATCAGTGTCATATCTCGGTCACGAATCAAACTTGACGAGCTGAACAAAATGAACGATACAGCTACTAATCGGTACGTACCTCCGTTGCCTCCGTTTGAGTTGCCAGGAATCTCATTAATCCCATCATAGCTATAGATCATAAAGCAACTGTCCAGATACACTTCTCCCGAAATGGACTCCCCACATTCATCCTGGGCAATTTGCACTGCACTGGCAACGCACTCGCCGCAATCACAGCTTTCCAAATTCCCTTGACACTGTGCAGTCACATGCATTGACTCATAGCTCATGTCGCAGAATCCGTTGCCGCCCATGACGCCGCTCACAACCGCCGCGAAAGCACCGTCCCTCACCCCTTCGAATCCATCGGAAGCCGCCTTGGAGTCGCTGCAGGTCTTGTGCTGCAACTCCAGCCTCGAAATCTGGGACCCGTCGGCCTTGTAGTGGAGGTAACATCCCGAAAGCCGAATCCGAGCCGGAACAGTCCTGCCACCAACGATTCAAAATATTTCAAAATTTGTGACATTCAATGGTGACTCCAAGAATTATTGTGCAGCCCGAAATTAGTTGATGAGCTATACGGAGTGATGTGTATAACATTAGTCGCAAACAGAGTTTCAATGTTGAACCATAATCAAACGGGGAACGATCCGAATACAATCGTATCCAAAATCAATACACAGGAGTAGCATTAGTACACGGTCTTGCTAGGCGGTGGGTGGAGGATAATAAATATACAACGAACAAACAAGTTTGAATATCACTGTAGATTTTACGGATATCAATGCATTTTTTTTCTTCATATCTATATACTTTGTACCATTATTCTATGCCTAACGGACAGCGGTTAACATATTTCTTGTTTTAATTGGCCATCTCCATTTTTTAATAGTTCTTTCGGTGATAGAGGTGTCTTAGCTAGTTTACAAGTATCTGAGATTGATCTGTTCATCCCATGACTTTTATGCAAGCTTTCGCATGGGGTAAGGTGGCCCAATAAGACAATAATTGTTGGCTATGGGGGTTGTTGAACCTGAGAGTTGTACTGTAACACCCTTTCCATATTTCTATTTTGATTTGAAATAGTTTTCGAGAATTGAATAAGTAATATTGGTGTTTCCTGACCAAAAGGTTTTATTTACAAGGGAATTAATTTTGACACTTTCCTTTTACCATCTACACTCATTTTGTTCTTTATTTGATGTGAATTGACTATATTGCCCTTTCATGTGTTAAAAATGAACTTATGAAAGGATAACAAAGCAAATATGCATGAATAAGGACAAAAAAAAAGAGTGCGAATGGTAAAATAGGGAGTGTGAAAATCACCGTCCTATTTCAAACAGAGACAAAATCTGAAAACAAACTCTAGGATTAAGCGTATTTCTTAACAAAATTCAGAAATTTGAAACAAAAACGGCAAACGAAAATGATACACCGAACAGACGAAGTTTTGTTATTCAACTAGTTCTTCATTTGGGTGTCTCAAGATTTTTGATAACATAAGTGTCTGGACCAGCCTCAACTAATCCTAGGGACCAATGGAAAGGTAGTTGTACTTGCCTGCCACACAAGGCGCTCGACATCTCAGGGAGCCTGTTCACGCAGTCGAAGCACTGATCGACGCCGAGATCACTCCGGCACTGAAAAAGGCCGGAAACGGCTATATCATCATCTCCGACGCTGGTTTCATAGAACTTGGACACTGAGGACTGCTCCACCAGTTCACGGAACAGCGACGACAGGATTTCCGGGAGAGAACCCGCGGTGGGGATGGCAGATATGTGGCTTGCACAATGCTTGTAAACCAAGTCGTGGAGGTTCGGATCAGTAGATATCGATAAGTTGTTTGCAAAACATGAGAAGAAAAGCAGTGCCAGGGAGAGAAGGTAGCAACAAGATTTTGAGGATGAAATATACATTGGATTTGAATGGCGTTTTTTTTGTTTTGAAGGGTTTTTGATGGTTTCGTAGGGTACCCCAAAAGAAGAATGAGAATATTTGTACGTATCTGCAGTGTATATATGCGTGGAGTTAATTAGGATTTGTAGCTGAGAAAAATAGGAGTTTTGGTCTCTCTTTTTCCCTCCTAACTCTTATCTACTTTGGAACAACTTAATTAGGAGGAGTTTCCTTCAAGTTTGGGTACTAGCAGAGTAGAACAGTGAGAATCAAGATTTTTTCTTTGTTGGCTTGGTGCAACTAAACTCCCATTAATGTTAGCATACATACATACATGTGTATACGAGAAAAACTTTTTTTACGGCGGAGCTGTGAATATACTTTACGGCACTCAATCACGAGCGTCCAAAAATATTTTGGACGGTCCGGATTTTAAAAAAAATATTCGCTAGAAGAGTTTAACTCTTCGGTCCAGACCATTGATTGCTGCCGTGATTAAGTTTCTCTCTATGTATATGGAGTATATGGAGAAGGCTTTTCTCCAGTTTGGTTGTGGAATAGGAGGGGTGCAGTCCGGCCATTTCCAAACTCAGTTTGGAGTAAATTTGATGATGGGGCTTGTCCACATTGTGAAGATTGTTGAGTAGAACAACCACGCTAAAAATTATAGGTTAATTAGATTCCGACTAATATTTGACTTTTTAAGTTGTAAGCCGGTTGTGGTTACCTGATCCCCTTTGCTAGGACGGGTCATCCGCTTGATGTTTCAGTATCGATTCTAATAATACTACTGGTTATCGTTGTGACAAAAAGAGTACTTATAATCCGGTGTTCCTAGCTCATTTTTTTTCTTCAAAATATATGTGCTTCGATTAGATATTATATATTCCGTTACCGATTAACTTGATTTTTTATGTATCTATTCTACTTGACGAGCTCTGCAATGTAGATTGTGAACGAGTCCGATCATCAAAGTGGCCCCAAATGTTTTCAGGAATGGCCAGACTACGAGACCCGGGGATGCTGCCGAGCGGGTGCAGAGCGTCCAATCTGGTTGTTCATCTCAGCATAGATGGCTCGGATCGAATCTGAGCACATACAAATCTGAACCGTCCGTTGCTCGATTAAGATCCGAGCCATCGATTGCCGAGATAAGCGACCACTCTACAGAAAAATGCTTGGCCATTCCGATTCCAAGGTTCCACAGCCAAACTGAAAAAAAGCCTTCTCCGTGCAGCATAGATTGGGTAATTAATAATTATCAAGGCTAGACTCAGGAGTATAATAAAGGGTTCAACTGCCATGCCCCAAGCCGGTTTTCGGACATTGATGCCCCAAACTTTTTTCGGACATCGATGTCAAAAACTAAATTTTGAGCCGTTGATGAAAGTAAGGAAGAAAATCTCCAATTCTCACCACTAAAGGCAGGCGGCAAATGGGCGGATTAGGTTGGGGTTGGGCTGGTTGAAGCGGGTTCACAGGTTAGATAAGGATGGATTGGATATGGGGGGTCAAAAGTTAACGGGTTAAATATAGTTTTTATGTTTCTGTGTTTGAAGTCAAAAATTGTTTTCTACTATCATTTTTCCACATTTAAATACATCTTGGGAAATAGGCATGACAAGATTCAAGAGTGCCAGCTGAGACATTCTGCTCTCTTCTAAGTTTTAGATTCGAAATATCTGAAGTATTAGCAATTTCTTTTATGATCAACACATACAAAATTTTTCTTTGACTTTGATTGTGCCTCTAGCTCGCTATGTTGGAATTGCCTTCCAAAAATTTATCGGGTTACGCGTAAACTAGTTGAACCGCATACAGGCATGTGAATAGATTATCCAATATAGGCGCTTTAGGTGACGGATGGTGAAGACTAGAAACTATAGCTGAAGGCATTGGTCCTTGTCAAGGGTTCAAACATTGACTTGAAAGGTGCCTATTTTCATTCATGAAGTTATTAAAGAATAAATCTATATTTTATGAAATAAATACTAATTCAATACGAATTCATTAGGCCTTCTTCTCTTTAGCTTTGGTGGACTTCTTTTTTTTTTTTAATTTGTCCTTATTTAAGATTTTTTCGTGTTTGTAGGTTTTGAGTCAAACATTTGTGGATTATTGATTTGTCTCGACTAGAGAAATTGGAAAAATAAAATTTTCACTTTCACCTAAATATTTTTAAAAGTATCCAAGATAAAACCCAAAAAAAATTTAAAAAACCGGCTTTTGGGGCTTTATCATGGACATTTTCAAAAATATTTGAGTAAAAGTAAAAAATTTAGGTTTTCTTATTCCTCTTGTCGAGACGAATCAATAATTCACAAAAATTTAAACGGAAAAAAATTCGAAGAAGAATAAACAAGGTTGGTGTTGGTTGGTAGCAATAATAATTGATATGAGATGAAGCAGCAGACCGGCAGTACAGAAACTATCCCTACCAATTTGGAGTTTTCCTCCCCTTTCATAAAGAAATTTCAATTTGCTTGTCCGAAAAGAATATAAGTAGACCTAGCAGATGTGACTTCTTTGTCCAATAATGCCCTTCAATTATTACTTCTTTTGAGGATTAAAAAAAAAATATTCATTACTTCTTTTGTCATATTTTTAATATCATATCTTAATATCGTGTGATCTGTGTATGTGGATCTCATACTGAGAGTGAGTGTCATCCATTTTGAACGGAGAGAGTATAATTTTTTGTAAAGGGTTTCACATACGAGAGATTATTCGTGGCTATCGACCTAGCGTAGGTACGATACTTCATCATTCCCGTCAAGAAGGATTATTTCGTTGCATCACATTAATATTTGTATGGGATCCTGCTGCGCCTATTTGGAATCGAAGCTAAAGTCCCACAATGTGTGATTGATATTAGGAGTATGTTTAGCCCTAATAAGGAAATACGAAAACTCAAACCTAACATCAAAAGAAATTTAAAAAATCAAACTCGAGTCTTGTCCAACTAGATCCGGAGTTCTAACCAATCCCCTCATCCATAGTCATATTCACACACTTAATATATTGAACCCCACATAACATAATTGTGGGATAGTGGAGACTAGAGAGGTCTGGAGCACAATATAACGGTGCCCTGTGGATACTGAATAATTTTTTCCTAATACACTAGATATTAGTTTCCATTTCACTTTCTTAAATAATTGCTTAAAAAATAAAGACCTATTTTTAAATTTAAAAATAATGGACTTACGCAAATAATTTTTTAATTTTTTTTAAAGTTTGATAGATCTCATCGAAATCTATCAATCAAAATTCATATTGCATATTATTTTATTTCAATAAATTTATTATTTTTAAATTTAAAAATTGTAAATAAGTACTTTCTGTATTTTGTAAGAGGCAAAACTAAAACGCCAATTGGACCACGATCAGAAGTCACCAAACATTAATGTGGTCCACAACATGGTGAAGTAGGACTCAGGACCCCACAGTCGAGGGGAGGAGCACCGAAAGGCTCTGTTCCGAAAGACTCAGAACCCCACAGTCGGGGAAGAAAATTTACCCCGAAAGTTCTCCGAAAACAGCAATTTATGGTTGAGAATCACTTTGATGATTATATCACACACATTAAAGTGAATCTCAACCACTAATTGATCTTTTCGGAGTTGTTTTTAGTTGATCTTTTCGGGGTTGTTTCTAATTGATCTTTTCAGGGTAGTTTCGGGATAAATTTTCTTTGTCCTATTTCTATTCTTGTATATCTGTGCAGAGGGTTTTTCGGCCGGACTGTGAATTTTTTTTTTAAAAGCAATTTCCGAAAAATCTCTCAACACACAGATTTTTTGACACAAAGAATCTTACCTCAGCTCTGAATAACCTCTCCTCTCTCTAGTGAAATTTTTTTCCGTGCGGGTAACATGTGATGTCCGTTCACGCATCCGAATCGTTCATTTCATTTTTGAACGGCTCAAATTTGAAGAGAGAAAATGTTAGGATGAGAGGAGAGAGATAGTTTTAATCCGAGCCATCCAAAAATGTATCGAACGGCTTGGATGCACCGAACAGATACCACGTGGATATACTCGCTCAGTCGCTCGGTACTAAAAATATCTAGTTGGGTAGTTCCCCTCCTCAACACTCAACCCAAAAGGATAATGAGAAGGGACAATCATTAGGTGGAAAGTGCTCTTGCAAGTTGATACCTCTCCTCTTCAATTTGGGGCCGAATAGTTGAGAGATTTGGAGAGAGGGAAAATCCGTTTTCCTAATCCTTATCGAGCTCCTCTCTCCACCTCTCAAAAGGAGTATTCTTGAAAAGGAACACTGAGGGTAACAATTGATAACGAGTCTTGGGAAGCCTTTCGGTGGTTGTCTCGTACGACGGAGTCAAACCCCCCTCGCAATTTTTAAATGCTGCAGTAGCTGAAGTCTACCCAAATTCAGACACCAGAAGGTCTAAAAGACTACAACTTTCAGAAGAAAATTGGGTTCTTGTTTGGCTATAGATATGTTGGGGTGCGAGTGTTTTTGCTGGGGCAGAAGAGAGTCGGAAATTTTCTACCCCTTTGAAGAACCAAAACCCTTTTCCCTTCCTTCACCCACTCCCCAATGGCCTCCAGGTATGCCTTATGTTTTCTCTCTCTCCTCTGTCTTGTTCTAGGTGTTTTCTGTAAAGATTATCGATGATGGGTTTGGTTGGTTTTTATTTGTTTCTCAAAATTTGTTATTAATTGGACTAATTTATGAGCTCAACTGGGATTTTCTAAATGTCAGATTATAAATGTCAACTGATTGGGATTTTCATTTTTGTAGTTAATTGATGGGTAGTTCTTTATTTTTCATAGTAGTGACTTCTGCAATCTGTGATCTGGTCATTTGGAGTTGGAAATAATGATCTGATCTTGAGTTTAATCTACTTCCCTCTTGTTGATATTTGTTCAAAATTTCCTGTTTAATTGGGCTTTGAAATATCAAATATTCAATGTTATGGTAAGTAAATTTACCTATTAAATGGGTAGAAATTGCCTGATGATTCATTAAGGCCCAGTTCTGCTAACTAAAATAAATACTTATTTGTTGAATTAAAAGTGATATATTTTGAGAGAATGACCAGTATCATAAAGCGGGAAATAAGTACTTAAAAATAAGAACTTAGCGGATACTTATGCTGATTAGTTTCAGAAATAGAGCTTAGTTGATTGTTATGTGTTGTTTACCAAGATTGATCAAAGTTCTCGGATTAAGCCAAAATTAAAATTGTTGAACTGCTGGAGAAGTCTGTTCAAGGCTTTTAAACAAATTGGTCAAACTTTCCAGATGCTGGGACTACGAATAACTATGAAGGCTGAAATTGAATTCACCAAAATTTACGTTTGATAGATTAAAATTGTGTTACCTTTTGACTACCGTTGTGTCCGTGATTCATTTTTCGAATTCTGTGGTTTCTTCTCACTTCATCTTTCCAAACTTATGGCTAATCTTTGAGAGATTATCCTTTCTTTTCCTACTTATACTCTTTGAACATAGGACCACCCCAACTAAGTATCACACAAGGTTTTGGGTCTGGAGTTGAACTATTGGAGCTGTATAGCTTTATTTTACTTCCATTACATGTCTCCAATCGTCAGAATTTGGAAAATTATCTATCCAGATCTTATTTTTGATATCGCAAATGATGAACTCAAATCTTCATATTTTACCTTAGTCCTTAGCACTCCTTTTTCTGACCCATTAAAGAAAGTTTGTTTTGTGTAGCTTTGTTTGGCATCTGCTTTGAAGCATGCCTGTTGGGGGTTTGAAGAGTTTTCTTGTTGTTTTCTAAATGATTTTAAGACAATGTATTTCGTTTAGTACTTTGTGGGCTTGTAGTCTCCTAAAACTGCAGGAAAATACGAAATAAAGGAAAGGAAAATGCAAATAAGGAAGCCCCAAAAATAGATTGACTAAGGATAAAAGTTGTGCGTACGACACTGTATTGTTCAAAATGTGGTATCGTTTCATAAGCTTAAGAAAATTGCAGTTAGTGTATTTCCATTACTGATTCATCAATTCATGTACGGCACTCTGTTAGGTCAAGGTTTTGCGAAGGGGAAAATTTGCTTAGGGGAAATAGAAGTTCTAAAAATCACCAAGTTTGAGAGTCTATGGAGCTGCACATTGCGTGGAAAAGCGAAAGGAGTTACATTCTACAAACCAGCAGAAATCCCCGATGGATATTTCAGCCTGGGCCACTATTGCCAGCCCAATGACCGGCAACTGAGAGGCTATGTTCTTGTGGCCAAAGATGTTTCTGCTCTGAAAGTAAGCTATATACGTGGCTCGATCTCATACTCTCCAGCTCTCCAAAAGCCACTGGGTTATACATTAATTTGGAGCCCAGATTCCCATCAGAGTGGATGTGGATACATGTGGCTGCCAAAACCGCCGGAGGGTTATAAAGCCATGGGTTTTGTGTTGAGCGGAAGCCCACACGAGCCGGATATTGAAGAAGTTAGATGCGTTAGAGCCGATCTTACGGAGAGTTGTGAAACTTGTGAGATGATACTCGAGACTGATTCCAGTTTTTCGAAGTCCTCGCTTAGGGTATGGAACATGAGACCACGCAAAAGGGGCATGTTGGCTAAAGGTGTTTGTGCAGGGACATTCTTCTGCACTACTGACCACAGTTCTGGAGATGAGCTAAATATCGGGTGTTTAAAGAATCTTGATTCTATGCTATGTCACATGCCGAATCTAGATCAGATTCATGCCCTAATCGAGCACTATGGACCCACTGTTTTCTTCCATCCAGATGAGACCTATTTGCCCTCATCAGTTCCATGGTTTTTCAAAAATGGGGCACTTTTGTACCGAAATGGCAAGGTGAAGGGGGAGCGGATTGATTCTAGGGGCTCAAACTTGCCTAGTGGTGGAATAAACGATGGGGAGTATTGGATAGATTTGCCAGAGGAGGATAATGAGAGAGAATTTCTAAAAAGGGGCAACATTGGCAGTGCCGTGCTCTATGTTCATGTAAAACCGGCTTTGGGAGGAACTTTCACAGATATAGTGATGTGGGTCTTTTGCCCCTTCAATGGACCAGCCACCATTAAGGCTAGCTTAATGACCATTGAAATGACGAGACTAGGTGAACATGTGGGTGATTGGGAGCATTTCACCCTCCGCTTGAGCAACTTCAGTGGAGAGCTTTGGAGCGTCTACTTCTCGGAGCACAGTGGTGGTGAATGGGTGGACGCTTGTAACTTGGAGTTCATCGAGGGGAATAAGCCGATCATTTATTCCTCGAAGCATGGGCATGCAAGTTTCCCACACCCTGGGTGCTACATTCAGGGGTCCTCGAAACTTGGGATAGGATTGAGGAATGATACTGCTAAGAGCAAATATTTATTGGATTCGAGCACCCAGTATCAGATATTTGCAGCAGAATATCTTGGAGATGGAGTGGTGACAGAGCCCAAATGGTTACAGTACATGAGAGAGTGGGGTCCAACCATTTTGTATGATGGGCGGTCTGAACTGGAGAAGATAATCAGCCATTTACCTATCTTTCTTCGGTTTTCAGTTGAGATCCTTTTTGAATTGTTTCCAACCGAGATCTACGGTGAGGAAGGGCCGACGGGACCCAAGGAGAAGAATAATTGGGATGGGGATGAAAGATGCTAAGTCTGTTTCATCTTAAAATCCTTCCCTCTATGCCCTTCCTTGCTTTCCTTGCTCTTGTCTAGTTGTGCGAGTCCAGTTCCTTTCCATTCAGTTCAGGTGCTAGTCGAATCACAATCTTTTCCACAAGCTAAAACATTCCAGCAGGCTAATGGAACAAATCGAAAGCAAAATTCATGCAGTAAATTGCCATTCTTTCCCACAAATTGTCTGTGGAGATGCGCCTTTCTTGTTGTAAAGGTACGCATGTGTAATAGTATTATCACTTTGTAAGATTATAAAATGAGGCATTTCTTGTATCCCAAGTTGGCATGAAGAAAATTATACTCATGTTGTATCATCTGCATGTCTGTTATTGAGGAAAGATATACAGAGATTGCGTATAATGTAAGTACACCTGGCGATTTCTTCATTCAGATGTACTGACATATTTAAGTTCCTTGTTGCAATATATGTTTATGAAATATACGTGACTGATGCAGACATAATACATATTTAAGTTCCTTTAATCTAAAAGCTATTTTGAGAAGAGTTTGCTAAAAATAGCCTCATTCCACTTCCTCTTTCCTGCAGAAACAGTTTTGTTAATGCTTGATACAATCTGCTTGTGATTCCAAAACAGTAACTACTGGATGGTGCTTTTCACCATTGATTGGCTGGGCATTTCTTTGCTCAACCAAACAAAAACAAAGAATTAGCTTCTCCACAGTTCCTTTTTCCTCGTGTTTCCTTTCCTTTAGAAAGATGCTACAAAGAGTGTGGTTTTACAGAGTATATCTGAACCTGACTATAGATGCTTTGTGGTGTTATGATTCTTATGAATAAGATTGTGTCTGGTTTTTTTGTTTTTCGCCGTAGGTAACATTAGTGGTTGGTAGTTAGATTATAACGACAGACTGTAGCTCCATCTACTCGAACCCGAGACCTCTCACCTGGGCACTTAGGCCCACCTCCCATGCTGCCGGGACAAAGCCATGGTCAGGCTTCTGGTTATGGTATGACATGCCATTTTCTAGAGAACCTAAAGCATCCATATTGGAATTTTTCCGAAACCATTATGTTTCATCAATTTTCTCCCTTTTATCTGATTTCAAGATGCTTACCAGGGAATTTCACAGGGTTTGTTCAGAACCAACTGAACACACCTAGAGGAGGTAAACTTCTGCAATGCTTAGATGTCAAATTTGTTGAAACATTGACCGATGAAGTTACTTTTACATCTTCATTGTTTACACTTCACAGATAACAAATCAAATAAATTTTGTGTTTTTCTGTTTCCTCTTCATCCTTCATCTTCTCCCCATCTTTTCTTTTTCAAATTTTCTTTCTCTAGGTAATTCAAAATCCGAGCAACATTTCGGATTTTTTTGTTATAAATTTATTGGTCATTATGTGTATTTTGTTAGTTATACAAGGTGCAGAGAGTTCATTTCCTTTCTAGTTCCCAGGAATGAGTATATGAGGTTCTAGCTAAATCACATAATGGACATGCGCGAGTGCTAGCTCGGAAGCGTCTTTTCAAAACATTCCAAACTACTTAAATTTGAAAGAGTGAGGATTGAGAACGAGCACAAAGCGATGATTTAAAATGCAAGGGTAGGGTCCTCCCGAAGGATAATGTGACTAAGAGTTCTAGATATGGAAAAAGGGAAGTGGGAATACCCCTAGCCCATTCATCAATGTAGAACTTGAACGGCTCCATAGTTAATCGGAGCAACCGGTATCTTACAGAGAGCCTTGTGCCTTGGATAGAAAACATGTTTCTCTCTTTAGACTTCTCAGTTCTAACTATTTTTAGTCTAAACTGAAAACGATGGAAATTAGATTTCGTTTTTATAGGTTGAAAGATGACCAATTTCTTTATTACATTATGGTTGCTACTTCGTGAAACTTACAAAACACCTCATTTACTGACCGCTAATATAAAAGGCAGAAGGCGGACTGCCCTACAGGGCTGCGGGGGGCGGCAGATCCGGCCATCCATTTCGGCCATGCAATGCACAGGCTGCATTGAGCACTGCAGGATTTCCAAATTCATAAAAGCCCCGGAGAAAGATATGAAGTCCTGTTAAATCGATAATTACATAGGTGACATATACAGTATTTGGACAGAACTTACATGTTTTCCTTTGCAAAACAAAAGGATAACCAATTTTCTGGGGCATGAAGAAATGGTGGCCAGCAGATATTTAATAAGTAATGGCCAATTTATTTACTTTGAGGGAAAAAAAACAATCCAGAGATAATCCACAAAAGGCCGCGAAAAAAATAAAAAACGGGAAGAAAATATACACTTGGGAAATACAAGAATTACAGCGAAAAACAAGCTGATATCATCACAAGAGACCACCAACGGGAGAGTTGGTGAAGATCGGCTTCTGATCGATGTTGGCATTCGACGTGGTGAAGACCGGCTTCTGATCAATGTTTGCATTCGAGTTGGTGAAGACTGGCTTCTCGACGCAAACACTCTTTCGCCTCGGCTTGGCCTCTCCCAGCATTGTTATGATATCCCTCATCGAAGGCCTTTCCTTGGGGTTCTTAGCAGTGCAGAGAAGTGCTATTCTCAGCACAAGAAGCATTTCTTCTTGAACATGCTGACATTGGCCGCCCGAAATGCTGGGGTCCAGGGCTTCTTCCGCGGCCCTGTTTCTTCTGATCTTGGCTCGAACCCATTCGACAAGGTCGGTGCAATCTCCGAATGCAGGGTCCAATGGCAGTTTCCCTGTTAGAAGCTCTAGGAGCACGACCCCGAAGCTGTATATGTCGCTCTTCTCGTCCACCTTCAATGTGTAACCATATTCTGCAATGGAGATGTCAAGAACCAATAAGTAATCGGAGTTTTCCCAGATATTTGTTTCTGTAATCTTCTGATGTTTTTTTTTCCCTCAGAAAACTGGGTTGTTTCCAAATCAATTACAAAAACACAACGCCAATAATATAGAACACAAGAAACTGAGATAATCTGATAATCCTTGTTGAAAAGTTCGCGTTAGACGATCAAAAAGTGTCAAGATTTCCACAGAGTTCTCAATTTTGTTTTTCTGTTGAAATGTACTATGAAAAAAACTATGGAGGAAAATGAAGATGAGATTTCTTACCAGGAGCTATGTATCCGTAAGATCCAGCCACCATGGAAACTGTTTCATTCTTCCGAAGCATAGTCCTTGCCAACCCGAAATCCGCAATCCTGGCCTCGAAATTGGCATCAAGTAGAATGTTGTTGGACTTGACATCCCGGTGGATCACCGGTGGGCGACAGTCGTGGTGCAGGTAAGCCAGTCCGTGAGCAACCCCAACGGCTATGTTATATCTCGAAACCCAATCCACCAGCATTTTTCCGGCATGTTTACCGTGTAAGGCCTCCGCTAGGTTTCCGTTCGGCATGTACTCGTAAACCATCATGGCATCATTCTCGTTGTGAAGATACCCTAATAGTCTCACAATGTTCCTATGCCGGAGTCTCCCCAGCAGGTTTACCTCTCCAAATAGGTCATCGCCGTTTTCAATATCTGTCTCTGTCCTCCATAGCTTCTTCACCGCCACCACTGAATACGGGCGGTGGATTTCAGCCTTGTAAACGATCCCAGACGATCCCGACCCAATCACGTTTGAATCCTTTATACTGGAGAGGATTTCAGCGCTTGTGAAATTGAGCCTCTGGAATGCTATAAGCCTCCAGGGCCATTCTGTAGCGCTCCTCCACTTGTACCATTCTGTGCAGAAACTACTATACAAGTACCATTTTTTGTACAACCATTTCGCTAACAGGAAAAGTATTGCAAGAGCTAAAATTACCGAAATCGCAACCACGAAGCCTATGGCGACGTGGTTTATGTGAGCTTTCCTCAGTCGTTCCATGGCGCCGGAACTTTGAGAGCACGGTGGAAGAACGCCACCACAAAGGCCGGCATTGCCTATAAGGTCATTCGGGTTTATGGTCATCAACATACCGGTGTCTGGAACTTTGCCCACGAGCCTGTTGTAAGACAAGTTGAGCATTTCCAGGGCAGGCGAGCTTCCGAAACTCACCGGAATGTTTCCAGTGAGGTAATTGTTGGATAAATCGAGGACGGCCAACGTGGGCATTGTTCCGAGTGAGGTCGGGATTTCCCCGGTGAACTGGTTGCTTGCGAGGCTCAGAGTCACCATCCTCTCGCAGGACGCGATACTCTCTGGAATATTTCCAGTGAAATGATTTCCAGAAAGGTTAAGGACAGAAAGTGTAGGGCAGGCCTGGAATTGGTCTGGTAGGGCTCCTCCCATGTTATTATTGGAAGCAATGAAGTTTTGGAGACTAACAAGGGAGAGAATGCCTGAAGGAATCGTGGATACAAGGTGGTTTTCCGAGACATCTATGAAGTTCAGGGAAGAAGAGAGAGCCAAATCCTGCGGTATACTACCGGTGAGATTGTTGTTAGCAATCTCTAACCTCTGGAGCTTCGGAAGGTTTCCAAATCCAGTTGGAATAGTCCCTGATATGAGATTGTTTTGGACTCGAACTCGGACTAACGAAACACAAGTGGATAGACCTGTTGGGATAGAACCAGAGAAGGAATTGTTGAAGAGAATGAGCTTAATGAGATTTCCTGAATCACACAATCCATCAGGAATGTCACCTGACAGTGAATTAGAGGAGACATCCAACCACTGGAGAGGGGAATTCTGACCAAGATTCTCCGGTAAGGGACCGGTTAGCGAATTCTGCCACAGCTCAAGTACTTGTAGGTTGGTTAACTCACCAATCTGCTGTGGAACTTGGCCAGTTAACTGGTTGGTCATCAGATTCAATAGCTGCAGATTCTTTAACTCTGCTATCACACTTGGAATTCCCCCTGAAAGCTGATTTTCAGAGAGATCCAAGTTCACAAGGGTGGAAATGTTTCCAAGTTCCTGTGGAATCTTCCCTGAAAAGTTGTTTTGGTACAAGTAAACTGTTTCCAGTTTCGGTAGCCTGCCCAACTCAGGAGGAATTGAACCGTTGAGGCTTCCCACCGACAAGTCGAGGTACCGGAGATTCGTCAGGTTTCCGAACTCAGGAGGGATGGGACCAACAAACTCATTGTACCCAAGTATGATGGTGTCGAGAGCCGAGAGCAGACCGAGCGCAGCTGGGATTTTCCCGGTCAGGTTGTTACCAGAAAGGCCGAGAAAACTCAGCTTCTGCAAGTTGCTGAAGGAAACCGGGACCGAACCTTCGAAAAAACTCCCCCTGAAATCAAGAATCTCCAGTGAAGTCGCATTGCCAAGATCCCCGGGGAGTAGCCCTGAGAAGTTGTTGCTCGAAGCATTGACTGATGTCAAGGCCGATGCCATCCCCAGCCCCACCGGAAACCCCCCGATGAAGTTGTTCTGGCTGAAGTCGACGGTCTTGAGCGAGACAAGGCTGGAGAGTGATTTCGGCAAGGTGGTGGAAAACCCATTACAAGAAACGTTGAGATAAGAAAGGCTCGAGAGCCCTTCTATCTGATCCGATATCTGGCCGGTGAGGTTCATGTTGGAGAGGTCAAGCCTATCGACGTATCCCTTGGAGTTGCACGAAATCCCAGTCCAGTTGCAGTGCGAGTAGGAGGCATTCTCGGGCAACGTCCAATCGCCGAGCTGATCCGACGGATCAACCAGAAGGCCCTTTATGGCGAGCAGAGACGATACTTCATCGGCAAAAACAAGATGGAAGCTGATGAAGCAGCAACACAAGAAGAAGAGGAGTGGTGAAATGTGCATTTTCTTCTTCTCCATTTTTGTGTTTTTGGTTAAGCTCTCTCACTTTTCTGCCATTTCTTGGCTCAAAGGGGAAAGATGGTGTTATATCCCATGGGGTGGGATGGACAGAAAAAAGAGAAGGGAAGTACTTGTATGATTGGTTAATGAGTAGTTAGTTAGAATGATTAGCAAGAATGGGGCCCTTTTCTATCTGTAACATGAGAGAGAGAGAGAGAGAGAGAGAGAGAGAGAGTAGATAAATGTGAATTCGTGAGGTACTAATTGGAGCATCAAATGACTGTCAAGGTTTGGAAGTACTGAGAATCTACCAGACAGCAAAACATGAGAAGGGAATGTGTTTCAGGTGAATGATAGACATTTCTGGTACTACTTTGTTTATACTAAAAAAGTACTATAATTGATCAGAGGTCAACTTTTTAAGTTGAACTACCATAATAATTGGTTTTTCTTTTTAATCCTGGAGTTTTCAGTTTCATTCATTCATTCATAATCTTTTTCGCGCGTTTGCTGTTGGACTTCAATTTACGTCCCACTCCTTTACAAATCTCTGGTCCTTCTGGAGAGTTTTCCGGAAGGGTTGTGGCTTTAAGTGCTGCAACTTTTGAAATTTTTGCTCTAAAAATTTGTGTCCATTTGCTTGGTGTATTTTGGTTAAAAAGAACTTTCAAAAATCAAAAAAGTTGATTTTTGAGAAGTGAATTTCATTTTCGATATTGTTAGGTTTTCGAAATTTTTTTAATTCACTTCTACCATAAGTTTGGTCACCTTCATGGTTTTTGAGAATTGGCAAACAGTATTTTGGATCGTGATAAAAGTTGGTTTTTTGACCAAAAAAATAAAATCTTAAGAAAGAATGACTTGTGAAATTCATCAACCAAACATGCAAGTTTTTTGACAAAAAAAAATCTGCATAGCTGCATGCTACCCATATAAATTATGAAAATGAACATTAGCTAGGAAGCTAGAACTAGTTGAAATGTACGTAAGCATTTACTAACAGGCAGTATCCAATGGGTCTCAAAATATTGAGTGTACACAAACTAATATCTATGTAGTAGCAATATGTGAACATAAAATATAGTTTGTATTATCAACATAGAAATACACTTGTTCGGGCCCCTACTATGTACAAATCCTGCATCCGTCACAGTGTCATTGTTACCATAGGTATAGTCAGATTTTGGTTTAGCCATTTATGGTAAGTTTTGTAACTTTGAAGGAATAAATTTGGTAGATGTAATTTTGTAGGTCCCTATACTCCAAGATATGGACCTTCTCTGATATATTATTGTATGAGAATTTGAACTTGTAGGCTGTTGTTGGGCATGTCTGTTCTGTCATACATTTACAAATAAGTTAGGTAAATACTATACTTTAATTGTTAACCTCAATAGGTTTGCCAAATGAATATGAGAAAGCAACTAAACTATTTGTCCCTCAAAAGCTCGTATGTTCGAATCCCGCGAAGGCCAAACATTTCAAACTTTGGGACTACTGGAGGTTTGTCCGGTCGTTAACTTCAGGACATCGGAATTAGCCGATTGAGTTGCGCTCATAGATTT
Organism: Rhododendron vialii; assembly: GCF_030253575.1. Classification (NCBI taxonomy): domain Eukaryota; kingdom Viridiplantae; phylum Streptophyta; class Magnoliopsida; order Ericales; family Ericaceae; genus Rhododendron; species Rhododendron vialii. Next base: position 33,910,986 of record NC_080561.1, on the reverse strand, counting down.
AAAAACCGGCCACCACGTACGTAGCGTATCAACTGCTACGTAGCGGTTTTCCGGACCTCTGGCACTGCTACTTCCCACTACGTATTCACACATGTATCGGCCGGTTCTCGCTACGTATTGCTCTATATCCGATTTTTTGCCTGCTACAGCCACTAAACCCGATTCCCACTACGTATCATTCGATACTCCCACTACCGCTACACTGTCCGGTATCGCTATTTAAAACTATTACGCGAAAGTTGTTCCGGATTTCCGGTTATCACAAAGAAAACTCTACTTTACAATATGATTAAAACTCAAAAGAGAATCTCTCCGTGTCACAGGGTGTAAAAAAGGCTTAGAAACAAAACACAGCCAGAAGCTTCTCTATGTCTACATGAGAGAGAGAGAGAGAGAGAGAGAGAGAGAGAGAGAGAGAGAGAGAGAGATGGCTGAATCAATCATTCTATTTAGCCACCAAACGCCCATTCCTCCCAAAAAACAAACAAACATGCACTGACGTCTAGCAAGTCACCCACATGTACCCATATGCACAGCAGAGTTTTTCAAGGATTTTAAATTCTCCACGGTGGTATTTTTTCTCTTTTATATATAAAGGTTTGGTGGTATGTGTGATAATAGATAGGAAATAAATTTATTTTAAAGCTAAAAAAGGAGGTGGGAAAGGGCTGGAGACCATGTGAAGGGCAGGTTCCTAGGGAGAAAGGATCATTGGATTTGGCTGCACCAAATTATCCTTTGCAATTTTATTTATTTCAATTTGCTGCTATTTTATTTGCATGACACGATTTTGGGAATCCCCTTGGGATGCAGCATTAGGTGCCCCACATGGGTTTGTACCAAAGTCACCAATGACACCATTTCCATCATTCAAGAAGGAGAACTTGGTATCAGGCCCATTCCGCTGAGAAAAATAAATACTTATTTTGATTATTTTTCAAGTAGGTATTTATTTTTTGAATTAAAGATAATGTATTGTGACAGAATGATCTGTCTTGTAAAGTGAAAAATAAGTAATTAAAAAAATAAGAACCTTAGCGGAACGGAGCCTCACTATCCTGGAGGAAAATTATGTTTACGAAAACACATTGAATCTTGTGCTAAAAGTTCGAAATACCCCTCTTCTAAACACAAAAATTATTCAGTGCTCCTCGGGCACACCACACAGCCGTTCAACATCATACATTTACATGGGCCCGATGACTAAGTCTGTGAGTCTCTAGCAAATGTGTGATGGTGCCCAGGGGGCATTGAATAATTACCCTTTTAAGCACGCCACACTGCCAACACAAATTATACTCTCGCCTCCCATCTGACTTCTTCTTGCGTTCAAATAATTCTTTCTTACGTAAGTAAGAAAAAAATAGAAAAAAAAAGTTTACAAACATGAAAATGCAGCTAAAGAGAGAAGTGTGGTTCAAAGAGTATCACCCTATCGTGGAGTACCTCTACATTGTTAACCTCAGCAATTTCTTAATGGGTATTCAAAAGATAATGAGATAACTTTTGGTTATGCCATTGTGAATGCTCTAAAGAAGAGAGAAACATAGAAGTTAGAGAGAATTGTTTGTATGATTGGTGTTTTCCGGATTTTGTCAAAGCCATTGGAGTCTATATTGTTCTTTTTTCATTTGGATTTGGGAGAGAGTTTTTATTTTATCTCGTCTGGACACTCCGCCCGGTGAATGAAGAAATGTTGAAAAGCTCATGCCGTGAAGGATGCTCAGATTTTATGAAAGAGGTATATGCGTTCATATGCATTTAGTGTAATGTTTTTTTTTTCCCATGCATCACTTCTTGTTTCATGCCTAAACTTAAAATAGAGTAATCACGTTTTTAATACAAAGGCATTGATTCTCTTGGTTTGCTTTTTTGAGTGATGGAGGATTTCTAAGGCATGGAGTGGTGTGGCTGGCCTTGGTTTAAAAGAGAAATTTCTCTAAGGCAAAAATGGATCAGATTGGTGTGCTAACGGTGCGCTCTTGTAGCGCGGTAGCATTCATAGACGCCCTAAGAGTGCTAGGACCCTTCGGTGGCACTATTCAAAGTGTTCTTGATTTTTTATTTAATTTTAAACTCCTGAGTTTGAATGGAGCTTGCAAAGCACCAACCCTTGCATCAGCCCACTTTAGAGAGAGAAAATCAATTTTACTCATATCCCTTGTGTGCTTATGCTTTTGTGATGATCTAAATTGAGCATTTGATCATCTTTTATCATCCTCGAGAAATACTCTAATATCCGATGTGTTCTCTCTAGGTTGATTTGTTTTTTTCACAAAAACTTCATCTCTTTTAAATCCATACATTGTTGTCTATGAATCTACATGGCCGGATGATACCAGAGCCATTCTAGAACGGAGATCGAGATGGTGTTGCTCAAGGAGTCCATGGAATCAAGAAGGGGCACGGGGTGCTAGGCAAGAAGCGGAGTTAGGTGTGATTCGGGGTAAAAGTCGGTAATTCCTAATTTGTAGTCTTTTTACCTAACCTTTTGATTTATGGAAAATTGAGTAGATTAGACCGTAGTTTTATGCTTAGGGTTTGTTGACCCTAAGTAGTTTCCACATATATCTCGTGTTCTTGCGTTCTTTAGTTTTATCGCTCTTTACTTATATTATTAAATTGTATTGTATGACATGTAGATTAAATAGTTGTTAATTGCTCTAAATTTAAATCGGTCGTCCTATTCACCCCCCTCTATGACTCTTCCGGTGCTTAATATAATTTCAAGAACCAAATTAAAGGGCAATTGGAATATTCTCTTTTGCCACTTAGATTCAATGAAAAGAGCGATTGCCCTTTTCTCCGCTGATTCGATGATAGAGACTGTCCCACCTTTTTCCCCCGAAGAAGTATCGGGCGAATCCAGTTTTTTTATTACAGCTAGCTATTAGCCTACTACTAATATTTTGGCCAGCAAACGAGCCAGCTTAGGCTCGGCTCTGCTTTGCTTGTTTATCGAGTCGAGTTCGAGCTTGAATTTTAACTTCGTGTACTAAATGAGCTGAACCCAACACTTTAAAGCTCATCTCAGCTCGAAAAAACTCAGCTTGTTTGGAATATGCTCTGCTCATTTAGTAAATGAACCGAGCTTGGCTCATCAAAAACCTTTGCTCTCTTTTTGAGTTTTAGGCTTGTTTAATAAACCACTACTCGTGTCAAATCTTGGGCCGGGCGCTCAAATTTGTGTTAACAAAACTCTTTTGGAGAGACTATCGTACATGCTCCAATGAGTTACAAACAGTAAGACAGGTCTTGGCAAGGGACGTGTGCTTCCAAGGAAAAATATTTCATCCGCCTCATGATGTTGGTTCTATACGAAAAGACGTATAGTTTTTTGAATAAAAAGATAAAGAACTTGCGTCCATAATTGTTTAAATTTCTTCACATCAAGTTAATGCTTTTAATTAAGTCTTTAATTTGGCATCAAGAAATTTAAAAAATTATGCAAGGAAGTACTGTATTTTTAAATTCAAAAATTGCACGTCTTTTCATGAGAGGAGGGACGAAATGAGTAATCCTTCCATACTTACAAGGCTGATATGATTATTCATAAATGGTCATCAGCAAAGATAGAATTACCTTACTTGAGTAAAGGCTATATGTTAGATTTCGTATTTGTGCCCTCTCTATGCAGCCAAGGAACGCGCAACACTCTTGGTGTGCGCAGTGATGCACGGGCGTGTCGGGATCGAATTGCAATATTTGTCTCAATCGAATGTAATAGGTCTTTCTCCAGTTGTATTAGATGCACACGGTAGGTTGTGATTTTTATTGTCAATGAAGCTGTTACTCTTCAAAAATAAAAAATAAAGGGCTAGGCTTAAATGAAGGAAAACTCAAGTAGATTGAGGAGGAAATTATCAGCGATACTATGCCCATCACTCTGTTTCACCGCTTAACATTCACTGCTCAATATCTCATTATCTGTCTCAGTAATTAATGATCCGGATTTTAATAAACTCTTCTAGGGAACATGCCTGGAAAAAAATTTTAAAATCTGGACCGTTCAAAATACTTTTGGATGGTAAAATTGAAAACAGTGGGGGGAGCGATGAATTTTGAGCGGTAGGCGTGGACTTTCTAGGGAATGAAATACAATGATGCCAGACCCACTTTCTACGATCATGGGTCGTGAGCCCAAGTCAATCAGTAGCCAAACTGAATTGTGGGTGTTGACGAAGGCCAACACGAGTCTTATGGGCTCACAAGTCCAAGCCCAAGATCTAACTGGAGGCTTATATATCCAATTTACCCCTCTTTCTTTTTTTTGGTACAACTAAATTCTTTCAAAGGCCACGCCTCGCATGTCCAGCTTTAGGAGCAGAATGATGTGCGACGCCGTTTTACCCACCAACGTTTACATCTTCAAGCAAGGGTGAGATATCATCTTCTCAACCACGTCTACTTTTTTTTTGATCGGCGCAACCATGTCTACTTTACGAGACAATTTCTCCTTCATCTCTTAATATTTTTTGTTCATCCTTCTAACGGCTTAAACAGCTTACTTAAAAGTATCTAAACCCATTTATAGACTCGCCTCAAAATGGTATTTGGATCCCACTTTTAATTTTTATTCAAAATTAGAACAAAAGCCACTAGATTATCTATCTGTGGCCAGCTCATAATTGCATATCAGGAAAGTCCAACACCGACTTGAACTTCATATTTAAGGGATGTGGATTAGTTTGTGGGCCCTTTAAAATTCTAGCAATAAAATTTAACTGGCCTTTTAATCACAAAATTTCTATGGCCCCATCATTGTTGCGAGCTTCCACATGAACCGGATAAACGATATCCGATTAATATGATTTTTTTGCATGCCTAACGTAAATGATCCCGACGAGGTCTAAAATATAAATTGTTTCGATCATCAAACGGACTCGGAAAGGGCCCAAAAATGAGCCGGACAGGACTGTGCAGGAGCTGGGGAGGATCATATTCCAAAAGTAAAAAGGATAAATGTAATTAGCTTTTCACGTTACTCTCTATGTTTTCTTTTATTTTTGTCTTGTTTTCAAAAAATAATCCGTCCCCAATGAAAATTATTTAGCTCATTCGGCTAAATAAGTCATTTGGCTTCTTTTTTTTGTCATTATTTAAATTTTTTTTGCATTTATTAGTTTTTCGTCGATTTTTTAAGGATTATTGTTTTATCATGATGAGAGGAATCTAAAAAGTAAAAAATTACGATCGAAATCCAATTTTTTTGAGAAAGAGAAAAATAAGCCAATGAGCCAATTTTTTTGTCTTTATTAAAAAAAATTGAATTTTTTTTGTAATTTTTTACTTTTTAGATTCATCTCGTCATGATAAAGTAATAATCCTCAAAAAATCGACAAAACATTAACAAATGAAAAAAAAAATTAAATAAAAATAAAAAAATAAATCAAATAACTTATTTAGCCAAACGAGACGTATACAATCCTGCTTTACAAGTAGTTGGTGAGTCATAGCCAATAGAAAAAAGTGAGACGTGATCGATGATATTTTTCTTGTCTCTTTGAGGTTCTTGTCGGTTTCCTTTAATTTACTAATTTGAGGCGCCCGTTGATGGCTACACCAAATATATAATCATGAAAAAGACAGCTTCAAACTTGGGGGCTGCTGTCCCGCAACATCCAGCAGCGCTCCATTTTATCGTTCAAAAGTGTTTCAGACGGTTTGAATTTTAAAAAATTCTAATTGGAACTCTTTTCGAAAAGAGTTCTTTCAAAACTCGGATCATTAATTAACAAGACGAACGATAAGATTGAACGTTGTTGTCTCTAAAGGGCAAAATCCCCAAGTCCAGCTCAAGCTAAGTGAGAAAACGAAAAGGTTTCCTATAAGTATTAGTTATTTTTTATAACCAAATGCCAGTTTACGCAAACTTCGATTAATTCTGAGAAACCAATCATGTCATTCACTTGCAAAGACCCAATTGAAAGCCAAAGTAAAACTCGGTATGGACTGAACTCAAATGAGTTAATAACACTTGAGAGGTTTCGAACCTGAGATTTTGGGAAGAAGCAAACCTAAATCTCATGCTTGACAACAAGAATTATCCATTGGGGTTTGAAAGATGTATTAGTTGATCACCCTCCTTATCTTAGGTAGGCCAATGACAACTAATTATCTCTCTAAGAGCATCCGCAATGGAAATAATCAAAATCAATAACCAAAATGTGTCACGTCAGCATTTGATTATCCATTTAGTTCATAATCAAACTTAACAATATTTACCTCCACATTGGTTATTTTTGCATCCTTATAAAAAAAAAACCCCATTATACGCAATGCACCTATGTCCAATAGAAAACGAGTTCCAATCACGCACCCGACCACACCAAATTATTCGTCTCGATGAGACGATTCTAATATGGGGTATTTTTTAGTTATTGAGTTTTGAGTTTAATTAGTGGGTTTGGTTATTGAGTTTTGATTATTGGTAAAAGTTGTTAAATTTGGTTATGGAATGAGTGAAATTTGGTTATTTGTTAAAAAACTTGTAACTTTGCTTATTACAATGTGAAGTATTTTTTTAGCATTGTTATTAAGTTTGCTTATCCATGTCAATTTGATTATTACAATGGGGATGCTCTAAGGTATAGAAAAGCTGCAAAATATATACTCTGTTTATTTAATGGGATTCAGGATGCTGCCAAGCGGGTGCAGAGCGGTCAATTCGGTCGTTTATCTCAATACGGACAATTCGGATTGAATCTAAGCACATACAAATTGGATCGATCCAAGTCATTTGTGTCAAAATGAACGGCCGGATCAACTGCTTTGCACCGTTTTGCAAGACGCTGCTTGGCAACATTCCATTCCCTTCAGACGTATGTTCCGTGTAGCCTACAAATTTAAAAGAAATTGTATTGGGCTACCATCCATGTAGATTTTCGATGTGGGACAGTGTGTTACAGTACGTGGAGGTATTGATTAATGAGATGAGAGAATTGACTCAGACGCAAACTCGACCAGCTGGTAAGATGAAGCCACACAAGATCTAGCTCTGATACCATGTTAAAAACATTACATCCTCAGATGATCAGCATTGAGTTTGATATTTTCAAAAATTAATTGATGTCCCATAATTTGATAATGAATCCAAATGAGCATGTTTTAGAACACTAATCAAGCTTTACTAAGATTATCCCTCCCATGCATAGTCTACAAAACACAGAGTTCGGACAAAACAAAAAGATCTGCAGAAGAAACGAGAAATATACATGATCTTCGGAGAGGGCATTTTGTTTATTGCAAGCGATAGAAGAATACAAGTTTTTGAATTATATCAAACTGAACATAAGCCCACAATCAAACTAAGCCCGACCGATAGCCAAGTAAGGTTATCTTAAGAAATAACCTCAATTCATGAAAAGAAATAATCAATCCTTGTTTTTGGCAAGGATATATAGGTCCCTTTTAACCTTTCCTACGGAAGTATATATATAGGGTACTGGCCAACTGAGCTAACCCCAGTGGCTTGTATTCGAAAAGGACATGATCAGCCGAAGGGAGACTCCGAAATCTTCGATCGGCTTCCGATGGTGATCATCATCCCAGTTCCTTATTTTCTTCATATATTTTCCCAGCAACCAAACAAGCAAAATCCAAAGAAAAAAAGAAAGCAAATTAAGAGGGAAAGAAGCAAATTTGTGAAAAGCCAAGCGTTAGACTTGCCTAAGCGTTCCATTTCTTCAACTGATCATCACCCCTTCTTGAGTTGCTGCAGCAGCTTCATCTCCACTCCAGTCTGAGCCATAGCAGAGCGAGGAAACGTCGACTCTCGTTCGTCCGAAGTCGAACCTGATTCGAACGTCTTCGAAGCGAGAGAGTCTCTGCGTCTTCGTCCTGACTCCTTCGCAGACATCGTCGTCTTCGCTATTTGTAGAAGATAACGAGTGCTTTGAAGGAAGATTGAAGAAGAAGAAGAAGTAGTAGTAGTAGTGGTGGTGGTGTCGGCTAGCTACATGTATATTGTATATGAGATTTTGTAGTCTCTTATTAGTATGGAGGAAAAGGACGTAGGAAAGAAAAAGGGTTGAACTTAAAACAATCTGTGTTCTCGTAAATTTATAAGTCTGAAATTTATTTCGATGTTTTTTGTTTTTCATCGTAATTTTTGGACTTAATCGTTCGCCACGACAAGACGAATCGAAAAAATATAAAAATATAAACCAATTTTGGAACTTTTTCCGTCTTTGCATGGTTAGCTTTTTTTGTCTTTCCATCATAATTTTGTACTTTTTAGACTCTTCTCATCGAGACGTATGATTAATCCAAAAAAGATGATTCGAATCTAATAAAAATTCAAAAAAAACGAATAAACACACGAAACAAGAAAAAAAAATAAGTTTACAAGAAATGAGATAATGTAAATTACACATGTAAACGTTGGTGGAATTTTCTGTCCCCGAATTATTTATCATTTTCTAGCACTGCACGAATATGGATATTTTTAATGAAGAGAGAAGTACCTAATTTTGTACATCTTGCACTCAAGACATGGTAAGACCATCGGAACAAGGATTCAACTTTTATATTTTTATAACTTCAGATTTTAATCCAGATTGTATATTTATTTAGATTTTATAAGAAGCAAATAAACTTGTTTATTGCAGTTGCGATATAGCAATTATGATTAAACTACGGTAAAAGTTTATAAAGTTTACTGCAAAAAAAAGTTGAAAAATTAGTTCCGGAATACTTAGAATATAAAATTTGATCCGAAAAGCTCCTCGAACCCAAGTTCTCTAAAATCAAATTTTGAACCCATTTTCGGTTTCTAAAAATCTATTGAAAAGGATTTTCTACAAAAACTCACAACAGCTTCATTTTTTTAAAAAAACTAAAATCTGCTTTTTGGAGCTTTGGTGAACACACACTCATGTAGTATTAGTATGGGAATCTAAGGTGAAGTGGTGAACCATGTAAAATTGTGGGTCGACCGGAAAATTAAATACAATTACTACAAATTAAACCAAAATGAAAGTTAATTACAGAGCCACTGGAATTTCGTAATTAAAAAATGTAGAAGTAGAGAGAGAAATCAACATGAATCTGAGTTCAATCGGAACCCTCTGTTTGGTTTGAATTTTAAGGGAGGTCGACAGAGAAATAATAATAACAATTATAAATAAAACTTATTGGAGACCGTGCGCAAAAAAAAGTTGATTATAGCTTATAGAGGCTCAAACCGAACACAGTTTTTTTTTTTTTGGATAATGGAGGAACAGTCTTACAGTCTGGCCACTAAATGGACCCGATTGCGCAATCCAAACTTTCAAGGGAGCTAGTGCGACTACACCAGTCACGGCTCCCCATTTACTTCGGGGTATTCACCCGATAGAGAATCGAATCTTAGGTCTTGAAGAGTACTCTTAAAATCTGAACATCCGCTCGAAACAGTGGAGCAACCCATGGTGTGTCGACCACAGTTGTTTGCGATAAGTACATGTGGTTTCTATCTCGTGTATCTCGTAATCGACTGTACGCTTTGAAGTAGTGGATCAAATTCCTCTCTCTCTCTCTCTCTCTCTCTCTCTCTCTCTCTCTCTCATTTTCTTGAGGGTCTATTTGTTACCTACTAATTGTAGGACATGGATGAGATGATACGTGCAGACCTAATCTTTCCTAATTTCAGATGATTTGAAGTGACATTTTCAATTAAAATAAAATATCTGGATTAATATGCACAAGTCAACTGCTGATCATTCGTGCACGGATAATATCTGAGACGGCAGTAATTTCCACAATCGGGAGTATTGTAGTGCGGTCAATCCGGCCGTCCATTTTGACAATGGACGGTTCGGATTTTCATCCGAACAATAGATGGCTCGGATTTATAAAAGCTCGGATTAAATCCGAGCCCTTCATATCGAGATGGATGTTCGGATCTATCGCACTACACCGTATAGTGCAGCTGCCGCGCTACAGCAACTCCAATCCACAAAAAATAGCCAAGGGGTCCGAAAAATTTGGAAAATTTCTGCTAGCAATAGTACGTTGGTGAACACATTCGGTGATTACATTTTAAGTATCATCTGATGTGCCACCATTGTAGCGGTAGAATATTTCTCATTTCGGTCATTGAGAGGATTGATTGCTTGGCTATGCCTAGCAAAATACAGTACAAGTAAACAGGCTAAGGGACCCGATATTGTTAGAGATCACATCGAATCGCTAAGAGCACGCGTTGAAAAGAAATCTACGCAAAAATGATATACATCAATATGGAACTCAAATCATTAATCATAGCATTCTTATCCAACAATGACCCTACATATAGTATACTTACAATATATGCCACCTTCGCTAGGTATGCACCCTGGTTTGCGCTAAATTTTCAAAATTATCCGATTATCGTACAATTTCTCACCTTCCTCATCTAACTTGAACATCTCGGAGAGTCTATGACTAAAGACAACCATCACAACACCGTTCATTAGACTTCCTTGCAAAAACTTTCGGAGCTCTCGCGCGGATCAACTATCCAAGATTTGACACCTCTTTATGGCGGCGTTTTTTGAATGACTATTGCAATTTGCATCTAACAAAACGCTAAGATCCAATTATCCAAATAGGGGTGACAAATGGAAAGGGTGTTTCCTTAAAAAAAAATTCCCACTGGTAGCAGGTATGTTGGCCTTTTAAAAATCCCCGCTCAGATATGGGGAAGGATATGATATTTTACAATCTCCACCACTCTTGAATACTCAAGGTGGGTTTGGATTGAAAAATAGGCTCCATTTGTTTCGATATAATTTTTTTTTTTTTCAGAAAACAAATTTTGAACTTTTATTTTTCAGTATTTGGTTGGCACTTGAAAAATATTTTTAGAAATCAACAGAATAGTATAGACAGAGAGAGAGAATGGGGACTTAAACGGTAAAGAGATCTGAGAATAGTGGAATTGAACGTGGGTTAGGATTGACGATTGAGGAAACTGAGCAGTGAGAATTGCAGTAGAAGGTAGCGGGTTCATTTCGGAAAATAACTTTCGGAAGATTTAAGGGTAAGTCATTTTCATCCAATTAAGGAAAAATATTTCTCATTTTTTACACAACTAAACACCGGAAAATAGGTAAAACATTTTACTGGAAAATATTTTATGCCAAAACAAACGGAGCCGTAGAGTGACTTAATTTTTTGTCTTTATTTTAATTTCTTTTTTTGCATTTGTTTGTTTTGCGTCAAACTTTCGTGATTTATTAATTCGTCTCGACGAAAAGAATCGAAAAAGTAAAAAAAATTGATCGAAACTTATAATTTTTTTAATAAAGACAAAAATAAGTCAATAAGACGACTAACAAAAAATTGACGCAAAACTAACAAATACAAAAAACAAAAAATTGAATAAAGGAAAGAAAAAAAAGAAGTTACTGTTTAACTTTTGAAACCAAATTAGCCCTCATTCTGCTTGAATCCCTTTACTCCTAGAATGGGTTTTTGTTTCAATAAAAATAAAATTTCTTCAAAAAAACCTGTCATTCTAGATCATAAGCACACTAGACAACAAAGGGATTCATGGACTAGATAAACGTATTCGTCAATGGACTAGCTATGATGAATATACTTATATTCTTCTCTTCTTATTTTTACTAGCAGTTTAGGCACACACAGACGTGTGTGCAAGTATGTTGAAATTGAAACGTGGGATAAGAAGAGAGTGGGATGGGAGAGCGTGAGTAATTTTACCAACTTTTTCCTTTTATAAGAACAATGACGGAAATCACTTTTGTGACAGTGACTTTAAAAATGGGAGACACCTAAAAAGTATTTCGAAAAAAGCAATCAGTGGTTGATAATCACTTTGATGATTGTGTCACACACATCAAAGTGAATCTCAACCACTAGCTGCTCTTTTCGGGATACTTTCGGAGTAAGTTTTTTTTGTCCCTAACATTTCTCATATTAGAATAGATATTACTCCCTCCGTCCATTTTTAAATGTCCCGCTTCGTAACTCCAACTTATTAAGAAAACATCATCACTACACCTTTCACATCAAGTTTTACCTCTACTTTTCTTATTTACTCTCTATGGAGTATCATTATACTTTTACTCACTAACTTTTCAAAATGTAATCTATTTTTAGAGGCAAAATAGAAAATGTATAAACTTTTACCCACTAATTTTACAAAATAGACACTTATTAAGAGACAACTCAAATAAAATAATGAACTTTAAAAAGGGGACGGAGGGAGTAACAATCTATAATAAACAAATACAACATAAAATCTGCAAACAATGAAGAGTAAATGAGAAATTAAAGGGTAAAGGTGGAGGGACTAGGGAGGGTGCTTTTTCTTTTTCTTCTTCTTTTCTCAATATCAGAAGTATGCTTTCATTTGTACATGTGACTAGAAAAGGTTTCATTAGTCAGTGGAGCCGGCGGCTGGAGAAACAAGACAAGTTGGGTTAATCTCAAAAAGCATTGAATTACCAAATCTTGCATTTTATAATATGGATAGATTATGATAGTATTATCCATTGGGACAATACAATAATCCCTCCAGTATCACAATCCCATTTGTCTAGCTATATATGATTGTTCCTTCCTGTTTCAAGCTTGACTTCTTCCAACCACCACCACCACAAACTACATCCTTTTTTTCTATAACCGGGTGTACGAATCAATCAGTTTGCACGCATCTCGACTAATTTCAGTGTCTTGAAGTTAATGATCAGGCAATCACTCCAGTGGCTCCAAGATTTGGAATATTTGGCCTTCATAAAATTCGAACATACGACCTCATAGAAAACGAGTACTCATTTACTTTCTCATACGCACTTGGCCAAATCTTTTGAGAGTTGCCATAAACTACAATTAAAGGAAAGAACAGAACAGTGATCAGCAAATTAGGTGAATTACACGATGATCCGCCGAAAATCAGCGTGACATGACAACAATTCCACCCGACGGAGAACAATGCTATTCACACAAAGTGAGAATAGATTATCCACACATTTTTTGCGGGGCCCAATTCAGGTCCCGCAAAGATAGCCCAAACCGCTTAATCTTTTCAAGGAATCTCTGTAAAAAAATTGTCTCAATTGGATATTGCTAAAGGCTTTTTCAAAATTCGTAGGGCGAATCAATCAATTTTGCCATGCAAATTTTGAGAAAATCCTTACCGATGTCCAATTGAGATGATTTTGTACCAAGATCCCTAAAATAATGTTTTAAGAAAAATGGGCGGTCTTTGCGGAATCCAAAAAGAGTCCCGCAAAAAATCTGTAGATCTGTGCCAATTTCCTCTGTATCGTTAGACTTTTCGCTTGAAGAAAGGGGGATGAGGCAATTCTAGGATGGTCCAGAGATTTAAAGTTGTTACTAGGAGATTTTTGACATGCTCAATGTTCTCAATGAGTTCTTAGAGTGAACAATTTCGACCAATTGAAATAAACTCGGAAAAGTCACATTGGAATTGGACAGCACGCTCCAGCCCTCATGAACTAGAGGTGTTGACAATTGTCTTCCAGAAACAACAAAACATAAAGTAATAAGTTAATAACCACTGTAACAGCATGACCGAACTGAAGCCAGACCCGATCGGGAAAGGGAATAGTCGAGGTGCTTGTAAACTGACTCAGACATCCCTAACCGCCGCACAAAATAAAAGAGAAAAGAACTGGAGCAACAGACATCCATTCAGACACAGATAAGTAAAGATGGGAAAAAACCTTCACCTTTTCATGCAATCATCTTCTTCACAATAAAGAAGACATAATTTGGCACAATGAAAAGGTTTTTAAGCCAGTGGTACTCATTTTGCTTTACATACGTGCATCACATGTTATTGCAACTATCTAAACGTTGGCGTGTTCTTTTCGTTCTCCTACTGATGATGAGTAATCCAGAGCAAAACGAATCCCTCAAGCCGCTCAAGTGCAGTTCCCATTCGTGTTGTAATTTGGAAATATTTGAATTTTTAGTACAGGCTTGTTTTTGTGTGAACGGCACACAGCATTTACTAATAGTCTACGTGCCACGTGCAAACTGGTAATTTGTGACAAATCTGTATTCGCATGTTGTCGTGTAACAAAAATACCTACTCCAACTAGCTTGCTAGTGTAATCTTGATGTTGACAAAATAAACCTAAAACGGAATTACCTACAACATTCCAATAACAAAACTATTACCTTCCTTCGCTAAAGAAACCCAGTGAGTAGACACTAGACTACTAGTAGTCATAGTTCAACGGTTCAACCCCATAGCAACAAGTGCCAACAACCAAGAAATCTTGCCTAGGCCACCAGAAAAGAGGCCTTTCGCCCAATGACATCATGGAGTGCATTTAGACACTAGGAGAAATAAGGTCAAGAGTTAAAACTCCTCCTCCAAGGAGCTAATCTTTAACTATTCTAACAACACCCAACATTCGTCAATCAAAAAAAAAAAAAAAAACTTGCCAAGGCTATGTAGGGGCAGGTAAAACCCAATGATCAGGAGTGATGAAAATACTTTTTTTCTAGAAGAAATGCCCATCAAGTTGTGGGGCTTAAGGGGAAATTTTTAGAAGTAGACAGGTAAAATGCTATGTTTGTGTTGTGTCTGAATTCCAGGAGATTGGTGTACTCTATCTATGAATGCATAACAGCATGAAAATACAGGGAAATTCAATGAACAACGTAGGAAGAAAGAGACTGAAAACAACAATCCATTTCTTAGCATAAGGAAAAGTGAACCAGTCACACAGGCCAGATAAGAAAAAATGCCACCAAAGAATAAAAGTGAAGTATTCACCCAGAGTATTCCCCCAGTACATGTGCCAACGATTATAATGTTGTGCCCCCAGTTTTGAACCCCAAAGCATACCATTAGTGGAGTCATGGCCTTTTTTCCTAACTGGCAAGTATTATTGGCAATCACTGTATCTTGGTCAGACACGTGCATAGACAATCGCCGTTTCTCCATACAAGATGGGTAAAGTTACTAGTCATTCTTGACCGTGCCAGTAAAAAAACATAGAAGAAAAGTTTACTCTGCTCGCATCCGAAATAATCATCAAAAAAAATGACTGATATCGGATTATAAAAGCAGTATGACATCAAAGATTAGGCCATACTACTAATTCACTTATGGAGAGTTGAAAGATCAAGAAATGGCCTGCAAGAACTTATCTCCATAAGAACCAGTGCCACAACATCCACATATAGCATGTTTCCTCTAAATTGCCATTCTACAAAATTCCGAACAGCAATAACCTGTGAAAGCACAAGAGTACCACTTAATTTTGACATATAGTAGGACAGTGTCGATAGCCCTCCATTTCGGGATATGATTGCCGCATAAAACGTTCAATACCTGACAAAACATTTTCAACAAAAAGGTCAATACAACCTACAAAGAGGAAATATCATAGCCGATGGAAAAAGAAAGAGAACACCGAGAAATAGTAAGTACCCCGCTTAGCACAACCAGCCAAAAGAAGCCTGTTTACGTCTCTGCATAGAAGACCCTGTAGAATTACATAAATGGAGGAAAGCAACTGATCCATGGCCCGTAATAAAACTAGCCACCAACCTGTATATGTGTGTTCTATCATACATACGATGAGTGCGTGGGCACAAAAAGTGTTTCTACGAACCCAAAATGAAAGCATGTATTTCAGCCCAGCTAGAGACTGTGTAAAGAATGCCAGATAGCCCCTTCCAACTAGAAGAGCTTCCTTCAACACATTCTTTCTGCTTCTTAACCAAGCCAGGGAACAATGGAATAAAAGAAACACCAAAATGACTCCCCACTCTCCTCAAACTTGAACTCGATCCAAGCACAATTCCAACATCTGCTTCAAGTAGACAAAGTAAGTCACCCACTGAGTCCCCAATATAAACAGTGAAGTCCTTTTTTTCACTTCTGTGATTCGTAAGAATATCTCGAAAAGCCTGAACCTTGTCAATGGGCGATTCAACCTTTTTAACAATTTCACCAGTAGATACAGAATTGTCATAGACAAATTCATTTGCATGTACATTCAGAACATTCAAACCCCCTGTCCAAGAAGAGGAAACAAAGAGAACTGATCATCTTAACAAGCAATTTCACAAAAATACCACATAGGAAAGAGGAAAATTACCCCATCCAAAGTTCAGTAACTACATCCCAACATTGCGAAATTAACAAGCTCTTTCATCTATAAGTACTAATAAAGAAAGGATTATTCTAACCTCCGCCCAAATAGTGTAGGATAATAGATAAAAAGTGCATTTATATAAGAGAAAAGTGTATTGATATTTGTGAAAGTATATTAATATCTGTAAGATATGCATTGATATCCGAACTTGTTTGGAATTATGTGCTTATTATCCTCCACCGAGTGGGCAGAGGTTAGCAAAACCGATAAAGAAAACCTTGAAAAGGAACGGGCTTTAGATGAGGGGCATTTGTTGAGATATAACCTAAAACAAAACAAGGGAGAGGGGTTTCTAGCAAAGGAGAAGTGGAGAACAGAGGGGAGGTTTCGAGGAGGGGAATCGGAATTGCTGCGGGTGTCTTTGACCAAACCAACCAATGGACCAAAGCTCCTTAATACTCAACAGAATGCTCTTTTCATGGAACCAACTGCTTCTAGGCAAATCAGTGTGGTTCGGAGCGGACCGTGTCTGGAAGAGTCAATTTGGCTCCGTCTGATTAGTCAGAACTCGGAAGAAAGGATTGTTGAACAGCCCTAGATGATGCTAATTTTAAGAGGAGCCTCTGACAGAATGGCAAGACACCCTAAAACTAATTGGGTTAAAGAAGTGTGCCTGAAGAAGAGAATGGATTTACAACATTCAACTTAATTGACAGTATCAGTACCAGTAAAGTCTGACTCAAAAAAACACCAAGTACCAGTAAAGTGAAAAATGTCAGCACATTCCACTGAATGCAAAAACAACAGATTTCAGCATCCCCAAGTGAAAGCCGGTCTAAGAAAGTAAATTTGACATACAATGTAAAAGCTAAATGCAGGACTTTTATGCTCATATCGTACAGTTAAATCAATGGGGAACATACCTGATGAAAAAGCTGATCTAATGAGATCACTACACCAACAATAGGAAAGTACATGGATATTTGAATTCAAATTTGCATTCTTTATGATGCTTTGGAAGAAATCTGTACAACCGTCTTGGAGAATTAAACGTTCCCCTGCCCGTTTTATGTCTTCAAGATTTAGACCCTTAAGTACTCCAGATTCAATCACTCTAGAATTTGCCCCCTTTTCAAAAACTGAAAGTTGCTCAAGTGCTTTATGCAGACCTTCATAGTTGAATCTCTCAGCTGCAAAGACAGAATTAAGATCATCAAATCCTGAGCACTATTAAAAAACGCAAAAGAAACGTCACACAGTTTTTTGTACACTTTCCGAAAGTTGAAATGTCATACAAGAACGCCTCAAAAGTTCCGTCCGTACCTTTGTCAGGGAGCAAAATTCTCTCAATGCATTGCTCATGCTCTTCTGTATACTGCCTAGAAAGAACTCCCCATGTGTTTCTCAAGTCAGCTGATGGCATCCGAACAATCTGATTTTCAGCTTGAATCTGATCAGATTTTGGTGCCGTTACTATTGCAATCTCCGCCAATATGGCAGATGAATCAACAACGGTGCACGTCAAATCAAAATCAGAAAATATCAAACAAAGATTATCTGCAGGCTTGTGTTCCGTCAACAGAGGAACGACTGTTTGTTGATTAAGTGGCTGAGCACAGAAGAATTCAATTTCCAGTTTCATGGCTTGATGATAAAGCTTCTCAATGATGTCCAGCTCCTCTCCGGTCAAAGAAACACTTAATTTGTCCAACAAGTCCTCTGTTTGCAGTGCTGATGCCTTAACTTACCAGTAAAGTGGACAGTAATCCCTCAGAAACTTTAATCAGTATGCGAATTGTATAATAAAAAGAACTGAAACATCGCAGTGCGCTTAATAATGGTACAAACCTGAAAACTTTCACACGCATAATTATCGACCCATTTCTGGTAGAGGTGTCTACTACTCTCGTTGGAATCAAGAAGTGCCTGGAGCTCACTCCCTATAAAGGCATAAAGCTTCATGCAAGGTGTCATGGCACCTAAAGTATAAGCTGCAAGTTTTGTTTTTTCAAAAGGAGTCGCAAGTTTCCCTGGACCTTTTACTCCTTCAACCTTCCCTGAAGCTGTTGCTAACAAGAAATCGGTGTACTTAACTGTAGCTGAATTGAGTCTGCAATCTTTGACCATGTCAGAACCCCATTCCTACACAACGAATATTCGAGATTCCATGAGTCACAATTTAAACAAGGAAATGGACGTATATTGCCTTATTGTTAATGGTACTTTACTAAACAAATATAAATTCGGAGGTAAAACAGGAAGAAAAAAGGAAAAAAAAGACCAACATTTCACGGAAAAAATGCATCAAGGGATCAAAGAGCGAGAAGATGTTAATACCCCATATCAAGAGGTTTGGGAGGAGTAAGAAACAATCTGTGAGTAGTCGTGATCTTATCGAAATTTCCAACACATTTGTAACGAAACATTATTTGTGCCAAACATTGTTTAATGTCTTACTTGGACAAAAGAATCATGCATTTTTAGCTCCTCTAGGACAGCCTTCCTCAACTGACTGATTGCAGCCTTTGCATCATCGTCATCTGCACACTCCTCCGCCAACTCATACCTAAGAAAATCCCAAATAAAAATGGAAAAAGTTCAGTAATATTGTCCAATGACTCATTAAAAATTTTATGTCCATGCAGATGCAGATATGAAATATCAAAGAGACATTATATAACTTTATCAACTATTCTTATATCAAATATAAATTATGAATCTTTTACCAATTGACTACAAAAAATATATCATCCTTTGGTTCATTCTATTCATGTTATGATTTAAAAAGAGGTAATCAGCCAGTGTAACAGTTGCGGCAGTTGTATATGCAATACATGGTTTTACCTTCACTGGTCAATGCGAGATCTATATATATGCATACATGTTAGATACATGAAATCAAACTCTGATCGAACCCAATTTGATGCTTTGTCACAAAAATCAAACCCAAACCTGGCCTTCATGTGCCAAATTGAACCCTAATTGAGAGCCCTTCCAAATTGAAGTTTCTTTGGTCAAAGAATCATAAATGACAATAATTGACATCTAGATTGTTTAAAAAAACTTGATGCAAATGGGGAAGAAATCAGCATGAAAAGAAAAACCAAAGGAAAAAGTGTTGTGAAATGTCAAGCGACTCAAACCAGCCATGTCTACAGTGTATCGGCTCATACAGCCTGATGAACTGAGAATTTGTACATCGCAGGTTTGTGCTTGCAGAACGAGTGGTTTTGAAATCACTTTGCATATGAAAGTAGGGTGTAGGGTTACGTAAGGTGTCGACATTACTCAAAAACAGTCAAAACATAGTAGAACGAGTGGTTTTGAAATCACTTTACAGATGAAAGTAGGGTTTAGGGTTCATTAAGGTGTATACATTTCTCAAAAATAGTCAAAACAAAGCAGATATTAACATATTCGAGACCCAAAAAAAAAAAAACTAATACACAGATCTAAGGTTTAGTAAGGTGCCTACATTCCTCAAAAACAGTCAAAATTGAGTAGATATCAACATATTCGAGACAAGAATCAAAATAAATAAAAACCAAACTAATATGCAGATCTTGATATTAGTACTTACTGAAGTGTGATGAGATGAAAACAGTACAGCGGGAAAGCCTACAAGAACATAAGCGAGTGGATAGCGATTGCCAAGAGAGTCTCGGAGAAGAGCTTCTGTTCCAACTTTCTTGAGCAATGGTGAGACCTTCTCACAGACCGAAGGAAACCGGACGCCATTGGGGCTGTCTGAGAGAGGCAAGGGCGCAAGGTGAGGGAGACATATGAGAACACCCTAATTTGTAGGGATTTGGTAGGACAAATGTAAGGTGGGCTTGCGGTTCAAGACCAAAGCTCATAATGAGATTTTAAAGCCTAAAAAGGTTATGAGTATTTAGACCGGTAGGTCAAATGAGAGGTTGGCTTGCGGTTCAAGGCCCAAAAAGGTTGAAGGCCAAAGCCCAGAATGAGTTTTTAAGGCCCAAAAAGGTTATGAGTATTTAGGCCGGTAGGTCAAATGATGCAGTCCAGAAAAGGTGGCCAGAGGCATTCCAGTAATTTAACCATTATTTGGTCTTGGAGGGTAAGGATTGCCCATGGGTCGTACTAAGGATTTTGACTAGACATGTGATGGATTCTTAGGAGTGTCTTTTGGGTTCTAGTCAAGTCTATTTAATTTCTAGTCAAAGTCTTTAGAGTCATTTAGTTTTTCCATGTCGTTAATGGAGTAAAAGAGTCTATGTTCAATGTGTCTTCGGGAGTCTAAAGTTAGTTGAAGGTTATTCATGTTGGGAAGTTCTAGAGTCAAGTTGAAATGGGTATAAATAAGACTGTAAGCCTTATGGCAAATCGTGATTGAATGAATGAAAAATTGAGTAGCTTTCAAGCTATTAGATTGGGTGATGCAATCTTTTCTTTGGTGTGATGCTAAAGAGCCCCTAGGTGTGATGCCTTGGATTTTCTAAGTGTGATGCCTAGACCTATCCTTCTCTAACCCTTCATCTCCTTCTTGCAATTTTTTTTTTCAAGTCTACTGTTCATTGCCCCAAAAGCAGACACTCTCTCTTGTGTTTGATTATACTAGGCCTAATTTCAATCTCATCCAGCATCATCAAATGTGAGGTGCACTTGCTGTTCAAGGCCAAAGCCCATAATGAATTTTTAAGAACCAATATGAGTTATAAAGCCCCAAAAAGGTTATGAGTATTTAGGCCGGTAGGTCAAATATGAGGTGAGCTTGCGGTTTAATAATGAGTTTTTAAAGCCCATAAATATTTAAGCCTTAAAAACTCATTTTGGGCCTTAAAAGCTCATTCAGGGCCTTGGCCTTGAACCGCAAGCCCACCTTACATTTTTCCTACCAAATCCCTACAAATTAGGGTCGTATGTCCCCCTTACATTTCGGTCTAGCCTCTCTTAGACAGCCCCAATGGTGCTGTGAGAAAGGTCGCACCATTGCTCAAGAAAGTTGGAACTAGAAGCTTTTTTGAGACTCTATCGGCAATAGATCTCTCTCCACTCACGGATGTTTTGGATAGGCTTTCCCGATGTACTGTTTTCATCTCTATCACGCTTCAATAAGCACCAATATCAAGAATTGTGTACTAGTTTGGTTTTTATTTATTTTGTCTCGAATATGTTGATATCTACTATGTTTTGACTGTTTTTGAGTAATGTAGACACCTTACTAAACCCTAAACCCTACTTTCATCTGTAAAGTGATTTCAAGATCTGTGTATTAGTTTAGTTTTTATTTATTTTGATTTTTGTCTTGAACATGTTGATATCTACTTTGATTTGACTGTGTATTAGTGGAAGGAGTCATGGTTCATGTAATGAGAGTGAGTGAATCAAATGACCAAAGGTGCGACGTCGTCAGCAATTAAGATCAAACGGTTTTAAAGGAGCTAAATTGGAATACAACAGGTTTATTGGTTAATCAATTGGGTATCCGTATATTGTATATAGACATATCTTCTCCACTTCTAGGGCGACGAGAGCAGCCAAAAGAAAACCGACTTGGAAATTATATTCTCTGTATCTTGGAGTTATTAAAAGATCCATTGATCAATACTCGCTCGAGTAATCTCCAAGAGGTACAAGTTACATTAAATCTCTATGGTTGAGGTGGATTTCTGGAAGGGTAATTGGAAGGCTTGAGGATTCGAGGCGGCGGCAGTCAAGCACTGGGTACGGTGAACGAGGATTCGGCTATCGGTCTTGAGTCAATTGTGAGGATTCTCAATTGTGTAGTAAGTTCGATTGTAACCGTACAATGTTTTCTTTAGTGCTTGATTCCTTCACGTGGTTTTTTACCCATCTAGGGTTTTCCACACATATCCGGTGTTCATCATTATTTTTCAATTCCTATTGCTTGCTTGGTGATTGGGTGGATATCGAAATAGGAATTTCAATTTCAAAACCACTAGTTCTAATATGTTTGGACTGTTTTTGAGTAATGTAGACACCATACGAAACCCTAAACCCTACTTTCATATTTAGCTCAATAAATAAAGTTATAAGTAGATTTTAACATGTTCAATGCGTGGTCCTGCAAAATTTGAAATTTTAATTCGTGACCACGGTGGTCATGGCGATGGCAGTTTCGTGTTTCCATGTCTCTGCTAGTTTAGGTGTCTCACATACATTTCTACGTCCATATGTCAAAAAAATGAAGATATAAGTTCAACTATCAACTCGGAACTCAACTAAGTCACATACTCAAGCGAACTTAAGATCCTATTGACTAAGTAATAACCTAAGCCCTAAGGCCTCATTTGATTCGAGCATTAGGCGCAATTAGGTGCCTAATCCTATGTTATCCCATTTTCGGTTCCTAAAATGACTATCGAGATTAATAATCCTAGGATTAATTTTATCCAATATGGGCGTACTTTATAATCCCAAGGCACGTGGGAACAGTTGGACTAAACAGGATTAAGGAGAGCAAGCGGGAAACTCATTTCGACATGGTATTAAAAATTACAAAAAAATACCCTTAGATTATAAAAATGACCTCTCTCCTGGAGGCTGGAGGTAGTCCCGCATCAGTCAAACATGAGATTGGAACAAATTGGTCCTAGGACAAATAGTCCATGAGTTGGACTATCACTACTAGGACTGTTAATCTCGTGAATCAAGCGAGCCCAAGAGCAGTTTTGTTCCTCCCCTTTCTCTTTATTTTCCATTCATTCCTCAACTACCAAACAAACCAAAAAGAGTAACTGCGAATCAAACAAGTAACTGCACCTAAGTAATAACCTAAGGCTTCATTTGATTGGCGGATTTGGTGCCTTGGATAGGACTAACTGCACCTAATCCTCCATGTTATCCCATGTCTGGTTCCCAAAATGGCTGTCGAGACTCGAGATTAAAAATCCTATGATTAATTTTTATCCTTTATGATTAATTTTTATCCTATATGGGGGTACTTATAATCCCAAGGCAGGAGGGGACCGCGGGATTAAACGAGATCAAGGAGAGCACCTGGGAAACTCACATTATTAAAAATTACAAAAAATACCCTCAGATTATAAAAATGACCTCTCTCTCCCTCTGGGAGGTAATCCATCCCGCAGCAGTCAAACATGAGATTGGAACAAATAAGTCCTGGGACAAATAGACAACAGTACAGGAGTAGGATCGTTAATCTCGTGAATCAAGCGAGCCCTAAGATCAGTTTCGTTTCTC
Organism: Rhododendron vialii; assembly: GCF_030253575.1. Classification (NCBI taxonomy): domain Eukaryota; kingdom Viridiplantae; phylum Streptophyta; class Magnoliopsida; order Ericales; family Ericaceae; genus Rhododendron; species Rhododendron vialii. The sequence goes on along the minus strand of NC_080561.1, from coordinate 33,887,731 downwards.
CACTTTTTCTTTACTTTCCATTTATTTATTCCTCAGCTACAAAACAATACCAGAAAGAGCAACATACTTCAAAACGATACAACTACGTTATAAAAGTGCACTGAAAGAAAGCCGATAGGGTGGGGGAAGAGACTACTGACGCTTGGGCGAAGGTCTTGAGAAAGTGAACGTCCTGGGCGACGTACTGGCGGAAGGTGTCGAGGCGGAGGTCCCCCGAGGCCAAGCAGACGACGAAGGGAGTGTAGAGAGCGAGGGTGGACTCTTTCCTGAACTTGATCCAGAACCGCCTCGCGATGCCTTCCTCCGCGACCGCTCCGAGGGACGTCGACTTCGTGATCGTCGACATTGTGATCGCCGCCGATGGCGATGATTCGGCGCGGATGGGTCTGAGGAGTGGGGATTTGTGATGGGGAGAAGAGAATAGAGATCGAATGAATTTGATCGGGGTTGGATTGAGGAACAGGCGCATCAAATCAGGAGAGAGAGAGAGAGAGTGTGTGTGTGTGTGTGTTAGGAGAGAGAGAGAGAGAGAGAGAGAGAGAGAGATTCTCTTTCTTGCTCCCCCGTGTGCGTGTCTGTATAGGGGTGTGTCTGTAGAGAGTGGGTAGCTGGGGGATGAACCGGAGGGGTGCCTGAGAACATTTTTATTTCAAACCGGGCTGGGAATCAGATAGCGTGCAGTGGTGTACGCAGCAATGTACTGCGCACTCCATTGGATTATGCATTCAACGGTTCAGATGCAATCAACGATCGAAAGTCGTTCATTGCTAAGATGAGATCCGAGCCATCAGATATACAATCCAATGGCTCGAAGGTGCGCAGCACAGTGCTGCGCACACCACTACACAGCACCATCCCCATCTCGGACTAATCGCAAGCAGTTCAAAGCTCGGCTTGTTAACCAACGATGCAGCAAGGGACGGATCTAAAGGGGGCACGCGGGGCATATGCCCCTATTCGAACGCGTGCCCCTACTCAAAATTAAAAAATATTTTTATATATTTTGTATAAATTAGCCTAAATATGAAAGTGTGTTAATATATAAACACACACACTTGCATATATATCAAAAATACACATATAGAATTAGTTTTATGTCTAAATTCATTATATGGTACATTTATATTGTTGATTTACGAGCTATTTATCTATTTGAAGTTTTTTATTTTATTTTATTTATTTTTAACCGTCTGGAGTAAATATTTTAAAATAAAGTCATTAACAAAACGAGTTCGATCATTCTAAAACTTGTCGATGTTCGTTTAAAACATATTTTAAAATTTTTGTCTGAGAATTTGTGCCCATTTTTATCTAATTTAATTTAAAGTATGAATTATAAATTTTTGTAGTTAATAATGCATACCTTAATTTTGTACTACGCTCTTACTGTGGTTAACTAAAAAAAATTTGAACATTTACCATTATAATTAACAGGTGTCCTCACTAGGCTATATTCTTAGATCTGTCCTTGAATCTAGGCTCAATATTAAATTTTACTCGAGTTAATTATGACTCTGCCCATTTATGAAAGCTCAAACTCGTGGAGGTTCAGCTCTGAAACAAACCGAGCTAGAATAGGGAGAGACATTTGGGATTGCGATAAGAGGAACACGGGTTACATTTTAACACCACATCCTTTGACTCGATTTGATGTTTCTCTCATCAAGTTGAACAATGCGAAGTTAAAATTTAACCTATATCTAGCACTCTTTTTGTTCAAAAAGATTGTTCGGTTCGAAAAAACGTAAACTTAGCAAAATACATTCTTATCAAGAAAGTTTTTTTCATAAATTAAAAAAAAAACTCATTAACGTCTAATAATTAGCGACAAAAAAGTTTTCGGGACGGAAATAGTAAATTAAGGTAAAACAACTAAAAAAATCATGTTAAAAAATTCCAAAAAATTTATCGGAAGGCAACCGAAGAGGAGTGTGTATTAGGCCATCCACAGTGGTATAATTAAAAAAGGATAATCAAAAGTTGACACATTAGCTTTTGATTATTCACTTAAAAGGTTGTTAAGTTTAACAATGTTGAGCTTCACAATGATCACTTCTAGTCCATAACCAAAATAAAGGTTCACTACAATTTCACTCTCTCTCTCTCTCCCTCTGTTTTCTATCATTCACTTCTCTTTATTTACGTTTTATTTGGGCAAAAATATATCGATTCCCTCTTTTAACTATTGGGCAAAAATCGGTGACTTTCCTCTCTCTTATTATGAAATTTTTTCGGAGGAAAAAATAGTGAAATATCTTAATCCGGCAACGATGGATTGAATTGTAGACGATCGAGAGATATAATCTTCACTTTTTGAGGGAAATAAAAAGATAGTTTGTCGGTGAAGTGAAGAAGATATATAAATAGTTTGTGGGTGAAGTAGAGAAGATATATAGTAGGCGAAAAAAAGAAGAAGAAAATACCAGTTGAAACACGCATGTATGCAAATTTTGGAACTAGTTAACTTATGTGGTGTGCGATCCACAAATTTTGATTATTGAAAAAGGTTGCTAGTTTTGGTTATCCAAAACCCAAAATTTGATTATTTCTAAGGATGGTGCTAAATTTGATTATACCATTGTGAGCCATCTTTTTTACACTAATATTGTCAACTTTAAAAATAATTGACTTTTGATTATACCATTGTGGATGGCTTTAGGCTTCTTACATTAAACGGCCCTAAATTATCCTTCAGGTTTGTTTGGATTTGTTCTGGCGAAAGTTTTTTTCCACAAGTCGACCATATTTATAAATTATCATTAAAAAAAAAAAAGTGGAACTTTTTTTTGCCGAGGGTTTGTTTGGATTTGTATATGTTCCGGCGGGATTTTTTTTTCCCTCGAAATTCGACCATATTTATGAATTATCAACACACACAAAAAAATTAAATTAAATTAAATTATTTTCATTGGCGGTGAAAAACCCCATTTTTCCACCACCGTCTTTTTCGGTCCTACCGTGTGTTTATTGTTGATCTAAATCTTTCATCTTGTAGACCCCCACATATTAATGTATCCATGCAAAAAAAAATTTGATCGGACATCAATAGCAGTATCAAAAAATTGAATTTTGTTTTATAAAATGGATAATTTATCTTTATTATTATTGACAGAAATCAGATCGTCCATTTTATAAACCAAAGTTCAAATTTTGATATATTTATCGGCTTTGGATGAAACTGATTTTTTGCATGGCAATACTATATTGCAGGGTTTTATAATATAAACGGTTCAGATTACAATAATAGACGGTGGCGGAAAAATGAGCACCGGCAGTTGATAGATAGTGAAAAAAAAAAAAAAAAACCTTCGGCAAAAGAGGTATTTTAAAATACCTCACACCTAAACTAGGACCTGGACCTGACGACGACGACGGACTCTATGACCTGTACCAATCCTCGAACCAAGAACCTGTAGCTTTCTAAGCTAAACTGATTGCCAACAAGCCAGCAGGAGGACCGGTACGATGAAAAGGATATTAAACTGTTTAATTCCTTTTTTTTTTTCTTAATTCCTTTTTTGACGTAATTTTGAGATTAATTATTCGTCTCAATGAGCCAAATTAGAAAAGTATATAGATATATGAATCGATGTTGAAAAAATTCAAATAAGACGGCACTTAAGCTCCAAAGGCAGCTGTTTGATAATTTTTTTGCCTTTAGTGATATTTTTTTTTTTTGCTTTTGGTTAATTTTGTACTTTTTAGACTCCTTTCGTCGAGATGAATGATTACTCCAAAAAAATCACGCGAATCTAACAAAAATTTAGGAAAGACAAACTAAATACACAAAACGAATAAATAAGTTAAGGCTCCGTTCTGGAAACCTTCTTAAAAAATAAGTACTTATTTTGCCACTTCTCATTCAAAAATAAGAAGGGTCATTCCATAAAATTCAAATAAAAAATTCCTTTCACATTTTCAAACTAAAAAATAATGCAAATGAAAAAAAAATTTTAATTTTTTTTTTGCACCGTATTAAAGATCTCAATGAGATCTATCAAATAAGATCCATAGTGGTAAGAAAATTATTTGCGTAAACACATAATTTTTAAGTTTGAAGTTGTCTTATACAAAGAATAAGACTGTTGCTGTGATAATGGGTGCCGGTGAAGGAAAATCGTATCGGCCGCCACGCCGGGCCGTATCCGACCACCGAACGGCCGTTCCGAGCCGTCCAAAAATTCTATAAAAAAAAACGAGGGGGCCCGCGAGGGAATCAACGGCATCCGAGGTGTGTAGGGTGCTTGATCCGAGCATTCCTTTTTCCGTGTATACATGATCAAGCACCCTACAAGGAAAAGGGGTGCTCAGATCAAGCACCCTACACACCTTAGATGCCGTTGATTCCCGCGTGAGCCCCCTCATTTTTTTTATAGAATTTTTGGACGGCTCGGATTGGCCGTCTGGTGGCCGGAGAAGGCCCGGCGCGGGTGCCGGTACGATTTCCCTCCCCGGCCGGTCGGTACCTATATAAATTCTTCCAAAATAAGTAGCAGCCTTCTTATTTTCAGGAACAAGCCTTCTTATTACACAAAAAATAAAATAAGTTCTTATTTCGTTTCTGGAACGGGCTCTAAGTTTAAAAGAATTGGGCCTCTGCATTCTATACCAAACTTGTAAGTCTAAAATTTATTTCGATATTTTTTACTTTTCGAAACTTTTTATTTAGCTTTTCGTCATAATTTTTTAGGTTAAGTATTTGTCTCGACGAGATGAATCGAAAAAATATAAAAATATAGACAGATGTTGATCTTTTTAAATAAGACGGTATTTTAGAGAAATAAGATAGCTATTTGATATTTTTTTCCGTTTTAGTAATTTTTTTTTATTTTACTTTTAGTCACGATTTTGCACTTTTTAGACTAATTTGGTTAGACGGATGATTAATCCAAAAGAATCACGCAAATCTAATAAAAATTCAAAAAAAATAAAATAAATATGCAAAACAAAACGAAGAAATTTAGTTTATTTTATCTTTTAGACTAATCTAATACCCCCAAGGACTTGATATTCACAATCCTTTCCCTTCCCTTAACACTACAATGACCACACTCTCCCTCCCCTTCCTCCCTGCTCAAGCCATTCCTGTTGCCGGACTGGGCTTGTGTTTTTTTGCTGGGTTTACAGAGAGAGAGAGAAGGGGTGGGGGGTCTTGGGTTTGTTTTTTTTTTTTGGGTTTATTTTGGTTTTACCGATTTGCAAGGGCAAGGGCAATGTAGGGGAAAAAAATATTTCAATCCTATCTCCTTACGAATTACATCATCTAATCTCAAGCAAAACAAACACATGCAAATTACAAATCCCACCTCTTTACGAATTACATCTCCTTATAAATCTCATATTCTTACGAATCCCAATCTAATATTTTTATCAAACGGGGCCTGGGGACTTGGTATTATCAATCCAATCCCCTCATTGCCAATGCACAAATACGAAAATAGTCAGTCTCACCAATCTCATCTCATTACCAATCATATCCTATGTGAAGGACAAAAACGAAAATGTATACTATTAATCCAATTCTATCCCATGTAAAACAAACATGATATTAATAATCTGTTTAATCACATCTCAAACAAACATACTCATCACCAATCTCATCTCCTTACCAATCCATTCATTACCAATCTCAATCTTAATCTCATCTCTTTACGAATCTCAACTATCTATCACTGTTATCAAATGAAACGGGACCTAAAAGAACCCAGCCTTAGCCCAAGTGACTCTCGTTGGCCGGTGAGTCTGCTTTTATTACGATGCGGTCTTTGAATTCAAGTTGTAATAAGAAATTAATTTTAATCAGTGATTTTTACACCCCTCTTCTTATAATTCACTCTTTCTTTTGTCATCCAAATTACTATTTTGTCCATTATTCAATACTTTTTTTAACGTATTCAAGGATAATATTGTAAATTCAAATGAATAAAGACATAAAAGAAATAGTATGAATTATAAAAAAAAAAAAGTGTAAAAATCATATTCCTTATTTATTTATTTATTTTGTTTAAATCTTAATTTTAACGTGTATGGTCCACTTTTGACCGTACCTGAAATTAGTGGAGTTTTTGTTGTTGGAGATGAGTTTTCTTCTTAACTACTACTAGGAGTTTGCCTGCTTACATTGTGGTGGTTGCTGGAAATGGGGTTTCCACTAGGAGTTTCTGCCTCTCCCATCATGTGCAAAGCCATAGCCAGCAACGGCAGCAACTCGCACGCGCTCGACGCGTCCTACGTCCAGCGCGCCGCCGGGATCGCCGACAAGTCCGCCGGGTTCACGTCCCCCCACCCGAATTTCGGCTGCGTGATTGTCACCCCGGCCGGCAAGGTGGCTGGGGAGGGGTACCTCTACGCGCAGGGGACCAAGCCCGCTGAGGTCCAGGCCGTGGAGGCGGCCGGCCGCGACCTGTGTAAGGGCGCCACCGCCTATCTCAACATGGAGCCAGGTGACTGCTACGGCGACCGCGCAGCTGTCTCGGCTCTCATTCAGGTTTTGCTCAACCAAAAATCACTTGATACGTATGTGGATAGATTAGGATTAGGTGTGGAATTTGCTAGATTTTCAATAATTCTATGTACCTGATACGTACCCCAAAAGTGAAATTAATGGTTAAGATTCACTTTGATGTGTGAGACCAAACATCCAAGTGAATTTGAACCATTGAGTTTTCTTTTGGGACATTTTCGGAGTACCTCCCTTTAAATTTGGAGGTGGCACTGTTCGATAGAAGTCCACCTTTATTGTTGCGCGTTGTCTGTAAAAGTGTGAAGACGAAGGTCACTCGCTTTTTTTTTAATCACCAGGTAACTCGCTTATTCATTAATTAGATTTCGTCGTGGGCCTTTTTTGGTCAAAAATAATAAAAAGTTTGGTTCATACTTTATACAGCTAATGTGAAGCTCTCATTTTAAAAAATTACAGTTTGGATCATAATTATGATATCTCATTGGGTTTACATAAAAAGAAAAAGAAAAAATCAGGTAGAAAGTGGGGGCAGGGGCGGCCCCTACCCCACCGCCCCACCATGTGGCTCCGCCACTGGGTATTTGGACTGATTAATTTGTTAGGCAATTCTATGGAAGAATATGAAAGTACATTTCATGGGTTTACGACTAAAAGTGAATCCAAGTTTGATTTTTCAAGCAAGGTAAAGTATGAGCAAAAGAGTAAACTAACAGTTTTTGCGCCCTTTAGCTGTTCAAGTTGCATAGAGGGGTTTTGTTGGGGAAAAAAAAAGGAGAACTTGCACTTGTTTTGTAGTGTGAATTGAAGAGGTGGGAAATGAGGAGAAGTTGTGGATGTGTAGGTCTTTTGTTTTGTCCGTTCCCATTTCCCACAAAACGTGATGAGATTTGGTGAGAAATCATAATCGTTTCTTTTTTGACATCCAAAACGGACTGTCGGTTTCCTGTGCCAGGGTCGAATCACGAATAATAATGATGACATCATGGTGAATTATAGATGACCCAACGGTTGGACGACTTACCTTCAACCTAGTGTTCTGGTAGGGTCTCGGCACCAAAGAATCGATGTAAACCTTTGTATTGATAATGCCTGGACTTATACTTGATTGCTATCCCAACCACATTGGATACTTTATTTTTGTTTGTGTTTAAAATAAAGTTGTCACGTTCCTATAATAGTTGTATTGGTGGCAGCGTGTATTCATTCGCAACCAATATAGTAAGGGTGAACATGTAGAGTGACCGTTGTTCAAATAGCATCAGAATGACTGTGACTGGCAAACTCAAAAAGGTTTTGGCAAAACATGCAACTTTGGCTAATTAGTTGATGGGACAGTAATTTCAATGTAGTTTGATACACCTAATAGACCCTTTTATTTCCAATATACTATAGGTTGATAAGTACTTTTGTACTTTTGTTCATGATGATTGCTATGCTTAGAGGATTTCTTTTTGGTACCAGCTATCAATTACTTTGGCTAATGTCTTCTCAGAAGCTCTCCTCCTGTTCAGCCTTCTCATTGCATCTTAGAGAGAATCTCTACATGTAACTGATGTTGTGTACATTAGGCAGGAATTAATAGAGTTGTCGTTGGGATCAGGCATCCTTTGCAACATCTTCGAGGCAATGCTATTCGTGCCTTGAGAAGTGAAGAACTACAGGTTGATGTTCTTGGGGAGGATCTGCAAAGTAAAACAATTGAGGTCTGTGCTTCCATAATTTCTTGAAACTTTGGGTTGTATGCCAACTTACAATATCAATACAAGTCTTCTATCTTAGTTTATCTCTATTTGGTTCCAATGGTCTCATACTTTTTGACGAGCTTTGGAACTGAAGTAGCCGATTTTATATAAAGTTAAGTGTCCGCCAGCGAAGTCCTTTCCTGATTTTTGTGAAACAAGACTCCTTTTGGGAATTATGTTGTGATGACTTGGACATATCTTCTGACTTCTGACATATTGAGGATACTTAAGATTGGTGACACACGTCAGAGCCATTGTGAAGTTACCAGGTTGTCTTTTCACGAGCACTTTAATCTAAGCCCAAGATAGTGCATTTTTGTGGTTGTTGGATTTTGATAAGGAGATTCTCTTATCAGTTCAGTTGAATTGTAGAAAACAGACTAGAGTTTGGTTGGAAGAGCGGAATAGAGAAGAAGAAGGGAAACTAGGTTAGGAAATTAATCAGACCCTTCACCTCCCATCTCTTTATTTAAAACCAAGACAAGATTACTAGAATACGGTACTGGAGAGGATCCCATGCTGAAATAGTTTAAATGTCCAAAGAAGCATTCACTTCTTAAAGAAAGCTTCTCCATTGAAAAACTAATACGGGTGTAAGATTTTGGTCTAGTAGTTCTAGGTCTAAGCCTACTCTAACTAGGTTAGGTTTGAAGGTGGCAAATTGTTGGATTTTTTGAGAAATAGTTCTACAGTTCTCTAGTGTCATTATTTAAGGTTGTGAAACACATATAGAAGTTCTTGATGACTCTGCAAATGATTTCCAGAATTTCTGATATCCATTATTTAGGTGTTTTGCTGTCGAACCAGAACTTATGAAATGTTTTGAAATTGATAATTGTGCTGGAAACCACTTCTTCTTCTTTTTAAATGTGGTTAGAAAGAATTTGATTTGTTAAATCAGTTATTGTCGAGCACAGTATGGGCATGAGCACGATTAGGTAGGTACGGCATCAGCAAGGCACCACATGACACTAGGCATGAACCGTGCTGTGACCACGGCCAACATGGGCCTAGGTTTTCTTTTGATAGGCTGGCACGACACAATTAGATTAAGAAATGGGTCTGGCCTAGCACAACGCAAAGCACGACTGGGCAGGGAAATAAATGGGCCAGCATAGTGTTGCTCATTTTGCACCTCTGGTTGCTAAAGTGGCTGCATGTATTCTAAATGGAGATCAACTTTGAGCAATATTTTAGATGCAGTCAAGGAGTTCTGCAGACGAGTTAGGAGTACAAGTTCTAAACTGATGGTCGTTATTATGGAGCAATGTACGGGTACCATGTATGGGATAGGAACCTAACTTACTCTATCAGAGATGACTGAAGATTCCTATTGCAAAACTCCAACAACTTCTTGTGGCATGTGTGCATTTCCATTGGGCAAAGCGTCTTGTCTAACTTTTGCACTTCTGTTGGTTGTATTTCAGGTTGTATAGAGTCCTGTGTTTGTAAATTGCTTCCTTTGTTGTGTCTGAAGTTTTATATTGTGTGTTTTAGGGAGCTCTGAAATCCTGCCTCTTGGTCAATGCTCCTTTGCTTTACAGAGTTGCCTCTCGAGTTCCATTCTCTTCCCTCAAGTATGCAATGACCCTTGACGGTAAGCATTGCTCTTTCAGAGGAATATCTAACCGGTTTGCAAAAAGTTTCTAACATCTGGTAGTGATTGCAGGAAAAATTGCAGCTAGCAGTGGACATGCATCGTGGATAAGCAGCAAAATGTCAAGAAGTCGTGTGTTTGAATTACGGGGTAGAAGCGATGCTGTTATTGTCGGAGGAAATACCGTTCGCATGGATAGTAAGGATTTTTGAGAGCAGTTATGTATGGAGATATTTTTGTTATATAATTATGTGCTGTTTTAATTTTACTTTAAAAACAGATCCACGATTAACTGCAAGACACGGAGGTGGCCATCTGCCCATGAGGATTGTTATGTCACAAACACTCAATCTTCCTAATGTAGCACATCTTTGGGATGTTGCTGATGTGCCCACCGTAGTTGCAACACAACGAGGTGCCAGAAAGAGTTTTCAGAAGTTCCTTGCGTCCAAAGGTGTTGAAGTAGTGGAGTTTGACTTATTAAATCCTAAAGATGTCATGGAATACTTATACAACCGTGGTTACCTTTCAATATTGTGGGAGTGTGGAGGAACATTGGCTGCATCTGCCATTTCATCTGGTGTTATACACAAGGTAGGTGCAAGATTTTCTCCGTCATTTCAATTCAGGTTTTCATCCTTCTGCAGAGCTTTACGATATTTGTGGGCAGATAATATCATTGGTGGGCTTGCATCCATGATCCTATCCTTCCACATTTTCTTTGATTCTTTGGTATCATAAGGGTGGCTATTTTGTGAACTGCTTCTATTTATTACCCGCCAGGTTGCATGTTTTACCAGAATACTCGTATATCTCGATGCTTTGAATTGATTTTTGGCTCCAGTGTACATAATTAGTTTGTCATATATAACTATTGTTATTAAGTTACTCTTGCCTATTTCCATCGGCAGGCTACCTAATGTGATCTTTTTCCTATTTTACCTCTGGTACTAAAGATTCTTTGAGCTTCTACTATATAGTACACTAACTTCCAGATTTAGTTTTGAATGTTGGATTTAGTTCTTTCTTTGGGCTTGCTATTTGTGATTTGATAACTTTTGTATCTATGGATATTTCTGTTTTGGCCCAACATGCAGGAGAGACAATTTGATTCATGTATATTAAACTTGGATCTGCGGAATGTAGATCTTGAGAGTAGGCCTATCAAAATCCTGCATCCATTTTTGGCTCCCATGTAATCTTGCTTGCATAGCATGGGTATTTGTTTAGCCATATCGGACCTGTACCATAAAGTACCGGGTTCATGCATTCCAGGTATGCAAAGTACATACCAGATTTTTGCTACACCGTGCATATAACCAAGCCCTACCATCACAGGAATAATTTTTTGTGTTACATAGAGATGAACCTAACTTGATGAGATTTTTTGTGTCCGTGCATCGTAGGCCCCAATTGATTGGGACTTAAGGCTTGGTTTGGTTTATGTTAAACATGGATTTGAGAAATATGTAGATCTTAAGAAAAAGTCAATACAAACGTTTCATCCCAATGATCCCATTTTGGCTCCCATGTAATTTTGCTTGCATATTGGTCATTCGTTTGACTTTGAATTGTTTCAGGTGTATGCATTTGTCGCTCCTAAAATCATTGGTGGCAAGAATGCACCTTCTCCAGTTGGTGAACTTGGGATGGTTGAGATGACACAAGCTTTGGAATTAATTGACGTTAGCTATGAGCAGGTTCATGTTGATTTTCGTGTTTCTTAGAATGATTTCTCTGACCTAGTAACATATTCTCTGACCTAGTAACATATTCGCAATGTCAAAAAAATGGTCGTGAATTTCAATTGCTTATCTTTAAACAAGGCCATACCAGAGTATGATGCTCATGCTCGGCGTCTCGAAAAGGTAGTAGGCAGCCTTACTGGACTTTTCATTTGTTTCTTGTTGTGGGGAGGTTGTTTCACTTTACGCAAAGCCGTGCCGTGTCAGTGTTCTGCTGGAAGATTAGTCATTCAATTTCTCTTTCTATGCTAAATATACATTCCCTGAGGTCAACCAACCCCTTAGGATCACATTCAACACAAAATCACCTAAAGAAATCATTTAACTTATAGGTACATGCATAAGGCCAATGTTTTCCATGTAGTGAGCTGGGAATGCTCCGTCTTGAATGTTCAGGCTGCTTCAACCAAGGTTGAAAGGGAAGGCCGATACCGCGGTAGTTGTGATGGCGACTCTTCTTATTTCCCCAACGAACCCTGTTTATATTAATTCCCATTTTATTGCCACTTGCCAGTCTCGGGAATATGTAAAGATCTTAACTGGAGGAGAATCAAAAAATCTGTGTTCAACACCTATGCAAGTTTAAATTTAACCAAATTACAAAAGGGCCATTTTCATCTGCCTTCAAATTTGATTTGAAATGGAGTAAGTCTATTTTGTGTGACCAAGTAGGGAGTCTATTTATCGATTACCTGCCTTAAAATTAGATCTTGTTATCGGAAAATAAGCAAGATGTTAATTGGTGAAGTCTTATTTTTTGGTTTTGTGAGCATGTGCCCCAAGGGCTTAGGGCATACGTTAAGAGAGCTTAAATTTCGCACACATTCTCTAACCACGCACTTTCATGGGGACTGTACAACCATTTTAAGCCTCTTAACATGCGGGAGTAGGGCTTTTTTTGACAAAATCCTTATTTCATTAATTTAATTAAGCATTTCTGATGCCACAGGAGTCATACATATCCTAGAAAAGTGTGAAAACTTCAATTGTTAGTAGTTTCTTATGTAAAAATTGCTTGGTTGCTAAATGTGTTCCATCTACCTTTTCAGGTTTTGTTGTGGCTTACCTATAACACGTGAACTGCAGATTGGACCTGACATGCTTATAAGTGGATTTCTTCAGCCCGTTCCAGACTTGACACCTGTTATTCCATCAGTGGAGGAAACTTCTGCTATTGATCCCACGGTTACTCCTTATGAATCGAGCATAATATTCTTTTACAAGACATGGGATCCTTATGGAGCTTTTTCAAACTTCTCTCCTCATGCAATTCAAATGACTGATGAAAGTGGCAATTACCTCAGCTGGCCAAGTGTGGAGCATTATTATCAGGTGACTTGCTATTTCCAGAATTATATGGGTTGTTGCAACTTTTGTGGCTCTACTGTTATTATCATCTTGTTTTCATATGCAGGCACACAAGTTTTGGGGGGTGAATAATGCTGAAGCCAGAAATTGTGTGGAAGCTATAAGATCTGCAAAAAGTCCTGAGGAAGCATCACGAATGGGAAGGACAATGCAGAGACAGCACCCTGATCTGGTATGGTTTCAGATACCCATGGCAATAATTTGTATCCACTTCCTACTTGATTGTTCAGCCTTTGTTGTCTATAGCTACAATTTGTACACATGCAGTGTAGTTTTTATTAGGGTCACTGTGTATACAAACTATTCAGCAGAGTTAAATAAACGCTAAAGTTCTTAATTACTGTAAAGGTTATGTGGATGCCTGGATGGATTTGGAAACATGTCTTCTTGACAGATCATGTTATCATGTAATGCTTGAAAATATTGGCTTTCCTATGATTTGTTTTTGCTTTTGATCTTGGAGTTGGAATAACTGAAATTGTTGTATTTATAAAGCAAAAGCTGGTGTCCTTTGCTCAAAGAATAAAGAAGGCAGTGAACCCGGATATGGTTGATAGTTAGACTATGGCTCCATAGAACATACTGATGGTGTAAATTACAGATGTGCTCGTTTCATATTGATGTTCATCAATTCCCGCGATTCTCTATGTCACAGACATGCTATTATCATCACTCATCAGCATTTTGAGGTTCTGAATCTAATCATTGAACTTGGACTTATAGAGAGAAGATTGTATAATCACCCTGTTAATTACTCTTAGACCTGACCAGATTCACTCATGGCTTTGTTGTTTCCCGATAAAACTAGAACAATGCATCTCCAGTGACCTTCCATTTTTTGCTTCCTTCCGCAGTCTAACTCCATGCCTTCGATAATAGTTTTGAAAGGAGATGAGTGAGATGGGGGTGGCTGGAGGTGGCAAGAAAAGCTAGGGTGGTTAGGATTTTTAGATGAAAGAGGAAGAAGATGGCAAAAGAGACCATCTACTAACTCCATGCCTTTGATAATATTTTTTGTTCTGGTCTTTTTTGGCGATATTTGAATACTTGGTGACTTGGTGTCATGAAAGACTTGACGGGTATAATTATTTTTTGTAAAATACCCCTCAAATGAAAGGCTTTCAGAAATCAAGGTGTTTGACAGTTGGAAGTAAAAATATTGACAACACCAAGAGTTGTGCAAGCAAATTTAGGTTAAGGAAATGATGTAGTTTGCAATCTTGTTTTGAACATTCTTTGTATGTGAAAATGCAGGTAAGATCTGATTGGGAGTCTGTCAAGATTGATGTTATGTACAGGGCCTTGAAATGTAAGTTCTCAGTTTACCCTCATCTAAACTCCATGTTGCTCTCTACGGCGGGGTCTGTTCTTGTTGAGGCCTCACCCCATGATCTCTTTTGGGGCGGAGGTCGGGAGGGGGAAGGCCTAAACTATCTAGGCAGGTTGCTGATGCAGTTAAGGTCGGAGTTTCTAGGCGACTCTTCGACACCAAATAACAACCCTATAACTCATCAAGAAATAGAGATGAGTTGAGAAACATCATGATCTTCTCTTATGTAACATCATTCTTGTGCAGAATAACTGTTACAAATGATAATTTTGTCGGTCAATTTTGCTGTATATTTTGTACGTCCTAGTTGATGTCATCTGAGTTTCTGAGATGGGAAAACCTTGTACTGAATCACTTTTTTTATGCTCTCATACTTGCCCATATCGTCTTGCTGTGGCTGTATCCGTGCGTTGTAAGACTGAAATATTAGTTACGCATTTGGGTGAAATGGATTAATTGTAGTTGCAGCAAATAAATTATGAAACTCTTTGCAGAAAACTTTTTCTTCGCTTTTTTGGTTGTGGTTTTTTTTTAATTGGTTCTCAAAAGATTTTTCCGTGTGGTTTTAAATGAGTTAAACAGTAAAAAGCTTCGATACAATGGTCTAGGTATGACAAAAATTGAAGTGCTCCAGGGTATCGCCATGAGGTGTCCCAATCCCATCCACCACCGCACTCATGCAGGGTCTAGGACTACATGAATGTGCGTCAAGGGGGGTTAGGGCATCACGCGAGAATCAGGGAGAGGACTCGGAATTGGCAAATTGATCTAACGGAACTGGAACTGGCAAACTGATCCGACGAAACTGGGTCTTGCCGCTTGATCTGTTTTCTTTACCATCGATGTGTTGTTTCAGCAAGTACCTTGTGGCCGGGGAATGAATTGAGGAGTAACGGCTACCTTTTGACTCATGTTTGCTGCCAAAGCCCTTAAATTATTGCGCGACGCGATTTATCTCACTTTTCTGCTCCATTTTGAAAACGCCTTGAACCGAACCACCAGCTACGAGGATGAAAAGCTGTCAGAATTTCGATCACTAGCCCCACCAACACGACTACAACCAGCATTACTAGCACCGCCACCGCACTCCACCGTCACCACCACCGCACACATTTCCCATCCTCACCATTAAATTTGAGAGATCAACGGTTGACAAGGCTTGGCCATCTGGTTTTGGCTCAATTTAATGAAAATTTTGGTTTTCCTCGGATTTATTAATTTTAGGCTGAGTTTTCTGTGGACTTTTTGAGCTTTTTCTTGTTTTGTCCGTGTTTGAATTTTTTTCTAAATTTTTAGTTTTGTGTCAATTTTTTTTGACTTTTTGATTTGTCTCGTTGAGACGAATTAGAGAAGTAAAAAAAAAATTACTTTTATTTGACTTTTTGAGCTTAAAAGTGGTTATTGATCAAAATATTTAGATAAAAGTAAAAAAAATTTACTTTTTCAATTGCCTCGTAAAGACGAATCGGAAAGTTAAAAAAATCATCTTTTAGAAAAAGTTAAGTGGAAAGGTTGGATCATTTACTTGTGTCCAGGAGCAAATAAGGAAAAAAGACCATAATATTTTTTTTCTTTTTGATCAAAAAGACGAGTACTTAATGCACCGACACATTTGTAGGGAAACCGTACCGACCGGCCGCGCCTGGCAGTCTCCAGCCACCGGACGGCCGATCCGAGCCGTCCAAAAATTTTAAAAAAAAAACCGAGGGGCCCACGCGGGAATCAACGGCATCCGATGTGTGCATGGTGCTTGATCTAAACACCCTTTTTTCATGTATATATTACATACACATCGGATGCCGTTGATTCCCGCGTGGGCCCCTCGGTTTTTTTTTTTTAAATTTTTGGACGGCTTGGATCGGCCGTCCGGTGGCCGGAGACTGCCCGGCGAGGCCGGTCGGTACGGTTTCCCTACAAATGGTTGGTACGTATATCATTTCTAGTTCAACGATCATGTAAACCGGATGAGTCGTGATGTCATTAGAACATAACATATATACTCCATAAAAAATTCCAAAAAATAAAAAACATAGTCATTGGGATGCCAACGGGGCTGATCACAGACGGATTTGAGTCATTTGACCATCCCCGAACCTCAAATCCTCCTCCACCCTTGTCCCGTTATTCAAACTGGGAATCACCTCTGCCCTCCATCTTCGCCCCGCCCCAAAAATTTTCAAGACAAAAAAATATAATAGATTTAATTTTTTAAAAATATATCAAATTCCAGGCAAGTAATGGCAAAAACCTAAATTTTTCTAGTACAATAATTTTTGAATTCCAACCATCCAAATCAAATGAAAAAAAAAAATATCGAAAGTCCAATGGACTTTCATTAAGCTAAACAAAATGACCAAAAAAAAACATAAACTCCGATGTATACTTTTTTTACACTTTCACATACTTTTACACACATTTCAAATGCTAATTTGATAAAGGAATTACTCTTATCCTAATTATTACTAGCAATGTACACACATTAACACGACACTGGATTAACAACCCAAAATTAACACTTGAATTTCCGACATACCAAAAAAAAACACAATAAAACTATGGGTACACCATTTGGTACATCAAATGTACATCGCATTCCATGGGACCCACTCGGGATTACACACAAATAATCGAAGCCGCTCAATATTTTTAAAACACTTTTTTAAGGGTCTCTGTAAAAAAATAGCTCAAACCCGATACCGGTAAAGGCTTAATCGATTTTACGCCCAATTTGCTCATAGAAAATTGAGTAAATAGTTGATAAGCTCTTATTGATATCTGGATGAACTGTTTTTCTGCACAGACCTTTAACAAAATATTTTTAAAAAATTAAGAGGCTCCAATTATTTATGTGAAACTCTAAAATAGGTCCCACAAGATGCAATGTATATTTGTAGATTTGGTGTACACCACAGTGGTGTACCCATACAATGGCTCAAAAAAAGTTCACGCTTCAGTCAAGTGGGTTTCACTTTTACCTAGTAATAAGTTCTACCCTCGAGTCACAGATTTAGGAATTAGGGGTCCGTATTGGGTCAATCCGGATCGTTCATGATTGACAATAGACAGCTCAAATTACATCTCAGCTGAATAAATCTCGGCCGTCTATTATTGTTCGGCTGAGATGCAATCTGAGCTTTTTATTACCGAGAGCACAGGTTGCCTGAATTGGCCAAACATGCATGCTGTCCCGGACAGCAGGCAGCAGGCAAATCCACTAGAAGAGCTCTTTTACTACAGTCACTAACCCACTCGCATCTGTTCCGGTGCCGGCGACGGAACTCCGAGCAATCACTCAGCAGCAGCTTCCGACACAGGTATAATCTGATTTTGGAGCTGCTTTTCGAAACCCCCCTGAGTTTGTGAAAGTTCTAAATCTAACGAAACCCTAATTTCTCCAACCTGGGCTAAGTTTTCTTTCACTTTCATCCAAGGGTTTTAAAGGTCGAATCGGAAGCTGAGGTATCCTTACGACTGTCAAAATCAAACGTATCTGCTTTATTTGGGAAATGTATCTGTTTTATTTGGGAATTTCCATCTTGAAGATTTCGTTTTCAGCATGGGTTTCGGCTGACCATTTATTTTGGAAGAACGATGTTAAATGTGCTGAAATTTACTACTTATTTCTGAATTTTTTATACAATGAGGGCCAATGTTGGTAAAGAAACCTGGTCCTTGGCTACTTTTCTAGTATGGCGATGTTGTAATAGGCTTTGGTTCTTGGCTTTATTTTTTCTAATCCGCAAACAGAAATGTCATTTGCTGTTGGTTTTTTTGAACGACAAAAGAAAATTTCATTAATCGTGACAAAAGAAAATTTCATTAATCGTGAAATTGTTGCAAGACTAATAGGAAAGGGAAACAACAAGTTCAAAGAACAATCTTCTGTCCAAATTCGAGACCCAAACTTACGATTGGCAAGAAGATTGGCAAGAAGCTAATGGAGAACACCCATATGGGACGGAGCCCACCTGAAAAGGCCGAAGCCTAGACACCCTAAATGAGTCTAATGCTGATTACAAGATGGTATAAAAAAAAAATCTGTACCTATACCAATCTTTTATACTTTCCTCACTTTCGAAATCTTTCCCCTATATTTTTACTACTGATTGCTGAAATTTAGAGGGAGTTTAATATTATGATTCCTCCTTTTAAAATAATTTTGGAATAGTTTTTTAGTTTACTACTATCTAACTAATCGAAATGCGTGAATCCAAATGGGTTACTATTTACTATATCACTAGCATTTAGAATTATAAAATATTGCTATGGATACTTCTCGGAAATATAATTGAGAGAGGAATCAAAAGTTGATTTTTACTTCAAAAAGGAAGGTGTTGCCAAGTATTAAAGAATAAAATATATAGTGGTGTTTTTTAAATACTATTGGTTGGGGGCACACCCTCCGTGTGTGCATGTGAAAGCACAAGGGAAAATATTTGGGGAGTGGGAGTGTGTGTGGGGAGGTTTTTTGGGGGTGTGGTGGACGGTTGAGTCTTAGTGATTTTACGATTTTGCCCTAAGGTTAATCGTGTTACAGTAAAATCAGATGTAAAACACGAGTTTTGATTAGGACAAAAATGTAAATCACTTTTGTGACATGGCTTCGAAAACACTTCACACCAAAAGTTCCTCTCCCGTTATATATTAGAATAGACTAATGAATGCCTTTTGTATCATGCATAATTGTACCAGTGGGACTTTTTTTTTTATGTTATATAGACTTGCTAGTTTCCCCTTAAGAGGTTATTCTAGCTTCGTCCTTGCCCAATTGTTTGTGGGATCAACTGTTTTCAACTATTTTTATGGGATCAACCATAATAGTTGGCTTAGCAACAACATGTTTATTGCATCGACTGTTCTTAGTGAAATTATTCTCGTTTGTTTGACATCAAAGCTTCTTTTCGTTCTCCTCTTTATGCTCATGTGCTCTGATCTTTGCTGATAAATGAAGATGGCTGGATATGAAATATGATTCCCCCGTACTAAACCCCATGATCAGATGCATTTCCATCATGATTTCTCGCATCAAAGTCACTCAGCACTTGGGCATAATTTCGTCTGTTAAAAACAATATTTGCCACTCCTATGCCTCATTGTATACTTGAAGTTACCAAGTTTCAGCATGTGCAGTGTAGTTCCTGCACCTGATTGTTTCATTCCAACATCACGATGTAATTCACCTTAGCAACATTTGTTTTCAGTCTTGTACTTGATACCCGTTGATTTGATCTGACAGTAATGATAACATTGTTAGAATATCTATGCTACCAAGTATCATCAAAATTTCAACCAATTTCATTCTTTTAACTACTTGAGGAAGAACTTGCAAATTGACAAAATCTAGCGGTCGAATTTTCCATCTCCTAGGAAAAAACATTCTGATCTCCTATTCAACAAAATTCCCAATTCTCCTTTTGGAGCTTCAAAACTCTTACATAAAGTTCTTGCTTCAAAAATTCAAAATTCCCAATTCTCCTTTGGAGCTTCTAACTCAGTTTGATGATAGTTTAATCACTGCCTAATGTAAGAAGAGAACCTTATCTTGCCTAAGACCAACCAAGTTGTTTGCAAATGCTTCTCCTACACTAGTCTTCTAGGTTGCTGACTCTTGCCTGATTTTGGTAGCAATTTCTTAGATGTTAATTTTCGGGGTCCTGGTTTATTTGTGCAGGTAATGGCGAGGGTGATTGATTTTGAAACTGAGTTTCCAAAGATTAGTAATAGTTACCTTTCCCAAGAACAAAGACATCAATTCTTCGAAAAATTGAAGCAAGTTGTTGTTATTGTAAATACCGAAATACGTGGAACCTCAGAGGGTACTCTGCCTACTGAGCCAATTGTTCTTCGTGGTGCCGGGGTGATCATAGATAAAAATGGGACAATACTAACTAGTGCATATTTGGTTCCGGATAACACACTGTCTATACGTGTCCGCCGGGAAGTTGATGAAAACTTTTGGGAAGCCAATAGAGAGGGAAAAATGCCAAAACATGATTTAGCTATTCTTGTGCCCAAGAAGAATGTCTGTGCCTTTGATTTTGCTACATTTGATGAGGAAGAACGATTCGATATTGGGAAGGAGGTGCTTTGTATTTCTCACACAGCCAATTTTATGTACACACTAATGATAGGTCATCTCGCATGTCAGGATCACAGGCTTGCGCGAGACGTGGAGGATGACCCAAAGAACCTTGCTCCTTTATCGCTCGGCGGTGATTTGAAGCTAATGCAGATTAATAATTTTCATGGATGGAATAATGCAATGGGTGCCCCGGTGTTCAGTTCGAGCGGCAGACTTATCGGACTTTCTACTTTTGTCTGGAAGGAGTTCGACTTTGCCGTACATTTAACCGTTCTAAAGGACTTCTACAGATCTTATAAAAAGGGAAAAGGGAAAAAAAAGTGAAACTCCAAGCTTTGTTATAGTTCTATGTTGTATTAGTCTTTTTATCCTACTCTATTCATCTGTTTTGAAAGCTTTGTCATGTTTGACTGTATACTTGTAATGGGGTTTGGTCAAGCGTATCCATGTTTTTTTTGGTCTGGTTATGGACTTCATGGTTCTTATATATCTATGATTCAAGCATGCTTATTGTTATTGCCATCGCTTTTAAACCCTAATTTCAATTTCGTAATTCTACTCTATGCATTCAAAATATCCCAATGACCCCATGCACTGGCTAACAGGATTCTGTAGAAAGAGTTTTTTTTGGCACAAACAATTAGGCTCTCTCATTTGATCATAGGTAAAATATTTGATCATAGGTAAACAATTAGACTTCTACAGTTTTTTTTGGCACAAACAATTAGGCTCTCTCATTTCAATTAGGCTCTGAAACTTTTAGGCTCTCTCATTTGATCATAGGTAAAATATTTTTGGCACAAACAATTCTTCAATTTCCGGTGTTTGGTTGCATGTAAATGGAGCAATATCTGTTTGGCTGAAAAATATTTTAGGAGAAGGAGATGAAAATAACTTACCGGCTGGCCAAATCTCTGTAAGTTATTTTACGGTCGGTCGATGTCCGGTCCGGCCGCCGATGCCCCTTGGAATCCAATTGCTGCCTCTCGTCTTCTCCTTTCTGTTTAAGCCTCTTCTCTTACAGCTCGAAAAAGCCAGGCCACGTTGCGAAGACTTTGAACAAGACTTCCATGGTTGTAACTCAAAAAAAGACTCCACTGTCGAAGAACTTTAGGCAGAATGTGTATAATAGGAAGAATTCAGCTCTGGTTTTGGAAGATGGAAGAGGAGTTATGAGAGAGTCTTTAGACCATTGGCAGCTGAGGTATTCAATTCAACAATCAAGACTGGTTGGTAGACACTCCATCCAATGGCCACGTTGAGCAAACTTTATTGGTGGTAGCACTAGCTAGTTGGTAAATAAGTTAAATGGACTACATTGGTCAGTAAAGTCAAGATTACATGCGTAGTAATACTGGAGTAATATGGTACAAATGGTACCGATAAAAATAAAAAATAAATAAATAAACTGTTTAAGAATAGCTAAAAACTTAAATAAAAAAAAAGAAAGAAAAAGAGATGAGTTTTTAATTTCATATTCGAAATTCGACTCATTTTAAGGGTATCGTCGATTTGTTTGCAATGGTACCAATTTTTAGAATATTAGATCTATAACAAGGAAAAGTTAATCATATTTAACATAAATGCAACAGAAAGTGCAAGGGATATATGATATTAGAAGTTGTCAATAAAACATAAAATGGGGTCTCAAAAAAGATGAATAGTGAAAATTAATAAAGTACAAATCAAAAAAGAAAAGTAAAAATAGAGACGGATCTTTGATTTTCAACTGGGTTGTCTCCATTGTAATTCTCCAAAATGATGGTTGATTTAGCGTGCACGTAATCTCCATATGTACAAAATATGGAGCTTGCTTGGAGATGCTCTAATGCTCGATCACCACTTGCCTCGGCATCAAACCTCGTCTGTTTGAACAATCGTTATGAATACTTGGCTTGAATTCTCGATTTGTTTGAGTTATTCTTGGTCGGCGTAGTCATTCAGCCTCTTCACTACGGTTTTTGCAACACAATTCATAAAATCGTTTGTCCATAAAATTTCTTTCTAGGTTGATGCCAAACGCTGAAAATTTGTTTTGACCAAGTTCGTTACGTGTACAATCTTACACGGAAATTTTTGTCGTGAATTATTTTATACGAAAACCAACGGAGCCTTAATACCGATGACTATGGAGCCTTAATACCGATGACTATAGAAATTTATATTCAATTTCGGTGTACTCATATTAATGAATTTCTTGCCGTTCCTACCAAAAAAAACTCCCGTTTTTCGCTACAAGTAGTTTTTATGTATTTCCAGGACATCATTGGGAACCGTTATTGGCCCCCCACACCTGAGCCTTGAGGCACAAAAGTGGGTTGCCTACCCCGTTCAATGCCTGGACTTAGTTAATTTATCAGAATCCCTCGACTTTATCTGCACAACCAACGAGGGAGAACATTTGACACTATTTCCTTGCTCTCATTAGTCTTGTAACAATTTCAAAATTAATGAAATTTTTTTTTTTGTTGTTTAAAAAAAAGGGACTAAAGTCCAGGTGCCTAGTTTCCAAAAACAAACAGGTTTGTCAGCTTCTCCAAAAGATCGAGGCTGGTCATACAAGGTAAGAAATGATCACGATACTTATTAGGCTTCGAAAGGCCATTTTTCCATATACTACTGTAGTGAGCATGGAATGAGTAGAAGAAACAAAACTAGCTGGACCACCAGAAGGAATAGCAGAAACTGGGACAGTGAAGAAACAAAATTATCAAGAAGAGGAGCAGGAGGAGCAGTAGAAGAATCAAGAATTTAAGGAACGATTTGAGCAGAAACAGGAGTCAATTAAAACAAAATTAGACAAGAAACGAAAAGAAACCTGAGGAAGAGTAGTATATTAGAAAAGGATTTAGAAGAACAAAGCGTGAAGAGCACATCACAAGGGACCATAACGGGTCAAATCGTGAACAAGAGAAAGCCAAATGGGGATAGCATTATGCCAATCCTCTGCGCCTACTCGATTGGGCACATTTTGCACCATCATGGGCAAACAACAAACACCTATATCGTTTAGGAACTGAGCATATTCAACATGTCTAGAAACATACTTGTTAGAAATGGATCAAAACATGTATTGATATGATATTACTTCGGAGGAGTTTGTGTGTATGGTCTTATCCAAGGAAAGCAACAACCACCAAAGTAACTGAAACTTAGGCCACTAGGGTAACCTGGTACTGATAGCTGTACGTGAACGGTGGTGACCAAAGCGCCTAGCGCAAAATCGTGTACTGTGGTGACCAAACCCCGGGCAAAAAAGTTAATAAGACGTTTATCTTGGTCGGAGCAAGGTTGAATTGAGCAAGATCCTTAATACAATGGCCCTGATGAAGCACTGTGTTGATAGTGCTTGTCAAGGATTTATAAAAACCAAACACATAAAAAACAAGTCTGCCAGGGTTGTGTTTCTCAGATTTATGTACATAAAAAAATGCATACTACAGGGAAAATGAAGAACATTATTCGAAGTGAATTGGGCAGGAGGAGTTGATAGTAAGCCCTTACCAGAATGAGTTATGAGCGAAGCCGAACCATTACTAACAATAACACTGTCAGATCCAGAGTACTGTCGTTGAATAGAGAGATTAAACAAATCACGGCTAGTTGCACCATTATCAAAGGACCGAGTAAAAAGAGCTTGAGATAACTGCAGTAGTGGCAAAGAAGACTGAACAAAAGGATCGTCAGGTGAATGCTGATCTTTCGGAGTACATTGAGCTGAACAGAGACAGACCTAAACATAGACTAAAGGGCCCGCCACCCTTTTTCTTGGTGCTAGGACACCCCCCCAAAAAAAACCACAAACAAAATACAAAAACAAAAACAAAAACAAAAAAAATGAACCATAATACCTCAACCTGTCTCATTTTTCCACAAGCATCTCACCAGTAAACCAAGTTCTTGTAGAAACCTCTTAATTTACGTCCGACATTTGATAGAATCATATTCTCTTTTCAGTACGGCAATAGTTAGGTGTGTTAAATTGTCAGTTAAGATTCTAAAGATCTGTGAATAAATGGGAGCTACAAAAGTAGATACTGATCATTCAGTAAAAACCATAATAAACACCCGTTAAGTTACTTAATTACATACATACATACTTGATCAGAAATTCATCCAAAGCAGACAGAAGAAGGGGCAAGGTATTAAACTACTACAGTTGTGCCGATAAATATTGACCATTAGCAGGGCATACATCACAGTCAGTATTTCACGGGATTACCTCCGAACTCTATTGACGGAAACCCAGCGTTTTTCAGGGAGCGGCCATCTAAGAAGAAAAGGCAAATCGTAAGAAACCGAATGAAGCATATATGGACAGTGTAAAACAACATGACTGACGTAAGTCAGATGTAAAAAGTTCATAATAAAATATGATAAAATAGTAAAACCACCAAACAACAAACCCATTTCTTTCGACAAAATGTGATACGAAAGCAAATCCATAAACTTACACCCATTTTAAAAACATAATTACAGATTAACCAAAATGCAAAGATATTTACCCATAAAAATTTTCTGGGTTTATCTCATCAACCTTCACCTTAAGCTTCAAACGGGCACCGCTTGTTTTTCTTATCACAACCACCTTCACAGATTTCCCAGCCTTGTCCCATACTACACCACAGAACTGCAACAGGAGAAAGATTAAACAAAAACATATCATAAGAGTGCAATAATGCAAAAACACAAGGGGCCGATCGAAAAATAACGTAAACTAAAATGGGAGGAAAATAAAAACACACTTCATACTCTCCATAATGAAAAGGCTACTGGCAGTCGCTAGGCTGAGGCATATCCACGAAGGCCACTCAACAACCTAATGGGTAGCCTCATTGACCTAGACAGGGCCAGTGACCAGACCAGCCACCCATATAGGGCAAGCCCCCAATACCTCCCCCTTAACAGCAATGACAATTTTTTATTTTGTCCTGGCTCGTAACAACAACGATAAAAGTTGCGTACCTCCAAAAAACTTCGAACGAATTTGCCTGCACATTGGACAATAACATCGCCATGGAGTATTCCAGCACACTCAGCAGGGGACCCTTCTATAACCTAGTTGATTGTTACAACAAAATGCAGCGACTATAAGATTACTTGTAACATCTCAATTGAGATAGAGAGCACATCCATATGTTCAAAACCATAAATGCCATAGACGTACTCGTCAAACACAAAGGACATGATTCACACTCCACTTTTGATTGAAAGCACTGCTCTTCTTGTATCATTATGCAAAAATATCCAAATATCCAAAATTGTCGGGGCATTTTGTGTTGACATCCAGAGAAAAAAAAAAATACTACCAAAATACAGTGGCTTTTTTAACGTGTAATAAAAACAGAAGACAAAAGGAGTGATTTTGGTTAAACAAGGAGTGTAAGAAAATCATTCCTTATTAGTTTTACATGTACCTTAAAATATCAAAATTGTCTGAAAGATATCCTCTTGATTATTCTGTTTCATTTTCAAAAATTTGAACTTTTGTGACTGCTAACTGCTGTTGTCCAACGAAGTTTACGGTTAAAACAAAGCTCAAAATGCTTGAACATATTGTCGATAGTGTGGTGCTGCCAGGGTCTGTACTGATTGCAGCACTGTTAGGAACTTGGGGTGTCTTAGCAGTTAGCATATCAAAGGAGTTTGGTATTTGACCAGGGTTAAAGGTTTTGACCTGGGCTGGAGCTTTACAAATATTCAGTGGAGACCCGCTGAGTTTGATACTCACAGGCCCATATCCAGCTTCTGCTTCCCAGTAACTGACAGGAAATGTCATACTGGATAAGGTGTTTAATGTGCACCATATCCATATTAGAACTCGGATCCATAGCTGTGTATCATACATTTTGAGCTGCCCGATCCTTTGATAAACACCCACACCCGATATCTGCACCTAAGTCGGTGTAACATCGCTGAGAGATATGTTATCTTTGCTTCTTTTGGGTGGCAGTGTCTCCTCCTTTCAAGGGATACCATTGTTTTTTTATTACAAGAGATTGGAGAGCCATTTGTAGCACACAGAGTTTATTGTACTTGGTGGACTACTTGTCCTCCTTTTCTTTTATCCTTCTGCCAATTTCTTTATTAATATTAGCAAATTTGTTGCTGATCAAGAAAAGAAGGGAAAATACATGGAGAAGGAAGACTAATCACAGCTAGTTAAGTGTCAATATGTCACAGCTTTTATGCCAGCATTATAGTCAAACTACAAAAGGACAATCAATTAATTTAGCAATCTGTACTGGTCACACCAAGTTGAAGCAAGAGGTCTAGATTGCATATGGCCACAATAATATCTTTTCCAATCATCGTGACACCATCAACTCAATATTCTACATATGCAGTCAAATTTCTTGTAGCTTTACTGTAGGGGTGTATTTAAACATCTACGAAGAAATGCATCTGTAAGTCCTAAATAAGATTGCAGGTGAATCAGGATCCATCTAGGAAAAGGGTGTAGCAGCAGAGAACATACCTCTTCAACAAGAACACCTTCGGACATATTGGGAAACTTCTGGATAATCTTTTCCAACTGGCCTGGCCTTGCAGCACAGAGATTAGTCATCTGCATTCCAAGGCAAGGTCGGAAGAATCTCCTGATACCACGACATTAAACCCTCTAAGACCGCTTAAAATGATTTCAGATAAATGTTTTGGCAGTTCACAAAAAATCTAACAAACTTTTAGTTGACCAACTAGTTATTTTTCCTTTCAGAGGGAGAGGGCGAGGATTGCCTATAAATGAGAACATGTAGCGACACTAATAGTATTCAAACAACAGATTAGAGGAAAACACTGTCTCAAAAGATACTGCTACCCTATATCCCTCCATCGAGAAGTATGTCACAGAGGAATGCGAGGAGTTTAACAAAAAATTGTGATGACAGAGAAATAAGGCCAGAAAACCTAGGAAAAAATATCATCCTTACTTTATACAACTGATGTGGTCCACGAGAAGCAGTCAAGGGTGTTTTGATAGGTTCAGAGAGGCTCTGGTCATGGGTAGGGCTGTAATGAACTGAGCCGTTCGCGAACTGTTCGAGGCTCGATTCGGCAAGAGCTCAATCGAGTTTGATTCGTCTACTAAACGAACTGAACTTGGACCTCGATTCTAGGCTTGTTCCGTAAATGAGCCGAACCTGAGCCTAACGGTATTCGGCTCGCGAACCTGTAGTTAAATATAATTAATAATTCTTTAGGGGTCTATTTGTAAATATAAAATTTTTTAAGGTTATATATATAATTCAATACTTATTTTTCTCCCAAATTCTATACGATCAATGAGAGAGTTTAGGTTCAGTTGAGTGTAATGAGCCAAGCCGAACCAAACCCGAGTCTTGACGAGCTCAATTCAAGCTTAGATTCGGCTCGGCTCGGCTCGGGTTCGTTTGAGTTTAGCGAGCCAAATTCGAGCCAAGATGTTCAGGCTTGAATTGAACCCGAGCCGAACTCGAGCCAAATTAGTACCTTAACGAACCCAACCGAGCCGAACCCGAGCTTTGAAAATTTTTAACGAGCCGAACTGGAGCCAAGTTGTTCAGGCTCGAATCAAACTCGATCCGAACTCGAGCCAGATTAGTACCTTAACGAACCCGAGCCGAACTTAACAGGGTTCGGCTCGATTCGGTTCGTTTATAGCCCTAGTCATGGGGTTACTCATGGGTTGCCGGGGCCACTCAAGAGTCATCTTATAGGTCTTTTAGTACATGAATCTGCATTTATTATTTAGTTAGGTTCATTAGCACAAATGCTTTGTTCAGTGTATGCATTACATTTTTAGTTTTTTGCATCTAATTGTTATAGGTTCAATGTATGCATTTATATCTAGGTTAATCCATCATTTTGTTAAATGTATTCATTGATTAGGTTCATGTCACTTAGACTTCTAGGACTTCAAAAGGCCATTGTTTAACCAAGTTACGGATGTAATCTTTCTTTCCAACACAGATTTGATTAATGAATTGAGTTTTTACAAGGCAGGGGCCATTGTAATTGGGGTTTGGGCTGCGGTCTTTCCTTGCAGAAACCACCTACCCTTTTTTTTTTTTGGTAAGTTAGCTTGAAATTAAAAAGGATAACCGAATGTACATGTTTACAAGAGGCATACCCCAGGCAAACAAAAACGCAAATACAAAGCTAAAAAAAAAAAAATTAAACAAAGCAAAAGAGATATCCGATGACGCTCAAAGCACACTGCAAAGAAGCAACACAACTCTAAAAGGCAAGCCTCAACCACCTAAGCCCCAACTATCTAAGTCCTCGAAGCCTTTAACATTTTTATCTTCTCGTGAAGCTTCTTTTTATTTTCACCTCGAGATGATGAAGATTCCCCTACCAACGGATTCGAGCCATGTCTAGGCCCTACGAAGTCGCCTTCCAAAGGAATCTTTGGAGGCTTTCGGAACCGTGTAGACCGACGAGGAGCCACAGGGTCAATCTCAGGAACCTCTCGTTGGTCTGTCACACATGAGTAATTGTTGGAGTCACACGACTTCAGCACATCAAAACAACTAGAAGATACCATCACCGAAGGAGGCATATTCCCCATATCATCTTTCCTTAGCACATCAGAGGAGGCACCTGAATGGCAAGGAGAAGAGGTAACCAAAGGCAACTTAGAGGGGATCTATGGTCTTTCTTCCTCTTAACTTCTTCCCACGCTTTACCTTCGTTTCCAACTCGCTCCTTAAAAATTCGCTCTTGAGCAACGGGGACTTCCTGTCCTACTGGCTCTTTGGCTTTCCTTACTTAAGAAGGAGGACCTTGGGCTGGATTGCGCAAGCATTAGTAGTGTGGCCAAAAATTTTGCAAGTGTTACAGGCTTGGGGTTTCCAAGAAACCTCTACTTATGGCTCACCATAACCCAAATTAACAACGAAGGACTTGGGAATCTCCTTCGCCGCTTCCACTTCAATACAGACACAAGCAAACGTCAACCGGCTAAGATTTTGCGTGAAATCATCTAAGGGGATTACAGATATAACTAGCAATATAACTCAATCCATCTTTGGTCCATGATTCAAGGGGAACATTGTGGAGTTTAACCCAAACCGGAACACTAGAGAAGGCGCCTTTAGTGAGATGCATCCCAGGATGCCACTTTTTAATCACACTATGTTTGCCCCCACAAAAATATGGGTCGTTCTCAAGAATGGAGTCCAAAGTTTCCGTGTCCCTAAAGTTGAACACAAAAAAACCGTTGTCTAGGGTGACGACATCCTCAACTTCTGTTTTCCACACCCGTTGAGCCCAGGATCTAACTTGAAAGTAGGATAACCGTTTGTCAACAAAGCAGCCCATAATGGCATTTTTCCATTTCAAAGCCCCATTTTCAGAAATATTAGACGGAATCATGACTTGACCATTCTCATAAACAATTGGAACTTTCTTAAAGTGTTTACTTAGCTTTCCAATTTTAACATCATTGGTAGGTAAAATCTTCCGTTTTGTCCAAACAGTAGCTTTACCTTCTGGTTTGTCCCCCTGAACAGGAGGAATCTGAGCAACCACACTCAAAGGTCTAGTAGACGGAATTTGAGGAGGTGTCAAGATCACTCCTACACCATGCTCAGCAGCCTTGGCCGAAGTTTTCAATCCAAGACTGGAAATAGCCATTGCCACCCCTAAATCATTATCAGCTGACCTCATCATCATCTTCCTCTTTAATAAAGACTATTTCGACATCAGAAAAACCATACTCATTATCAATTTGGTCGTGAAAGTCCCGTAGAGTTAATTTCTTAGTCGATTTTTGTTTACCCATGATTTGCAAAGACCCTAATGTCAAACCCTAACAAGAGCAGGGAGAGTACTTACCGTTCTGACGAGAGAAGAACGGAGAAGCCTAGGTGAGGCCCCTTGAGTGACTGACCTATGGAGTCAACCTTCCCGGTTGTTCCACTACTATCCTTCGCACATCCCTCACTCCCCCTCCTTCTCTCCGCCGTTCTCCGCCAAACACCCCACCGATCTTCCAATCGCTCATCGCTAACCCCCCAGCTTGCTCTCTCAGACTGCACAACTCCTCGAGAATCAGCGTGAATCCTGAGGAATTCCACTGCAAAGAGGGGATGAAGAAGAGGAGAGAAGAGGAGGGGGAAGTGGGGAGGCACGGCCGGCGAGGATCGCCGGTGGTCGGTGCGGCGGCTAGGGTTTGGAGAGAAGTCGCCTCATTTTGCCAATCGCCTTCTAACTCTCAAAACTAACCACCTACCCCTTGCGAGGGTGAATCTCTCTCTTCTTCTTCTCATTCTTTCCTTTCTTCTTCTTTGCGCACTTATCCAAGTAATGATTCTTATCTCCCCGCCGAAAACCACCATGATTCCAACTCTAAGTGTCCGAAAACCGTCCTACATCAACAACTTGCAACTTATCCTCATATCCTCGTGCAACCTACCATCATCACCTCTGTACTTGTCCCCATCTAACTCTACTACTCTTCTACTCTTGTACGCTAGATTTTATTGTACTGGATCCCATGCCAGGGGCCTAAATTACTGTCCGCAATATAACTTCAATGAAACAAGTAACGTCTTTCAGGCACAAGGCCATAGGAGTAAGAGATAAGATCATTCACCTCAAATCTTCCTATGGTTATTCTTAATGGAACAATGTAAACAACTATGTCATAACTCCTAATCCATAATACGCCTCTGTGAGGACACGCCAGTTAATCCAAAGTCGTGAAAAGGAAGGGAATATTAATTTGGGATGTATCGATTTGCATTTACAATTTACAAGGGATTGTACAAAAGCCACAATTGCAAGGGTTCCCTTTCCATACACTTGCATTTGTACTCTAGGACAAAGGATCCATAGAAGAGTTACTACACAAATGCCTTTAGTTACTACCCGAAGGCTACATGAAGCACCTAGCAACTCAAAGGGAAGATTGATGACCACATGGAGGATCGAGGAGTTTCATCCACAATAAAGTGGTGCTTCAAGGAGATCTAATTGGGCCTAGATGCCCTAGTTTTGATAGCTAGGCACTCTAGAAATTCAAAACAAAGATACATTTCCCAATGGTTGATTGACTTCATATCTTACACGTTATAAATATGCCCCAATATACACTGGTTGCCGATAGTACAGTGGTCGACCAATTAAGGCTAGCAGAATAAGATTTAGGAAGGTCCGAAAAAAAAATTTGACCAAACCCAACTATGAGTGTCCATACTTGGGCACTCCCATGAACTTTCCAAGCCAAACAAGCTTGTTTCACCCCATGTGCAAGTAGGTCAACCAATGGAGTCAAATTCTGTAGAACTGAACCATTAGGCTTAGCATTATACACCTCAAAAGAGCAGTTTTGACAAGAAGGTTTCCAGTGGGAGAGACAACTTGCATACATGAGCTCTCTTTACTTGTCCAAGCTCAAACAATCAAAAGTGGTGACAAAAAGAAACATTCATTCACATGCCTGTTAAACTATCAAACAAACCCCTACATGAATTGCACGCTACTAAATAGAAAAGACCCTACTTTGTAATGACGCACAAAGATACTTGGAACTTACCCATATTTCTTAAAATGCTCCAACCATTTCAAAACTATGTTGATGGGTAGAAAAGGAGTACACAGCTCGTCGTAAAAATTGACTCCAATGACGTCTCCATACCTATTAATAAGGGGTCCACCAATGCCACACTAGCAAAAGAAGATCATTAGTTCAAGAGATAACCATAAAGACAAAAAAATCTACTCAAATAAAACCAAGACCAAACTCCACTAACTTCTAGAGACTACAAACTTACAAAGAATTAAGTCAATTGTCACCAAAACAGTGTAGGCTAGGGTCTCATTCCATCATGTGTGATCTACACTATACTACAACAACACTTGCCTAAAGAGAGAATGAGTTATTACTTTTGAAATCTTGCAGTTCGCTCTGAATAGTTCTTTACAATCAAACTCGACAGAATCAAGACTGGACAAAAAGAAAGGAGAGCATAGGTAAGTACTTGTCAAGAAATCGAAATAAGAATGCTCCACAATATATACATCATGTCTTCTGGTGCATCTTTGATGCAGTGTGATTAACACAAAACAACACAATTAGTGGGCAATATATATAGCATAATACAATCTTTGAAAGACATGAGCTTCATACACTCTCAGTTTGATCTTCGGGAAACTTATCATAGGATAGAAGATGAGTAAAAAATCATCACCACCTCTCTTGAATTTTTTGGAGTCTTCTGGATGTTGCCAGAAACTTCCAAACATTTTCGGAAACATCTAGAATATGCTAGAGTCTTTCAGACTCTTCCGTAATGCTTTGGGCTAAGATTCATAGTGAACCTCGACAGGAACTTCTCTTGAAGAAATAACACATTGATATAGTCGCCACCGGAGACACATCGGGCTCTCCAAATTGATTCGTTTCTGTCGATAAGCTCCAATTGCATCATAGGAAGTAATAAAAAAGGTTCTTTTTCGGTCGGGTTCTACCAGAATATGTTAGAACCTAAGGAGCTCTCTAGAAGCTTGTAGAAGTATTGAGTCTAGAAGACACAACTCAATAGGGGCGGAGCCTCTTTAG
The DNA here is from genome assembly GCF_030253575.1 of Rhododendron vialii. Taxonomy (NCBI): domain Eukaryota; kingdom Viridiplantae; phylum Streptophyta; class Magnoliopsida; order Ericales; family Ericaceae; genus Rhododendron; species Rhododendron vialii. Next base: position 33,854,857 of record NC_080561.1, on the reverse strand, counting down.
GCACGTATGCAAAAAGAGAGTGCATGCAAGAGTGAGAGATACTAGCCAATCAAGAAAAAAGAGTGAGAGATACTCCAAGTAAGAGAGTAAGAGTCCAAGTGAGAGACTTAAGTGAGGTGTCCAAAAGTTGAATTGTCTTCCTAGCTAGTGTACTAAATATTGTGTGAGAGTTGTCCTTTGAAAGTTATAGTGTGTGGTGTTGTGTACACACAAGTTTAGAGTACAAGTGTTTGTAATTAATAAAGATACATTTACTTCTTGCGTTCAACTCTTCAAGGTATGTGGTGTATTCTCCCAATTGATAAAGAAATTACATGTAAGCATCTTTGTGTACCTAAATCTTCCAGGTGCAGCCATGATCTCATATGGTTCCTCAAAGTATCGGCCAAGAGCAACAACCACATCTCCGGGACAAAGACGAATTAAATCAGAATGAGGGCGAAGCTGAAAAGATTCAGAACCCACCCCCTTGTCCTGGATTCCACATGGATGTGTACTTATAGAATCATCAAGAATCCTAAGGCTTGCAGGTTGCACCATTACTTCATGTTGAATCTTAATCAAAGCAAGATTATAATGGAAATCACATGCATCCACTTGACCATTTAACAATGTACCATCTGAGAGACGCACTTCAATCTGCAACACAAGTGCAACTACATGTCAAATATCAAAATGAATGAACAGTGATTTTATAGGACCTAAGATAACTTCTACCGAAAGCTCTGTTACATGGACTCTTTGAAATGCAATATGTATCTCCATAGAAAACGTTCGTCAAATAAGGGTATTGGTTGTGTGTGCGGGACACACATAAAAACTTATTAAGCAATTTGAGTTTAGTGTAGAACCCATGCATTGAACTCCCATGTCATGCATGAAATATAAAAAACCAAACCAAGCCTTGTGTCCCAATCAATAGGGGTCAGCTACATGAATCCTAATTTTTCCATTGGGCAGCCCAGGGCAAGAAGGCACAAAGCGTCGCTGAAGGGGAACGCCCTAGCATTTCGCCTATTCATATTATGATTCATGTCATAAAGATCTAACGGGTTTTACGTGACAGCCAACCCTCCTTCTTTATCCGGGCTTCTGGGCTTGGGACTGGCTGTAAAAACAATAAGACTCTAAGCACGGCACAGGCAGAGTTAATCCATGAATATACTCATAAATATACAAACATTTTGCCGAGGTCCATGTGTCCTTGATCTGAGACTATTCTGAGTCTATGACCCCAACACTCAAACATGTTCCCGCACCGATACCCATTCCCAACAGCCCAAGTCCTTGTAAAAATTGATCAAAAGTAACTACCTCAATATCATTATCTACATCTAATCCAGCCGAAGAACCAAGCAGCCTTGCCGAAGCCAATATAGTAATAGAGCATGCACCATTAGCTGCCTCACAATCCACAATAGTGCCAGAACCCATGAACAACGGCTCCCCACCTTGAAAAAGAAACAAATAGAATCATTTATACACAAACACACAACAATGTCAGAATGACAACTTGTAGGTATTATTAGTGATCTGAGCGTTTCACATGAGGACCACCGCATTTTAAGCTAAAATGCGGACTACCGTTCTGGCCGTTGGATTGTGTTTTGAATGGAAATCTATTCGCGCGAATAGATTGTCCGCGAATCCTGACCATTCAAAACACAATCCAACGACCAGAACAGCAGTGCGCATTTTAGCTTAAAATGCGGTGGTCCTTAGGAGAAACGGACCGTATTAGTGATAACCAATAAGAAGTATGACCGCCAATACAATACATCTATATACAAGAAGTAGCAAGTAACCCGTGCAATGTAGGGGTTCATAACCGTGGGAAGAAAATATGTGATCCCTTCAAGTGGAAAATTGTTGAGCTAGAAAGTTAGAAACAAAAAACAAATATGAACATGAACATGTAAATAAATGAGGCTTTCTCTTGCCGATTAACCATCAAAATAGCTTGTTATGAAATATAATCCGAGCATAATGGAAATATGGAGCAATCAGCCAGCAAACCCATCATCTACGACTTCAAATAAGTGAAACGCGTTAATATTCACACCAACCAAGTAATAGCTCATGTCCTATCTGAAAAGTAAAAGATAAAACCAACCTAGATAGCAAATATAGAAGACATAACTTGAAATGTTTCCAGTTCCATCGGTTCAAATAAATTGGGCCAACAATTCACACAAATTAACTGACGTAACATCATATGCCGTACTCGCAAATAGATGATTAAAACAACCTAGCATGAGAACAATAAACACAGCACATAAAATAAACTCAAGTCACTATCAGCTAAAATAGATATCGTGACGACAGCATCAATAGAAGTTCGTAACACACTAGATTATGATTTGTCCTAACTGCTGAGGTTGTGCAAAAAAATAAATATCAAAAACCAGGAAAAAAAAAGAGAAGAGTGGGATGGGAAAGGGGAGACTCCAGGCTAAGAGAGATAAATGAGAATGTTCGGAGCCTTTCAAATGTTTAGTCCAACTCAAATTTCAGACCAAAATTAAATACCCTTAAACCATTTCCACTCATTTACTTAGTCTTAAAAACTATATCAAATTGAAGTGTACTTCAAAAATTACCCAAATCAAGGGAGACTCAAACACTTAATCAAGATTTTCAAAGCCATTCTGTCTTTAAATTTACACCTATGCCATAAATCAACCCTTTAACTCGAAGTATGCTTAGACATAATCGATTTCATTCAAATTGCACAAAGAGCTTTTGAGATTTGTGCCCCAATACTAATAATCTAAGTAAGGGAGACAAGTAGTGGCATGACCAAAGCAAATGATCATAAAAGCATCTCCAGCAGAGTTACAAAAACTAGCTTCAAAACTGTACTTTGCTACCTTTCTACAAAATTGAAGGGTGGATTGATTAGTTTGCACTCCAGCAGACTCTACAAATTCAAATTTTTTATCATTTTATATCTTTAACAATTTAAGAAAAAAATGACCCCTTTCTCTTTGGTTTTTCGTTTATGCACAATTATCATACATTGCTGGAGATGTTGATGTTGTGGTGTCACGTGAGTTGGGAGCATATAGTAAAACTAATGCAATTCTTTCAAAATCATCATCGCATTCGAAATAAGGTAATGATTTCTCAACTCCAAGCTGATCTTGTGGAGTACTTGTGGCAACAACGGGGAGCTAGTAGGAACATCTAATTTGTGGAGTGGAAACATTCAGTTCAATGTGGTTTGGAGATACAATCAAATGTAATGGATCATGGCAAGTAAAGACTCAACCTTTTCATTAGCCATAGAGAAATTGTCTCCTCTCTTTTTAGCCTTACCACTTGCCAGTGAATTATCCACGTACGTATTGTGTATGTGGTTCAGAGAATTGAGAAGCAAATTGAGATTTTTGATCATCAATACATGAAGAAAAAGATATTTTTGGAATATAAGAATCATTTTCTGGAACATTTATAGAGTTCGTGCTGAGATTAAAATAACTTAGGAGAGTGAAAAAGTCTAGAAAATTTGGCAGTGAAAAAAACTCAAGAACAAGTAGTATATATAGTCAAAAATGTAGAAGGATTAAAATAAATAATAAATGAACATTGGGATTGTACTGTTCAAACAGTGACATTTGAGAGGAAAAAATATATGTAAATCAACGGCTAGTTGTAAACCCAAATAGAAAAAATAGAAAAAGAGAAAAGGTAAATACAAAAAGGAATGGAATATTGTAAATTTGGCGTTTGAAGGTTTGTGGGTAGGTAACAAATTTGTAGAGAGAGAAGGTAGATTTGAAGGTTGGGTTAAATTAGTTTGGCATTTGCTACCTCTACTGGAGCACCTAAAATCTGTCAAGAGGTAACAAATTTGATGTTTGTAAACTCTGCTGGAGATGCTCTAAGCCAGCCAGACCTCAAAAGCGAAAGTGACGAAAGCATCAATTGAGCAAACTCCTTTTTTAGTAAGGGCGGGTTGGAAATTGTATAAGTGGCTTGGAAGAAGAATCACGACTTCAGTCGAGTCAAGCCTCTAGTGCTGGTGCTCTGGGGTATGAGTTAGCTCATTTGAGTGCTTCAAATGAAACTTTTACTAAAATTTGAGTAAGAGCGGGAGATGGTTGAGAGCCTACTACGTTGTCGTATCATGTATAATATGGGATCAAAGGGACAGACATTAAACACAATATGGAGAGGGAAATGCTAGGTACAAAGAAAACTTACCCCGAAAGTACCCCGAAAGTAGCAATCAGTGGTTGAGATTCACTTTGATGATTGGGTCACACATATCAAAGTGAATCTCAACCACTAGTTGATCTTTTCGGGGTAGTTTTGGAGTAAATTTTCTTTGTCCCTAGCATTTCTGATATGGAGAACAAAGGGGGAAAAAACACAATGGAATTATTTGATAAACATCAACCTGCAAAGGAGACAAGGCTAACAACAAATGGGGAAGCTTTCAATGCAGCTCTTTTTGTGTCAATGTCCAAGTCCATATTAGCATAGACACGACTATCAAACTTCTCCCAAAAAGAATGCCGGACAATTTTGCGGGGACCTGTTCATATCATTATACAAAAATCATAAATATGAACCTATACTTCATTGAAAAGACCCCCCCCAAAAAAAGAAGAAGAAGAAGAAGAAGTAGAAACACCCCTGCTCAGGAAAAATAACAAGATACTGACTGAAACATCTCAAACCAGCAAGCACATAATTTAGATGTATCTAGGACAAAACAAAAAAGGCACAACATTGAAACAGAACTCATCCTTGCTCCCAAGTTACACATAGTTTCCAGCAGAAACTACTTCTCATTTCAACCTGCAATTGGAATCAGAAGCATGTTCCCGCTTTCAATTCAATTGCATTCTGTTCATAACACTACTGTCTCCACTCCAACAAGAAAATGTCATATCAACACGACTAATCGTCCAGGCAAGCGCGTAGCACCATGTTTCGGCTTGAATTGCAGTCAGTTCCCCAGATACTACTTCACCAGGTAAATACAACTTTGTGCTTACAAGGCATGTGATAGAGATTAAAGGAACTAAGCATAACATCAGAACTGACCAAGACCAACAGGTGTACATTGGCATACGTGACATATGTGCATACGTTCTAACTTTGCTGGGCAAACCAGAAAGAAGATAAATTTCAACTTAATTGCCTAATGTGATTCATTGTACTGGTAGAACACTTTTAGAATGCATAGATCTGCATAGAAAGTCACCGGTGGAAAGGCTACTTCAAAGCCCTCCTCTCAGTACAAGGAAAGTTTATGTATGAGCATTATACAAATGTTTATAAACTACTGAATAACAAAACCACCCAAAATTTTATGCATTACCTCTTCAAGAAGATAGAAATCCAAAACAAAAATGTGTAGAACTAAATTTTCATTCTTTTGTGGAAATAAAGAAGGCGGCAACTTTTTGAGAAAACACGAATGACGGAACCATAAAGTGTCAGCACACGAGAGACTTTGCTTTCAGATGATTAAAGACCAATATATAAACAATTCCTGCATTATACCTGATTAGATAGCCTTTCTGTTCATCAAGGAGACGTCTCTAAGGCATTACCAAAGGCTTCACCTCAAAGGAATAGAATTGTGTGAAAATAATTTATCTTAGCACCCAAGACAACATCTAGACACATTTTTTTAGCATGGCAAAAACGATGAATTTTCACATTGGTCATTACAGAGCTATACAGCTAAACTGTTGCAATAACGTATCAAATCTTTTTATATACGTTTATTAGAGCTAGACTTCAGATATATATATATCTACACTTTATATATTTTTTGGCTGAGAAATTCCTCAATCCCAGTTGCCAAAAACAGAAAAATTACTCTGTCCTATCCAAATTTAAACAAAACACAATGTGCAACCAGTATTTTACGAGAAGTGCTAGCCGTACCGACCAATTTCAAACCGAAACCGTACCGACGGCCGCTCCCGGCTGTCTCCGGCCACCGGACGGCCGATCCAAGCCGTTCAAAAATTCTAAAAAAAAAAACCGAGTGGCCCCACGCGAGAATAAACGGCATCCGATGTGTGTAGGATGGTTAGATCGAGTACCCTATTTTTCGCGTATACATATATACACGAGTATACACGAAAAATAGGGTACTCGATCTAACCACCCTACACACATCGGATGCCGTTTATTCCCGCGTAGGGCCACTCGGTTTTTTTTTTTAGAATTTTTGAACGGCTCGGATCGGCCGTCCGGTGGCCGGAGACAGCCCGGAGCGGCCGTCGGTACGGTTTCGGTTTGAAATTGGTCGATACGGCTAGGATTTCTGGTATTTTACCTACCCCAAGACTCAGGGCGTCCCCGTTTCCATGGGCTGAAGCTCGCCATTTTTTCCTCCGGGCCGCGAAGATCGGGCTCCATTAAGTTACGGTGGACCTGAGAGTAAAGTTTTAGAAGTAGTAAAAAAACAAACAAACTCTCACATAAACCACGAAGCTATATCGAAAAATATACATATATATGTATATATGAAGAGAGAGAGAGAGAGAGAGAGAGAGGACCGTGGACGGTGGCGGTGGAGCAGATTGGCAAGATACTAGCAGCGGTAGAGGTTTCGAACACGAGACAGTCGTACTAGGAACAACTCACTCCTTCCGTGCCAAATTGTCCCCTCCAAATTTGTAGTCTTGGGTCATTCCAAGTTTCCAACTCCTGATTTAACATCGCTGCAAACGAACCGGGTGGCTAGCTCGTCCGATGCTCGGCTCATCTCCGCTCGGCTCGTTTTAGTAATTGAATCAAATTCAAGTTTAAGTTTTTTTGACTTGTTTATTAAACAAGCCAACTTGACACTCAAAAGCTCGGCTTTTGCTTGCAAAAACTTGATTCATTTGTGTATACTCGATTCGTTTAAAGAAACTCGTTAAGTAAATTAGCCAAACTCAAATTGTTAAGGGCTCGACTCGTTTGTAAACAAGCCAAGCTTAGGCTCACATTTAGGTTCGTTTAGTAAACAAGTCGAGCTCGAACACTACGACGCTCAACCCGGCTCCTTTACGCCCCTACTCTTGAAATAAAGGTAGAAGAGGAAGTTCATAAAAAATTATACTACGTACTTCTATTTTCTGAAGAGCAATGCTATAGTGACCAGCACCATATTTTTTGGTAACATGTGAGGTGTCACCAGTTACATTGGTTGAATGAGCTCCCTTAAATGATAAAATGAGACGTATTCTACCAATACACTCGTGACAATTTACATGGTACCCAAAATTGTGGTGCTCAGACATAGTCACAAAAACATTAGTATTTTTTTAAATAGACGAACAATTACTTTATTTGCTTTGCCTCCATTTGTTATCACTTGTAAATTATTACATTATAAAATTGTGAATATTTTCATTTTTTTCATTTGACAAAATTCAAACAAGTTGGTGATGCGTTTGGTGTATAGCTTTTTATAAGATAAATTAAATTTCATATTGCTTGTTAAATAAGTTGTAAAAACAACTTATTTTCTGGTAAATGCCTAAATTAACCTTAATCATTGCGTGTAGACACTTTTACCAAAAATAATTCAATCAATTTTTTTAAAGCAAATAAGCTCAATAATTATAATATAAGTGTTACCAAACAATGCCATAGATTTTTAGATTATGGGCTTAAGAAAATTAAAATGGAGTAAGCTGTAAACTGTTTGTTATAGGAGTAGCTTTTAATAAGTTGTAAAAAGAAACGTGTTTGCTTGAATAAGCTATCAAATAGTTGTTTTATAAACTAATCACTTTTTATGATTTTTTTATCCATTCATGTTTTAACAATTTAAAATAACCAAAAATTTAAGGAAAATGACAGTCAATGACGTGTTTTGATAATTAATATTCGTCAAAGACATTTTCAGTATTAACAAATGTTCTCAGCATGTCATTGGCGGATATTAATTATCAAAACACGTACTGGGCCGTCATTTTCCTAAAAAATTATAATTAAATCTTAAAATCATCTAGTTTTTTTTTTTCCGCTCCTAAGGCAAGACCCAATAGGTCAAAGTATATATAAATAGCCCAAGATATGGACTTTGGCCCAGCGGCAAAGACCGTATTGTAAAAAATAGTGGAGTACGTATTTAAAAACTTTTTACTTGTTGAATTTTGGGAAAATGACAGCTTAATATGTGTTTTGATAATTAATATCCGTCAAAAATATTTTCAATATTAATAAATGTTCTCAGCATGTCCTTGACGGATATTAATTATCAAAACACGTCATTAACCATTATTTTCCCTAGAATTTTGAACAACAGCCCATCAAAGAGTGTGTAGTAGTGGTACCGCAAGACCAATTTGTTCCAACTTCTACATGCTACACAAACAGATAATCTTAAGAGTGTTTACGATAGTGATTAATTTTTGCAGAATATTTTTTTGGTTCAAATTTGTTCTTCTTTTTTTTTTTTGCATTTGTTAGTTTTACGCCAAATTTTTATGTGATATGAGTGAGTAGGACGAGAAGAATCGAAAAAGTAAAAAAATTTGATTTGGTAAATATTCAAGAAAAGTCCAAAAACTGACTTTTTTGAGATTTTTTTTTTTTTGGATATTTTCAAAAATACTTGTGCATAAGTTACTAATATTTTTTTTAAATTACCCAATTAAAATTTTTATTTTTCCGATTCTTCTCGTCTTTATTCACCCATATCACATAAAAGTTTGGTATAAAACTAACGAACGAAAAAAAAAAATGAATAAGGACAAACCCAAAAAATTGTGGTGCATAAGTTAATTACTTGCGTGAACAGGGACTATGTTCAGTTTGACTCTAGGGGCTGCGAACTGTCTCCAAAAACTTTTCTCCATAATTATTACTCTAAGGACTCGTTTGGATGTAGGATAATGAGTGGGGGTATTATTTATGAAGGTGAGATAAAACAGTAGAGGGTATTGATTAATAAGGGATAACCACATTAATGTGATGTTTATGGAAAGGGATTAAATAGTAGTTGGTTTGGACGAGATATTAAAAATGGGTAGATAAAACAGTATTTGGTTTGAATGATGGATAAAATGGGGGGATAATGTTATTTTGTAGTTGAAATGGAGAAGGAGGGGGTATTATTTTGGCCTTATCCAGTCAGTGGTATTAACTAATAACACCCCAAAACCTACCCATAATAATCCCTCGCAGGGGTATTAGTCGGTACAAGAGAAGAGGGGGGAAACCTAATACCCTTGCGTTTTTGGGTTGCCAAACCAGGTGATAAACCTGGACTCCCGATCCGGAAAACTAATACTCCTTTTCAATACCCCATACAAACGAGCCTTAAGTTTTCTATCTATTCCCATTTCACTCATTATCTTAAGAACTCCCTCAAAACTCAAACCAAACAAAGTCTTAAACTTTTCAAGTAACATTTAGTGAAATACATGTAATGACCTGCGCCAGCTAACCCTTAGTCTTGTCACTTGACTCAAAATCTTAAGCTCGAATTATAGAGTAGCTATTCACGAATCCTTATATACCGTTAAACACTTTCACAATTAGCCAATGTGAGACTTTACAATCTCTCTACTTAAAATTGCAACGTCTTCGTTGCGTCCCATGATTTAACAACTTCCACCCAACAAGCAATGTGAGACAGGTTCCTGCTTAAGAACATCAAGTTCCTCAAGCTCCTTATTTGTCGGGCTCACCCAAGCACGTCTTCTTGCAGGGCTCGCCCCACACTTTCAGTTGGTGCAAACTCTGATGTCCCATGTAATGATCTGTGCTAATCTCGAATTATATAGTAGCTGCTCACAAATCCTTATATACCGTTCAACACTTTCACAATTAGTCAATGTGGGACTTTACATTACATATATCCCATTTATTTTTTCTTAATATCTTTTCCATTCAGCAATTAAGTTTTTATACAAGCTCAAATTAACTAAAAAATAAAGAAAAGATGTATACAAGTATATTTCTTTCTTAACTGATTTATTTTTTGATTAAAAAATAATGGTCGGTGCTCGATGTCGTTTGCCCGCAAAGGACCTCAAGATAAAGGCCGGACGTATTTTTGAATTAAATAAGTTAGAAAAATCAAATAATTGACTATTTATATAGTACTAGTATCATTAATTAGCTTTTTAAGCTAGAATATAAGTGCTAATAAACCGAGTCAATATGAGACATAAAATAGTCAACAAGTGAATAAAAAATAAGGGACAAAGGGAGCAATAAGTAATATACAAGTATTTTTTGGAAATTGATATTCACGTTCTTTTTTTTTATTTAGGCGCTCCACTTTGTTTATGAAGTTACTAGTAACTTTAAATTGAAAGTAGCGCCTAAATAAAAAAAAGGAGCGCAAATATCATTTCCCTATCTTTTTGGATTTCTATAATCTTGTGGTTCCTTGGGGAACATCCGTCAGTAGTCTTCCGAAAGTGGATACTTTAAATTTTTTTTTTTTTTGTAAAGTAAAATTTCACAGAAAACCTGTCCTTGTCCATAATTTGCATTTAGATACCTAAACTTAAATAAACTTCAATTAAACACTTGAACTTTGGATTTTGTCAACAATTAGACCCTTGTCGTCAAATGCAGTTAAAAACCAACAAATAGACTCATGTAATCATTCTACAACCACAAACACTATTTACACAAATTCACTCACATTCACATTGTGTCATATACACACTACATCTCCAGTGTGTGTGAGACCCGTCAAAAGTTGTGAGTGTGCGTGTAAAGTATTCATGTGATTATGTATGGTTATAAAATAACAACAATGCTACAATCACACATAATGTCACACCCCGCCCCGCAAACGGCACCCAAAGTGGGCCCGAGTTGACGCGACCACATGGCATTCCACACAGAAGACCAAACCACACATCACAACCTATCAGAAATAAACACTTAGCAGAAGACTTATCACCTTAACATAAAACTGAGTCAACGTATTGACCAACCAACCATGACATCGCACAACCAAGAAACAACATCTGCATTATAGCACTTTAAAAATTCTACATTTCAACACATCCACCAACGACTTACTTACAACTTGAATAAACCAACTTCATCATCAACCACATACAACAAACTCGACCATCCACAACGTCCAAGGCTAACCTCAAATAGAACGCCAACCATCGACCAAACTTAATTACAACCTATACAATTTAAAAAAACTTTAACTATCCTTAGTTACAACTCCTTACAAATTAAATTCTGTACCAGTTAAGGCACTCGACAACAACGTAACCAAAATTTCACCTGACGCTAGCAAAACACCTCAACACGACTACCGGTAGTGGACCCAATCTAAGCAACCTGCTACCTGGTAGACCAAAAAGGAAAGCTAGAGTGTGTGAGATATAAAAATGCTCAACATAATACCACAATATTTGAAGGAATATCAACATGAATACACATCACCAATGTAACTGAAAATACTAGAATATATACAACAGTTATAACCAACATATCCACCCAACTAAGCAATAATAATCATTGCAGAACAATACGAATGTAATCACATCACATGCAGTGACACGTCTGCCATATCTCATGAACCCAAGATAAGGTGTCCCACATACCATGCTCCCATCCACCGACAATTAGTCGGCATGGCATACGACATGGTATGCCTCACATGTTAGCTTTCTGCGATTCAATCAACACCCATCAACATGTATTTTCATCAGATACGCATATCACAACCAAATCTCGTGTCCCACATATCATGTTCCCAACCATCGTCCATTGAACGATATGGCTTACGACATGGTGTGCCTCACACGCAATCATTCACAACATATCAAAAGCTAAACAACAATAGCATGATATACACCCCTCACTACAACATCTCATTAAAAATAATCATATCGAAAGCTAATCACAAATAGCAAGATATACACTCACCACCACAGCAATATTATATGGAGAAGAACCATATTAAACACACTCACTTTTGTATCGACCGAGGTATGCCAAACTTACGGTTTTGACCTCTCTCAATTGACTAGCTTGACACCTAACCACAAGTTAACCATATCAGTTTATTGAACGCTTAAACGTCAAAACTAACTCCTAACAATAATTTATAATACTAATAATAAATTAAAGATGCTTAACGCATACTAGCATGTCCATCTCAAAGGTTTAGAAGTATTCCTAAACAAGCGTAACACTCAAACACCACATAACCCCTACATTTGGTTTGAAATCTATGACCAGCCTGTCGTATTCTGCCTATGACTTCTTATAAGGTTAAAACCAGATCATGAAACCACCACCATTAGAAAGTATACCTCCGGTACATGAATTTTGATATAAAATTTGTTAAAAACAGAGTCCAGATGACAAAGTTATGCTCATCCAAAGTTACACAAAAATCTGTCCAAAATCACAGATTATGCACGTCTATCAATTTAAAATCAAAAACTGATTTAACTTGGTACAAAACAAGTCACAACTCCTACATATTTCGAAAGGTATACAAGTAGTTTCAGAATCAACAATCCGTACGCTAACCCGATACCCGAGCTAAAAGATATGACCATTTTTCCCAAAATGTGTCAATGAAACCCAACAGTGTCACACAAACATGTAAAATCCGTCAACACTAGAATACAAATCTAATAAATCTCAAATTTGGTACACACCATTATCACTCGTCAAAGTTCATTCCTGATTTTTTCCAGATTTTTCAAAATAAAGGAACCTAATCAAAATCACCTCCAAACTCAGAAATTCTGTGCAGCGAAGCACAATTTCTAGCAGAACAGTCGGTATTCGAAAATTCATTAAAAATTGAATACTTAATACTTTTTAGTAATACTAACGCCAATACATCACCAATTTATCAATCTTTCAGAATCATAAGGACCCAGAATCAGGAGGATCGCTTAACTATAAAAAATTGATAAAAGACACAGCTCTGTAAGCTGTTTGCTAAAAAATAGGATACTGACCACAGTTAGGTTTATGATTTTTATCTTTTTTTACACCTCTCGGAAAATTATGAAAATTTACCACCGTATACTAGACACATAAATGAACATTCAGTAAAAATTACAGAAATTTGTAAGCTTTCTAAGTACCTTGAATAATTTTATAAAGAACAGCCCTGCACATGTCTTTCTCTTATTCTTCTTCTTCTTCTTCTTCTTCTCCTTCTCCTTCTCTCTCTCTCTACATAGAAACAAGATACGTATGGAGAAAGATAAATTGCTATATAAAGGCACAAGGGACTTTATCACATGTAAGCAGAACCACGTCCTAACTTATGCTCCAATCACAAATCACACACAGAACTCTCGCAAGTTTTATTATTTACGATTTAAACCCCTAAAACACATAGTTCAATTAAAAGTAATTGAAATATCGAAATATCCGGAGCGGGTATTACACATAAACACTTACACATATACTCACAAAGGGAGTGGGTCACGAACACACTGCACACCTGCAGTTCGGCGAATGGTCTAAAGGGCATTTGTGGTTGAAAAATTATTGATAAAATAATTGTAGACCCATGTCGCCAAATGTTGTCAAAACCCAAACAAAAATGGTCTGAAGGGCGTTTATGTGGACATAACGGTGCCTAAATTGCATAGTTGGCGATGATTGCAGCCAAAGTCCTAAGAAAAATTTCTTAAAACCCTCTAAACTTGTCATGCAATTGCAATCTCATATATGATCTTATCAAAATTGCAATCCTACACGCGCGCACACACACACACTCTCTCCCTCTCCCTCTAGATGCGTGCATATGCATGTACAATGTATATATATGATCAATGGATCATCAACAAAAGTGGAATTAATTGTAACTAGGGATGGCAAAGTGGCGAATTGGGGCTTTTTTTATGGAACCCCACTTTGTTCCTTATTGGGGACAGAGTGAGGACAATCAAGGAGATGACGGGCTCAGGAAATTATTGGTTCAATATTCATCGTTGCAACTTGTACTAAATTTAGAGAGTGTTTGGCCTAGGCTTTCTTTTTTGACTTTTTAATTTTTTGAATCCTTTGTTGTTTCTATTATTATTATTATTATTATTTATTTATTTTTGCATTTTGGGTTAAAATTTTATTTATTTTTAATTCACTTGTCCAGATGAATTTCAAAATTAAAAAATCTTGACAAGGAGACGAAAAAGTTAAAAAAAAAAAATACTAGAAAGGCAGTTTTTTGGCCTTTTTATTACAACCTTTGTGAACTTTTTTCGTATTTTGGTCAAGATTTTTTACTCTTGGGATTCGTCTCAATAAAAAAAGCTAAAAAAATATAAAAGGTTAACCGGGAGAAACAACTAAGACCCTCTTATTCTTATGAGAGGGATTTCATAAAAAGAAAAGAAAAGAGAGGGGTTCCATCAATAATCAATACACTTGTATATAAAAGAACCTAGCATGGTAAGCCAAGACATGGTCTGAATTTACATTATTGCCCTCTGATCTTTTCCTTTGTGTTTTGTTCTTGTGTGTTTGTGTTTGGTTCATCGGTCCTCCGGCTTTCACTCATTCATGTTCTGGTTAGGGCTAGGTCCTCCTGCTTTTGCTCTCTAAATTGGTACTTCGTTTCCGGATTTCACTGTATTTTTGTACTTTTTGAGCCGATTAATCTGTCCAATCTCATCATCACGGCACTGTTGTTACGGCACTGTGCAAATAGTTGCCCACATCAATACCAGAAATCCAGGTCCTTGAACGGCGCCGAATAAAATTTCCATTCCCCTCTATTTCTTTCTCACAATCACTATCTTCCTCTTGCTTGCCACATTTGCTTTCCTCAACGCACTACGCTAGCCAGACCTCAAGATGCCAATCCGAAGTTGGGCGGATTTGTTCAGCTTTTCAATCTGAAACCACTATTGTAATCGGTATTTCAAGCTTCAAACCAAACGCAGGATTTGTCATGGCTTAATTACTGTGTTGGTTAGGGCTACAACAAAGCAGCTTCGTGATTCGGTATGTTTTAGGTTTTCCATTTTGCGGAGGAATATTTACCTTAGTTTGTAATATCTATGATTTGTGTGGTATGGTAACAGAATTGTATGTTTAGCTCACTATTACTACTTCAAATGATCGATTTAGTGGATTAATCATCTCGCTATCGTGGTTGAATCCAACAACTCACTCGATTTTACAACATTTAATTAAATCATCAGGCTTACAAAAGTAGAAACCCTCCTTTACGATTGTCCCTGTGTTTATTTTCCAAAAAATTAGATTGCACCCTTTATTAATATCTAATGCCCTCTTTTTAGCCCTTTAACCTGCAAAGTTTAAAAAATGAAGGCACATTCGTGGCCATCTCCAAAATAATCTTCAACAGCCAGAGGAATCACATGATCCCCCGTTCCTGTCACACTAGACAACCAAACAACAGGCTCAGAATCTTCTGTTAACAATGAAAATAAGCAGAGTTACGAGTGGCTTAGAGATGAAATCATTGAATTGGTTTGGATTCTAAAATCTACAGCTACTGGCAATAAACTACTTACCAATGCATTAGAACAAAACAAAACATTGAGTCTTTTGCGCCAATGTGATCAAATGGTCCAAAGTGAAATTGATGAAGCAAGAGGGCGCAATGTAGCACAATTTGAAAGAATTTCCCCGCAACATTGACGAAACCGAATTTGGAGAAAATGGGAGTGCTTCTACATGATGTCATTAGCATAATTGTTTTGCATGTTGCTTAGCAGATGAACCAAAGGATACAGAATGAATGTATTGTGATCACATATACTAAACTTTCCGCATATTGTCCACCATCTTCATGAAGTCCAAATAAGATTTAATTTGTGGCCTCATATTGTAAGACTTGCTTATTTGTAATCAGATTGGATGATTTTATTCCTTTTTAATTGTTTACCATATTGATAACTTCGAATGGTAATCGCACCTTATGTTCTTAAAAACATTTACAGGTGGTTTAAATTTGCTATGGCTATGAGGATTGAAGATCAGTTGGCTTCTACTTGCCACAATTTTGTGTATATTCTACGCGTTCGAGATAAATACTTTCTTATCAATGAAAGGAACAAAGGTACAAAAGTGGGACAAGCAATGCGTGAGGATCATAGCATACAGTATTCCGCTGATTGGACTTTCATCAAGAGGTACTTAGGTTTGTTTGAACTTAGACAAGTATTTGAGTGGAACAACTCTAGGAACTTCGACGATTGGCTGCGATCGATCTTGATATTTAATTGGCCCCCGCTTATGGACGGTTGGATTGGTCACGTGTTTAGTTTAGGTGCACGTAAGCTTACCTGAACACCTGATTTATAACGGAAGTGTCGAATACGGTGATACTATTACATTGTAGGCTCTGTTTGAGCAGCTATGGGTTTCAAAAGGAGGGGTTTAATAGTAGCATTCAACAAAAACAGCCTCAAATATTCCTCACTTGATGTACCCCTATCAAGTTTCTTAGTAATATTTTTCCGTTTCAAAAACAAAAAACAAAAGCAACCCCAATGTAGATTTGGTAGTGTGCTTAAGAACTTTCTTTGAGAGCTTTGTCACAAGTGACTTCGTGTCAATGATTGTGGTTAGAGCATTTCCAGTCCTTATACTTTTACTCCAACTTGAGTACAAACTTTATTTGTTATCCGATGGACAAACTCAAATTTTGGCACAAACATGAGTAAAAGCCAAAAGCTACATTAATGACATGGTTGTAAATTTGAGAGGAGAAATAGCGTTGCAAAATTAGAATAAAAATACAAGTCTCCTTTGATTTGTATAACAGTTTGAGTAAAACTTAATTTGGTGTAGGCTTGAGTTAAAGAGTGGAGTGGGTTTTAAGGAGGTTTTACTCAAATTTTGAGTTTTGAGTTAAGAAATTGGTAAGGGCTAGAGAGGCTCTTATACAATGATACTATTACATTTTGGTCTCTGTTCTATAACCATGGGTTCCAAATGGTCTTGATTTTAGTATTCGACAACAATAGTTCCAGTCAAGATTTGGTTGTATGCATGAGAATATACTTTGAGAGCTTAGTCACGATGAACTTGAAATATCGATTCAGTTGGAGTGACTTCATGAACTGATGAAAGGATTGTAGTTATACACAATTGATAACTAGACTTCTATTTTTTTGTTGGAGTTGAACATCGGGTCCATATGCTTGAAATCTACATCTATCCACACGGAGCCTTTGAGTTTTGTTTCTCGATTCCCAGTTTATAGTTTTTTTATGTAGGTGCTCGGATTGGAGAGGTGAAGAGGGTTACAAAAGAGACCAATGTGTCAATGAGAATAAACTTAGATGGTTCGGGCATACCTGATACATTGGGATCCTTTTTCTTGACCACATGTCGTTGGACGTCAATATCTCTCTCATGAATGACTTTTTTCTTTTTGATCCGCTCTCATGAATGACTATTTTCAATTTCTATGGTGATGTCTGTTTTGATGATATATTTTTTTCCTGAGAGTTTTGAAGTTTTAACTCTATTTTCAGCAGCAGGATGCATTCTTTAGGCAATTTAAGTAAGTTGCAAACATAATTGTCAAAGGTGCGCCTAGGCACAAGGTGAGGCGACCTGAAAAAAGCAAGCGAAAAGTGACAAGGCGAGAAAAGCAAGCTTCTTTCATTTCAAATAGATCAAAAAAGCGCACTTTTTTCAAAAAAAATGCATGAAAAATGAGGTTTTTTTTTCTTTCCAAAAAAGTGCACATTACACAATTATTTTCAGAAATAATTTATTTTTCCGCATAGGTGCGCCTCTCTTCAAATAGGCATGCGCCTCACCTTGCTCCTCTCGCCCTAGGCCCAATAAAACTTTGCTCGTGGTGCGCCTTTTGTCCTTGACAACTATAGTTGCAGATATTAATTTCCACAGGATAAGTGAAGGATAATGCTATATTTGGTTGTTTAGAAAGTTTAGGAGGGAGCTAAGAGAAGATACATTTCCATTCAATGTAGCCTTATTCAAAGATTTGGTCTAAAATGTCTCCGACCCAGTCATGTCCTCGTTGCCAAGGATTTAGAATGTGAAAATTTTAAAACTGCTGAGGATTTACTTGGTGTAATAGTTGTCTACTGTGAGTTTTATGTGATGATTTCTGTGTTTTCTTTGGGTATATCAGCAACTTGCTTAGCATGGGTTATTTGACGTTCATGTAAAGGCTACTGGTGAAATTCATATTGATGACCATCACACAAATGAAGATGTTGCCATTGACATTGGAACGGTAATCTACTTCTGGGTTTCTGTTCAATTGACTTCTCTATTCTCCATGAAAGTAACAAGATGTAACATAAAAGTTGAGGTGGGAAACATTGCAGTTTCCATTTCTACTGAATTCCTTTCTAATTGGTAGGTTGAAGACAAGTACTAGAATTTCTGTTAAGATATTTTTGGGTGTAATTTTGAGGATTTCTTTGAGTTTCAGTTATTGACTTTGTTTCTATTTCACGTCATTCATTCCGGTGATACCTCATTTTTTAAGCGTTGAACTGTATGTGCTTATGCTAGGTACTTGGAAACTGGAAAGCAGCGCACTAATACATGTATACGAGTTCGAGTCTTACAACTTAACTTTCTGGTTCATCCAGACTTTGCAACACGGACTTGGTGATAGAAAAGGAATTAACCAGATTGGTGAGTTCTCAGCTCCACTCGATGAAGCACTAATTCATGTGTCACACTCACTGGTATGTTACCACACATGTGGTTTTTATTGTGTGTTCCTATAATTGGTACGGGGTTAGTAGTCTAAAGACCCAGCTGGTACTCTGCTCTCTTGGCCGCCAAGTGCTTTAGTGCATGGTTGCGTGCATTTTAAATCACTTCGAGATAGCTAGCGATGGATGCTGAAACTTATGTTTGGTCACATGTTTTAGTTTGACAAAAAAGCCTATTGTGGCTCCATGCATAGATTCTAATTGTTTAAACCTGGAAGTAACCCAGTATTTTAGGTATGCAACTTGATCTGAAAATCATATAGTAAGAGTTAAAAGCCAAAGGACTGGGAACAGTGTTCATTTTTCTGTAGGAAATTTTGAGCACTATATTTTTCCTATTGCCGCTTTAAATGGTGCATGTATTCCATTTATGATGTCGCTATAATTGTTAAATGACTCAACTCACTGGATTTCACATGCCACTGAAGGCAGCTACGTAGGCTCGAAAAAACTGTATTTCTTTGAGTAAAAGAGTTTCTAAGAATCAGTAATAGAAGTAATAGAATCCATAAGAATACTGAGTCACTGACTGAGTTGAGAAGGAAGGAAAAGGAGAAAGGCAGAGGAAAAAAGCACAAAAAAGATAGGAAAGAAAAAGATACTGGACAACTCACTGGAGTTTACAACATGTCACTGAATCATAAGGCTTAGAAGGCAGTTACATAGGTTTAGAAAATCTGTATTTATTTGAGTAGAAGAGTTTCTGAGCATTAGTAATCGAAGTAATAGAAGCCATATGAATAGTCACTTAGGTTTGAAGGAAGGAAAAGGAGAAAGGTAGAGGAAAAAAACAGAAAAAGAAAGGAAAAAAAAAGAAGGGAAGATGAGACAAAATACACTAATTGGTGGGACAATGGAGGTTTCATGAGGTGATGAGTTCCTTAAACTATGGATACACTATCTTTGACAATGGAGCATAATTCAAAAGATACACTATCCTTTGTTCATACTGTATGTTTAGACTGCTAATAAAGGATAAATTGGGGAAGTGGAACAGATTAGATGTTCAATAGAATATGGCCATCGGATCTGTGCAATTGACCAAATTTATCTTATGTATATAGGGATACAATTTTGCCCTTTTTTGAATTACTTAGTCATCTTGTATGTGTGCACCATTTGAAGACGTTGACTGCCCTTTAGAGCTCTCGTGTAGTCCTATTTTAAACTTAATTTGCTGCTGGAACTTTAATTGACCAAACTGTGGTGTTCTCACTTTCTTAATTGTATTGTACTATCCATATCTGAATTATTCTCTCTTTTATAAGCTAATAAGCAAATCTGAGTTCTTATCCTGGACTTGAAGATATATGAATGTCCCACTGAGAAGTTGCACCTATTTTTCAACTTTAGAGGGTGATGAATTGGCGTGCAAAATTGGATATCAGCTGGTTGCAGTATGGTTCTTAAGCCAATTCCAATGTTTTTTTAATTAAGCGACTGTTCGTTTTAGATATTACCAATTATCATCGGCCATACATGCTTTTCATCCATTTGTCAGTCTTCTATTGAAGCTAGAAACACTTTTCAGAAATGTCAAGAACAAATGTTTCTCCTGAATTTTCATAAGCTCAAAAGACCGTGTTTTAATTCCTAGGCAGAAATCATTGGGCATATAACTACAAATATAGTAACCAATTCCATGGTTTAGCAGTCGATTTGTTTGCTTAATTATAGGTTTGTATTTGTGTATCTATGTATTGTTTGCTAGGTTGTGTTTTGGTTCGAGTAAGATTGCTAGCCTCCTTCAAGTTTGGTAGATCCATGTGTTGTGGATTTTACATCCCAAGCTTTCGTTGTGATGGTCTCTCATTTATGCATCTTTATTGATTTTTATTGCACTGAATTTTATGCTTAGGATTGAAGATGTCTAGATTCAGTAAGTTTGGTCATGATCCTACATTCCCCATTTGCATCCTCAAACATATCACATTGCTAATTTCTATCTACTCTTTCCTCAGCTTAAAGAGCTTGTATTCAACCAACCTGAAGCATACGAGATTAAGATAGGAGATCAAGTTTTTCGACGACGAGGAGATCCTCCTTTTGAACTACTTCTCGAGAAGCACCAAAATGACACAGACAGTGGATAATGCCAGTCCCATAGAGGACAATGGATACCGGAAAGATGAGTTGTAGATTGATTGAAATCCTTTTGGCATCCAAATCAAGAGATCTGAAGGATTATTTTGTGCAGTTCATCTTTTTGATAATACTGGTTTTCATTCCTTTCTAATCGTCGTCATGAAATCGATACTTCAATTTCAAGAGTTTCTTAGAGAGTATTAAGTCATTGGATTTTGTTTCTGTGTTCTGGTCTTCGTTAAGTCTGGCTCCATTCGGTCCATTTGATTATTTTTCGAATTATATTTCTATAATGGAATAGTTCATGTGTAGTCATATAAATAGATTACATTACGATTCATTATATTTCAATAAGCTCTTGCTATTTTTCTATTATCATCACTGCAAAACCAAAAATACTTCCATACTACCAATTAATCCAATGAGCACGTGAAATCGTGCGGAGCACGAGCATTACACTAGTAATAATAATAATAATAAGTGATGAGAGTTCAAAAGATAAAAATAAGATACAAATTACTAGGTATTTGCTTCCCCTAGTTTTGCTTTACCCAATCAGCCCCGATTACGCTATTTTTCTATTTTTATATTAATATATATCCACGTAGGTTTCTCTAAACATAGTAAGCGTAGAATAGCAAAACAATAAAGTAAATTTCAGCAATTTGTTTTCCTTTTTTAACTATCATCATCCATCAATATTTTTTTTTTTCCGTTGGAAACCCTCTCAATAGAATAGATTTCGTGTAAGTTGCAACGGTGAATGGGGACTCAATTATCCCCTAATCACACATATACACTGTACATATACACATACGTGTACGAGGGAGTGCAATTTCCATAAGGTCAGGTGTGAGATTGCAATTGCAAGGCAAGTTTAGGGGTTGCTTCGAAATTGTCCCCAGGACTTTGGCCGCATCATTGCCAGCCATGCAATTTAGGCGTTTGTCCAAATAAGCGCCCCGCAAACCATTTTCGTTTGGGTTTTGATGCACTTGACGTCAGGGATCTAAATGTTGACGGAACCCAAAGTGTGTTTAATTGAATTTTGTTTGTGTTAAAGTCCTAAATGCAAATAGCGGACAAGCTCAGCGATTATTTTCACAATTTCCCTCTCATATTATATATTCTTTCGGAGTGGAGAATAATTTTCTTCGCCCGATTATACCACAAATTAACTTATTATTATCAAAAAAAATAAATAAATGTATAGATTCAGTGGATCCTACATAATTTCTACTAGAGATAAATTTATTAACGACTCTGGGCAATTTCATCCGTCTGTTCTGAAAATCAACGATTGATATGCGTTTTTAAACTATTACTGAAAATAAATACTTCTTACTGTTAATAATTTATAGTTTATCTTTAATTTGAATCGTTTAAAACACTTATGGATAGTCGAGATTAACCTCCGTAAACTTTATTGACGGAAAGCTCCGTTAAAAAGTTTTTCTTTTACCATTAACTCATTATTACCAAAAAAATATAAATTTCGTATACCCGACGCAATTTCCACTAACTCATGCCAAAAGTGTATTAATTTTGTGCACCCTGCAAAATTTCTACCCATTATAATGTTCACCCTCCCTCTTATTAATAGGGTTCAACAAAATTACTTCATTCTCGTACAATACCTCAGTCTCAGGTCGGAATCTCCACTGCTATAAGTATCTGCTCCACCGCCACGGGCGCCGTCGCCTGCGGCAGATTGCACGGTCGTTCTCTCATCGCTCTATTTGAGGTTATTTTCTCAGCGCGATTGCTTCTGCTTTCTATGGTTAAAACTTGGTTTTTTTTTTTTTTGTCTGTCTAAATTTTTACTATCAGGTCCAACGTACCAGAGGAAAAAAATGGAGTTCGACACTCGCGACCCGGAGGAAAAAATGGCGAGCTTTAGTCCATGGAAACGGGGACGCCCCGAGTCTTGGGGTAGGTAAAATAACGGTCGTGCATTGTTTTTTTATTTTAGTTTTGGGAAGGAGCAATTTCTTAGCCAGTAAATAAAGTCTAACTCTATGATTATTGTTGAGTTTGGACACCTCAAACTGATACACTTGTGTTGAATATTCTCACTACACAATACAAGATTACACAACTGCACGTGCATGTATACAAGACACACGACACCTCCCTGTCACGCTGCCGTATTGTGCCTACGGCTGGCTCTGAGATTTATGGAGCATAAAGCTAATTTTTTGAATAGGGCCCTCAATTTAGTGTACAAGAATTTGAGAGCATAAATACTCAAAATCACTAATTCTTACAATATTTTAAAAATTATCCTTTTAAACAATGTTCTTCGTGCATTTTTAGTTGCAAATGTACCCCTGTGACATGGTTGACCAAAGGTAGGTTTTTACCAACTTTAATTTCGAAAATAATCTTCCCCCCTGAGGCAACTTGTAACTGGAACAATCAACGATATTACGTATGCAATCCATAGATTTGGAAAGCAACTACCCTTTGCAAGGCCCAAGAGGCTGTCGCGCAGGGCCTCTAAATTTTAGGCCCAAAATAGGAGCCCCCTTCCTAAATATGTATATACATAATTTATTCGCATCTTAGGAAAAGTGGCTCTTGTGGTTTAGCAGTAAATTGATTTCATCCCACAAGAAATGCCCGAGTTCGAATCTCGGTTGGCATCCTTTTTGTTTAAGAGTTTATTCGTCAAAAATAATTCCAATATAGACAACTAGAGCTTCTATAATCAAACGTTCTATTTCTTTGAGATGAAGCCTTTCGTAGGGTTTCTGTTATTTGCATGTTGCTATACTTCATGCTCGTCCGAGGGCCTTTGTTTTGGTGTGGTTCCATAGTTTGATGGCTACCTCTGTTCTCCTCTCCCCTTTCCGGTAGCTCTCCGTCTTTACTTCCTACCTTAGATAACAAAAATGAAGCATGGGGTTGTGGCACACCGCTTGCTTGCAATGCGGATGGATGTGCATAAAAAAATGGAACGTTGTTTTGCTCTGCTGCATGAGTTGGAGACCATATAACAATTGAGCCCTTTACCTTCAAATTCAAACGTGTGGCACAAAATGTTGCTCTATTCTTACGTAGCAATAGAAGTCCGCTCATGCTGCTTTGGCACCATTTTTTTGCCTTCTCTTTGCTCTAGACAAGTAGACAAGGGCGCTAGTGGACGCCAATTTGTAATGGCAAGAACAATACCACTACTTCACCTCTTTGATGGGCTGCTGAATCCCTTATTGAAAAGCTTTAGAGCCCTCCATTTCCAATCTCGGAATTGGAAGTCTGTATACCTAATTGTTTGTTGTAGCCTGACTCTATGGACATTCGTGGACTTTGATCCTTCTTTCTAAGTTTTTTTCGGGGTTTGCGGGATGTTATTCAGGGTTTATTTGCTTGTAATATAGTTTCCTGGAGAAGGGAAACAAATAGCCACTAACTAAGAAATGGATTTGAGGAGGGTTTTTTACAACATGGATTCCCACATCGTGTTTATATTGCTGTAGTTTTACTATTTCAGCCAACCATGGTTCAAAATAGCGGTCATTACAAATAGAACTGGCCTATATGTGATTTTGGTCTTCCTATAGCATTATTTGCATATATATCGCTTGATACTATCCGCTATTGGCCAATAAATGGCGATATCACCGTTTGGGATACATATCCGGATCCCGCGATTTTGAACCCTGAAGTCAACTCACTTTGACCATGACCATGAATGGTCTTATGATGTGACCTCCAATTAGGCATTTCTTCATGCGTGTATCCCGACAATGTTAGTTCAACATCTTTTGTACATTTGCGATATCTGGGATTTTCCTCTTTTGACCAAAGTGTTAAATGTGATGCGACTATAATTGACAATGATCTAGAAAATTAGAAGATTGAAAAGGGACGATCATTAGAGGTTGAATCCAAGGAAAACTATCTTGGTAAAATTTAACTATTCCCCCTTATTTTTCTTGAAACAAATTCTCCTTTGTTTGTTCTTCATTGTACTATACATGCTTGATGGCACCCAAATTTCTTCGATTACTTCTTTGTTTTCTGTTTTTCCTCTTTCCTGTCAGGCAAAAAATCTCGGTGCTTATCACTTCTCTAATATCCCATGCTGATGAGTGATGATATTCTTGTTTTATGGGTGCACGTGTTAATCCAGTAGTGTGCTTTTCCACATGTTGCCAGAGCATTTTGGAATGGGACATGGTTCCACATATACTATCTCACATTTCACAAGTCGATAACGTTAGATAAGGTTATCTAACCTCAGTCTTAAGGTCAAAGATAATTTAGATGAATGTCCGCGTTTTCTTCCTCATTACTCACTTGTGTCAAAAATAAATGTAATTTGAATGCATTGTTTTGGAAATCATTCATAGTTGTGTAGCAATTCTAGATAATTAGTATTGGAGTTCACGTAGTTTTTTGCTCTAACTTGCATGTTTGTGGTAAATTAATTAAATGGTATGGATATGTGGCATTCCTTGCAAAGTAAAACTTCAAACAAACTGTCTTAGAAAGTTATTTTTACAACATATGCAATGTGGATTGGGAGGGAAACAGTCAGTATGAAAAACTCGTGGATCCTTAAATTTCTACGCCATCTCCTTAATGATGAGGCAACTCTATTAAACTTTAATTGTAGTCTTACTGAGATTCTCAGAACGTAACATAAATTTTCTAGGTGTGTACGTCCGAGGAAAGCAAGTGATGGTAATTTGGATTTTCATGTTCTTTCAGGAAACGCTTCTGCTTTGGTTTGCCGGATTCAAGCTTTAGAATTGTTTTCTTAATAAACAGAAAAACTATCTAATCAGGCTTTAATACAGGAATCGTTAATATGTTCGTCTTTAATCATCTAGAAGCAGAGTGATCATCAATAAGTATACTGACATGATTTATTGATTTCTTAAAGTAGCTTTGTTCTTTATTTGCTTTAAAGAACTTGTTATAACAGGAAATTGTAGTGTTCTACACATTTACTTTCTTATATTTCTATCTTCCCAAACAGGTCATGGATAAAACTTCTGTGTGAATTTATTTTTCAGCAGTTTTATAAACATTCTTGTCGCGAGTAGTTCATAAAAAGTTGGTCAAACATAATTCTATGCTGTCCTACGCATTCTAATAGTGTTATACAACACGTTGCATGAGGCAATTAAATTTCAAATTTATGCTCATTATTTTTCGCCCACAAATTTAAAATGTATGTACATATGTCATGTATGCAAATCTACACTGATGGTACTCAGTCAGGTCTAGCTTTTTATGTGTTATACATTGTATATATTACAAGCTTTGAACTACGAATATTGAATTACCTGGTGGAGTATCAGGGGGGCTGACTGCAATTCAAACCAAAATGATGCACCAGAACGCTTCCATGGCCGATTACCAGTGTCCATATGATGTTTTTGTGTAGGAGTGGAGACAATAGTGTTGCGGATAGAATGCATTCGAATTGTATTGGAGAACCAATTTGAATTGCGGGTTGAAATGATATGATGTTTCTGCTTGAAACTGTGTTACTTGGGTGGAAGGATGAGTTATATTTCACTTTTGTGCCATTTTGTTTGTGTTGGATACGTTTCAATTTTCTCCTTGTAGGTTTGGAGATGTTTCAGTCTGTGTTTTTGTTTTCTGATCAAGGATTCAAGGGTAGTTTTGGACAGTAAAAGTAGGACAGACTTTTCAGGCTTTATTCTTTTCGATTATGCATAGGTTTTTATTTTTGATCTTTGATTTGATAATGATATGAACAGGTCCCTACCAAATTGTCCGGCATTCTTTTTGGGAAGAGTTTGATACTCGTACCTTTGCCAATATGGACTTGGACATTGACACGAAAAGAGCTGCTACGAAAGCTTCTCCATTTGTTGTCAGCCTTGTCTCCCTTTCAGGTTGATGTTTACTGAATTATGATATTTTGTTCTTTTCTTTATTCTCCATATGGCCCTTGGTTTATGTCCTTTCATTACATCTACACCTATGCAAATATGGACTTTGACATTGGTACGAAAGGAGCTGCTTTGAAAGATTCCCCATTTGTTGTCCGTTTTGTTTCCGTTGAAGGTCGACCTTTATTAAACTGTTCCATTTTAATTTTTTTCCGTATGATTGTCCTTCTTTTCCATCTTTAGCACCTGTGATATGGCAATGTAGTAGGCTATCAACTATCTCCAGCCCTTGCTCTAATTTGGGTGAAAGTTTGAGTAAAAGCTTTAATGATGTACTCCGATGGGCAAAGCATCTGTGTAAATTTAAAAGACATAAAATGGCTTTGAAAAATTTGATTAAGGATTTGTGTCTCCCTTTATTTGGTAGGAGTTTGAGTAATCTCAATCGGTGGTTGGTTAGGTAAAGGATTAGAGAGGTTTTAAGGTGTTTGTTTAGTTTCCTGTGAGTAATGTTGAGTAAGGAGCGGAGTTTCCCCAAGAGGGTCCGAACTCTCTATCTCTACCATACGTGGGACTCTCTCTTCCCCCAAACCACTCTACTCTTTTTTATGCTTTTCGACATTTATTTTTGGATAACCTTAGCAGTCAGGACAATTGTTTTCTAGTACGATGTGGTATTTTTAGCTTCCAAATTTTGAATCCCACTCTGATATGAACTTCCAAATTTTGACCCCTAATCATCACTTGGTCCCTCACCCATCCGTTGATCTTTTTCTTTTTGAGATCCTCCTCCATTTGATCACGGCCACCACAAGCCAACCACAACAATTCCTCATAACAAACCATGCACACCCTCACACGGACATGATTTGAAGCTCAAGATGATTGTCCTTAGGAACCAATTACCAGATTCATGAGAAGGGTATTTTTCTAATTTAATGTTGCTCTATTGAAATTTGATGTTCACTTTTTTTTATGTTTGGCATCGTTTAAACCTATTGTTTGTTTGAAATTTCTTTACAGCCCATATTTGATTAAGCTAAATGGTTGCATTCAGGTGTTATCAGGTGTGCGGGTTTCAACCTATTAATGTAATCTCAGTGTCTTCTAGGACAATATTAGCATAGTTTATGTAGAAACAAACTTTTCTCTCAAGAATTAAAAGTACATAGTTTTGTGTTGAAGGTAGAACTCTTTGTAGTTGAAATCAGTATTCAACTGACTTCGTGTCTCAAGATGGGTGAGGCAAACAGAAAGTAATATAGCTAAGGAAATTGGGGTCATAATCTTGCTCTGTCAAGAATTTTGCTCCTAACACTTTTTGGTTTGTTTCTTTGGCACTTTTGGTTTTGACACTTTTTGGTTTGTTTCTTTGGCAATTTTGGTTTTGACCCTGAATGATTTTTCTCTTTGTATTGGTGTTATTTCATTTTGGAGGGATTTTGATAGCGAATACTTTCAGGTGGTTGTACAAAGCCAATGTATGGAAGTTATTATCAGACTACTGCTGGGATTACACCTTTTGGTTGGATTCTTGGGAAATTTGACTAACCTGTAATTGCTATCTGATACTTTCTTTACTTTGTTGTTTGGATGGGTTTCAGCTAAGGTTCAATTGGCATGAATAATCTTTTGACTCTTCACTTCAATCTTTGTTCATTGTTTCTATAGAGAATGAGAATGTGCTGAGTTGGTAATTAATGCTTTTTGGTTCATCCTACCTGGAACTGTTAGACTTTTTGTCGTGTTTGGTTCCATTTTGAACCGTTTAGGTCTAACCATGTAAACCCTTTCTTTGGAAGGAATAATAATAGCTAGAAAAAAGTTATTTAAACTGTGAAAAGCTGACATTGTCCTGTATCTTTACTACGGATTGAAATTGTTTTCGGGTTGAAAATCTTTTTTAGCTGATTGTTAGACAAATTACTTTATGTATCCTCATTCCTGGTTGATTGCTAATACTTTCAGGTGGTAATATGAAGATCATGTGTGAAAATTCAGTGTGTTATGTCTTCAAATTCGTGCAGTACTGATTGCTTAGTAGATGTAAAGTTTGTCTATCTTTGGGGAAGTGATTAGAGAGGTCATATACGGGGAGTCGTTAATCGTTATGCTTCAAGTACTATTTCATTGCGAGATAATTCACACTTTTGGATGATTATAAGACTAGTTTTTTGTTGGTTACCAGTACCAATGGTTGACTCGGCAAGAAACATGCTGACTTTTTGGAACTATGAGTTTATTGTTTCTAGCTCAACAGTTTCACCTGAAATGATAACAAACTGAATTACACAGGTAAAACACTTATTTTTCCTCTGTATAGGTAGGTTGTACTGTGGTTCATATTGCATATTCTGAAAATGTAAATTGTTATTACTACAATACTTGTTTCGATTGTAATGTTTTTATATGTCTAATTATGTACAATTTTTTTTTCAAGGTGGGAAGCCACTATTTATGGGCTCTGGCACTATCGTGGATTGCGAGGAAGCCAATGGTGCACAACTCAGTACTAGTACTATCTTGACTTCAGCCAGTCTTTTCAGAACTTCTGCTGAATCAGACGCCTTACCTAATGATATCAAGGTAGTTTTATGATCTATGTTGCGTGGACTTGGGTATGAGTAATGGTGGAGGTATGTGGATGGAGGTACGCATATGAGTGTTGGGCCATAGTGTTATCAAATCAAGGACACAGGGACAAGGGAAGATGATGTATTGAGATTTCTCAACATATTTCATGCATTATATGAGAGTCAAATGAACAGTGGTGCTATACTTGATTTACTAAAGATGTTTCAAGATGTGTGCCAACAAAATTTTCGGACACACAACTGATTTCCTTATCGGCGAGTACACTATGCATTTCCAAGAGTCTATGTCTCATATTTGTAAAGTAGTTTTATGGTTCAGAAGAATACCAATCACAATTTTGCAATGATGTGAAAAATGGTTTCACTACTATGGCAGGTTGACGTGTATTTATCGGATGGTACATTACTGGATGGTCAAGTGTACGCCTGCGATTTCCACTATAATCTTGCTTTGGTTAAGATTGAATCTGGTGCATTGTTGCAACCAGCAAATCTAAGGAATCTGGATGACTCTATCAGTATACATCCTTGTGAAATCCAGAGCGGGACGAGTTCTGAATCTTTTCAGCTCCATCCCAATTCTGATTTATTTCATCTTTGTCCTGGAGACAAGGTTGTTGCTCTTGGCCGGTACTTTGAGGAACCACATGAGATTATGGTTGCCCCGGGGAAATTCAGGTACGCGAAAATGCCTACATGCTGTGATTTTCTTAAACAAAAATGCAAGAATGTATCCCATATATGTTAGCCTTTAGTAATCTTTCCACAGATCAAGGATGCATTGTTGTATAAATTGTGGGATGCTCTTGTATGGCAATTTCTTGATAATTACTTACTCTTGCTTTCTATTTTTTTCGTCCAGCCTTGATTTGTGCGAGTTTGATTGTAAGGAGCTGTTCAGGGCGAACTGTAAGATTTCAAAAGTACGTACTTTACTCTCTTTTTAGGCAAGAGTTTTGTCCTTAAATGTAGAACACAGGTGAGGTTGAGATCCTACCCTAAAACATCTTGGAGGCAATTGATGTATGTATGTTTGTGTGTCTGTAGAAGTTAATGCAATTTGCTCTTGGTTTCATTTGAGTAGATTATGTGTATTTATGGCTATTTCTTGAGCTAATGATTTTTCTTTTGCTAGTGTGGCATTGGTGGACCTCTTATTAATATGTATGGAGACGTCATTGGAGTCAATTTTTACGACCGGCTGTGTACTCCTTTTCTACCCATCAACATAGCTTTGAAATGGCTGGAGCATTTTAAGAAATACGGGCATGTTCCAAATCTTTGTGTGTCATTTTATTGTAGAGTCTTTCCTATTAAGTCTCATTTTTAAGCTTTCTTAGACGCTATAATGTTGTGCACAGGAGATTCTGTCGACATTGGCTCGGAATGCAGATGACTAATCTCTGTGCTGCAAGGTTGGGCCTGTTGGAAAAGATAATCCAAAAGTTTCCCAACGTCTCCAAAGGTGTTCTTGTTGAAAAGGTATTTTCTCTGCTACCGTGTTTTGTAGATGATTAAATCGAACGACAGTAAAACTACAAGAAATTTCACTGCATATGTTTAGAACTGAGGTTGTTGGTGTCAGGATCATTCCAAACCTATTATTGTGGCCACATGCTATCTTGACCTCTTGTTTCAACTCTGTGAGGTTCTATAATAGATTTGTTAAATAATTGGCAGGAATCTGTCTTTTTTGGTACTTTGACTGTGATGCTGGCCAGAAAGTCATGTTGTGGCATATTTTGGTGCAACTAAATGTGATTAGACTTCTTTTGTCCCAATCTCAGTTTTTTTGTCCCTTTTGATTAGCAACAGTAGTCCACCAAGAAAGGGGAAAAAGTACAAATCCCTACATGATGTCTATCTAGTAGTAATAAAAAGTAATGGTGTCCCTTTGCAAGGAGGAGGCAGCCCAACTCAAAAAGAAGCAAGAGAACGAATCGTCTCCACATACTCTCATGTCTTCGCTTCTATCCTAGAAAATTATAGCATTCCTTTCAAGACAAAGAACTGTGTAACAGCACACACCACACGACTCCTTAAGAGTCCCACTTTGTCATCTGAACCAAAGCCTCTGAACTGAATGCATAACAAACACCAATTATGATGAGTTACCCAGTCTACTACTGCCAAATGCTGTACTGACTACCATGAAGTATCGCCAAATGCTGTACTTTCTCCCATTTAGGGAATGTAAGAACAAAGATCCATACTCTCCTTGGCTCCCCTCACAGGACCGACGAATCAGGGTGAAAATCAAATTGGTCTTCTCTTTTGAAACATATCATTGGTAGTAAGTTTCTTATGAGAAAACATCATCAAACACCAACTATAAGGGGCACACTCGATCCAAATCATCCTGTTACAGAGAAGAGTTAGTACCTGGATTATCAATAAGAATGCATATAGACACAAGTCACACAAGGAATGGAAGGGACAATAATAGAGAGAGAAGATGCGAAAGGTTTACATGGTTCCACCATAATGGCATTTGTAATTAGAGGAGATCACTGCTACTACTCTCTAAACTCAGCTGATTACTAGATTCATCTATGTTTGTAAGTCAAAGTTGATTGAGATAAACTACTTATCTCTTATCTCGAATCTTTCATAATCTTCAATGCCTAGAACAACAATTTTGTTTTGGGTAAATTTAAGGATTGAAGAAAAGAACATGATCTGTTATCATCCATGTAGAGTCTTAAAATAGCTGTGTGCATGACTCTTTGAACGTGCGATAAAAGGTAAGTTTTCGAAGGTTGGAAACATAATCCAATCCTGTGTTTGGCACCTCTCCAGTTATCTAGGCTCGACAGCTTTCACACTTAAATGTGCTCTGCACCTTGGATAACTATGTTCCAAAATGCTTGAGTCATATGCACATCTGTTTTAAAAGATTTTACTGGTTGTAAAGGAAGACTATCTTGCATATGCTTTTTCATTAGTAATTTACGGACCAATATGGAACTGCTTTTCGTGTCAAATTTTCTGAAACCGTAAGAAGTAGGTTTTCCTGGGAAATATGGTGTATCAGGTGCCTTATGGCATGAGATTCATGGCTACCTATGTCTGACACTTTTTTTAAAAAGTAGCTCGGTTATGAGGACAACTAGGGGAAATTTTTGATCTGCTTAGGGCTGTTGGTAGATCAGGTTCAGGGTAATGGGTCATAAAGGCATCCAATGGCTCGAATAAAATATAGTAGAAAGTAGACATTTATTATTTATGATCCTGTTAACCGGATTTTCCCATGCTACTCTGAGTTAATGCGTCACTAAATAGACTACAAGCTCTTTGGATTTTTAATTTTGGCAGAATGGGTCAGTACTTTTTCTTATTTGGGATGGAAAGTGGATGTATTTCTAAATGGTGGAATAGCTACTACTACTCAAAGCAGGAAAAGGTTCTATACCTTTTCTATTTTAAACAATGGAAATAAGCAAATTTCTCATGTTCTTTTAGAAGTAGTTGCAAAAGATTACGAATTTAGCGACGAATCCTTAAATTATGTGCTAGCTAATGCTGGCTCATTTTTTAAGGGCTCGCTGACCACCAAGTAGCCGATCGCCCTTCTCTAGTATTCTTAATTGGGGTAATTTTGTTCGGTCGCATAACTCATCAATATTCCACTTCTTTGCCTTTTCCCCATAGATATTGGTTCTTTCTGGGGAATTTTTGTTTACTGGATTCTCTTGGACCTTTTTTGGATTCAAATGGTAGTCAGATATGGTAACCTTTATGCTTTTGGTGATTATTGAGAACTCTAGAAACTTTGTTCATGTTTACTCTATCTGCCTAACACATCAATTGTTAGTTCTTTCCTAATCGAGCACTGGATATTGATACATGGACTCGAGTACGAGTTTCAGGCGTGGGTGTGTCGTTAGCGACGTATTCATGTAAGTTTCATATCGCAGAATGGGGCATTGAAAAATGATTCTTAACATATCTGTTTATTTAAAGAGCGAGAGACTGACCAGAGTGCCTTAATAGTGGCCCCGAATGAAAGGAAGGACAGGCAGAGATAACTCTTTCCTTGCTCCTGGGGAAAGTGAGAGGGATTATAGATGCTAGCAAGTCACTTTCAAGTTAAATGAGATTCAGATCAGGATTTTATTGACTTGAACATAACCTGAACTCTTGCAGCTTAAGCAAATGTTGGTGTTCTTTTTGTTAGTTACCTTTCTAACCATATTAAGTGGGTCCCCAAAAAAAAAAGATAAGACTGCCATTTTTTGAAAACGTGGGATTCTATAGGCGCTTTTCTCAATGCAATCCGGAATTTGAAAGAGCTCTAGTTAAGCTTCTTTTCGTGTATTTTGAAAGGAAAGCTAGAAGATAAGCTTCTTTTCATGTATTTTGCAAGGAAAGTGGCTAGCTTCCCTGGTTTCTCACAAATGGTCCTGATCAACAATGTGGTGAAGCATTTTGAGCTCTTTGTTTGAACCAGAAACTCTATTGGACAGAGACAAAAAACAGTATCACAGCAATTGTAATTTTGGAACATAAAACACAATAATCAAGATTCCTTTGATGGACAGTTTCGATATTTTTGGTACATGTAACCCTAATTTTCTGTAAGTGTAGGAAACAGGGAATGTATTATGATTTATGCACTCACATGTGTTCTAATCAAGTGCTTTCTTGCCTTTGAGTTTTAGAGAAATGATTTTACACTCCCTCTTTAACTAAAATAATTTCCTTTTTGTTTTGTTTGCTTGTCTGTAATGCAACTTTTGAACAGC
The DNA here is from genome assembly GCF_030253575.1 of Rhododendron vialii. Taxonomy (NCBI): domain Eukaryota; kingdom Viridiplantae; phylum Streptophyta; class Magnoliopsida; order Ericales; family Ericaceae; genus Rhododendron; species Rhododendron vialii. Next base: position 33,820,895 of record NC_080561.1, on the reverse strand, counting down.
GATAATGCTGGTGTGCATATGTATATATGGATTTGTAATCTTATACTCCGCTGCATATTCTTGCCAACAATCAACAGGTTATTGCAGGGTCGCCTGCTGAACGTGCTGGAATACTCGACGGTGATGTTATTGTTCGATGCGCACGCAACAAAGTTAGGAGTTTTTTGGAGGTATATCGTTTTTATCATCATTGTTGTTATCACAGAACTTGTCCCAAAAAGGAAGAAAATGAGAAAAATCACTGTTGTTAAGGGATGTATTGGGGGCTCTCGCCCCATAATGCATGCTATAAGCTGTACATATGGGTGGGTCTTGGGCTCTAGGCTGCTGAGGCTCCCTGTTAGGTTGTTAAGGGGCCTTTATTGATGCCTCCATGGACTATTGACTGCCAGAAGCCTTTCCACTATGTAGTATGAACCCTGTTTTCCATTTTTCACATTTGTTCCCTCTTACTAGTCATTTGCCACTTGCGCTATGGTGTATGTTTGTGTAATCATTCTCCTGTTGCAGTTCTGTGACATAATATGGGACAAGACGGCGGGGAAATCTGAGAAGCTGGTTGTGATAAGAGCAACAAGTGGTGGCCGTTTGAAGCTAAAGGTGAAGCTCGAAGAGACTAGACCAGATAAATTTTACAAGTAAATTACCTATTAAGCATTTTGATTAATGTCTTCATACATTTGTACCCGTCTTTAAAAAGGCTTCAAATTCATGGATTTTTTCATCACATTTGTCAAAAGAAACGAGTTTGTACTTTGGGTAGTTTTATGTGTATACTTCGGATAAATTCAAGCAATTTATTAGAGAAGTGGGTGTTTTTGTTCTAATTATTTGATCTTTCATCTTTCATTTGATTTGTTCGATTTCTCATTATTTTCCTTTTCTTCTCAGGTGGCCGCTCCCTGAAAAATGCATGGTGGCTGTTAAAAGAGTTCGGATGTAAACCCATGAACAGTTAAAAGTGATGTATATATACCCTGCTAATTGCAATATTTATCGTAGTTGTTTAATTATGTTCTCTTTGTTCGATTTGCATAGAATTATTCCAATTAACTATTCTCGTGTAATTAATTATCGTTAACCTATTGTTATTATGTACGTTACTTAATGTTGGTTATCTACTTCTCTCGCTCCCATTCGATCACTAATCTTCCTATTCATCTGTCGTTTTTTTTTCCCTTGGTGAAAGTTAGCATGTGAGTAGTTAGTGAGTTTGAACCCCTGCCCAATATATGAGAGTGTGTGGTGCCTAGCACTTGGCTACTAACACTTGCTCCATTTGTTTGACGATGGACTGTTTTAACTTGAGACTATGGCCATACGGTGTAATATACATGTTTCTATCAAATGTTGGCTGTAAATTGGGAATGAATTATTCCAAATTAGTGCGATATAAGGCATGTTGAGCTAAACCTCCCTTCTTTTTTCTTGGCATGCCCATCATCCGGGTGATCCACCAGTGATGAAGCTGCTAACACGAATAATATGGAAATATGGAATCTCATTCCCGTTTCTGTCTCTTCTAAACGTCAGAATCATGGAAATAAGGCATCATATTCTCATTCATGCTCAAGATTTCTACCATCCGAAATAAGAAAAAAGAAAGGAAAAAAAAAACCATGAAATCAAACCACCGAGATTTCACAAAACCCACTCACTGATTTCTCTCGTTTTGTTCCTTTCTTTCTGCCATCAGCAAAGCACCAGAATAAACAAAATCAACGTTACCCCATAGTTATTTGGAATTTGATAACAAGACCTACAAGGAAAAACAACATAGAATTCGTTGTAGTAGAATTCTTGAACGAATTCAAGATTTAGGAGGTGTCCGTGTCTTTTCTTTTCTTTTTCTTTTTCTTTTTTCCTTTTTTCCTTTTTTTTGGAACTTCGGGAGAAAAAAGAGGGACTGAACGAATTCCCCTCTATATACTTGACCTACTGTAATGCTTTAACATTTGAACTTGTTTTCGCTTTACTTTTTTCCCCATTTCTGTTGTTTCTGTTATCTTTTGGGCAGAATTCAAAGTTAGAAAAGAATAACAGAACCACACATCCCTAAAGAAAAGATACCGTCTTACTTTAATATAAAGATGCTTCGCAAGAAAATTACTCCTATAAATATATGAAATGAAAATACTACATTGGATAGTTTCATCTTACATCCCAACCCGAGTCATGAGGTACATGACCAGACAACAAAAACATTGGAACACATAACCAAACCCCAATACAAGTCTACACTCAACTATGACAAAGCTTACAAAACAGGACTAGGATTACCGTAACAAGATAAAACGATTGACAAACTAACAACCGGCATTAAAAACTCCTCGGAATACAACATTTGCAAGTAACTACAGATGAATTACAGTTAAGAAAGCATCTAAGAAAGAGCCAAGGTGCCGAGTCATTTCCTGTGAGACTCTCCCCTTTCATTTCCTTCTCTCTCTTGATAAGAATTGTAGAACCGTTCCAAAATCGTTAAATGCACAGCAAAGTCGAATTTATTCAAGACAAAAGAAGAAAGTCCAATGACTCGTCCACTTGAACTAAACACCGGGGCACCCGATGCACTTGGCGATCCGTGACAGTTGTTGATTTGTAGAAGTTTCAAATCACGGTTGAGCTTTTCTGACCTTAAAGGAGCGATATCTTTGTCATCCCCCACATCCCTAAAAAGTCTGTGATCCTGACATGCAAGCTGACCAACCACTGATGTGTATGAGAGATTGCCCACATGACAAATTGAAAGTACTTCCTTTCCTATCCGAAATGACCCTTCTGTGTCCAATGTAGCAAAAGCAAATGGACCCACATTCTTCTTTGGCACAATAATAGCTAAATCATGTTGTGGACTTTTTGCCTCTAATTTTGCTTCCCAGAAGGCTTCATCAACCTCACGGCGGACAAGAATAGTCTGTAGGTTGTCCGGAACTAAATATGCACTTGTTAATATCGTTCCATTTTCATCCAAAACCACCCCGGCACCTTGATGAACTGTTGGACAAGTAGTATTTGAGCTTCCAGGCCTTTCAAATTTTCGTCCCTTAGCAAATCCACCCCCAGGTTTCACCAACTCAGTGTTTACAATTACAACAACCTGCTTCAGTTTTTGGAAGAATTGATGCCTTTGTTCTGGGGAAAGGTAAGAACTATTGGTCCTTGGGAACTCCGTCTCAAAATCAAGCGCCATCGCCATTACCTGCATAAATAAACAAGAATCCAGAAAATTAACATCTAGCAAATTGCTATTAAAAAACAAGCCAGTTCACAATATACTTGTATTAGCAAAACAATTGATGCATTATGATTTGACATAGAATACAAGGACATCACAATTAGGACCTTTCTCGTAAATGTAGAGACCACGGCCACCACCAATGGACACTAAGTCAGTGATATCACATTTGGCAAGACTAGTGTAGGATGGGTACTAGCAAGCAACTTAATTGCTCTTAGGCAAGATAAGGTTCTCTTCTCGAATAAGTTAATGATTAAACTGTTGTCAAACTGCTACCAAGTACCAAGGACAAAGACAAAAACAAACAAGCAAAAGATTTATAGGGAAATCAAGAATGTATTTCTCAACATGTGACAATGTTATCATTACTATCAAATCGAATCAATGGGCATCGAGTACAAAAGTGAAACAAATGTTGCTAAGGTTTCCAATTTAATGTGATAAACAACGGGGAAATTAGTAGCATGCAAGTTACCGCACAAAAAATGGAGTACACATAATGGATCATGTAAGGGTTGTAAACAAAAGTATGAAGACAAACTTGAAATGACGCCTAATTAAGTAGAAAGATACTCTTGGCATAATGGATTACAAATCGGAGACGGGAAATATGAAACAAACATTGGACCTTGAGCAAATTTTCGACAGCCACCAAAAGAGGCCATCATGCTTAACCAATTTTAGTTTTGAGGTACATCGGAAAACTAGTATAAAACTCAAATAGAGCATGATGACAGAAGCATGTACGCTATGGAACGCGGACAAGGAAACGGAATATGGATACAATGGGATACAGATAATATGGTAACTTAGAAAATACTTGGAAAATAGAAAATTTTGTGTGTGTGTGTAGCATAGCAAAGTTCACAATACTGGGATGCATATCATCAGTTCATCACTAGTAACAGTAGGAGTAGGACAAGGAACCCATATCCATAATCCGTGTATCAAAGGCCAAAGGAGGAGAGAGAAAGCAATTAGTCCCAAATCCTAGCATGAAAATGCAATCAGTTCAAAGCCCTAACATGAAAGTGAAAGCAAGTGGAGAAAACTTATGGTAACTTAGAAAATACAGATATTATGGTAACTTAGAAAATACTAGGAAAATAGAAAATTTTGTGTGTGTGTGTGTGTAGCATAGCAAAGTTCACAATACTGGGATGCATATCATCATTAGTAACAGTAGGAGTAGGACAAGGAACCCATATCTATAATCTGTGTATCAAAGGCCAAAGGAGAAGAGAGAAAGCAATTAGTCCCAAATCCTAGCATGAAAATGCAATGCCCTAAAAACTTAGCCCAAGTTGCAGATCAAGATCAGAACAATCTCCCAGGCCCCGAGAGAATAGGGTTTTCGTTAGATTAGAAATTTCACAAACTCGGGGCTTTTTCGAAAGCAGCTCCAAAATCAGAGCACAAAACAATTAAAGAACGGCTTCTTCTACATTGCAGTTACCTGTGTCGGAGCTGCTGCTGCGTGAATGCTCGAAGTATAGTCGCCGGCACCGGAGCAGTTTCGCCGACGGGAGAGATGCGGTTCCTGCGAGTGGGATGCCTGCCTGCCTGCCCACTACAGTTGTGAATCACTCAAATGTAGAACTTGGTAAAAGTGAAACAAACCTTTTAGACGTTACGCTTTTTGGGTGCCCTGCTGTGGGGTACTCCAGGGTTTAATAGATTTTTGGGCAAATTTCACTCGGACCCCGTAAGGTATCTGACAATGACAGAAGGTACCCTCAATTTTCGAAAATAACAGAAACCTCTCCTAATTCACAGTTTGGGTTTCATTCCGTTAGTTCTGCTAGCGAGATGGACGGAAATGTACAGAAAATGTAATCTTCAATTTTATTTAGTTTTACAGCTATCTTAGGACTCTTATTGAAAGTCTTAGAATAAAAAATTAATTATGACCTTTTAGGAGAAAATGATCAGAAAAATGAGATCTTCGCACCGATTCAAACAGATTGAAAATTGGAGCACTCAAGTATCTGCTCTTCATTTGGTTCTACGATTTTCTTAGGGCTCTCATTGAAAATCCTAAAGCGAAAAATAGGTATGACTCTTTAGGATAAAATAATAAAAAAAATGAGATCTTCGCACTGATTCAAAATGATTGAAAATTGGAGCACTTAAGTATCTGCTCTTCATTTGGTTCTACGGTTTTCTTAGGGCTCTCATTGAAAGCACTAGAGCGAAAAATTAATTATGATCCATTAGGATAAAATAATCAGAAAAATAATGTCTTCGCACCAATTCAAACGGATTGAAAATTTGAGTACTTAAGTATCTCCTCTTCGTTTAGTTCTACGGCTATCTTAGGGCTCTCATTGAAAATCTTAGAACTAAAAATTAATTATGACACTTTAGGATAAAATAATCAAAAAAATAAGATCTTCACACCGATTCAAATGGATTGAAAATTGAAGTACTTAAGTATTTGCTCTTTATTGAAAGCCCTAAAACCAAATGAAGAGCAAAAATTTAAATGCTCCAATTTTTAATCCATTTGAATCGGTGCGAAGATTTTATTTTTTTAATCATTTTATCCTAAGGGTCATAATTAATTTTTCGCTCTAGTGCTTTCAATAAGAGCCCTAAAAAAACCATAGAACCAAATGAAGAGAAGATACTTAAGTACTCCAATTTTCAATCCGTTTGAATCGGTGCAAAGATCTCATTTTTCTGATCATTTTATCCTAAAAGGTCACAATTAATTTTTTGCGCTAAGACTTTCAATAAGAGTCCTAAGATAGCTATAGAACTAAATAAAATTGAAGATTACATTTTCCGTACATCTCACTAGTGGAACTAACGAAATGAAACCCAAACCGTGAAGTAGGGGAGGTCTTTGTCATTTTTAAAAGCTGAGAGGTACATTCTGTCATTGTTAAATACCTCAGGGAGTCTAAGTGAAATTTGCCTTAATTTTTTTGCACAATTTCTTGTTCACGAAACTCTTACTTATATATAATTGAGCTGATTTTCCACATGAATTTTTAAAATGATATTTTAAGAACGTCGAGTGGTTTCAATAACTTGTATGGATTCCGATATGAGTCCCATGAAATGCAGTGTATATTTGGTATATATCAAATGGTGTACCATAGTCTTGTTGGTGAATATGAGTTGTGGTGGTCAGAAAAGTGCTTGTTCCGGCAAATGTTTTTTTCTGCAATTCGACCATATTTATGAATTATGAACATACAAATAATAAAAAGATTAAATTATTTACACCGGCGGTAGAAAAACTCCACTTTTTCATCACCGTCTTTTTCGGTCCAATCGTGTGTTTATTATTGATCTAAACCGTTCATCTTGTAGACCCCACATAATAGTGTATCCATGCGATCGGACATCGAGAGGAGTATCAAAAATTGAATTTGGTTTTATAAAATGAACAGTTTATCTTTATTATTATTGACAGAAATCAGATCGTCCATTTTATAAACCAAAATCCAAATTCGATGAAACTGATTTTTTTGCATGGCAATATTATACTGTGGGGTCTTATACTATAAACGGTTTAAATTACAATACCTCACACTTAAACCAAACCAAACCAAACTGAACTTGAGTCGAGTCTTGACTCGACTCGACTCAAATACCGACTCGACTCAAATACCGACTCTTTGACCTGTACCGATCCTCGAACGAAGGACCTATGGTTTTCTAAGCTAAACTGATTGCCAGCAAGAGGACCGGTACTATGAGAACGATATTAAACTCTTTTATTCCGGTGTTTTTTATTTTTCGTAATTTTTTACTTAGCTTTGTGACGTAATTTTTTACTTAGCTTTGTGACGTAATTTTAGGAATTAATTGTTCATCTCAATGAGCCGAATCGAAAAAGTATAAAAATATGGACCGATATTAAAAATTTCAAATAAAACAGCACTTAAGCTCAAAAGATAGCTATTTGATACTCTCTCTTTTTTTTGGTTTTTGATCATAATTTTGTACTTTTTAGACTTCTTTCGTCGAGACGGATGATTAATCCAAAAAAATCATGCGAATCTAACAAAAATTCAGAAAAGACGAACAAAACACAAAAAAACGAAAAAATAAGTTAAGTTTAGAAGAATTGGGCCTTAGGCTACGTTCTACCAAACTTATAAGTCTAAAACTTATTTCGATATTTTTTTATTTTTCGTAACTTTTTATGTAGCTTTTTGTCATAATTTTTTAGGTTAATCTTTTGTCTCGACGAGATGAATAGAAAAGCTATTAAAATATGAACAGATGTTAATCTTTTTTAAATAAGACGGTATTTTAGACAATTAAGATATCTATTTGACACTGTTTTCGTTTTTAGTGATTTTTTTTTTGGCTTTTAGTCATGAATTTGCACCTTTTAGACTCATCTCATCTGACAAATGATTAATCCAAAAAATCACGCAAATCTAATAAAAATTCAGAAAAGACAAATAAAATACACAAAACAAAAATGAAGAAATTTAGTTAAAAGAACCCAACCTCAGTCCAAGTAACTCTCGTTGGCTGGCGAGTCTGCTTTCATTACAATGCGGTCTTTGAATTCAGGTTGTAAGAAATTAATTTTGGGAAGCGATTTTGACACCCCTCTTCTTACAATTCACTCTTTTTTGTCATTATCCAAAATTACTATTTTGTCCATTGTTCAGTACTTTTTTAACGTGTTCAAGGGTAATATTGTAAATTCAAATGAATAGAGATAAAAAAAAAGTATGAATTATAAAAAAAAATAAAAGTGTAAAAACCATATTCCTTATTTATTTATTTTGTTTAAATTTTAATTTTGACATGTATGGTTCACCTTTGACCGAACCGGGAATTAGGGGAGTTTTTGTTGTTGGAGATGGGTTCTTCTTAACTAGGAGTTTGCCTGCTTACAATGTGGTGGTTGCTGGAAATGGGGTTTCCACTAGGAGTTTCTGCCTCTCCCATCGTGTGCAAAGCCATAGCCAGCAACGGCAGCAACTCGCACGCGCTCGACGCGTCCTACATCCAACGCGCCGCCGGGATCGCCGACAAGTCCGCCGGGTTCACGTTCCCCCACCCGAATTTCGGCTGCGTGATTGTCACCCCGGCCAGCGAGGGGGTCGGGGAGGGGTACCTCTACGCGCAATGGTCTCAATATTTTTTGACGAGCTTTGGAACTGAAGTAGCCCATTTTATATAAAGTTGAGTGTACGCCAGCGAAGTCCTTTCCTGATTTTTTGAAACAAGACTCCTTTTGGGAATTATGTTGTGAAGACTTGGACATATCCTCTGACTTCTGACATATTGAGGATACTTAAGATTGGTGACACACGTCAGAGCCATTGTGAAGTTACCAGGTTGTCTTTTCGCGAGCGCTTTAATCTAAGCCCAAGATAGTGCATTTTTGTGGTTGTTGGATTTTGATAAGGAGGTTCTCTTATCAGTTCAGTTGAATTGTAGAAAACAGACTAGAGTTTGGTTGGGAAGAGCGGAATAGAGAAGAAGAAGGGAAACTAGGTTAGGAAATTAATCAGACCCTTCACCTCCCATCTCTTTATTTAAAACCAAGACAAGATTACTAGAATACGGTACTGGAGAGGATCCCATGCTGAAATAGTTTAAATGTCCAAAGAAGCATTCACTTCTTAAAGAAAGCTTCTCCATTGAAAAACTAATACGGGTGTAAGGTATAGACTACAGCTTTTAGGCTTTTATGTGATGAACAAAACAGATTTTGGTCTAGTAGTTCTAGGTCTAAGCCTACTCTAACTAGGTTAGGTTTGAAGGTGGTAAATTGTTGGATTTTTTGAGAAATAGTTCTACAGTTCTCTAGTGTCATTATTTAAGGTTGTGAAACATATATAGAAGTTCTTGATGACTCTGCAAATGATTTCCAGAATTTCTGATATCCATTATTTAGGTGTTTTGCTGTCGAACCAGAACTTATGAAATGTTTTGAAATTGATACATTGTGCTGGAAACCACTTCTTCTTCTTTTTAAATGTGGTTAGAAAGAATTTGATTTGTTAAATCAGTTATTGTCAAGCACAGTATGGGCATGAGCACGATTAGGTAGGTACGGCATCAGCAAGGCACCACATGACACTAGGCATGAACCGTGCTGTGACCACGGCCAAACTGGGCCTAGGTTTTCTTTTGATAGGCCGGCACGACACAATTAGATTAAGAAATGGGTCTGGCCTAGCGCAACACAAAGTCCGACTGGGCAGGGAAATAAATGGGCCAGCATAGTGTTGCTCATTTTGCACCTCTGGTTGCTAAAGTGGCTGCATGTATTCTAAATGGAGATCAACTTTGAGCAATATTTTAGATACAGTCAAGGAGTTCTACAAACGAGTTAGGAGTACAAGTTCTAAACCGATGGTCATTATTATGGAGCAATGTACGGGTACCATGTATGGGATAGGAACCTAACTTACTCTATCAGAGATGACTGAAGATTCCTATTGCTGTGAAAAAACTCCAACAACTTCTTGGGGCATGTGTGCATTTCCATCGGACAAAGCGTCTTGTCTAACTTTTGCACTTCTATTGGTTGTATTTTAGGTTGTATAGAGTCCTGTGTTTGTAAATTGCTTCCTTTGTTGTGTCTGAAGCTTTATATTGTGTGTTTTAGGGAGCTCTGAAATCCTGCCTCTTGGTCAATGCTCCTTTGCTTTACAGAGTTGCCTCTCGAGTTCCATTTTCTTCCCTCAAGTATGCAATGACCCTTGACGGTAAGCATTGCTCTTTCAGAGGAATATCTAACCGGTTTGCAAATAGTTTCTAACATCTGGTAGTGATTGCAGGAAAAATTGCAGCTAGCAGTGGACGTGCATCGTGGATAAGCAGCAAAATGTCAAGAAGTCGTGTGTTTGAATTATGGGGTAGAAGCGATGCTGTTATTGTTGGAGGAAATACCGTTCGCATGGATAGTAAGGATTTTTAAGAGCAGTTATGTATGGAGATTTTTTTGTTATATAATTATGTGCTGTTCTAATTTTACTTTAAAAACGGATCCATGATTAACTGCAAGACACGGAGGTGGCCATCTGCCCATGAGGATTGTTATGTCACAAACTCTCAAATCTTCCTGATGTAGCACATCTTTGGGATGTTGCTGATGTGCCCACCGTAGTTGCAACACAACGAGGTGCCAGAAAGAGTTTTCAGAAGTTCCTTGCATCCAAAGGTGTTGAAGTAGTGGAGTTTGACATATTAAATCCTAAAGATGTCATGGAATATTTATACGACCGTGGTTACCTTTCAATAATGTGGGAGTGTGGAGGGACATTAGCTGCATCTGCCATTTCATCTGGTGTCATACACAAGGTAGGTGCAAGATTTTCTCCGTCATTTCAATTCAGTTTTTCAGCCTTCTGCAGAGCTTTATGATATTTGTGGGCGGATAATATCATTGGTGGGCTTGCATCCATGATCCTATCCTTCCACATTTTCTGTGATTCTTTGGTATCATAAAGGTGGCTATTTTGTGTGCTTCTATTTATTACCCGCCAGGTTGCATGTTTTACCAGAATACTCGTATATCTCGACACTTTGAATTGGTTTTTGGCTCATGTGTACATAATTTGTTTGTCATATATAACTATTGTTATTAAGTTACTCTTGCCTATTTCCTTCAGCAGGCTACCTAATGTGATCTTTTTCCTATTTTACAATTGGTACTAAGGATTCTTTGAGCTTCTACTATAGTACACTAACTTCCAGGTTTAGTTTTGAATGTTGGATTTAGTTCTTTCTTTGGGCTTGCTATTTGTGATTTGATAACTTTTGTATCTATGGATATTTCTGTTTTGGCCCAAGGTGCAGGAGAGACAATTTGATTCATGTATATTAAACGTGGATCTGCGGAATGTAGATCTTGAGAGTAGGCCTATCAAAATCCTGCATCCATTTTTGGCTCCCATGTAATCTTGCTTGCATAGCATGGGTATTTGTTTAGCCATATCGGACCTGTACCATAAAGTACCAGGTTCATGCATTCCAGGTATGCAAAGTACATACCAGATTTTTGCTACACCTGACATATAACCAAGCCCTACCATCACAGGAATAATTTTTTGTGTTACATAGAGATGAATCTAACTTGATGAGACTTTTTCCCTTTGTTGCAGTACCCTATTCTGTATAGTTCATTGTTTTGTATAGTGGGAGCTAACTCTTTTTTTAATCACCAGATGAAGCTAGCTTGATAATACTTTTTACCTATGCTTATATTGCTTGTAGTATTATGATTTTTGTTTGTATGTTCTTTAGTGTAAATGACATTAACTCTTGATTTACCTTAATTTTTTCGCATTTTATTGTGATTTCTATGTTTGATAATCACCTAATTCATTTCACTTCACCTATGTGCAGTTATTACATGGAATATATTTCTCCAAATTTGGAAAAATAGATTTCTACAGACATAGGCCATCCATACCCGTATCCTGTATTTATAAGTTTTTCCGTACGAGTATTGAACCAGTACTCCTACCAGTATACATGTTTTAAACGTTTTGGCGAAGGTGTTGTAGCGACAATTTTGATTCAAATAAACTAAACATGGATTTAGTTTCGAGTGTTGCTACCACACAACGAATCCCAAGTCCGGACAAAGGAGAAGGTTGTGCATTATGTAGCTGATAGCCAGCACGAGACAAACCCCGTTAGATCCTCAGGACATGAATCCGACTATGGATATGTTCAATGGAGACAACGGATTCATGTAGCCGGCCCCAGTTGATTGGGACTTAGGGCTTGGTTTGGTTTATGTTAAACATGGATTTGAGAAATATGTAGATCTTAAGAAAAGGTCAATACAAACTTTTCATCCCAATGATCCCATTTTGGCTCCCATGTAATTTTGCTTGCATATTGGTCATTTGTTTGACTTTGACTTGTTTCAGGTGTATGCATTTGTTGCTCCTAAAGTCATTGGTGGCAAGAATGCACCTTCTCCAGTTGGTGAACTTGGGATGGTTGAGATTGCACAAGCTTTGGAATTAATTGACGTTTGCTATTAGCAGGTTCATGTTGATTTTCGTGTTTCTTAGAATGATTTTTCTGACCTAGTAATATATTCTTTGACCTAGTAACATATTCGCAATGTCAAAACAATGGTCGTGAATTTCAATTGCTTATCTTTAAACAAGGCCATACCAGAGTATGATGCTCATGCTTGGCGTCTAGAAAAGGTAGTAGGCAGCCTTACTGGACTTTTCATTTGTTTCTTGTTGTGGGGAGGTTGTTTCACTTTACCCAAAGCCGTGCCGTGTTAGTGTTCTGCTGGAAGATTAGTCATTCAATTTCTCTTTCTATGCTAAATCTATGTTCTCTAAAATAATGAAGAGAATGAGGGTGCAATTGATGTAAAGAAAAAGAACATACATTCCCTGAGGTCAACCAACCCCTAAGGATCACATTCAACACAAAATCACCTAAAGAAATCATTTAACTTATAGGTACATGTATAAGACCAATGTTTTCCATGTAGTGAGCTGGGACTGCTCCGTCTTGAATGTTCAGGCTGCTTCAACCAAGGTTGAAAGGGAAGGCAGATACAACTGTAGCTGTGATGGCAACTCTTCTTATTTCCTCAACGAACCCTGTTTATATTATTTCCCATTTTATTGCCAGTCTTGGGAATATATAAAGATCTTAACTGAAGGAGAATCAAAAAATCTGTGTTCAACACCTACGCAAGTTTAAAGTTAAGGAGAATCAAAAAATCTGTGTTCAACACCTACGCAAGTTTAAAGTTAACCAAATTACAAAAGGACCATTTTCATCTGCCGTCAAATTTGATTTGAAATGGAGTAAGTCTATTTTGTGTGACCAAGTAGGGAGTCTATTTATCGATAACCTGCCTTAAAATTAGATCTTGTTATCGGAAAATAAGCAAGATGTTAATTGGTGAAGTCTTATTTTTTGGTATTGTGAGCATGTGCCCCAAGGGCTTAGGGCATACATTAAGAGAGCTTAAACTTCGCACACATTCTCTAACCACGCACTTTCATGGGGACTGTACAACCATTTTAAGCCTCTTAACATGCGGGAGTAGGGCTTTTTTTGACAAAATCCTTATTTCATTAATTTAATTAAGCATTTCTGATGCCACAGGGGTCATTCATATCCTAGAAAAGTGTGAAAACTTCAATTGTTAGTAGTTTCTTATGTAAAAATTGCTTGGTTGCTAAATAGGTTCCATCTACACTTTCAGGTTTTGTTGTGGCTTATCTATAACACGTGAACTGCAGATTGGACCTGACATGCTTATAAGTGGATTTCTTCAGCCCGTTCCAGACTTGACACCTGTTATTCCGTCAGTGGAGGAAACTTCTACTATTGATCCGACGGTTACTCCTTATGAATCGAGCATAATATTCTTTTACAAGACATGGGATCCTTGTGGAGCTTTTTCAAACTTCTCTCCTCATGCAATTCAAATGACTGACGAAAGTGGCAATTACATCAGCTGGCCAAGTGTGGAGAATTATTATCAGGTGACTTGCTATTTCCAGAATTATATGGGTTGTTGCAACTTTTGTGGCTCTACTGTTATTATCATCTTGTTTTCATATGCAGGCACACAAGTTTTGGGGGGTGAATAATACTGAAGCCAGAAATTGTGTGGAAGCTATAAGATCTGCAAAAAGTCCCGAGGAAGCAGCACGAATGGGATGGACAATGCAGAGACAGCACCCTGATCTGGTATGGTTTCAGATACCCATAGCAATAATTTGTATCCACTTCCTACTTGATTGTTCAGCCTTTTGTTGTCTATAGCTATAATTTGTAGACATGCAGTGAAGTTTTTATTAGGTCCAATGGACGCTGTGTATACAAACTATTCAGCAGAGTTAAATAAACGCTAAAGTTCTTAATTACTGTAAAGGTTATGTGGATGCCTGGATGGATTTGGAAACATGACTTCTTGACAGATCATGTTATCATGTAATGCTTGAAAATATTGGCTTTCCTATGATTTGTTTTTGCTCTTGATCTTGGAGTTGGAATAACTGAAATTGTTGTATTAAAAAAGCAAAAGCTGGTGTCCTTTGCTCAAAGAATAAAGAAGGCAGTGAACCCGGATATGGTTGATAGTTAGACTATGGCTCCGTAGAACATACTAACTGTGTAAATTACAGATGTGCTGGTTTCATATTGATGTTCATCAATTCCCACGATTCTCTATGTCACAGACATGCTATTATCATCACTCATCAGTATTTTGAGGTTCTGGATCTAATCATTGAACTTGGACTTATAGAGAGAAGATTGTATAAACACCCTGTTAATTACTCTTAGACCTGATCCAGATTCACTCATGGCTTTGTTGTTTCCCGATAAAGCTAGAACAATGCACCTCCAGTGACTTCCATTTTTTGCTTCCCTCCGCTGACTAACTCCATGCCTTTGATAATATTTTTTGTTCTGGTTTTTTTTGGCGATATTTGAATACTTGGTGTCATGAAAGACTTGACGGGTGTAATTATTTTTTGTAAAATACCCCTCAAATGAAAGGCTTTCAGAAATGGTGTTTGACAGTTGGAAGTAAAAATATTGACAACACCAAGAGTTGTGCAAGTAAATTTAGGTTAAGGAATATGATGTAGTTTGCAATCTTGTTTTGAACATTCTTCGTATGTGAAAATACAGGTAAGATCTGATTGGGAGTCTGTCAAGATTGATGTTATGTACAGGGCCTTGAAATGTAAGTTCTCAGTTTACCCTCATCTAAACTCTATGTTGCTCTCTACGGTGGGGTGTGTTCTTGTTGAGGCCTCACCCCATGATCTCTTTTGGGGCGGAGGTCGGAAGGGGGAAGGCCTAAACTATCTAGGCAGGTTGCTGATGCAGTAAAGGTCGGAGTTTCTAGGCGACTCTTTGACACCAAATGTTGACTGTATTTAATGTATTGATTGTAATTAGGAAGATACTCAATTAGGTAGAATCAATTAGGGATTTTATTTTATTTTATTTTCTTTCCTTATTTTACCTTGTATCCAGTCTATATATTGTACCTCATTGTGAGAAGAAAATAAATCAATCAAGTATTTCGACATGGTATCAGAGCGGGTTCCAAGAACCTGATTTCTTCTTTTTTCTTCTTTTCTTGGTCTTTCGACCAAGTATCGTCTTTTTTTCAGAGCCAGGGAGCCTGTCTCTATTCTCTCTCGAACGATCTCTGTTTCTCAGACCTATCTGAGAAACTCATCTTGTCCGACGAAGTACTCTCAGTTCTCAACAACACTGAGACTGCCTTCTCCGACCTTCTACAGACTCCGCCGCCCACTCAGTCGGACTCTGGCAAACTTGCCTGAATCCCAGCAGCTACGTCAGACCCTCGTCTAAAACATATCAACTCCGGGTATCTCTGTTGCATCCCCACCAGATCTGGTAATATTTGGTTTATTCTTATTTTTTGGTTTGCTCTCGTATTATGGGTGATAAGGATAAGAAAACCGAAACATTAGGCTCTAAGGACACTGTTAGGGATCCATTTCATCGTCATTCTCTCACCTCAATTAAATTAAATGGGGCCAATTATTTGCCATGGTCACGTGCCGTGATTATTTCTTTACGAGCAAGTGGTGAGACTTCCTATATCCCTGATGCCCCATCTGAAGATTCTATTTGGATTCAAAATGATTCGTATATTATGACTTTGCTTTGGAATAGTCTTGAACTTGATATTTTTAATAATGTTGCATGCCTTGACACATCCAAAGAAGTATGAGATACTTTACATGAGTTATATTCATCCGAACAGAATCTCTCTCGCATTTATTAGATTTATTAGAATATTTTCTCTTTCCAACAAGGAGATCGATTGGTTGATGAGTACTTTTCTACCTTAAAAGGGATGTGGGATGAGTTAAATGTTTATCAACTTTTAACCACAGATTTAAAGGTTCAACATAAGTACAGAGATGAATTTCGAGTTACCAAATTCTTGTTCGGGTTGTATACAGAACTTGCTCTTCTTAGTCCCCAAATTCTTTCCGGCAAGGAAGTTCCTACTGTTGGTGAGACTTTTGCTCGTATTCGAAGGGCTGCTCCTCAGGCTTCTGTTTTAGAGCATCCAACTCCATCTGCCCTAGCTGCTCCTGCTACTGGTCTTATTCTATCTTCTGGGAATTTTAGCCACTCTAATCCTCCCCACAGTCGTAATGGTTCTTATGAACGTGGTGGTCGACGTGGCGGCCGTGGGGGGCGTGGTGGTCATGGCACCAAAAAGTGTACACATTGCAATGCAACCAATCACACTGTTGAGTTCTGTTGGAAGCTTCATGGCAAGCCGGCTTGGGCTAATCAGGCTACATTTGAGGGGGAGCCGTCTGGGCTGGCTCTTCCGGATCAGATTACTATCTCTAGGTCTGAGTATGATTCCATGTTTCACAAGGTTAATGCATCTTCGACTTCCATTGCGACTCATGTCTCATCAGGTAATACTTGCCTTCACTCATCTTCTCGTACTGGCAGTGCTCCATGGATTCTCGATTCTGGTGCATTTGATCATATGACAGGTGATTTGTCTCTTCTTATTGATGTCGTTACACCTTCCGTTCCTTCTTATGTTACTATTGCGGATGGTACTAAAATTCGTGTACATGGCATTGGTACTTATCGTGCCTCTGGCCTTATTTTTACTTCTGTCTTATACTTACCACAATTTCCTTTTAATCTACTTTTTATTCATAAACTTTCTCAAACTCACAATTGTTCTGTACTCTTCTATCCCTCTCATTGTGAATTTCAGGATCTCAAGACACAGAGGATGATTGGTAGGGGGTATGAGAAGAATGGCCTGTACTACCTTCAGCCGTCCAATCTTTCCAAGTTATCTGCCTCCACTCCACTACCACACCTTACCAGTGGCATTGTCATCTTGGACACCCATCTTCTGCCAATCTTCGCAAGATAGTCACTGATTTACCTAGTTTTTCTCCTTTTAATTGTGACACTTGTGAACTCAGTAAACATCATAGGGTTTCTTTTCCTTTACGAGTTGAGTCACCTAGTTTAGAACCGTTTGTTTTAGTTCATTCGGATATTTGGGGACCATCTCGTACCACAAGTTTATGTGGTGCTCGCTATTTTGTTACGTTTATTGATGATTTTTCTCATTTAACTTGGGTATATCTTCTCAAAGATCGGTCTCAATTATTTTATGTGTTTTCTAATTTTTATGTTGAAATTGTCATTCAATTTAATGCCAAAATACGTATTTTGCAGACTGATAATGCCAAAGAATATATTTCTCATCAATTTACGAATTTTACTGAAACTAATCGCATTATCCATCAAACTACTTGTGTAACCACCCCTCAACAAAATGGAGTTGCTGAGCGGAAAAATGGACCGATTTTAGCAGTTTCTCGAGCTCTTAGGCTTCACATGCATGTTCCAAAACATTTTTGGGGGTATGCAGTTCTTATAGCTAATTATCTTATAAATAGAATGCCATCTCAGGCTTTGAACGGCAAAACTCCTTACTAGATTCTCTTTCCTGACAAGGTATTTTTTTTCTCTCTTCCCAAAATTTTTTGGTTGTGTTTCATTCGTACATAATTTCTCTCCAGGTCGTAATAAGCTTGATCCTCGTTCCTATAAATGTATATTTCTTGGTTACTCTCGGACACAGAAAGGATACAGGTGTTATAGTCCCTTGCTACGTAAGCACTTTGTAAGTGCTGACGTGACATTCTTTGAGACCATCCCATATTATTCCCCAGCAGGTGCACGGTTACAGCCACCCATGTTGGTTGATCTTGGTCTGTCACCTTGTCTTTCCGAGATTGCTCCTCGACCACCCATTACACCGGTCCATCCTCCCAAGACTGTTCCTCGACCACCCATAAAACATGTCTATGTTCGTCGCTCTTCCGCCGCCGCACCACCTATTGCTCCTGCAGACCCAACTTCTTTACCAACATCATCTCCTTCACCGTCTAAGGATTCGGATTCTGACTTGCCTGTTGCTGTTCGTAAGGGTGCGCGTTCTTGCACTTTCCATCCTATTTCTCAGTTTGTGTCCTATGATCGTTTATCTCCATCTTTTCGCACTTTTTCTGTGTCTCTATCTTCTGTTGTTGTTCCTAAGTCTTATTTGGAGGCTCTTTCTCATCCTGGATGGCGCTCCGCTATGGAAGAAGAGATGCGTGCCTTGTCCATAAATCATACTTGGACCCTTGTTTCCAAGCCTATTGGGGCACATATTGTTGGTTGTCGTTGGGTGTTTACTGTTAAACAAAATCCTGATGGTACTCTTGATCGACTGAAAGCTCGTCTTGTGGCCAAAGGTTTCACCCAAACCTAAGGGCTTGATTATACTGAGACTTTTTCTCTAGTGGCCAAACTTAATTCTGTACGGATTGTTATCTCTCTTGCAGCAAATCTTGATTGGCCTCTCCACCAGTTTGATGTCAAGAATGCCTTTCTACATAGGGGAGACTGTTTATATGGCACAACCACCCGGTTTTAAGTCCAAGGGGGAGAGTGTGTGTCGTCTCCACAAATCTATATATGGCCTCAAACAGTCTTCCCGAGCTTGGTTCGATAAGTTCAGCAATACTATTATTTCTCATGGTATGACTCGGAGTCAGGCTGATCACTCCGTGTTCTTTAAAAAGTCCACTCGTGGTATTGTGATCCTCGTGATTTATGTGGATGATATCGTCATCACTGGTAGTGATAGTATTGGGATTCAAACACTAATTCACCATCTTGGTTCTAGCTTTCTTACCAAAGATCTAGGCAAGCTTCGATATTTCCTTGGCATTGAGGTGGCTCGTTCCAAAACGGGTATCAGTTTATCACAAAGGAAATACACTATCGATCTCTTGAAAGATACATGTTATATTGGGTCTAAACCTATAGCTACTCCTATGGAGACTAATCTTAAGTTAATGCCTGAAGATGGTGAGCTGATTGACGACCCTGAGATGTATCGGAGACTTGTGGAAAAACTTATCTATCTAACTATTACTCGACCCGATATCTCCTATGCAGTTAGCGTTGTCAGTCAATTTATGACTTGTCCTCGAGTTCCTCATATGGAGGCAGTTGTTCGTATCTTGAAGTATCTAAAAAATGCTCCCGAACGTGGACTTCTCTACAAATCATCTGGACATCTTCGTATTGAAGGATATACAGATGTTGACTGGGTAGGATCTCCTGTTGATTGTCGTTCTACTACTGGCTATTGCACCTTTATAGGAGGCAATCTTGTGACATGGAGAAGTAAGAAACAGTTAGTTGTAGCACGTTCTAGTGCTGAGGCAGAGTGTAGAGCAATGGCTCATACCGCTAGTGAGTTGACTTGGTTGCGCACACTTTTAGAAGAGTTTGGGATCCTGGTACATGGTCCTGCTCCTCTATATTGTATAATCAAGCTGCTATCCACATTGCTAATAATCCAGTATTCCATGAGAGGACTAAACACATTGAAGTTGATTGTCATTTCATTTGGTCAAAGGTGAAATCTAAAGATATTCACTCCTTTTGTTCCTTCAGGCTCTCAAATTCAGGCTCTCAACTGGCTGATATTTTTACCAAGACACTTCCCAAGACTTCCATTGATACTATTTGTCACAAGCTAGGAGTACATGATGTTTATGCTCCAGCTTGAGGGGGAGTGTTGATTGTATTTAATGTATTGAATGTAATTAGGAAGATACTCAATTAGGTAGAATCAATTAGGAATTTGATTTGATTTTATTCTCTTTCCTTATTTTACCTTGTATCCAGTCTATATATTGTACCTCATTATGAGAAGAAAATAAATCAATCAAGTATTTCGACACCAAATAACAACCCGATAACTCATCAAGAAATAGAGATGAGTTGAGAAACATCATGATCTTCTCTTATGTAACATCATCCTTGTGCAGAATAACTGTCAACAAATGATAATTTTGTCAGTCAATTTTGCTGTATATTTTGTACGACCTAGTTGATGTCATCTGAGTTTCTGAGATGGGAACTTTATACTTTGACACTGAATCACTTTTTGTGCTCTCATACTTGCACATATGGTCTTGCTGTGGCTGTACCCTTGCATTGTAAGACAGAAATATTAGTTACGTATTTGGGTGAAATGGATTAATTGTAGTTGCAGCAAATAAATTATGAAACTCTTTACAGAAAATTTTTTCTTCTCTTTTTTGCTCGAGGTTTTTTTTTTATTTTTAAATTTGGTTCTCAGAAGAATTTTTGGTGTGGTTTTAAATGAGTTAAACAGTATTCCGTACAAAGCTTCGATACAGTGGTCTAGGTATGACAAAAATTTAAGTGCTCCGGGATAATTGCCTTGTGGTGTCCCGACCCCCTCCACCACTGCACTCATGTAGGGTCCAGGACTAGGTGTACGGGTTTCACATGAATGTGCGTCAAGGGGGGTTAGGGCATTACGCGAGACTCGGGGAGAGGACTCGGAATTGGCAAACTGATCTGATGGAACTGGAACTGGCAAACTGATCAGATGAAACCGGGTCTTGCCTCTTGATCTGTTTTCTTTACCGTTGATCAAACGGTGTGTTTCAGCAATAAGTACCGTGGGGCTGGGGAATGAATTGAGGAGTAACGGCTACCTTTTGACTCATGTTTGCTGCCAAAAATTATTGTGCCACGCGATTTATCTCACCTTTCTGCTTCATTGTGAAAACGACTTGAACCAAACCACCAGCTACGAGGATGAAAAGCTGTCAGAATTTTGACCACTATCGCCCCACCAACACGACGACTACAACCACCATCACTAGCACCGCCGCCACACTCCACTGTCACCACCACCACACACATTTCCCATCCTCACCATTAAATTTGAGAGATCAACGGTTGACAAGGCTTGGCCATCTGGTTTTGGCTCAATTTAATGAAAATTTTGGTTTTCCACGGATTTATTAATTTAGTGAAAAGGTTGGAACCCTTTTTGATAAGTAATTTAATTGTTGAAGGGTTGGAGAAGCCCTATGCAAGTTCCTCTCACCTTCCATCCACGTTTTCTGTAACAGTTCCAAGTTCCAAAATTGCAAACAACGATTTACTTGTGGAGTGTGCCTTATTCGCGGAACCAATGTAAAGAGGAAATTTAAGGAGCCGTTTAAACTCAGTCGTCTATTTCGGAATTGGATGGTCTGAATCTTAATGAAACTTTTCTGGAGAAGATTTGATCTTAATGAAACTTTTCCCTAAAAAAGCTTCATTAAGATCCGGACTGTCCAATACACTTTGGACCGGTGCAATTCACCTCCATAAACCACTATTTAGTGTTCCTTGCATGTTTAGGCTGATAAATCGACTAATCGGAGTATATCGCAATACCAACAAAAATTCGAACACTAAAGTAGATCGGTGCACAATAAAGGTCCCAAGAGGGAAAGAAAGTGTTGGTTTAATTTAATATTTTACTTTAATGTTAATATTAATTTCGTGGGTTTATTTATAAAAGAGGTAATATATGCAGTTAGAGATAAAGGAGTGTAAATATCTTTGAAGTGGTCTCCTTGTTTTACTCCTAATTATTAATAGCATGTGTTGCATACTAACGGCAGAAAAACCTTTAGCTTGATTATCTCCTATTTGTTCTCCAAAAAATCAGAGAAGTTGTTTGCTTAAACTGCATATAAATCTAATCCCCTTTTTCGGCTGAAACACATGGTGAAAAAACTCTCATCAATATCCTCTTCTCTACCCTGCATTAAAAAACATACACAGTGGTTATCACATATTTCATATGTACTGCTTTTGTTCCGATTAAATACATTCAGCCATCCTTTTCCGATATAGATTATAATTTATTTGGATTTCGAGCCGCGTCGGGAAACTACATGGTTCGTGAGTTCAATTCACTGCACAGAAGAGAACTTGTTGACGGTCGATGTATCTTAGGGAAGGAGTACCATTCAACCCTGTGCAAGAATGGGTATATCGCTCCTTAGGAGAGCGCTATCACGTGCCTCGACTATCCCACAGGCTATTCTATTCCTTTCTCTATTTATTTGATTCTGTAAATTTGATCGATGAATATTATTTAGATTTATTATTCTATCAGAAAATTCCTAATGCATATATTTTCTCCAACAGAAAGGTCTACTTGTAGGAAGCAAAAAAGCCTCCACAGAGGGAGATCCACAAAATAATGTTTTGATAGATAAAAAAAAAAATCGAAAGCCGATCGGACTTTCATTAAGCTAAACAAAATGACAAAATAAACATAAACTCTAATATACATTTTTGGGAAAATTTCAAAATAACACCTGAACTTTCGCACAAATCACACACAGGCACCTGACCTTTTAAAATTATCAAAAAAAAATTATCAAAAAAACACCTGACCTATTTAAAAACCCATCAATTTTACACCTACCATTAACTTCCCATCCAAAACAAACGGAAATCCTGAAAATGTGAATTTTGGCATTTTGGCACGAATATTGGCAAAACAAGATTAAGGCTCATTTTGGCAAAACACAATATTATACTCATAAACAAGATTAAGGCTCAATTTGGCTTTCAAAGTCAATTAATAACTTAATTTTTATCTTTATTCGAAAGAAAAAAAACGCATTTGTTAGTTTTGCTTCAAGACGAATCAATAAGTCACAAAAATTACTTAATTTTTCAATCCAAACCCATCCTAAATAAGGAATCAAGCTTAATTTAGTAATTAAATACTCATAACTATGCAGCCAAATAAGATTACTCTGTATTAAATAAACAAAGGAAAAGGCAAAAACAAAAAACATACAATAGTCACGAGTA
The DNA here is from genome assembly GCF_030253575.1 of Rhododendron vialii. Classification (NCBI taxonomy): domain Eukaryota; kingdom Viridiplantae; phylum Streptophyta; class Magnoliopsida; order Ericales; family Ericaceae; genus Rhododendron; species Rhododendron vialii. The sequence goes on along the minus strand of NC_080561.1, from coordinate 33,797,923 downwards.
GGTGTGAAAAGTGACAAGTCATGGGTATTTAATTACTAAATTAAGCTTGACTATTCTATATTTTTTGTTTTTGCATGTTCCTTTGTTTAATACAGAGTAATCTTATTTGGCTACATAGTTATGGGTATTTAATTATTAAATTAAGCTTGATTCCTTATTTAGGGCGGATTTGGATTGAAAAGTTAAGTAATTTTTGTGACTTATTGATTCGTCTTGACGCAAAATTAACAAATGCGTTTTTTTTCTTTTAAATAAAGACAAAAATTAAGTTATTAATTGACTTTTAAAGTCAAATCGAGCCTTAATTTTGTTTATGAGTATAATATTGTGTTTTGCCAAAATGAGCCTTAATCTTGTTTTGCCAATATTCGTGCCAAAATATACATTTTCAGCATTTCCGTTTGTTTTGGATAGAAAGTTAACGGCGGGTGTAAAATTGATGGGTTTTTAAATAGGTCAGGTGTTTTTTTGATAATTTTAAAAGGTCAGGTGCCTATATGTGATTTGTGCAAAAGGTCAGGTGCTATTTTGAAATCTTCCCTACATTTTTTACACTTTTCTACACACAATTCAAACATTGCAATATATTTTTTTAACCTTAACAAAAGTCGAATGGGCCCTTTTTAATATTTACCTCCACAAATTACACAAGCATAGAACTGAGCGGACTGTCAAACATAGAACTCGTGTGCTGTATATGTATAATAACTTCTCTTTTTGTGCTGTATATCAGTTTATGTATACTACTCCAATAGCTTCTCGGTCCCAAATTGGGGGCTAAAGTAATTGTTGCAAGCCAAACTCTTAAAAAATTCTCAAATTCCATTTGAACTCGAACACGTGTAAAAAAAGTGTTGAGATAATACAAAGAATACTCTATTTGACTTGTTTGGCTTGATTAAAACCCACTCCTAGTTAAACCAACGCCCATCAGTATCTAAATTCAAATGCTAATTTGATAAAGGAATTACTCTTATCCTAATCATTACTAGCAATGTACATACCCCAAAATGAGAATCAATTTTAACTTAAACATCTAAAACACGCATTTTGTACACCCGACACTGGATTAACAATCAAAAATCAACACTTGAATTTCCGACATACCCAAAAAATGCTGCTGATTTTACCACTCTCTTTTTTGTTAACGTCACTCCCCTGCAAGTGTATTTTTGGTGATTAACAATCAAAAATCAACACTTGAATTTCCGACGTACCCAAAAAAGGCTATTGATTTAAAAATATACTTGCAGGGAGTGGCGTTAACAAAAAAGGGAGTGACAAAATCATTTCCCCCAGAAAACAACAAAACTATGGGTACCCCATTTGGTACATCAAATGTACATCGCATTCCATGGGACCCACTTGGAGTTACACACAAATAATCGAAGCCGTTCAATATTTTTAAAACACTTTTTTAAGGGTCTTTGTAAAAACAAGATCAACCGGATACCGGTAAAGGCTTGATCGATTCTAAGCCCAATTTGCTCATAGAAAATTGAGTAAATAGTTGATAAGCTCTTATCGATATCTGGATGAACTGTTTTTTTGCACGAACCTTTTCAAAATATTTTAAAAAAATTAAGAGGCTCCGATCATTTATGTGGAACTCCAAAATAGATCCCACAAGATGCGATGTATATTTGGTGTACACCATAGTGGTGTACCCATACAAGGGCTCAAAAAAAGTTCACACTTCAGTCAATTGGGTTTCACTTATACCCAGTAATAAGTTCTGCCCTCGAGTCACAGGTTTAGGAAGTAGGGGTGCGTATTGGGTCAATCCGGATCGTTCATGCTTGACAATAGACGGCTCAAATTGCATCTCAGCTGAACAGATCTCAGCCGTCCATTACTGTTCAGTCTGTTCAGCTGAGAAGCAATCTGAGCTGTTTATTACCGAGCACAGGCTGCCTGGATTGGCCAAACATGCATGCTGTCCCGGACAGCAGGCAGCAGGCAGCAGGCAAATCCACTACAAGAGCTCTTTTACTACAGTCACTAACCCACCCGCTCTGTCCCGTCGGCGAAACAGCTCCGGTGCCGGCGACTGAACTCCGAGCAATCACTCAGCAGCAGCTTCTGACACAGGTATAATCTGATTTTGGAGCTGCTTTCGAAACCCCCTGGAGTTTGTGAAAGTTCTAAATCTAACGCCCTAATTTCTCCAACCTGGGCTAAGTTTTCTTTCACTTTCATCTAAGGGTTTTAAAGTTCGAATCGGAAGCTGAGGTATCCTCACGACAGTCAAAATCAAACGTATCTGCTTTATTTGGGAAATGTATCTGTTTTATTTGGGAATTTCCATCTTGAAGATTTCGTTTTCAGCATGGGTTTCGGCTGACCATTTATTTTGGAAGAACTGTTAAATGTGTAGAAATTTACTATACTCATTTATGATATTTTGGAAGAACGATGTTACATGTGCTGAAATTTACTACTTATTTCTGAATATTTTGAACAATGAGGGCCAATGTTGGTAAAGAAACCTGGTCCTTGGCTACTTTTCTAGTATGGCGATGTTCTAATAGGCTTTGGTTCTTGGCTTTACTTTTTCTAATCCGCAAACAGAAATGTCATTTGCTGTTGGTTTTTTTGAACGGCAAAAGAAAATCGTGAAATTGTTGCAAGACTAATAGGAAAGGGAAACAACAAGTTCAAAGAACAAACTTCTGCCCAAATTCAAGACCCAAACTTACGATTGGCAAGAAGCTAATGGAGAACACCCATATGGGATGGAGTCCACCTGAAAAGGCCGAAGCCGAAACACCTTAGATGAGTCTAATGCTGATTACAAGATGGTATAAAAAAAAAATCTGTACCTATACCAATCTTTTATACTTTCCTCACTTTCGAAATCTTTCCCCTATATTTTTACTACTGATTGCTGAAATTTAGAGGGAGTTTAATATTATGATTCCTCCTTTTAAAATAATTTTAGAATAGTTTTTTAGTTTACTGCTATATAATCGAAATGGGTGAATCCAAATGGATAACTATTTACTATATTACTAGCATTTAGAATTATAAAATATTGCTATAGATACTTCTAGGAAATATAATTGAGAGAGGAATCAAAAGTTGATTCTTACTTCAAAAAGGAAGGTGTTGCCAGGTATTAAAGAATAAAATATATGGTGGTGTTCTATTGTCATAGCCTAATTTTTAAATACTAGTGTTCTATTGTGATTTTACGATTTTGCCCTAAGGTTAATCGTGTTACAGTAAAATCAGATGTAAAACATGAGTTTTGATTAGGGCAAAAATGTAAATCACTTTTGTGACACGGCTTCGAAAACACTTCACACGAAAACACTTCACACCAAAAGTTCCTCTCCCGTTATATATTAGAATAGATTAACAAGTGCCTTTTGTATTATGCATAATTGTACCAGTGGGACTTCTTCTTTTTTTATGTTATATAGACTTGCTAGTTTCCCCTTAAGAGGTTATTCTAGCTTCGTCCTTGCCCAATTGTTTGTGGGATCAACTGTTTTCAACTATTTTTATGGGATCAATCATAATAGTTGGCTTAGCAACAACATGTTTATTGCATCGACTGTTCTTAGTGAAATTATACTCGTTGGTTTGACATCAAAGCTTCTTTTTGTTCTCTTTATGCTCATGTGCTCGGATCTTTGCTGATAAATGAAGATGGCTGGATATGAAATATGATTCCCCCGTACTAAACCCCATGATCAGATGCATTTCCATCATGGTTTCTCGCATCAAAGTCACTCAGCACTTGGGCATATTTTCGTCAGTTAAAAACAATATTTGCCACTCCTATGCCTCATTTTATACTTGAAGTTACCAAGTTTCAGCATGTGCAGTGTAGTTCCTGCACCTAATTGTTTCACCTTAGCAACATTTGTTTTCAATCTTGTACTTGATACCCGTTGATTTGATCTGATACTAATGATAACATTGTTAGAATATCTATGCTACAAGTATCATCAAAATTTCAACCAATTTCATTCTTTTAACTAGTTGAGGAAGAACTTGCAAATTTACAAAATCCAGCGGTTGAATTTTCCATCTCCTAGGAAAAAACATTTTGATCTCCTATTCAAAAAAATTCCCAATTCTCCTTTTGGAGCTTCAAAACTCCTACATAAAGTTCTTGCTTCGAAAATTCAAAATTCCCAATTCTCCTTTTGGAGCCTCTTACTCTTTCATTCTTTCGTATGTTTGTACTTGATAGTAGTTTGATGGCAGTTTAATCACTGCCTAATGTAAGAAGAGAACTTTATCTTGCCTAAGACCAACCAAGTTGTTTGCAAATGCTTGTCCTACACTAGTCTTCTAGGTTGCTGACTCTTGCCTGATTTGGTAGCAATTTCTTAGATGTTAATTTTCGGGGTCCTGGTTTATTTGTACAGGTAATGGCGAGGGCGATTGATTTTGAAACTGAGTTTCCAAAGATTAGTAATAATTACCTTTCCCAAGAACAAAGACATCAATTCTTCGAAAAACTAAAGCAAGTTGTTGTTATTGTAAATACCGAAATACCTGGAATCGCAGGGGGTGCTCCGCCTACTAAGCCAATGGTTCTTCGTGGTGCCGGGCTGATCATAGATAAAAATGGGACAATACTAACTAGTGCGTATTTGGTTCCAGACGACGCACTATCTATACGTGTCCGCCAGGAAGTTGATGAAGACTTTTGGGAAGCCAATAGAGAGGGGAAAATGCCAAAATATGATTTAACTATTCTTGTGCCGAAGAAGAATGTGTGTGCCTTTGACTTTGCTACATTTGACGAGGAAGAAGGATTCGATATTGGGAAGGAGGTGCTTTCTATTTCTCACACAGCCAATTTTATGTACACACTAATGATAGGTCATCTCGCATGCCAGGATCACATGCTTGCGCGAGACGTGGAGGATGACCCAAAGAACGTTGCTCCATTATCGCTCGACGGTGATTTGAAGCTAATGCAGATTAATAATTTTCATGGATGGAATAATGCAATGGGTGCCCCGGTGTTCAGTTCAAGCGGCGGACTTATCGGACTTTCTACTTTTGTCTGGAAGGAGTTCGACTTTGCCGTACATTTAACCGTTCTAAAGGACTTCTACAGATCTTATAAAAAGGGAAAGGGGAAAAAAAAGTGAAACTCCAAGCTTTGTTATAGCTCTATGTTGTATTAGTCTTTTTATCCTACTCTATTCATCTGTTTTGAAAGCTTTGTCATGTTTGACTGTATACTTGTAATGGGGTTTGGGCAAGCGTATCCATGTTTTTTTTGGGTCTGGTTATGGACCTCATGGTTCTTATATATCTATGATTCAAGCATGCTTATTGTTATTGTTATTGCCATCGCTCTTAAACCCTAATTTCGATTTCGTATTCTACTCTATGCATCGAAAATATCCCAATGACCCCATGCACTGGCTAACAGGATTCTGTAGAAAGAGTTTTTTTTTTTTTTCGGGTATGTTTGTTGCTACTAGTTTAATTTCACGTGAGCTGCACGAGGGAATTTTTGTTCGGAATTTTATGAAATATGTTTTGTTGCACACAATAGGCAATTAGTATATGTGGTGAAATGTGAAAAATTAACTTACCTATATATTACAACATTCATGTTTATTTATTAGTCTCTCCGTAACTAACACGGACAATGTAAGACTAGCACGGAGTTTCTAAAATTGGATATTGATATGGAGATTTAGATACACCTTTTAAAATAAGGTTCTGTTTTTGAAGTACCAGTTTCTGCATTTAGAACACTTTCTTTCAGCAGTTCCGCCAATGAGAACTCTGTTTCAGTAGTTTTAAAACCAGTTTCTGCAGTTCAAAAGTAGTAGTTGCAGCAATAAAAATTAAACAAGCTTGAGTCAAGAAGATTACGAGCTTGAATCGAGAAGATATTAGCTTCGAGCTGCTTGTGCGTTCGCTAGCCCTCGGTCCTTTCTTCGACCTGCTTTGTTTTCTCCCGGTGGAAGAAAATATTAGCTTCAAGCTGCTTGCGCATTTGCGTTTGCAACCCTCGGTCCTTTCTTTGCACTGCTTCGTTTGCGGTGGAAGAAGAAGATAAGTGGAGCTGTTTTTCAAGGAGAAGCAGGTCAATCAAACGAGGGGAAGGTATATATGCCTGATTATCAGAGGTCATTTTTCAGCATGAAGAGAATGTTGTTTATACTGCCTGCTGGTTGTTTTTTGCTTTTCACGAGCTTTGGCGTGATGGGTAATGTTCTATTTTTTCTTGAATGCCAACGTTTTAAAATGATTCGGAGGTTCTGGGCCTTTTGACCTACAATTGTAGGTGAGTTCTTGACCTTTATTTGAAAATTATTTTGACTTGCAATTGTAGGTGAGGTTCTATTCCCTTGTGCTCTCATTCTCATTCTTTCTTGTATCTTTATCTTTATTTCTCTTGCATTCCCTCTTTGCCGACGTAAAAAATGCAAAAACAATAGTGAATAGACTCTACGTTGCATTTGAAATAAATAGGTTTTTGGTAAATACAATCAATATTATTTAACTTTTAGTTATCTTGCATTACAATTTACAGCGTTTGTGTCAAGGAGGGAAATCTGAAGAGACTAAAGTTGAATGCTGAATACACTAAAAAGATTAATTTTTTTCCAAACTTTTTTTTGTTTTCAGTGAACTTTAGTTATATTCAGCGTTGTCGGAGCTGCAATCGTTTTAGACCTTCTGATTTTATGCAAAAGTCGAGGCCCCATTTTGTTGGATAGAGACCCCAACCCCGATCACACCTCCAAGCACAAGCACAAAATAACCAAGCACAAACCGATAGACAAACACTTGGGAAAAACTCCTTGTATATATTTACACATATACAACTGAAAAAACATCTCTGAAAGAGCCACAAACCGGCTCTCCACTCTCCCCTCTCCCCTCAGTCCTTCTTCTCTCCCTCATCTGGTGGCTCTCCAACGGAGTATCCGAGCATCACTGAGGAACAGTGCTCACTCTCTCTATGCTCTCACAAGTCACTAGCGCACACAATATCAATAAAAGGAAAACCCTTTTATATGTAAATGTAAAACATGAGAAGAAGAAGCTGGTCCACTAAAGGGGTGGATCCCAACAATCACCCCCTTCAGCCCGAGTGGGTAATCGTCGATCATGCAGCGCTGTCCAGTTGCAATCCCGTCACTCTAGCATCCCCCGTTGAGCTACTCCGTACCTCTAAACCGAGATACAAAACTCTCGAATCCGGGACGTCTTCATCTCTGGCTAGATCTCAATGGCCCATACTGGCATAGCCGCCAATACGCCGCACCCTCTCACCGGGTGCCCAGCTTGGACCCGGGACGTCGAGATAATCAAAATCAATGACTTATTCGTGAAAAACGGAGTTGTATTGGCTTCGAAATCGCGAACAACACCTTGGACCCTTCCTCCAAAGACTCTGAACCGTCTCTGGACCTTTTGACATGGCAAATTTGACCCTTATAACCCGAAACTGACCCCGTTGACCCTTCAAGGGGTCAAACCCAGGGTCCACCTAAACCATTTGATGATGCGGCAGATGATGTGCCACTGACATGGCGCCACCTAGGCTCCAGCACACGCGTGGCACATGCTTACACACGTGTGGCACACACCTGGCATGCCTGAGACTAGATCTCACTAGCGGTCAACGCCAAACTTTGATCAGCGCGTATGGCTTCATCCGGCGTCTTCCAACTAGTTCCGAACTCATCTCGACGAGACGAACAAAATCCCATGATCAAATCTTGTATTTGACCAGTCCTAGTACGAGCCGCCCTTGAACCGCCTCTCCGCCACCATCTGTCGCCATTCAAACAGCTCTCAAGCCTTCCTCCGATGTCAAAACCGGACATTGACACCTCCGATGGACTCGTCTCCATGAGGCGCACAACCCTTACTGGTCCGATCGAGTTTTTAGATGGCTCAAAACTGAACCTAGTTAAGGCAATGCTCTCGTGCTTTCCGATCATGCTGTGTCCGTGCACCTCCGATGTACTTCGAACCTGCAATTGCAACTCTGATACTACTGTTGGGTCGAGACCTCGACCCCGATCACACCTCTAAGCACTAGCACAAAATAACCAAGCACAAATCGAGAGACCAACACTGATAAAAAACTCATTGTATATGTCTACAAACATACAACTGACAAAACCTCTCTGGGAGAGCCACAAATCGTTTCTCCACTCTCCCCTCAGTCCTCACCCTCTCTCCCTCATCCAGTGGCTCTCCGACGGAGTATTTGAGCATCTCTGAGGAGCACTCTTTCTCCAGAAGGAGGAGCCTCACCCAACTCTCTCTCTCTCTCTCTCTCTCTCTCTCTCTCTCTCTCTCTCTCTCTCTCTCTCTCTCTCTCATCGGTAACTAGCACACACACACACAATAAAAGGAAAACCCTTTTATATGTAAATGTAAAGGCCGCTGATTTTGTCACTCCTTTTTTTGTTAATGTCACTCTCTTACAAGTGTATTTTTAGTGCAAAAATGCACTTGCAGGGGAATGACGTTAACAAAAAAGAGAGTGACAAAATCATTTCTCAATATAAAACAAGAGAAAAAGAAACTGGACCAACAAGAGAAAAAGAAACTGGTCCACCGAAGGGGTGGACCCCAATACGTTTTCCATATAATGCAGCTATCTAATACTCCCTCCGTCCCACTTTGTTTCGCCTGTTTCTTTTTTGGAACATCCCAAAAAATTATCTATATCTCACAATCCATAATATTTTTTATGATTTTGAAAATTTTATTTAATAAAATAAATTGAGATCTATCAAACAAGATCCATATTGAATATATAAAATATTATAGATTATGAGATATAGACAATTTTTTACGACGTCCAAAAAAGGAAACAGGCGGAACAAAGTGGGACGGAGGGAGTATAATACAAGGTAACTCTTGGCCTACGAGGTTCGTGGAAGCGTATTAAACCCAGAGGCCTATGGTTCAAATCCAAGGAGGTTTCTTTTGGCCAACTAATTTTATGTTCTTGTTTTCCTTTCTGGATAATGCTCCTTTCGTTCCTATTTAACAATCCTTCGTTCTATTCTAATCGAATAAAAAATAAATTATAATAAAACCTCACACCTGAACACTTCAAGTGCCCACTTGGGCTAGCTAGAGCCCTAGGTCCATAGAGGGTTCATTCTCACAAGTGATCCATGTGCAATAAGTCAGTCTAGGTACCACGAAGTCAACCCCTGCCCAGCACCGGCCGCAGATATGGTGGTGGGGCTCACTTTTTGAAAAAAAAAAATTTGATTTTGTCACTTAATAAACAAGGGAGTGACAAAATTTAGTTGATCAGCAAAAAGATTCCCGAAACTCCAATCCAAACGGAGCAGTGCGGACTATCAAACATAGAACTCGTGTGTTGTATATGTATAATAACTTCTCTCTTTTTGCTGTATATCAGATTATGTATACTACTCCAATAGCTTCTCGGTCCCAAATTGGGGGCTAAAGTAATTGTTGCAAGCCAAAATCTTAAAAAATTCTCAATTTCCATTCGAAGTCGAACACGTGTAAAAAAAATGTTGAGATAAGGCAAACAATACTCTATTTGGCTTGTTTGGCTTAATTAAAACCCACTCCTATTTAAACTAACGCCCATCAGTGTCTAAATTCAAATGCTAATTTGATAAAGGAATTATTTGGGGTGTACATGGTTCAAATTGGTCCGGTTCTCTAGAAAATCAGTAATCGAACCATTTCAAACGGTTCTAAAAAATTCGGAACCAGAACCTAACCAATATATGCATGGAACCTAACCACAAGACCAGTCTGGTTTTGGTTCAGTTTCGGTTCTATCCAATAAGCATCCAAACACTTATTCACAAATATGAACTCATAAAATTAAAAGAAATAGGAAAATAACCTACTGGAAATGAAGGAAGAAAATAAAAGCTTTCCTAATAAATGAAATTTCATCTCTAAATAAATTAAGTTTAGTAAAGAAAAGATTAACCTACCAAATTCAAATACATATTTAATTACACACACATATGTATATCTATATTTATCTTAGTTTTAAACGGTCCGGTTCGGTTCTAACTACGGTTCATTAATTGAGAACCAGTAACCAAACCAAAATTAACGGTTCTTATTTTTTTAGAACCATAACCTGACCGTAGAACCGCAGAACCGGACCAAATAGGACGGTTTGATCCGGGTCGAACCGATTTTACGGTTCGAACGGTTTTCTTGAACATCCCTATAAATTACTCTTATCCTAATCATTACTAGCAATGTACATACCACAAAATGGGAATCAATTTTAACTTAAACATCTAAAACACGCATTTTGTACACCCGACACTGGATTAACAATCAAAAATCAACAACGGGGGTGGGGTGTGGGGAGGGGGAGGGGGAGGAGCTCGAGACCACTGGCGACCCCCATCACCGGCGAGGACCACGACGTATTCACTTCTTGGTTACCACATCCTCTCTCTCTCTCTCTCCCTCTCTCTCCTTGTTTCTTACCGGCGCCGTACAGCTCTCGCGGCCAACCACCAACGTGCACGACTTCAACTTCCATCGTTGCCTACCTTCACTAGGTTTGATCCTTTTTCTCCCTTCCTTTAATTGGGATAATAGATGGCCTTTATGTACATCCTTGTACCCAATTGTATACCTTAATTAGTTCATCCAGCCCTAAAAGAACTAGATGGTCGTTGTAATTAGGGAGATTGTTTTGGGTAAGTTCCCTAATTTCAATAATCGGGTCCTCTAATTGTAGTTATAAGAAACTCTTTGATGATAGGTATGTATGGATAATGTGGACTTAGTAAAGGTTCTCTTATATTCGAAGTAAATTGTTAACAATTCTTTTTTAAATTGCTACCGTAGTTGCATCATGAAGATTGATTTTGAACGCCAGTCTATCGAGAACAGCCGTGAGCGCCTTTCCCCCCAACAAAGGGCAGCATTCTTTCAGAGAATGAAGGGGGTGGTTGTACTAATTGAGACAGTAACAGATGACGGTGAGATAAAACATGGTACGGGGTTTTTTTTCAACTCCAACGGGCTTATCCTGACAGCTGGACATAATGTTCCAGAAAATTGGAATGCAGTTTGTTTCTGGGGAGTTGATGATGATAGTCAGAATGATAAGGAAGCCAATGTAGTTTATGCAAAGTATGACATTGATTTAGCTATCTTGAAGCCAAAAAAAGAATATCATCCTGATTTTGCAACTTTCAGCGAGGGGCCTCTTCACATCGGAACAGAAGTCTTTTTAATTGGTCATCCTAGGGATTTGATGTTTTCCTACATGGTCGGTGAGGTAGCTTTTGAGGACTATAGGCTTTATCGGGATATCTACAAGGGATTTGAGGATGAGCTGTTCAATTTAAAGGGAGACTTGAGAGTAGTGCAAATAAACAACTCTCATGGTTCAACCGGTTTATCCGGAGGCCCAGTTTTTGATTCCCAAGGTAAAGTCGTTGGTGTCATTGCACTCACATTGGATGGCTTTGATTTCGCCATTCACTTCACCACCTTAAAACAGTTCTGTGAACCGTACTATGAAGCACAACATCCTGGGGCTGAGTCTCAAAAAGGGAAGAACAAGAAAGGGTCTCGAGAAAGACAGAACACGAAAGGATCTAAAAGGAGAAAGAAAAAATGATCTGGTATTTTTGGTATGATATTTAATTTGGTAGGGAACAATTGTAATTGAAGTGCATCTATGTTAGTTGCTACAAGGCCCCTCTATGTTAAGTTTCTTTTCTAGACATTGCACCATGGTTTTACCGGTCTTTCTTCTATTTTGTTCCGATATGATATCCGTTTTATGTAGTCTTTTGGTGCAATCTTTTACAATCAAATGTTAACTATTTCCTTTTGTTATTTTGAATGGTGGATTGATTTCTTTTTGTTTAACTTTTTTTTTCCTCCTGCTCTTGGGTAAAATTAGAAAACTTCATGGATAGATAGAAACCTTGTGTGAATTTCTTTAGACATAGACCACATCTTTGATAATTTGGAGAGATCATAGGAGAAGAAGACGGCTGTTACTTTGGTGGTTCGTCCACCTTATGTTGCTTTGACAATTTTGCTCTGGCGTTTCATCCAAGTTTCAATTTGATTTCGTCTTGTCTCGGATGTTTACAAACCCCCAACAAGTGAGGGCATCTTTGGAGCTGGTCAATGATGTGCTGGGGGCAACTCCAAAATGACCAAGTTTCGTGTGCTGTTGGAATTCCGTGTGATAAGCCTCCTCATAGACTTCATGTTAGAAGGAGACAAGTAGGTTATTCTTTCCATGGCTTGTTCTTAATGTGTATGGCCAAACTGAAAGTTTTACCTTTGCAGCCCACATTCCTTTATATCAGTACCTGTGTCTTTGGCGAATCAAGATCTTTTTGAGTACTTAAGGCTTGCTAGCCTTGCTTACTTAAGGAGTCATTGGTGCTCTGGTGTAGGTGCTTCATCCTGCTGATATTGTTTTCGCACGTCATGACTATTCCTGTTCATTTACAGCATACATAGCAGAGGGATACCATAATCATCAGAGGTGCATAAATGTAAGGATTCCCTAGTAAATTGTTTCGAACAGATTCGAAAGGATATTTTTTGCTTTTTTCTGTTTCTTTGGGCACAATGTAAAACGACGTATGCATCTCATACGGGAGTAAATAGAAAAATTGTTCCAAACAACAAATATGGGAAGAAAAAAAAATGTTCATAGTGGGCAGATAAGGTAATTGTTGCTTTTACGAGTTCAAGGATATTCACAACGAATTTTGAACTAAAACAAACAGGTTTTCTATTTTCTTTTCTGTATTCTGACGTGTGGTGTTCAACTGTTTTGTTTGTTCAGTTCTTTACAGCATTGATTCTGTGTTGATTTCTTCTACTTCTTTTCCTTTTCCCAATTTATACACATCAATGTTAAACAAGCGACTGTTAGCAGCTGCAATTTGTTTGTTTTAAGATGAAGTCGGTGTATTGTCTGAGCTAATCTCACGTAATGTATGCTGAAGTATGATTGGTGAACTACGCAGCTATGCCATTTCAGCTAATCTTGCAGCAACTCCCTCTTTCATGAAAGCAATGTTGAGGGCCTGTTCAGTGGTTTTCACAAAATGTACTCAAGAAGTGATCTCTTGAAGTGGTGAGTCTTAAGAACGGCGAAATGTCAGGTCTGAAATTTTCACCTTTCCCGCCCATATTCCATTCTATCTGAAACCGGTGCCTTCCGTGATTCAAAACCATTCAAGTGCACAAGGCATGCTTATATAGGCGTTATTGGGGCTACCAGCTATGACGAAGGCGCTTCGTCTGTCTGTTTTTTTAAACTAAAGGTGCTTCATCTGTCTGACATTGTATCTCACATATCATGGCTATTCAACATCCTTTCTGTCTTGTATGGCAGTTGTTGACTACTATCTTCACAGGCGCACAAACGCAAGGATTCCATGAATACATTTTTTGAAACATATTCGAAAGGATGTGTTAAAGAATGCAGATTGTAACCTCTTTTTACCTAGGGAAAATTGCAAATGGCTTAACATGCAGACAGAGTTAAAACTACTGTGTTCTTATAAATCTAGGATTCTTGCAAATATGGGTTGCAAAAGTACATGTTACCTAGTCTAGGCTTGGACATGATCTTTGTCTCTTGACCCTGCGACCTCTAGCTACCACGAAACTGTAATTAGCTTTACCGAGGAATCTGCATTTTTTGTCAGTTCCAGCCATTGGATTTAACCTCTGAAACTTTTAGGCTCTCTCATTTGATCATAGGTAAAATATTTTTGGCACAAACAATTCTTCAATTTCCGGTGTTTGGTTGCATGTAAATGGAGCAATATCTGTTTGGCTGAAAAATATTTTAGGAGAAGGAGATGAAAATAACTTACCGGCCGGCCAAATCTCTGTAAGTTATTTTAAGGTCGGTCGATGTCAGGTCCGGCCGCCGATGCCCCTTGGAATCCAATTGCTGCCTCTCGTCTTCTCCTTTCTGTTTAAGCCTCTTCTCTTACAGCTCGAAAAAGCCAGGCCACGTTGCGAAGACTTTGAATAAGACTTCCATGGTTGTAACTCAAAAAAAGACTCCATTGTCGAAGAACTTTAGGCAGAATGTATATAATGGGAAGAATTCAGCTCTGGTTTTGGAAGATGGAAGAGGAGTGATGAGAGAGTCTTTAGACCATTTGCAGCTGAGGTATTCAGTTCAACAATCAAGACTGGTTGGTAGACACTCCATCCAATGGCCACGTTGAGCAAACTTTATTGGTGGTAGCACTAGCTAGTTGGTAAAGAAGTTAAATGGACTACATTGGTCAGTAAAGTCAAGATTACATGCGTAGTAATACTGGAGTAGTATGGTACAAATGGTACCGATAAAAATAAAAAAAAATAAAAAAACTGTTTAAGAATAGCTAAAAACTTAAATAAAAAAAAGAAAGAAAAAGAGATGAGTTTTTAATTTCATATTCGAAATTCGACTCATTTTAAGGGTATCGTCGATATGTTTGCAATGGTACCAATTTTTAGAATATTAGATCTATAACAAGGAAAAGTTTATCATATTTAACATAAATGCAACAGAAAGTGCAAGGGATATATGGTATTAGAAGTTGTCATCAAAACATAAAATGGGGTCTCAGAAAAGATGAATAGTGAAAATTAATAAAGTACAAATCAAAAAAGAAAAGCAAAAATAGAGACGGAGTCTTCGATTTTTAACTGGGTCGTCTCCATTGTAATTCTCCAAAATGATGGTTGATTTAGCGTGCACGTAATCCCCATATGTAGAAAATATGGAGCTTGGTTGGACATGCTCTAATGCTCGATCACCACTTGCCTCGGTATCAAACCTCGTATGTTTGAACAATCGTTATGAATACTTGGCTTGAATTCTCGATTTGTTTGAGTTATCCGTGGTCGGCGTAGTCATTCAGCCGCTTCACTACGGTTTTTGCAACGCAATTCAGAAAATCGTTTGTCCATAAAATTTCTTTCTAGGTTGATGCCAAAAGCTGAAAAATTGTTTTGACCAAGTTCGTTATGTGTAGAATCTTACACGGAAATTTTTGTCGTGAATTATTTTATGCCAAAACCAACAGAGCCTTAATACCGATGACTATTGAAATTTATATTCAATTTCAGTGTACTCATATTAATGAATTTCTTGCCGTTCCTTCCAAAAAATACTCCTATTTTTCACTACAAGTAGTTTTTATGTATTTCCGGGATATCATTGGGAACCATTATTGGCCCCCCACACCTGAGCCTTGAGGTGCCCCGTTCAACGCCTGGACTTAATTAACTTATCAGAATCCCTCAACTTTATCTGCACAACCAACGAGGGAGAACATTTGATACTATTTCCTTGCTCGTAATTAGTCTTGTAACAATTTCAAAATTAATGAAATTTTTTTGGTTGTTTAACAAAAAGGGACTAAAGTCCAGGTGCCTAGTTTCCAAAAACAAACAAGTTTGTCAGCTTCTCCAAAAAATCAAGGCTGGTCATACAAGGTAAGACATGATCACGATACTTATTAGGCTTCGAAAGGCCATTTTTCGATATACTACTGTAGTGAACATGGAATGAGTGGAAGAAACTAAACTAGCTGGACCACCAGAAGGAATAGCAGAAACTGGGACAATGAGGAAACAAAATTATCAAGAAGAGGAGCAGAAGGAGGAGCAGTAGAAGAATCAAGAATTGAAGGAACGATTTGAGCAGAAACAGGAATCAATTAAAACAACATTAGACAAGAAACAAAAAGAAACAAAAGGATTTAGAAGAACAAAGCGTGAAAAGCACATCACAATTGACCATAACGGGTCAAATCATGAACAAGAGAAAGCCAAATGGGGATAGCATTATGCCAATTCTCTGCCCCTACTCGATTGGGCACATTTTGCACAATCATGGGAAAACAACGAACACCTATATCGTTTAGGAACTGAGCAAATTCAATGTGTCTAGAAACATACGTGTTAGAAATGGATCAAAACATGTATTGATATGATATTACTTTGGAGGAGTTTGTGTATGGTCTTATCCAAGGGAAGCAACAACCACCAAAGTAACTGAAACTTAGGCCACTAGGGTAACGAGGTACTGATAGCTGATAAGGTATTTGATAGTTAACTGCAGAATAACGGAGCCTATACGTGAACTGTGGTGACCAAAGCCCCTGGCGCAAAAACTTGAATTGTGGTGACCAAACCCCTGGCGAAAAAGTCAATAAGACGTTTATCTTGGTCAGAGCAAGGTCGAATAAGATCCTTAGTATAATGGCACTGATGAAGCACTATGTTGTGAGTGCTTGTCAAGGATTATAAAAACCGAACACATAAAAAAACAAGTCTGCCATGGTTGTGTTTCTCAGATTTATCATTAATGTACATAGAAAAATGCGTAATTCAGGGAAAATGAAGAACATTATTCGAAGTGAATTGGGTAGGGAGGAGTTGGTAGTAAGCCCTTACCAGAATGAGTTATGAGTGAAGCCGAACCATTACTAACAATAACAGTGTCAGATCCAGAGTACGGTTGTTGAATAGAGAGATTAAACAAATCACGGCTAGTTGCACCATTATCAAAGGACCGAGTAAAAAGAGCTTGAGATAACTGCAGTAGTGGCAAAGGAGACTGAACATAAGGACCGTCGGGTGAATACTGATCTTTTGGAGAACATTGAGCTGAACAGGGACAGACCTAAACATAGACTAAAGGGCCGGCCACTCTTTTTCTTGGTGCTAGGACACCCCCAAAAGAAAAA
Organism: Rhododendron vialii; assembly: GCF_030253575.1. Classification (NCBI taxonomy): domain Eukaryota; kingdom Viridiplantae; phylum Streptophyta; class Magnoliopsida; order Ericales; family Ericaceae; genus Rhododendron; species Rhododendron vialii. The sequence continues at coordinate 33,781,205 of NC_080561.1, read as the reverse complement.
CCACAAACAAAAAAACAAAAAAATGAACCATAATACCTCAACCTGTCTCATTTTTCCATAAGCATCTCACCAGTAAACCAAGTTCTTGTAGAAACCTCATAATTTACATCCGACATTTGATAGAATCATATTCTCTTCTCAGTACAGCAATAGTTAGGTGTGTTAAATTGTCAGTTAAGATTCTAAAGATCTGTGAACAAATGGGAGCTACAAAAGTAGATACTGATCATTGAGTAAAAACCATAATAACCACCCGTTAAGTTACTTAATTACATACATACATACGTAATCAGAAATTCATCCAAAGCAGACAGAAGAAGGGGTAAGGTATTAAACTACTACAGTTGTGCCGATAAATATTGTCCATTAGCAGGTCATACATCACAGTCAGTGGTTCACGGGATTACCTCCGAACTCTATTGACGGACACCCTGCGTTTTTCAGGGAGCGGCCATCTAAGAAGAAAAGCCAAATCGTAAGAAACAGAATGAAGCATAAATGGTCAGTGTAAAACAACATGACTGACGTAAGTTAGATGTAAAAAGTTCATAATAAAATATGATAAGATAGTAAAACCACCAAACAACAAGCCCATTTCTTTCGACAAAATGTGATACGAAAGCAAATCCATAAACTTACACCCATTTTAAAAACGTAAGTACAGATTAACCAAAATGCAAAGATATTTACCTATAAAAATTTCCTGGGTTTATCTCATCAACATTCACCGTAATCTTCAAACGGGCACCGCTTGTTTTTCTTATCACAACCACCTTCACAGATTTCCCAGCCTTGTCCCATACTACTCCACAGAACTGCGACAGGAGAAAGATTAAACAAAAACATATCATAAGAGGGCAATAATGCAAAAACACAAGGGGCCAATCGAAAAATAACATAAACTAAAATGGGAGGAAAATAAAAACACAATTCATACTCCATAATGAAAAGGCTACTGGCAGTCGCTAGGCTGAGGCATATCCACAAAGGCCACTCTACAACCAAATGGGGAGCCTCATGGACCTAGACAGGGCCAGTGACCAGACCAGCCACCCATATAGGGCAAGCCCCCAATACCTCCCCTTAACAGCAATGACAATTTTCTATTTTGTCCTTGCTTGTAACAACAATGATAAAAGTTGCGTACCTCCAAAAAACTTCGAACAAATTTGCCTGCACATTGGACAATAACATCGCCATGGAGTATTCCAGCCCACTCAGCAGGGGACCCTTCTATAACCTAGTTGATTGTTACAACAAAATGCAGCGATTATAAGATTACTTGTAACATCTCAATTGAGAGAGGGAGCACATCCATATGTTCGAAACCATAAATGCCATAGACGTACTTGTCAAACACAACGGAAATCATTCACACTCCACTTTTGATTGAAAGCACTGCTCTTCTTGTATCATTATGCAAAAATATCCAAATATCCAAAATTGTCGGGGCATTTTGTGTTGACGTCCAGAGGAAAAAAAAATACTACCAAAATACAGTGGCTTTTTTAACGTGTAATAAAAAAAGAAGACAAAAGGAGTGATTTTGGTTAAACAAGGAGTGTAAGAAAATCATTCCTTATTAGTTTTACATGTACCTTAAAATATCAAAATTGCATGTGAAAGATATCCTCTTTGATTATTCTGTTTCATTTTCCAAAATTTGAACTTTTGTGACTGCTAACTGCCGTTGTCCAACGAAGTTTACTGTTAAAACAAAGCTCAAAATGCTTGAACATATTGTCGATAGTGTGGTGCTGCCAGGGTCTGTACTGATTGCAGTGCTGTTAGGAACTTGGGGTGTCTTAGCAGTTGGCATATCAAAGGAGTTTGGTATTTGACCAGGCCACCAGGGTTAAAGGTTTCGACCTGGGCAGGAGCTTTACAAATATTCGGTGGCGACCCGCTGAGTTTGATACTCACAGGCTCATATCCAGCTTCTACTTCCCAGTAACTGACAGGAAATGTCATAATGGACAAGGTGTTTAATGTGCACCATATCCATATTAGAACTCGGATCCATAGCTGTGTATCATACATTTTGAGCTGCCCGATCCTTTGATAAACACCCACACCCGATATCTGCACCTAAGTCGGTGTAACATCGCTGAGAGATATGTTATCTTTGCTTCTTTTGGGTGGCAGTGTCTCCTCCTTTCAAGGGATACCATTGTTTTTTTATTACAAGAGATTGGAGAGCCATTTGTGGCACGTAGAGTTTATTGTACTTTTTTTCCCTTCACGTTGGTGGACTACTTGTCCTCCTTTTCTTTTATCTTTCTGTCAATTTCTTTATTAATATTAGCAAATTTGTTGCTGATCAAGAAAAGAAGGGAAAATACATGGAGAAGGAAGACTAATCACAGCTAGTTAAGTGTCAATATGTCAAAGCCTTTATGCCAGCATTATAGTCAAACTACAAAAGGACAATCAATTAATTTAGCAATCTGTACTGGTCACACCGAGTTGAAGCAAGAGGTCTAGATTGCATATGGCCACAATAATATCTTTTCCAATCATCGTGACACCGTCAACTCAATATTCTACATATGCAGTCAAATTTCTTGTAGCTTTACCATAGGGGTGTATTTAAACATCTACGAAGAAATGCATCTGTAAGTCCTAAATAAGATTGCAGGTGAATCAGGATCCATCTAGGAAAAGGGAGTAGCAGCAGAGAACATACCTCTTCAACAAGAACACCTTCGGACATATTGGGAAACTTCTGGATAATCTTTTCCAACTGGCCTGGCCTTGCAGCACAGAGATTAGTCATCTGCATTCCAAGGCAAGGTCGGAAGAATCTCCTGATACCACGACATTAAACCCTCTAAGACCGCATAAAATGATTTCAGATGAATGTTTTGGCAGTTCACAAAAAATCTATACAAACTTTTAGTTGACCAACTAGTTATTTTTCCTTTCAGAGGGAGAGGGTGAGGATTGCCTATAAATGAGAACATGTAGCAACACTAATAGTATTCAAACAACAGATTAGAGGAAAACACTGTCTCAAAAGATACTGCTACCCTATATCCCTCCATCGAGAAGTATGTAACAGAGGAATGCGAGGAGTTTAACAAAAAATTGTTATGACAGAGAAATGCAGGCCAGAAAACCTAGGAAAAAATATCATCCTTACTTTATACAACTGATGTGGTCCACGAGAAGCAGTCAAGGGTGCTTTGATAGGTTCAGAGAGGCTCTGGTCATGGGTAGGGCTGTAAATGAACTCAGCCGTTCGCGAACTGTTCGAGGCTCGATTCGGCAAGAGCTCAATCGAGTTTGATTCGTCTACTAAACGAACTGAACTTGGACCTCGATTCTAGGCTCGTTCCGTAAATGAGCCAAACCTGAGCCTAACGGTATTTGGCTCAGTTAGGCTCGCGAAACTGTAGTTAAATATAATTAATAATTCTTTAGGGGTCTATTTGTAAATATAAAAAATTTTAAGGTTATATATATAATTCAATACTTATTTTTCTCCCAAATTCTATACAATCAAGGAGAGAGTTTAGGTTCGGTTGAGTGTAATGAGCCGAGCCGAACCAAACCCGAGTCTTGACGAGCTCAATTCGAGCTTAGATTCGGCTCGGCTCGGTTCATTTGAGTTTAGCGAGCCGAATTCGAGCCAAGATGTTCAGGCTTGAATCGAACCCGAGCTGAACTCGAGCCAGACTAGTACCTTAACGAACCCGACTGAGCCAAACCCGAGCTTTGAAAATTTTTAACGAGCCAAACTCGAGCCAAGTTGTTCAGGCTCGAATCAAACTCGATCCGAACTCGAGCCAGATTAGTACCTTAACGAACCCGAGCCGAACTTAACAGGGTTCGGCTCGATTCGGTTCGTTTACAGCCCTAGTCATGGGGTTACTCATGGGTTGTCGGGGCCACTCAAGGGTCATCTTATAGGTCTTTTAGTACATGAATCTGCATTTATTATTTAGTTAGGTTCATTAGCACAAATGCTTTGTTCAGTGTATGCATTAAACATATTTTTAGTTTTTTGCATCTAATTGTTATAGGTTCAATGTATGCATTTATATCTAGGTTAATCCATCATTTTGTTAAACGTATTCATTGATTAGGTTCATGTCACTTAGACTTCTAGGACTTCAACAGGCCATTGTTTAGCCTAGTTATGGATGTAATCTTTCTTTCCAACACAGAGTTGATTAATGAATTGAGTTTTTATAAGGTTGGGGCCATTGTAATTGGGGTTTGGGCTGCGGTCTTTCCTTGCAGACAACCACCTAACCCCTTCTTCTTTTTTTGGTAAATTAGCTTGAAATTAAAAAAGGATAACCGAATGTACATGTTTACAAGGGGCATACCCCAGGCAAACAAAAAAGCAAATACAAAGCTAAAAAAAAAAAAACTAAACAAAGCAAAAGAGATATCCGATGACGCTCAAAGCACACTGCAAAGAAGCAACACAACTCTAAAAGGCAAGCCTCAACCACCTAAGCCCCAACTATCTAAGTCCTCGAAGCCTTTAACATTTTTATCTTCTCGTGAAGCTTCTTTTTATTTTCACCTCGAGAGGATGAAGATTCCCCTACCAACGGATTCGAGCCATGTCTAGGCCCTACGAAGTCGCCTTCCAAAGGAATCCTTGGAGGCTTTCGGAACCGTGTAGACCGACGAGGAGCCACAGGGTCAATCTCAGGAACCTCTCATTGGTCCATCACACATGAGTAATTGTTGGTGTCACACGACTTCAGCACATCAAAACAACTAGAAGATGCCATGACCGAAGGAGGCATATTCCCCGTATCATCTTTCCTTAGCACATCGAAGGAGGCACCCGAATGGCAAGGAGAAGAGGTAACCAAAGGCAAGCTCAGAGGGGATCTATGGTCTTTCTTCCTCTTAACTTCTTCCCACGCTTTACCTTCGTTTCCAAGGAGCTAAGGAGCCAGAAGAGGTAACCAAAGGCAAGCAACGGGGGAAATTCGCTTTTGAGCAACGAGGACTTCATGTCCTACTGGCTCCTTGGCTTTCCACACTTGAGAAGGAGGACCTTAGGGCTGGATTGCACAAGCATTAGTAGTGTGGCCAAAAATTTTGCAAGTGTTACAGGCTTGGGGTTTCCAAGAAACCTCTACTTATGGCTCACCATAACCCAAATTAACAACAAAGGACTTGGGAATCTACTTCGCCGCTTCCACTTCAATACAGACATGAGCAAACGTCAACCGGCTAAGATTTTGCGTGAAATCATCTAAGGGGATTACCGATATAACTAGCAATATAACTCAATCCATCTTTGGTCCATGATTCAAGGGGAACATTGTGGAGTTTAACCCAAACCGGAACACTAGAGAAGGCTCCTTTAGTGAGATGCATCCCAGGATGCCACTTTTTAATCACACTATGTTTGCCCCCACAAAAATATGGGTCGTTCTCAAGAATGGAGTCCAAAGTTTCCGTGTCCCTAAAGTTGAAAACAAAAAAACCGTTGTCCAAGGGGACGACATCCTCAACTTCTGTTTTCCACACCCGTTGAGCCCAGGATCTAACTTGAAAGTAGGATAACCGTTTGTCAACAAAGCAGCCCATAATGGCATTTTTCCATTTCAAAGCCCCATTTTCAGAAATATTAGACGGAATCATGACTTGACCATTCTCATAAACAATTGGAACCTTCTTAACGTGTTTACTTAGCTTTCCAATTTTAACATCATTGGTAGGTAAAATCTTCCGTTTTGTCCAAACAGTAGCTTTACCTTCTGGTTTGTCCCCTTGAACAGGAGGAATCTGAGCAACCACACTCAAAGGTCTAGTAGACGGACTTTGAGGAGGAGTCAAGATCACTCCTTCACCATGCTCAGCAGCCTTGGCCGAAGTTTTCAATCCAGGACTGGAAATAGCCATTGCCACCCCTAAATCATTATCAGCTGCCTCATCATCATCTTCCTCTTTAATAGAGACAATTTCGACATCAAAAAAACCATACTCATTATCAATTTGGTCATGAAAGTCCCGTAGAGTAAATTTCTTAGCCGATTTTTGTTTACCCATGATTTGCAAAGACCCTAATGTCAAACCCTAACAAGAGCAGGGAGGGTACTTACTATTCTGACGAGAGAAGAACAGAGAAGCCTAGGTGAGGCCCCTTAAGTGACTGATCTGTGGAGTCAACCTTCCCGGTTGTTCCACTATTATCCTGTGCACGTCCCTCACTCCCCCTCCTTCCCTCCGCCGTTCTTCGCCGAACACCCCGCCGATCTTCGCCGAACACCCCGCCGATCTTCCAATCGCTCGTCGCTAACCCCCCAGCTTGCTCTCTCAGACTGCACAACTCCTCGAGAATCAACGTGAATCCCAAGGAATTCCACTGCAAAGAGGGGATGGAGAAGAGGAAGAGAGGAGAGAAGAGGCGGGGGAAGTGGGGAGGCACGGCTGGCAAGGATCGCCGGTGGTCGGTGCGGCGGCTAGGGTTTAGAGAGAAGTCGCCTCATTTCGCCAATCGCCTTCTAACTCTCAAAACTAACCACCTACCCCTTGCGACGGTGAATCTCTCTCTTCTCCTTCTCATTCTTTCCTTCCTTCTTCTTTGTGCACTTATCCAAGTAATGATTCTTATGTCCCCACCGAAAAACCACCATGATTCCAATTCTAAGTGTCCGAAAACCGTCCTACATCGACGACTTGCAACTTATCCTCATATCCTCGTGCAACCTACCATCATCACCTTTGCAGTTGTCCCCATCTGACTCTACTACTCTTGTACGCTAGATTTTATTGTACTGGATCCCATGCTAGGGGCCTAAATTACAGTCCACAATATAACTTCAATGAAACTAGTAACTTCTTTCAGGCACAAGCCACAAGGCCATAGGAGTAAGAGATAAGATCATTCACCTCAAATCTTCCTATGGTTATTTTTAATGGGACAATGTAAACAACTACGTCATAACTCCTAATCCATAATATGCCTCTGTGAGGACACACCAGTTAATCCAAAGTCGTGAAAAGGAAGGGAATATTAATTTGGGATGTATTGATTTGCATTTACAATTTACAAGGGATTGTACAAAAGCCACGATTGCAAGGGTTCCCTTTCCATACACTTGCATTTGTACTCTAGGACAAAGGATCCATAGAAGAGTTACTACACAAATGCCTTTAGTTACTACCCGAAGGCTACATGAAGCACCTAGCACCTCAAAGGGAAGATTGATGACCACATGGAGGATCAAGGAGTTCCATCCACAATAAAGTGGTGCTTCGAGGAGATCTAATTGGGCCTAGATGCCCTAGTTTTGATAGCTAGGCACTCTAGAAATTCAAAACAAAAATGCATTCCCCAATGGTTGATTGACTTCATATCTTACACGTTATAAATATGCCCCAATATACACTGGTTGCCGATAGTACAGTGGTCGACCAATTAAGGCTAGCAGAATAAGCTTTAGGAAGGTCAGACAAAAAAAATTGACCGAACCCAACTATGATTGTCCAAACTTGGGCACTCCCATGAACTTTCCAAGCCAAACAAGCTTGTTTCACCCCATGTGCAAGTAGGTCAACCAATGGTGTCAAATTCTGCAGAACTGAACCATTAGGCTTAGCATTATACACCTCAAAAGAGCAATTTTGACAAGAAGGTTTCCAGTGTGAGAGACAACTTGCATATAGGAGCTCTCTTTACTTGTCCAAGCTCAAACAATCAAAAGTGGTGACAAAAAGAAACATTCATTCACATGCCTGTTAAACTATCAAACAAACCCCTACATGAATTGCACGCTACTTAATAGAAAAGACCCTACTTTGTAATGACGCACGAAGATACTTGGAACTTACCCATATTTCTTAAAATGCTCCAACCATTTCAAAACTATGTTGATGGGTAGAAAAGGAGTACACAGCTCATCGTAAAAATTGACTCCAATGACGTCTCCATACCTATTAATAAGGGGTCCACCAATGCCACACTAGCAAAAGAAGATCATTAGTTCAAGAGATAACCATAAAGACAAAAAATCTACTCAAATAAAACCAAGACCAAACTCCATTAACTTCTAGAGACTACAAACTTACAAAGAATTAAGTCAATTGTCACCAAAACTGTGTAGGCTAGGGTCTCATTCCATCATGTGTGATCTACACTATACTACAACAACACTTGCCTAAAGAGAGAATGAGTTATTACTTTTGAAATCTTGCAGTTCGCTCTGAATAGTTCTTTACAATCAAACTCGACAGAATCAAGACTGGACAAAAAGAAAGGAGAGCATAGGTAAGTACTTGTCAAGAAATCGAAACAAGAATGCTCCACAATATATACATCATGTCTTCTGGTGCATCTTTGATGCACTGTGATAGTGTGATTAACACAAAACAGCACAATTAGTGGGCAATATGTATAGCATAATACAATCTTTGAAAGACATGAGCTTCATACACTCTCAGTTTGATCTTCGGAAAACTTATCATAGGATAGAAGATGAGTAAAAAATCATCACCACCTCTCTTGAATTTTTCGGAGTCTTCTGGATGTCGCCGGAAACTTCCAAACATTTTCGGAAACATCTAGAATATGCTAGAGTCTTTCAGACTCTTCCGTAATGCTTTCGGCTAAGATTCATAGTGAACCTTGACAGGAACTTCTCTTGAAGAAATAACACATTGATATAGTCGCCACCGGAGCCACATCGGGTTCTCCAAATTGATTCGTTTCTATCGATAAGCTCCAATTGCATCATAGGAAGTAATAAAAGAGGTTCTTTTTCAGTCGGGTTCCACCAGAATATGTTAGAACCTAAGGAGCTCTCTAGAAGCTTGTAGAAGTATTGAGTCTAGAAGACACAACTCAACAGGGGAGGAGCCTCTTTAGGCACGTATGCAAAAAGAGAGTGCATGCAAGAGTGAGAGATACTAGCCGATCAAGAAAAAAGAGTGAGAGATACTCCAAGTAAGAGAGTAAGAGTCCAAGTGAGAGACTCAAGTGAGGTGTCCAAAAGTTGAATTGTCTTCCAAGATAGTGTACTAAATATTGTGTGTGTGTGAGTTGTCCTCTGAAAGTTATAGTGTGTGGTGTTGTGTGTACACAAGTTTAGAGTACAAGTGTTTCTAATTAATAAAGATACATTTACTTCTTGTGTTCAACTCTTCAAGGTATGTGGTGTATTCTCCCAATTGATAAAGAAATTACATGTAAGCATCTTCGTGTACCTAAATCTTCCAGGTGCAGCCATGATCTCATATGGTTCCTCAAAGTATCGGCCAAGAGCAACAACCACGTCTCCGGGACAAAGACGAATTAAATCAGAATGAGGGCGAAGCTGAAAAGATTCAGAATCCACCCCCTTGTCCTGGATTCGACATGGATGTGTACTTATAGAATCATCAAGAATCCTAAGGCTTGCAGGTTGCACCATTACTTCATGTTGAATCTTAATCAAAGCAAGATTATAGTGGAAATCACATGCATCCACTTGACCATGTAACAATGTACCATCTGAGAGACGCACTTCAATCTGCAACAAAAGTGCAACTGGATGTCAAATATCCAAATGAATGAACAGTGATTTTATAGGACCTAAGATAACTTCTACCGAAAGCTCTGTTACATGGACTCTTTGAAATGCATTATGTATCTCCATAGAAAACGCTCGCCAAATAAGGGTATTGGTTGTGTGTGCGGGACACACATAAAAACTTATTAAGCAATTTGAGTTTAGTGTAGAACCCATGCATTGAACTCCCATGTCATGCATGAAATATAAAAAACCAAACCAAGCCTTGTGTCCCAATCAATAGGGGTCGGCTACATGAATCCTAATTTTTCCATTGGGCAGCCCAGGGCAAGAAGGCACAAAGCGTCGCTTAAGGGGAACGCCCTAGCATTTCGCCTATTCATATTATGATTCATGTCATAAAGATCTAATGGGTTTTACGTGACAGCCAATTCTCCTCCTTTATCCGGGCTTCTAGGCTTGGGACTGGCTGTAAAAACAATAAGACTCTAAGCACGGCACAGGCGGAGTTAATCCATGAATATACTCATAAATATACAAACATTTTGCCGAGGTCCATGTGTCCTTGATCAGAGACTATTCTGAGTCTATGACCCCAACACTCAAACATGTTCCCGCACCCCATACCCATTCCCAACAGCCCAAGTCCTTGTAAAAATTGATCAAAAGTAACTACCTCGATATCATTATCTACATCTAATCCAGCCGAAGATCCGAGCAGCCCAGCCGAAGCCAATATAGTAATAGAGTATGCACCATTAGCTGCCTCACAATCCACAATAGTGCCAGAACCCATGCACAACAGCTCCCCACCTTGAAAAAGAAACAAATAGATTCATTTATACACAAACACACAACAATGTCAGAATGACAACTTGTAGGAATTATTAGTGATCTGAGTGTTTCACATGAGGACCACCGCATTTTAAGCTAAAATGAGGACTACCGTTCTGGCCATTGGATTGTGTTTTGAATGGATATCTATTCGCACGAATAGATTGTCCGCGAACCCTGACCCTTCAAAACACAATCCAACGGCCAAAACAGTAGCCCGCATTAAAATGCTTAAAATGCGGTGGTCCTTAGGAGAAACGGACCGTGCCAATACAATACATCTATATACATGAAGTAGCGAGTAACCCGTGCAATGTAGGGGTTCATAACCGTGGGAAGAAAATATGTGATCCTTTCAAGTGGAAAATTGCTGAGCTAGAAAGTTAGAAACAAAAAACAAATATGAACATGTAAATAAATGAGGCTTTCTCTTGCCGATTAACCATCAAAATAGCTTGTTATGAAATATAATCCGAGCATAATGGAAATATGGAGCAACTGTACATCTACGAAGCAATCAGCCAGCACACCCATCATCTACGACTTCAAATAAGTGAAACGCTTTAATATTCACACCAAACAAGTAATAGCTCATGTCCTATCTGAAACGTAAAAGATAAAACCAACCCAGATAGCAAACATAGAAGACATAACTTGTAATGTTTCCAGTTCCATCAGTTCAAATAAATTGGACCAACAATTCACACGAATTAACTGAAGTAACATCATATGTTGCACTCGCAAATAGATGATTAAAACAACCTAGCATGAGAACAATAAACACAGCACATAAAATAAACTCAAGTCACTATCAGCTAAAATAGATATCGTGACGACAGCATCAAAAGAAGTTTGTAACACACTAGATTATGATTTGTCCTAACTGCTGAGGTTGTGCAAAAAATAATTATCAAAAAGCAGGAAAAAAAAGAGAAGAGTGGGGTGGGAAAGGGGAGACTCCAGGCTAAGAGAGATATAAATGAGAATGTTAGGAGCCTTTCAAATGTTTAGTCCAGGACCAACTCAAATTTCAGACCAAAATTAAATACCCTTAAACCATTTCCACTCATTTACTTAGTCTTAAAAACTATATCAAATTGAAGTTTACTACAAAAATTACCCAAATCAAGGGAGACTCAAACACTTAATCAAGATTTTCAAAGCCATTCTGTCTTTAAATTTACACCTATGCCATAAATCAACCCTTTAACTCGAAGTATGCTTAGACATAATCGATTCATTCAAATTGCACAAAGAGCTTTTGAGATTTGTGCCCCAATACTAATAATCTAAGTAAGGGAGACAAGTAGTGGCATGACCAAATCAAATGATCATAAAAGCATCTCTAGTAGAGTTACAAAAACTAGCTTCAAAACTGTACTTTGCTACCATTCTACAAATTTGAAGGGTGGATTGATTGGTTTGCACTCCAGCAGACTCTACAAATTCAAATTTTTTATCATTTTATATCTTTAACAATTTCAGAAAAAAATGACCCCCTTTATCTTTGGTTTTTTGTTTACGAACAATTATCATACATTGCTGGAGATGTTGATGTTGTGGTGTCACGTGAGTTGGGAGCATATAGTAGAACTAATGCAATTCTTTCAAAATCATCATCGCATTCGAAATAAGGTAATGATTTCTCAACTCCAAGCTGATCTTGTGGAGTACTTGTGGCAACAACGAGGAGCTAGTAGGAACATCTAATTTGTGGAGTGGAAACATCCAGTTCAATGTGGTTTGGAGATACAATCAAATGTAATGGATCATGGCAAGTAAAGACTCAACCTTTTCATTAGCCATAGAGAAATTGTCTCCTCTCTTTTTAGCCTTACCACTTGCCAATGAATTATCCACGTACGTATTGTGTATGTGGTTTAGAGAATTGAGAAGCAAATTGAGATTTTTGATCATCAATACATGAAGAAAAATATATTTTTGGAATATAAGAATCATTTTCTGGAACATTTATAGAGTTCGTGTTGAGATTAAAATAACTTAGGAGAGTGAAAAAGTCTAGAAAATTTGGTAGTGAAAAAAACTCAAGAACAATTAGTATATATAGTCAAAAATGTAGAAGGATTAAAATAAATAATAAATGAACATTGGGATTGTACTGTTCAAACGGTAACATTTGAGAGGAAAAAAATACATGTAAATCAATGGCTAGTTGTAAACCCAAATAGAAAAAGAGAAAAGGTAAATACAAAAAGGAATGGAATATTGTAAATTTGGTGTTTGAAGGTTTGTGGGTAGGTAACAAATTTGTAGAGAGAGAAGGTAGATTTGAAGGTTGGGTAAAATTAGTTTGGCATATGCTACCTCTGCTGGAGCACCTAAAATCTGTTAGAGGTAACAAATTTGATGTTTGTAAACTCTGCTGGAGATGCTCTAAGCCAGCCAGACCTCAAAAGCGAAAGTGAAGAAAGCATCAATTGAGCAAACTCCTTTTTTAGTAAGGGTGGGTTGGAAATTGTATAAGTGGCTTGGAAGAAGAATCACGACTTCAGTCGAGTCAAGCCTCCAGTGTTGGTGCTCTGGGCTATGAGTTAGCTCATTTGAGTGCTTCAAATGAAACTTTTACTAAAATTTGAGTAAGAGCTGGAGATGGTTGAGAGCCTACTACGTTGTCGTATCATGTATAATATGGGATCAAAGGGACAGACATTAAACACAATATGGAGAACAAAGGGGGAAAAAACACAATGGAATTATTTGATAAACATCAACCTGCAAGGGAGACAAGGCTAACAACAAATGGGGAAGCTTTCAATGCAACTCTTTTTGTGTCAATGTCCAAGTCCATATTAGCATAGACACGATTATCAAACTTCTCCCAAAAAGAATGCCGGACAATTTTGCAGGTACCTGTTCATATCATTATACAAAAATCATAAATACGAACCTATACTTCATTGAAAAGACAAAAAAAAAAAAGAAGAAGAAGAAGTAGAAACACCCCTGCTCAGGAAAAATAACAATATACTGGCTGAAACATCTCAAACCAGCAAGCACATAATTTAGATGTATCTAGGACAAAAAAAAAAGGCACAACATTGAAACAGAACTCATCCTTGCTCCCAAGTTGCACATAGTTTCCAGCAGAAACTACTTCTCATTTCAACCTGCAATTGGAATCAGAAGCATGTTCCCGGTTTCAATTCAATTGCATTCTGTTCATAACACTACTGTCTCCACTCCAACAAGAAAATGTCATATCAACACGAGTAATCATCCAGGGAAGCGCGTAGCACCATGTTTCGGTTTGAATTGCAGTCAGTTCCCCAGATACTTCACCAGGTAAATACAACTTTGTGCTTACAAGGCATGTGATAGAGATTAAAGGAACTAAGCATAACATCAGAACTGACCAAGACCAACAGGCGTACATTGGCATACGTGACATATGTGCATACGTTCTAACTTCGCTGGGCAAACCAGAAAGGAGATAAATTTCAACTTAATTGCCTAATGTGATTCATTGTACCGGTAGAACACTTTTAGAATGCATAGATCTGCATAGAAAGTCACCAGTGGAAAGGCTACTTCAAAGCCCTCCTCTCAGTACAGGGAAAGTTTATGTATGAGCATTATACAAATCAATGCTCACAAGAACAAATGTTTATAAACTGCTGAATAACAAAACCACCCAAAATTTTATGCATTACCTCTTCAAGAAGATAGAAATCCAAAACAAAAATGTGTAGAACTAAATTTTCATTCTTTTGTGGAAATAAAGAAGGCGGCAACTTTTTGAGAAAATACGAATGACATAACCATAAAGTGTCAGTACACGAGAGACTTTGCTTTCAGATGATTAAAGACCAATATATAAACAATTCCGGCATTATACCTGATTAGATAGCCTTTCTGTTCATTAAGGAGACGTCTCTAAGGCATTACCAAAGGCTTCACCTCAAAGGAATAGAATTGTGTGAAAATAATTTATCTTAGCACCCAAGACAACATCTAGACACATTTTTTTAGCATGGCAAAAACGCTGAAAAAACATCTCGTAGTTCCTGATCAAATTTTAATGATCCGAGCAGCTCAATGTGATCAGAACGTGATTTTTAGGGTACTCGCGAAAAAATCAGCAAAAACAAAGACCGGGAATGACTTGATCTGAGCAGTTTTTAGCTTAGATTTAATGAACGGTTCAATTAAAAACTGCTCAAAACAAGCACTTCCCGGTATTTTTTTTGCTAATTTCTCGCAACCACTCTTAAAATCACATTCTGCAAACATTGAATGGTTCGGATCGTAAAAATTTGATCGGTAATTATGAGATTGAGATTTGGGGTGTTTTTTTAGGTGTCTAAATAGTTGTCCGCATAACCGTCCCGTATATATATACCCTTTATATATTTTTTTGCTGAGAAATTCCTCAATCCCAGTTGCCAAAAACAGAAAAATTACTCTGTCCTATCCAAATTTAAACAAAACACAATGTGCAACCAGTATTTTACCTACCCCAAGACTCAGGGCGTCCCCGTTTCCATGGGCTGAAGCTCGCCATTTTTTCCTCCGGGCCGCGAAGATCGGGCTCCATTAAGTTACGGTGAACCTGAGAGTAAAGTTTTAGAAGTAGTAAAAAAACAAACAAACTCTCACATAAACCACGAAGCTAAATCGAAAAATATACATATATATATATATATGGAGAGAGAGAGAGAGAGAGAGAGAGAGAGAGAGAGAGAGACGAGGAAGGACCGTGGTGGCGGTGGAGCAGCTGGGCAAGATACTCAACTCCTTCCGTGCCAATTTGTCCCGGTCAAAATTTGTAGTCTTGGGTCATTCCAAGTTTCCAACTCTTGATTTAATATCGCTGCAAACGAACCGGGTGGCTAGCTCCTCCGATGCTCGGCTCGGCTCGGCTCACTTAGTAATTGAATCAAATTCGCGCTTAAGTTTTTTGACTCGTTTACTAAACAAGTCAACTTGACACTCAAAAGCTCGGTTTTTACTTGCAAAAACTTGGTTCATTTGTGTATACTCGACTCGTTTAAATAAACTCGTTAAGTAAATTAGCCAAACTCAAATTGTTAAGGGCTCGGCTCGTTTGTAAACGAACCAAGCTTGGGCTCGCATTTAGGCTCATTTAGTAAACAAGTCAAGCTCGAACACTACGACGCTAGACCCGGCTCCTTTACGCCCTTACTCTTGAAATAAAGGTAGAAGAGGAAGTTCGTAAAAAATTATACTTCTATTTTCTGAAGTGCAATGCTATGGTGACCAGTACCATATTTTTGGGTAACACGTTGGTTGAATGTGCTCCCCTAAATGATAAATGAGACGCATTCTATCAATACACTCGTGACACTTTACATGGTGCCCAAAATTGTGGTACTCATACATAGTCACAAAAAACATTAGTATTTTTTTAAATAGACGAACAATTACTTCTTTTGCTTTGCCTCCATTTGTTATCCCTTGTAAATTATTACTTACATTATAAAATTGTGAATATTTTGATTTTTTTCATTTGAAAAAATTCAAACAAGTTGGTGATGCGTTTGGTGTATAGCTTTTTATAGGCTAAATTAAATTTCATATTGAATGTTAAATAAATTGTAAAACAACTTATTTTCATGAAAATGCCTAAATTAACCTTAATCATTGTGTATAGACACTTTTACAAAAACAATTCATCAATTTTTTTAAAGCAAACAAGCTCCATAATTATAATATAAGTGTTAGCAAACAATGCCATAGATTTTTAGATTATGGGCTTAAGAAAAATAAAATGGAGTAAGTTGTAAACTGTTTGTTATAGGAGTAGCTTTTAATAAGTTGTAAAAAAAACGTGTTTGCTTGAATAAGCTATCAAATAGTTGTTTTATAAACTAATCACTTTATGATTTTTTTTTTATCCATTCATGTTTTAACAATTTAAATAACCAAAAAAATTGAGGGAAAATAACAGTCAATGATGTGTTTTGATAATTAATATCCGTCAAGGACATGCTGAGAACATTTGTTAATACTGAAAATGTCATTGGCGGATATTAATTATCAAAACACGTCTTGGCACAGTCATTTTCCTAAAAAATTATAATTAAATCTTAAAATAATCTTTTTTTTTTCTTTTCCCTAGCTCCTAAGGCAAGACCCAATAGGTCAAAGTATATATAAATAGCCCAAGATATGGACTTTGGCCCAGCGGCAAAGACTGTATTGTAAAAGGGAAATGATGGTTCAGGACGTGTTTTGATAATTAATACCTACCAAGGACAAGCTAAGAATATTTATTAATGCTGAAAATATCCTTGGCGGGTATTAATTATCTAAACACGTCCTTGGCCGTCATTTTCCCTGACGTATTTAAAAACTTTTTACCTATTGAATTTTGGGAAAATGATGGCCCAAGACGTGTTTTGATAATTAATATTCGTCAAAGACATTTTCAGCATTAACAAAAATGTTCTCAGCATGTTCTTGACAGATATTAATTATCAAAACACGTCATTGACCGTCATTTTTCCCTTGAATTTTGAACAACAGCCTATCAAAGAGTGTGTATGCAACATCCTTTATATTTGAGGTGCTTTAAAGTTACATTTAATAACTTAAAGGGCTAAAATGGTTTTTTTTTAAGAGCTGTGCATGTGTGCCTTGTGTATGTGTGTTTCATTAAAAAAAAAAAAAAGAAACCCAATAGGGCTAGTGTGTTTTTAGCACAAGGAGAGAGAGAGAGAGAGAGAGAGAGAAGCAAAGATGAGGAGGATGAAGAAGAGGAGGAAAGGGAATTCGTGGCTGTACTTCACGAATTTATTCAAGGTACCTAGAAATCTTCTAAATTCTTGAAATAAATCCTGAATGTTCATCTGTGAGACTATTGCATTGTGTTAAATTTTCAGAAAATAACTCGAAGTGTTTTGGCCTACAAAATTCGTGGACTGAACTGGTGTCTGGTTTGCGTCTGTGCTGGCAGCACAGACACGTGTTGAAAAAACGGGCATAACTTCTTACTCGGGTGTCTATTTTGCGAACCGTTTCTTAATTCAAAAACTAGACTCGTATATTTTTCTGAATATGTATGGGTTGTGCCATGAATCTTTTTAACAATCAAAGAAGGGTAGACGGTTCAGAGGTGGACTGGAGGAAAATGTTCGAACCTAAATGACGCCTTATAAAGAAAAAGACTATGCGGATTTAATTGAAACGGCGAAGAAGGTTGGCAAGGATGTTGAAGAAATGTGTAGCAGACTGGAACAATCAAAGAAGAGTAAATTCAAGGCAAGGCAGGCGAGCCAAGGGGAAGACCTGGAGGGTTTTACAGAGGTGGAGGAAGATTTCAACATTTGAAAGGTCAAAATGAGGGTAAACAACAAGGCAGTCAAGGCTATGAGGCAAGTAAGCCAAGTTTTGGCAAGGGGAGTAGTTCAAGTGGACGTGGAACTCCTTTTCAGAGTTATCGGATATATCGATTGTGAGGGAGTTTCCGGATGTCTTTCCAGATGAATTACCGGGAATTGTGCTTGAGAGGGTTCTAACAACTATGGGGGTTACTGATTAACAGAAGGTGACCTTAGAAACTTTTACCTGAAAAGGGCAAGTTTTAATATGGTGGGAGGGAAGTCAGAGGTTGCTCTTAGCTCCATTACCAAATGTTCAACCACCAGTACCACAAGTAATACCGTTGGTGAAAGTTAAACGGCGTAATCATTTGGAGAAGGAAGCTATGTGGGAGACAGAGGAGTCTATGCGAAAGAGCTATCCGCATTTGTTTGAACTTGGTAAGTAATTTCGGGGATAAAATTTTCTAAGAGGGGAGGGTGTAACATCCTTTATATTTGTGGTGCTTTAAAGTTACATTTAATAACTTAAAGGGCTAAAGTGTTTTTTTTTTAAGAACTGTGCATGTGTGCCGTGTGTATGTGTGTTTCATTAAAAAAAAAAAGAAGAAACCCAATAGGGCTAGGTGTGTTTTCAGCATAAAGAAGGAGAGAGAGAGAGAGAGAGAGAGAGAGAGAAGAGGAAGAAGAAGCAGAGGAGGAAAGGGAATTTGTGGCTGTACTTCACGAATTTATTCAAGGTACCTAGAAATCTTCTAAATTCTTGAACTAAAATCTTGAATGTTCATCTGTGAGTCTATTGCATCGTGTTAAATTTTCAGAAAATAACTCGAAGTGTTTTGGCCTACAAAATTCGTGGACTGAACTGGTGTCTGGTTCGCGTCTGTGCTGGCAACACAAACACGTGTTGGAAAAACGGGCATAACTTCTTGCTCAGGTGTCTATTTTGTGAACCGTTTCTTGATTCAAAAACTAGACTCGTATATTTTTCTGAATATGTATGGGTTGTGCCTTGAATCTTTCTAGATTATAGCAGTTTTTTAATTAAAGTTCAGGTTTTGGGGAGTTCTGGGATTCTGGACAGCTTTTGGCTTTGTGTTCTTCGTGAAATTTCACAAGTTTAAGCATGCTGGGTGGACATGGGTTCTCATGAGTCTTTAAGATTGATCAATTGATGATATTTTGGCATTGGAATCACTTGAAATGGTTAAGAACTCAATTTATTCTGAATTTTCGAATGTTGGCCTGTTCTGGAGAATCTGTTTGAGACAGATTTGTGAATCTGTCTTGTGTTTGACAAATTTTTCTCATTAACACGCCTACCATGTTATTTTCTGGTATTTTTACTGGAGATGCCTCTATGTGTTTAGCATATGTTGTAAAATTTTCAGAATTTTATATGAAGTGTGGAAAAAGATAAAAAAAACACGCACCAAACTACTGTCAGACTCGTGTATGTGCTGACTGCACCGACACATCTTGGGGAAACAAGCATATCTCCTAGCTCGAGTAACGGTTTTACGTTCCGCTTGATTTTTCTGAAACTAGACGCATGGGGCTTTCATAATTGACCAGCCTTGTAACCCAATTATTCCTATGGAATAGCAGATTATAGTTTGAAGTTAGTTAGAAATCTATTTTGTGGAATTTGCTGCGAGTTCTTGGTTTAGTTATTATCTGATTAGAAATAGCTACAAAGCTTGGAAAATTCTGAGATTTCAATATGACGTTCATGTACGTGTCTATGGTTTGAGGTAAAAATATCAAGATACGCGGATGAGTAGATCAATTCCATAAAATCGTAGATCGCAGGGTTGTCGGTTGTCTCTTGTGTGTGTTGTGTGTGTTTTGTGAGATTCTCAGTTTTGGGGTGTGAATTGGTGAACTTACCTAAATTTTATATTTGTTAGGCCTTTCAAGTATTTCTATACTAAAATGTTTGGCTTATGGATAGGTGATGAGTCGGTAAATCAAGGAGTACCGAAACCATAAATTGTACTTTCTTTTGGAGTACGATGTGAGTGTTTGATTCATAGATGTTGTTCTATATTAAATTGAACTGTTGGCTGTGTGCCCGGTGAATGGCTTTATGCCAAAAGGCTTTAATGTCTTAAGTTATTGGCTGTGTGCCCGATGATTGGCTTAATGCCAAAAGGCTTATGCCTTAAATTATTGGCTGTGTGCCCGGTGATTGGCTTAATGTTAAAAGGCTTATTATGCCTTAAATTATTGGTTTTGTGCCCGGTGTTGCTTTTAATATTGTTGATAACTATTTAGCAAGTTAAGATTATCTTTTAGCTGTACATTTAATATGGAATTGCATCCATGTTTTACAAACACTCCCGGATTCCATTATGGAATCCAGTTTTGCAGGCGTTGTATATATCCACTGCTGATCGTCGTGTGGTTGTACCCTTGCTTAGGATAGCGTGACAAGAATACTTGGCGGTTTTTTGGCGAGACACTGTAGATAGGGATCTAGTTTCAACCTATGTTGATATTTAGTTTGTTGTACAATTTAATGCTTTCTTGAAACTTCCACTGTGTTTGTAAGAACGATATGTTTTGCGTTATCAATAAAATGACTTTTGATCAACTTAATTTCTAGAACTTGAGTTTTATGAATGGGTTGGTGGTTGATGTTGCACCCTCACATCGATTTGGGTTCATTTGAATGCTGGCCCGGGATGGGATGTGACAGTGTTGTAGTGGTACCACAAGACCAATTTGTTCCAACTTCTACATGCTACACAAATAGATAGACTCAAGGGTGTTTACGATAGCGATTAATTTTTGCAGAATATTTTTTTGGTTCAAACTTGTTCAATTTTTTTTTCATTTGTTAATTTTATGCCAAATTTTTATGTGATATGAGTGAATAAGAACGAGATGAATCGAAAAAGTTAAAAATTTTGACTTTTAAATAAGTATTTTAGTAAATATTCAAGAAAAGTCTAAAAACTAACTTTTTTGAGATTTTTTTTTTGGATATTTCCAAAAATACTTGTGCATAAGTTACAAAAAAAAAATTTTAAATTACCCAAGAAAAAAGTTAAAAGTTTTTATTTTTTCAATTCTTCTCGTCTTTACTTACCCATATCACATAAAAGTTTGGTGTAAAACTAACAAACGCAAAAAAAAAAATGAATAAGGACAAAATCAAAAAATTGTGGTACATAAGTTAATTACTTGCGTGAACGGGGACTGTGTTCGGTTTGTGTCACGCCCTCGATTTTTAACATAAATAAAGATAGCTTTTTGTAAATAAAACTCCTCACGATATCTTACATAATACCCCAAAAGATTTCACCATGTCCTAATCATTAAATTACAAATCCAACTTCAAGAGTTTGAATATATTACATCATAAAAAAAAATAGGTACCATTACATTCCCAAAAAATGCGTTTTATCAAAATGTCCATAGGTCTCTTTTACCACCTCTTTCGAGAATATCACTTGAATGCATGCACTTCGCTCTATGTTACTACTCCGGGTTCATACCTGAAAAATGATAGGTTGAGCTACACTAGCCCAGCAGAGAAATCTACACGACCATTATATGCAAATGGGATGACAGGTAGAATGAATAACGGAGACAAGGTAAGGTATCTCAAAGTAGAAACAAAACATGATTAGTGATTGTCCCAATATCGACGACATATATGAAGTTCCGTGACTATACATCAAGACTATAGGCTAACCATAACACCCTATTCCGAATACTCTATCCGCTCCTCGACTTCGCTTTAGTCATAACGTCACATGTTTAAAGAAAAAGACCTGTTGATACATGACTCTATGGTGTTGTCTCAGCAACCAATCACTTCTCTCGTATATTCATCAAATAAACCCTTACGTTTACTCATATATATATCACCGTTGCAATCCCACATCACATGGCGTAAACGAGTGCTCCTTCCGGGCTATTTATGGAGTCCCGCTACTCCCTACAAATACCTTCCTCACTAAAGGAACTAAATCACATCACGTAGCATAAGTCACCGTACCACAATTCCTCCAACACACCTCACCACTCAACCATTCATCTCAATCACATATAATGATTTCACAACGAAGACTTATTCACAAGAGGTAGTAGTTGTAATAGTAATAAGGATAATCCGACTTCATTCAACTCATAATCATTACACCGTTCATTCTTCATATAAGCATTCACATATCAAAGGATTTTCTCTCACAACGATTCATAGATTTTCACCTTGCAACTCGTAAAATCGTATAAGTTACGCAAGAGGTATACCACATATCAAACACAAAGAAATGTCTCACGTGTCCACGCCTAGCGTTGTTTAACTCAAAAGAGTGTTCTACGTATTCGTTTTTCACATCGTATGTCAACACATATAACCTTCGCCCACCTATATTCCTTATATTCTCTAAACCCTCGTTTCGGTGTCATAAGACTCATACGGAACCCAACGACCACCACAAAGCCTAGTATACCACTAGCCTCGTCAAACCACTCAATTAAGTACTTAGGAGAACCTAAGAATATCCATGTCTCACCCAAACGATTCTAAGGAAAAGGATTTTCCAACATCTACGAACATATCTATCTTATTTTGGCTACCAAATCTTATTGGTTAAGAATTAGGAGGTGAGACCACCACCATTGGAAAGTAGACTTCCGGCACATGAATTTCGGTATAAAATTTACCCAAAACGAAGTTCGGATGAAAAAGTTATGCCCTTCCGAAGTTTTGCCAAAATGCTGAATTTTTCATTTCCTACCGGTAGGACATATTTTCCCCTACCGGTAGGACATATTTTCCTACCGGTAGGAGACCACAATTTCACGAAAATGACTCTGCTGGACAGCGTTTCTACCGGTAGGGCCAAAACTCCTACCGGTAGGACTTGGGTTTTCAGTGCACGATTTTCAGATTTCACCAGAACAATTCCAACAACAAAACCAATGATCTAGGGTGCGATTTAAACACCAAATCAACACATAAACATATAATAGTTGTGAAAAATCCCTACCTCGAAGTCGAAGAACGAAATCCAAGCCCAACCAAGCAAGCCCTAGCTCCGAAAACTTCGAATCATCCGCATACTCCTCTCCGAGCTCAAACCCACGAATTTCCAAGCTCTAGAACACTTGAATGCGAGAACTTTGCGGCGGATTGAGGTGGGTTCGAGGTATTTTGGGGTGTTAGAGTGTGAGAGAGAGAGAGAACGAGAGAAGCCGAGAGAGGGAGAGATCGGGAGGAGAGAGAGAGAGGGTTGAGGATTTTTTTCCTCTACACCCTCACACACACACATATATATACTAGGACACACACCAACCACACTTGCACTCCCTCCATTTTTAATCCTATCACATTGACCCCAAATCAAACAAATTCAACAAATTTCACATTTACTCGATAGTCTAACATTAATAAAACCTTTAAACGAATTTATTTTTTTGTTGAAAATACGGGTCTCTACAGTTTGAGTCTAGGGGCTGCACACTGTCTCCAAAAACTTTTCTCCCTAATTATTACTCTAAGGGCTCGTTTGGATGTGGGATAAGGAGTAGGGGTATTATTTATGAAGGAGAGATAAAACAGTAGATGGTATTGGTTAATAAATGATGACCCACATTGATATGATGATGTTTATAGAGGGGAATTAAATAGAAGTTGGTTTGGATGAGGGTATTAAAAATGGGTAGATAAAATAGTATTTGGTTTGAATGAGAGATAAAATGAGGGGATAATGTTATTTTGTAGTTGAAATGGAGGAGGAGAGAGTATTATTTCGGCCTTATCCAGTGGATAACACCCCAAAATCTACCCATAAATAATCCCCCGCGGGGGATATTAGCTGGTACAAGAGAATAGGGGGGAAACCTAATACCCTTGCATTTTTTGGTTGCCAAATCAGGTGATAAACTTGGACTCATGGTCTTAAGAGGGGGAAAACTAATACCCCTTTTCAATACCCCATCCAAACGAGCCTTAAGTTTTCTATTTATTCCACTTCACTCATTATTTTGAAAACTCCCTCAAAATCCAAACCAAACAGAGTCTTAAACTTTCCAAGTAACATTAGTGAAATACATGTAATGACTTGCGCCAGCTAACCCTTAGTCTTGTCACTTGACTCAAAAGCTTAAGCTCAAATTATAGAGTTGTTCACAAATCCTTAAATAACGTTAAACACTTTCACAATGGCAACGTTTTTGTTGCGTCCCATGATTCAACAACTTCCACCCAACAAGAGATGTGAGACAGGTCCCCGCTTAAGAACGTCAATTTCCTCAAGCTCCTTACTTGTCGAGTTCACCTAAGCACGTCTTCTTGCGGACTCGCCCCACACTTTCAATTGGTGCAAACTCTGATGCCACATGTAATGGTCCGTGCTAATCTTGAATTATATAGTAGCTGCTCACAAATCCTTATATACCATTCAACACTTTCACAATTAGTGGATGTGGGACTTTACATTACATATATCCCATTTATTTTTTCTTAATATCTTTTCCATTCAGCAATTAAGTTTTTATACAAGCTCAAATTAACTAAAAAATAAAGGAAAGATGTATACGAGTATATTTCTTTCTTAACTGATTAAAAAAAATGGCTGGTGCTCGGTGTCCTTAGCTCGCAAAGAACCTCAAGATAAAGGGGCCGTACGTATTTTAGAAAAATCAAATAATTGACTATTTATATAGTACTAGTATCATTAATTAGCTTTTTAAGCTAGAATATAAGTGCTAATTAACCGAGTCAATATGAGACATAAAATAGTCAACAAGTGAATAAAAAATAAGGGACAAAGGGAGCAATAAGTAATATACAAGTATTTTTTGGAAATTGATATTCACATTCATTTTTTTGATGCAGGCGCTTCACTTTGTTCATGAAGTTACTAGTAACTTCACGTTGAAAGTAGCGTCTGTAAAAAAAAAAATGAGCACAAATATCAATTCCCTATTTTTTTGGGGGTTCTATAATCTTGCGGTTCCTTGGGGGACATCCGATAGTAGTCTTTCGAAAGAGGATACTTTAA